>NC_081414.1:579895475-581352975 GCF_030272615.1 Cryptomeria japonica | reverse complement strand
GTATATAGACTAAGGTAGATGAAACAAGGGTCAAAACTGACACATACATGACTATTTTGTAACAAATTCATTGAACCTTTTTTGTAGTCTTTGCCACCAATGCCAAAAGGGGAGTTTGTTGGCATTATGATGCATTTTGTATGACCGGAGAAATGGTTGTCATTGTTGGGAACATCAGCTTCTAAGTTTCTACAGTCCAGCGGTAAAGGAGTAAAGAGTAACCGGTGAATAACAGTAGTCCTTATTCCCATCAACAGTGAGTAGACTAGTATATGAGGGTTAACTGGCTAAGCAATGAGTAGACTAGTATACAGGGGTTAATCAGCTAAGCAGTGAGTAGATCGATATACAGGGGTTAACCGACTAAGCAGTGAGTAGATTGGTATACAGGGGTTAATTAGCTAAGAAGTAAGTAGAACAGTATACAGGAGGTAACCAATTAGGTAGAATTGGACCAGTACATAGGCAACAATCAGCAATACAGGATTCTCAACTGACAAACTTAAAAACACACTAATAGCATCCAGTTGATTTGGCAGTCTTCTCTTTTCAATCGGTGAGCTTTTTCAGCATGAACTATTTTCTTGACCGATATTCCTGGAATGATTTTTGGAGAGAAATTTGAGGCGCAATAGTAGATTTTTGAATTTGATTTTTGGAGGGAAAGTTGGTACCAGAACTAAAGGCTAATATATTCACATCATCCATTCTGATTGTGTTTTTGTCAATGAGAAAAGATCTGTGTGAATGTTAATAGGGGGAGCAAAATAAAGAGTAGTGTGTGTGAAGTAGACCTGTAGAGTCCAAAGCCGAGGGTATGAGTAGAGGATCCACATAGTGTAGAGCTGAGGGTATGAGCAGAGAACCAATGTAGTGCAGAGCAGACACAACCGGTGTAGACAGAGTATGAGTTTCATTGTGATCTGATCAAGCTATCAGTAGCTATTCAAGCAGATCAACTTCTTGTTTCTTTCTAATCAATGCAACTCAAAATCCCTTAACCGGGTGGACTTTAACAGGTCCCTTTGTAAAATACCTTAACCGCGCGACATCTTAATTGATGATCCTAAGTCCTTTAACAAGGTTACCTCTAATAGGGTAAAATCACTAACAAGCCTCAAAGAAAATCCCTTAACCAAGTGGCACCTAACAGTCTCTTTGTAATCTCCTAATAGGGATGGCTCCTTACAAAGCATGCTTCAGAAGAGTACAAATTTTGTGAGCATCAACTCACACCGTGGTTTTCTCCAATTTGGGTTTCCATAAGATAATTCTTCGTGTTATTTTGTATCTTTTCATCCATGCATATTCTCTTGTAATTACTATTTATATTGATGAATATTAAGTTAGTGTAGACTTGAGTAAAATATTTTAATTCTGTATAATTGGTAGGTAACTAATTCACCCTCCCCCCCCTCTCAGTCATCGGTAGGGACCAATAGAGTACATTAGATGACATAGAAGAACTTGCCTACCAAGTCAGGACTCATAGTGAGATCACTGCTACACTTTTGGAGACATGGGAGAATGACTTGACAGTCATGAAGACACATTTTGCTGACATTTTTCTGAAAATGACATTGTAATATTTTGAACTCCTATACATTTGATAATGAAAATTATAATGTATTATATTCATTTCTTTCAAATGTATTTACTTACCTTTGTCATTGTTGTGAAAGGGGGAGTAGTATGTCAGTCAAAATTTTGTAATAGCATGTAATTGCTAAAGGGGAGTTTTGTATTTGAGTCATGTCACGATTTTTGTAATGTGACACTTAGACAAAAAAATTTCCTAAGTGTTGCCATCAACGCCAAAGGGGGAGAATGTTGGCTTGATGATGATGATAGAGTTTTAATAGATTGATTGATGACTTGAATTGTATTGTCATTGATGGAAACCATGTTTTGTTAGTCATCTAAGTCATTTAGTCCAACTAGTAAATCCTAATCGATAAAGGAAGCAGTTAAATAGTGAACGAGTAAACAGGGACAATGTTATGATCAAGCAACCAGTACTGTAGATTGGTGATGAGTTAGATGTTGCGGTTTGGAATGTATGTATGACATTGGCAAGAGTCTATGACTGGAACCGCATCAACAGATTCCATGTAATGTACAAGTCATGATGTACTGAGCAGTCGGTCAGGAAGAATAGTTAACCGGTAGTGCAGAGTTACTTAGATCAGTAAACCAGTAGACTTAATATTTTATTTTTCAATTATAATGTATATGGCTAACATGAGTAAAGTGTAATGTGCAAGATTGTCTAGATACATTGCACCTAGGAAATTGTTCCAAGGATATTTGTTGACTTAGCAGACTTGTTTATAAAAAGGTGAATATTGTGTGATGATATATGAGATGAAGGATCTATAATGAGAATTTGATTATGTGGTGTAAGGTGAAGCTTTGTATTAATATTTTGTCAATGCTAGAAGCATAATTGAAGTGGATCTATCAGTCATAGAGGTGTTATATGCAGATCACTTACATGTTGTTCCCTAACAGTTGTAGCAATATTAAAATCCCTTAATTGAGTAGGTCCTAATAGGCCTGATCTTGTAAATCCCTTCACAGGGTGACTCATTAATTTGGGTTTAAATCCTTTAGAAAGGTTACTCCTAATAGAGTATAGCTCCTAATAGGTCTGAGGTTGAAATCCCTTCACCGGGTGACTCCTAACAGGGTCTTCTCTTAATCGGGCATTATTGTAAAGCTTCGAACTAGGTTAGGCATTTAATAGGGCACATTTTGAAGGAGTGAATATTTTTGTGGATGCTAATTCCCACCGTGGTTTTTCCATTTGGGTTTCCACGTGAAAAATTATTGTGTTTTATGTTGCATTCTTTATTGGATGTTTGCATATGTGGTGATATTTCTTGCATGCTTATTGTTTTTGAAGTTGATTAAAGTGGTGATAAGATTTATACTATTTTTGCTTGCATTGATTCACCCCCCCTCAGTGCCTTATAAGTTTATCAATAAGGATGGAATGTTGGACACACTTCCTATAAATAAAGAGATATCCCCACTATTGCTAGGAAAAGCTAAATAAATTAACATCAGTATAGCATAAAATCCAAAGATCATACACTTATACAACATCCTTGATAGAGATAGCAAGAGAAATTTTCATTTGGTTCTCTATAGAGAGACATATCAAATTTTGTTGGTCTTATGCTGACATGTCTAGGTATGATCCAAAATTGGTCCTACATCACTTACCACTCTTTCTAGTTACCAAATCTATTAAGAAAAAGATGAGAAAGATGCATCCTGAAATTGCATTATTGGTCAAAGATGAGCTAGAGAAGTTTCTAGATGTCAAATTCATCTAACCCATAGACTATAGGAAATGGATATCAAATATAGTTGTATTCACCAGTCCAATTGGGTGAATCTATATCTATACTAACTTTAGAGATCTAAATAAAGAATTCCCTAAGAATGACTCTCCCCTATTGAACATAGACATGATAGTGGATCTTATAGCAGGGTATAAGATGTTATTATCGATGGATGGATTTTTAGGATACACTAATACATTTGGCCTAAAATTCTGACGAAGGTTTCCAATGGAGAAGGCATATTGTGACCAAATTCGATTTTTTTTTTGAAAAAATTCTCGCATTCATCAAAATTCCGACGATAATTCAACATTTGGTTTTGACGGAGAAGGAATTGGCAATGAAATTTGTGGTTTTTTGAAAAAGTGTCCATGCTCGTCGAAATTCCGATGACTACGGGCATTACTTAAAGGAAAAACAAAAAGACCAAGTCATTTGATAAACATTAATCCCGCCTCTTTGTCTCGTTGACCTCTGCCATATTCACAAAAAAATTGGGCAATACAAGGAGGGAAACAGTTCTAGATTGTGGTGCCGCCAAGATCCGGTTGAAGAAAAAAGGTAGGGTAATCAACCAATTCATTCATAGGATGTTTTCTTGAAGAAAAAATCATTATGTTTGTGACAATGTGTCAAATTTTCTTTATGTAGTGATGAAATTGTTTGAATTTTACATAGGAGGTTGCATTTGTGTTGGTTGATGATCAAGTTTTATCTTTATTATAATGATTTTTCCTGCTCATAATTTTTTTTCCCTAGCTCATATTCAATGTCTGGTAGAAAAAGAGATAAATAAGATTGATTTGGATGGTTGATCAAATGAAATGATCAATTATCCTTTTTATAGGCATAGCCTCTTATGGAAGACCCTAATTAAGAAGTGGGATGACTTAAACTTGCGTGATCAAATAGGGAAGAACCACAGATTGTGCCACTCTTGTATCTGACATCTATTGGAAGTGGCCTGAACGTAGGCTCTAGCTGAGGAGATTACCTTGTGTATGGATGCTGGTATATATGGCTATGATAGAAACTCCCTACTGCAAGACCATCAGACCACTGTGTAGTGATCAAGTGCCATTTTTTGTCAGTGTTTTGGAAGGGAGGATAAGCAACCGTGATAGGAAGGTGGTATAAAATGGAAGCTGAGAGGTATAAGGTTATGAGGTGTGGGTTAGGATAAGATAGGGAGGTAAGTGATGAAGGATGTAATGGTGAAAGAGTAAGTTAGGATATGTTAGGGGTTTGGAAGGTAGGAAACTGAATGGGGGGAGATAAAAGGATGTGAAGGATGGAATGGGGTTAGGTAGGTGAAGTAAAAGTAAATGTGTATGAGGTTAAGGTTTAGGATAGGATGTAGGAAAGTGAAGAAGGTTAAGAGAGGGGATATGAAAGGTAGATGGAAGGTAATAATGATAGGAAGTGAGGTAAAGGTTATGAGGTGTGGGTTAGAAAATAGGGTGTAGGAAATGGAAGGAAGGGTCATCCATGCCATAGTGCTTCAAGAGGAGCACATTCACATGAGGGAAAAGAAGAGTCATTTCATTCCATAGTGTACCTCGTTAAACCTTCCACCAACACCAAACTCAATACCAAACTCTTTCCCAATCTCGCTAATGGACTAACTCAACTCACTGTCAAATTGTGATAGTCAATGCAAGGTTTAGGACAGTAGTAATTAGGATCTTCTAATTATGGTGGGTCCTAGCCAACATAGGGTTATATGAGACAGGGGTAAGTTCACCAGTGATGTGTGTTAGATTGTCATCAAAGTTTCCTATTAATGTTACTTTGTATCAGTATTAGCCAGTTTTTGTTATTTCATTATAATCAGTTTGTTATTCCTTATAAGAATTTGCAATATTACCATAATTTGCATAACCTGAATCTGATTGTATTATGTATTCATCAGATTATGTATATATGTGTGTGTGTGTGTGTATGTGCGTGCGTGCGTATGTGTGTGTGTGTGTGTGTGTGTGTGTGTGTGTGTGTGTGTGTGTGTGTGTGTGTGTGTGTGTGTGTGTGTGTGTGTGTGTGTGTGTGTGTGTGTGTGTATTATGTCTGGCAATAATGTTATGTTATTTTAATGTTGTTTGAATAAATAGATAAAATTTACCTTCTTAACTTAATATGATATTAACTGTCATTGACTTGATTAAGAACATCTTAATTTATATTCAATGATGCACAAATCTGAATTTAAATATGTATATCATACTGGCTGATATATACACTAATGCTAACTTAGGAAATCCATGCTTATACATACTTGACACTGAACTTACCCCTGTCTTTATCCCTGCTGGTAGGCTATCATTATTCATCTTGTATGCTCTCTAAACTTGGCCATTAAGGTTGTCATATGCATTATCACATGACTATTTCTTTCTTGTTCTTAGGGTTGCCTATTGCTCTAAACATGATTAGGCTTTTTCACTATGTTGACTACCACCTTTAATGGACTTCCATCATGAAGACTTATTACTATTTCCCTCTTTGACTATCACAAAATGACTAAAATGTTTGCATAGGTGACTAGATCTATTCATGTGATTTCTCTTCATAATATTGGTAATTGTCATACTTTGATCGTAAGGATACCACCTTAGCAGTAGTGAGAGAAAAAAAAATGATCACCCCATACCCAAAACATGGTGATCTTGCAAGCTAAGGATTAGAACAAAGATGGAAATACAGTGCACAATTAATTCTACAAGAGCCTTCATCATCATTAAAAAGATAAGATAGAGTTGCAAACCAAGTTTTCTGTTCAATTATCCTAAAGTGTTTTGGTGTTTTGAGACTACTTGCTTTCTTGTTTGATAGTGAACATCTGTTTTACTACTTTATCTCTATTCTTAGATTTGGTCTGAGTCTTTTATGTATATAATTTGACAAAGATTTTATCATTTTGACTATGTTTCCAATGAAAATGATGGGCCATTTTTATTTCTTTTGAAACATTGAATCTACAATAAATATTATCAAACATAGTAAATAGTGATGGCTCTTTTTTACTGTGTTTGCCTATATGTTGCCCTCTTACCAGCCAAACATATATGTTTCTCTTAACACTATCCTAGAAGATCTTTACTATATTTTCAATGAAACTTGGCTTTGTTTACTTCTTATTCACTATTTTGTTGGTGTATCTATTTCTTTCTATGTCTTCTTTTAATGTGTGCTTCAAAGTGATGTGTTGCTCACAATTATTTTCCTTAGACCTATACATAAGGCTTGTCATTGTCATCTACATACTGTAGTTATACTATGCTCTTAGACTTAGGCATATCTGTGTTTCCTTGCACATTTACAAATGTGTGTGAGAGTCATCTTGAACCAGTTCTAGGGAGGTATCTAGCAGAGGAAGCTTCATAACATTACATTTTGCGTTAATATGTTCCAAACATATATGTAAATAAAAAATTGACAAATATACCTCAATTTTGAAATTCTTTAATGTTTCTAGAACATGTTAGTGTATGCTTTCATCATGGAAAACATAATGTAGTTGATCATAACTGATGTAACAAAGTTGTATCTTTGAATGCCTTGTTCCTTGATTATAGATCTATGTTCAATTGATTTGAATTGCTTGATTGAAAAATTGGTAGATGTGGGTTGGATTTTATAGGGGTTTGAAATGAGAAATAGACTTGTATCTATATGCAACTTGCACCTTTTCAAATTAAACTTTTGGAAAAGTCCAAATTTGGAGAGAAAATTCCTACTATTTGCGAATCGAACATTCATCTTTCAAATTTTAGGTCCAATTTCCATGAATAAGGGTTCCCAAGACCCTATTCCTAGAAAATTTATCCATGAGGAACATCATGAATAAGGGAATGAACCAAATTTATGGAAACATTCTAAAACCTAAGTACAGTTAGGCATAAATAAGGCACAATCACTAAAGTTAGTCCAAACCTAGTGTATATTTATAAAGAGATATAACTTATGATGCAATATTTAGCCCCCTCTTAGCAAGAGTATGAAATTATGCTCATGTACTCTTGGGAAAATATGGAGAAACCAAATATTCTGAAACCAAGATATTGAAGAGTCAAGATGACTACAAGTTTGTAAAGGTGGTAGCTCCCAAGACTTATGATATTGTCAATCTAAAATATTGAGATAAAAGTGAAGTACAAAGTGAGTAATATGAGTAACATTGGTAACACACATGGAGCATGAAAAACACAAAGTTGTGACATTTAGAACTAGTAAGATTCATATATTCTCACTAGGAACCATATCAAAAAGACAAGGCATAGATCTAGGACTAGTAAGATCCTTATATAGTTACTAGAAGTCATTTCAGAGACACATAAAAGCATGATACCCAAGTTAGTAAGATCCTCTAATACTTAGTCATAGATCGCATTCTAACAACAAATAGAAGGTCATATCTTGGTAACCTAACTAGTCCATGATTAGTAGCTCAAAATGCTATCAAAGCTAGGTTAGGTTAGGAGCCCCAAGAACCTATAATGTGTCTTATAATGGGTGTTGAAAATAATCTACACTCAAGCCAACAATGGAATGGTAAGAAAGGGGGTAGTGGCTCAATGGTAGAGAAATTTATTAACAAATAGAATGCCTTAAGTTGGATTCCTAGCTATTTTATGAGTATTAGCTTAAAATTTTCATGTGTAAATAACATCTACTCCCACCTCTACCATAGATCCAACTTCCACCATTTCTCCTTCCACAGCCTCTAGTCACCTTCATGTACCAAAGCCACTAGTGCCACACCTTTAGTACTTACATCCTTCACTTATCATCCACCATATGGCCTATTTATCAAATTTATTTATTCTACATGTAAAATCCATATGCAAAAGATGGAATGATAATTGGTAGATATAAAAACCATATTCCAAAACCTTTCCTAAAATCCATTCTGCCAGTGCCAAAATGTGAGGCTTGTAACAAGATGCGACATCCATCAAAGCTTGATAGAGATGAGATTTCTAACAAGATGGAAAATCAAACAATGTGGGAAAGAATTGATTAAAAATAAATACAAGATTGTAGTTTATAGAGTTTTAATTTTTTCTTTTTGTGGCATTGAATTTCATAGCGTTTTAAAGAAGATATCATAGTTTTTCCAAAAAATGTCAAAACCTTGCCTAGTGTTTACTGAGAGGAGTAAATAATGTATAGTTTGGTCTCCCATGCATATAAATTAACCCCAATGTGTGGGAAGACCTTTGTTCATGCTATGTATCATATTATATTGTGTGTAGGGCTCCAAATTATATTTGGTACATGTTTGGGCATGAGGACAGTCTGATATCTCTATGTATCAAACAGTAAAAGGCAGTAAGAGTGAAGAATTTGGTGGGAAGACCAAGCGATTGGTATTTTGAAGTGGTTGATGATAGAGAGAGGGGTGAGATGACCCTATGCAACCTTTGGAAGGGTTTGTGGATCACAACCAAATGAAATAGATTAAATTTCTATGACTGTCCTAAGGGTATTGATTCTCACAGTCATAGTTTTACTAGTGATATTGTTTTTGTTTTGACAAAGTTGTGTTTGTAAACCCAAGTGTGGATATGTAATGGAGTCATGAGATTTCTTAAGACTACATCAATACTTAACAACAACATAGTGTGTAGGCACCTAAAATATGAAAGGACTACATATTGGAAGGCACGTGTGATGATGCCATGAAAGGTCTGATATCCCTATGTATCAGATTGAGAAAACCAATGAAAGACAAAAAAAAATGCATTGATAAGGTTAAAGGTTGAATTGCCTAATGTTTGTTGTTGAAGTGATGTGTGGGGAACCTTCCAAGTCAAATACCTTGTTGTAGTTTCAAAGGGTGGAAAAGGAATAAGCATTTTATTTATTGTCCTAATAGACCATCCATCATAACAATGATTACCAATGATATGTGTGTTGCAAACAAAGTTCTAGAGGAAGGCTCTTTCTATTGTAATACCAAGTTAGTGTTCATAGACCTTGTGTAGGGTCCTCCAAGCCTAGAGTAAGGAGTTCAAAGCCTAGATACATTGATTTGGCCTTGTGGCCATCAATGAGTGTTGACCCAATAGGATAAGTCTTGAGACTGACAATTTTGGAAGTGTGGCATTGTTGAGAGCCAACACTTATGTGTGAACCTCATCTTCACATATTATGATTAGTTGCCATGATACTTGACCCTATCCTCATGGTGTTGGCTCAATTCATATTAGTGTGTTTTGTTGAAGAAACATGATGTGAGAAGTTTGATGCAGAGGCAAGGGTAGAACTCAGTATTTCATATTAGGATAGCAACCACATTGATTAGGCAAGTCAAATAAGGTCTCTCCAATGTTTAGGATACACAAGGGAAACATTAGTCATGTAAGTATGCATGAGCATGGGAATCGATAGTTGCTTTCCTTTTAGACTGATTTGGACAATATTGAGAGGATCCTATAAGGAATGACTATCACCATAATCTTGATGACTTCACAACATTGATAATGAATTCACATTAGACACTCATGGATTACCCAAATTAGACATTAGTCAAATTCAGATATGATACAAAGATTGCATACCACAAAGCCATTGGATATATTTTGAGATGAAAAAGAAGAGTTAAATGGTTTTGGTTCAATTTGCATAATTTCTATGTTCAAGTAATTTAATTTGGTATATTATATTGAAACATGATTTCATAACTAACATTTCAAATTCTATATAACTAGTTCTATAGCCCAATTTTCTTGCCTATGAAGAAAGACCATGTCAGATAATATCAGTGAACAACAAAATAAGGAGACAATTTCTAGATTGTGGTCTAACTTGAAAATAAAAGGTGATGGAAAATGTTATTGTCCCTGCAAAATTTGTAAGGGGTTAAAGACTAGAAGACTTGTAATCAAAACAGCTAAGAAACATTGTAGGTTGCATGGTCACATTGAAGGTGGACAGGATTATCATCCATTGGTAAGTTTTTCATTATATCATTTTAGCAATTTATATACATAATAAATCACTTGATGATGAGATCATGATCATGGTTTATTTATGTTTATCAATTTTATATAGGTTGGGCACCCCAAAGCACATGATATGGATCAACACAACCTGGAGAATATGGTTTTCAAAGTGGACAAACATGGAGGAGTGAATATCAAAGCTAAAGATAATGATCCCTTGGAAGTTGACGATCATGAGCCACAAAACACAATTGAAGATGATGGTACAAATACATTGATCTATGACACATTTAGTACTTGTGTAGTTGATCATGATGATGAAGATGACCTTGATGTTGTTCATGATGTCCCTCTACTTTACAAGGCATCTGAGGTCCTTTACGAAGGCTCGCAGACAACTCTTCTCTCTGCTGTATTGTTGTTGGTGAACTTGAAGGTTATGAATGGTTTATCCAACATAACAATCTCACATATGTTAAGGTATGTCAGATATGTCATAAGAAATGGTGAATCATGTTGTACCATTAATATTCTTTATATTAACAAGTTATATTTTTTTTTTGTAGATTGATAGGTGAGTTTTTGTTACCACCATCAAATATTCTACCTCACTCATATCGAGAATTATCTGCCATTATGAAAGATATTGGAATGGAGTATCAAGCAATACATGCTTGTCCCAATAATCATATTATATATCACAAAAAATATGAATTTTGACTGAATTCCCTAAATGTCATATCAGTAGATATCAAATAGATCAAATAACAAAAAGGGTTCCTCGCAAGGTTCTTTGCTATATTCCCATTATTCCACGTATGCAATGATTACTCAAGTGCACTAGCTTGGCACAATTTATGGATTACCATGCACGTAATATAAGTCAAGATGACATTATTCGAATGCCTGCAGATGGTTCAAGATTTATGGACATAGAGGAAATGTGGCCACACTTTAAAGAAGAACCTCATAATCTCAGGCTTTCATTGGTAGCAGACAGTGTCAATCCATTTGGAGAGATGAGATCTATTTACTCAGTGTAGCCTATTTTTGTTATCAACAATAACATTCTTCCATGGATGTCAATAAAGAGGGAGCACATAATGTTGGCAATGATTGTTCCAGGTATTTTATCATTTAAATATAGTTGTCTACATTTAATTATAAATATTGCAGTAAAATGGTCATAATATTTATGTAATGTTTTTGTTCATTCGATTAGGTAAGTACCAAGTTAAAGATATGAATGTATCTATCGAGCCTCTTATCAACAAGTTGCTAGAGTTATGGATTGGTTTCACTATGTATGATGTCTCTAGACCAATAGGACAAAGACAATTTCAATTCCATGTGATGCTTCTATGGACAATACACGATGCCTCAGGGCTAACACATTTTTGTGGTATGTTATAGTGTTTAAGTTGTGCGTGAACATTATAATTCAAAAAATTAACATATTTTATCCAATTATACATTATCTTGTAGGTCTTCAAACAAAGGGAAAATTCGCATGTCCAGTTTGTGGTCCAAAGATGAAATCTTGTCATTCAAAAAGTTTAGGAAAGCAAGTGTTTGATGAGTATAGGCACTTTCTCCACAAAAAATCATAGGTATCAAAATACTGAAAAACATCTTTTCAATGGGAAAGAAGAGAGTACATCAAAGCCATGAAGAATGACACCTCACTTGTGGAAGTTGGAATATAATAGAATTAATCATCAAGGTAATGCCATTCCATCTAATGGTTTATGTCATAAAACATCTTTTCTATTTTGTTTTGTTTACTGATGATGTGATTGATGCTCGTGAAGGTCGTGAAGGCATAAATGACCACCTTCCTATGGGACTAAAAATTTATCCCCAACAATTTAGTAGGTTTCCCTACTATGAGAAGTTACAAATTGTGCATTTGTTTGATACTATAAATATTGGAAAGAATATAACAGAGAGAATTATGGAAAATATTGGATGGAAGGCATGACAAAGAAAAAATTGTCAAAATATGTAGTGACATTCAGGATTCCAATCATGCAATGATAAATGTCATTCAATCAAATATCCATGGAGACCAGATTAATATAAGTGAGCTTCCTTGGTTATTAATGGACCAACAAAGCAATGCTATAAAATAAGTCATACAAAAAATTTGATTTCCCACAAGATTTGTTGCAAACATAAACAATCTCATATCAAAGAAAAGTGAATTTGGGCCAGCAATGAAAATGCATGATTAGCATACCTTCATTAAGGTAATTCACGTTCTTGTGTTTTTACCATGTATTTAAGTATTGTGTGTGTACTTTTCATTGTATTATGTTAGAAAAAAATGAAAAGATAATTTTATAATTGTTGCAGTACGTTCTACCTCTTTCTCTCCCAAACAACTTTGACAATAATGTCAAGCAAGTCATATATGATCTTGGAAAATACATGAAGTAAGTAGTGATATTTGTTCAATTCGTTGTATAGATATTATATTTGTGATTTGTTTTACTTGTTATGTAATATATTTTTTTGCGTCTTGAATATCTTGTAGGTGGTTGTCATGTAAAGAAATCCATAAAGAAGATATAAAATATTGGAAGAGAAAAAATCCTCATATAATGTGTGAAATGCAAAAGTGTCTACCTCTAGCTTTTTTCAATTCACAAGAACACTACCTCATACACCAAGTTGAGGAGATTGAATTGTGTGGACCTATACACACTAGGTCAATGTAGATGGTTGAGAGGAACTTAAAATTTTTGAAGGCTTTGGTTCGACAAAGAGCACATCCTGAGGGTTCTATGGTGGAGGGATATATGGTATACCAGACTATGGTGTACATTTCTGAATATCTTCCTAAGGTTGGAGCAAAGATCAATGTGGATCGCATTTGGGATCTCAACCCCATTAATAAATTCAAAGGGGAGTACTTGATGGGGAAAGGTAGATTGAGTAAAGTGAGAGGTAATTATAAGATGTTATTGTAGTTAATTAATTTTTAATCTTCAAAATAAATCGATTGTAAGACGTCTATTTATTTTTTGTACAGTTGGTCGAGAGTGGGATGTACAACTTTTGTATATTGCAAACAATCTTGATTGGATGACAGTATGGATTGAACATTGTTAACATTTTGGTTGCACATTAACATGGGAAGGTGTGGCTTCATTGGTTAAAGAAGCTCAACGTAATGGAGATTACAATGTTACGCAAAGGGAAATTGATTTAGCATATGGTTTATGAGATAAATAGGTACGTATAAATTTATTAATCACCCATATGTTTATCAACTCACAATGCAATAAATTTTACATGTTTGACATATCACAGGTCAAACACCACAACACTATGTACTGCAATGGATTTTGCATAAAAAAGCTAGATGACACAAAGAAAACTTGTGATTCTGGCATCACTGTAGTCTTTGAGGTGACAAATATTTCATCAAGAAATGACATACATCCTCAACAGTCTCAAAATTGATACTATGACATTTTGGATGATATACTTGAGTGTGACTTTAATTCCTTCAAATTAGTTTGTTCGTTGTCAAATGGTACAGGCTACGATTGAATAAAAATGATCCTGATAGAACTGTTATTGAACATGATAATTTTTTTACAATGGTTAATAAAAGGTCATTTGAACCAGTTGGGGATGAGCCCTATTTTCTTCCAAGCCAATGTGAGCAGGTATTTTACTCAGAGGTTCCACATAAACTGGGTTGGTCATTTGTTGTTAGACATGATCCAAGAGGAAGGTCGATAAAGTATAATGTGATGGAAGAAGAAGATACTGAAGAAGTAGAAGATGAAGTAGATGATGATCATGATCGACAGTTTTTGGATGATGATGATGATGGTGATGGTGATGGTGATGGTGATGGTGATGGTGATGGTTATGGTGATGGTGACGGTGATGACAATGATGAAGACGATGACAAGGATGATGATGATGATGATCATCATCATCATCATCATCATCATCATCATCATGATCATCATCATCATCCTCATCATCATCTTTGTCATCATCATCACCATCACCATCATCATCACCATCACCATCACCATCACCATCACCATCACCATCACCATCATCAACATCATCATCATCATCATCATCATCATCATCATCATCATCATCATGTTCATGATGATGAATGAAATGTATGAGGTATGTGATTAGTATATTATCTATTTAATATTGATTTCTTGATAGAATTTTTTTTACATAATTAATTCATGATGCACCTTCTAATACAAAGATGGAGATAGGGAGAGTAACTATTTATGTGACATTTTTTAAACTTTATGTTTATTTATGGAATTTGGATTGTTTATTAGCTATGTGATGGATGTTGATTTAAAATACATATGTGATGGATTACATGTTTATGATGATACATGTGACATTTTTTGAACTTTGTGTTTATTTATAGAATTTGGATTGTTTATTACCTATGTGATGGATGGTGATTTATGATGCATATGTTATGGATTACATGTTTATGATGACACATATGTGATGCTAATTATGATGCTCAATTACATATATGATGATACATCATGTGATGCTTATGATTCTTATGATACGTATGTATTTATTGTTTATCAACTTACAAATGTAGTAATACTTATGATGCTCAAATGATGGTGTTGATTTCATGTATAATCCCTCTGTGATGTTGTCACCCTTGGTGGGAATAGGTCATTGACTACAAACATCGTCAACCATTTAGTTGAGGATCTTGCATAGTCTACATAAAGTAAAGGTAAGGAATTAAAAAATTTACAATGATTTTGATGATAGTATCTTTTTATTATTTAATACTCTTTTTGTCTACAAAGTTCATGTTGTTCATGTTGTGTACTATGTAATTTTTAGCTAACATAAGATAATTGAATTACATGTGCAGGAACCTGAACCACTTTGATGAGGATCCTGCACAGTCTCATGGATGGACGGGTATAACTAGTCAATACACCTTATAGAAACAGTTTATTTTTAAAAAATTACTTGGAAAATAAACTTCCTCAGTTTTTCAAACTTCGACATTATCAACAAATCTAATACAGTTATCAACACTCGAGGCCCCAGTTGGACTTATTCAAATTTTAATCTCAAAATAAACTTTAGGGCCAACTTCTTCATCAACATTACCCTCATTTGAAAAATTTATCTCTCATTACCAATTAACTCTCTCATTTGATGGAGTGCAGGTACCCCCAAATAGGTATTTGTCAGATGTGTCTTCCTCGAGTGAGGGAAATGCAGGAATAGAAAATGAAAGTGAGACATGTAGTAGGTCTACAATAGGGAAATCAACAAGAGGTCAAAAGATTAGAAGAAAATTCAATAAACACATGAAATTTTTCCTTTCTCAAGGGGGGTCATGTTCTTATGATGATGAGAACAAAGGTGACATTGAGGTGCCATTGAGGTACAAACATATACAAAAACAATGGGTGCCCAAGGAACTTCCTCCAATAAACACCAATTTTTGTGTTAACAATAGGATATATTGCATAGAACCTTCGTCGTTACATGGTTTTGGCCTATTTTCCATGGATGGCATAAAGGTCTATTACAACAAAGTTGTTGAATTGATGGAGTTTGTTGGACCTTGTTACAATTACAATAATTGGATGCAGATTGTTAGTGTTGGTATTTTGGTATGGTTTTGTCATTGATGTCAACACCTACTAAACACTTATCAACTCTGGCACTTTGGAGAATCAGCAACATTCACTGGCAAGTAAGTGACTCATGCATAATCACCAGTATCTGGTACACCAACAAGATATAATGATCATCAACACTTGGAATGATATGGAAAATACTTGGTTATGTCGAAGACATTGTGTGGACACTTTGTCTTGGAGTTTTGTTTATTGGTACATTAGCATTTTCATATTTGTTGTTACCGGCAAATAGGTCCAGGTTACACCAACATGTTTATCTTTTCTAGATCAACATGGCACGCTATGGAGATGACTTATTATTGTTGTAAATGCATTAAGCTAACATATTGAATTGATTGTTGCATCAGGTATTAATTGATATGTAAATTAATTTTATTGTAATATCTTGTAGAGCCGACCTACTAAAATTGGTCTTAGGTTATGGTATAAATGTAAGATCTTATTTGTAAGATCAAGTGTGGAGTGCGAAAAAGGATTGTGTGAAGGTATATGCGAGAATAAGCAGAGCTATACATGTAGACATCATTTGAAGATTTAAGGAGGGTTTTTGTGAAGACAATCAGAACTACACCGGTACTGAATCCAGCATATGAAGATGCTAATTTAAGCAGTACATTCTTATTGGATTTAACCATCCAAATGTAGTTAGTGTGACTCCCATTTTGTGATTGAGCAGTGAGCTCTAGGCGCTTGGCCTTTTTGCATGTGCAGACCCAATTTATGTACACTTATCTGCAGTAGTATCATCTGATTGTGGGTAAGGTTTCCCATCGTGGTTTTTCCCCTTACAGGGTTTCCACGTACAAATATTGGTGTTATGTGTTGTGGATGACTTTGTCTTTATGTTTCATGCACTAATCCTTACCGGTATAGCAATTAACTATTAAAACTGTCTACCGACATGTTGAACTGGTTTACCGATATTAAGCATTAAGTTGGTTAGGTTGTTTTTAGTTTGAATGTATTTGACAACTGATTCACCCCCACCCTCCCCTCTCAATTGTCTCTGGGACCTAACAATTGGTATCAGAGCCTAGTCCTCTTTTGTAGAAGTTTAATAACTTGAGGAGATCCAATGTCTACTAACTATTTCAAGAAGGACAGTCCTAAACTTGATGGAAGCAACTATGGCATAATGAAAATCAGAATGGAGACACATCTAAATTGCATTGGAAAGGACAACTGGGATGCTACAAAGAATGGTTATACTACTCCTACTCAGAGTCAGCCCAATCCACCCAACTTGACTAAAGATGAGGAAAATGATTGCAAAGCAAGAGAAGCACTTTTGAGCACATTATCTGATCAACAAATCATGGGACTATCAGATAGGTCTACTGCTAAAGCTATTTGGGATCATTTGGAAACACTGAATGAAGGAGATTCCATAGTCAAAATTACAAAACTTGAAAGCTTCTGGGTCAAGTATGAACATCTGAAAATGGAAGAAGATGAAAGGATTTCTGCTTTTATGGAAAGAGTAAATGAGATTGTTTTGGGTATTAAATGTTGTGGAGGAACCTTAAGTGAAGATGAAATTGTTTCAAAAGTTTTAAGAGGATTTCCATTGGCATATAAAATGAAAGTCGCTACTATAAATGAGTTAAGAACAATGCCTAATACATTATTAACTAGGGATACATTGATTGGGAAACTTTTAGCTTTTGAAATTGAAGAATTTGGTCCTGTTGCTACTATAAAGACAGATTTGGTCTTTAAAGCATCAACATCATCTGCTCCATGATTTGACAAATCTGATTGGAAAGCCTTTTATGAAAGAGAACTTGAAGAAAGCAGGAAAGAAAATGAAGAACTTGAAGAACTTGAAGCACTATTTGCAAGAAAAATGCCTAAAGATCTAGTTGGAAGTAAGTATGAAGGTAAAGCACCCTTTAAATGTTTTAACTGCAATAAGATTGGTCATATGGCTTCAGGATGCCCTGATGGACATGCTAGACTAAGAGAAGAAGCTAGAAGAACATACAAGTCTAACCCTGAATATCAGAGATACAAATTTAAGAAGAATAAAGACAAATCTTATTACATTGTTGATGAAGGTGTGACTGATGATTCTGATGAGGATCCGATAGACAATGGATGGGTTTTGGTTGCTATAATAGAAGATCAACTGGCACCTACTACTCAACCGATAGAATAGGCCTTAACAACTAAAGTTTAAGTAAAGGATGAATGGCCCATTGATTCAGGATGCTCACATCATATGACAGGAGACAAAGGTAAATTCTTGAACTTTCAAGAATACAATGGAGGCTTAGTGAGATTTGGAGATGACAAAGCTTGTTTGATCAAAGGTAAGGGTACAATATCTCTTGATGGTAAGCATAACATTGACAATGTTTACTATGTTGAAGGATTAAATCGTAATCTTTTGAGTGTTGGTCAATTAGTTTCGAAAGGATTTCAGTTACAATTCAAAAATGGAAAATGCAAAATCATGAATAGAATTGGTTTGGAAATTGCAACTGGTAATCAGACTAGAGGTAATATCTTTCAAGTGAATAATAGTGAAAAGACATACTTAATAGCACATATTGATGAAAGTTGGTTATGGCATAAGAGACTCTGTCATGTAAACTTTGATTGCATGGTGAAAATCAATACTATTAAGGTAGTTAGAGATTTACCTAAAATTGTCAAACCTCACAATACAGTATGTAAGGAATGTCAATTTGGAAAACAAGTTAGAGCTAGTTTCAAAAGTATTCCAGAAAAATCCAATAATGCTCTTGATTTAATTTATATGTATTTATGTGGTCCAGCTAGAACTAAAAGCCTACAAGGTGATAGCTATTTCATACTAATCATTGATGACTATTCTAGAATGTGTTGGGTTACTTTTCTCAGAGAAAAATCAGAAGCACTAGGAAATTTCAAATTGTTCAAAGCAATGGTAGAAAATGAAACCGGTAATAAAATCAAATGTCTAAGATTAGATCAAGGAGGAGAATTTACATCTAAGGAATTTAATACATTATATGAAGTAAATGGAATCAGAAGACAGCTATCAACACCTTGGACACCACGGCAGAATGGAGTTGTTGAAAGGAAAAATAGAACTATCTTGGATGCAGAAAGAAGTATGTTATCAGAAGAAAACCTACCACATTTATATTGGAGAGAGGTAGTCAGTACAGCAGTCTATACATTCAACAAAGTTCACATCAAAGGTGAAACTGGTAAGACCCCTCTGAACTATGGTTTGGTATTACTCCTACTCTTAAATATTTTAGAATTTTTGGAAGTAAATGTTACATCAGAAGAGATGAGTATATTGACAAATTTGATCCTAGAAGTGATGAAGGAATATTTCTTGGTTATTCATCTAAAAGCAAGGCATATAGATATTTTAACAAAAGATTGCAGAAAATTGTTGAAAGTACAAATGTAAAGATTGATGAACAATTCAGAGGAACTTCAAGGTATATAGACTCTGAACCGGGAATAGAAATGTTGACAAATGAACCTACTCTGAATCCACTGGTACAAAATGAAGATTCAGTTACCCCGGTATCATCTGAGAATTCCACAGTAATTGAGGAACAACAACAAACAAATAGCAAACAAAGACACCCCGGTATGTAAGACTGAATCACTCTGAAGATCAGATAATTGGAAACAAGTTTAAATGAGTTATGACAAGAGGAATATTAGAAAATGAAGAGGTATGTCTTATTTCTCAAATTTAACCATCATCACTTAATGAGGCATGTGAAGATAAATTTTGGATTAAATCTATGGAAGAAGAATTAGAACAAATTGAGAAAAATAACACTTGGACATTAGTTCCCCGGCCTAAAGATAAAAATGTAATTGGAACCAAATGGGTATTTAGAAACAAACTTAATGAAGATGGTAAGGTTATTAGAAATAAAGCAAGACTGTTGTGTAAGGGATATTCTCAGAAAGAAGGAATTGATTATAATGAAACCTTTGCACCAATAGCTAGAATTGAGGTAGTCAGATTATTTTTGGCTTTTACAGCACATAAGAACTACAAAGTATATCAAATGGATATTAAATGTGCATTTTTGAATGGAGATCTTGAAGAAGAAGTTTACATTGAACAACCTGATGGATTTTCTTTGACAGATAACAAAGATATGGTTTGCAGGTTAAGAAAAGCTTTGTATGGATTGAAGCAAGCTCCAAGAGCTTGGTATGCAAGATTGGATAAGTATCTTTTGAAGATTGGTTTTTCTAAAGGAATGAAGACAACAATTTATACTATAAAGTGACTAATGATGACATCTTGGTTATAGAAGTATTTGTTGATGATATAATCTTTGGAGGAGAAGATGGATTATGTTAAGAATTTTCTATTAAAATGCAGCAAGAATTTGAAATGTCTATGATTGGAGAAATAAAATTCTTTTTAGAATTGCAGATTTCACAAACTGATAAAGGTATATTCTTGAGTCAATCCAAGTACTTAAAAGAGTTACTAAAGAAATTTGGGATGGAGAACTCTAAACCGATAAGCACACCTATGACCACAAATGACAAATTATCACTAAGGGATGAATCTACATCTATTAATCCAACTCGATACAAATCTATGATAGGAGGTTTACTGTATTTGACACAAACTAGACTTGATATTATGAATGCAGTATGTATTGTTTCAAGATTTCAAAGTAATCCTAGAGAAAATCATGAATCAACAGTAAAAAGGATTTTTCGGTACTTACAAGGTACTATAAATCTTGGATTATGGTATACTAGAGATGGAGACTTTGAATTATGTGCATACACAGATGCAAATTGGGCAGGAGATGTGGATGATAGCAAAAGCACCACCGGCGGAGCATTCTTTCTTGGAAACAGACTAGTTTCTTGGTTGAGTAAGAAACAAAGTTGTACATCTTTATCAACAGCAAAATCAGAATATGTTGCAGCAACAACTAATTGTACATAGGTACTATGGCTCAAGCAAATGTTGAAAGATAGAAAGGTAAAATGCAAGGAACCTATTACTATCTATTGTGATAACACTGTAGCAATTGATATATCTAAGAATCCAGTATTACATTCCAAAACCAAACATGTTTCTATCAAACTAAATTTTCTAAGGGAAAATGTTGAAGCAAAGGAAATAAAACTGGTTTATGTGAATACTAAAGAGCAGATTGTAGATATCTTTACTAAACCTCTGCCTAAGGAGACTTTTGAATATCTCAGAGATCAGCTTGGGGTCAAAACCCCACTGGTAGAGACTTAGGAAATTGATGATTGTCATCAACTGATAGAATTAACAGAGAAATCTTTTTTCCGTCTTTGATGGGAAACGACTTCTTAGGGGGAGTAGTTGGTATACTAAATTGATTGGTATTTTGTATATGAACTAGGCTTGGTAAAAACTTTGGCATTTGATGTCAAAGGGGGAGAGATTGGTATGGAAAAACACAAGGAAAACACATGTTGCTCCCAAGGAGAGGGATCATTGTTTGAGAGAGATTATTACTCTCTGTATCTATATTTTGAGTTCGGAGATTGTTGGTTTTTGGGTATTTGGCATTTTTGTTATGGCACTTTGATGGTTTTTCCATCTTGTGTTGCCATCAATGCCAAAGGGGGAGATTGTTGGTATTTTGGTATGGTTTTGTCATTGATGTCAACACCTACTAAACACTTATCAACTCTGGCACTTTGGAGAATCAACAACATTCATCGGCAAGCAAGTGACTCATGCACAGTCACCGGTATCTTGTACACTAGCAAGATATAATGATCACCGACACTTGGAATGATATGGAAAACACTTGGTTATGTCGAAGACATTGTGTGGACACTTTTTCTTGGAGTTTTGTTTATTGGTACATTAGCATTTGCATATTTGTTGTTATCGGCAAATAGGTCTAGGTTACACCGGCATGTTTATCTTTTCTAGATCAACATGGCACGCTATAGAGATGACTTATTATTGTTGTAAATGCATTAAGCTGACATATTGAATTGATTGTTGCATCAGGTATTAATTTATATGTAAATTAAATTTATTGTAATATCTTGTAGAGCCGACCTACTAAAATTGGTCTTAGGTTATGGTATAAATGTAAGATCTTATTTGTAAGATCAAGTGTGGAGTGCGAAAAAGGATTGTGTGAAGGTATATGCGAGAATAAGCAGAGCTATACATGTAGACATCATTTGAAGATTGAAGGAGTGTTTTTGTGAAGACAATCAAAACTACACCGGTACTGAATCTAGCATATGAAGATGCTAATTTTAGCAGTACATTCTTATTGGATTTAACCATCCAATTGTAGTTAGTGTGACTCCCATTTTGTGATTGAGCAGTGAGCTCTAGGTGCTTGGCCTTTTTGCATGTGTAGACCCCATTTATGTACACTTACTATCTGCAGTAGTATCATCTAATTGTGGGTAAGGTTTCCCACTGTGGTTTTTCCCCTTACAAGGTTTCCACGTACAAATATTGGTGTTATGTGTTGTGGATGACTTTGTCTTTATGTTTCATGCACTAATCCTTACCGGTATAGCAATTAACTATTAAAACTATCTACTAGCATGTTGAACTAGTTTACCGGTATTAAGAATTAAGTTGGTTAAGTTGTTTTTGGTTTGAATTTATTTGACAATTGATTCACTCCCCCCTCTCAGTTGTCTCCAAGACCTAACAGTTCGATATAAAAAAAGTATGCATAGGTATGCACTGTCACCAAAGTATATACAACAGAAAGATAATGATCAAAGTAAATGAGTGGTTGTATACATTGATAGTCGGCCAAAATAAATAGGGAATATTGTAGGTTTTATAAATAGTACGCGACTTGGGTCAACTAATAAACAACCCAATTGTATATTTGAGGCGCACGAGGGAAATCATGTATTCGTATGTGCGATAAAATCAATAAGTGCAGGTGAAGAGCTTCTAATCGATTATAGTTTGAATTGTATAGATACAAACAAAGTTAATATGATGGGGGTGGTACGTACTATATACCATTTAAATTAACCAACCTCCAATTAATGAATCCAATATACCATTTTATTATGAAGTTTTTTTGCTAAGTCTATTGGTTTAATTTCACTGTTTTTTATATATTTTCTTTGTCATAGGGTGACATTGATCCATCACATTGCGTAGATAGGGATGTACATTGTGACACTTCTACCAAGTAGGTAAACCTCATTGTAATTGTACAAATTAGATAGAAGCAAACTGTTACATTATTATGTTCTTTTTTTGAGTGATTTAGACTAATTTTGTAATTGTTAATGATATTCTTGACATAGATGGATGTTCGAGGAAAGGGAAAGGGAGCTATAGCACCTCTCTAGGGATGTGGACTCAACAGGGTTAAGCGATGATGACCCTAAAAATTCCACACACCCTATGGAATTCATAAAAAAGCCTCTTAGAAAAATTAGTAAAGAGATTGTTGCTTTGGCAGTCGTGCATCCTATGACAGTTGAGATACGAGAGAGGGTGAAAGTATTGATTCGGATAGCAGAAAAATTGCAAGTAAGCAGTAATGAAAGCTTTAATTATAACAAAAGTTCAAAAATAGTTTATATGTTATTCTCTTTTATGTCATTAACTAAAATATGCACATGTTGTTTTTACAACAATTTATGTGCCCTCATGAAAGTGGTGGCCATGATTAGGGTGTTGTAGTACTTCAGATGATGGCGATTTTCTTAGATTATTGCTTTCTTGGTTTATCACTTTGAGTACCCAAAACACATCATACTTGATACTGTCAATGTTCATAATAAAGGTTCATCCTTGTTTACAATTCTTTCACTTTTCATTTATTTAATGTTTGATATATTTAATGTATTATTCTTCAGGTGATGTCAATGTTCCTGTGCAAATGTCATCACCGCCTCGTCAGAGGTTAGCCCCACTTGTATTGTTGACTGCAATGTCAGTAGCACGTAGCATGCAGACATTCTCTACTGCATGTCATATTGACCCTCCCACTGTTGGTAGATCCCTCTTTTGCTCTATCTTTTGTTATGTGTTTATTTCCCTTCAAGCGTTCTTTCTTGGGGGCATTTCATAGTGGATTCATTTTCTTCAGGAGGAGATGCACATGAGGATGTGCCAGAGGTGACTTACTGATAACATACCATCATTTCTTGGATCTTCTCATATTGCTAGTATGAGAACGTTGTAGGCCACATTGGTGGTGAGCGACAAAGAAATGATTCCCTTAAAGATACAGAAGGTTCTAGGTACATTAAAATTATTATTATATATAGTCTAATTGTAATTTACTTTATGATCTCTTGTTTTGGACTAATGATCCCATGAATTTTTTGCAAGAAATGATATTTTCTATAAACATCTTAGTGACATGCATTGCAGATATTTGGGCCCACCATACATAAAAGGTGGTACATCATATGTTATCTAACCCTAATCCACTATTTTGATTTCATATCATTGCTAGAATAGTTTTCCTTTGATCCATTTCTTGAACTATAATAAATGTAGCTTCAGTTCATTTCTGAATCTAATAGATTTGTTTTCGCTCTAAAAGGTGGAATGACCAAGAAAAAAGGTTAAAAGATGAATTGACAAACCAAATGGTTAGGTGGTTTGGAAATGACACCTTTGACAAAACCAAGCTCCTTGAAAAAGCTATCACATATCTAAAGTATGTGAGGGACCAATCTAGGACCCATTTAGAGAAGAACCTAAAGTATGAGCATCCCCCCATGATTCCAGAGAGTGAGTGGAAGGACCTGATTTTGGATGCCAAGGAGAGAATTGAAATAAAAAAAGGAAATACGCCACCAGATGCTAAAAGAAGGCACGAGATACTATTAAGAATGTAATTATGTACTAATTAATTACTCTTTATATTTATATAATCTAACATATTTCAAACTTTTTATAGACTAAGTGACACGTCAAAGGCAACCATGACAAGACAAGAAAAGCACAGGCAACAAAAACTCGGCTCTGGTGGTTATATGAAACTTGCTGCATGAATTCTAAGTATCTCATGTAAATGAAATATTGCATCAAAATATTACTAAATTGCAAATGATTTTTTTTTTTATCAAACAATGCAAGCAAAATTCACAATACCAAACAAAAATGCAGGGCTCTGAATTCAATGGAGCGCCCACAGAATATGACAAGAGAATTGCCTACCAACAAGTCTATATAGTGATAGTTCTCATACTTAATGTTAAGTACAGATGCCAAGCTAATAAGATGAGAGGGGGGGGGTGAATCATACAAACTTAATATTCCATAAAAACAACAGATTCAACCTCGGTAACATATACTTTAGCAATATAACCAAAACTACTAAACATGCAAACTCATAAGCACATAAACATCATAACACTTATAACACTAGATTTAACGTGGAAACCCAAATAGGGAAAAACCACTGTGGGATTTTGGACCCACTAAGAAATATACTCTACTAGAGTATGCTCAATTAAAAGCAAATCATGTTAAAGATTACAAACACATTGCTAGATGTGACCCGATTAAGGGATTTCCCTCAGATCTGTTAGGATCTTCACCTTGTTAGAAGTGACCTTGTTAAAGGATTTCAAACACTCAATCAGAATGTCACCTTGATAGAGGGTTTTACAAATAAGACTATTAAGTCCACTCAGTTAAGAGATTTTCTGTCACTTTACAAAATAACAGTAATAAAAATCTATCTGCAACTTCACATCTAAAATGCTAAAGCAGATTCTTATTTGCTCAATACAATTTAGTCATAGGACTTATCTTGTCCAATTGCTGGGCTCTATACTCTATTATTCAAACAGGTCTTCAAGCTTTTGTGCTCGGTAATCACTATGTAGCATCCATGTGCATACACTCGCCCGCATGCATTGTTTATCAACAGTTCCTTATTTATAAACAATTTACCAACCACTTAATCTCCTTGATCACATATCCCATGATCAATCATAGCCATCAGATCTTCAAACTTGACTAGGTTCAATGTATCCTTCGATTTGAAGATGTTTTACCCCACCTTGGAACATGCATACATTTTTTGGAACTTGTGCTAGGGTATTGCGGTTCAATCTAAGTTGTAGATCTTCCTGTCGATTTTCCTTTGCCATAGATTCTTTAACAAACTTCATGCATGACATACTAATCATTTTATCATAACCAACTCATCAGCTTCCTTCATTAAATAATGTTTTTATTCATTCAATGCATTTTGTTATCACTCAGTTGCAACTCAGTAAATACTGAACTTCACTCAGTAGATATACTGCCTTCATTAACCGATAGCAATAACCTTAGGGTTTACCGACTAGGTTCCTTGCTCGGTAACATAGTATAGTATTAACCTTACAATCAATAACATACGTAGGATATCAAACAATCTAAACATCATGATCTCATCATTGTCTAACTCAGTAATAGTTGCCCATTGAATAACTTATATCTCTCCTTATTCATCACATTCTTTCTGTGTCTTTTACCGACATCTTTATACTCACCAATTCATACTTCTCAAGATATGGTAACATCATACTGAATTAGAAAATCAATTCCTTGACATCAATGACAAAATAATAATATTAAGATAGTAAACATCCTTAATCAGTTATATCCATAATCATCAACAACCTTCTCAATATCCTTATTGAAATGCCAACAATCTCCCTTGTCTGTTGAAATTCCAACAATCTCCCCCTTTGGCATTGATGGCAAAACCAATTGATTCGGATTGCTGTGAGATTTTGAAATGCTGAAATTCTCTCTTCCTGTCATCAATCTTCTCCCCCATAGATTAGTATTCTCCCCTTTTCTTCAGTCTTCTCCCCCTTTGACAACAATGCCAAAAAGTAAAGAACTAAAACATAGTTTCTTCCTATATGAAGTGATTTTCTGTTGTTATGTGTCAACTTAGTCTCGGTCAGAGCATTTTGTCTTCAATTCATGTTCCCTATATTTGTTTCCTGCACACCTTTAGAAAACATCCTAAAGTGTGTAAATTAGCATCAACTCTTAAAAAATATTCTGTAGAGTTGTCGAATTGATGCTTTCACTGAACTCGGTCAGTGAATGGAAGATAGGGGTAGGACCCCTAACTTACTTCTGAGATACTCAAAAGTGTCCCTTGGTAGTGGCTTGGTGAAGATATCTACTATTTGTTCCTTTGTGCTAACATACTCCAACACCACTTTCTTCTCTTGAGCTTCTTCTCTAAGATAATGATATTTGATAGAGATGTGCTTTGTATTAGAGTGCATAACAAGATTCTTTGAAATGTTTATGGCACTAGTATTGTCACAGAATATAGTTACTGGCTCGGTAACTTGCTCATTTATACCTTCCAACAGTTGTTTGATCCATGCTATGTTGGTACAATTCAATGCTGCAGCAACATATTCAGCTTCTGTTGTTGACTGTGAAACACATCCTTGTTTCTTGCTAAGCCAACTCACTAGTCTTTCTCCTAAAAAGAAAGCTCCTCCACTTGTGCTTTTTTTGTCATCAATGTTGCCTGCCCAATCAGCATCAGTATTAACTTTTAAATCAAAAACATTTCCTTTCTGATATACTAAGCCATAATCTTTAGTGCCTTTCAGGTATCTGAAAATTCTCTTGATTGTTGTCATGTGTGTTTCCTTGGGATCTGCAGAAAATCTTGCAACTATACCTACTACATGTGCTATATCTAGCCTACTTTGAACAACATATTGTATCTTTCCAATCATGGATCGGTAAAGTGTCTCATCAACAGATGCAGATTCATCATTCTTTGATAATTTATAGTTGGTAGTCATAGGAGTACTTATTGGTTTTGAATCCTCCATTCCAAATTTCTTCAAGATTTTCTTTATGTACTTCGATTGAGTAATGAAAATCTCATCTTTCATTTGCAGTATCTGTAGACCTAAAAAATACTTTATATCACCGATTAATGACATCTCAAATTCTTTGCTCATTTCATTTCCAAATTTCTTGCATAAAGAGTCATTTCCACAAAAGATAATATCATCAACAAATATGGCTGAGATCAGTATTCCATTTTCATCATTCTTCATGTACATGTTACTGTTTTCACTTGTTCTTATAAAACCAATCTTGATTAAATAAGAGTGCAATCTTTCATACCATGCTCTAGGTGCTTGTTTCAGACCATATAAAGCTTTGTTCAATTTACATACCTGATCTTTATTCTTGTCTTCAACAAATCCTTCAGGTTGTTCAATAAAAACTTCTTCTTCTAATATACCATTCAGAAATGCAGATTTGACATCCATTTGATATACCTTGAAATTCTTGAAAGTAGCATATGCCAACAATGTTCTTACTCCTTCAAGTCTTGCCACAAGTGCAAAAGTCTCACCATAATCAATTCCTTCTTCTTGGGCATAACCTTTGCAAACTAGTCTTGCTTTATTTTGAATGACCTCACCTTTTTCATTCAGTTTGTTTCTAAAAATCCACTTTGTACCGATTACATTTTTGTCCTTCGGTCTTGGGACCAATGTCCATGTGTCATTCTTCTTGATTTGATCAATCTCTTCTGTCATAGCATTTATCCAATCTTCACTATTAAATGCCTCTTTCACTATCCTCGGTTCAAATTTAGATACCAGACATGTGTTCTGTCTCAGTTTGTTCCTTGTCATCACTGGATCATCCTTATCTCCTATAATCTGACTTGATGCATGATGTCTTCTGACATACTTAGCTATACAGGCTCGGTAGGTTCTATATGATCTTCTTCATCACTCCGTAACTAGATATTCTTTTCATTTTCTTCAACAATTCTCTCAGTAAGACTTGTCAGTTGAACATAGATAAATTCATCATAATCTTCTAGTTCTTTGGAGTTTCCTTCATCATTTCTTTTTGCAAATTCATCAATTTTCATATTTGCACTTTCTACTATTTTGTTAGATGATTTGATCGGACATTTAAATGCTTTACTTCTAGAAGAATAACCAAGAAATGTTCTTTCTTCACTTTTCTAATCAAACTTGCCATTTCTTTCATCTTTGTGAACATAGCATCTCCTTCCAAAGATTTTGAAGTAACTTACATTAGGTTTCTTGTCATACCAAATCTCATATCGTGTCTTCAAATTTCCTTTCTTCAGTTGTACTCAGTTAAGGGTGTAAACTGTTGTGCTTATTGCTTCTCTCCAAAATGTTTGTGACACTTTATTTTCAATCATCAGGGTTCTGGCACAATCCATAATAGATCTATTTCTTCTCTCAGCTATCCCATTTTGTTGTGGAGTTCTCAGTGCAGAGACTTGTCTTTTTATACCATGATCATTGTAGAATAAGTTGAAATTGTCAGATGTGAACTCTCCTCCTCTATCTGATCTAAGACATTTCAGTTGTCTTCCTATTTCATTTTCAACTCTTGCCTTGTACCATTTAAACATCTGAAAAACTTCTAATTTTTCTTTTAAAAACATTACTAACATCATCCTTGAGTAATCATCCACAAATAATATGAAATATTTATCACCATAATAAATTTGAACTTTCATAGGACCACAAAGATTAGTGTGCACAAGATCTAAAATTCCCTTAGAAGTGTAGGACTTACTTGTAAAGCTTGATCTTGTCATCTTACCCATTTGGCATCCTCGACACATAGCATTCTCAGGTTTTTCAAGATTCGGTAGACCTCTTACTCGATGCTTCTTGCTTATTTTGATCAGATTATCAAAATTTACATGACAAAACCTTTTATGCCATAACCAGGTATCATCTATCTTTGCATACAAACACTTGTTCTGAGTTGAGTCAAGGTGAAATGTGTTACCTTTTGTTTGTGTACCAGTAGTAGCTAACTTTCCATGCTTGTCATGAATGTTGACAATTCCTTTCTGAAATTATATTCGGTAACTTGTATTGTTTAGTTGTGCTACACTCAACAAATTGTATTTCAAACCTTCAACCCAATAAACATCATTGCATCTTGCATTGTCAAGAAGTGTTATAGATCCTTTACCTTTTACCAGACATGGTGCATCATTACCAAATCTTACATAGCCTCCATCATAATCTTCTAATGTAGCAAATTTGTGTTTATCACCTGTCATGTGATGTGAGCATCCACTATCTATTATCCAAGAATCATTAGTATTTATGTGAGATATTAGGGATTTTTCTTCATACCTTTCTTCATCCGATCCATCTTTGATAGCCACATAAACTACTTCCTCTGTATTAGTTTCATCTGATTTATCATCATTTGATTCTTCATCAACTATTAGGCATGACTTTCTACCTCTTCTTCTGAAGTCTTGGTGTCCTCTATAATGATTATCTTTCTGTCTGTCATCTTGGTAATCTCTCTTTTCAGTAGAATCTTTTTCAGGACAGTTGGAAGCCATATGTCCTATCTTATCACAATTGAAACATTTCAATGGTAGTTTTCCTTTATACTTACCTTTGCCTCTCGGTAACCTTCTAGCTAATAGTGCTTCAAACTCTTCTTGCTTTCTGATTTCCTCATATAGTTTGTGCACTTTTTCCATGTTCTTGCAAAATCTTTCACTTGCTCCACTGTGATCCCCTTCAGTGTACTTACTCATTCTATCATTGTAATCATCAGATTCACTAATATGAAAAGAACTAAATGCAGATTCAACTTTATTTACTGAGTCCAAAGCTCTGATACCAATTGATAGTTCTGATACTTAATGTTAAGTATAGATTCCAAGCTAATAAGATGAGAGGGGGGGTGAATCATACAAACTTAATCTTCCATAAAAACAACAGATTCAACCTCGGTAACATATACTTCAACAATATTACCAAAACTGCTAAACATGCAAACTCATAAGCACATAAACATCAAAACACTTATAACACTAGATTTAACGTGGAAACCCAAATAGGGAAAAACCACTATGGGATTTTGGACCCACTAAGAAATATACTCTGCTAGAGTATGCTTGGTTAAAAGAAAATCCTATTAAAGATTACAAACACATTGCTAGATGGGACCCGATTAAGGGATTTCCCTCAAATCTGTTAGGATCTTCACCTTGTTAGAAGTGACCTTGTTAAAGGATTTCAAACACTCAATCAGAATGTCACCTTGCTAGAGGGTTTTACAAATAAGACTGTTAAGTCCACTCAGTTAAGAGATTTTCTGTCACTTTACAAAATAACAGTAATAAAAATCTATTTGCAACTTCACATCTAAAATGCTAAAGCAGATTCTTATTTGCTCAATACAATTTAGTCATAGGACTTATCTTGTCCATCTGTTGGGCTCTATACTCTATTATTCAAACAAGTCTTCAAGCTTCTGTGCTCGGTAATCACTATGTAGCATCCCTATGCATACACTTGCCCGCATGCATTATTTATCAATAGTTCCTTATTTATAAACAATTTACCAACCACTTAATCTCCTTGATTACATATCCCATGATCAATCATAGCCATCAGATCTTCAAACTTGACCAGGTTCAATGTATCCTTCGATCTGAAGACATTTTACCTTGTCTTGGAACTTGCATACATTTCTTGGAACTTGTGCTAGGGTATTGCGGTTCAATCTGAGCTATAGATCTTCCTGTCAATTTTCCTTTGCCATAGATTCTTTAACAAACTTCATGCATGACATACAAATCATTTAATCATAACCAACTCATCAGCTTCCTTCATTAAATAATGCTTTTATTCATTCAATGCATTTTGTTATCACTCGGTTGCAACTCGGTAAATACTAAACTTCACTCGGCAGACATACCGCCTTCATTAACCAATAGCGATAACCTTAGGGTTTACCGACTAGGTTCCTTGCTTGGTAACATAGTATAGTATTAACCTTATAATCAATAACATATATAGGATATCAAACAATCTAAACATCATGATCTCATCATTGTCTAACTTAGTAATAGTTGCCCATTGAATAACTTGTTCCTCCCCTTATTCATCACATTCTTTTTGTGTCTTTTACCGACATCTTTATACTCACCAATTCATACTTCTTAAGATATGGCAACATCATACTGAATTAGAAAATCAATTTCTTGACATCAATGACAAAATAATAATATTAAGACAGTAAACATCCTTAATCAGTTATATCCATAATCATCAACAACCTTCTCAATATCCTTATTGAAATGCCAACAATCTCCCTTGTCTATTATAGTGCCAACATACAGTTGTGGCTAATTGGCTACGAGAATTGAGTGGGCATACAAAATATTCGAGTGCATCCGTCACATAGGTAAATATGGTAAATGGAAATTGTTTCAAATTGAATACTTTACCAATAATCTAATTGATGTTGAGTTCCAACATAAAGTGACTATATTTGTTTTAAATAAGCAAGCAATGATAACAATGTGCATTACATTGGAATGCAGCCTACTAATCATGAAACACCACCTACACATGAAGGTTTAGATGTGCATCCCAGTAGTGGAGGTATTCATTTGCTATTCAAATTTATTTATGTAGTTATTATTACAATTAAATATCTTAATTTGTAATTAGAGTAGTAATTAATGTAACCTTTTTTGTTAATATTTTAGAGCATGTAGTCGGTGGTGACCAAGTGGAGCATGATCTGGGTACACAACATCATGAACGTGATGTTCCCCAATCAGGTAAAGAGGACCATTGTGTTTCCTTTAAAAAAATATAATTGCAATTGGTGTTCATCATTAATGTAACCTTTAGTATTTCAACTCCAGATGATCTAGAGGGTGTTCAACATGTTGAGGTTGAGGCTAGACAAAATGATGTGGCCCCATTAGGTAAAGAGCGGTGCAACAGTTATGTTTTCCTAATTAATGAAATACTTGTAACAATAATAAAAAATGTTTTGAATTTAACCCATTTCTTTGTTATTGCAGAGGACCCCCCCTCGCTTCAGTGTCCTCATCCTTAGTATAGGACTAGACATACATCAAGGTCACGAGTAGAGGGCAGAACAACTGCAGAGGGGGGAAATGATGAAGAAACAGATGTTCCACTTAGTCTTTTCATAGCTTCAAATAAAAAAATTAAAAAAAAAGAAATAATTGTAATCTACCTTATTTGATAATGACTGATTTTTATGTGTTAATGAATGTAATTATGTACTAATTAATGGTTATGAATGATATGTGTTAATTAATATTGATGAATGTTGCATGTTAATTAATATTAATCAATTTTATGTGTTAATGAACATTATGTGATATTAATGAATGAATGTTATATTTTATTAATGGTAGAAAGAATGAATGAATGAATTTTATAATATGTTAACAGGGAATTTAGAGTGATGTTAGGGGGGGGAGGGGCCAAATGAGCTTCAACCTTCACGTGGTTGGCCCTGTTAAGTAGAAAATATTAAACTATTCTTGAAACCATGCAAATCTCAACAAGATAACACACTTTTCAATATTTCATTATGTTGCACGGTTAATCTTATTGAATAATGTATATTGAATCTTAATTGTAGGGTCCAATAGAGCCAACACAAACAACAACAACACAAGTTGTTGGGTATAATGAACTCCCATATTGTCTTGTATGTACACTAAAAATATGAGTTGCTTCTAGTGTTGATATCCATGGTGAGACTACAAAAGTTATGAATATGCCTCATCCTTGTAAGTTTTTTTTATTACTTTTCATTTTCTTTAGCATTTTGTTTTTTCGTGAATGAGATGTTTTCAGATGTCTATTCCATGAATACCTCTCTACTATATGCTTCATGATCGATGTGTCTTTAGCATGTCCACTCCATGAGAACCTTTCTCATATATGCTTGTACCTTATGTGTATTTATGTATTACTTCATGGTTTACATGTATGATTCATGCCTTGCATATATTCATATGTATGGTTTGTGCTTTACATAGCTCCTTCATGCCTTATGAGCATTACTTCATGCCTTGTAGTCTTCTCAAAATATTGCAAAATCATTCAACAAGAAGTAGAGTAGTAGAGGCTACATACCAAAATAAATTAGATCTCCCTCTTTATTTATTCACTTTCTTCCCTATTTTCTTCCTCCCTTCTTTATCACTTCCCTTTTTCTTTATTTTTCCTTGATATAACTAACCTTTTCTCCTTAATGTTCTTCATGAATCCAAAGACTCCTTTACACTCACCACTTTACATCCATGGCAAGTACCTCCATAACTTCACTTAGGGTGAAGTAATTATTCTCCTTACATATATCTTTCATATATCCTTCATATATCTTTCATATATCCTTACATATATTACCATCCATATATATATCGACCTCATTCTAAGACTTTGAATCTGCCTCTTCTACCTCATTATGTGACAACAAAATGTGAGGATTTAAGAGAAGCTTCAAATCATAATAACCCTTAGCATTGGTTCAGAAAGAGTCTCATATTATGCCTCCTAGATTGGATGGCTCTGATCCTCATCACACTATTCAACTTTGTCCTCCTCACTGGATTGTTTGCACTCATGATGACAGAATTGTGAAGATTATATTTCAACAATTTTTTATTCTATTTTTCTTGCTTCTGATTCAACTCTTTATATGTCCTAAAATTGTATGAGCCTAATAGCTTCTACTCTTGTTGATAGTTTGGTGGCTCTGAACAATGTCTCCTTCGAAGAAGTGTGATTCTTGTAATTTTGGCCTTCCTTGTAATTTTGGCCTTCCATGATGTGAAAAAGAGGTTATGTTATGAATAGTGGTCTAGATGATTTAGTTATTTCTTTTTAAGTTGAGTATGAGTAAATTTGGGCTTCCTTGGCTATGGTCACTATTTTGTACTAACTATTGTCATTTAGTGTGATTTGAGCATGGACTTCAAGTAATCATGAGGGTGGAAACAATCTTCAAGTGCTAGGGGGTATGCAGCCTTGACCAAGGGATGAAAGTATTAGGAAAGTACAAGTGAGTCATGTGTAGATCAATGTATCATTCACCTATTAATTCCTAGCAACATTCTCAAATAAACAAGCAAAGAGGTATGTTGAGTGCATATATACATTTTATGTTACCATGATATAAGTAAGATATCAAACATGTAACTTAGATTGATTTACAATTTCATTCATAAATATTTGATCTTCCTTGTGGATTTTTGAATGCATAATGTCTCGTTGATTTCAATATCTTTATTGCAATTACTCTTTTCAACATGAAACTCCACTCATTGAGGTCTCTTACTAAATGCAAGTCAGTTATCTTATCAATGATGATACATTTTGCATGCATTTTATGGGGAAATCTTATTAATAGCTATGGTTGGGTTGTTAATTTTTTTGTGAAAATATATACAAGTAGATTGGGACATTAGAGTTATAAACACCGTAAATTGTGTTTGAGATCATTGTCCTAATTGTAATAGTCAACCACCATTGGCCCAAGGCCACATTAACACCATTGCAACACCAAGGTTTGTGCATACTAGTGTAAGGAATACTCTTAGGACATTTAATTACCATTACATATACACACCTAGTGGGGTTTCTAAACACAACTTGTTTGAGTAGGCAGTGTCACTGGTAAACTTGTGATTGTCACTATTGGTACCCTTAGGACAGTCATTAATATTTGGTCTATGACACTTTTTTATGGATTCTAAATGCTTCTATGGGGTGTGCAGGGGTCCCACACATCTCTTCCAACATTCCATCCAAGGCACTTTACTCTTGCCTATCTTATATTCCACTTTCTCTAAGCTGCTATCCCAGAGGTCTGATACATGTTAACATTGCTTTGATAACTCCAAATTCATATCTAAGCTCATCCCATGGTAACATGTTCATAGTCAATCAATAAGCTTTCTCTATGTGATTTCAAGTAAGATATTGATCTATATAGTTAATTTTGTGATTGATTTGAGGGATACATCCATTGTCAAACCTTAAGAAAATTTTGTTCCATATCCTAGATTTTTTTTTTTTTAATTCTGTTAAGGTTCCCACAGATACTGAGAGGGGGGGGTGAATCAGTATCTGACCGGTAATGAGATTTTCTTAAAATAGAACATGCGGAACATAAAGTAACAGTATACCGGTATGCAAGAATTAATGTAAATAACAGAATCAAAAACATCCACATGAAAAGAACACCATAACACAAGATATTTAACGAGGAAACCCAGTGTGGGAAAAACCTCGGTGGGATTTGTGACCCACAATATTCACTTACAATAGGGGCCTGCACATGCAGGAAGGCCAACTGCCTATAGCACACTACTCAATAAGAAGTCACACTGACTTACGATGAGGATTATGCAAATCCAATGATCTATACTGCTTTACAATAGCATCTTCAATGCCAGATTCAGTACCGGTTCTTGCTCTGTTCTTTACATATACCCTTGACCTACAATTCGCACATTAGGTCTGCCTTATAATTTTATTTATGCTTTTTTATCCATATCCTACAAATGACTACAATGATCTCTTTTATATACAAGAGTCATTTTACAATTTGCCAAGTCGGCTTACAATAATAAACAAAATATTACATTTCAAAAATCTTGTCAGCCTCTGTGCCAGTATACATGATCTCTTCTATGCCGGTGTACATCTTCTATGCCGGTGCTGGTGTAGATTGATCTTGCTGATGCCAGTGCACTATCTTGTTTGAATAATGCTTTGCCAGTATAATGTCTTGCCGGTGCCATAGGATTGCAAGGTTGCCATCAATGACAAAACCTTCAATCACATACAATGTCTCATTGGAGTGTCTATATGCCAACAAATTCTCAGTGAGTAATTTTCAATAGTAATAAAGTGGTATATATCCTTATATTTCAATGACAAAAGATCAGTTATTTAAATATATACATATAAACATAAAACATATTTTTCAAATTGCTTTGATATATTATGTATAACAAATTGATATGGATGCAAATTGCTTTGATATATTATGTATAACATATTGCTATAACCAAATTTTTGTGTTATACTCTTGGATCCAATACTCATGATTTTGGATTTTAGATAGCATGCCTCGCTAGAATACTTTGGACTATAGGTGTAGATTCATTGTGGTTTATGCTAAAATAATTCAAATAATTGTACATAGTTTATGGGTAACTTCACTTAAAAACTCATGTCTCATCTCAGTTATGTTCAATTACATTGTCAATTTGAAGATTTGGTCAAGTTTGAGGTAGGAACTCAAATTCCTCCTTTGTTTTTCAATTGAATTGATTTTAGTTTTTTACAAATGAATTGTTGAGTGAATTAAAGTATTCTTCCAATTTAAATCTCTCCATTTGGATGATTATATGATTTGTACGAACCAAATTTGGAAATTACGAGTATATATGAGGTTATGTTGTTCAATTCTATTTGGGATGTTGAAATGACAAATTGAGGGAGTATTGTATTGTTGATTTGATTAGAATCAAAAGGCTATTCTTGCATTTTCATTTTATGCACTTTGAAATTTCAAGGTTTTTGAGGTCCATTAGTTAAGGGTGTTTGTCTTGGTCCCATATGTGTGTGAAAAGGTGAAATAAGAATCTGTATCTGCAAGACACTACACTTCAATTAATTCATTACATGTATGGTTAGACAGATATAATCATGAATAATAAAACCATAACAAACCAAACAATTGCCTTCTAAAAGATGCGAATATAAGATTGCTCTCAAATTTTTATAAGGAATACTAGTGACTAGACTACACCAAGACAAAGGATTTAATCTATATGAGCATGATATTAAGCTAAAATAGATGCAAGATGGATGAATAATTTAAGCAATAATGAATTCAAGCAATAATGGATTCAAGCAATATGGATGAATAATTCAAGCAATAACAAATTCAAGCAATAATGGATTCCAGCAATATGAATGCAAATAATCTAAAAATGCACAATGTATTCAATGACTCCAGAGCAAAATCAGCATAATAATAATCTCCAAGCATGTTCTCAAAAATCTCTGGGGTGAATTGATTGAGAGTTGAAGGCTGAATTTATAGAGAATTACAAGAGATGATGAAAAAGCTCAATTTAGGATTATTTCAAATAATTGAGAAATCATGTTCAGTTAACCTCGAGATAGATTCCAATTATAGTTTAATTGAAATGCATTTAAATAAGAAGTTCAAGTTGCATTGGAAAATAATATTAAATTAATTCCATGCATTTCTGATAAAAATAGATAATTCTTTTATTTATTCAAGAAAAGAGTCTTTTAAATGCATTTGAACTTCTTTTTCTGAAAAGCTTTGAGTTCCAATTTTAGAGAATGATCAATAATTCAATTAATTGCTTTTCTGATTTCAAGTTCTAAATTTAGAAAAAGAAATAATATCTCAAGTTTGATTTCTCTCTCAATTCAATTCTTTTATTTTATTTTGAATTCAACTCTTGCTTTGTAATTAATTCTTCTTTTGTAATAAATTAATTCCTTTTTTGCATAATTAAATGGCAAATTTATTAATTAATTAAATATGCAAGGATGTTTAATAAATTAAATAGAATAATTGATTAAAATGATATTCTTGGAATGATTCAATTAATTAAATAAATATTTAATTAATATTGAGTAATTGACTTGCCATGCAATATTTGATGATTAAAGAATTAATAATGTGCTCAAGATTGATTTAATTGCCTTTGGTTAGGACCTTGGTGATGTTGTCAAGATTAGGGGCCCATGGTTTAGATGACCATTTTTAGGGTATTACATTTGCCCCTCTTTGAATTAATGTGTGAGCAGCGTGTTGGTTCAAAGAATATGTGATGTCTAGGAGATACTAGTTCTGAACTTGATTGATCATGAACCAGATAAAGAGCAAGGTGTTTAGCTTGATTCGAAGTGATGAAGTTGAATGAAGTATGATTAAAGCGATATCAATCCTAAACTTGATTGAACTTAGGAATGATAGAGAATAAAGATATCGAACTTGAACGTGATTGATCAAGAAGTGGATCTTACTGATCTAGAACTTGATTGAACTAGACACAACGAGCGAAGATAAAAATCGATCTTGAACTTGATGGATTAAGATACAATGAGTGAAGATAAACTGTCCAGCTTGATTAGATGCAATGAAACTGAACACCTACTTAGATTGAGTGTGTAATCAAAGATTCTCTTTAAAATTTTGATTGAGTTTAAACGAATAGTCAGCTTGATGAAAAGCGATGAAACTGATTAACGTTAAGAGATTGATTCAGATGAAGACAAATATCAGCTTGATATGAAGTGATGAAACTGATATGCCTCTAGTGATTGATTAGATTCGGATGATCGAGAGATCTCAACTTGATATGAAGCGATAAAGCTGAGATGCCCCTTAGCAATAAGATTTGATTGATTTTCTTTAGTTGAAAAGATTTTTGCTTGACTTTTGATGAAGATTTGAAAAATTTCTTGACTTTGAAGATGTCATGAGTATGCCCCTTCAAGAGTGAAATCGAAAGATAGCGAGGGTGCATGATTATAGGCAATTTTTGAATGATGATAAGTTATTTGAGCACAAATGATTCAGAAGAATATTTGAAAATTTTGTGTTGATTGATAAGAAATTGAGTGCAAAGTTGATTTGCAGAATAAAAATTGAAAGTCGGCATTGATTCTTGAGAAATTGAGCACAAAGTTCATTTGTAGAATAAAAATTGAAAGTCAGTGTTGATTCTTGAGAAATTGAGCGCAATTAGAAGAAAGAATGAGCATTTGATGAAAAACGCTAAGTGGTCCAAATTTTATGAAATTAACTAGCAAAATGATCTGGAATTTCGATTTCGATCCCGAAAATGGAATCAAAATAGGAAAATTAGCTAAGGGTACAATTTTCATGTCCATTGGAGCAAGTTGAAAAATTAGGGTTTTGGCTATATAAGGGGTAAAAATGTCATTTTCAATTCATTTTAACCCTCCAAGTTTGAAAATTCAAAAAGCCTTTTGTGAAGAAAATGGTGGTCCCTACTCATGAGCATCGGTTCAAGTGCCAGAGATGACATAATCAACCTTGACACTATGAGCCAGCGGTAAGTGATCAATCTTAAGCCTCTTTATGTTCTCAATTTTAAATTTTTTTGTTGATTTTTCAATTTTTTGGCACGTTGGAAGTCAGCTTTCTCGTTTTGTCATGTGAGACAGGATCCTGTCTCATATGACAAACTATTGAAGTTTGTTTTGTCATTTGAGGCCATTATTTTTTTCATTCTAACCCCACCCTTATATCATACGACAACATTCATAAAGACCATTTTGTCATCCAAAGTCTAATCTTTTGTCGTATGGTGATCTTTTGTCGTACAGGGCCCAATCCTGACTTGTACGAGTTTCTGTCCTTCTATGTTTTGTCATTTGGGAAACAGTGAGCATTTTTTAAGGACTAAACTTGAAATTTTGATTTTGCAATTGACGTAGTTGGATTTGTGTGATTTTTTACTTCTCTTGTAGGCTTATTTGGAATGTTTTCTGATACTCCTTTGTTTGATTTTTGCAAGTTCGTTTGCCTCATGTTCTTTTCAGATGCATATATCCACCCACTATGACATTAGTTCGATAGTTATCAGAGGTTGAGTAGGCTTATATTGATTTGTGTGGTTTGATGCACCTTCTTGGTTTACCAGATACCCATGTGAATCACAGTATGCTTACAACATTAGTTAAGCAATTCCATTGAGAGCATAATACCTTCCATTTTCCAGTTGGGGAGATGACCATCACTCCTGAGGATGTATATAGGATTCTTCATATCCCTTTTGTTGGGGATAAGGTGGATTATGATGCAGCGCTGCTACCTGGATTACAGGTGGTCAGGCATGTCTTCAGGGATCCTGATATATTGACACATTCCATCAGTTGGGATGTCATGATGAGTAGGTATAGTGAGGATTTTCCTCTGGCTTGTGTTCTAGTAGGGTTTGTCAGTTGTTTTCTGATGCCAAATAGAGGACATCATGAATTCCAGTGTGGATGGCATAGGATGCTAGAGAGGCTGATTGAGACACCTCAGAGGCTTGGCTGGGGTTCCTACATATTAGCCCACATGTATCACGAGATGCATGAGATTGTGTACAGGGAGGGAAAGAGAATGGCTGCAGGTGTTTTGATTTTACAGGTTTGGGCTTGGGAGCACCTCCTAGTTTGTCAGCCGATTGTAGATGATAGCAGAGAGCTTGGGCAACTGATTGTATATAGGTATGTAGGTTATGTTATGCAGCCCCATCTGGGCAAGACCGATTTTTGGCGACGGCAGCTGGATGACCTGATAGGCATGGTATGGAGACCTTATAGGGGCTTAAAGCCATGGGATGAATGGCAGATAGTACGCAGGGATCTTTTTGTTATGCACCCACTTATCGGCAGATCACAGACTATGGTGGAGCAATTTCTAGTATCTTGAGTGATGAGGTAGTATGGTAGGCCTCAAGAGATCTCGCAGGAGTACACAACATACACGAGATATGCTGATGAGGAGAGGCAGGGATGGTCACCGAGGTTATCCTATGCCTTGAGTATGCAGGGGTTGACTGGTTTACAACATCTTAGATGGGATTACATGGATGATGTTGTGGATGTGGGGGTATTGCCCCAGTACAGGAATTGGTTCCAGTAGCATCCATTCCCCAGATTCACAGATCCAGCTGAGCATGATCCTTGTATTGGGTAGATTGAGGATGATGCCCCCGCATAGGGACAAGGATAGAGATAGGGATAGGGACAGAGAGTCGAGGCTCCAAAGTGGGCAGGTGGCGATCCTGGTGCTAGTAGCAGCAGGGTTCCAGCTGGGGTTGGACAACAGAGGGGTGAGGGCGGATCCCTAGGGAGTATAGGTGTGAGATTGGGCAGAGCTAAGGAGGAGCGAGTAGCATCGAGATAGGTCCAATAGCGGAAAGAGGAGCAGGCTGGAGTTGGAGGTGTAGATGGGGGTGGAGAGCCTGCGAGAGAGCAGGCGACTAACGCGGGACGGTCGATGAGAGAATGTCTAGCAGAGCTACAGTCATAGTTGACAATGGCTCAGACTCAGCTGGCGGAGCAAGACCGATAGCTAGCAGAGGTGAGAGTTGAGAGAGACCATCAGGTTGCAGCTATGAGGGCAGAGTGAGCATCCTTGTAGTAGGAGGTTCTTCACCAGATGAGTAGGGCAACGTACTATGTTGTAGCTTACAGCATAGTGATTCCAGTTGCGCAGCAGGTTGTCCCCTACTCACAGTACATGGTACAGTCGAAGGGAGTTTGGGCACCTTGTCAAGATCCTGATTAGCAGGTTCCTCCTCCTCCACCTGGCGATGAGGGAGAGGCTGAGAGCTGGATATTCTTTTTGTAGCTCTGAGATTTTTTTGTAGACACACCCATTTTTTTAACCTATATGATTCTTTCTCTAATGGGAGTTTGTATATGTCATTTGACATCACTTTGTACTCTGATACTTTATACGATATATACAAGATCTATTTTGACTTCTTCGTACTTGTGTTGATTCAATTATGTGATGCTTTCTATATGCTTTATTCTACATGTATGCGTTTCTTTCAGTATGGATGTATGTAATGCAAATGATTATGGATGTCTATTTTTCTTTCTTTTCATATGCAAATAAATGAATGTGAATGAGTAATGAGTAATGCAATGTTTTCATTTTTTCTATGCAATAAGATGAATGCAAATGAGTAAATAATGAAATGTATGAATCTATATAAGATGCTTATGTATGCAGCTAACATCTCAAAACACAAGTACTCGATCAGAGAAATGATGAAGAATAGACCACTTAGCTAAGAAATGATGATGCTTTTAGCTCTCATAAAATTAAGAGATCATTATTATCACACCGAAATCACTCTAAATTCACAAAATACAGAATGAAATACAAAATGAGATGCAATAAAAAATGCAAACTAAACCTAGTCACTCGATTTAAAATGCTTAAGATTCATCACCGAGCATAACGAACATAACAGGCAGATTGGAGTTCCTTTCTTTTTAATGTGTAATTTTAATTATCTTGTCCGCAATGACCCTTTTTTGTTCATATCCTTGGACAGATTTCGCAAGGACCCGAATTGCATCATAAAGAAATTCCCTCAAAACAAACAAAGAAATGATGTGGACCTCCTTGTAGCATACAAATAAGTAGAGTCGAGGTATTTGAGGCTATTTCACCTTGATATGAAGGCTCTTATCACAGACACCCAGCTGATTAGATGTTTCCAGATCATTGGGATCATTCCTACAAGCAAAAAACAAAGAAAATATTATGCTCTCAATCCTTGCTCCTCTTAGTCACAATAGACTTCCTCGAGTTACTCAGAGGGATAATAATCGAAAACCAATATAAAAGACAACACATAAAGAAATTTTTCATGCATAGCTCAAACTGTTTAGTGATTATTTTCTGTTATGTTGTTTTGCTTGTTTACTTAGTGATAAAACTCTTCAATAGTCAGGAGATAGGTGACTGACTCGGAGTGGACGACCAGGTTTCACTGATGGAAAGATGACTTGGTTGATACTGCATAGGATATGTAATGTGCTTTGTCGATTAACCTAAGACTAGGACATTGATCAGTTTCAAGCCATGAAGGTTCCAACGAACCAGGATGTCATGAAAAGTAACTGAAATATATGTTCAAGCAAAAGCAAAGATGCAGGAAAGCGAGAATGCCAGCATTGCATTGATAGATGGAGCGCTTGAGTACAAGAGATATCTATTTACCAGGTTTTCACCTGCTTGGCAGAGATTCCTTTTTTTTTTTTACCAAGGTGCCTATTTACCAGGTTTTCACTAGGGCATTTTCTCTCTTTATATATATATATATATTTATTTTTATTTTTTTAGGACTTTTTATGATTTTTTTAAAAAAAAATTTCAGGACTTTTTCAGCTATACATGTTGCTGGAGCAAATAATGCTAAGTGAAGAATTTCTTCAAGTGGATGGTGTTAATCAGTTCACGGAGTTGTTCTCCTTTCGAGTTTGAGAGTTGATAGGCACCAAAGCTGAAGACTATAGTAATAATGTAGGGACCCAGCCAATTGGGTTCAAAATTCCCTTTGTTGTCTCAAAACTACTGATTTTTAGGATTTTCTCTCAGAACTAGGTCACCAACTTGAAATTCTCTTTTTTCTAACTTTCTTGTTATATCCTCTGGACATTCTCTTCTTATATACTCTGAGATGATCAAACGCCACTTGTTGGCGCTCATCTAGCAATTTGAGTTCTTGCAATATAGATATTCTATGATCTTCATCAGTAACAAGACCTTGCAAAGAAACTCTTAGAGATGATATTTCTACTTCAATAGGTAATACTGCTTTGGAACCATACACCAAAGAAAAAGGTGTACCCCAGTAGGTGTTTTGATACTTGTTCTGTAAGCCCATAATGCAGGATTGAGTTGTAGATGTCAATCCTTCCTAGATTTGTTCATTGTTTTGTGCAAGATAGTCAATAGGTTTTTGTTAGATCCCTCAGCTTGTCCATTACCTTGACGGTAATATACAGATGACCAGTGTTGTTTAATTTTGAATTCCTCACAAAGCTCATCTAGGTCTTTATTCTTGAATTGTCCTCCATTATCAGTCATGATGGATGAAGTTATCCCATACCTATAGATGATATAATTTAAGATGAAGAGAGCTACTTGTTTACTGGTTTCTTTGATGAGCGAAACTGCTTCTACCCACTTAGTGAAATACTCAGTGGTAGTTATGATAAATTTATGTCTGTTAGATGATACAAGATATATTTGACCAATGAGATCAAAAGACCATTGCTGAAAAGGCAAATGTGTAGTGAAGGGTATGAGATCCCTTGCTGGAACATGTATGAGGTTCCCATGTAGTTAACATTTTTCACAAGTCTCAGCAAATTTAATAGCATCTTTCTCCATGTCTAGCCAGTAGTAGCCAGCTCATAGTAGTTTCCGAGCTAAAGTAAGACCATTCTAATGAGATCCACAAATACCTTCATGAACTTCTGATAACGCATGCTTAGATTCTTCAGTTTCTAGACACCTAAGAAATGTACCATCCAAACCTTGTCTAAATAAATCATTAGCAATGATAACATACCATGAAGCATTTTGGGTCAGGTTTCTTTTCTCATTACAAGTAAGATTTTTAGGTATAATTTGGTCTCGTAGATAAGAGTAGATGTGGCTATATCGGGATGTCATGTCCAATAATAGAACAAACTATTTGGGTCTTAGGAGAATAATAAGCAGGGTAATGTAACTCTTCCACCAGGAATTCAAAGCGAAAATTAGATTCTTCCAACTTAGGTATAGACGCCAAGGTGGCCATAGCATCTGCTACTCTGTTTGCAGATCTAGGAATCTATTGGAATGTGTAAAGCAGAAAAATCGAACCCTCGTTGTTCTCCCCTCCCCAACTCCAAGGAGAGAGAAGGGAGAGTCACTAGGGTTGATGGTTTTCACTTAGGAGAGACTTTACATTCAAAAGACGGGTTGAAACCCACAAGATCCAATCCCACACAATGCAAGATTGGATTCTAAATGAGTTTCAAGGGTTGTGACATCAAGGATACCCTCTTTTGTAAAGAATTTAGATAGAAAGATTGAACTAGGAATGCATGTAAAGTAGGAAAGATTCGCTTATAAACAGAGATAGGGATATGGGATGAAGCTGTGGACCTGGAATTAGCAGTAAAATGTCAAGACGGTGCTGTCCTGCAAATTTGAGCGAAAGTTGATAGGACGATGGCGCCCGGCATGCACACGGTCCTCCGAAAAATCCGCGAAACAAAGGGGGATCTGTTCGTCTCTGCACAAGGATTCCAGATCTTCAATTACAGCCGCGTACCTATAACCTACACATAGAAAAGAGAGGATGATTGGGGGGTTAGGGATTAGGGGTTTGCCTTTAGGTCAAACCCCGGTTTTGGAATTAACCAAGAAATGAGAATGTTGTAAATGTAAATGTTTGTAATGTAAACAAGTACTGATACCTTGTTGTAAGAATGTTTGTATTCTTACATGCGAAGGTGTAATGTATGTAGGATGTTGTATGTTGTATGTGATCTCCTCTTTAATGGTTGAATCCTTGTCTTGAATGCAACACCTAGCCTTGAATGGAGACTTAGAATTCTCAATTGTTTGAAGGAATGCTTGAATGCTTGAATGTTTGAATGTTTGAATATCGCTTCCGCATCTTGCCCACATATGTCTTTCTTTTTCTTACCTCCTCAAATGGGAGGGGAAATGTAGTTTATATACTTGTCAATTAGGGCTAATAGACTGATTTTCCCAACCTTAGGCCGACCAGGAAACATTATTTCCCGAATTGCAAACTTAAAGACCCGATGCCCAAAAGAGACCGGGCCCAAAATAGGGCCAGGGACCAGGGCACTGGGAACCATGGTCCTGGGGGACCAGGGCACTGGGTGCCATGGTCCTGGGGGACTAGGGCTAGGCGCCATGGTCCCACCTCCCAGGACAGCAGGGTGCAAGGAGGGATCATGCCAAGGTGCAGAAAAATGCAGTTTTTGGTGTCACAAGCAGGTTTCGGGGTTTCCATTTAGGTTCAACATTGCGCCGCCATCATGAAGACCCAAATGCAATTGAAATTGCAAGTGTCACAATTTTAGGATGCTACATTTAGCTCCCACTTTAGCGGGAGTATAAGCATACACTCATACTTCCGGTAAAGTACAAGGAAACAACATTGAAAAACTTTCACCACGTCAAGGAGGCAAGATACACCAAGCCCCCAGTGGACTAAGGATCTTACAACTTCGATTGACAAAGTAAAAGGGAAGATCATGAGGGAGAACCATGACTGTCAGTAGTAAGGTTCCCTCACTATGAGTCATGCAAGAAAGATATCAAAAATTTTCAAGGCAAAGCTAAATTTGTCAAGAAATTTTCAAGTATCTTGAAAAGATATGAACGGGATGTATGCCCCCCTACGTTAAAGCGATCGCACACGCCTCATCGGGGGTGATTGCTTTAAGGTAGTGATACATATAAGAAATGAGAAGGGAAAGTAGCACGTTATCACAAGGATTTAGCCCCCAAGTGTGAGATAAGCCCAAGGATAATAGACACAGATCACAAAGCACAAGGTGACTTCGCTTTCCTCGGGGTCAGTATGCTGTATGATAATTCATGTATATCATATGTATGTATGCATAATTGTTCTTCATTCCCCAATCAAGGAAGGTCACCTAGAAGAAGGGAACACAAGTGTCTTTTGAGTCAACATGAGAGAGACGAAAAGAGATCTCAATGCTTTGCATCATCCTCAAGTAGACAACACTAAGGACAACAAATAGAAGAATGAGAATAACACATAGAAGAAGTAACAAAAGAGATCAAGAGAGGAGGAGAGAGTCTGCTATGCTAATGAAACTAGTCTAGCACGTCATCTACCCCCTGATCTTGCTGATCAATATTTCAAGAAGGTAGGAAACACGCTAGAGGAGGAACATCCAACACAGCAGATGGAGCTATCACAAGATCCAAACAAGGGCTATTTTCATGTTCCGAGCCACGTTGTTCTTGTCTAGGAGCTAGGATAAGTTCTTTAGAAAATTCATTAGATAGATGGTTATCAACATCAACATATTCATATTCACTATCAGAATGAATAGGAGTAACATTTTCATCATGAATAACATTTTCATCATGAATAACATTTTCATCATGAATAACATTTTCATCATGAATAACATTTTCATCTATACCATCATCAAGATTTATAAAAATAGGATCTTTAACTCGCACAGGATCAAGACCATCATGCATCTTATGTTTAGGAGATTTCGGCTCAATCATCGGCTGAGGAGAAAATGGAATAATACTGGCTGAAGGTGTTTTTGGGGATTGCAAAGTTTGAGAAGCAGCTGCCTGAGCTCTAAGATGATTCTTTTGTCGACGTTCACGTGCAGAACGATTTCGTCTAGTCTTAGTAGGAAGTTGAGAAGATTGAGGAGGAGGAATGTTCTCATCCTTATCACTTGGGTGTTTAGGTTGTGGTCTCTTAGGTTGAATAATAGGAGAAAAGGAAGGTTTCTTCTCTCCATAAGAGGAAGGAGGAGGAACTGCTCCATATAAGGGAGGAATATTTGGTTTAGGAAGGAGATCAAGTCCATCATGACAAGGAGGTATAGGTCTATTTTTAGGAAGTTTATTAGTCATAGACATAGTCACATGCATGGGATGGGTTGGGAATCTTCTTGAGGAAAGACATTAGTTTTATCTTTCAAAGGAAGAACTTCCTTCTCAAGAACGATAGGAATATCAAGTTTGGGTGTTCTAGGTTCACTTAGAGATAGAATCATATCTTTTTTCCACCTTTGATAAGATTTGAAAAGATGATCACTTCGCGAAGGAAGAGATTGGAATTGTTTAGGCCAAAAGTAATCAATAGGAACGCTAGAAGTTCTTACAGCTGGTTTAAAGAGGCTATGACTGACAGTAACAACTTCACCATTATGGGGAAATTTCAAACACTTGTGAATAGGAGAAGCAATAGCTTTCATGGAAGATAGCCAAGGACAGCCTAGCTTCACACAAAATTGTTCGGATGATGGAATAATAGCAAAGTCCACATCAAGGGATTTGTTATGGACCTTAATAGGTAATGTAATAGAACCAATTGCAAGAGAAGAAAATGCATCAAATAGTTTCACAACCACATTTGTTTCATCATAGATCACTTGATTCAATTGCAAAGTAAAAAGGAATTCTTCAGTAATGATATTAACCATACAAGAAGGATCAATAAGCACTCCATGACAAGGTGTATTCTTGACTTTTGCAACTATATATAAAGGACCATCAGGTGCCCTGATAGTTTCACTGGAATCAAATGTGATGGAAGGTTCTTTAGGGATTTTCTGCTGCTCTACAAAGTTAATCACATTCGGAGTCATGGACACAAGATCATCAGGTGAGATAGAGGAATCAGTAGTATCAATCGCATTAGAGGTGTGAGAAGGTAATGGATCAGTAAAAATCTGAAGATTTTGGTTAGGAGGAGCTACAGATGTGTTGCCTTTATCATTCACACCAGAAACATAGATAGTATTATTATCAATCAAATCTTGAATTTTACCTTTTAAAGCAAAACATTTTTTAGTATCATGCCCAGGATGACGATGAAATTGACAAAAAGATTTGTTATCAAAATAGGGTGAATTAATCTTTGTAGGATCTATTTGCTTTATAGGAGGGAGAGTAAGCACATTTTGTTCCAATAACTTATTCATAATACTATGCAATGATTCATTCAAAGGAGTAAACTTTCTTTCTTTCTTGAAAAAATTAGAAATAGGAGGCACACCTGATGCTGCATTCACATTGTTGTTGATGATGTTTTCATTGAACTTAATTGACTCTCTGTTCGGTTTAAACTTCCCAAATGGTTGTTGACTACTATCACCCTTATCACTCGGAGCCATAGGATTTGCTTGTTCCATATGACTCACAGTCAGTTGATAATTGTGAAGAGTTGCGCACAACTGTTGGAAAGAAGTAAACTCAGAAAACATAAGTTTTTCTCTAATATCTTTTTGTAAATTAGAAATAAAGATTCTTTGAATATCATTGTCAGGTACTGGAAAGGAAATTTGAGCATACAAATGCTTATATCTACCAATGAAATCAGTCACTTTTTCTTTAACACCTTGTTTACAATGCATTAAATCAATCAAAGTAACTTTAGGACTTATATTGTTTTGAAATTGTTGAATAAAAGCATTTGCAAGTTGTTCAAAAGAAGTAATAGAATAGGAAGGCAACGAGCAATACCATTGTAGGGCTTTATCTCTTAATGTTCTAGTAAACAGTTTTGCAAGCAACCTTTGGTCATAAGCAAAATTAGTACATATTGTTTGAAAGGTCTGAACATGTGTTAGAGGATCACCCTTACCATTATAAAGCTCCAAATGCGGGATTTCAACATGTTTAGGGGGGATAGCTCGAACAATGTCAAGAGAAAGTGGGCTCGCAAAATGAAATGTGGGCACACTAAACTTAGATTGATTCATAGAGGCAATTTGTTGCTGTAAAGAAGAGACAGTTTGTGCAAGATTGTTAATGGTCACTTCAGTCAAAGAGTTCATATTAGACGTGTTAGATTGTGATGGAGGTATTATGTTATTGAAAGAAGGTATTGATTGAGAGTAAGGTGGTGGGACACTATGATAGTTAGTCATAGGAGATGATTGGAAAGAAGGAACACTACAAGGAGGAATGGAATGGTTAAATGAATTGCCCCCTTGCATCATGTTCATTTGTGGAGATATAAGAGGAACACTCATTGAAGGAATGAATGAAGAAGTTGGATTGAATGAAGGAAGAGGGTTGATTGAAGAAGAAGGATTGCCCCCATGACTAGTGATCATAGGAGGAATGTCTTGTATTGAAGTAGTCATTATGTTTGATGTAAAAGTAGGTATACTAGCAATAGGTGTTGTCAAAGGAATAGAATGATTAACTTGAGTAGGAGGTTGTGTATAACCTAAAGTTTCGGCACAACTCTTCATAGGCATCACATTCGAATCCACAATGTGTGCAATACCATGCAAAATATCAATTCCATTCTTATCATTTTGAACCATACATTTTAGACCCTCAATTAATGAAAGAGCTTCACTATCGGGGTATTCTTGAGACATCCATTGTCGAAAATCATCAAATTGGTTATCCAATTTTGAAAGTTGTTCTACAGAAACCTCATGGAGAGCTTCTTCATCATTAAGAGGATTAGAGGAATTACCCATGTCCTCGTTAAAAAGGCCATTCAAATTAGGTTCCATCTCCTCAGTAATTAAACCTTGGAAGGACTTAATTCTAAGGCTTCGTCTAATGGGAATAGTGTAAGTAGGGCTTATTGCTGTAAAACTCATGCACTAAAGAGAGAGAGAAGATTTTGAATTTTAGAGGTAGCCAATTTCAATAAAATCAGCCAGTCTCCTAGATTTAAGCTGTTAAATGCAATCAGGACAATCTCCCGAAATTTCAGAAAAAATGTCTGGGACCGTGGCGAACGGAGTGCACACGGTCCTCGCAACTTTTTTCAAAATTTTCAGGGATGAAAGTTATGATGATTTTAAAGCTAAATTGAAAAAATTGAGTGATTTTAAGATCTATAGATAAGCCAAATTAAAGTTGCAATCTCAAAATTGAACCCTACCAAGATTGTTGAAAAATGCAAAATTTGAATTTTGAAAAAGAGAGGGAAACTGAAATTTTGAATTTTATGATTTTAGAGGGAATACTGAAAGCAATGCAGTCTTTGAAATTTAAAAGTTGACTCAATTTCATGCAAAATTCAAATTTGAAAGTGGAAATCAAGGTTGCTGCAATTAAACACTTAATTTCAAAAGTCACAAACTGCAAAAATTTGAATAAAGCACTAAAATTTCGAATGAATGCTAACACACTTTTCAGATTTAGTACAGTAAGGAACACAATTTTGATATGAATTTCAATTTCAACAATTTTTGAATGATTAGAAGCCTCAATCCAAGCAATCGCTAGACCAACTTTGACTTTAATTTTGAAAGTGTTAAAATTGATAAAATCAGCCAAGATTCTGGATTTTAGCAGAAAAATACAGTAAGATCTAGCTCCCGAAATTTCGGAAAAAATGTCGGGGACGATGGCGCTCGGGGTGCACACGGTCCTCGCAACTCTTTTCTAAATTTTCAGGGATGAAAGATATTGTGATTTTGTTGCGGAATCCAAAGTTACAGCCGATTTGGAAGTGTTTTGATCAGTGAAATTATCAGTCAAAGGTTGAATGAAGAAGGTCTTAAAAATTAGGGTTTTGACATTTAACCACTTAATTTTCAGAATTAAAGCACAAATATGAATTGATAATTTGCAATAGAAGGGTAAATCTGAAACAATCATTAACAATTAAACATTCCACAAGTTTAATTACTAAAAGGAAAATTTTAGGGTTTTTATGCAATTAGCCTCTAAAATTTGCAAAAGATCAAACATGGAAATGTAATTAAGGAAGCAAAATTTTTAGATCTAACCATGAATAATCAGAATTAGGATGTTCACGTCGGGTTCACCAAAATGTAAAGCGAAAAAATTGAACCCTAGTTGTTCTCCCCTCCCCAACTCCAAGGAGAGAGAAGGGAGAGTCACTAGGGTTGATGGTTTTCACTTAGGAGAGACTTTACATTCAAAAGAGGGGTTGAAACCCACAAGATCCAATCCCACATAATGGAAGATTAGATTCTAAATGAGTTTCAAGGGTTGTGACATCAAGGATACCCTCTTTTGTAAAGAATGTAGATAGAAAGATTGAACTAGGAATGCATGTAAAGTAGGAAAGATTCGCTTATAAACAGAGATAGGGATATGGGATGAAGCTGCAGACCTGGAATTAGCAGTAAAATGTCGAGATGGTGCTGTCCTACAAATTTGAGCGAAAGTTGACGGGACGATGGCGCCCGGCGTGCACACGGTCCTCCGAAAAATCCGCGAAACGAAGGGGGATCTGTTCGTCTCTGCACAAGGATTCCAGATCTTCAATTACAGCCGCGTACCTGCAACCTACACATAGAAAAGAGAGGATGATTGGGGGGTTAGGGATTAGGGGTTTGCCTTTAGGTCAAACCCCGGTTTTGGAATTAACCAAGAAATGAGAATGCTGTAAATGTAAATGTTTGTAATGTAAACAAGTACTGATACCTTGTTGTAAGAATGTTTGTATTCTTACATGCGAAGGTGTAATGTATGTAGTATGTTGTATGTTGTATGTGATCTCCTCTTCAATGGTTGAATCCTTGTCTTGAATGCAACACCTAGACTTGAATGGAGACTTAGAATGCTCAATTGTTTGAAGGAATGCTTGAATGCTTGAATGTTTGAATGTTTGAATATCGCTTCCGCGTCTTGCCCACATATGTCTTTCTTTTTCTTACCTCCTCAAATGGGAGGGGAAATGTAGTTTATATACTTGTCAATTAGGGCCGATAGACTGATTTTCCCGACCTTAGGCCAACCAGGAAACATTATTTCCCAAATTGCAAACTTAAAGACCCGATGCCCAAAAGAGACCGGGCCCAGAATAGGGCCAAGGACCAGGGCGCTGGGCGCCATGGTCCTAGGGGACCAGGGTGCTGGGCGCCCTAGTCCTTAAGGACCAGGGCACTGGGCGCCATGGTCCCACCTCCCGGGACAGCAGGGTGCAAAGAGGGATCATGCCAAGGTGCAGAAAAATGCAGTTTTTGGTGTCACAAGCAGGTTTCAGGGTCTGCATTCAGATTCAATGTTGCGCCGCCATCGTGAAGACCCAAATGCAGTCAAAATTGCAAGTGTCACAATTTTAGGATGCTACAGAATGATACAAAAAAAATATATTTCTTGAGATCATCCACCATCCTCTTATAAGGCATCAGTTTCTCATCTCAAGTCTGATATGTATCATTGATTTGATTTATAATCAGCTAAGAATCTCCATAGATGTGTAATTCTGCAACCTTCCATTCAATAGCTAGCATTATCCCATTCACCAAAGCTTCATATTCTACAATGTTATTTGTGAAAGGGAACAAAATCTTATAAGACTTTGGGATCGTATACTTCTGAGGAGTAATAAATAGTATTCTAGCATCGGAACCATTTTGAGTAAAAGACCCATCAAAGAACATCTTTTAGGGTTGTTGAGTAAGATGCATTATTGATTCATCTGGAAATTCTATATGTAGCGGTTGAGTGTCTTCAAGCGGAGCTTTAGCAAGTTGATCAGCAATTACCTATCCTTTTATGGCCTTGTGTTCCACATACTCAATGTCAAACTCTATAAGGATCATGACCCATTTTGTCAATCTCCCTGTAAGTGTTGCTTTGCTGAGAAGATATTTGAGCGGATCAATTTTAGCCACTAGCTTGACTGAATGTGCTAACATGTAGTGTCTCAGTTTTTGTGATGCAAAGACTAATGCCAAGCATGATTTTTCTATTATAGTGTAGTTCATTTCATAAGACACCAATGTTCTGTTGATGTAATAGATAGCTTGTTCCTTTTTATTTTCATTCTGTTGTGCCAGAAGTGCCCTCAGTGATGAATTAGTTGCTGCTATGTATAATATCAATGGTTTACCCTGAATAGGTGGCATCAATATTGGTGGATTTGACAGGTACTCTTTGATTTACCGAAGATGTTGTTCACATTCCTGATCCTAATTGAATATTACTCATTTCCTTAATACTTTTGTGAAAGGTTGAGCTTTGTCTGCTAGCTGAGAAATGAAGTGTCTAATTGATTGGAGACGTCCCTGTAGACTTCTCATTTGCCTGATGTTCTTCAAAGGTAGCATTTCCATTATGGCTTGGACCTTCTCAGGATCAACCTCGATTCCGTTCTTTGAAATGATGTAGCCAAGTAGTTTACCAGATGTCACTCCAAATGCACACTTTTTTGGATTTAACTAGAGTTTGAACTTTTCCATTCTGTCTAGTATAGGACCTAGCTCTTGAATATGTGGTGATCTCTTCATAGTCTTCACTAAAGTGTCATCAATATAATCTTCCATATTCTTGTGCATCATGTCATGAAAAATAGTAGCGACAACTCGTTGATAGGTTGCTCCTGCGTTCTTTAGCCCAAATGGCATGACATTCCAATAAAAGTTTCCCCATACACAGGTGAAAGTTGTCTTTTCTTGATCTCCAGGAGCTATTTTGATTTGATTAGATTATATCTGGAGAATCCATCCATTAGTTAGTACATCTCATACCCAGCAGTCATGTCGACTATCATATCAATATTTGGTAATGGAAAGTCATCCTTCGGACAAGCTTTGTTGAGATCTCTGAAGTTTGTACAAACTCTGATAGATTTGTCTACCTTTGATATAGGTACTATGTTTGAAATCCATTTGGCATAATCTATAGCTCTAATGAATCCAACTTTTAGCAGTTTTTCTAGCTCAACTTTGACTAGTAATGCCATGTGAGGGTGCATCTTATAGAGTTTTTGCTTGATTGGTTTAACTCCTGGTGTGATAGAAAGATGGTGCATGATGAGATCAGGATCCAGGCCTAGCATATCAGAGTACGTCCATGCAAAGTTTATTTTCTTTTCTGAGAATAGATGAGTGAAATCCTTCAATTCTTCTACTGATAGTGATTGAGCTACATGAATGATGTGTGGTGTCTCTTGACTCCCAATGTTCACTGGCTGAGTTGGCTCGATCAATATAGAAGACCTTTCCTGGAAATGACTTGGTAGTATATCAAGTATCTCACCTTCAAGCACCTCAGAGAGGTTTTCACCCTTAGGTACATCCTTTATTTTCTCTTTTTTAGATTCTGACACCGCCATAATGTGGTTTTCACCATCAGATCTCTTATTTTTATTTTTCTTGTTTTTGCGACTAAGATACTTGATATCCGCTTCAGTCATGTTTTCACTCTGTTCACTAGTGGAAGAGTCCATAGGTTTAACTGCATTGAGATAATAGGCTAACGTATAGTCATTGGCAAAAGTAGGTATATTCATGGGCTGGTTTTGTAAAGTACAGTCAATTAGTTCTAGATGTAGTAAGGATAAATGTTGGACAGGTTCGAGAGCATTCACAGTATTGTCATCACAACTGTGGATCAAAAAGTTGAGTTCCAAAAGGATACCTTGTGTAAGTGTGTCAAGACTAGGAAGAGTCAGAACATGATTATTAAAGTTCACGTTAATATTTAGTTGACCTGATCTAATAGACATACTTGTAGCATCATTCCCTATGCTAGACTGGACGTCATATCATGGTTTGATAGCAATAAGATCAGTAAATAGATTTTTATCATTTACATCAGATGATTCAGAATTTAATGCTGAGTAGATATAGTCCTGAATAGGACTATTGTCAGAGTCATCAGAGTCATCGAATGAAGTTTTCGAGTCTTCTTCAAGTGATTTAGTGAGCATATGTATGGTATCAACACCAACATCTTTAATGTTGCAAGTTCCTTCATGCTATGGCTCATTTGTCATTTGTATTTGACACACCTGTTGACATGATCTTACTATTTCTATGATTTGTTGTCATCTACTCCATTCAGCTTCTTCTAGACTGATAACTAGTTCTTGTTCTATAGCTTCCAACTCTTCTTGTGTAGACCCATACCTGATTTGTTCAATCTTAGTATAGGGGTACATAGATGAAAATATTTCTGGTATTCTTCCTTCCTTTAGTCCTTGTTCATAGTCTTCTTGTCTTCTTAGTTTGATTTCCTGTATTTCCTTCTCTAGTTTTATGCACATCAATTCTTGAGTATCATCTGTGATACCGCTACACTCTTCTGGAGTTTTTGTACTGGATGTATCTAAGAGGTGGTCAGGACCCCATTCATACTCGTTTGAGTCAGTCTCTAAATCATCTACTTGTTTCCTACCAGTGTATGTGACTAGAACTTTCAGTGGTGCAAACAATTCTCTGATTCTTTCTACTTCATCTCTTATATCCTCTGGGACCTCAACTCCTTGTATTATTGTAGCTGACACCATCGCAGCTTGAGTGTTGACTGTTTCTTCTTTCTTGACTGTTGATTCCTCTTTCTCTTTTACACACTCTACTTGAGTTTGTTGAGTGTTTGTTTCCTATAATGTTGAAGGCGATATCCTTTTCTACCACTTAGACTTAGAAGCATGTTTTTGGTCTAATGTCTTTTTCAAATTGTACCCCAGTCCAGCCTTATCATTTTTTTATTTTGTTTGCAGCTGAATTGGTTCAATGATACCCTCTTGATGTTTTCCCAGGGGACCAGTACCTGAATATCCCATGCGTTGAATCATCTTGTAGCCAAGACCATATTGGGTTGAGGAAATCACACAGTGTCGTACTTCCTCATTTTGACTATCTTCCTTAAAGAGTCATTTAAGAACTGCATCCTCTTCTATTTCATCTGTCAGGGAAGTAGAAGACTATACAAAAAGACCATCATATATGATATTCAGAGTTGAAGTATGTGTTCTCATAGCCTCTGATGGTTTGCCCAACTATTTTGGTGATGGAGGGAGAGAGACTAATGAAAGTACCATTTCTATCTTGTAGCCATCCATGCTGGTATTTGTGATATTTAATTTCTTTTCCAAGTCTTTCATCAGAGCTTCTAGATTTTCACTTGTAGAAGTTGCCCTATTATGAGGCACAAAAGTATCAACACCTTTTATTAATGCATTACAGATGACATTTGTATCAGTAGGAATACTAATTTTTGTTCCATTATAAGGAAATTTTAAGCATTGATGGTATGTTGATGGAACTGCCTTCATCTCATGAATCCACGACCTGCCCAGTAAGATATTGTATGACAAAGGAAGATCAAGTACCTGAAAAAGGACATCTCTTTCTACAAGTCCCACCCTGATTGGTAATGATATCAGACCTTTAGAGGTCCTTTCTTCTTCATCATAGGCTTTAATTGTTATTTTCTTGGTGGAATCAATGATATTTTCAGAGAATCCTAGTTGTGTAAGCAGACTGTAAGTACATATATTCAACCTTGTGCCTCCATCTATCAAAACACGTTTGACTCTATGTTTATGGATCACGGCTTCAATATGAAATGGCTAGTTATGTGGATGATTTAGCGAGTTGTCATCTTCTTCAGAGAAGGTCAGATAGTGAGGTGAGGTTAGATGACCCACCATAGACTAAAACCAATCAATATCTAAATCTTTGGGAACATTAGTGGTGAGCAATGCTTTGTCTAGGATCTCTTTATGAGCAGACGAGATTTTTAGCAATTCAAAGATTGAGATTTGAGTAGTTTTCCTTTTCAATTGTTCAACAACGCTATATCCAGAGGATGATGTTGAAGTTAGCCTTTTAAATTTATCTAAGGTCAATTCTTTTTGTTTGTTTGATGAGGCTAGTGGGTTTAATGTTGCTTGAGCCGGGTTGGAAGAACTAGCTCCTTGGAGAGTGACTTTCTTTTGAGAATGGGTCAGAGCTCTTGCATATTGTGATTCATTTGGTTTGTCTTGGACTATAATTGCATTGCAATATTCTGATTGGGAATGCTCAATCATGTTGATGACATTGTCATTGCTGGTATAAGTATAATTTACTTTGGCACCTCCTTTGGTCTTTGGTGAATCACCTTGTTCATAAACAGATAAAGGGTCCTTAAATGCTTTGTGATCAACATTGGTCAGGTGATTCCCGAAAACAATTTTACCAGTGTCTATGAGATCTTGAATCTCATGTTGGAGCTTCATGCAATTGTTTGTGTTATGACCTTTATTCTGATGGAAGTCACAGTATTCATTTTCTCTCCACCATTTTGGTTTGATTTCTGGATCATATGGTCTGGAGTTATCTGGTAGTGTTATCAGGTTGTTTGCCAATAGATTTTTGAAAGTGGATTCATATGATTCTTTGAGAGGAGTAAAATCATGCTTAGGTTTGGAAAGTCAAGGTTTCTCTTTGAACCATTCTTTTGTTTTCTTCGGAGGATTTTCTATTGTAGCTTCAGCAGCTTTGAGTGCTTGTGTGCCACTAGCCAAGTTGAATATTGTAGGCTTTGAGTTGGTTTTAACAATTTCTACTACTCCGTCATTAACAACATTTTTGTTGTCTTTGCCATACTTCCAAAACTTGTTTTTGTCTTTAGAGCTAGATCCTGGTTGTGTTTCTTTCCAAGGTGAGATATCCCCTTTCTTTATGAGCACATCTTGTATTCGAATGGCATTATCTACCATTTTGTTAAATGATGGGTGTACTTGCATTTGTATACTATATTTTAATTTTGGGACCAAATTGTTGATGAATATGTCCATTTTCTCATAATTTGGGATAGGTCATGAATACCTGGAGAACATCTTTCTCCAACGTTGGAAGAAAGTAAGAACAGGCTCCCCTGTTTTTTGTTTAGTATTGCAAGGCTCGATCATAGTCACATGATGTCAAATATTGTATGAGTATTGTTGTAAGAATAGTTGGATTAGATCTTCAAACATTTTTATTCCTTTAGGTAGACTTGAGAACCATTCCATGGCTTGTCCTCCCAATCTCCTTAGGAAAAGGTGCATGAGATACATTTGATTGTGCATGAACTCCATACAGACAACACAAAACTCTCTGACATGATCTTGAGGATCTGAGGTACCATCATATTTGTCAAATTTTGGGATCTCAACTTGTGAAGGGAATGGAGGCATGTATAGATTCTTGTCAAATGGAAAAGGGCATATTGTCTCCAGAGAATATTGTTTTGGGGACTTATCCTTATTCTTCAGTTCTATGATCTCAGTCTGTAAGGCTTGTAATCATTTGTGTACCATGAGTATAGGTGATTCTTCCTTTTTAGTAATGAGTGTCTGAACATCATATCCAGTAGGGAGTTTGGCACCTTGTTTTACTAATTCTAAGAAATAGTCTTCCTTTTCTCAAGCCAAGATAGCTTTCATCACTTTTTGGAAGTCTTTATCCTTTTGATAGTCACGAATTTCTTTTTCTAGAGGTTCAGTGTCTTCTTCAGCTTCACTTGATGAGGAATCATTATCGGTTTCATGAACATTAAGGTTGTCTTTGTCATTGTATTATGTCTCATGTATAGTGGGAGATTTGAGTTCATCAAAAAATGGTACTCCTGATGACGAAGGTTTGTCAGTGAGTGGGTCCTCTATGTAATATGGGTTATCTTGGTATGTGAAGGGTTGTCCTTTGCCTTTGGCCTTTCTTACAAGAACTCCTAGTTTGAATAGGCATTTTTATGGATTAGTGTGACCTAAAGTTGTTTCTGATGCAGAGGTCAAGATCAATTTTAGAGCTAGTTGTTTGATTAACGTATTGTTTGAGAGAAGCAACTGAGATTTAGTCTGGTTTCAAGAAAGATCTATCCTGTATAAGACGTTTATCTGTGTTAATTTGAGAGTAGTGACTAAGATTCGGCCTGGTTTTAGGAATGATCTATCCTGTATAAGACATTATCTAAGTGACTTAGGTTTGATAGGTAGTTGATTGAACTAGCTGAAAGATGATTGACCAAATCATGCAACGCAAATGGCAAAGGTACACTATCTTGATCTGTTTATGCTTAGGATGATGATAACCAGTATTATGTTCGACGTAGACTGTTTGAGGCAAGTTTGACTACTCTGTACCGACAAAACCAAAGATTCGTATTACAGGATTTACTGAGTTGGACAATAATTTAATAGTTCCAGGATGACAATAGTTCTGTTTCATATGAGTTGTTGCCTAGTACCGTATGACAAATGGGTATGTCCAGAATGACAAAAGATTCAGTGCAGTTATGTTTCGTACAACATAGGATTTAGCTTCAGATGAAAAACTACTAGGTTTCGTACAACACAGGATTGAGCTCAGACGACAAATTATCAGGCACGTATGATATAGGATATGGTGTAGGATGATAAATGATCAGATTCGTATGACTGTTTACAGGGAAGAGACAAAAATTCTAAGTTTTTTGATAGCTAAGTATGACAACTGAGTATGACCAATTCTGAGATGGATTGATTTTTTATCAGGATAGACTATTTTTGGATAGAATTTCGACTTAGGATGAACTAGTTTTGACACGGACAAAGTTTTTGATCACTGGGTTGTTTCTTGTTTTCTCTAGTTTTTGGTATTTCAATTTTTGTTTCAGGGATGAAAACACAGAAAACACGTAGTATGAATAGTAACTCCAATCACAACATGCAAGCCCTATGAAATTTGGTGAGAGAAGAAAACCTTTGCTTATAGACTCAAGTACACACCCAATAGCTAATCAGAATACAGTCATTGAGTCTCATGCAATGGATTCTCAATGTCGTATTATCCGACTCCAACTGCTAATGGGGGCACAAAATGACAAGTATCTTGGGAGAGTTACTATCTCTCTTGCACAAAGATTATCCCCTTTTCGGAGGTGAACCGAGTAGCTTCTAATTTTAATTGGATCTAGTAAGGGGTCTATTCAACACGTTGAGGTATAAACTCAATTAAGAGGTCTCCTAGCCTTGAAAACCAAGGTTTAATATAATCGAAGGTACAGAGGAGAGCTATTCCCGAGCACTGTCGTTGATTTGATTTTCATCAAATCATGTTTATTTTATAGTGGGTTGGATTACTTGGCATTTAGCCATTCCCACTTAGGTCGTTCCCCTCACATCAGCCGTAAAGGCTTTAAGAGTTTTTAAGCTCCTCAGGAGGGTAGGCCTGCTAAAGATGTACAAATCTCAAACAAAGAAAAAGCCTCAAGGGTCTGGATTTTTTATTGTCTAGAAAAAGACAAGAGCATACTCTCCTACCTCTCAAAATCTTCTAAAAACATGAAAGAAATATTTGTTCATTAACCAGATAGCAAGTTAGGTGCCTAAAAATTAATTGAAAGAATACACGATGTTTGGTCGATTCTCCTCAGGCAATCTGCAAAGACAACGAATCAGTAGTCATATTGTCTTTGTGCGACAAGCATATTCTTCGACAAGCATTCTGCAAAAACTGATTAGGCTATGAAAAATTCTAAGATAGACAAATAAACAACCAGGGCCAGTCGTCAGAATAATCAATTTGAACAGAAAACCAAAATCATGAATTTTGTTTTTTTTGTCTTTTTAACCAAAAAAAAACATAATCATACAACAAAGTTTACCAGATCGTACGATACAAGATTTTAGTTCGTATGACACATGCATTTTGTCATTTTGGCCTGTGAGAAATGTCATACGATATGACGCAGAAGTTGTACGGACGAAAACCAAAAAGTTGAAAATCTGAAAAATAACAAAAATAAAAAATTCAGTCTTGGAGGCCAAAAAATGTAGTCTTCTGCCCCACGGTGGGCGCTAGAGATATGTGCCTGAAAAAGTGAAATAAGAATCTATATCTGCAAGACACAACACTTCAATTAAGTCAATACATGTATGGTTAGACAGATATAATCATGAATAATAAAACCATCACAAATCGACCAATTGCCTTCTAAAAGATGTGAGTATAAGATTGCTCTCAGATTTTTATAAGCAATACCAGTGACTAGATTACACCAAGACGAAGGATTTAATCTATATGAGCATGATATTAAGCTAAAATGGATGTAAGATGGATGAATAATTCAAGCAATAATGAATCCAAGCAATAATGGATTCAAGCAATATGGATGAATAATTCAAGCAATAACGAATTCAAACAATAATGGTTTCAAGCAAAATGGATGCAAATAATCTAAAAAAGCACAATGTATTCAATGACTCCAGAGCAAAATCAACAAATAATAATCTCCAAGCGTGTTCTCAAAAATCTCTGGGGTGAATTGATTTAGAGTTGAAGGCTGAATTTATAGAGAATTACAAGAGAGATGATGAAAAAGCTCAATTTAAGATTAATTGAAATAATTGAGAAATCATGTTCAGTTAACCTTGAGATAGATTCCAGTTATAGTTTAATTGAAATGCATTTAAATAAGAAGTTCAAGTTGCATTGGAAAATAATATTAAATTAATTCCATGCATTTGTGATAAAAATAGATAATTCTTTTATTTATTCAAGAAAAGAGTCTTTTCAATGCAACATAACTTCTTTTTTTGAAAAGCTTTGAGTTCCAATTTTAGAGAATGATCAATAATTCAATTAATTGCTTTTCTGATTTCAAGTTCTAAATTTAGAAAAAGAAATAATATTTCAAGTTTGATTTCTCTCTCAATTCAATTCTTTTATTTTATTTTCAATTCAACTCTTGCTTTGTAATTAATTCTTCTTTTGTAATAAATTAATTCATTTTTTTTATGATTAAATGGCAAATTTATTAATTAATTAAATATGTAAAGATATTTAATAAATTAAATAGAATAATTGATTAAAATGATATTCTTGGAATGATTCAATTAATTAAATAAAAATTTAATTAATATTGAGTAATTGTCATGCAATATTTGATGATTAAAGAATTAATAATGTGCTCAAGATTGATTTAATTGCCTTTGGTTAGGACCTTGGTGATGTTGTCAAGATTAGGGGCCCATGGTTTAGATGACCATTTTTAGGGTATCACACCATAGACTACTTAGTCTCGTGGACATCATTAAAATCCTTCATTCATTCATTCATCAATGGTAATTGGCCTCATGACTGGTTTTTGGTCCAAACTTGGGAATTATTGAAAAGTGGTATTTCATGATTTTGAGATGATATTCTATTATGGAATCATGATAACATATATGTGAATTTTGATAAGGGATCAATTGGGATCCATTCTCTTGGTGTTGTGCCCAATTGAGTATGTCTTGCTTATGTATGAAAATGGAATTTTGCAATTGAGATAATTTGATGTATTTGAGATGTCTTGCATTTAGATATGGCATGAGCTTAGTCCTAGAGTGAGTCTAGGGAGTGGCGCCCACTCATGTCCCTCATCTGAAAGTGGTACGCTTGGCATTCATGTTTGGGGAGTTTTGTAATCAAGTGATAACATAACAATAGACTTGGGTTAAAACAAATAACAAGATAATTGGTTCCTTGAGCACGCTTTTAGCACTATCACAACACCAAGGATGTTTTGGGAAAGCATGCTCATACATGGAGCATTGGGACTTGTGAGAAGAGGCATGCCCACTCACACAAGGATTATGTGATCATTGTTCTCGTTCACATGATAGAATGCTTGGTTCCATATGGTCCATCCCCAAGAGCACATACAATGAAAGGCATGCCCGCACATGGAGCATTGGGAATTGTGCAAAGAGACATACCCGCTCATGTAGCATAGGGATAGTGTGATTGTCATTCTCATCCATATGAGAGAATGTTTGGTTCCATATGGTGCGTCCCCATGAGCACATACAATGAAAGGCAAGCCCACACATGGAGTGTTAGGACTTGTGTGAAGAGACATGCCCACTCATGTAGAACAGGGATTATGTGATCGTTGTTCTCGTCTGTATGAGAGAATGCTTCGTTCCATGTGGTGCATCCCCATGAGCACATACGATGAAAGGCATGCTCGCACATGGAGCATTGGGACTTGTCGGAAGAGACATGCCTACTCATGTAGCACAAGGATTGCACGATCGTCTTTCTCGTCCATATGAGAGAATGCTTGGTTCCATATGGTGCATCCCCATGAGCACATACGATGAAAGGAATGCCCGCATATGGAGTGTTGGGACTTGTCGGAAGAGACATGTCTACTCATGTAGCACAAGGATTGCACGATCATCCTTCTCATCCATATGAGAGAATGCTTGGTTCCATATGGTGCATCCCCATGAGCACATATGATGACACTTCCTCCACTGCACTCTATAATCTAATGCCTTGTGTATTTTTAAAGTAGTGACCCTATGTGGATTCATGACTTGGTATCATCCTTCTCTATTGATGTTGCACTGTATTGTTCCATTACTTGTGTCATGTATGCATCGTGTATGGCATGTGTGAGCCTATCATCCCCCTTGTATACTTTGATTGACTATTTTGAACTATCTCCACAAGCACAATGGGGTGGACCTAAGGGTTCCATGTGGTCGGGTGGCATTGCAAACCACCGTTGGGGACCGATGGACTCAATTTGTGATCACCTCAGAGAGCACTTCCACCTCCCTCAACACATGTTCTTTCTCTTTCATCTATTCTTGCAAGTTGTAATTCAAATGTATATTGAAATAAGCATTGTAATCATTGATGATATAAACACTCCAAGTGGAGATTGATGTAATTGAACATAATCGATATGGTTTATGCTAACTTCACTTAAGTATATTATGGGCCCATAACCCATAGGTCCCAAGATCAATTTCATAACTAGAAAATAAGATATCTAAATGAGTTGAAATTTTTTAGGAGTAAACATGTGGCCATGTTGATCTATACAGGGGGAGAGATGACCTTTAAAATTTTATTTTTATATACCAAAATTTAACCTCAAATACCCTAGTTACTTAAACAAAAGAAAGGTTGGAACTATTTTATATCAAGTGTTTTGTGGGTGGTCATAATGCTTTTCTGTTTTCTTTTAAGATGCTAGTAACATTATTTTTAGTACTATCTTTACCTATTGTACTTTTCTATTGGACTCGATCAACCCAATAACCTTGTACATGTGATTTATTTTATTAAAGAGGATATTCATGTAGTCCGAAATGCATGATTATCGTCTTTGAATATATGTTGAATATATAATAACAAGTGACTACTTAGTATGAGATATATACATGTCATTCAATAGGTATATGTCATGTATTGACATAGGATGACACTTTATATGAGACTATCAATTTGGGATATACTTATAAGAAATATGTGTATATATAGTAGATAAATTCATTTCATGTATATATATAGTAGATAATTTTTGGTAGCTCCCAAGAACAACTAACTTAGGTAAGGTAGATAAAGTCATTTCATCTCCTTGATTGGTTTTAAAGGCTCTTGTATTTGGGTTAGCTAATTCCCTATCAGCACCATTTTTAATAGGTTTACCAGTACTCAGTGGTTCATACAGTTCTCTTAGGAGTTGGACCATCTCAACCATGGTGCGCCTGATCATATTAGCTTGAAACCAGTGCGCCTCATATTAGCTTCAAACCTATGTCCCCTATTGGTAGCTAATGGGGATAGAATATCACTCACTATACATATCAATGAGGTGTGCTTTACGTCTAAATAATAATAATTTTTATTTTTTTCAATCAATAGCCATCAAAATTATGACGGATACTAATCTTTGCACCAACGATGGAATCGTCGGACCAACAACATTCTCGTCAGTGCAAAGTTTCAGGATTCTATCGAAATTCAGACCCCAACTAAACAAACATTCAATGAGGATATTGTATGTCTGACGACACTTCCTTGTTGGATGGTCGTCGATGCATATTACTGGACTGATGACAAAACCGTCGGACCAACAACATTCTCCTCAGTGCAAAGTTTCAGACTTCCGTTGAAATTCCGACGCAATCTAAATAAACATCCGACGAGGATGCTGTATGTCCGACATCTTTTTTGATCGGAAGAGCGATCATGCTCATCGTCGGTAGAGTCCATGGTGTCAGTGTAATGTCGACATTCAAAGGCATCATCGGAAAGTCCGACGATGAGTTTTCAACGGCTACTTTTGTCGGCAGTTCGACGAAAAATTGTCACAATTCCGACAATCGGCTATTGGAAATTAGCCCCAAATGTACTAGTGATATAATCAATTCAAAATTGTACCTAAGGATCAACACAAGATAAATTGAACTTGTCTTTGGGGTATGCATTACTAGAAGGTGTAGCATCATAAATTGTCATTGGGCTAATTTACAACTCATGTTTATGCTCCTACTTTAGCACGTCTCCCCCTCACCTCTTATCTGGGCCCGTTTAGTGCCTTAACTCCAACTTATATGCCTCAAACACCTACCAAATGACTCTTTGGAGGTGTTTCCTCCTCCATGGGCCTTGATTTTGGTCCCTAATTAAGGAGGACTAGGGCACCACTAGCGCCCTGGTCATGGAACAAAGCGCCCAATGCCCTAGTCCCCCTCTTTGGGGCCCAATTTTCAAGGAGGGTGTGAGACCCATCTCTTCGATGAGAAATGAAGTTGGTGGATCAATATGAATATTGGAGGTTGGCCTAATTGGTAAATTGACCTAAATCCTCATATATAAGTACATTTGATCAACTTAATTTCATAACTAGCAATTTCATTCAAGCAATCAAGCATTGAAGTGTTCATCATTAAGCATTTCCAGAGATCTTCAAGGCTGCATATTATTCATTCAATCATTATGGAGCAAGTTACATCATTCATGTTGGGACCTCAAAAAAAATTCCAAATTTTGAGGACCCAGGTTCAAAATTTTGATTATTGCATCCAAAAGTTCCCCTATAGAATAAGCCCAAGTAGCTCAGTTTGAGAGCTCATATTTTTTCACCCCTTGACTTTCATCCAAAACCACATGGGGGAAGTGTTTAACACCTATTGGAAAGGTCATGTGACCATTTTCAGCCTCTTGTGATCAATTTTGTTAAGTTTGTGAAGTCCTTGTATGGAGGTCCAAAAGTTGGTTTGCTGATTTGTAGTTAACCTTTTTGAGGATGCCAACTTTGAGATATTGTATCTTTGTACATGAAGAAGATCAATCCCAAATGAAAGTTATCCATGATTCTTTGCATTTTTATGAAACTCCATGTCATTTTCCTTTTCCCCATGAGTTCGTTTGATGAGTTTCCAAAATCAAATCCATTTGCAAAAAGTTCAGTTTTGCAAGTTGACTGTGCACAATTTGTTGAAAGTAGCCCCGCATCCAAATTTTTATTTTATCATTTATTGACCTGCATGCAAAATAAAATTTACCTAATTATTCCCTACATAATTATCTACAACTTGGCCAGTTTATGGCCTTCCACCTCTTTATTTGATATTTTTTCAAGGCCCATTCCAAATGGACTTTTCAAGGTCTCAAAATCAGCATTTCCAGAATTTTCAAAGAAGGCAAGTTTGAGCATCAATATTTTGCACATTTGATTGAATCGGGATAAACCATCTTGTACACCTGCTCAAGGTACCCAAATGTATCAATGTGCCAAGTGGTGGCTCCTAAAACGAAGGTTTGATATTTTTTCAACTCAGGTTTTGAATGGGTTTCAGGCTAATTGGATAGGCGTAGTTCCACAACCTGCCTAAGTAGGAAACTTCACGGAGTAAAATCTTGCACCTCGGGCATCATTTTGAGGATCTTTTTGGTGCTCTGAATTATTTGTATAATGATTTGTCAGTGTGCTAGTCTACAGGGCATAACGAGGTGATTTGGTCAATTTTCAAGGATGATTCCAGGGGCTACTTTGTTTTTGTCAAAACTTCAAGTTGTTGAGCATCAAATTTAAACTTCATCTGCTCAATTTGTCGAGCCCAGATTTCATCCTGGTTAGGTATTAGATCATTTTCATAGGCCAGTTGTTTGAAAACGATTTTTTTTTTTAGCCGAGCCCACCAGGGGCCTGATTAATGATGTAGCCCAGTATGATAATTTGAAGCCCAACAAGTTAAAAGTGTGTTATTCAAGTCAATTTGATTTGAATGATATTCTATTTAAAACAATTTAAAAAATGGCAAATAAAATTGTGCAGGCCATTTGATGGTTTTAAGTATTTGGCCATATAAAAGGAGGACAGGAGAGTAAATCATTTCAATTCTAATAATGCTACATTTGAAGCCAATTCAAAAAAAGTGGCAAATAAGATGGTTCGGGCCACTTTGTTAAGATAAAAAAATAACATTTCCAAATTTTATTTGGATCTAATAAAAGACTGGGTAATTGCATTTTAAAAGGGGATATATAAATTGCAAAATGGAAAGAATCCATGACGGTTAATCTCCAATTGAGGTGTTTGTAACATTTATTGCAGGGATCACCTCGATTCATCCTTGTGAAAATAAATCTAAATCCCTTTCCAAATAAATTTTTGTATGCGTTGTGCGGATAATGTTAACTGTGTGCATGGTTGAAGAATGGTACGATATTAATATGTCTTAGTTGTGACTTTCTTGCATCTACATTGCACCGAGTTTATATTGATCTTGTGGCCTCTCATGTATAAGGAGAATAGAGTAGTCAATACGATGTAGAACGTATTTTAAGTTCTTTGCATACAGGTCAATAATGGTGTGTTGCATGATTATGCATTAAAATTGTGGGGATTCAAACAATCAAGCAATGTGTGAAATAACTATTTAAGTATGAGTAAAGCCTATTGGCCAAAGTGCGCATGCAATAGCATATTGAGGGGTTTGCCAAGGCATTGTAGGACCCAATTAGTTGCATAGGGTTTGTTCTGCAATAACAGAGGTAGGGTGTTTTTTGAGAATGGAATGATGCTACCTGGTGGATAGATAAGGTGCGGCGATGTCTTCTCACCTTTAACTAATAGGCACCAACGATGGTTGGCGTTTCGATACCGACAAAAAGAAAAGAAAATCTTTCAAAAACAAATTTACACATATAGCACTTCTTATTGGTGCAAATTATGAAGTTATTATAGGGTAAGCACAAAACACATCCATTGTGAGGGCATTGGAGACTATAAGAAATTCATTTGGTAGATATTTACACAAAATATGGAAGATGGATTCAGTGTTTTAAATAGATATAGTCTCATGGAAAGCTTCCAAAATGTATACAGTAATAGGGAGTGAACCCAATGCACTCCATAATGCGATGAAGAAAAGAGTACCCATAGTACATTTATTGAAGCAGCTTCAAAAACCTTAAAGCAAATGTGATCAACGAATACTGATTTGATGATTTTTTGGCATGATCCCTCTGCTCATAAGGGAATTTTGATACACAACCAAGACATCCAATAGTGCACAGATATGCCAATATATGCAGAATAAGAAAGTAGCACAAAATACCAAAAGGTAGGTATGAGTCTCATGGAACGTCATAAATACTGGATGCATGATTTATATTTATCGAAAGACTCCAAAATCTCTCAAGTGCAGATTTGCAGATGTAGATTCACATCCTATTCTCTTATTGAGTTTTCTCCTTACTGGAGCGAATATGGGAATTGTGGATCAAGGCAAGGGCAAGGCATGTGAGTTGTTGGCGTTATATCTGAGGTTACAGATAGGCAACAGTCATGGCTTTAGATAGGAATAATGATCAGACATAGTAAAACATTTTGGTAATGTGGGACATGCCACATATTTTTGCCTCATTCCTGGATAGTAATAGTACATTGAGGGGCAATGATGCATCAAGACTCAAAGAGAACAAAGATATGGTCTCAGGGAGTGCAATGACTACATGATATGCCCAAATTAAATGTAGCGCTGAAAAGAGTTCAGAAACCTTCTAAACAAATGCAATGGGCAAGCGTTTAACCCCCAATAATCTCTTGTTTGTGTCAACCAGGAAGTTCTGGATGAGGGTAATGACAACCATCAGAACAAAAATTGAGTACGTGAAGTGATCAATGCCTCAAAGAAATATACCTCATGGAATGACACAATTGTTGAAGATGTTGAGAATGAACTTGTTAAAGAATTTTATAAATTTTTAGCACCTCAGAATTGAAGCACAGAAAGAGTTATATTGAAAATGTGGATCCTAGGGATAGTAATTGTTGACCACTAAAAATTCTTCAAGGACTACAACCTTATGGGAAACTCAGTGATGGGGGACTTGCGCATTTTCATTGAGTGACCTCCGGGATTTTAGAAATCGGCTCTTCATTCATTTTGGGGGGGGGGAAAGGGAAGGAAAGGAACATTGAAAGCAAAACCATTCTAAAGCGATGCGCCGGACTGATTTTGATGCAACAAGGGGCATAGAGAACTTCGCATACATGTTATCCCAAGGCCCATTCAACAATCTACATGCCCAGACAGAACCATAATCAAGATATAACTAAAATTCCTTTTGACATTAAGTAATACATGCCAGGCATCCACCAAATAACAAGTGCAAAAACATAGTTTAGTCGGTAGAGTATTAGGCATATATTTCTAAAGTTATATCAGAATCTCACAGATGCATACAAAACTATCCAATGCACACTGAATATCAGCAATCATAAAGGTCATGGGCATAGTTTGATTATCTTGTCTTCAGAAATACAAAACAACAGATTAAAGGCTAAAATCCTATAGAATATTAGTCTATCTTTAAAATAGGTTCTGAACCCTTTTTACAATGCACCCACAGGCTTATATAATGAAAAATCTTTGATCTGAAATGATGATTGTAGCCAAATGAGCTTTTGCATGCTCATCGCGTGTCCATTATCATCAAGGAGGTTGTTGCAACTATCCAGATTGCAATCATTGTTTTCCTTTCATTCTTATGGCATGGACATCACCTAGAAATTCCCTTTCTTTATTGCAACCGCAAGATCACATGGGATTTTTCTTTTCTTTCATTTGCGCCTTCTAGTTCCACTACATGACACCTCTCGCGGCCTTTTTCCCCCGAAAGAAATAATGGAGCGTTTTTGAAATATCCCCAGGCTAAAAAAAATCTTTGGGCCCATGCTTTGTCGACACGCGACATGCGCATGGAGCTCTTGGAGCCCTCTTTCCCTTCGTCACCATTGAACACCTCGTGATGCTGAAATGTGGCACCCCTGCATGCCTTCGAGAGAGTGCGAAGCCATGGGCTTGTGAGGAACTACGCCATGCTGGCATGTGGCATGCTCATACCTACTCCTCGCGAACGGCAAAAAATTAGTCTCGACTTGGCGGGATCATAACTTTCCGCTCAGCACTCGAAATTTTGAGCCGCTTACATTGTTGGAAAGGTCTTCAAAAGATCTAGTTTCAGTCCCTTAACATGATGCCTTTGGCTATCAAGTTAAGGGACCAGGAATAGTTTCAACCCCAAATCTTCCTCCGAAGGTGTCCAAAAATGCAAAATACTGAAACATAGATAAAATACTGAGAGTTGGATTTTCTAGTTTTTCTCACCTCTGATCGGTACGGATCTCCTTCGAGATGATTTTGATTTGTTTCCATCAATGCCTTAATCATAAACCCCCAAAAGCGTAGATATTATCTACAGTAACAAAGAAATATAGGGTTTGTGCAAGAAAACATTATCACAAAAAGGATATTCACAAAGGATCGAGATAAAAGTGGAAAGGAAGTGTTGTCACGAGGATTTGTACCCAATGCAAGCTTGAATTTCATACAATCTTGTGACACATTGGACTACTCTCATGTTGTGGGTGTCCTATTATGAGAGCACACCTCCGGATTATAGGTCGGCTTCATATTTGATCACCTAAAACTTAATGAAATATGATTGGAAAAGGGATAGGAAGTGTAGTCACATAATTCTGTCCACTTAATTAAATGAATATTTACTATTTATTTCATTATTTAACCATCAATAATGAGTTAATTAAATTAATATTTAATTAATTCATCCTCAACTTCTTCTTCTATTAACTAAATAAATTATTCAATTTATTTAAATTAATTCATTAAGCCACACTCTAAATCAATTAAATGAATAAAGCACATTTATTTAATTTAACCCCTTTCCTCTTTTAAATAAATAAATAAATATTTATTTAAATCCCTAACTACCCCCCCACTTGCATTCTCCTACCAATGCAAGTTTTGCCTATTTAGTTGAAATAAATGAATTTTATTTTAATTAAAATCCTATTTTCTCTCACCCACCAAACCCACTTGCTCTTCTAACCCATTCTAGACTCTTATAGCTCATTCTAGACTCTTCTAATCCATTCTAAATTAGCCTAATCACCCTCCCTAATTATTGTCACATTCCTAAGAAACTTGAAGTCACTTCTCAAAGCCTCAAAGTCTTTCAAAAGCATTAAAGGTTTTATGTCTTCAACAAGTTAAACCCTAAAGTCTTCCAAACCATTAATGGTTCTTACATAAACATTTATGGCTCTTACATGACCATTAATGGTTAAACTAAACTCACCCACATGGTTAGAGACTTTCCCTCTAACTCATTATGGATCTTACATGACCATCAATGGTTAAACTAAACTCACCCACATGGTTAGAGACTTTCCCTCTAACTCAACCCTCAGTTAACTCATGGGTCTCTTCAAGCATTCATTTCTTTGACCATGGTTATCCCCACTAACTCTTGCACAAGAGTTTTTCCATTGGATAAAGGCATTATTCATTGGATAAAAGCTTTATTCATCAACTCAAGCCTAACCTTACCTCCCAAGGTAATCTTCATGTCATCTCAAGCATTTAATGCTTCTTCCCTCTCCTCTCAAGCCATCTTATGTGGACATTTGTCATCCTGGGATTGGGTTGAAAACCCTCACATGGATCATAAACCCATCAATCCTGACCCTTTTTGAGATTACTCAATCTCAACCATCCATTTCTCTATTTTTCCTATAAATAGAGCCCATTCCTTCTTCAAAAGGATCTAGGAATCCATAAATCATGTATGCATCAAACTTATAGTAAATTTGAGAGAGCATTTTAGGAGCAATTTCTTTGTTATTTTGGCTAAAGTTAACATAGATTAATTAAGGTACTTTCTCATATTTAGCTTGTTTGCATTTGCATAATATTTCATCTTCATTTTCATAATCTTGAATCTCCATAAGACATCCATACAGTGAAAAAATTTGAGGGGTACACTCATGTGTAACTTGGAGAGGAGAGGAACAAGGGAGGAGCAACTATGAGCATGTTGGAGGGCATCTTGGAGGGTTTTGTTTCATTCCTCCATTTTTGTATGCTTTTCATTATCTGTTTTACATCTCTCTTGATATGCATGCTTAGGATCATAGTTTCCTTTTTTTTCATTTGTATCATTGACATATTAACATTTGATTTGTGTTCCTATGCATTCCTTTTCAGCGTGCATCAGGAAGATATGCAGAAAACTAAAAATTAGATTACTAAGGTGATCCACCAATGACTGAAAATGACTTTGCTATGACAAAGAACTCACAAGAATCCAATAATGAAACTAAAATGCTCACAACTCAAGATTGTATACTTTGCATAAACACCTCATGTGAAAGGTTCAATCTTTCTAATATTTTTTATGAAGGAAAATAAAGATAGTTTTCACAACTTCATTTAAATAATAAAACTCAATCATGAATCTGCACTATAGCAAGCTTAAACATGAATTAAACATTGCAGGAAAAGAGAAAATGAAGGATTATTTGACAATAATCACAACTAATTCATCAAAAACATTAACAACATTATTTAGAACACAGAAAATAAGAGAAGGAACCAGCTGTTTATTGAAAACAAGGAGTATTTCACATTACAAAATTTGAATGATCCTCATGAAAATCTGAAAATACTCATAAGTAATCAGTTACAAGAGAAAAGACCTTTGCTGTTGAATAGGTACCAACTCTAGAATTGGATAAATCTTACTGAGAAAGCATGACTTATACATAATGCCTTCCCAAAATTTGAATTTGAATTTTGGCTTCAAAATGAATATGCTGTCACCTTTCCTAAAAATCAGGCTCTTAACTAAGAGTGAACTCCTCCTAAACTGCAAAAGAGTTGCCAAAAAGAAGACAATCTCTTGAGGTCGAATGAAACTAAAAATCCCTCAAAATTAGGGATGTAACTGAGAGAAACAAAGAGTCAAACCCCTCAAAACCCTCCTTGACTGAAACTCATCCCCCTAGGACTCTCTAGCTGAAGCTAAAGTGCCCATTAGGTGACAAATCACCAATTCTAACTCCATGTTTATAAATAACACCAAAGATAACTCCTAGAGTCATGCTAGAACTCCAAAATAGCTAAGTATGCACTTTGACTTAGCTTCAAGGACTCAACGTACCTTCTTTTGCATTTGAACAATAACATTTATTAAAAATGATTTATATGATCATTTATAATAAAGTTTTACAAGTTTGAGATCAGATGCAAAGAATATTATGATTTATATACAACCCTAAAAGGATTATTCATTTGATTTTTTCTTTATAAGTGTCAATACACACGCAAAAGAACTATAAAATAAAAAATGGAAACCATGGCCTTTTAAAAGAATAAAGCTTTTATAAAACAAAGGCAAAAATCCTTTTACTCTCCTCGGGCATATTTAGGGCTTGAAACCCTAACAAAAGAAAATATCAAAGCTTTTCTCCTTATTCCATTTTCTTGTTTACAAAAAGAGATGTCGCCAAGGAGAACTAGGGTTCGAGCTCTGTGCATTTGTTGAAGCCATGATCCACATAAGATTTGGGAGATTCTTGTAGAGAAGAAGAGGTAAGCGTCCATATTCTGGATTTGCCCCTTTTGTGAATTTTAATAGCATCAATCTTGAGATATTGTATTGGATCTACTTTAAAAGACTAGTAATCTCATTTGCAAATAGGGCTATGACTACTCTTTATGCTGCTACAGGTCCTCAATTCCCTACAACCATCACTGTTCTTTGTCTTGTTGTTCAATAATGAATCCTTGGTTGTGAATTCTCTTTCTTTGCACCCTTTCGGACTGGTGAAGGGTTCTTGAAAATCATGAGATGGGTTTTCACGGGATTTTTTGGGGGTTTTTTGGTGTCTTCATCTTCTAATTTTTATGAAAAATTAGCCAATTTGGTATTTGGATTTTTGAGAAATTATCAAAACACGTGACTATATTTATACTATTTTTAATGAATATAGCTATAAAACTCTATTGAAAGATATAAATGTTCTTGATCAAGTCTTGACTGAGTCTATGCTCTCCTATAGCTATGACTACATCTTGTGTAATTAACCTTTGAAATTTATCCATCATTCATGCTTGAAGACATTGTTATCATGTCACTTGCTCCTTTGATAGTGCACACTGTTGCTAAAAGTCTGATTTGATAGTGAACTCACTATTGTTTGAGATGTAGGTCTCATTCTTTTCACTATATTTAACTGTGACATATTTCCTTGATCATGCTACCAAGCTTGTAACCTTGCTACTATCCCTATCTATTTGATACTACGGACTGTCAAAATATTTATGTAGAGCTTGTTGGCATTTGCATGAAGATTGCATTAATGAAATGTTATGTTGTCATTGATGTTAATTAACCGGTAGGAAGAGCTCGTGAAGGAAACTGTAACTAGTAGGTGAGTTTGTGGAGTGAACTGGTATTGCTAAGTAATGAAGAGTTGAACCAGTAAACCCTACCTATTGATTTGATAAACCCTAACTGATGAACTTTGTTGTATTGGTTTATGATCTGATGATGAGCGGTAATGAGTATGGCTCATATGCATATTGTATGAAGAGAGTTTCAAACTGTTTTTGGCGCGTTTAGATAACGATTTTTGTCTATGGAATGAGCAAGTAAATTGCATGTAATGCAAAGCACGTGATGAGTTATTGAGTTCAATGAAGTGGTGATCAAGGAGCGATCAAGGCTATCTTGAATGATGTGCAGAGATTATTATTTAATCCAACGGTCATACTTGAATCAACTTGTTTGTAATCTCTATGAGAGAATTACATTTTTGTTGTGTTATCCACCTATTGATTTGTTTATAAGGTCGATGAGTTGTTTTGTTTCAGAGTTGGAAAAGTTTTAGTTGAGTGTGTGATTGCCAAACTGGATGATGTATCTGTAGTTTGTGTAAAGGTGGATAAGAGCATGCAAAAGGATTTGAACAAGCAAGTGTAGTGCTATTCAAATAGATCAGCAAACCCTTGTTGTTTTCTAAAAATTACGGCAGTAAAATCCCCTAACCAGGTAAGCTCTAATAAGATTGGTGTTATTCAAATTCTCTAACCAGGTGGTCCATTAGCTTGGATTTCAAATCCTCTACCGAGGTTACTCCTCATAGAGTATTGCTCCTAATAGGGCATTATAGTCAATCCCTTAACCAGTGGTCCCTAATAGGATATTTTCTTAATAGGACTTTTTGCAGAGCTTTAACAGGCTTAGCTCCTAACAGGGTGAACTTCAGAAGAGTTTAAATAGTTATCTTGTGAGTCTCATCTCACCGTGGTTTTTCCCATTTGGGTTTCCACGTCAAAATATTGTGTCAAGTGGTGAATGTTTTTGTGGTTATGTTTACTATGGTTGAATTGCTTAACTGCTTAATCAACTTTGATATGTTATGATAACCGGAAACAATATGAAATGAGGTTTTACTTATGTCAGTAAAAGTATTTGGATGTTTGTGAGTTTCAAGTTGTTTACTGTTAATCTACTGTAACAGTCAATTGGTTTATTTTGATAGTGATATTGCATTTATAGTTCAGTGGTTTAACTTGTCATTTTATAGTTTACTTTGAGAGGTTGATTCAGAGATTGGTGAAAGTTAATATTAGTTTTTCTATCTACCGATTCACCCCCCCCTCTCAGTAGTTGACCAGATCCTTATTCTTTCATCATACCATCAATTGGTATCAGATCTTCTCAGGTCCTCTAAGGTCTAAGCCTAACAACTTGAGGTAAAGATCTTGTAGAACATGATGAAGAAGGAAGGTCTGAAGTTTAATAGAGAGAACTATAGAATATGGAGTGATATAATGAAAATTTATATGAGGAGTCCAGGAAATCAATATTGGGAACATGTTAGTACTCAATATGTTGCTCATGTTGGGATTATGACTGATGATCAGAAGAAAGAGCAACAAGAAAACAATCAAGCACTGGAGGCTATCATCAATTCTTTATCAGATGCAAAGTATGTAGATGTTCATGGTCTGGAGACTGCATATGAGGTATGGAAGAAACTTGAAGAGATTTATAGAGGTTATGAACATGTGAAGATTTCCAAGGAAGAGAGCCTAAGAGGAAAGTTTGATGACATGTAGATAGCTGAAGGTGAGAATATCCAAAAGTATGGTCAGACAATAAAAGAGATAGTTGGTGAGATCAAGAGTGTTGGTGGTAGAGTGGAAGATGCCATAGTAGTTAGTAAGGTATTGAGAACCCTGCTACCATTCTACATTATCCGAGTTGCAGCCATTCAGGAGCTAAAATCTATTGACAAAACTAAGGTAACCCTTGACTCCATGATTAGTAAGCCTACTACTTTTGAATTAAATGGTTATGATGGTAGTGTTTAGAAATCTGAGCCTACATTTAGAGCTTCATTTTCTAACCCATCTATGAGGAAAAGTAGAGATGTCAATCACAGTTATGAATCTAGATCTAGCAGAGAAGTTGATGATGAAAACAATTTTGTTGAGCTTGAAGCATTGTTGGCCAAGTGGTTTCCAAGAGGTATGGGTAAATATAGAGGTAAATTACCTTTGAAATATTTTGCATGCAACAAGATTGGACACATTATAGCTAACTGTCCTAATGGTGGTAATGAGCACAAGCGAGAAGAGTTCAAGAAGTACAGGGGAAAAGGAAAAAGAGATTGTCTTATTGCAGTTGATGGTGGTATCACTGATGAGGAATCTGAGGGTGATGCTAATGAAGGCATTGTTTTTGTATCCATTAAAGAGGAGACATCTGATTAGAAGGCTTTAGTTTCTCGCATAGATAATTCTGATGATTGGATCATTGATAGTGGTTGTTCAGAGAGGAACAACCGGTCATTTGTTGAAGCTGCTAGGATGATGTTGATACAAGGAGGTGTAGCGAAAACTTTCTAGAGAGAAGCTGTCAGCATAGCTGTCTACACTATGAACCAGATTTTGGTAAAAAGAGGTAAGGATAAGACTCCTTATGAATATTGGTATGTTAGATCACCTAATGTTATTTATTTTAAGATATTTGGCAGCAAATTTTTTATTAAGAGAGGTGACTATGTTAGAAAGTTTGAGGCTAAAAGTGATGAAGGTATATTTCTTGGTTATTTCACCAAGAATAAGGCCTACAAATGTTACAACAACCAGACATAGAGAATCATTGAGAGTGTTGATGTTCAAGTGGATGAATATCTTGAAGTCTCAGGGGAAACTAGTGTGGAGAAAAAGGATGAAGACCCTTGCATTTTGTTTTTGGAACCAGAACTTGTGAACCCTTAAACTAGTAAAGAGAATGTTGTTGTACTAGTTCAACCAGAATAGGTAGATTCAAAAAAAAGATGATGATAATGAAGAAGAAGAACCTGAAGAAAATGATCATTTTATTTTGAGGTATGTGAGACTAAATCACAATCCTGACCAGATTATTGGAGATAAGGATGCTGGAGTGTTAACTAGAAGAAGAATTAGAGATAATTATTGCATGATCTCCACTATTGAGCCTAAAACTGCTAAGGAAGCATTTGGAGATGATCATTGGGTCAAAGATATGGAGGAGGAGCTTGATCAAAGTGAGAAGAATAACACATGGACCCTAGTACCCAGACTGGTGAATAAAAATGTGATAGGTACTAAGTGGGTATTCATGAACAAGCTGAATGAAGATGGTGTAGTAGTCTGGAACAAAGTTAGATTGGTTAGCAAAGGTTATGCACATGAAGAAGGAGAATATTATGGTGAGACTTTTGCACCAGTGACTAGACTGGAAGGTGTTAGAACTTTACTTGCATTTTCAACACATAAGGGATTCATGGTATATTAGATGGATGTGAAGTCAGCATTTTTGAATGGAATACTGGAAGAAGTCTACATTGAGTAGCCAGATGGTTATGCTTTGACTAATGAGAAAGACATGGTATGTAAGTTACAAAAGGCATTATATGGATTAAAGAAAGCACCAAGAGCATGGTATGAAAGGCTTCATTCACACCTGATGAAGATAGGTTTTTCAGAGAACCAGTGAAGACAGCAACATATATCTCAAATCTGAATGAGATAAGATATTGATTAGTGAAGTGTTTGTAGATGATATCATATTTGTAGGTAATGATGACATGAGAAATGAATTTGCAAATGAAATGAAAAGTGAGTTTGAAATGTCTCTAGTTGGAGAGATAAAAAAATTCATAGGCTTACAAATTTAGCAAATGAAGAGTGATATTTTCATCACACAATCTAAGTATGTGAAAGAGGTATTAAAGACATTTGGTATGAGTGACTATAAACTAGTTGGGACACCAATGGTTGTAGGTTTTAAATTGTCTAAGGAAGATGAATCCACATCTATTGATGAGAAGGAATACAGGTCAATGATTGGGAAATTGCACTATGTTGTTCACAACAAACTGGATATAGCTCATGCAATTGGTCTAGTTGCTAGATTTTAGAAGAATCCAAAGGAAACATATTTGATAGAAACCAAGAGGATATTCAGATATTTGAAAGGCACTATTGACTATGGATTATGGTATACATATGAAGGAAACTTTGACTTGAAGGTGTATACAGATGCATACTGGGCAGGTAATGTTGATGATAGGAAAAGCACAACTGATGGAGCATTCTTTCTTGGAGCAAGACTTATTTAATGGAGTAGCAAGAAGCAGAGTTGCATATCACAGTCTACTGTTGAAGCTAAGTATGTTGCAGCTTATATGAATTGTACCCAAGTTATCTAGATGAGGCACATTTTGGAAGGTTTCAAGATGAAGTTTACAAAACTTGTAAAGATCTTATGTGATAATACTAGTGCCATAAATATTTCCAAGAGCCTTGTTTTGCACTCACGAACCAAGCATATTGAATTGAAGTATCACTTCTTGAGGGAAAAAGTGCAAAGTAAAGATGTGATCTTGGAGCATGTTTCTACCAAGGAGCAGCTTGCAGATATCTTTACTAAATCTCTGCCTATGACTACTTTTGAGTATCTCAGAAGTCAGCTAGGGGTTGTACCCCTTCATGAGGTCAATTGAGCATGATGTAGAGTACATCAGTCCCAGAGATACTTGCACAATTTTACAATAGGATTGATGTGGAGTGGAGTTATTCCACAAGGGGAGTATCAAGTTGTAGGTTGTTGATGCTAAATAGTGAAGTTTGATATTGCATGTTTTAATTTCACTTGGCATTGTTGTCAAAGGGGGAGAAGAACTATGTGATTATGGGAAGAAGAATTGTATGATTTATAGATAGAAGGTCTACAACCAGCTACTAGCTGAAGACAAGGAGAATACATGGTAAAATGTAAACAAGGATTCCTATTCACAATCATAGAAATCAATGGTATTGATATTTGTATTGACATCAATGCCAAAGGGGGAGATTATGAAGATTGCATTAATGAAATGTTATGTTGTCATTCATGTCAGTTAGCCGATAAGAAGAGGCAGTGAAGGAAACTGTAACCGATAGGTGATTTTTTGGATTGAACTGGTATTTCTCAGTAATGAAGAGTTGAACCGGTAAACCCTACCTGTTGATTTGATCAACCCTAATCGATGAAGTTTGTTGTATTGGTTTATGATCTGATGATGAGCAGTTTTGATTATGACACATATGCATATTATATGAAGAGAGTTTCAAAGTGTTTTTGGTGCGTTGAGATAACCATTTTTGTATAGGGAATGAGCAAGTATATTTCATGTAATGCAAAGCGCACGATGAGTTACGGAGTTTGATGAAGCGGTGATCAAGGAGTGATCAAGGTTGTCTTGAATGATATGCAGAGATTATTATGTAATCCAATGGTCATACTTGAGCTGACTTGTTTGTAATCTCTATGAGAGAATTAGGTTTTTGTTGCATTACCGACCTATTGATTTGTTTATAAGGTTGATGAGTTGTTTTGTTTCAGAGTTGGAAAAGTTTTAGTTGAGTGTGTGGTTTTCGAACCAGATGATGTATCTGTAGTTTGTGTAAAGGCATATAGGAGCATGAAAAGGATCTGAACAAGCAAGTGTAATTCTATTCATATAGATCAGCAAACCCCTATTGTTTTCTAACAATTACAGCAGTAAAATCCCCTAACCAGGTAAGCTCTAACAAGCTTGGTGTTATTCAAATCCTCTAACCAGGTGGTCCATTAGCTTGGATTTCAAATCCTCTACCGAGGTTACTCCTCACAGGGCATTCCTTCTAATAGGGCATTATAGTCAATCCCTTAACTGGGTGGTCACTAACAAGATCAGTTCTTAATAGGACTTTTTGTAAAGCTTTAACAAGTTTGGCTCCTAACAGAGAAAACTTCAGAAGAGTTCAGATAATTAACTTGTGAGTCTCATCTCACCATGGTTTTTCCCATTTGGGTTTCCACGTCAAAATATTTTGTAAGTGGTGAATGTTTTTGTGGTTATGTTTACTATAGTTGATTTACTTAACTCTTAATCCACTTTGATATGTTATGATAACCAGCAACAATCTGAAATGAGATTTTACTTATGTCAGTAAAAGTATTTGGATGTTTGTGAGTTTCAAGTTGTTTACTGTTAATTTGTTGTAATAGTCAACCGATTTATTCTGACAGTGATATTGCATTTATAGTTTAGTGGTTTAACTTGTCAATTTATAGTTTACTTTGAGAGGTTGATTTTGTAATTGGCAAAAGTTAATATCAGTTTTTCTATCTACTAATTCACCCCCCCAGTAGTTGACCAGATCCTTATTCTTTCATCATACCATCATAGCTACTATTTCTAATATAACAGTATGAAAGACCTTCTTATTAACTGTATCTCTATTTATCCATGTTCATATGTTATGCCTTTGATTGCAAAGTTTCATGTGATACACTATGGCTGTGTTTTATGCCTTAGATAGTAATAAGGATTGTCCCTTTATAACGAGATCATTGTCACTCATATGTTGTCTTGGATCTTTTCACTGATCTTTTCATCATGTATATGATTAAAAGTTGTCCATTGTATGTTGTCCCAATTGCCATGTGTCATGCTCTGTGAAGTGTACCTATACCTGCAAACATAATGCACTCAATAAATCATTACAAGCAATGGTTAGTAAATTGAAACAATGAGATACAAAACCATAGCTAATTGACTTATTGCCTCCTAGTAAATGGGAGTATGAAAAATGTTCTCAGATCTAATTATGCATATTCCAGTTACTTGACTACACTTAGATGGAGGATTTGAAAGATGAAAATGCATGATCTAGAAAGAATAGCATGATTAAGCTACATGAATAATTGATTAAGCTAAGATTTAAGCTAAGATTTAAGCTAAAATTGAGCATGATAACATTGCTAAAACTAATAAACTATAAGCTAGATGCCTATAATAACAATGCATGAATGCAAATGAGATGGGATCAAATGATATGCAAGAATCATATGAAATTGGGAAATGAAATTGGGACCCTTTGTGCTCCAAAATGAGGTCTATTTATAGGATTTTCCAAGGCTAGGGGTGATGTGGCAAGAATCAACAGTCAAGATTGATCTAAAGATATCAATGGTTAAATTGGAGGAGGATGGCAAAGGGGGTTGGACTAAAGGGAACATCTGTCATCTCTATGGTGACAAGTGTCAAGAGGCTTCTAGAAGAGGTAGGATGAAAGGGAACACTTAGTGACAAGTGTCACAAAGGTTCTAGAAGATGTTGGATGAAAGGGGACATGGTGGTAGATAGAATGGGTTAGGTTTAGGAATAGTTAGGTTTAGGAGTGGTAGAAGTTAGGAGAATTTGAATTTAAAAATTCAAATAATATGAAAAGGATAATTAATCTCAACAACTCATAATTTTGATTTGTTTTAATTAATTAATGGATTTAGAAAAAATGAATTGATGGGGGAAATTAATTAATTTGAATTAATTAATTAAAGGGGTGAAATGAACCTATTTAATAAATCCTTAGATTTATTAATAAGTAGATGAAAGGGGAAATTTAATCAAATTGCTTAGTGAATTCAATTAAATTGGGGAGGAGGATTAATTAAATAATTGCTTATTTAATTAATTATCTTCAGACCATTTTTAGGTGTATACATTTTGCCCCTCTTTGAATCGAGGTGTGATGACATGTTGATTCAAAGAATAATCTCATTTTTATGATGGTATTGATTTGATAAGATGCCCCAGCTCTTGATTGCTAAATCACAGGTATGATGATGCTCTCTCGAGAGATCAATTGAGATAATTGATCTTTGGAGTTTTTGCGAGATTGATATCCTGATAGATTTGATTTGATTTCTGCAACTATGGTTTGATGAAAATGCGAGTTCTTCGATTAGCTCATTTGCTTAGATTGGTAAGATTGAAAAATCTTGATTGATTAGATTCAGTCTCATTTCAAGAAGGATTCATCCTGTATAAGACAATGATGATCAAAGCATCTAGTTTCAGGAAGGATTCATCTTGTTTAAGACATGATCAGAGCATCTGGTTTCAGGAAGGATCAATCCTGTATAAGACATGAATCAGAATCAAATTGTCTAGTTTTAGGAAGGATACATCCTGTATAAGACATGATAGGATTGATTAGGTTTGATTGATTGATTTGATTTGATAAGGTTGATAGATAAAGAACTGACATTTTGTTGATATCAAGTTGCTGAAATATTTGGATATGTTGATTGTTGATTCTATTGAGAGAGATAGCATAATATTTTCGTTAGGTTGATAATATTATGAGAGAGATGTGAGTCATCATTTTGATTGTGTATACACTTGTGATGATACTTTGATGATTCTTGCGATAGATTTAACCTTGGATAAAAGGAGCTTTCAGGATCCCATGAAAGAATGAAATGCAAGTTAAAATGCAAATGAAATGCAAACTATGACCAGACCAGTCACTGGATTATTTTGTGTTTTTGTCATAATTGAGCTTTTGAAATGTGGGAAGTGAGTGCAAACATCGATGGTATAATTAAACCATGATGACCTGAGCACTTATTTCCTGGATTTTGATATAGCAAGTTAACACAAGCATCTAGGTATAATTGAATTGCGATGAACTGAGTGTTGCTTGCATAAAACAGGCAATATTAATCATTTCAATATGCAAATTGGAAATGTCTTCAATGATACTTCGATGATCATGTCCCGAGACAAATTTGCACATATTAATGATTAATTTTTAGATAGTAGACAAGAAAAATATCATGTTTCTTCCTTGCTCCTCTAGTCAATGACATCCTGGAGTCACTCAAAAATCATGATAGCGAAAAGCAATATAGAAAAGTTGAACAATCATGTTAAAATCATTAGCCAAAAAATATTATTCACTGAAAAGTGTGTGATGTGCTCTGATTGATTTCGTGATAGCTTGATAGTTGATAGTTTGTTCTTGTGTTCAACATTGGATGTGTCTCAGTTTTCGCTTGATAAGAGTTGTCTAACTGTTTGTTCTACTTGTTTGATTTAGCTCAAAATGATCAAGAGTTTTTGCCCCCAGCTAGGTGTAGGATTTTTCCCCAAGCTTAGAAACAAAGTCGTAATGATATATCCAATGATCCAAACCATGGTAAGAAGCCACCTGGGATGTCTACATATGTCCAAGGCTTTATGATGGTCAGCACTGATGAAAGATGAATGCAAGTGAAACAAATGCATGAACTAATAGATGGAAGAGCTAGCTAATAGATAGTGCCTGTTTGTCAGGTTTTCACCGTCTTTTTTTATTGCACTTCTTCTGATATTTGATTTTTTTCTTTCTTTTTTTCTTTTTCACTTTTTAGGAGTTTTCTGATTTTTCACTATTTTTGGATTGTTTTGATTTTTCAGACATAGAACTTCTTCAGGTGCATGCTATTGATAGGTTCCTCGAGCTAATCTCCATCCTGTGTTGATAGCTGATATGATCCTGACCCAAATACTGTTGTGACCACAAATGGACCTAACCAATTTGGTTCAAATTTTCCTTTCTTTTCTCGATCTGCTTGGTTGCATGGATTTTCCTTTTAGCACTAGTTCTCCCACTTGAAATATTCTTGGTTTAACCTTGTGATTATAGCTCTGGTACATTCTTTGCTGATATACCTTTAGATGATCAAAGGCATTTTGTCTTCGTTCCTGGATCATTTCTAACTCTTGTAGTCTAGATACTCGTTGTTCTTCATCTGGGATGAGACCTTTTGGTGATACATGTAGACAGGGTATCTCTACTTCGATTGGAAATATGGCTTCTGATCCATATACAAGAGAGAAAGGTGTGGCACCTATCGGTGTGCGGATACTGGTGCAGTAGGCCCATAGAGTAGGGTTTAGTTGGATATGCCAATCTTTCCCAGCATCATTCACTGTCTTTTTGAGGATTTTCAGAATAAATTTTGTTAGATGCTTCTACCTGCCCATTTCCCTATGGATAATATAGTGTGGAGAATCTGTGTTGGATTTTGAACTTCTCACATAGCTCTTGTACATCTTGATTTTTTAATGGTCGCCCATTATCAGTGATAATGGTCATTGGTATTCCATAGCAACAGATGATGTAATTCAAGATAAATGCAACAATTTGTTTTCCTGTGATGTTGATGAGAGGTACCGCTTCAATCCATTTTGTAAAATATTCAGTATCTACCAGGATGAATTTGTGTCCATTAGATGAGGAAGGATTTATCTTTCCTACCAGATCAAGTCCCCATTGACAAAAGGGCCAAGATGTTGCTAAAGCATGTAGTTCTTGTGCTGGTGTATGGATCAAGTTCCCATAGATTTGACATTGTTTGTATGTTCTTGCTATCTTAAAAGAATCTCATTCCATAGTCGGCCAATAGTAGCCCAAGTGTATGAGTTTTTTTGAAAGGGTAAGCCCACTTGAATGAGTTCCACAAATGTCGTTATGGACTTCATGTAAGGCCTTCTCAGATTCTTCTTGTTCGAGACATCTCAAGAGAGTACCATCTAGACCTCATTTATATAGAGTGTCTATGATGAGAGTAAAATGAGAGGATTGGTGAATAAATTTTCTCTTTTTGTTCTTTGATAAGTTAGGAGGTAAGATGTTATCTTTCAGGTATGTGTAAGTTTGGCCATAACGGGAGGAATCATGTCCAATAAGTTGATAGATGGTTTGGGAATCAGGACAATTAAAGGTGGGATGAAACAACTCTTCAACCAAGAATTCATAACGCTGTTGATTTTCCTGTGTCTGCAATAGAGAAGAAAGTGTAGCCATGGCGTCTGCTACTTTATTATCATTTCTTGGAATCTGTTCAAAAGTTATTTCTACAAAGTATTTCTTGATATCATCCACCATCGTTTTGTAAGGCATGAGTTTGTCATCTTTTGTTTGATAGTCATTATTGATTTGATTGATGACAAGCTAAGAGTCTCCAAAGACTTGAAGTTGTTTAATATTCCATTCTACAATCATTTTGATACCTGTTACCAATGCTTCATACTTTGCTATATTGTTTGTACATGGAAAGCTTAATTTGTATGCTTTCAGGATTGTATGCCCTTGTGGTGTGATAAATAGAATACAAGCTCCTAATCCATGTTGTGTATATGAACCATTAAAGTATAGTTGCCATGCTTTTGTTGTGACTGTTAAGATATCAACATCAGGAAATTCAATCTGTAGAGGATGATTATCCTGAAGTGGTGTGTCTGCTAGTTGATCTGCGATGACTTGTCCCTTGATAGATTTTTTGTCAACATATTTGATATCAAACACGCTTAGAATTATGATCCATTTTGCTAGTCGTCCTATCAATGTGGCTTTGTTGAGAAAATACTTCAGAGGATCGATTTTAGCTATCAACTTGATGGAGTGAGATAGTAGATAGTGTCAGAGTTTTTGAGAAGCAAAAACTATTGCCAAGCATGCTTTTTCTGTTGATGAATAGTTAATCTCATATCCCACTAGTGTTCTGTTGATGTAGTAGATGGCTTGTTCTTTTCCTTCATTATCCTCTTGTGTGAGAAAAACTCCCAATGATGCTTCGGTAGTTGATACATAGAGTAATAATGGTTTTCCTGGAATTGGTGACATTAGAACAGGTGGTTGCATGAGATATGCCTTGATCTTGTTGAATGCTTCTTCACATTGATGGTCCCATTTGAAATTAATATGTTTGTGCAATAGGTGAGTAAATGGTTGACATTTATCTGCTAATTGAGCCACAAATCTCCTGATTGACTAGAGTCTTCCTTGCAATGATCTTAGTTGACCGATATTCTTGGGAGATGCCATTTCCATGATTACTTTTACCTTAGCTGGATCTACTTTGATTTCTCTTGCTGAAACAATGTATCCCAATAGCTTTCCTGAAATAACACCAAAGGCACATTTCTTAGGATTTAGCCTTAGCTTGTATTGTTCTAACCTGTCAAAGATCTTTTCTAGTATCTCTATATGTTCTTCTCTATTGTATGATTTAGCTAATATGTCATCCACATAGTCTTCCATGAATGTATGCATCATGTCATGAAATATAATTGTCATAGCTCTTTGATATGTAGCACTTGTGTTCTTTAAACCAAAAAGCATGACGTTCCAGTAGAAAGTACCCCATGGGCATGTGAAAGTTGTCTTTTCTTGATCTTTGGGTGCTATTTTGATCTGATTGTATCTAGAGAAACCATCCATTAGAGAAAACATGGAGTGTCTAGCAGTTAAATCTACAATGATGTCGATGTTAGGCAAAGGAAAATCATCCTTTGGACATGCGTTATTAAGATCTCTGAAGTATGTGCATATTCTGATGCTTTTATCTGGTTTTGAAATAGGAACAATGTTAGATACCTATTGAGGATATGCTATAGGTCTAATGAATCCGACATCCAGTAATTTCTTTAGTTCTGCTTTGACTAGAAGAGCAATATGAGGATGCATTTTTCTTAATTTTTGTTTGACTGGTTTATCTCTTGGATTAACATTCAAGTGATGCATAATAAGCTTTGGATCTAACCCTGGCATGTCTGCATATGACCAAGCAAAATTGATTTGCTGTCATTTGAAGAATTCCACATATTGTTGCATTTCTACCTCTAATAGAGATGTTGTCGGATGAAGAATCTTTGGTTGCTCTGTTGTGCCAATGTTAACTGCCTATGTTGGTTCGATCAAAATGGATGACCTTTCATGATAGTGCTTAGGTAAAGTGTCAAATCTCCCATCTTCAAGGGCCTCAAGGAGGTTTTCACCATTAGATGTGTCTTTTGTTTTTACTTTTTCTTGATCTAATGTTGCCAATAAATGGTTTTCAACATTAGACCTGATATTCTTTTCTTTATTTTCACTTTTGCGACTAGGAGATTTGGCACCCACATGACTAGAAGATGCGTTGCTGATACTCCTGGTGAGAGTTGTTATAGGTTCGATTGCGTTAAGATATACAGATATGGCATGGTCATTTGGAAAGGTATCAATGGCAGTATGTCCTTCATTTTCCCAATCAATAAGCTCAAGGTGGATTAGAGGTAGGGATCTTCAGGTTGGTATGTTTCAAGGGTTTCAAGGGTCATGATGGAGGTATCAAAGTTTTCAATATGTGTGTCGATGTCTAGAATGGTACTCTCATTAGAATGATCTCACGTAAGAAGTTCCTGATTGTCCTCGGTTAAGTCCAAGTTAGCCAAATGTGATTCTAATTCAAGTGAACTATTTCTTGATGTTTGTCCTGCATACGTGTGAACTATATCGACTTCTATATCTCTTTCTAAGCATTTTTCTTCAATTGATTCTTTAGAGTGATAGGTATCCCATTCCCATTCATTAGAATCTGTATCACTTGCAGCTTGTAGTCTACAGATTTGGTCATATAGTATTTCTTTTGCTTTTCTAGCTATACTTTTCCTTCTTTCATATTCAACTTCTTCAGGACTGAGATTGAGTTTTGTCAACTTTTCTATGAGTTCTCCTAAACTTATATTAGCTTCTTTCTTGTTTTGATTGATATTTAATGTTGCTTTAGAGATGTTTTTAGTTTGTTTCTCTTGTTGATTTGAAGCTTGCTTCTTTTGCCATTTTTTGTTTGTTTGTGCTTGTTGCTTAATTGATTTTTCTTCCCTTTCAATTGCCAGTTGTTCTTGTATGTTTTCATATTCCTTTTGTTGTTGATTAAAAGATGTGTCTTCTGGTATAATTGTCATGCCCAAACTTTTGGGCACAAATGGAATAAATTTTTTTTAAAATACTTAACCTAGTACAACTAACTTACTAAAATAATGCAAAACAAGTTTAGTCTTAACTTCATTTTGAGTAAATCTAACAACTAAATCAATTAGGCGAAAATAATCTAAGTTAAAAGTGGGATAATAATTCTCCAAAAGAATTATTATTATCTCTCCAATAAATAAAAAATTAAACTCACTTAACAAAAATCTCTAATTAATTGATAAGAGATATTATAAATCTCAAGTAGTCCTTTAATTGCCTAGGGTCTAAATTAATTTGCCCTAGCTCTTAGATTAGATAAACCTATTAAGCAAAATTACCAATAATTAAAATGTGCCTAATAAATTCAAATTAAAGGGGCCATCTTGACTTACAAATAAACCACTATAACTCCCTAAAGGTCAATCTCCAAAGAATTTTAAATTTAAAGCATCATATAAAAATATGAACGTAAATCTATTAATCTAAAGTTAATTATTATTTGCCCATATATATATATACAATTTTGCATATATGTGTGTGTGTGTGTGTGTGTGCATATAAATATAAGAAGGATGAAAAGTTCCTTTATTAAAACAAAAACTACATATATGATTAAGTTAAAGGGATGGGGAAAACCCTATTCAAAATTTAAATGGGTATTTCCCCCCCTTTTCTTTTTCTTTTATTCCTTCTATTTCTTTTAAAAAAAATCTAACGGCTTCTATGCTAACCCTAATTTTTTTATTCCACCCACACACATATTTCTCTTATCTATTTGGATTTTACCCTAACCCAAAAATTGGGTTAGGGCTTGTGTGTGTGTGTGTGTGTGTTTTTTTTTTTTTGTGTGTGTGCAAGTATGAGGGTCGGCGGCCATGGAGTTCACATTGGGCAGAGGAGTTTCGGCGGCCATGGAGTTCACATTGGGCAGAGGAGTTTTACACAGGGCAGAGGACCGAGTGGACAGTGGGGGAAGGGGAGAGGGGAGCGGGGAGAAGTGACGGCGGCTACCTGCGGGGGCTCCTTGCAGGGACGGCCGCAGCCATGCCTGCGGGTTGCGGCCCACAGAGGTGGCCAAGGCCGCCGCTATGGTATGCGGCCCGCAGACCCAGTTGTGCCACCGCTGCGGGGTGCCACCCACAGGGGGGGAGCCGAAGCTTCCCTGACTGTGGGTTGCAGCCCACAGAGGCGGCTACAGCAGCCGCTGGGGGTCGCCACTCACAGCGCGGGGGTGATTTCCTCTCCTCACCTGTGTGCAAACCCGCAGGGCCGAGGGGGGGAAAAACAAGCACCCCACAAGTAATATATTTTTTTTAAATAATGAAAAATGACTTATATATATATATATCATGAATACATGCTTCTGTCTTCTCTTTTTTTTTTTTTTTTCTTTCACTTGCAGATTCCCAGAATATATATATATTGACACTCTTTAAGCAAGGATTATGAGTTCCCTTTTTAATAAATCTTTAAATACATGCAGAAAATAATAATATTAGTTACAACAAGATAATGGGTGAAATAATCTTTTCTAATAGGCTGAATTTATGAGTTTTATATTCTGCTCTCTTTTTTTTTTATAAGCATTCTGTAAACTAATATTTAAAATACACACCTACAGCAAGCTTTATTTCATATATTTTTTTTGCAAACTAAGATGCTAACTTTAGAATGTATCACTAATTAGTTTCATTTTCCTGCAATTAATTAAATGACAGAAAGTAATAAACTATAATAGCAACTATATTAGTCTAGGAAACATTTAAAAGAACAACTTAAAGTAAAATATATTAAAAACTATTCCACTAATTTTATAGTTGTATTAAACATCAAGGCCTATGTGCATGCTATTCCTCTTTTTTATAAGTTTACTTACATAAGGAAATAAATGAACTCTACACTCAAAACAACATGAATGCAAACAAATTTATCTTTTCTTTTTGTAAATGGAGGACTTAATACAAGCTCATACACTTCATTTTCTTTTTCTTTTCTTTTTTTGCAAAAATAACCAAATAGATTAATGCATTTCTTTAAGCATATTAAAATACAATGTAAATATCATTACAAATGGGTTTGAAAATCCTACTAGAATTTCTCTTTCCATTGAATGAGAACTATAAATAAAAATACAAGCACTTCTTTACTCTTGGGAAATAAATACATCATTGGCTTTTTCTTTACAAGCTACAATAAATAAATACAACTTTTTTTTTAATCTTTTCTACAACATAAGTAAAAACCAGCAACTAATTTCTTCTTCTTTTCCTTCCCATCCCAAGCAACCTGCAAATAGAATAAAAAGCTTGACCATGGAGTGCTCACCTCCCAGCCTAGGCTTACTAGAAGCCACCCCCGAGCTTGGAGAACCAAGCACTAGATGGGTCACAAACAAACAATCACAACAAGCAAAGGGGCAGACACTCAACAACATTTTCCCAACCCAAGCTACACTTTCACCACAACTTGTGATGATTTTTCCACGAGTGGAAGTCGACCAAATACCGTTGGGGAGACTGCAAGCATGGACAACTCAAGCCACCTCATGGCAACCAAAATACAACAAAATACATCTCCACACCCTTATGGCCCCCAAAGGCATATAAGCCATATGTTCTCCCCTTATGACCCCCAAATGCATACACAAGGCTATGCAGCAAGGGTCACAAAGAACACCCTTGAGATCACTCTCCATAAAGGAGAGCCTCTCACCCAAGGTTGTCATACTTCTTCCACCCCAAGACCATCCTACTCTCCCAAGAGTAGAAGGCCTTGGACACTCCCAATACAAGAAACATAAAAAGAAACAAAGGAAGGAAAATTACATCTTTCTTATACAAAGCAAAATACAAGCATTTTTCCAAACAAACATATACAATATAAATAAAAGAAGCAAGAACCAACCTTAATCTGCCAAAAGGTTTAATAGACTTAGTTGGGGATGAGCAGCCCAAATCCACAGAAACTCTTCACCAACACTTCACCAAAAATTCTATCCTACAACTATTCCATTCAAAAATTACATAATCTCCAACAATGGAGAGTGGGTGATTACTCACTAAGTCCCTAATCCTTGCCTAAGAAGGCCTCTCTCACTCTTCCCAACCCCTTGGGTAAAGTGAGAGTTCCCATTGGTTGTTCTTCCCAACCTCTTACATGTTTCTAAAACTAGAAAGAGAAAAGGTAAGAGAGAATGGGGAAGAGAGTCTGACACCAAAAGGGAAGGTTGTCTATCCTAGGAGGAACCTTCTAAGTTGAATTTTCGCTCACCTTGGGAAAACCACTTTTTGAGGTGACTAAACAGTCACATGGGAGTAGTCACATGTTTAAAAATACCCCTAACCCATAGGTATACCCTTTGGACCTTTGGAAAAGCCCTAAAACTGATCCTAGGAGTCCATTTGACCCCTTAGAAACCCAATTAAAGTTAACCTACGGGTCAAACCTGAGTTGACCACTCCCAAGACTCCCTACCCAAGGCAAATTTGGGACCACACTCATATGTTTGAATGGCTTTGGTAGAAACAAAACTCCCTCCAAGAGACAAGAAAATCAATGACACTAATCAACACGTGTCAAGTGACACAATAAAATACAACATAAAAATCACACATGGAATTTGTCTCTTGTAGGATTACACAAATTAATAAAACCAATTTAACACACATGCATCATTTACTTTCACAAATAAAATACAATACAAACGGAGTGTTGTCTCTCCAAATAGACAACCCCTGGCTTAACAAACGTACATAGGTCTAGGTTTGGTTCTCCATATTATTTCCATGGTCACATGGATAATTTTCCTGCACATCTCAATTAACACGTTAGTAATTTCCAAATAACCACAAATATATTATTAAACACATGAATTTCCAATACACATCAAACACTCATACAATTGCCAATAATAAATAAATATCTCATATATTCCAATTGATTCCACATAAGCAATTATCATAACCCTCAAAATTGATCCATTCATATTATAAGCATCCTATTTTTATCATCAAAATGAAGTCCTGCAAATCCAATAATGACATACATCATTTCAAAGTAATTCTATTCTAGCAACATATAAAGTTTCATATTCATAATGCATAAAAATGAAGCATCAATATATGTCAATGTGATCCAAATCATGGAATCATATAAGTTCTAAACCAATAATGCATAAAATAAAGCATCCATAATAGTCTCAATATGAAAATAACATAAATATCAGGATGAGTCGGGGTAGGGCCTCACAATAATGACTTGTCCATACCCTAAACCTGCTTTGTCTTTAGTCTCTTGAGTATGAGGTTGAATAGGTTCTAAGATACCTTCCTTTCTTTTTCCGATAGGGCCTGTCCCAGTGTATCCCTTCCTTCGAAGAATGTTGAATCCTTTTCCATATTTTTCCATAGGTATTCTGACATTGTTGACCTTTTGTTAAACTTCTTCATCTTTGTATAGCCATTGCAATACATCTTTGTCTTTTGTTTCCTCTAACAAGGTTCCAGCACTAATAAATGCTCCAGAAAATATCGGAAGATGTTTCACAATTGGTTGTTGTTTAGAGCTTGATGGTTTTCCCAAGGATTTAGGAGAAAGTGGTAATTATGATATTGAGTACTCTCCATTCCCTCAATCTCTTAGTTGCATTTTTTTTTCCATACTTGATAGAATAGAGGCGAATGACTTTTCCTTGGATTGTGTGCTCGAAGATGTTACCTCCCTATTACATGGAACAATTACTTCTTGACCCATTTTTAGATTGCTACAATATTGGAATGGATTTGCATCTACAGATATTGTGATTTCTTGTCCTTCGTAGGGAAATTTTACACATTGATGATAGGTTGATGGGACAGCTTGCAAGTCATGTATCCATGGTCTACATTATATGATAGGTCCAAGTATAGAACTTGGCATGTTGTGTCTTTTTGTAGAGGCCCCACTCTGATTGGTAGTATCACAATTCTCTTGGAGGAACGTTCTTCTTCATCATAGGCTTTTATAGTGATCCTTTTCTATACATCAACTGCATCTTCTGAATATCCTAAGACATGAACAAGAATCAATGAACAAATATTTAGGCCAGCTCCACCATCTATTAGAACATGCTTGACTCGCGTTTTGTGAATAAGGACTTCAATATGTAAGGGAGCATTGTGAGGGTATTACAAGGACATGTCCTCTTCATTAGTGAATGATAAGCAATGAGGGGTTGTGAGGTGTCCCACCATGGTTTTGAATTGATCAATATCAAGATCTTTGGATACAGTTGTATCTATTAATGCTCCTTCAAGAATCTCCTTGTGCAAGTGAAAGTTTTAAAAGTTCCAAGATTGATATTTGGGCAGGTGTTTTCTGCAATTGTTCCACTAGATTGTATTGTTTTGTTGTAGTGGATGATGTGTTTGTTGTAGGACCTGGCAAAACAACTTTGTCTTTGCTTCTTGTGATAGCCTGAACATGTTCTTGATTTTGTTTTTCTTTAACTACAATCACATTCACCACATTGTCATATGTATGCGCGTAGTTTACCTTTGCTTTACCCTTACCATTGTTTGTTGTTGATGACTCACCTTTCTCATAGTTTGGAAGTGGAGTTTTAAAGGTGGTATGAGATTCATTTGTTGTATGTCCATCCACAGTTATTACACCATTATCAATTAAGTCTTGTATGACATGTTTCAACTTTTGACAATTATCTGTGAGATGTCCTTTGTTTTGATGGAAATTGCAATACTGATTATTGTTCCACCAAGGTGGTTTGATTTTAGGTTCGTAGTTCCTTTCTTCTAGTAAAGTGATCAATTTGTTTGTGAGAAGTGTTTTTAGTGTTGATCCAAGGGGTTCACCAATGTTTGTGAATTGTCTTCGAAAGAAAGGTTTGATAGTTGGTCTTTGTTGATTGTTGTTTTGTTGTGTTGCTGCTGAGTGAGTAGATAAATTGAAAATTAGTTGTTTTGGTTTCACATTGTTGTTATCTACTATTCCATCATTGACGAAATTTTGATTTCTATTCCAAAACTTTGGTTTATCATTGTGATTGTTGTTATAATTGTTGTTAGGAGGATGGACTCCTTTGCATATTTTCAGCTCACCTTTCTTTATCATAGCTTCCTCCATTTTGATTCCATTATCAACCATTTTTCCAAAGTTTTGATTTCCTTGCATTTTTAAGTAATAACTCATTTGATAATTTAAGTTGTCAATGAATATGTCCATTTTTTCATACTATGGCAGTGTACGAGGATACCGCGATGCTAGGCATCTCCATCATGGTAAGAACGTCATGAAGGGTTCTCCAATCTTTTGTTTAGTGTTACATGGGTCTAGCATGGTTATTTCATGTTGTATGTTGTAGGAGTATTGTGAAACAAAATTATCCACCAACTCAGAAAATGATCTAATTCCAGGTGTAAGTTTGGAGAACCATTCCATAGCTAGTCCAATTAAGCTTTTTGGTAATAGTCTCATTAAGTAGGTATCCTCATGTGCAAACTCCATACTCACTGTGCAAAATTCTTGTATATGATCTTGAGGGTCAGTGCTTCCATCATATTTTTCGTATCTCGGAGTTTCAAAACCTATAGGAAATGGTATCATGTTTAGATTTTTGTCAAAAGGATAAGGACAAATTTCTTGAAGTGAGTATTGTCTAACATTTCCTCTTTGCATCTCTTGGATTTGTGTTTGCATTGCTTGCAGTTGTTGTGTGAGAGTCATGATAGGATTATCAACATAATGTGTTCTTACATGACCATGATTTTGTATTCTAGGAGGATTGGGATCTCTTCTTGTTTCATCTCTAGCTCTTCTTGTATCCTCATTGAATTGAATATTATTAAGGATTTCTACTTCATCTCTTCTAGGTATGCTAGTTTCTTCATTGGTCCTAGTGGTATTGGGAATTGATGTGTCATTCATGTGGAGACCAAAGATGTCCTCATATTGTTAGTTATTGTGAGGAGGGTCACTTTTCTTTTGTGTCAATTTATTCACATCAAAATCTTGGGGAAGTGTAGCAGCAGATTTGGCTAGCATTAGAAAGTATTTTTCTTTTGCTTCCTCCAATAATCTCTACATAAATTTGTCAAATTGGGGATCTTTCTTGATGTCTATGGTGTTTTGTTCTATTAATTCTCCTTCAACTTGTATTTCATCTTCATTTTCCATGGTTATATGCTCTTTGAATGGTTTCAATGTTTCAATTTCAGTCTCTGCGATCCTTCATCTCTGAGCTCTAGTTAGAACGGGCATACACGTGTGTTATTTTGCTTAGGATTCGATTATCCAAAAGGTTCTTTTAGGTAAGTCATCAATGGTCAATTTCAAGGCAATAGAGTGATATGACACTAAAAGAGAATTCAAGTGTTTAAAAGTTTGCAAGTTTTTTGATCTTTGGTTTAAGAGTGCAATGATGATGATTTGATAAGAACCAAGTCCAGTAGGAACGATATATCTTATGATGTGGGACAAGATTATCCTAACCAAACATTTTAGTTTCATGATAAAGGATGATTGATCCTGATGAGAAACTATGTTTGAGTGATCAGTTTATCAAAGAGGATGATAATGCACTTTGAGATGTTTAGATTTTGAACTTGTTGGGGCTAAGCACTTGAAAATCTTGAGGTGTATATTTTCTAGAGTCTGATTTTGATGGATGATACTTGACCAAGCAAACCAAGCAAACAATCTAAGCACGGATTGACAGATAATAGGTGTTTATGCTTACAGCAAATTGATCACGCAGAAATGATAAATCTGAAACAGGCATGTAAGACACAGTTCTGGACTGACAGATGCAGAGTTTCATACGACAGATTATGCAGCATAGAACGACAAGAGATACAAAATAGAATGATAGACTAGTGACTTTATGTGTAAAGCAGTGTTTCATATGACATAGAACCTTGACTCATACGACAAAAGATCAAGAAGTATGACAAAGAACCCTGACTTGCACAATAGAGGATCAAGAAATATGACAAAGACTTATGACTCGTACGACAAGTATTTGAACAATGATAAAAATTGTTTGCTTGTTTGAGTTTTGATCATTGAATTTTGATGTTTTACTTTGGTTTTCTAGTTTTAAGTGTCTGATTTTTCAATTTAGGGATGAATACACAACAAACACATGATGTGATAAATGACTCCAATAAAGCTAAACCCTAAGGAAGTTGGCTGAGAATGAAAACCTTTGCTTGCTGACTTAGGTACACACCCAATAGCCAATCAGAATACGGCCGCTGAGTCTCATGCAATGGATTCTCAACGCCATATTATTCGACTCCAAATGCTAATGGGGGCACGATATGGCAAGTGTCTTGGGAGAGTTACTATCTCTCTTGCACAAATATTATCACACTTTCAGAGGTGAATCGAGTAGCTTCTATTTTAACCAGCACTAGTAAGGGATCTGTTTGGTACATCAGGGTATAAACTCAATTAAGAGGTCTCCCAGCCTTGAAAGCCAAGGTTTGATATACCCAAAGGTATAGAGGAGAGCTATTCCTGAGCACTGTCATTGCTTTGATTTTCATCAAAAACACATTTATTTTATAGTGGGTTGGATTACTTGGCATTAGCCGTTCCCACTTAGGTCGTTCCCCTCTCACCGGCCTTAAGGGCTAAGAGTTAATAACTCCTCGGGAAGGCAGGTTTGCTAAAGAGATGCACTAATGAAAGCAAAAGATGAGTCTAGATTTCTGATCACCTAAGAAAGGTGAGAGCATACTTGCCTATCATCACAAGCACATAAGACATAGTTGTTCATTTCTTTAAGCCCAAATTGAAGTGTGCCTAAAAATCTTAAAGAATACACAAAGTTTTTTCTGAATCCTTAGGCAACCTACAAAATAAATCCATTAGTAGTCATGATTGTGTTTTGAATTTGTCTTTGACAAGCATCCTATAGAAAAGAGTTAGGCTGCAAACATCTCATAGACATAACAAGATTAGCACTAGTGATCCGAACTACGAAATTTTTCAGAAAAAAACTATATGAAATTTTAGCCTAACTTCAAATAGGCATAACTTTCTGCTCAGGACTCGAAATTACAAATCATTTAACTCATTGGAAAGGTCTCCAAGAGTTCTAGATGAGAATTTGATAGCACTTTCAAGGGCTAAAAATGACCAGAAGGCCTTAAAAAATGCAAATTCCCAACGCATAGACAATCTTGAAAATTCTAATTTGCAGTTTATGGAAAAACATAGAGAACCAGAGACTCATATGACATGCTTTTCCAGTTAGTATGACAAAACTTTAGATTTCACATAGGAATAAAAGCAGACTCGTATGACATAAGATTTTGAAGCCAGAAATTTGTACAAAACAGAATTAGCTCTAGTACGATAGTGAAAATCAACTCATACGACACAAGATTTATTAGGAAATGAACTCGTACAACATAAGATTTTGAAGCCAGAAATTCGTAGGAAATAGTATTAGCTCTTATATGATAGTGGAAATCAACTCGTACGACACAGGAATGAGCTAGAATGAATAAAAAATTTGCAATGTAAAAGCTCGTACGAGTCAGAATTATACCTAGTATGAGTCAAGATGAAGTGTCATCTGGGGCTAAAAGGTAGTTCGTATGAGTTGGAAAATCAGCTCGTACGACATTCTGATTCTGATCCGGCAGAGATGAAGTTTACTGAAGCTTGAGAGGCCAAAACTGATGATTTTCACCCCACGGTGGGCGCCAAAATGGCATGCTCTATGAAGTGTATATGTAGTTGCAAACACAATGCACTCAATAAATCATTACAAGCAATGGTTAGTAAATTGAAACAATGAAATACAAAACCATAGCTAATTGACTTATTGCCTCCTAGTAAATGCGAGTATGAAAAATGCTCTCAGATCTGATTATGCATATTCCAGTGACTTGACTACACTTAGATGGAGGATTTGAAAGATGAAAATGCATGATCTAGTAAGAATAGCATGATTAAGCTAAGATTTAAGCTAAAATTGAGCATGATAACATTGCTAAAACTAATAAACTATAAGCTAGATGCCTATAATAACAATGCATGAATGCAAATGAGATGGGATCAAATGATATGCAAGAATCATATGAAATTGGGACATGAAATTGGGACCCTTTGTGCTCCAAAATGAGGTCTATTTATAGGATTTTCCAAGGCTAGGGGTGATGTGGCAAGAATCAATGGTCAAGATTGATTTGAAGATATCAATGGTTAAATTGGAGGAGGATGGCAAAGGGAACATCTATCATCTCTATGGTGACAAGTGTCAAGAGGCTTCTAGAAGAGGTAGGATGAAAGGGAACACTTAGTGATAAGTGTCACAAAGGTTCTAGAAGATGTTGGATGAAAGGGGACATGGTGGTAGGTCGAATGGGTTAGGTTTAGGAATGGTTAGGTTTAGGAGTGGTAGAAGTTAGGAGAATTTGAATTTAAAAATTCAAATAATATGAAAAGGATAATTAATCTCAACAACTCATAATTTTGATTTGTTTTAATTAATTAATGGATATAGAAGAAATGAATTGATGGGGGAAATTAATTAATTTGAATTAATTAATTAAAGGGGTGAAATGAACCTATTTAATAAATCCTTAGATTTATTAATAAGTAGATGAAAGGGGAAATTTAATCAAATTGCTTAGTGAATTCAATTAAATTAGGGAGGAGGATTAATTAAATAATTGCTTATTTAATTAATTATCTTCAGACCATTTTTAGGTGTATACACCATGTATGATCACTGTTTTGAAGATTATTATGCTAAACATCTCTGTGACAGATCTACTTTTGTTTGATGACTATGACTAGCAAAGATGAATCCTCATCACTGTAACTAATTGTTCATTGATGACAACAGACTTTGATGATACCAATGTGGTGTTGTCTCGGACCTATTTTGTTGTTCTTGTTACCCTTTGACAGTGCTATATTTCATGATATTCACAGTTCTATTACCTTGTGAATGGAGCATGAACATCTTTGTGATCTATTCATCTTTGTACCACCTATCTCCATCAGCATGATGAGCTCAACCCTCATGGGAGCCACATTTTAACTCACATGATGTAGTTTACTTTTACTGTATCTACACATGAAGCAAACAAGTTAGATAAAAACAATGCATAACTAATTTCTTCTGGATGATTTGATCCGATATTCATTTTCCTGAATTATATGTTGAGATAACTATCATGATGCACATGAGGGTTAGATTGTATATTTGCAGATGCATATGTCGATAATGAATGATGGATCTCATTTCTCTAACACTTTATCTACTCAAATGAAGGTATTCAGGGCAGCGAAGAGGCAACAACTGAATGCAAGATGGGTGAAGGACTAGAGACACACAAAACAACTTGGAGAGGGCTCGTCATTTAGGCAATGAGGAGTCATCCTTCTTTATTCTAAATTTACTTTATGTTTTGCATCTGCAAATATATAGTTTATTTCTCATTTGCACCACCAATTAGTCTCACGGCTTGTGTGAGACATTGTACATTCATAATAATAAAGATTACTTTTTGTATACACATAAAATTGGCTATGATGAATTAAATAAATATTTAATATTTATTTAATAATTATTCTTCTATTAAATAGTTAATTTGAAAAGATTAATTTATTTTATTCATTTTGTGTCAATCTATTAATTAATAATTTATTAATTAATTCATCTATTCTATTCCTCTAAAAATAATTAAATATCTAATATTTAATTATCCCTCTAACCAAGTTAATTAAATATCTAATATTTAATTATCTCCTCCAATCAATTAAATATCTAATATTTAATGTTTATTCTCCTTTCCTATAGTCTCAAATATTAAATAATTTCTTAAATTTTTTAATCCCCCTTTTCCAACTCACCTTCCATCTCCACTTCATCTTCCCTTTGCCAACTCATCCATCATGTGGCTAAGGAAATTAATATTTCTTAAATATTAATTCATCATTTATCTTCAACCTCCAAACTTAATGAATATTGTGTACGTACACATGTTTCATAACCATCTTCTATATTCTCTCCAACATCCCTACATCTTAGGAAGGACTTGAGTCCACTTGTCCTCACATGCCTAAATCTTTTCCAACCATCCCTAGATTCCCTCAGTCAGCAACCCAGCCAAGGTGAGATGAGTGACACTTGTCTTCTCCTTCCCCCTTTCTCTCAACCTTCACCTTTGCTCACAACCATCCAAATCTGCAGATCTGATCATGATCGTTGATCTAAGCCACATCATCTTATCCTCTCAAAGTCTATAAAATCAAGAGCTTCAATTGAGAGAGAGTTAGACTTCAAGTGCATTTTCAAGCAAAGCATTTGTTAAACTTACACATCTGTGAGTTTTAATCTTGAAGAAAAATAGCAAATAGCATTTTAGCATAATCATGTAGTATTGCATATCATAGTATCAATTAACTATCAGTTATCAGTCCATTCTTCATATGCCATCTTGGAAGCTATCAATGCATTATCTGAGAGCACACCATCTGCAAGCAGGAACAGTGGAGTTAGGACACAATGAGACATAAAACATGAAGGTAATATTAGTATTTTTATTTCATATGTATTTCATGTAGTTTCATTGGTTGAGTTTGGATTTCCTGTAGCATTTCCATTAGTATTGTGAAACTAACTTGTTGCAGGTAGCATTCTGAGGATGAAATTCAAGTCGACAACATTATGGCACCCACTGTGGGGCTCATGGACCTCACATATACCTTTAAGAATCTTGCAAAAAGTAAAATTAACGCATTTGTAATGCATATTCACGCATGTGTGAATTCTAACAGGGCTTTTGTTTGATAGGTTAGCGCATTTGCATCTTAGGATAATGCATTTGCATCTCAGGTTAACGCATATGCCATGCAGGTTAGCGCTTTTGTCTGAAAATATACGGATTTGCATTATAGGTTAACACTTTTGTTTGCTAGGTTAGCGCATTTATTGAAGAAAACATGCTTTTGAGTCCACATAGCAGCGTTTTTGTGGTGCAGGTTAGCGCTTTTGCTCTTCAGATTAGCATTTTTGAGGTGAAAGATAGTGCATATGTTAGAATAGCGCTTTTGTTTGCAACTAACAAAATTTTCTTGTAGGTTCAAATGTCCAAGAAATTAATTTTTTTGAACTACTAACATGCATATGCAGGATGGTGTTTAAGGCAAATTTTATGCATTTCCTCACCTAGTTAATTACAAGCCTAATTTTGGGAAGTAATATATCATGTCTTGCTCATTTAGTCTAACTAAGAGGATAAATTGACAGCATGCAACTTGTATTTTTAGTAACTTCTCTAAAATAGTTGCATGTAGACTTTTAAAAAGGCTAAAATAAACACCCTGCTTGTTGGAGCAACATCTCCAAATAGAGGATAGATCACATTGCTATGAAAAGTTAAAAAGAACACTTATATTATGTGTCTCGAAAGTGGTAGGTATATGCTCTCCCCTTGATTGGGTGATCAAAAAGCCAAACCCGCTCTTTTATGCTTTCTTTACTTTCAAGCAATTAAATCCTTTAGAGGGTCTGCCTTCTCGAGCTACCTTGAGGGGGCCAGTGAGAGGGGAACAACCTAAAGTGGAAATGGGCTAATGCCAAGTCCTTCCAATCCACTCTAAATAAATCGTGTTTGTGACGAAAGTCCCAAACAATATGTGCTGATAAGTTCAGACCAACACTATGTTTCCTCATAAACCCTATGGAGCGTAACCTCTATAGGCTGGGAACCTTCTGTATTTATAGAGCTGAAAGTGCCACATGTATGGCCACATGACCGGAATTCTTTACTAAAAACCACTTTTACTAGTTGCCAAAATCTTTCTAGTTGTTGGCACAGGAGGTCGGACCTTTGAAGCTACTCACACACATACGGTTCTTAGTAGAGATATAAATTTTGCCATGAGGAGTTTTCATGGAAATTGGTGCTTGGCTGCCCCAGAGAAGTGAGTGTCAAGGGTGGAGCGAGTGGGGTCAAGCATCTAAATATCCGCTTTGAATAGCGTAGCCTCGAGGGAAACCCCATGTGAGATTAAACAACTATTGTCTTAGCCTGCCATAAGATTTGTACTTGCTTGTGCATTTTGTTTATTAAACATTGTGTCTTCCATGTCTGTAACATGTTTCAAATGATCAAAAATTGAAGAAAATTATCATCTATGAATGAGCAAAAATCCAACAAATTGCTGAAAAAAAAATTGATCAAAAGGGTAATACAAAGGCTTTCCAACATTTGAAACACCAGATCAAACTAAAGGGTCAAAACATCAGTATTGAAATAATTCTTGAAGTAGATTTGTCTCTAAACCATCACGTATTTTCAAACTAGCTCAACAACTGGGTCACTAATCCAATAGGTTATTCCCAAGAGGTTTCTATAAGCATAAACATTCAACAAGCTATTGATTCAAACATCTTAAGTGCAAAAAAATCAACATCATTGTCAAGTCTCTCATCAGGATAATCAAATCCTCTATCACGAAGCTTGATCAATCGATACTAGGTTCATAATCCTAGATATATCTTTCCTATTTTATACCTAGGTTATATCAAAATCAAAATCGCACCAACATTGGAATCAAACAAAATTGTAAATTGTGAGATGCTTATATGACTTTTAAGTATCACCTTAAGAAAAGAAAACCCAATTATAAAGCTACTCAGAAAAGAATAAGATTTTTGTAAATCAATCGCAAGATCTTATTAAAACATAGGACATTCCTACACCATTTTTGTCACTATTTACGTGGTTGCGGTACAGAGTTTGATAGAGAAATTTTGTAAGGACATACTTTTCAACAAAGAGACGCATTATCACAACAAACAAACAATAGTGGTAAAATCAACAAAGCATATCTTCCTAAACCAATAACCACCTATTGCCTTTGTCCTTTGTAAATTTCAAAAAAATTGAAATAATCACATGCCAGTTTGGACTAGAGCTCAATACGAACAACTGAGAAAAGAACAAATGGAGGAAGAAGATAGTCCTACATTCCAAACTTTTGGGTTTACCATTGTTGACGAAGAAGAAGTCAATAGCACCATTAGAGATCTTGAGCAAGATTTCAAATTTGATAGGCTAATGGAAAAATTGTTGGCAAAGAAAAAAGAGAAATATCTCTTGATGTTGGCAAAATCTAGAGCTAAACTACCACAAGACTTTAACATAGAAATATTGAAACAAGATGTGGAGGCAAGTAACACCCAAAACATAGACAATCCAAACAACGAAGATTTGAATAAAGAAAGTCATGAAGAAACAAGGAAAAAAGGGGATGACACACGAAAAGAGCGTAGTGATAAAAGAACTTATGAAGAACCAAGGAGAAACTATGTGGATAATCCATTATTAAACCTTACTCAACAAATGCAAACTCTACAACAACAGATACAAGACATGCAAAATGGAACAAGCTCCAAGAAGTATTCATTAGAAAATATATGCCCATATCCTTTTGATAAGAATTTGAATATGTTACTACTTACTAAGTTGCCATTAGTTTTATGTCCAAAGTCATTCTATATACTCAAGTCGGTTATTACTACCAAAACATTCAGTCGGTAAGCACAGAGCAGTCGATTATAGAAGAAAGTAGTCACAGAGCTTAGTATACACAAAGTTGTCTACCGAGTAACACTCTATGTCTATCGAGCAGAAAAAATGATATACCGAGTGAAACGTGTTACCAGATTCATTGGACCTAGACACATATGGGAAATGTGTTACAAGATCAAGGAACAGGGAATCATTATCACTTAGGAAATTGCACCTTAAAGATTTTGTATGATCTTGAGGTCATCTATCCAATGAAATATTTTGTATGGTTATTCATTCAATGAATCATGTTTGTAAGATCAAAGCATGAACAGATCACTGACATAAGAGATCTATTTATACAACACAAATTGAGGATCAAGAAAAAAAGGCGTATGAAGCAAGACATGTGAAATAGATAAGGAAGCACTGAGTATTGTGACTGTTAGAGACATAGAGGTCACCGAGAAGGATTTCAGAGAACAGTCAAGGAATAGAGTAAACAGAAGGGTTTACCGAGTTAATCTATGGATTATCAAAGTATTCTATAAGCAAGGTAATCTCATTTTGAGCACATAGCTGCTATAACATTCCATATGTGAAGTTGCAAATATTTTGTGTAGACACCCAAAAATGGTCAACGCTTGCGAGGTCATACTTTAACATTTGCGCATTGCCTCATTTTAGGTTTTTGCATCGCATTAACATTTCTCCTATGTCACGCACTTGGTCTTTATCATTTGCGAACATCGAGTCATTCTTCTACATTATTCAATCATCTCGTCCTCAAATTTGGTCTTCTCGACAACATTATCCAGTCATGATTTTGATCAATTTTATCCTGTCGCATCAATGTGTGTATTCATTTGTCATCATTTTGGACATCGTCAATCCTAATTAGGGTTTTGTCCTCCTGTCAATCTTATCAATCTTATCATCAATCTCATCATTTTGGACATCATCAATCCTAATTAGGGTTTTGTCCTCTTATCGATCCTGTCAATCTTACGATCAATTTGTCATCGATCGTTGTCCTCTTATCAATCTTGTCGATTTATCATCAATCCTTCAATCTTGTCGTTTTATGATCAATTTGTCATTGATCGTGGTCATGTCTAATCTTGTCATCTTGCAATCTATTTTGTCAATTTTGACATTTTGCAATCAATTTTGCTATCGATCATTGTCTGTCTCAATTATGTCAAGTTGGATCAATTTGTCATTGTTCCTTGTCAATTGGCGCATCTATCAATCAAATCATTCTGTTGCACTGGTCATTTATCAATCCAAAATCAAATCATGACATTAATTATCTTCAATCAAGACCTAATTGTCATTTTCGCATTTCTAATTCATCTTCTAGGGTTTTATGATTTAGTCATTTAACCTAATTTGCCATTTCTTCCTCTAGGATTACTGAATTATTTATTAATCCTAAGTTTCCTCATTACAATTAAATCTTTATTTAATTGGCTAATTATTCCTCTTTGTGAATTGATTAATAAATGAAAAATTATTAATTAATTCACTAATTCACTAAATCCTATTTTTCATCAATTTCTAATTCCAATTTCCTAATTGGTCATCAATTTCAATTTCCTAATTTTCAAATTTCTAATTCTTTTTCCCTCCTATTTCATCTCCTAATTCTATGGGAGTGGCATTTCAATTTGTCATGAAATTGTCATAATTGATTAATCAATCAATTTTGACATGAAATGTGTCATAATCAATCAATCAAAATTGTGCATGGAAAGTGCATAATTTGCATAATTTGTCATAATTAACATATTGATTTGCAATTTCCATTTGAATTGCATCATGCCAATCTTGTCACTTCTCCAATTTCTCTATAAATTGGATAATTTTTCTTCAATCAACCCCTTCAATTACTTCTTGAAATCCGAATTGCTGTCAAACTATCAAATTTTAGTTCTAGTACTCTTGAGCTTTTTGCTTTCAATTGTGAGAGCACTTGTAGGTGAGATCCACAAAACTATTGAAGAGGAAAGAACAACAATGGAGCCGCATGGAAGGAGTATTCAATCTTGAATCTGGTTTGCATAATGTTTTCTTTTGAATGATTCATTTTCATACCTCTATTGAATGTGCATTGTGATTAGGTTCATTTGCATTGAGTTTTCTTTGATTGAGCTATCATGTTTAATGTTTTGATTTGATATACTTATCTTGTGATGAATCCTAATTTCTACTCCACATTTTGTAATATTGTGTTGTAATATTTTGAGTTGTAAGAGAAACCTTTAACAGGGTAAAAGACTCTAACAAAGTCTATAAATTGTAAAGCCTTTAACCAGGTGTAGCATTTAAAATAAGTGTTGTAAAATCCTTTAGCAAGGTAGATCTAATGATCTTGATACTCCTAACAAGGTAAGCTATCAGAAATAGCTAAACATGTAGCTCTAACCAAGCAACCTTTATTATTGCAGTAGTGAAGTTGTGGGTGCCATCCCCACTACAGTTTTTCTCTCTAACCAAGAGTTTCTACGTAACCAAAATATATGTGTTATGGAGTGAATCATGTATGATTGTTATTTATTTGTTTTAGCATTATATTATGTTACAGAAGTTTTTGGTTTATGCTTAACAGTAAAGTTATTGTTGAAGAAAAGATTTGAAGTATTGATTCACCCCTCCCCTCTCAGTACATTAGCTTTCCATATTGAGCCTAACAATTGGTATCAGAGCTTGAATCTTGGAAAAGGGTTTAATTGCCTAAAGAGAAAGATCTTATCAATGGAAGGCTATAGACAATCTCAAAGAATTGTGAATCTTCAAAATGAATTGGATCATGCTAATCAAGTGATTGCTGACATGCAGAAACAAATGTAAATTTCTCTGAAAGTTAGAAGAAGATTGTCTGATGATTTGCAGGACTCTCAAGAGTTAGTGGAACAAATTGAGACATCATCTGAGAACAGTATGTCTGAAGAGACTGAAGAAATGATTGGAGAACTGAAAGAAAAGAACAAAGCACTGACTGATTAGCTAAAAGCTATGAAAAGAGAACATGAACATTTCAGCACACAGATGACTGAAAATCTTGATGTATGGAGGATAGCCGAGGATAAATTAAGAGATTTGGAAAGATAAAAACAATAGCTTGAAGCATTAGTATCTAAAAGGAATGATGAAATCACAAGGTTGACTGGAATTCAACAAAATCTATCAAATCAATTGGGTTATGCACATCATGAAGCAAATCTAAAAGATGATGAGAATCAAGCATTAAAACTTGAAGTATCAAGGTTGACCGATGAACTTGAAATATAGAAGAAATCCAAAGAAACACTAAAGAAGAGTTATGAAGTATCAAAGATGTTGGACGAGCAACTTAATACAAAAAGACCCAACAAAGTTGCAGGACTTGGTTACAAAGGAAAAGACTCTGCCAAGAAGGGAATCCACACTACCGAGAGAGGAGAATCATCTAAGCAAGTTGGAAACAAAAAGAACATCAAAGGAATGAAGCCTATTTGCAACTACTATGCAAAACAAGGACATACTACCAACATGTGCCAAATCAGAAAAGGTAAGAAACCGAATGTCACTAGGTCCAATGGTTATTGTTACAATTGCAATAAATATGGTCACACATCTAACCAATGTAGGACAAAGTCTACTAGCAATTATCAGAAGGTGAAATTCAAAGGGTTTTGTAAAAACTGCAATAGATATGGACATAGTACCGAGAAGTGTTGGTTTAAGTAGAAGAACTATATGTGGTCTGCACACCAAGCAAATACTAGAAGCTACTGAACTCACAGAGATCTTGACCGACAGTATACTGTAGTACCATGGGATTACAATACAAGGATATGGTGTGAATGCTATGGAAGATAAGGACATATAAGTGCCAACTGCTTTATAATGTTTGGAATGAACAACCTTAGATCATGGAGAAATCCTGGTATGGCATGTTTTCATTGTCACAAAGTTGGACACTTGGATAGAGATTGCAGAGATCAACCTAGAGGAGACACTAAGGAAATAAGAAGCAAATTATAGATGATTTGGAAAAAGAAGGAAATTGTGTCAAATGAAGAAAGCACCTTACCTACCGAGTTAGGTGCACCTATTCCAAATTAATCGGTGAAGGTATGAAGGGACTGCATTCTCTCAAGGTTAAATCTTAACAGTTCCTATTTTATCATGTACTTAATTCAAAATATGCATAGCTAAAGATGCATTAGGAAATTTGAAATTTTATCAAGTCTTTTGGAAGCCTGTTTAGTTAGTAAATACAGGAAGTCTGGCTACTCGGTAAAAGCATAAAAAGGAAGTGGTACCAAGTGCATTTAATGTCTTCTTACCTAACTGCACGGAGCCCTATAAGGTAAAATTGTGTACTTAAAGCTTTAACATGGTCATTTTACACTTACCAAGTTTTCAAGAAAGCAGAGCAAAGCGATTCAAAGGCAATCAAACCTCCTCTAAAGCGAAATTCAAGGTATTTACATCAATCACAACGCATTGTCAAGCTAGTTTACCAATCATATCAGTTGTGAATATCTATTTTACATTTACTAAGTGGAAAGCGTCTGCCGTTTAAAAGTCTTCAAACCCTAAGGATCTTTTCTTAAGTGATTATCCAAAAATTTGCAATGGCACCTAAGATCCAAAAGCTTGTTGTTGTTGAGAACATTGAGAAGTCCTCACTAAAATACTCTCTAACTCCCAAAGTAGCATCTGAACTAGATGATAAAACTACATTTTCACTCATTCTGGATAGGGTTTTACTAGTTGAGGATGTCAGATTCTTCACTAAGTGTCGTGTTGAGGAACTAGGTCATGTTGAGATCAAGGACACATATGATGAATTGTGTACCGATGGAAAACTAGATAATAAGTTTGAACACATTAAAGTCAAGGGATTGACCGAAACCCTAACCTACCTGCGAGTCTTCAAACTCCAATGGGTTAAATTCATTTTGAGCAGAGTTCATGATGACTTCATGTGGTTAGAGGAGCAACCATTCAAGATCACCAAGGAAATCATCCACTTGATCACTGGTTACCCTATTTATGACCATGCCCGAGCTTAGAAAATGATTTCACAGAAGGAATTGATCACTTTAACCAGAGTAGAATCTGATTGTAGAGGTCTAAAACTGAATAATGTCACAGATGCAGAGCTGAAGTTTGCCATTAGAGTCATAGGCTATTGTTTCTTTCAATCGGCAAGGGAAAATAGTGTACCTTGTACAGTAGTCGATTTAGCCTATAAAATTGTGAAGAAAGGTACGAAGATTGATCTATGCAAAGTGTTGTTGAAAAATCTGTTTGAAAATCTCAACACCATAAGGAAGCCAAAGAAGAACAACTCAGCAAACACACTGAAGTTTGGATCACTTTTGGTATGCATGTTTTTCTATTTTGAGAAATTCTTTCCATCAGTCGGTAATGTAGTTTGGGAGCGACACCGACCAATCACCCATCAAATCAATGACTTCATCAAATAGCTAGGTGATAACTTCAATCATATTATGGATGATTATTTTAGCAAGTTTCAAGAAAAGATGCATAACAGGTATAGGATTCCACCCAAGTTAGTGGAGAAATACAAGGATGATATATGCTTTGAAGTAGACACTGACTACTGCTATGTCAATGCGGTGGAACCGAGAACTCAATCTTTGCCACCTATGGGTTATGAGATTGATTTTGACATTACATAGTAGTAGATAGATGCTTTTCTTGCTCTACCAAGGCATGCTACTAAGATGAGATATGGTACATATGAAGAAGTTAAAGAGAAAGTTAAAATGAGCATTGTAGTACCAAAGGCTACAAGAAAAGCAACAAAAATGATTAAGGCATTAACAGAGAAATTTGGAGAAGGTTCTTCCTCCACACCTATCAAGAGAATTCAAGTAAACACCGAGGTGGAATCTGAAGCCCAAGAAGCAGCTATTACATTGAGCACCGAGTTGCCTAAAGGGAAAATTTTGAAAAGGAAGAAACAGGATACATCAAAGGTATCACCGACTCCTTCAGTAAAGCGCCCAAACACAAGATCATCTTCAGTGTCACCGAGTAAGAAACCAAAGAATGTTGCCACACCAAAGGTAACAAAAACTCATAAGAAATCTACTCGGAGACTCATTTTGACTAAAGAGTCCAGTGACACTGAATCTGACGACGCAAGTAAATTTTAGATTGTTAAGAGTCAAAAGAAAGATGTACATAGCGTTGATAATTTTTGTACTAATCTGAAACAATATGGTGGATTTGGAGCATTTTGATATGTTAAGTATGAATCCATAACTGATGAAGAAAAGAGACAAATAGAAGAAGTTGTCATCTGCACACTTCTGAAATTCCGATTGGTCCCATTGGAAGTAACTGATTCTCTTCCAAAAGAATTGTATTTGCATATTGATAACGGGTGGAAATATTCTATGGACTTGGAAAAATAGATGAGAGAAAGAAGTCTGGTACATCTCTTCTCAGACATGTCGGTAGATGAGATCAATGAACATCTAAAAAACTACCAGACAAACTTTCTAGTCAAGTAAAGAGCCTTGAAATTGATGAATGGCCTTTATCTTGAAGTAGAGAATGAGACCAAGGAAAAGTGGCAGGAAATCTTTCGAATCAAGAATGTTGGTGAGCAAGTTGAAGTTGAAATAGTTGATGTCATCGAGCAAGATCCTGATATCACCGAGAAAGACCCCACTAATACTATACAAATTGATGAGGATATCATGGAAACCGAGGTACAAGAACAAGAAATGATTGAAGGGAACGCTTATGCCAAACTGGTATCCAGTGAGTCAGTTTTGGAACAAGTTTAGCCCTATCCTCCGGTCACTCAGCATGTTTCAACCGAGACACCTCAAGATACTAAACAAGGAAAAGAGGGTCACAAGTCTATAGAAGGAGAAGCTACTTCTAAGGCCACTGGGGAACAAACTTCTCAAGCCCCTTCTAGCACTGAAAATGTTACAACTGAGACCCAGAGCAAGGATTCACTGAAGGATACATTTGAGGTTAAAGAAATTGACAAAAGTGTTGCCTCTACTGAGCAACCTACTGAGGGTCAACAAGCCTCCCAAGCCATTGTATTAGTTCAACCAGTGAAAACCTCCTCATCTAAAGAAAAGATAATGAAAAAGAATAGTTTCAAGTTAGATTTGTCAAAACCAATAGTGTTGTCGAATGTAGACATATCCAAATTAAAAGGGCAAGAACTTATTGAATTCGATGAACTGTGCAAAGCCAAAGTAGAACAAGAGAAGCAAATGGCTATACAAAAGAAAAATAGAGTACTTCAGAAGGTGAAAGCACTATTAACAGATATGCTACCTGAAGCTATAGTGACAAAAGATGTAGCCACCCATGTTCAACTAGATGAACTCCTAACTAAAATATAGACATCTAGAGTAGACGCATCTGAATACTTGAGCAAGTTGAAGGAAAAAGAACTCACTGCAAAAATGATTGAAGAGGTACAGAAAGCCATTGCTATTGGCAAAGAAAAACTTATCAAATTTATTGCTGAGTTGTCCCCTCAACTCAAGCACATTATTTCTTTATTTTAGAAACTCTGTACATTTTCTTTATTCATTAAAGATATCAAGAATAAAACAGAAGTGATTGAGAAAGACATCACTGATCCCTCCCATACATTGACCACTAAGCCAAATTCTATTTAGAATTTCTATACCAAGTTACAAAAGCTCATGGCTCAACAATTGGAACTTAGGAATGAAGAGCACAAAATAAGGATGGACATTATAACTCTTCAAACCTTATTCATTCCCCACTTGTCCTTTGTCCAAAAATATATCAACAAGGCTACCTCTTTATCCACTCAGCCAGAGGGAAGCACTTTAGATGGATTGATTTCACTGTTAGCCGACATTACAACTCAGAATTCACTCATGGATAGTGTCAAGGATGCCCTCTCTACCGCTCTCATCGATGCAAGGACAAAGTATAAATCCATTTTTGACCAATTGCCTCCACCGAATGGTAACTAAGTTTTGATGTTTGTCAAAATGGGGGAGTATACTATATAGTGTATATAAGATAATTTTGACAGGGGGAGCAGTGACAACCAAGCAGTGAACCGAGCAGTAAATATAGAATATTGATCACAACGCATGCACAATCAGAGTTATGAATAGTATATTGATAAGGGGAGTATATTTGAGTATACTATTTATTAACAAATGTATATACTGTCAGATTAGTCAAATTTTGTAAGTATATAGATTTTTGAGTTATGACTTTAAAAGAAGTTTTGTCAAACATCTCAACTAATGTTTGATAGTTCTAATACTTAATATAAGTATAGATCTAATAGCCAACAAGATGAGAGTGGGGGTGAATCATACAAACTTAATCATCCATAAAAACATCAGATTCAACCTCGGTAACATATATATCAGTCATATAACCAAAACTGTCAAACATGCAAACTCAAAAGCATATGAACAATATAAATCTCATAACACCAGATTTAACGTGGAAACCCAAATAGAGAAAAACCACTATGGGATTTCGGACCCACTAAGAAATATACTCTTCTAGAGTATGCTCGGTTAAAAGAAAATCTTGTTAAAGATTACAACCACATTGCTAGATGTAAACCGGTTAAGGGATTTCCCTCAGATCTGTTACGATCTTCACTTTGTTAGAAGTGACCTTGTTAAAGGATTTCAAACACTCAATAAGAATGTCACCTTGCTAGAGGATTTTACAAATAAGACTGTTAAGTCCACTCGGTTAAGAGATTTTCTACTACTTCTCAAAATAATAGTAATAAAAATATGTCTGCAACTTCACATCTAAAAATGCTAAAGTAGATTCTTATTTGCTCAATACAATCAATTCATAGGATTTATCTTGTCCCTCTGTTGGGCTCTATACTCTATTATCAAAATAGGTCTTCAAGCTTCTATGCTCGGTAATCACTATGTAGCATCCCTATGCATACACTTGCCTACATACATTGTTTATCAACAATTTCCTATTTATAAACAATCTTCTAACCGCTTAATCTCCTTGATTAGCTTCCCATGATCAATCATAGCCATTAGATCTTTAATCTTGTCCAGGTTCAATTTATCCTTTGATCTAAAAATGTTTTACCTTGCCTTGGAACTTGCATTTTCACCTTGGAACTTGTGTTAGGGTATTGCGGTTCAATCTGAGTTGTAGATCTTCCTGCCGATCTTTCTTTACCATAGACTCTTTAACAATCTTCATACACGGCTTACCAATCATTTAATTCACTCCATCTCATCAACTTCCTTCATTAAATATCACATGTAAACATTTAATGCATTCTATTATAGCTCAGTTGTAACTTGATAAATACTAAACTTCACTCGGTAGACATTCTTCGTTCATTAACTGATAGAGATTACCTTAGGGTTTACCAACTAGGTTATTTGCTCGGTAACATAGTATAGTATTAACCTTTCAAACAATAGCATATGTAGGATATCAAAACATCTAAACATCATGATCTCATCATTGTCTAACTCGGTAATAGTTGCTTATTGAATAACTTATCCCCTTATTCATCATATTATTTCTATGTCTTTTACCGACATCTTTATACTCATCAAATCATACTTCTTAAGATATGGCAACATCATACTGAATTAGAAAATCAATTTCTTGACATCAATGACAAAATAATAATATTAAGACAGTAATCATCCTTAATCAGTTATATCCATAGTCATCAACAACCTTCTCAATATCCTTATTGAAATGCCAACAATCTCTCATTATAATTGGAATGCCAACCTTCTTCTTGTCTGTTATAATACCAACAATCTCCCCCTTTGGCATTGATGGCAAAACCAACTGACTTGACTTTATTGAGTCAAATTCAGATTGTTGTGAAATTCTGAAAAGCTGAAATGCTCTCCCCCATACATTAGACTTCTCTTGTTTTCTCAGTCTTCTTTCCAATCTGTAGTCTGCTCTTCTTATGTATTCTCCCCCTTTCATAGGTATTCTCCCCTTTTGACAACAATGCCAAAAAGAAAAGAACTAAAAACATAATTTCTTTCATGTAAGAAGTTATTTCCTGCTGTTGTGTATCAACTCAGTCTTGGTCAGAGCATTTGTCTTCAATTCATGTTCCCTATTTATTGTTTCCTGCACACCTTTAGAAAACCTCCTAAAGTGTGTAAATCAACATCAACTCCTAAAGATATTTTGTAGAGTCATCGAATTGATGCTTTCACCGAACTCAGTCAGTGAATGGAAGATAGGGGTAGGACCCCTAACTGACTTCTGAGATATTCAAAAGTGTCCTTTGGCAATCGCTTGGTGAAGATATCTGCTATTTGCTCCTTTGTACTAACATATTCCAACACCACTTTCTTCTCTTGAACTTCTTCTCTAAGATAATGATATTTGATAGAGATGTGCTTTGTCTTAGAGTGCATAATAGGATTCTTTAAAATGTTAATGGTACTAGTGTTATCACAGAATATAGTTACTGGCTCGGTAACTTGCTCATTTATACCTTCCAACAATTGTTTGATCCATGCTATATTGGTGCAATTCAGTGCTGCAACAACATATTCAGCTTCTGTTGTTGACTGAGAAACACATCCTTGTTTCTTGCTAAGCCAACTCACTAGTCTTTCTCCTAAAAAGAAAGCTCCTCCACTTGTGCTTTTCCTATCATCAATGTTGCCTGCCCAATCAGCATCAGTATAAACTTTTAAATGAAACTCATTTCCTTTCTGATATACCAAACCATAATCTTCAGTGCCTTTTAAGTATCTGAAAATTCTTTTGATTGTCATCATGTGTGTTTCCTTAGGATCTGCAAAAAATCTTGCAACAATACCTAATGCATGTGCTATATCTGGCTTGCTGTGAACAACATATTGCAACTTTCCAATCATAGATTGGTAAAGTGTCTCATCAACAGATGCAGATTCATCATTCTTTGATAGTTTACAGTTGGTATTCATAGGAGTACTTACTAGTTTTGAATCCTCCATTCCAAATTTCTTCAAGATTTCCTTTATGTACTTGGATTGGGTAATGAAAATCTCATCTTTCATTTGCAGTATCTGCAGACCTATAAAATATTTTATCTCATCGATTAATGACATCTCAAATTCTTTACTCATTTCATTTCCAAAGTTCTTGCATAGATAGTCATTTCCACTAAAGATAATATCATCAACAAATATGGCTGAGATCAGTATTCCATTTTCATCATTCTTCATGTACATATTGTTGTTTTCACTTGTTCTTATAAAACCAATTTTGATAAAATATGAGTGCAATCTCTCATACCATTCTCTAGGTGCTTGTTTCAAACCATATAAAGCTTTGTTCAATTTACATACCTGATCATTATTTTCTCCTTCAACAAATCCTTCAGGTTGTTCAATGAAAACTTCTTCTTCTAATATACCATTCAGAAATGTAGATTTGACATCCATTTGATATACCTTGAAATTATTGTAAGTAGCATATGCCAACAATGTTCTTACTCCTTCAAGTCTTGCCATAGGTGCAAAAGTCTCACCATAATCAATTCCTTCTTCTTGGGCATAACCTTTGCAAACTAGTCTTGCTTTATTCCGAATGACCTCACCCTTTTCATTTAGCTTGTTTCTGAAGATCCACTTTGTACCGATTACACTTTTGTCCTTCAGTCTTGGGACCAGTGTCCATATGTCATTCTTCTTGATTTGATCAATCTCTTCTGTCATAGCATTTATCCAATCTTCACTGTTAAATGCCTCTTTCACTATTCTCAGTTCAAATTCAGATATCAAACATGTGTTATGTCTCAGTTTGTTCCTTGTCATCACTAGATCATCCTTATCTCCTATAATCTGACTTGGTGCATGATGTCTTCTGACATACTTGGCTAATACAGGCTTGGTAGGCTCTATATGATCTTCTTCATCAATCGGTAAATGGATATTCTCTTCATTTTCTTCAATAGTTATCTCAGTAGGACTTCTCGGTTGCACATAGACAAATCCTTCATAATCTTCTAGTTCTTTGGAGTTTCCTTCATCATTTCTTTCTGCAAATTCATCAATTTTCACATTTGCACTTTCTACTATTTTGTTTGATGATTTGATCAAACATTGAAATGCTTTGCTTCTAGAAGAATAACCTAGAAACATTCCTTCTTCACTTTTCTAATCAAACTTACCATTTCTATCATCTTTGTGAACATAGCATCTACTCCCAAAGATTTTAAAATAACTTACATTAGGTTTCTTGTCATACCAGATTTCATAAGGTGTCTTCAAAGTACCTTTCTTCAATTGAACTCGGTTCAAGGTGTAAATAGCTGTGCTTATTGCTTCTCTCCAAAATGTTTGTGGAACTTTCTTTTCAATCATCAAGGTTTTGGCACAATCCACAATAGATATGTTCCTTCTCTCGGCTATCTCATTCTGTTGTGGAGTTCTCGGTGCAGAGACTTGTTTTTTTATACCATGATCATTGCAAAATAAGTTGAACTCATCAGATGTAAACTCTCCTCCTCTATCTGATCTGAGACATTTTAGTTGTCTTCCTATTTCATTTTCAACTCTAGCCTTGTACCATTTAAACATTTGAAAAGCTTCTGATTTTTCATTTAAAAACATTACTGACATCATCCTTGAGTAATCATCCACAAATAATATGAAATATTTATCACCATAATAACTCTGAACTTTCATAGGACCACAAAGATCAGTATGCACAAGATCTAAAATTCCCTTAGAAGTGTAGGACTTACTTGTAAAGCTTGATCTTGTCATCTTACCCATCTAGCATCCTTGGCACATAGCATTCTCAAGTTTTTCAAGACTCGGTAGACCTCTTACTCGGTGCTTCTTACTTATTTTGATCAGATTATCAAAATTAACATGACAAAATCTTTTATGCCATAACCAAGTATCATCTATCCTTGCATATAGACATTTATTCTAAGTTGAGTCAAGATTAAATGTATTACCTCTTGTTTGTGTCCCGGTAGCAGCTAACTTTCCATGCTTGTCATGAACTTTGACAATTCCTTTTTCAAACTCTATTCGGTAAACTGTGTTGTTTAGCAGTACTACAATCAACAAATTGTATTTCAAACCTTCAACCCAATAAACATCATTACATTTAGCATTGTCAATAAGTGTTATGGATCCTTTACCTCTTACTGGACATGGTGCATCATGACCAAATCTTACACAACCTCCATCATAATCATCTAATTTAATAAACTTGTGTTTATCACCTATCATGTGATGTGAGCAACCACTATCTATGATCCAAGAATCATTAGTATTTATATGAGATATTAAGGCTTTTTCTTCATACCTTTCTTCATCTGATCCATCTTTAATAGCCACATAAACAACTTCCTCTGTATCAGTTTCATCTAATTTATCATCATTAGATTCCTCATTAGCTATTAGGCATTCTTTTTATCTCTTCTCCTGAAGTCTCGGTGTCCTCTGTAATGATTATCTTTCTATCTGTCATCTTGGTAATCTCTCTTTTCACTAGATTCTTTGTCAGGACAGTTAGAAGCCATATGTCCTATCTTATCACAATTGAAACATTTTAAAGGTAGCTTTCCTTTATACTTACCTTTTCCTCTTGGTAGTCTTCTAGCTAATAGTGCTTCAAACTCTTCTTGCTTTCTGATTTCCTCATACAGTTTCTGTACCTCCTCCATGTTTTTGTGAAATCTTTCACTTGCTCCACTGTGATTCCCTTCAGAGTACTTATACTTTCTATCATTGTAATCATCAGTTTCATCAATATGAAAAGAACTGAATGCAGATTCAACTTTATTTGCCGTTGACCCACTATTATAAAAGTTACTTAACTCAAATGCATGTAGCTTACCAATAGTAGCATCTAAAGAAACTGGCATATTGGGGGGGGGGTGAATCATACAAACTTAATCATCCATAAAAATATCAAATTCAACCTTGGTAACATATATATCAGTCATATAACCAAAACTGTCAAACATGCAAACTCAAAAGCATATGAACAATATAAATCTCATAACACCAGATTTAACGTGGAAACCCAAATAGGGAAAAACCACTGTGGGATTTCGGACCCACTAAGAAATATACTCTTCTAGAGTATGCTTGGTTAAAAACAAATCCTGTTAAAGATTACAAACACATTGCTAGATGTGACTTGGTTAAGGGATTTCCCTCAGATTTGTTAGGATCTTCACTTTGTTAGAAGTGACCTTGTTAAAGGATTTCAAACACTCAATAAGAATGTCACCTTGCTAGAGGATTTTACAAATAAGATTGTTAAGTCCACTCGGTTAATAGATTTTCTGCTACTTCTCAAAATAATAGTAATAAAAATATGGCTGCAACTTCACATCTAAAAATGCTAAAGCAGATTCTTATTTGCTCAATACAATCAATTCATAGGACTTATCTTGTCCCTCTGCTGGGCTCTATACTCTATTATCAAAATAGGTCTTCAAGCTTCTGTGCTCAATAATCACTATGTAGCATCCTTGTGCATAAACTTGCTTGCATACATTGTTTATCAATAGTTTCCTATTTATAAACAATCTTCTAACCGCTTAATCTCCTTGATCACATTTTCCATGATCAATCATAGCCATCAAATCTTCAATCTTGTCCAGGTTCAATGTATCCTTTGATCTGAAAATGTTTTACCCCACCTTGGAACTTACATTTTCACCTTGGAACTTGTGTTAGGGTATTGCGGTTCAATCTGAGCTGTAGATCTTCCTGCCGATCTTTCTTTACCATAGATTCTTTAACAATCTTCATACACAGCTTACCAATCATTTAATTTGCTCTAGCTCATCAACTTCCTTCATTAAATATCACATGTAAACATTTAATGCATTCTGTTATAGCTCATTTATAACTCGATAAATACTAAACTTCACTCGGTAGACATTCTGCCTTCATTAACCGATAGCGATAACCTTAGGGTTTACCGACTAGGTTCTTTGCTCGGTAACATAGTATAGTATTAACATTTCAAATAATAGCATATGTAGGATATCAAAACAATCTAAACATCATGATCTCATCATTGTCTAACTCAGTAATAGTTGCTCATTGAATAACTTATCCCCTTATTCATCATATTCTTTTTGTGTCTTTTACCGACATCTTTATACTCATCAAATCATACTTCTTAAGATATGGCAACATCATACTGAATTAGAAAATCAATTTCTTGACATCAATGACAAAATAATAATATTAAGACAGTAATCATCCTTAATCAGTTATATCCATAGTCATCAAAAACCTTCTCAATATCCTTATTGAAATGCCAACAATCTCTCATTGTAATTGGAATGCCAACCTTCTTCTTGTCTGTTATAATGCCAACAATGTCAAAAGGGGAGATTGTTACTACTTACTAATTTGCCATTAGTTTTATGTCCAAAGTCATTCTATATACTCTAGTCGGTTATTACTGCTGAAACATTCAGTCAGTAAGCACAGAGAAGTCGATTATAGAATAAAGTAGTCACGGAGCTTAGTATACACCGAGCTGTCTACCAAGTAACACTCTATGTCTACCGAGCAGCCAAAATGATATATTGAGTGAACACACACCAAGTGAAACATGTTACCAGATTCATTGAACCTAGACACATATGGGAAACGTGTTACAAGATTGAGGAACAGGGAATCATTATCACTTAGGAAATTGCACCTTAAAGATTTTGTATGATCTTGAGGTCATCTATCCAATGAAATGTTTTGTATGGTTATTCATTTGATGAATCATGTTTGTAAGATTGAAGCATGAACAGATCACCAACATAAGAGATCTATTTATACAACACGAATTGAGGATCAAGAAAAAAAGGTGTATGAAGCAAGACATGTGAAATAGATAAGGAAGCACTGAGTATTATGACTGTTAGAGACATAGAGGTCACCGAGAAGGATTTCAGAGAAGAGTCAAGGAATAGAGTAAACAGAAGGGTTTACTGAGTTAATCTATGGATTACCAAGGTATGCTATAAGCAAGGTAATCTTATTTTGAGCACATAGAATCTACTATAACATTCCATATGTGAAGTTGCAAATATTTTTTAATATTGTGTTGTAATATTTTGAGTTGTAAGAGAAACCTTTAATAGGGTAAAAGACTCTAACAAATTCTATAAATTGTAAAGCCTTTAACCAGGTGCAACGTTTAGAATAATTGTTGTAAAATCCTTTAGCAAGGTAGATCGAATGATCTTGATACTCCTAACAGGGTAAGCTATCAAAAATAGCTAAACATGTAGCTCTAACTGAGCAACCTTTATTATTGTAGTAGTGAAGTTGTGGGTGCCATCCCCACCACATTTTTTCTCTCTAACCAAGAGTTTCTGCGTAACCAAAATATATGTGTTATGGAATGAATCATGTATGATTGTTATTTATTTGTTTTAGCATTATATTATGTTACAGCAGTTTTTTGTTTATGCTTAACAGTAAAGTTATTGCTGAAGAAAAGATTTGAAGTACTGATTCACCCCTCCCCTCTCAGTACATTAGCTTTCCATATTGGGCCTAAGAGAATATGCTACCATTTCCGCAACATTGCGAGATTCCTAAATATGACAAATACGATGGAACATCCGATCCTCGGGATCACATTAGGGAGTTTTGTACTATGAGCATGGAATTTTCTCATGATGAAACTTACCTTATGTGTCTTTTTCCTAGGAGTTTAAATGGACAATCAATGGAGTGGTTTTCAAGATTACCATCTGGAATCAAATCTTTTGAAGAACTTGTGAATAGATTTATTTCACAATTCTCCTACAATATAAGGAATGAGATAACAATGTTGGATCTATGCAATGTTAAACAAAAGAATGGCGAGTCTTTTATGATCTTCTTACAATGATGGAAACACATGTTTAATAGGTATCCCTGAGATGTACCTGATCAAGAAAAAATGGACATATTCATTGATAATCATATCAGTGAAATGATTTATTGACTAAGAATGCAATGTCCTCTTTCTTTTGCCAATGATCGAGAATGGTCTGAAAATAGAGAACACGGTGGTAAAGAAAGGAGAGCTAAAACTTTACAATAATTCCTACAACAACAACAACAACAATGACAAACCCAAGTTCTAGTCAAAGAATAGGAATGTCAGCAATGGAGGAAATGATGATAATAGTGCTATAAAACAACAACAACCAATCTTTAATCTATCAAGTCAAATCCCAAGCAATAACAATCCAGAAAACAATAAATCCAAGTCCTTCTCCAATCCTCAGAGGAAATTCACAAACATTGGAGAACTTGTGGAATCAGCTCTAAAAACGCTGCTTGCCAGCAAATTGATTGTTTTAACAGAAGCAAGAAGTTATGAACCACCAGTCAAGCCAAATTAGTGGAATTACAATCATTTTTGCAATTACCATCAGAATAAAGGACACCAAACAAATGATTGTTAGAGATTGAAACACCTTATCCAAGATCTAATCGATAATGGAACCATCACAGTGGATATCCATAAGACAAATGAATCACACCTAGCTTTCAAAACTCCACTTCCGAATTATGACAAAGGTGAACCATCCCAATTAAAAGATGACAAAGGAAAAGACAAAGTGAATTACACTTATACATATGGTGATGTGGTAAATTTTATCATTGTTAAAGATAATCCATCTTCAGAGCCAATCAATGTTATTACAAGAAGCAAAGCAAAGGTTACCTTTCTAGGTATAACAAAAGACCCAACCTCCACTTCACAACAATACAATTTAGTAGAGCAATTACAAAGAATACCCACTCAAATATCAATTCTGGAACTTCTCAAGGTTTCACCTATGCATAAGGAAATTTTGGAGAAAGCTTTAGTAGAAACAATAGTTTCAAAAGATTTGGATATAGATCAGTTACAAAACATGGCAGGACACCTTATAGCTCCTCATTGCTTATCATTTTCTAAAAATGATGACGCATCCTTGAAAAATCCTCACAATGCTCCCTTACATGTTGAATTCACCATCAATAAAACTCGTGTCAAATGTGTACTCATAGATGGAGAAGTTGGCTTAAACATTTGTGCATTAAGTTTGGTAAAAGATTTGGGATATTCAGAAAATGCAATAGACCCGAAAAAGAAAATAACCATCAAGGCTTATGATGAAGCAAAATGTTCTTCTAAAGGAACCATTGTGCTACCAATAAAAATAGGACCAGTGGAAAGGAATACATTGTGTCAAGTTTTAGATTTGAACCTTTCTTATAACATTCTTCTAGGAAGACCATGGATTCACAAGATGCAAGCAGTTCCTTCTACATAATATCAATGTGTAAAATTTCCTCATGAAGATCAAGAGATCACTGTAATTGCAGATTCTAGTCAATATTGCAATAATTTGAAGCCAACACAAGATACAAGAGTTCCACATAATAGAGAATTAGTATATCCTACTAAAGAAATTCAAGAAAAGTTATGGGAAACTTTTGAGGAAAAGCTCAAATTAAATGATGAAGGAATGGGAAAATATTCTTTCCATAATTTTCCACTTTCCCCTAAGTCATATGGAAAGCCTACAAATATTCAATCAAAGACATTAGAAAGATCAAAACATATGTTTAAAGGAATATTTGTTAGTGTTGGGACTCTTGAAGAAGAAAATGAAGACAAAGACATTCTTGGTTGGTTGTACAAGGATGAAGATAAAACTATAGCAATAGCAGCAAAAGTCAATATTCCCATAAAATAATATGGCAAAGGTTATGAAATCATGCAAAAAATGGGATATGAAGGAAAAGGACCAATTGGTAAGCAACATCAAGGTATTTCAGAACCTATTTGTCCACACTCGTAATCCAAAGAAGATAAATTTGGGCTTGGATATCTAAAATCCAATCAAAAGCAACATAATCATCCACAGCAAAAGTGGAAAAAGAAATCAGTCTCTAAAGAAGAAAACTGGCAAGAAAAGCTACATCAAGCAGAAAAAATAGTAACCAATAAAAAAAAGGAGCAAGAAGAACATGAAAAGAAATACAAGGAGATTACCATCAAGGGTAAATAAAAATCTTGTCAATGAATTTTGGAAATACAAAAAAATGCAAAATCTGAACAAGATATTCCAAAAGCAGCAAAAATAGAGATGGCAAAAATCAAGGAAATCTTTGCACCATACAACATTCTTGTATGGTATAGTGGAGTAGTCCTAGATCATGATTTAGAGACATATTCAAATGAGTATGAATAGGGTCCAGATATCTTATCTACTACGTCAAGTAAGGAACACAATGAAGACCAAGCAGCTATCACGAAAGAAGACCTGTCTATTACAAAACAAAAGATGGAGTTAGAAAGAAGGCAAGAAAAACTCAAAATTTAGAGAAAAGAGGCATATGCAAAAAGGAAAGGGAATGAAAAAGACAAAGAAGTAATGCTGCAAGAAGTACAAACAAGGATAGATCAAGCATTTGGAAATATAAGATTTTCATCAAAAGAAGAACAAGATGTATCCAGATGTGGCAAAACCATAGAAGAATTAAGAGATAGTCAAGTTCGATTGACTATTAGTCTAGAAGAAGTTGAGTTTGAAAGGAGAGAAACTCTGGCAAAAGAATCCTCTTTATCATGTACACAAGTATGTCAACTCCAAAATACAAATGGAGTCAATCAAGAAGGAATTTATAGTATTAAAGATGTGTTTGTTGATATAATCCATTCATTTAAGGGACAAACGTCAATTGAAGAACAACTTGAGTGTGAACTACAAAATACTAATACTGATTTTGTTAGAACTAATTGGGAGACGCTTGGGAAAGACTATTCTCAAAAACATTTAATCTATGACAGTACCTATTCTATGCCAAATTATGATCATTATGTCATGAACATTGAAGCACCTAATAATGATAGTGATTGTGATTTACCCCTTCTTTATCCTGAACTAATTAATTGGGATAATTTAGATAACCTTGAACTGAATGTCTTTTCTAATGATCATTACTTAGTTGTGTACCTTAATGTTGTCGAACCCATCACACCTAAGATATCTTCCATTGCAAAATCAACTAATGTTTCTCATAGTCAAGGGAATGCCAAACTTTCCAGTCGCAAAAGTGAAATAAAACAAGGAAAGAGACCTATTGTTGAAAACCATTTCATGGCAACACTAGATCAATCAAAAGAGAAAATAAAGGACATATCTAATAGTGAGAACCTCTTTGAGGCACCAGAAGATGGAAAGTTTGATATTCTTCCTACATATTTTTAGGAGAGATCTGCTATCTTGATAGAACCAACAGAAGCAGTAAACATTGGTACATCAAAGGATCCTAAAATACTTCATTATGCTGCCTCATTATTAGGAGAAGAGAGGAAAGAATACATGGAATTCTTTAAGCAAAGATAGGTAAATTTTGCTTGGTCCTATGTAGATATGCTAGGACTTAATCCAGATCTTATTATGCATCATCTTAATGTGGATTTAAAAGCAAAACTAGTTAAGCAGAAGCTAAGAAAGATGCATCCACACATTGCTCTTCTTGTAAAAACTGAGTTGAAGAAACTATTAGAAGTGGGTTTTATAAGACCTGTTGCTTATCCAGAATGGGTTTCAAGTATTGTACCAGTGTCAAAACCAGATAAAAGCATAAGAGTCTGTACAGATTTCAAAGATCAAAATAAAGCATGTCCAAAAGATGATTTCCTGCTACCAAACATTGATATAATAGTGGACTTGTCAGCAGGGCATGAGATGTTTTCATTAATGGATGGCTTCTCAGGATATAATCAAATAAGAATTGCACCTAAAGATCAAGAAAAGATAGCTTTCACATGTGCATGGGGACCGTATTGTTGGAATGTTATGCCATTTGGGCTTAAGAATGCAGGAGCAACTTATCAAAGGGCTATGATGACAATTTTCCATGATATGATGCATACATTTATGAAAGATTATGTCGATGACATACTTGCAAAATCTCATACAAGACAAGAACATTTGAACATCTTAAGCAAGATTTTTGACAAGCTGGAAAGATATCAATTGAGATTAAATCCAAAGAAATGTGCATTTGGGGTAACCTCTGGAAAACTCCTTGAGTACATTATATCAGCTCATGGAATTGAAGTAGATCCTGAAAAAGGTCAAAGCCATCATGGAGATGGAGTCACCTAGGAACATAAGTCAATTGCAATCTTTACAAGGAAGATTGCAATCAATCAGGAGATTTGTCTCTCAGTTAGTAGATCGATGTATTCCATTCACCCATCTTCTACATAAAAATATTCCATTCAAATGGGATCTAAAATGTGAAGAATCTTTTTTGCAAATAAAAGAATATCTTATGAGTCCTCCAGTACTGGTATCACCAACCAAAGGGAAACCATTGTTGCTCTATATCTCAACAACAAATGTATCATTAGGAGCTCTCCTAGCTCAACATGATGAAGAAGAAAAAGAAAGAGCAGTATATTATATCAGTAGAATGGTTGTTCGTTATGAATTAAATTATTCCTCAATAGAAAATACATGTCTAGCAGTTGTATTTGCAGCTCAGAAGCTGCAACATTATATGTTGATTCATTCTATAAAGCTAATAGAAAAGATAGATCCCCTCAAATATTTGTTGAGCAATTGAACCTTGACAGGGAGACTAGCCAAATGGGTTATGATATTGAGTGTATTTGATATAGAGTATGTTGACATAAAAGCTATCAAGGGACAAGTCATCGTTGATCAATTGGCTGATGCACCTTTACAAAACAACATGCCTTTGCACATCGAATTTCCTGATGCAGATATCTTGATAGTAAGTAAAAATATTTGAGAATCGTACTTTGATGGTTCTTATACACAATATGGATCAGGCATAGGAATCTTTTTCATCACACCTCAGGGACACACAATTTTGAAATCATATAGACTACAGTTTCCATGCACCAATAATATTGTAGAGTATGAAGCAATGGCTATTGGGCTTAAAATGGCCATTGAATGGAATGTCAAAGAACTATATTTCTATGGTGATTCACAACTTATCATCAACCAAATAAATGATGAATATCAAACTAAGGATGATAAGCTCATGCCATACAAACAGCTGGTAAAGGAGTTTAAAGAACACTTTAAAGAAACATCATTTACCCAGATTCCAAGAAATTAGAATAAAGCAGTAGATGCAATGGCTACAATAGCATCTCTCTTGCAAAATAAGGAGAATCAACATCGTTACAAATTTCTCATGGAAGATATCTTAATCCCTACCATTCAATCCCAGCATATCTATCAAATTTGCCATATATCAGGAACTAGTCAAACTTATTAGTATTTAAAAGAAAATATCCTTCCTCTTGACTTATCTTGTAATCAGAGAAGGAATTTTATCTATCAGTCCTCTCGCTATACTATTATTGCTGATATCCTATATAGGCGTGGTCTAGATGGTACTTTGTTGAGATGTCTTGAACAAGAAGAATCTAAGAAAGTTCTTAATGATGTTCATGTAGGTATTTGTGGCACACACTCAAGTGGTTTAACATTGGATAGGAAAATTCTTCGTATGGGTTACTATTGGCCTACTATGGAGAGAGATTCATTCACATATGCTAGAAAATGCAAACAATTCCAGATCCATGGGAATCTCATTCATGCACCGACACAAGAGTTATATCCTATGACAGGATCATCGCCATTTTCTCAATGGAGCCTTGATTTGGTAGGAAAGATAAATCCGTCATCTTCTAATGGACATAAAAAAATTTTGATTTCTACTGAATATTTTACTAAATGGATTGAAGCAGTGCCTTTAACAACAGTGATAGGAAAACAAATATCATCATTTATTTTGAATTATATAATCTGTCGCTATGGGGTTCCTATGACCATTATCACTGATAATGGAAGACCATTCAAAAATCAAGATGTGAAGGAGATATGTGAACAATTTCCTATCCAACATAGGTTTTCTACTCCATATTATCCATAGGGAAATGGTCAAGCTGAGGCATCAAACAATACTATCTTGAAAATCTTGAAGAAAATAGTCAATGAAGCTGGAAAGGACTGGCACATTCAACTAAATCATGCTCTTTGGGCATACTGAACTAGCATCTGCACTCCAATAGGGGCAACTCCATATTGTTTGGTCTATGGATCAGAAGTCATATTACCTATAGAAGTAGAAATACCTTCTCTACGAGTATCCTTGAAAGGTCTTATACCAGAAGAAGAAGAGCAAGTCTCTCGACTCCAAGAACTTGAACTGATTCAGGAATGTCGCCAAAATGCAATAGATCATTTAAAAGTATATCAACAAAGAATGGAAAGAAGTTATAAACACGAGATCAAGCCGTGCATTTTTCAAATTGGAGATATAGTTCTAAGGGAGAATCCAAGAAATCAGCAAGACCGAGACAAGAAGGGAAAATTTGAACCAAATTGGCTAGGACCTTTTGTCATAGTAGCAGCATATGGATCAGGAGCATACAAGTTATCTACCCCTGAAGGTGATTGGTTTGATGAACCTATCAATTCTATCCATCTCAATAAATTCTATGCTTGAGATATAAAGTCTTGAAACAAAATCAATAAAAAGTATATAAATTCTTGAAGAAATTAGTAAACATCCGAAAAGCAGAAAATCCCTAAAAGGAGAGAAAAGTGCAATAAATTTAGATGGTGAAAACTAGGTAAACAAGCGCTATCTACAAAGTAAGTTCCTCCATCTATGAGATTACTTTGCTCACCTATCCACTCCATCATATCCTAGTGTATCTGTTTCATCTTTCACATCCATTTCTTTGAACCATTTCACAGGAAATATGCAGCTTACCAACAGTTATCAATCTTTGACACACTTGTCATAGTCACTATCTTAGATTTTATCAGAATCAATCAATCTACATTTGTATCCCTCCATGGTTTAGATCTTAATCAATTCATACATCCATAATAAAATTTTGTTTTCGCTGGGGGCAAAAAACCTAATTCCTTTTGCTAAGGTGATCTTTTGAATCTTTGAAAATAAAAAACATTCAAAAAACTTAGAAAAAACAAAAACACCTAGGGGTTTTGAATTATATAACGAGCAACAAAGAAACAAAAATCAAGGCATTTCATCAACAACTGAATCATGAAACTCAGAAACCAATGACAAATCAACCAGCAAGTAATAAAGGATTATCAAAGATCATTCATCAAGATGATTATATCAGTTAATGACCATAAGAACATGTGAATGACATACAAGATTCAGTGTTTATGTACTGATTTTATTGCTAATCATGTACTCTATGTGACTCAAGGATGTCCATGACTAGAGAAGCTATGATGGGGCATGATTATTTATCTTTGATTGTTGTCTATGGTTTATCTCTTACTATGGTATGTACTTGTCTTAGGATATGATCGGCAAAAGATCAAGGAGGATGTTCCAAGTCATGCATGAAAAGAGATAATCCTTATCTATTTTGCAAGCAATACTTAGGTCAACTTGATCCATTATATCAAGTTTCTTGTATTAACTTGCTATATCAAAATCCATGTACGAAATACTCAGGTCATCTTGGATCATTATGTCAAGTTGCTTGTATTTTCTTACAACATTTTAAAGCTCAATGATGAAATCAAGCACTATTACAAGATAGCATATGAAGAATATCAGTATAATTTTTAGTTAGATCATTTTAGATTAGCTCATTTTTCATTTGCATTATAAGCATTCATTGTCAGTTGCATTATAACCATATCATTTCATTAATAGATCAACGGTCATAAATCATGATTGAGTATACTTGGACAAACAAAAACAATTTGCATTTGTTAATTTTAGGTGCATTCATCCTTAGAATCATTTCAAATCATTTAGTTGCATTTCATCAATTGCATTAGTTTGCATTTAATTAAGTGCATTTCATTAATCATGTAGTGTATCATAATTATTATTTGCATTATCATTTTATCTCATTTAATTGCATCTTTGCACTTAGACTCATAATCATATAATCAATCAATCATTGCATTTACATTTTCACATTATTTTCAAATTGTATCAAAAATAAAAAACATTCAACTAGCATATTAGCATAATCATTCATTTACATTTCCATATAGATCATTGCATCATTTAAGTTAGTAATCATTTTAATTTGCATCCAAGGTCATCAAGATCAAAAATCAAAAAACATTTATCATTGCATCATGTAGATCATTATCATAAAGCAAGGAAAGATAAATCATCATATCATCATCCATCTAATCACTGAACTCATATAATCAATGCATATAGATCATCATCATAAAATAGAGTAACATGCATAATAAAGATCATCATCATATAAAGTCCATTTTTGCATATAGAATCATCATAAAACAATAAAAATTCCAAGTATACAATGATATTAGATAAACAATACAAGTGCCTCCAAATCAATTTACGGCTATCCTGTACCACTACCACCTGACTTTGTCCATCTCTATGGCTGTGGGCACAAAGGTCCTCTATATGCCTATCTCCCATGATCACCACTCCTCTGAGGAGGTCCCATGACTCCACCACTGCTAGTATCCATCAACATGGTGGTATGATAACTACCTTCTCTCTGGCTCTCTGCAACTACCTCCTCATATAGTCGTCGCCAATGGGAAGTCTCTTTCCCAGCCTGAACTAGTGATCTAGTAGTGTCAGCTGAGAGAGTACCCAATCCAACCTATTGAATATGATCAAGAAGGCCCTGAGTATCCTGTTGTCTCCTAACAGCTCTATTCCTCTCAGCCATGAAAGTTTGTACCTGTGCTTGAAGCTAATCAATCTGTGCTCTAAGACTATCAATGGTCTCCTGCTCTAGCATATCATGCTCTGGTGCAACTTGCTCTAGAAAATCCTGTTGTGGTGCATGAACCCCAATCCCCTCCTCACCACCTCCCTGTCCTGCTAGAATCTTAGTCTGAGTAGCTCTCAAAACCCATCATCCAATAAGTGGAACATGATCCTCTGGATCCTCATCATCTTTACCATGAGTTGCAATAACCCTAGGATCTGGTTGAATCTAACCAAAATCAATTCCTCTCCCACAACCCTCATCCAGTCCAGTCATCCTGCCTCCTCCTGTCAATGGCAACCCTCTCAATGATCTCATCCCTGTCCTGCCAGTATCCCTCCCAATCTAGCCAACATCTCTCCCACCCATAGGACATGGTCTCCCAATCCTGCCAACTAGTCCAAATGGTCCTCCATGGACTCTCAATTGACCTCCTCTCCGTCCAGGTCTCCTACCACCCCCACCTCCATCCCCACCCTCATCTCCATCTCCCCCAGGCTCCTAAGCAGCACTGAGCTCTCATCTCCGTCTCCATCTTCAAAAAACTAGATCATCTGAATCGTCATCCTCATCTCCTAAGTTGGGAGGAGGATCTGTTGGATTAGTAATATGAGGAAATGGATAGGCTAGTATATATTGAGCATAATCTGCAGTAACCCAGGGATCAAGAATGTGCAATCTCATATCATAAGCCACTCTCAGAGAAGTAAGAAACTCTACGCAAGCAATCTCAAATGACAAAGAAGGTCCCCAATCTCACCTATCTCTGTACCATCGAGAATATATTGTCACACTAGTAGGCATAGGTTGGATGATACCAAACTATCTAAGAATGCGACTAATCAACTATTTCTCAATAATGTAAGGAGTCTAACCAATGAGATATCTACTTTGCATAATAAATGGTAATGTCTATGCATCATCCATCCATGGCTCACAATCAACATATGATCTCCAAGTAATACTATCCAATGAATCAAGCACCCAACGCCAATACTCCATCTTACCTAGCTTATGCTGAGTAAGGGTACCTGCATAAAGATACACATATGGATGCCTCTCTCCATGAACTCTATGATGGATAGGCCAAGTAATAGCAATGTGCTCCCAGCACCAGATCTGCAATAGTGTGCATCCTATAGACAAACTAGCACTCTCATCATACACCACCTTATGAAGATCATGATATAAATGTGCAAGCATACAAACACCCCAAGCATATCGAGTCTGATGTTGCATTATACTCTAAAGAATCTCACCCCATCCAATTGAAAAACCTAGCGATCGCCTATCAAGACAAATAAATCCTCCAATCAAACTAGCAAGAATCATAGGGAGAGTCTCGTAATACATCACCATATCCTCCCATCGGATCTCTCCTCTAGAGATGCTCTCATCAACAAAAATAGCTCTGCAAGCCTTTGTACCAACATGATCCTAAAAATCATACTGCACTAACTCGCCAGTCATTGGGATGTGCAGAGTCCTATAGACATCCTTAAGCATCACACTAATCTCACCTATGGGTAGGTGGAAAGTGTTATGCTCACTGTGCCATCTCTCGGCTAACATCGTCAACAATCCTCTATTATGTGTAATCTCAGGCATATACAACAGATGGCATAAACCAATAGGCATCTATATGTCTCACCTCTGCCTGTGTCAGCTCTGGCACTAAATGTCCTATTGCCAGGAATTTCTCTCGACACTGGAGAACATCAAGTTTCTCCTATTTTACCAAGAGAATTAGATCAATCATCATTTATCAAATCTATCAAATCAAACTGAAGCAACTTACACTATCAAATCTATCAAATCAAACTGAAGCAACTTATGCTATCAAATCTATCAAATCAAACTGAAGCAACTTAAGCTATCAAATCATTTTAAAACCTATCAATCACGGAGTTCAATCAAAACTCTGCTAAGCTCTTGAATCAGAAACTAAATTAGTTTCTTAGAGATAATCTATCAAAACAAATCAAATTGATCTATCCAACAACATCAATCAATCAATCAATCAATCAAGTCCCTATTCATCATACACGCACATCAAACACGTTAAATCTAATCATCAAAGTGATTTTTAGCTTTTGCATCTATCAAAAAAATATCATTTTGAGCATATGTGCTATACAATTGAACATAAGCACTAAAAAAGTCATATGCGCTAAAAAAATCATATGCGCTAACTTTTTCAACAAACATGCTAACCATACGTACAAATGCGCAAAACTCGCAAATGTGCTAACAAACAATGCATATGCGCTAACAAACAAAACATAAGCATTAACCAATGCATATGCACTAACATCCTTAACATATGCACTATCCTAATGATCATAAGCACTATCATGAGAAAAAGTGCCAAACCTAATTGCATATGCACTAAATATAAATGCAAAAGTGCTAACCTAATACCGAAAATCATAAAAAATTAAAAAAAAATCAAAAAACGCGCCTAAAAACATGAAAAATTGCACGACAAGTTGAAAACAAAGCTTGGGATAAGATACATATCGGATACCCATACTCAGGAGGTCGCTGATATCGTCGAACATGCTCAAATCGATGGTTCTCCATAGGAATCACCATTTCGCCACCTCACCTAGACAATTTTCTTCACAAGTTGACAAGGATAAAATGAAATTAAAATTAACCTTGGTTAATTTTATATTTACTATTTGAAAGAGTAATTAATGCTATTCAACGGGGCAATTTAATTTGTTTTTTACAAATGAATTTAATTGACAGAACCTTTTATCAATTATCATGAGTTCAATCATTCAAACCAAAGTTTTCACCAATTTCATGATCAATCTCCTGAGAGGGCACACAATCAAGATTTTCATCTCTATCAGGCGCATTATCGAGATTTAATCTTTGAAACAATGTTGTCTTGACATTATTTCAAAGAGGGGCAAAATGTATACACATAAAATTGACTATGAGCGATTAAATAAATATTTTATATTTATTTAATAATTATTCTTCTATTAAATAGTTAATTTGAAGATTAATTTATTTAATTCATTTCGTGTCTTTCTATTAATTAATAATTTAATAATTAATTCATCTATTCTATTCCTCTAAAAATAATTAAATATCTAATATTTAATTATCTCCTCCAATCAATTAAATATCTAATATTTAATGTTTATTCTCCTATCCTATAGTCTCAAATATTAAATAATTTCTTAAATTATTTAATCCCCCTTTTCCAACTCACCTTCCATCTCAACTTCATCTTCCCTTTGCCAACTCATCCATCATGTGACTAAGGAAATTAATATTTCTTAAATATTAATTTATCATTTATCTTCAACCTCCAAACTTAATGAATATTGTGTACGTACACATATTTCATAATCATCTTCTATATTCTCTCCAACATCCCTACATCTTAGGAAGGACTTGAGTCCACTTGTCCTCTCATACCTAAATCTTCTCCAACCATCCCTAGATTCCCTCAGTCAGCAACCTAGTCAAGGTGAGATGAGTGACACTTGTCTTCTCCTTTCCTCTTTCTCTCAACCTTCACCTTTGCTCACAGCCATCCAAATCTATAGATCTGATCATGACCATTGATCTAAGCCACATCATCTCATCCTCTCAAAGTCTATTAAATCAAGAGCTTCAGTTGAGAGAGAATTAGACTTCAAGTGCATTTTCAAGCAAATCATTTGTAAAACTTATGCATCTATGAGTTTTAATCTTGAAGAAAAATAGCAAATAGCATTTTAGCATAATCATGTAGTATTGCATATCATAGTATCAGTTAACTATCAGTTATCAGTCCATTCTTCATATGCCATCTTGCAAGCTATCAGTGAATTATTTGAGAGAACACCATCTGCAAGCAGGAACAGTGGATTTAGGACACAATGAGACATAAAACATGAAGGTAATATTAGTATTTTTATTTCATATATATTTCATGTAGTTTCATTGGTTATGTTTGGATTTCCTATAGCATTTCCATTGGTATTTTGTGAAACTAACTTGTTGTAGGTAGCATTCTGAGGATGAAATTCAAGTCAACACACTTTTCTCAAAAAATTGTGTTCTCTCTACTGTTCTGAGTTTAAAATCATGGAAATGTAATCTTCTTTTCTCTTTTCATGTGCATGAATATAATAATAGCAGAATAAATATGTATCTTTTGTATGTTAAAAACACTAAAGCTCTACCTGGTTGATCTTTCTAGAAAAAATAGGTAACATTTTTGGCAACATCTGCAATATGTTTGCCTACTAAATATCTTGACCAGCTGCCTTAAGCTTTCCATTGGGCACAGAGTCTTTCAAACTTGTCAATACTGAAAATGTAGCTCATGAACACTGCAAGACTTTCTTTCCTCAAACCTGCCCTAGCTCATTAATTATAGGTATGTGGTTTGTAACAGTAAGCTGTAAAAACTCATTCTTAGGAATGATATGATTGTAATTGATGGGTTATGGCAGGGCAACAACTAAACAACTCTAAAGAACATTGTTGCAGTGCACTATAGCTATCTAAAGGGGGTGGTTTCTATGTGTGGTGGATAATACACATTTTCTTTGCTTCATATAATAGATACTTACCTTTAATAACTATAGGTGCACTGCAGTAGTAAACAAAACTCCTTAAAACTCCTATAGAACTGTGCACTAGGCACTTAGGGAAAATAAAACTGCAAGTTGACCTACTATGCAACAACACTTATTAACAACTAAGAATACTGAAATATGTATAGATTTTAGGCATACCTCAAAAGCAATGCTTGAGGTGAATCCCATTGAATAGGATTGGTTCAACTTCACCATCTATCTTAGATAGTTGGAAGGCATTGTGTTGCTTACACTTAGAAATCATGTAAGGCCCACTCCAAAAAGCATCAAACTTCGTATGCTTGCTTGGCCTGCTCTTGAATTCATCCCATTTTAGGACAATGTCACCTTTTTTGAACACTCTAGGATATGCCCTCTTATAAAATGATCTTTTCATTTGATCTTGGTGATGCTCAATCTGTCTCATTGCTTTATTTCTAACTTCTTCTAACTTAATCAACTGACACAATCTTGATGTCATAGGCTCTTCTTCAATCATATTCAGTTGGTTAGCTAGATCAAGGGCTGGAAACTGAAGTGAAATTGGTAACCTTGCTTCTCTCCCATACACAATCATGCATGGTGACATTCCAATGGACCTTTTTGGTGTGATCATATCAGCTCATAAGGTTTATTTAAGCTTGGTATGCCAAGCTCTCTGATTTCCTTTTTTGGTCCTCTTAATGATTCTGAGAAGATTCTTATTTGTGGACTCACCTTATCCATTACCCTGAGGGTAATAGTTAGATGAGATGTTGAGATAAACATCATTCTTTACTGCCTAATCAGATATTCTTCTCCCTACAAAAGCAAGAGCATTATCTGAAACTATAGATTCAAGAACACTAAATATGGTTATCAGCTCATCATAAAAGTTCAAAACAACTATCTCATTTGCTTCTTTTAGTACCACAACCTCAGTCCACTTAGTAAAATAATCAATGGCTGTGAGAACCCACTTATGGCCAACACTTGAAGGTGGATTTTGTTAGGATTCCCACAGATACTAAGAGGGGGGGGTGAATCAGTATCTAACCGATGTGTAGATTTTCTTAACTTAAAACATGTAGAGCATATTAATACAGTGTACCGGTAAATAGAAAGTAATGCAATAAATAGAGATAAAAACAACCACATGAAAAACACACCATAACACAAGGATTTAATGAGGGAACCCAGTGTGGGAAAAACCTTAGTGGGATTTGTGACCCACAATATTCACTTACGGGCCAATAAGAGAATATTACTGCTACAAGAGGGGCCTGCACATGCAGGAAGGCCAATTGCCTAGAGCTCACTGCTCAAATACAAAATAGGAAGTCTCACTGACTTACAAAATGGATTATATAAATCTAGTGTCTTGTACTGCTTCAAAGTAGCGTCTATAATGCCAGATTCAATACCGGTTTCTGCTCTGCTTCTTACATAAACCCTTAACCTATAATTCGCATAATAGGTCTACCTTATTTCGCCTAATTACATTCCTCTTACTTACTTACACAAATGTTCTACAATGATCTCTCTGATATAAGAGTCATTTTACAACTTGCCAAGTCGGCTTACAATGATTTTACAATAATAAACAAAATATATTTCAACAAAAATCCTATCAGCCTCTATGCCAGTATGCTTTATTTCACTACCGGTGCTGGTGATCTAAGTGTCGATGTAGAGTCTAATCTTGCTAGTCCCAGTGGAATGTCTTTCCAATGTCATAGGATTGTAAGGTTTCCATCAATGACAAAACCTTCAATCACCTATAATGTCTCATTGGAGTGTGCATATGCCAACAATATCCCCCTTTGGCATTGATGGCGACACTCATGAGAAAATTTTAAAAGTGTATCCAAAACTTGTAATCCAAAAATTGTGTACCCAAAAAATATGTGAGCTCCCCCTGAGCAGATAAGTCTTTTGCTGATTATTTTCTCATACTACTACTCCCCCTTTGGCATCAATGAAAAAGGTTATCAAAGTGTCAATAGAGTTGTAGTTTTCTATCTCAACCTTGTAACTGGGTGGTTACAATTTGAAAAAGATCCACAAAAACCAAATTTATGCTTTCCATAAACTTCTTACTATCTTATATTTCTACCTCTATTCTTTGAACTGTACCGGTGAGGTGTTGCATATGCTCTACCGGTGTTTTCTATCCTTGTACTATTGCCTCAAATATTTCTTTCCTCAAGGATGCTAGATAGTCCAGTCTTGGACTTAGTCTTAGTCTCAGATTTTTAGCCTTGTTTATTATTCTCTCCTTTTCTCTCTCCAGCTTCAGTAATTCTTCTTCAAAACTAGTTATCATTTGCTCAAAAATTGATAATGTATCAGGTGAATTAACAAATTTGTTAGCAAGTTTATTTATTTCTTCTTGTACCTTGCTCATTTTCTTATCTATTTCAACTGTTAAAAAGTTTGTCTTGCAAGTATCTTTGTACATAGTTTTAAATTCCTTCAATGAGTTGCATAGTTCCGGTAGAAGTGTGTCAAATTCCCTAGTACACTTCTTTATTTGATCCTCAAAGAGTTTTTGTTTTTCAATTTCTAATTTCTCTTTGAATGCATCTTCCTTTATTTACTCAACTGTCACTGTGTTGTTAGTAATGTACTTCGACAAAGTGTCAAGTTGACTCAAGGAATCCTTATTATCTATGTTGCATTTTGGAGATATCATCTTCAAAATTGGGATTGTGTCATCTATAGCTTTATAAGCTTGTGAACTACAATCAGTTATTTTCTTCAAAGAATCGAAAAGAACTTCAGCTACATTGGTTGATTTGTAACCTGCTAAGGAGGAACCAACATTCTGAATTCCATCGGTGGAGGAAGTAACCATGCTTGTAGTGACCTTTGGTAGGTCAATCTATGTTTCCATTTCCTTAAGCAAGGGTTTTTGTTTCTCTCCGGTTGTCGATGGCATTGTTTCCACATGAACATGTTCCTGTTCCAAAGCCTATTGCTCTACTTGTCTCTCTGTCTTTTGATATGTTCCAGTCTCTATCGGAGTCTCTGTCTTTTTCCCTATGCTATTATCTTCCACTTTTCCTTTGGTGTTATCAATGTTGTTAGCTGTCAGTTGCTTACTAGCCATGTCAGTCTTACCGGTTGTGTCCTTGTCTATCACAATGTTGACCTTTTGAGTATCAACATCCACTGTGTATAGTACCTTAGGATTAGGATTAGTATACTCTTGTGATACATCCATATTGTCATTTGTCGGTTGGTCTTCTGTTGTTGTTACCGGTGGAGTAATCAGAGGCAGTGGGGATAATTTATCTTTTATTTTGATACTAGGAGGTCCACCAACCTTTCCTTTACCCTTATCTTTGTCCTTTTGATAGACTTTGATAGGCTTGGGGTTCCTATACTCTTCCTACTTTTCCTTCTCCACAAGGAATATATCCCATCCATTTTTTGTTTCTTCTATTACCTCATTTACTCTTCCTTCCATTAGTGCAATATGTTGGTGTGCAATAGAGAATAATGACTAGTTGGCCTTTGCAATTAGATCATCTATTTCTTTTGGAGGGTTGACTGGGTAGACAGCAAGTAATTTTTCAATTTTGATTTTCTTGTCAAGTTCTACAATAGATTGTCTTCTTGCTTCCAATCTCTTGAATAATTCATCTGGTAGTTCATCTACAACTTGCATTAAAAACTTCTTATAGATATCCAGGTGTAAAATGACATTGTTTTCAACTTGCTCTTTCTCATCTGCTGATAGTATATCATATAATTTTTCTATGTTCTTGAGTTTTCCTTCTTCAGTTATTTCATCCAACAGTCTGTCAATCAGAGAAATGTTTTATTGAGTCCTTTTCTTCTTAGGTGTTAGCTTTTTCTTTGGGGTTGTCTTCTTTACCCGAGACCTCACTGCCTGTTGTTTTTGTCTAGTTCTTCTAGGCGAGGGTGTGGATACTAGTGAAGGTTGTCTTTTCCTTACAACTCTTTTAAATTCAGCCGGCTTGTCATTTTCTGAAGAAGTTGCTACCGGTGACAGGTGAGTTTCTGTTTGTTGTGCCTGTAACTCATCTTCAGTGATATCGGTTTGTTTCAGTACATCTTCTTTTATAGCCTTAGCCTGCCTTGAACCTCTCCTTACTGTTGCTTCTACTTTATTTACTCTCTTCTTAGATTGAATTTGGTTTTCAATGGTCTCAGCACTACCAAATACCTCTTCCTTAGGTTCATTTGGTGCTTCCAGAAGGGCTTTAGCATATGTTTCAATGATGTGGTCATCAGTCTCATAGCCCATTTCAGTAACCCAAATTGTTCTTGGGATAACTGCTTCCATCCAGATCTCATCCTTTTTAATCACAAAAGATATATCATCTTTGTATTTGTTAACAATTTCTTGTGACAGACTGATTTTTTTGTTCATTCTGGCCTTTAGTGCTTGAAAATACTCATTGATATTCTTTTCCTTGTTTTCACCCATGTTGTTGAATAAGTCTGATAACTATTTCCCTACTAGTTTGTCAAATCTAAGGTTCTTGTTGCCTATATCAGGCACCTGTTTGGTTATATGTATCATTAAGCATACAAGTAAATTACCAAATCTAAAAGTTACTTTCTTATCCTTCTTGATCTTCCCTAAATTGTCAATCAATTCATCCTTTAACCATTCACATACATCAATTTTCACATTCTCTTTTACCATATCATGTGCACTTTTTATGCATAAACTAGAAACTGAGTTAAGTATGTTTGCATGTGTTGTTTTGTATCCTAAAATCATGCTAACAAATCTCACATTTATGTTGGTCACATCATTAACCCTTAGAAACTTTCTATCGGATCTTGCACCAGTCAAGTTCATTACCAGGTCATTTGAGACCTTCTTTGTTTTGTTTGGTCTGCTACCGGTGGAGGGTAACCCTGTTACAGCTTTCATAGATTCCTTGGTAATTTTATGGATGGATTCAAGCCAAAAGAATGCACCATGTACTCTACTTAACACTATCCTAATAACTTCCTTGGGGAAATCTGAAATGCTGAGAATTTTTGTGAATCTTAGGGTTTTAATAATTTGGTGTTCAGGTTTTACTTTACTAGAATCATCACATATAATAGATTTGTACATGTTCTTGATGTCTTCATCTCCTAATTCTTCTATATGGAAATGGATATTGTAGACGTTTAAAAATGGTCAACGCTTGTGGAGTCATACTTTAACATTTGTGCATTGCCTTATTTTAGGGTTCTTGTGTTGCATTAACATTTCTTCTATGTTAAGCAACCTGGTCTTTATCATTTGCGAGCATCGAGTCCTTCTTCTGCATTCATCATTTTTCTTGCTTTCAAATTAGGTCTTGTTGATAGCAATCTTTAGTCATGATTTTGGTCAATCTTATCCTATTGCATCATGGTGCGTGCTCATTTATCATCATTTTGGACATCATCAATCCTGATTGATGATAGAACTAGGGTTTTTTCCTCTTGTCAATATTTCAATCATCTTTAGCTTGTTAGTAATCATTTGCGATTATCAACTTGTCAATCTTGTCATTTTGTGATCGATTCGTAATTGATCCTTTTCCTTTTCAATCATGTCAATTTGGATTGATTAGTCATTGTTCCTCGCCAATTGGTGCCTATCAATTTGATCTCCTTGTCAATCTTGGTCAATTTGTCATTGATTTTTGTCAACCAATCTCAATCATTTATCAACATTGGTCCTTTCTCAATCAAAATCATGATCAAACCTACATTAATTTCTTGTTGTCTTGACCTAATTCCTTGTCCTCTTATTTCTAGGGTTTTATGATTTGTTCATTTAATCATTTTCTTCTTCTTTGTGGGTCAAATAAATCTATTTATTTAGTCCTAGGTCTCTTTCATGAATTAATTAATGGATGATAACCTATTAATTAATTCACCTAATTTCTATTTCATCTTTTTCCTCAATTTTCTAATTTGCTAACTTCTCCTAATTTCTATTTCATCTTTTTCTCCTATTTTCTTTAATTTTTCTAATATTTCCCTTGATTTCATTCCCTCATTTTCTCCTATGTTTATGCTTCCATTTGTTACAATCATGGAGGCTATTTTCTCTCTTCCCTTTTGTCATGGGAATGGCATTTCAATCTTGTCATAATTTGTCATACATCTTGCATAGCAACTTGTCATAATTTGTCATACACCTTGCATAGAAATTGTCATACATCTGTCATAATTTTGCCATTCTTGATTTGAATTTCCTTTCAAATCTCTTCATGCTAATCTTGTACTCTCTCCAATTTGTCTATAAATTGGATGAGTTTCTTCAATGAAAGTGGAATCAATCACATTTTTGAGTAACCTTATGTTGCAAATTTCATCTCTCAACAACTTGCTTTCCACTTGCATTTTGCACTTGTAGGTGAGATCCACATCAAATTTGAAGGTGAAAGAAGAAAAATGGAGCCACATGAAGGAGATATCTGCATCGGTTTGCTTCGATTTCATTTGATTTTAATATCTTGTCTTTATGTCTTCATTGATTGGATTGGGATTGCTTTCATAGCAGCTTTAGGTTTTGTGGTTGTCCTAATTGCTATTGTTTGATGATTTTCAATTTCTTGATCTACATTTTTGGTGAACCCAACTTGAACTAACCCCTTAACCATGTTTTGAGTGCTTTTGAGCTATTTCCAGGTGAAAAACTCAAGAAACAGGGTGACTCAGAGCTTTCTGGACACTTTTGCACCTGTGTTGACGTTTTATGCACCTGTGTTTGAGTTTTTTGCGCCTGTGTGTGAGTTTTCTACACCTGTGTTTGAGTTTTCTACACCTTTGTTGAAGTTTTATGCACCTGTGTTGATTGGTTTTGCACCTATGTTGAGGCATTCTGCGCCTGTGCAAGGCCATAAACAAAGGTGAAATCAGTTTTTTTTACTTGCAAATTTGTTTGTTTTCATTCTGTTTCTTGCATTCTGGTTTTTCTTTGGTACTAATTCTCTGTGCAGCATCTTGGCGTTAGGTGTGATGAAGACTAAAAATGCAACTACTAACGAATCTTATGCAGGATGCAGTCAAAGACTCTCATTAAAACATATTGCTTGCGATTTTTAAAGTAGTTGCACATTTCATTTCTTAAAGGTTAATGAACACCATGCATGCTTTATCTATTTTTAATTTGATTGCATGTTTTAACCCTTAGAACTAGGCCTACCTCCCAATTTGCCTGGCACTTCGCACAAGCATTGGTGAGAGGGAATGACCCAAAGTGGTGACGGGCTAAAGCCAAGCTCTTCTGAACCACTCTAAATAACTATGGATGCAACGAAATTTTTAGACAATGGGTGTTGGAATGGTATTGCAATGATTTATTCATTGGATCAATACCCACCCGAACGGATGCCCTTACTAGAATCTCTTGTTTTTAGATGCCAAAATCTTTCTATTTGTTGGCTCAGGCATTGTGATACGCACATGCCAAAGACACCTCTCATGTACTCCTCAGTTAGAGATAGCAAGTTCTTGGGAAGTGATGCCCCTTGAACTCGAAGCTTGGTATGCTCAAGAAGTGAGTTCACTGTAAGGGGGAGCCAGTGCTACCAAGCGTCTAGCTATCTAGCTGAGTGTTGTATTTTATGGTTAGAGGATTCAACAGATATTTCCCTTTCTAGCCATAGGATTTGTGGTGAATGTGCTTGATTGTCTTGAGTCAAAGTCAAACAAATATTTTGTCTTCCATGATTGTGAAAGGTTAAATCAAAAACAAACTTTCAAAAGTGCTCATAATCAACTTGGATTTTCAAAATCAACAACCTTCAATTCAAAACAAAAGTCCAAATTTGTCCAAGTATTCATCCAACATTTGAACATGGCTAGTCAAAACATTGAATATCTTTGTTTCAAAATTCATGTCACTTTAGGCTAGGTTTTGCATAGTCCAACTTAGGTCCTAGGACATATTGTCATCTCCCTTCATTTTAGTCCTTTTCATTGCAGCATCCTCATTTTGCACTTAGGTTCAAAATCATTTCCCTAAGTTTGCATTTCTTTGTCATATCCAGGCTAGATTTCCATTTAGGTGACATTCGTGCATTATCCTTGTCATGCTAAAATTAGGTCTTGCCTAGGTTGCATTTTGCATATTCCAAGTCATTGGTCTTCGCATATTCTTATCATTGTATTTTCATCTTGTCTTGGCTTCATCTTGTCATATCATATCCTTAGATCATTTTCATGTCATATCCTAAGTCATTGTCATAATCATTGCCTTCTTGCATTTAGTCTCAAAAATTTGGTTTGTCAAACTTGAAAAATCAAAACTTTGGATGATACCCTAAGTTGTTGTTAGAGAGTCTTGACCTTGTCTAAAATTTGTCCTTTCATTAATATCATTTTTGTCAAACCTAGCTTAGTATCCAAGCATATAGGTGAGACATTGTCAATTTGTCCTATTGTCATTTGGTCCTTTGTCCTTTAAGGTCTTGGCTTCATTTCAACTTCCCAAGGTTGAGTCTTTAGGTTTGCATTCCAAAAAGTTTGTCCAAATCTTGAAAAACAACAAAAACATTTAGTTGCATTGTCATCCTTTTAGGTTGCATTTTTCAAATCCCATTAGTTGCATTTCATAGTGACATGTTTGTTGAAATGAGGTCTCAACCTTCTTACGAAGCCATGTCATCACAATTGAGCAATCAATCATGTCAATCCAATCTCTACATGTCTCATATCTTGGATCAAACCTATCATGATGATTTAAATGTCCAAATACAAAAACTAGAGGAGACACTAGCTCAAGAAAAGGAGATATTGGAACAAAAAGTGAAAAATAGTGAGAAGATTAGATCCCAAATGTCCAAAACATTTCAAAAATTTCAAGGTCCAAACCCAAACTTTGAGCCAATTGATGTAAGATCTCTTATCGATAGTATTCTGCAGTACCATGGGATTACAATACAAGGATATGGTGTGAATGTTGTGGAAGATATGGACATATAAGTGCCAACTTCTTTATAAGGTTTCGAATGAACAACCGAAGATCATGGAGAAATCCTGGTATGGCATGTTTTCATTGTCACAAAGTTGGACACTTGGCTAGAGATTGCAGAGATCAACCTAGAGGAGACACTGAGGAAATAAAAGAAAAATTACAGATAATTTGGAGAAAGAAGAAAATTGTGTCAAATGAAGAAAGCACCTTACCTACCGAGTTAGGTGCACCTATTCCAAATTAATCGGTAAAGGTATGAAGGGACTGCATTCTCTCAAAGGTCAAATCATAACAGTTCCTATTTCATCTTGTACTTAATTCAAAATCTACATAATTAAAGATGCATTAGAAAATTTGAAATTTTATCAAAGTCTTTTGGAAGCCTATCAAGTTGGTAAATGCAGGAAGTCTGGCTACTTAGTAAAAGCATAAAAAGTAGTGGTACCGAGTGCATTTAATGTTTTTTGACCTAACTGCACGAAGCTCAATGAGGTACAATGAACACTTAAAGCTATTGCATAGTCATTTTTCACTCACCAAGTTTTCAAGAAAGTAGAGCAAAGCGAATCAAAGATGATCAAACCTCCTCCGAAGCAAATTCTAAGGTATTTACATCAATCACAATGCATTATCAAGATAGTTTACTGATCATATCAAGTTGTTATTATTACCTAAGTAGAAAGTGTCTATCGTTTGAAAGTCTTCAAACCCTAAGGATCTTTTGTTATTATTTATCTGAAATCTGCAATGGCACCTAAGATCCTGAAGCCCGTTGTTGTTGAGAACATTGAAAAGCCCTCACTGAAATACTCTTTAACTCCCAAAATTACATCTGAACTAGATGACACAACTACATTTTCACTCATTCCGGATAGAGTTTTATTAGTCGAGGATGTGAGATTCTTCACTAAGTGTCGAGTTGAGGAACTAGGTCATGTTGAGATCAAACACACATATGATGAATTGTGTATCGATGGTAAAATGGATAGCAAATATGAACACATCAAAATCAAGGGATTGACCGAAGCCCTAACCTATCCCTGTGTCTTCAAACCCCAATGGGTCAAGTTTGTTCTGAGTAGAGTTTGTGATGAATTCATGTGGCTAGAACAACAACCATTTAAGATCACCAAGGAAATCATTCATTTGATCACCGGCTATCCTATTTATGATCATGCCCAAGCTCAGAAAATGATATCACAGAAGGAATTGATCAGTTTAACTAGAGTAGAATCTGATTGTAGGGGACTAAAATTGAACAATGTCATAGATGCAGAGCTAAAATTTGTCATTAGAGTAATAGGTTATTGTTTCTTCTAATCGGCAAGGGAAAACAGTGTACCCTGTGCAGCAGTCGACTTAGCATATAAAATTGTGAAGAAAGGCATGAAAATTGATTTATGTGAGGTATTGTTGAAAAACCTATTCGAGAATCTCAATACTATAAGGAAGCCAAAGAAGAACGATTCAGCTAATACACTAAAATTTGGATCACTTCTGGTATGCATATTTTTCTATTTTGAGAAATTCTTTCTATCAATCGGTAAAGTTGTTTGGGAGCTACACCGACCAATCACCCATCAAATCAATGACTTCATCAAGAAGCTAGGTGATAATTTTAATGATATTATGGATGATTCTTTCAGCAAGTTTCAGGAGAAGATGCATAACAGATATAGAATTCCACCCAAGTTAGTGGAGAGATACAAGGATTACATATGTTTTGAAGTGGACACTGATTACTGCTATGTTAATGTTATGGAACCGAGAACCCAATCTTTGCCACCTATGGGTTATGAGATTGATTTTGACATCACACAATAGTAGATAGATGTTTTTCTTACATTACCAAGGCATGCTACCAAGCTGAGGTATGGAACATATGAAGAAGTGAAGGAAAAAGTAAAAATGAGCATTGTAGTACCCAAGGCTACAAGGAAGGCAACAAAAATGATCAAGGTATTAACAGAGAAATTTGGAGAAGGTTCTTCCTCCACACCTGTCAAGGGAACTCTAGCCATCACCAAAGAGGAATCTGAAGCCCAAGATGCATCTATAACACTGAGCACCGAATTGCCTAAAGGGAAAGTTTTGAAAAGAAAGAAACGGGATACATCAAAAGTATCACCAACTCCTCCAACAAAGCAACCTAAAACAAGAGCATCTGCAGCATCACCGAGTAAGAAACCAAAGAATATTGCCACACCAAAGGTAACAAAAACTTACAAGAAATCTACTCAGAGACTCATTTTGGCTAAAGAGTCTAGTGACACTGAATCTGAAGATGCAAGCAAATTTCAGATTGTCAAGAGTAAAAAGGTAAATGTACATAGTGTTGAAAATTTTTGTGCTGATATGAAGCAATATGGTGGATCTGGAGTATTCAGATATCTTAAATATGAATCTAGATCTGATGATGAAAAGAGACAAATAGAAGAAGTTGTCATCTGCACACTATTGAAATTCCGATTGGTCCCATTGGAAGTATCTAAATCTCTTCCAAATGAATTATATTTTCATATTGACAACAGGTGGAAGTATGCCATGGACTTAGAGAAACAGATGAGAGAAAGAAGTCTGGTACATCTTTTCCTAGACATGTTGGTAGATGAGGTCACCGAACATCTAAAAAACTGCCACACAAAATTCCTAGTCAAGCAAAGAGCCTTGAAATTGATGAATGGCCTTTACTTGGATGTAGAGAATGAGACCAAAGAAAAATGGCAGGAAATCTTTCAAATCAAGAATGTTGGTGAGCAAGCTGAAGTTTAAATAATTGATGTCACCGAGCAAGATCCTGATACCACCGAGAAAGACCCTGCTAACACTATACAAGTTGATGAGGATTTCATGGACACTGAGGCACTAGAACAAGAAATGATAGAAGGGAATGCTTATGCCCAACTTGTATCCAGTGAATCAGTTTTGGAACAAGTTCAGCCCTATCTTCTGGTCAATCATCTTGTTTCAACCGAGGCCCCTTAGGATACGGAACAAGGCACAGAAGGTCACAAGTCAACAATAGGAGAAGCTACTTCTCAAGAACAGACCTCTCAAGCTCCACCTAGCACTGAAAATGTTACTATAGACATCTAAAAATGGTCAACGCTTGCGGAATCGTACTTTAACATTTGCGCATTGCCTTATTTTAGGGTTTTTGCATCTCATTAACATTTCTCCTATGTCATGCACTTGGTCTTTATCATTTGCAAGCATCGAGTCCTTCTTCTGCATTCTTTAGTTTTTCTCGCTTTTGAATTAGGTCTTGTCGATAACAATCTTCAGTCATGGTTTTGGTCAATCTTATCCTGTCGCATCAATGTGCATGCTCATTTGTCATCATTTTGGACATCGTCAATCCTAATTAGGGTTTTGTCCTCTTATCAATCTTGTCATTTTGCGATCGATTTGTCATCGATCGTTGTCCTCTTTTCAATCTTGTCAACTTGCGATCGATTTGTCATTGATCGTTGTCATTTTCAATCTCGTCATTTTGTGATTGATCTATCATCAATCGTTGTCATTCTCAATCGTGTCAATTTGGATCAATTTGTCATTGTTCCTCATCAATTGGCGCATTTGTCAACCAATTTCAATTGTTTATCAATCAAATCTTTTATCAATTCAAAATCATGATCGAATTGACATCAAATCAATCTTACATCAAGACCTAATTGTCGTCCTTGCATTTCTAATTTATCTTCTAGGGTTTCATGATTTATTCATTTAATCTTGATTGTCATTTTCCCTCTAGGTTAAATAATTTATTTATTTATCCTAAGTCTTCTTGTCACAATTAAATATTTATTTAATTGGCTAATTAATTCCTCCTATTTTTGTAAATTAATTAATGAATGAGAAATTATTAATTAATTTACCTAATTTGCATCAATTTCCTAATTTCCAAGTCATCATTTCTAACCTAATTTTCTAATTTCTCCTAAATTCCTAAATGTCTATTTCTATTTCAAATTCTTGTCATAAATCCTTGCATAGCAATTTGTCATAAATTGTCATAAATCCTTGCATAGCAATTTGTCATACACTTGTCATAATTTTGCTATTCTTGATTTGAATTTCCATTCGAATCACTTTCATGCTAATCTAATCTTTTCTCCAATTTTTCTATAAATTGGATGAATTTCTTCAATCAAGGTCTGTGATCCCTGATCCCTGGTCGAATCAATCACGCTTCTAGTATTCTTGTGCTATCATCTTGTCTACTTGCTTTCACATCATGCTTATGCACTAGTAGGTGAGATCCACAAATAAAGCTATTTGAAGGAGAAAGAAGGACAATGGAGCCACATGAAGGAGACATTCAAGTTTGCAATGGTTTGCGTGTGAATTGATGTCTTGTTTTCATGTCGTTATTGAGTGTTTTTAGGATTGGTCAGTGTAGTTGAGTTTTCGTGATTGAACTAGGCCAATTTGTTACTTGCTTTGATGATTTCTAGATTTCCTATCTACAGTTACAACCGAGACAGCAAGCTCAGAGACACCAAAGGACACTACAGAGGCTAAAGAAACCGACCAAAGTGTTGCCCCTACTGAGCAACCTACCAAGGGTCAACAAGCCTCCCAAGCCATTGTTTTAGTTCAACTGATGAAAGGTAAAGAAAAGAAGATGAAAAAGCATAGTTTCAAATTAGATTTGTCAAAACCAATATGTTTCCCAATGTTGATATATCCAAATTAAAAGGGCAAACACTCATTGAATTTGGTGAACTATGCAAAGCCAAAGTTGAACAGGAGAAGCAAATGGCTATTCAAAAGAAAAATAAAGTACTTTAGAAGATGAAAGCACTCTTAATCGATATGCTACCTAAAGCAATAGTGACAAAAGATGCTGCCATCCACATTCAACTGGATGAACTCCTAACCAAGATAGAGACATCTGGAGTAGATGCATCTGAATATTTGAGCAAGTTAAAGCACAAGGAGCTGACTACTAAAATGATTGAAGAGGTACAGAAAGCTATTGCTATTGGCAAAGTTAAACTTGTCAAATTTATTGTTGAGTTGTCCCCTCAACTCAAGCACATTCTTTATTTATTTTAGAAACTCTATACATTTTCTTTACTCATTAAAGATATCAAAAATAAAACTGAAGTGATTGAGAAAGAGATCACCACTCTCTCAAATAAGTTGACCACTGAGCCAAATTCCATTCAGAATTTTTATACAAAGCTACAAAAGCTCATGGCTCAACAATTGGAACTCAGGAATGAAGAGCACAAGATAAGGATGGATATAATGACACTTCAAACATTATTCAGTCCTCATCTTTCATCTGTCCAAGAACAGATTAACAAAGCTACCTCCCTATCCACTCAGCAAGAGGGAAGCACCTTAGATGGACTAATTTCACTATTAGCTGACATTACAGCTCAAAATTCACTCATGGATAGTATCAAGGATGCCCTCTCTGCCGCCCTTACCGATGCAAAGACAAAGTATAAATCAATTTTTTACCAGTTGCCACCACCGAATGGTAACTAAGTTTTGATATTTTTCAAAAAGGGGGAGTGTGTATAGTATCAAAGTATACAAGGGAATGTAGTATACAAGGGGAGTATACCAAGCAGTGATCACCAAAAAGAACCAAGTACAGAATATTGATCACCAAGCATGCAAAATCAGAGTTTTGTACAGTATATTAATAAGGGGAGTATATCTGAATATACTATTTCATTAATAAAAGTATATGCTTTCAGTTTTGTCAAAATTTTGTAAGTATATAGATTTTTGAGTTATGACTTTGAAAGTAGTTTTGTCAAACATCTCAACTAATGTCAAAAGGGGAGATTGTTACTACTTATTATAGTTGCCATTAGTTTTATATCCAAAGTCATTCTATATACTCTAGTCGGTTAATTATTACTACTTATTATAGTTGCCATCAGTTTTATATCCAAAGTCATTCTATATACTCTAGTCGGTTACTACTACTGAAACATTTAGTCGGTATGCACAGAGCAGTCAATTATAGAAGAAAGTAGTCACAAAGCCCAGTATTCATCGAGCTATCTACCAAGTAACATTCCATGTCTACCGAGCAACAATAATGATACACTAAGTTGATATACACTGAGTGAAACATCTTACCAGATTCATTGATCCTAGACACACATGTGGAAACGTGTTACAAGATCGAGGAACATAGAACTGTTATCACATTGAAAATTGCACTTAAGGATTGTGTATGATTTTGGGGTCATCTATCCAATGAAATATTTTGTATGGTTATTCATTTGATAAATCATGTTTGTAAGATCGAAGCAATGAACCAGATCACTGACATAAGATATCTATGTATACAACATGAATTGAGGATCAAAAATATATGAGAAGAAAAAAAGAAGAGATGAATGTGTGTGAAGCAAGACACATGTGACAGATAAGGAAGCACTGAGTAATGCGACTGTCAGAGACACAAAGGTCACCAAGATGCTTTTCAGAGAATAGTCAAGGTACAGAGTAAACAGAAGGGTTTACTGAGTTACTTTATGGGTTACCGAGGTATGCTATAAGCAAGGTAATCTCATTTTGAGAACATAGAATGTACTATAACATTCCAGATGTAAAGTTGTAGATATTTGTAAAGATTTTATTGTAATATTTTGAAGTTGTAAGAGAAACCTTTAACAGGTTAAAAGACTCTAACAAAGTCTATAAATTGTAAAGCCTTTAACCAGGTGCAGCATTTAGAATAAGTGTTGTAAAATCCTTTAGCAAGGTAGATCTAATGATCTTAATACTCCTAACAGGGTAAGCTATCAGAAATAGCTATACATATAGCTATAACCGAGCAACCTTTATTATTGTAGTAGTGAAGTTGTGGGTGCCATCCCCACCGCAGTTTTTCTCTCTAACCAAGAGTTCCTATGTAACTAAAATATATGTGTTATGGAGTGAATCATGTATGATTATTATTTATTCATTTTAGCTTTATCTTATGTTACAGCAGCTTTTGGTTTATGCATATCAGTGAAGATATTGTTGAAGAAAAGATTTGTATTATTGATTCACCCCTCCCCTCTCAGTACATTAGCTTTCCATATTGAGCCCAACATGACCAACTTGGTGACTTTAATATCAACATCAAATTCCATCACCTTAGTCACCCAACTAGCCCTCCTATCATTTAAGTCCGTACTGAGCAAAAAATCTTTAACTAAGGTGTGAGCAACCATCAACTTAATCTTGTTGTTAGATAGCATATGCTTAAACTTTTTCAAACTCCTAACAATAGCAAGAATATGTTTTTCAACAAAAGAATACTTCTCATCATAGTCCTTAAGACCTTGGCTGAAAAAGGCCAAAGGCTACTCTAAACCATGCTCATTCTCCTAAACCAACATAGTTGATGTGTTGTCAATACTTCCATAAGCATACAAGATAAAGTCTTTTGAGAAATCTGGGTTCAACAAAGTAGGAGCATCTGCAAGTGCCTCCTTTATCATCTCAAAACTCCTCTTTCCATCCTTAGTACAGCTGAAAGGATATTCTTTTTCAGCATAGAAGTTAGAGGCTTTAATAATTCTGCAATATCTAGAATAAACCTTCTAACAAAATTAATCCTACCCAAGAAACTTTGCAAGCCCTTCTTGTGTGCTAGTAGAGGAAGAGAAATAATTGCACTTACCCTCTCTGAATTAATAGTAATTCCTTCTTTTGACACCACATAACTAAGAAGCTTACCCTCATGAACAACAAACACACATTGTTTTGGGTTAAGAGATACACCATATTCCTTGCACCTCTCAAAAATCTTTCTTAGGTGAGCTAAGTGTTCATCTAAATTTCTGGAATAAATAGTGACATCATCCAAATAAACAAGTACAAACTTATACATCAAACCATGAAATGCCATATCTATTAGGCCCTACCCTGAGCCATCCTAGCATTTCAGTGATTTTCATGTTGGAAGTATTATGGATGTTTTTCTTTTATGCATTATGGATATAGAACTTTATATGATCCCATAAATTGGATAACATTGCTATATTGATGCTTGATTTCTATGCATTATGGGTATAGAATTTTATATGATTCTAGAATAGGATAACATTGAGATGATGTATGTCTTTATTTGATTTGTAGGACTTTATTATGATGCTAGAAATATGATTGCATATCTTATGAATGGATTAAATTTGTGAGGATTATGATAAATTGCTTACGAGAATTGCTTTGATATATGGTAAATTGTATTGTATGATGTCAATTGTATGCAGAGTGATTGATGTGTATTCTTATTTATGTGGTTTAATATTATATGAGACTATTGGAAAGTACTAATTTGTAATTGAGATGTGCAGGAAATTATCGATGTGACCATGGAAACATTATGGAGAATCAAACCTAGGCCTATCTACATTCGTAAAACTAGGGGTTGTCTATTTGGAGAGACAACACCCCGTATGTATTGTATTTTATTCGTAGACGTAAATGTTGCATGTGTGTAAATTGTAATTATTAAATTGTTTAAATCTTTCAAGGGACAATTGCCATGTGTGCATTTGTGATGTGGAATTATTTTGTAGTGTCACTTGACACATATGTTGTATGTTGTGTTGGCAATTGTCATGTCACCTTTTTGAGAGATTTACTTTTTGTTTAATTGAAATTTTTCCAAATTATCCTTGAAGGTTCCAAGAAATCTAGGATAGTGAGCCATGAGGAGGGTCAACTCAGAGTTGACCCGTAGGTTAACTTTAGGTGGACTTTCAAAGGGTTAAATCAACTCCTAGAGTCAATTTTGGGGCATTTTTATTGGGCCTCATGGGGTACCTATGGGTGAGGGCCAAATTTGGCCAAGTGTCTTTCCCCTAGGGCTTGTTTAACAACCCAAAAAAGTGGGTTTTCCTAGATGGTAGAATTTCATCTTTAGGAGTGCCATCCTTGGTTAGATAACCTTCTTGGTAGGTGTTATTCATCTTCCCCATTTCATTCCTCTTCTTGAGGTGCCTTGGTTAGAGAGTGTGTAAGACCTAGGGAAGACCAACCAATGGGAGTCTCACTCTATCCAAGAGGTTGGAACGAGTGAGAAGAGCCTTCCTAGGCTAGAGATTGAGGCTTAGTGAGTTAATGACCCACTCTCCATCTTTAGAGATTTTGACAATTTTGGGAGAAAAACCAGTTTTAGAATAGGAATTTTGGCTAAGTGTTGCAGAAAAGATTTGTGGAATTGGGCTGCTCTTCTCCAAGCTATCCCTAGAAACCCCTTGGCAGATTCAAGGTTGGTGCTTTTCTTACTTGTTTATTTGAAATCTGTTTGTAGGATTGGTTGAATGCAATGTTGTTCTCCTTGCTCTTTCCTTTGTTAAAATATTATGTGATCTTCCTCTTATTTTTGTTTATGCTTTTCTTGTGTTTTGGGAGTATCCAAGGCCTTCTTACCCTTGGGAGGGTAGGATGGTCTTGGGGGTGGAAGGAGTTTGACAGCCTTAGAGTGAGAGGCTCACATTTTGAGCATAATCTCAAGGGTTTGTTTATGTGACCCTTGTTGCATAGTTGTGTTTATACATTTGGGGGTCATAAGGGGAGAAAATATGGCATGTATGCCTTGGGGGTCATAAGGATGTGGGGTTAAGATGATTTATGTTGTGTTCTTGGTTGCCATGAGTTGGTTGTGATTTACTATCTTGCAGTTCTCCTCAAAAGTACTTGGTCCACTTCCACCCTTGTAAACATCACATTATGTGATGAAGTTTAGCCTTGGATGGGAATGTGTCTATTTGAGTTTTTCCCCTTGCTTGTTTGTGTTTGCTTGAGTGTAACCCGTCTAGGACTTGGTTCTCCAAGCTCGAGGGTGGCTTCTAGTAAGCCTAGTTTGGGAGGTGAGCACCCCATGGTCATAGCCTTAAATTTTGAATGCAGATTGCTTGGAAAAGAAAGCTAGGAGTTGCAGATTTTACTTTAGTTGCAGAAAAAAAAATGTAATATTGTAATTTGTTAAAAAGAAAAGAATAGGAAATGTAATATTATATTTGAGTTGCAGAAATGTAAGTGAGGAGATTTATATTGTATTTATTTTTGTATGAAGAAATGCATTATTTTATTTAAGTCCTCCGTATTAGGAATGAGAGACTGGTTGGGGTATTACCCTCATTGTAAAAGTTGACTATTGTATTTAAAATGTTCTTATGAGAAAAGTGTTTGTGAATGAAACGTTGTAATGTTAATGTTGTTTCTTTTATCCGAAATCTATCCATTATAAGAAAACTGTATTTTATTTAAATCTATCATTTAACTACAATCTGTCATCTATTATCTCTGTAATTTGTAAAAAGAAAAAGAAAAAGATGCAGAAAAAGAAATGAAAATGTTTTAAGTGTTTTTCTTGTAAAATTTAAATGTTGTTGTAGTTATATTTATTACTGTCATTTTCTTTTATTTCAAAAGAAAAGAAAGTTAAAATAGACAAATCTAGATGTATCTCTTCCTACTATTAACTATTAGAAGTTAGAATGAAAAGAAATGTAGTAGGTAAATCTGTTAGTTTAAAAAGGATTGTTGTATGTAAAAAGAAAGAGATAATTATTCAGATTTAGGCATAGTAGAGAAATCTAAAGATATAGGTAGAAGCCATTAATTCTGTTTTATTACTGTATTAAAGTGAAAAAAAAATAATAATAACAGAAAATAACATTTCCATTTACCAGTTGCTATTTTCTAGTATTATACTTTGAATTCATGCATTCTTAATGAAAATTATATATATATATATATATATAATAAAAATATAATTTAAAATAAACAAAAAAAAAGAAACTAAAAAAAGAGAGATTTTATGAGGGGCCAAACCACTGTGGGTAAACACAGTGGTTGGCACGGCCGCACTGTGTTCACCACAGTGGATGGCATGGGCCACCACTGTGGTTACCCAGAGTGGTCAGTACAAGGGCCGCCACTGTGGGTAACCATAGTGGGCGGCTCACGGCCACCACTGCGGGTGCCCACAATGAGCAGCACCGACCGCCGCTATGGATATCCATAGTGGCATTCGGGGAGCCTCCCCGCCCTGCCAAACTCAGACCTCCTTCGCTTTTTTCCCACTCCGGCCACCGCCTTGCCTCCATTCGGTCGTCGCCTCACGGCCACCCGAACCCTGCACACACACACTAATCACACACACAAAAAAAATATATAATAAACCCTAACCCAATTTCGGGTTAAGGTAAAAACAATTAAGAGAAAAAAAAGGGAAATTCTAGATGCTAAAAATGCAACCCTAACCCTATTTTGGGTTAGGGTTAGCATTTAAATAACAAAGATATATTGGAAATGCAACCCTAGCCCATATTCGAGTTAGGGTTTGCATATAAAAATAAGAGAGGGAAATTGAATTATAGTTTTTTTAATTATAACTTTTAATTTAGGGTTTATTTATAAGTGGAAATATAATATCTAATGGGTATAGTTGGTTCATTTTTTTTATTGAAGAAATATACATGTATAAATAGGTATAAATATAGATTTGTTCATCCAATTGTTATATATATATAATTTATATATATGCTATATTTTTACATACATATATATATATATATATATATATATATATATATATATATATATATATATATATATATATATATATATATATATATAAGGTTAGGTGGAAAACCTATTTAATTTGATTTTATTAATAAATATTAATGAACGCATAAGTAATAACTAGACCCTATATATATATAAGAGGTTAGGTGGAAAACCTATTTAATTTGATTTTATTAATAAATATTAATGAACGTGTAAGTAATAACTAGACCCTTTCACTTTTAGCTGAATTTTTAAATTGGGGGAATTAATTTTATATAGTCTTAATATCGCAATTATTGACGTAATTTTATCGAGGGTTATTAATAAGGACATTCATAGATAATTTTTGTATTTAATTAAATGTGGACATCAAGTTAATTTTAATTTGGGGAAAATTTGTAAATGAGAATTATTAACTATTTTATATGAATTTTTAACCTATGAGGCCAATTTTGGCCCGATTATTTAATCGTCAAAATTTGATGGTTTAGGGGAAACTAAAATTGACTATAGTATAATTTAGATTTATTTGGCAAATAACATTATTGAATTTGTAACCTTATTGGTTAAAATTAATTAATGAATTTGCGTGCGCCCAATTAATTAATTTTAAATTTAAGATAGCATTATCATTGTTTGGGCTTGGGATGTTTTAAATGCAATTGAGATATTTAAATATCACTCGACTTTAATTAGCGGCAATTTAAATAGGTTAATTAAATTAACTAATTAATTTGTGATAACCCTCTTGGGAATATTTAGCCTTCATTATTAATGTCGCTTATTTGAGTTAGTTAATTAATCCAACTTTAGAAAACAATTCTACTTACACCCTAGTTAAGACAGAACTCAATTGATTCCACTTTAAATGTAGATTACTTTGTGAGTTTATGTTTCTCAAAAAAAAAATCTTATGTTTCATTTTTGCCCAAAAGTTTGGGCACGACATTTTGGTATCAGAGCAAGGTTTCCAACACTAGGAACCTTTCTCCATTACGTTTCGCTTTGATTATTTAATTAATTAAATTTTTCCCTAAAAATTATTTATTTATTTTATTTTATTTTATTTTCTCATAAGGATGCCTCTGACTACGCGACAAGCTCACAAGCGCGGAAGGGGTCCTAGGCATATGTGTATGGCACACGAAGATGTTGATAGGGAGGAACTGGTTCTGGAAGGGAACCCAGAGGCCCCTCCCAAAACACCAGTTGACCCAAACCAAGACATCTTATTAGCACTTCAGAACCTGATTGGGATAGTGCAGGATAGGCTTCCAGCAGTTGTCCGTCATGCAGAAATCCAAAACTCAGGGAGCCTTAGATCAGCAGATAGGGAGCGGAGTAGGAGTCCACCTCCTAATCCCATAGAGGGTCAGGCTGAGCATGAGTCTGAGTTCGTTCATCTACCCGAACCACCTCCAATAGCAGCACCTGTGTACTTTGAGAGAGCACATCGTGAACCAAGGGATCTGATCAGAGAGGTTTTGCGCCTCCAGCCACCATCTTTTGGGGGATCTACCGACAGGGTAGAAGTTGAGGCTTGACTTTTGAGCCTAGATCGGTGCTTCGCATTACATTCTTAGGAAAGCAATCTGAAGGCACGAGTTGCAGTCCACCATTTGAGAGCGACGGCCTCCACATGGTGGAGACAGGAGGAATACAAGTGTGGCCTAGCTCTAGACACCCTCACATGGGAGATCTTCATAGAGAGGTTTAGGGAGAGATACCTATCAGAGAACTTCAGGTAGCATAGGATAGATGAGTTCCACAACCTCCAACAGAAGGGTCTCTCAGTGACCTAGTATGAAAGAAAGTTCATTAAGCTCCTACCTTATGTGGATTACCTAAACGATGAGAAGCTTCTTGTCAACCATTTTATCAGGGGACTTAATGTCAGGATAGCAAGACCGGTGAGGATGGTCACTCCAAGGAGCCTTTGGTTTGTCATGGATAAGGCCTTGATAGCCAAGGTGATTCAGGTCAGGCCATAGGACATGAGGGATCAATTTCAGAACCGAAACACGGCACCCCCCAGTCTTTTGGGTTTCAGAAACCCTACTAGAAAGGCAACCATAGAAATGCATCAAGGTCCTATAAACCCCCTCCTCCACAGCAGTCACAGCAAAGTTAGAGGCAGAGGCCCCTTCAGGGATAGCAGGGCTCCAAGCCCAAGCAGTGGCATTCACAGGATCCTAGGTGCGACCAGAGAGTATAGGGTACATACACACCTCTGGCATGGACTCAGGAGTCCTCTAGGGGTGGGTACAGTGGTTCGAGTAGGACAGGTGGGCAACCTTTCTCTAGGCCTCAGGGTGCACAGTTTTAGGCATGCGGTGCTTGTTTCACATGTGGAGCCATGGGGCACATGGTGAGAGAGTGTCCGCAGGGTTAGATGGTAGGTAGTCAGAGGATGGCAGCATCAAAGCCTACAATTGGAGATATGGGCAAGTCCCATAGGGTCTTCATAGCGGTTGACAACCACTAGGCAGAGCACCAGGCCATAGCCATTGAGGCTTTAAGTATGATCAAAGGTATTGGTATTTCTATATTATTTGACTCAGGAGCTACTAACTCCTTTATATCTCTATTGGTTGTGGAGCATTGTGGGCTAGTGGTAGTTAGGCAAGGTGTCAGTTGGGAAGTGGAGTTAGCATTAGGGGCTAGAGTGTCAGTGGATTCAAAGGTTAGGGGATGTCTGCTCCAGATTGGTAATACCACCACCTTAGTAGACCTTAGAGTTACACCACTCAGATCTTATGGCATTGTACTTGGTATGGATTGGCTTTATGCCCATAGAGCCAAGATGGATTGTTGCCTGAAAAAGATTGAGTGTGAGGATGATCATGGTGCTCCCATAGAAATCACTGGGATTCAGAGGCCCATGTCTCTTCGTATGATTTTCTCTATGCAGCTTAAGCTGAGCATGCGAAAGGGATGTCACTTGTTTCCTATCACCATTAGTGATAGAGAGGAAGAAAATGAGAAGGAGCCTTCCCTAGATGATCATCCCATCCTTGAGGCATTTGTAGATGTGTTTCTAGCCAAGCTACCTAGTATGCCACCTAGCAGAGAGATTGACTTCCACATAGATCTGGTACAAGGAGTCGAGCCAGTTTCGAGAGAACCTTATAGGATGACCACACATGAGCTTAATGAGATCAAGATGTAGCTAGAGGAACTCTTAGAGAAGGGTCACATTCATCCTAGCATCTCTCCTTGGGGTGCACTAGTCATCTTCATGAAGAAGAAGGAGGAGTCCCTTTGGTTATGCATGGATTACAGGAAACTGAACAAAGTAACCATCAAGAACCGTTATCCCTTGCCTAGGATCGATGATTTATTTGACCAGCTTCAGGGTGCTAAAGTGTTTTCTAAAATAAATCTAAAGTCAGGGTATCATCAGTTGAGGATTGTGGAGAGTGATATCCACAAGACCGTGTTTCGCAATAGATATGGCCACTATGAGTTCACTATGGACCCACTTGGTCTTACGAATGCTCCAGTTGTATTCATGAGTCTCATGAATGGGGTATTCCACACTTTCCTTGATCAATTTGTGATTGTGTTCCTTAATGACATATTGATATATTCTCAGAATGAGAAGGAGCATGAGGAGCATTTGAGGCAGGTTTTGGAGTGTTTGAGGGACAACTAGTTGTTCGGTAGTTTGTCAAAGTATGCTTTCTTTAGATCAGAGGTCAAGTACCTTGGGCATGTTATATCTGGTGATGGGATCTTAGTTGACCCATCAAAGATCAGAGCTATTATGGATTGGCTAGCGCCAACCAGTGTGACAGAGGTTAGGAGCTTCATGGGTTTAGCAGGATACTAAAGACACTTCATTGAGGGATTTTCCAGAGTTGTGCATCCCATTACATCCCTCCAGTGAAAGGGAAAGAAATTCGAGTGGACAGAGAGGTGTGAGAGGGCTTTTCAAGATCTGAAAAGGGCACTCACTAGTGCACCTATCCTCATTGTGTCAGACCTCATGGCTGATTTCATGGTATGCACGGATACTTCCTTGGATGGATTAGGAGCAGTCCTTATGCAGGAGGGTTGAGTTATACCTTATGAGTCTAGGAAACTTAAGACTCACGATCTTAACTACCCTATGCATGACCTAGAGCTTGCAGTAGTAGTACATGCACTTGTGAGGTGGAAACACTTCCTTTTGGGTCATCACTTCGATCTTCATTCAGACCATCAAAGTTTGCAGTACATCTTCACCCAGCCTAATCTTAATGCCCGTCAGAGGACATGGATGGAGTTTCTATGTGAGTATGATTTTGATGTCCACTATATCGAGGGGAAAGAGAATGTAGTTGAAGATGCCTTGAGTAGGAGACGATGTGAGGTATACTCCATATCTATGAGCACAGATTTGAGAGACCATATATTGTAGCAGTTGCTAGAGGATGGATGGTATCTAGAGGTTTTTCAGAGGATTCGATCTCAGGAGACCCTGGAGGGGAAGTATGTGGATTACTCTTTAGAGTCCGATGGACTATTACGCCATAGAGGACACATCTATGTACCTTCTCCCAAGGGATTACGAGAGTTCATTGTCATGGAGGCTCATAGAGCTCCTTATGCAGCGCATCCTGGAGTTAAGAAGTTGTATGCAGACTTGAGGTAGTTATATCATTGGCCTGGTATGCGCCAGCTTATTGCTGAGTTAGTAGCCCAATGCCTTGAGTGTTAGAGAGTCAAGGTGGAGCACTGCCATCCAAGTGGGTTGCTCCAGTCTCATGCTATACCAAAGTGGAAGTGGGATACTATATGTATGGATTTCATCATTGGTCTTCCCATGTCATCTCATCACCATGATGCTATCTTCATGACAGTTGACAAGTTGACCAAAGTGGCCCACTTCTCACCAATCTGGACTACCTTCATAGCACTAGCAGTGGCACAGGTGTTCTTGTGAGACATTGTCAGGCTTCATGGTGTTCCACGCAAGATTATTTTCAATAGGGTTTCCCTCTTCACTTCTTCCTTTTGGAAGGCATTACAGGCAAAAATGGGCACCAAGCTCAATTACAGCACAACCTATCATCCAGAAATGGATGGATAGACATAGTGGGTTAACCAGGTGTTAGAGGATATGCTCTACATGTATGTCATGGATCATCAGACCAGATGGGAGGAGTACCTTCATTTAGTAGAGTTTGCCTATAATAATGGGCATCACACTTCTTTGGGAATGCCACCTTTTCGGGCCTTGTATGGCAGACCTTGCAGGAAACCTTTGAGTTGGGACCGTATTGAGGATATAGTGGCCATAGGTCCTAAGATGATTCGTGATATGGAGCAGCAGGTAAATTTGATTAGATAGCGCCTTAGAGAGGCACAGGATAGGCAGAAGAAGTATGCAAATGCAAAGAGGATAGACTAGAGTTACATGGTTGGGGACAAAGTTTTTCTGAGAGTGTGGCCACGTAAGAGTCCAATCTGTTATGGAAAGGGTTCTAAGCTTGCACCTCACTTTGTTGAACCATTTGAGATCCTTGAGAGGATAGGACCAGTTGCTTATCACCTATCTTTGCCACCTAGTCTGTCACGCATTCACGATGTGTTTCATGTTTCAGTTTTGAGGAAGTATATCTATGATGAGTCTCATATTTTAGATTGGGATGCTTTGCAGGTGGAGTCGGACAAGTAGCTAGCTTTGGAGCCCATTCGCATTTTGGCTCACCAGACGTTGGCCCTTCAAGGTCGAGAGTTGGACCAAGTTAGGGTCTAGTGGGATTGCTATGATGAGGTTACAGCTTCATGGGAGGATGCAGCACGTATGAGATCACAGTAACCTCATCTTTTTTATGAACTCCAGGACAAAGTTCATGCCTAGAGGGGGAGGGTGTGAGGCCCTACCCCGACCCATCCTAGCATTTCAGTGATTTTCATGTTGGAACTATTATGGATGCTTTATTTTTATGCATTATGGATATAGAACTTTATATGATCCCACAAATTAGATAACATTGGTATATTGATGCTTCATTTCTATGCATTATGGCTATGGAATTTTATATGATTCTAGAATAGGATAACATTGAGACGATGTATGTCATTATTTGATTTGTAGGACATTATTATGATGCTAGAAATATGATTGCATATCTTCTGAATGGATTAAATTTATGAGGATTACGATAAATTGCTTATGTGAATTGCTTTGATATATGGTAAATCGTATTGTATGATGTCAATTGTATGCAGAGTGATTGATGTGTATTCTTATTTATGTGGTTTAATATTATATGAGACTATTGGAAAGTACTAATGTGTAATTGAGATGCGCAGGAAATTATCCATTTGACTATGGAAACATTATGGAGAATCAAACCTAGGCCTATGTACATTCGTAAAACTAGGGGTTGTCTATTTGGAGAGACAACACCCCGTATGTATTGTATTTTATTTGTAAACGTAAATGTTGCATGTGTGTAAATTGTAATTATTAATTTTTTAAATCTTTCAAGGGACAATTGCCATGTGTGCATTTGTGATGTGGAATTATTTTGTAGTGTCACTTGATACATATGTCGTATGTTGTGTTGGCAATTGTCATGTCACCTTTTTGAGAGATTTATTTTTTGTTTAATTGATATATTTCCAAATTATCCTTGAAGGTTCCAATAAATCTAGGATAGTGAGGCATAAGGAGGGTCAACTTAGAGTTGACCCGTAGGTTAACTTTAGGTGGACTTTCAAAGGGTTAAATCAACTCCTAGAGTCAGTTTTGGGGCATTTTTATTGGGCCTCATGGGGTACCTAGGGGTGAGGGCCAAATTTGGCCAAGTGTCTTTCCCCTAGGGCTTGTTTAACCACCCCAAAAAGTGGGTTTTCCTAGATGGTCGAATTTCATCTTTAGGAGTGCCATCCTTGCTTAGATAACCTTCTTGGTAGGTGTTATTCCTCTTCCCCATTTCATTCCTCTTCTTGAGGTGCCTTGGTTATAGAGTGTGTAAGACCTAGGGAAGACCAACCAATGGGAATCTCTCACTCTATCCAAGAGGTTGGAAGGAGTGAAAGAAGCCTTCTTAGGCTAGAGATTGAGGCTTAGTGAGTTAATGACCCACTCTCCATCTTTAAAGATTTTGACAATTTTGGGAGAAAAACCAGTTTTAGAATAAGAATTTTGGCTAAGTGTTGCAGAAAAGATTTTTGGAATTGGGTTGCTTTTCTCCAAGTTATCCCTAGAAACCCCTTGACAAATTCAAGGTTGGTGCTTTTCTTACTTGTTTATTTGAAATCTGTTTGTAGGATTGGTTGAATGCAATGTTTTTCTCCTTGCTCTTTCCTTTGTGAAAATATTATGTGATCTTCCTCTTATTTCTATTTATACTTTTCTTGTGTTTTGGGAGTATCCAAGGCCTTCTTACCCTTGGGAGGGTAGGATGGTCTTGGGGGTGGAAGGAGTTTGACAGTCTTAGAGTGAGAGGCTCTCATTTTGAGAGTGATCTCAAGGGTTTGTTTATGTGACCCTTGCTGCATAGTTGTGTTTATGCATTCAGGGGTCATAAGGGGAGAAAATATGGTATATATGCCTTGGGGGTCATAAGGATGTGGGGTTAAGATGATTTCTATTGTGTTCTTGGTTGCCATGAGTGGGCTGTGATTTACTATCTTGCAGTTCTCCTCAAAGGTACTTGGTCCACTTCCACCCTTGTAAACATCACATTATGTGATGAAGTTTAGCCTTGGATGGGAATGTGTCTATTTGAGTTTTTCCCCTTGCTTGTTTGTGTTTGCTTTAGTGTAACCCATCTAGGACTTGGTTCTCCAAGCTCGAGGGTGGCTTCTAGTAAGCCTAGGCTGGGAGGTGAGAACCTCATGGTCACAGCCTTAAATTTTGAATGCAGGTTGTTTGGAAAAGAAAGCTAGGAGTTGTAGATTTTACTTTAGCTGCAGAAAAAAAAAAAAAAAAAAAAAGAGAATGTAATATTGTAATTTGTTAAAAAGGAAAGAATAGGAAATGTAATATTATATTTGAGTTGCAGAAAAATATGTGAGGAGATTTATATTGTATTTATTTTTGTATGAAGAAATGCATTATTTTATTTAAGTCCTCATTATTAGGAATGAGAGACCAGTTGGGGTATTACCCTCATTGTAAAAGTTGACTATTGTATTTAAAATGTTCTTATGAGAGAAGTGTTTGAGAATGAAAGGTTGTAATGTTAATATTGTTTCTTTTATCTGAAATCTATCCATTATAAGAAAACTGTATTTTATTCTATCATTTAACTACAATTTGTCATCTATTATCTCTGTAATTTGTAAAAAGAAAAAAAAAGATGCAAAAAAAGAAATGAAAATGTTTTAAGTGTTTTTCCTATAAAATTTAAATGTTGTTGTAGTTATATTTATTACTGTCATTTTCCTTTATTTCAAAAGAAAAGAAAGTTAAAATAGACAAATCTAGATGTATCTCTTCCTACTGTTAACTATTAGAAGTTAGAATGAAAAGAAATGCAGTAGGTAAATCTGTTAGTTTAAAAAGGATTGTTGTATGTAAAAAAAAAGAGATACTAATTCAGATTTAGGCATAGCAGAGAAATCTAGAGATACAGGTAGAAACCATTAATTCTGTTTTATTACTATATTAAAGTAAAAAATAAAAATATAACAGAAAACAACATTTCCATTTACGAGTTGCTATTTTCCAGTCTTATACTTTGAATTCATGCATTCTTAATGAAAATTATATATATATATATATGTGTGTGTGTGTGTGTGTGTGTGTGTGTGTGTGTGTGTGTGTGTGTGTGTGTGTGTGTGTGTGTGTGTGTGTGTGTGTGTGTGTGTGTGTGTGTGTGTATGTATGTATATTAATACTCTGCAAATTTTGTCTTTTAAAAGAAAAGAGTAAACTAAAACATAGGAAAATATGCATATAGGGCAAACTAGGAAAAGTTTAAAAGATATTTCATTAGTATTCTGTTTTATTTAAAAAAAAAAAAACTAGACATGTATTCAAAGATTTTATTTAAAGAAAAAGAAAAATACTTATATATATATATATATATATATATATATATATATATATATATATATATATATATATATATATATATATATATATATAAACATATAATTTAAAATAAACAAAAAAAATTAACAAAGAAAAAGAGAGATTTTTTTGAGGGGCCGAACCACTGTGCTTACACACAGTGGACGACGCGGGAGGGTGCCGCCACTATGGGTAAACATAGTGGTCGGCACGGCTGCACTATGTTCACCACAGTGGATGGCACGGGCCGTCACTGTGGTTACCCATAGTGGTCAGCACGGGGACCGCCACTATGGGTAACCATAGTGGGTGGCTCACGGCCGCCACTGCGGGTGCCCACAGTGAGCAGCACCGGCTGCTGCTGTGGGTATCCACAGTGGCGTTTGGGGAGCCTCCCTGCCCTGCCAAACTTGGACCTCCTTCGCTTTTTCCCCACTCCGGCCACCGCCTCCATGGCTGCAACCTCACGGCCACCCAAACCCCGCACACACACACTAATCACACACACAAAAAATATATATATAATAAACCCTAACCCAATTTGGGTTAGGGTAAAAACAATTAAGAGAAAAAAAAAAGGGAAATTCTAGATGCTAAAAATGCAACCCTAACCCTATTTCGGGTTAGGATTAGCATTTAAATAACAAAGATATATTGGAAATGCAACCCTAGCCCATATTCGGGTTAGGGTTTGCATATAAAAATAAGAGAGGGAAATTGAATTATAGTTTTTTTAATTATATATTTTAATTTAGGGTTTATTTATAAGTTGAAATATAATATCTAATGGGTATAGTTGGTTCATTTTTTTTATTAAAGAAATATACATGTATAAATAGGTATAAATATAGATTTGTTCATCCAATTGTTATATATATATAATTTATATATATGCTATATTTTTACATATAGGTGTATATATATATAAGAGGTTAGGTGGAAAACCTATTTAATTTGATTTTATTAATAAATATTAATGAATGCGAAAGTAATAACTAGACCCTTTCACTTTTAGCTGAATTTTTTAATTGGGGGAATTAATTTTATATAGTCTTAATATCGCAATTATTGATGTAATTTTATCAAGGGTTATTAATAAGGACATTCATAGATAATTTTTGTATTTAATTAAATGTGGACGTCAAGTTAAATTTAATTTGGGGAAAATTTGTAAATGAGAAATATTAATTATTTTATACGAATTTTTAACCTATGAGGCCAATTTTGGCCAGATTATTTAATCATCAAAATTTGAAGGTTTAGGGGAAACTAAAATTGGCTATAGTACAATTTAGATTTATTTGGCAAATAACATTATTGAATTTGTAACCTTATTGGTTAAAATTAATTAATGAATTTGCATGTGCCCAATTAATTAATTTTAAATTTAAGATAGCATTATCATTGTTTGGGCTTGGGATGTTTTAAATGCAATTGAGATATTTAAATATCCCTTGACTTTAATTAGCGGCAATTTAAATAGGTTAATTAAATTAACTAATTAATTTGTGATAACCCTCTTGGGAATATTTAGCCTTCATTATTAATGTCGCTTATTTGAGTTAGTTAATTAATCCAACTTTAGAAAACAATTCTACTTACACCCTAGTTAAGACAGAACTCAATTGATTCCACTTTAAATGTAGATTACTTTGTGAGTTTATGTTGCTCAAAAAAAATTGTTTTGTTCCATTTTTGCCCAAAAGTTTGGGCATGACAATATCCATGGCATGCTGAAAATTGGTACCAACATTTGACAAACCAAATGGCATTTTTTTATATGCCATAGTACCCTATTTGGTTGTAAATGTTGTCTTAAACTAATCCTCCTCCTTCACTAAAACTTGGTTATATCCTGAGAAACCATCTAGCAAGGAAAATCTTTCAGAACCTACAACAACTTGTAGAATCTACTCCATAGAGGGCACCAAATATCTATCCTTTAATGAGGCTCTATTGAGGTCTTGGAAATCAACACAAAGTCTGATTTCACCATTCTTTTTTCTAACTCGGATGAGGTTTGACACCCAAGAGGTGTATTTGATAGGGAAAATAATGTTGCTCTCAATCAGCTTATTAAGCTCCTTGACCATAAGGGGCTCAAGCTTTGGGTTAAGAGGCCTTTATTTTTGCCTCACAGGTTTAGCATTTGGCTCAAGCTCTATGGTGTGTTGGGAAATGCTAAGGTTGAAGCCTTTTAAATTAAAATATTGCCAAGAAAATATGTCACTAAACTCTTGGCAAAGTAAAATAAATGCATGCCTTTCCTCTAAAGTACATACCTTGCCAAGCTTTAAAAGCTTGTCCTTGAAAATCTCAACATTTTCATAGTGTTCCTCCTTGATCTGCAAGCTGGATTTTTCTTTTCTCGCTTGGTTGTCCTCATTGAAAATTGACTCCAATGTGACCAAAACTTTAGGTAGCTTATTTGATTTCAACTATTTGATCTGATCATCATACTGTTGCTTAAGCTTCTCTTGATTGCAACTTGAAAATTCTACTTCTTCTCTCAAAAAGTTAATAATTTGTTGATCACTATCAAAAACTTGCCAATGATCAACATTGTTAGGAACAGAAAACCTAAAAATCACTTTTACATATTGTTGTTTATTAATATTGTTGATATCACTTGGAATGTCATACTGTGCTCCCACTACAGCAAGTCTATTAGCATGTTTATTCAAATTTATAAGAATGGATAGTAGATTAAAAGCTTGAAAATATTCAATAAGATCCCATACCTTATGCTTGTAAGACTTCAAAAGTTCATTCTTAGTAGTATGGTTACCTCTTACTTGGTTAACAATCAACTCACTATCACCATATACCTGCAAATAGTTAATACCCCTTTTTCTTGCCCATTGTAGGCCATGAATTAAGGCCTCATACTTAGCTGTATTGTTGGTGCAGCTGAAAGAAAACCTGAAAGTTGCATAATACTTATCATCATTAGGGGAAATCAACATGCAACCACCTCTAGCACCATTCTTACTTCTTGACCCATCAAAATAGAGCTTCCAAAGCTCATTTTGATGTTGCTCATCTTGTTGTCCTACATCCTTTACCAAGTTTGGGACATCAGAACCTTGTTCATGAAACATATAAACTCCAAGACTTACATCATCCATATGTTTAAAAGGATCATCTTCAAGATTTTCAGTTTCCCACTCATCTAGAATAATGTCAGGAATGTCATCAATAGGGGTGTTTGGATCATGTGGAATGGGTTGGTCCTCTTGGTCATGAATGATCAGATTGGCATTGATAGCACTAGGGACATAGGGTTCTATGTGATCATTAGCTAAAGCTTCTGATTTAATAATAACTTTAGCTCCATACCTAGTCCTAAAAAAAATGGGACCAATCAGATGACAAATAACCCCCTAATTTAGCTATAAAGTTTCTTGACAAGCAGATTGCAAAGTAGGGTGGCAGGTCTATCACATGTACATCTTGCGGAATAGAAAAATTGGGGCAAGCATAGAGTGTTAGACTCATATTTTTAATGACTCCTACACTATTTACAGCAGTCCCATCTAACTGCACTACACCCTTATTCAATGGCTCATAAGTCGATCCTAACTAGTCAGCTAATTGCTTGGGCATGACTGAGCTACTTGCACCTGAATCTATCATGCAGTTATATACTAGGTGTTGGCCAATGATTAAAGTGACATAAAAGGGGGGTGGTTTGTTTACCTTGGACTGTTATGAGTGATGTTCACTCTTCTGTTGAGGCTTATTGGTAAGAACAGTAGCTTGCTGATTAGATGGTTGGGTAGTCAAGGAAAGGTTAGACAAAGCATCATGTAACAAATCTTTCTGCCCAGGTAGAGCTAGCAAATCCCATGATGACACACTAACATGAACTGATCCAAAATATTAAAATTAGTCATACTAACCTTATGTTGTCCTTTAGTAATAGCAGTATCTTTTTGCACTTGTACTAGCTGAGGTTGGATTTTTGGCTGATCTTTGGTCACCACAGGTTGTGATCTCTAAAGAATCTACGTATTTTGAGCAGAGGAAGACCCTTCCTGAGCTTGGGTACTTGAGGAACGCTAATCATTATTCTTATCAGTTTGTTGCCCCATGTCAACGGCCCTTTTCTTGGATCTTGTGTTGGCTTCTACAGGGATATATGACTAATTTTGAGGTTGATTAACCCCACAAAACTCCTCAACTTGCCAATTCATCAAGGTAACATCTGGGCTACCTTGTTCCATGGGTGCAGATTGTTGTTCATTAAGTTCCTGAAACTAATTTCTTGGAACAACAACACTATTTTGCATCATTAATGCCTGATTCAACATGTCATTGGAGCATGTAGATTGGTTATGTGGCAGGTTGCAAGGAAAACACCATTCATAATCAGCTCCCAAGTTATTCTGGACTAGAACAATATCCCTTGAGGAACTAGGTGTATTAGGATTATACTACTAAAAGGGCCTTTGGTTAAAATTTCTTCTTTGACCTTGAGAGTTTGGTTGGTACGAGGCTTGGTAGGGAGCTTGGAAAGGAATTTGGTAAGGTGGCTAAGTTTGGGCTTTCTTGATATTAATCAACTCATTACCAAAGTTCTACAAAGTCTTCTAAAGGTTAGCATTTTGCTCCTTAATACTTATTATCTCCTGCAAATGACTAGGGATAGCATGCTCTTGAACTGCAACTTGAGAATTATATGTTGAAAATAAAGGTACAACAGCTATAATAGGTGGAACTATAGGGATAATGGGTTGTATATCAGAAAAAACTGGCATGGGAGGCCTAGGTGTTATCTTCCCTACTTGAATAAGACTATTCTCAGCCCTAACAACAACATCAAATGTTGATGGTAAAGTATTCCCCCCCATAGACTGTATCATGAGTGCCATATCACTATTCAAAGCCTTTAGGTAAAACAAAAAAACATAATCATTAGAAGGTTTTACTAATGCTAGAATCTGATTTTCAAGTCCTTTGAAACCAGTAGTTGAAGTCCATCATATGCTCATGTGGAGCTCTTTTGATGGTAGTGAGCTGCTCCACCAATGAGAGATGGTCTGACTTGTCTTCAAAATGTTGATTCAAAAGTTGTCTCAACTCATCCCATGTACCTATCAAGTTCACAGGCAGACCCCTGAACCACTAAAGGGATTTCCCTTTGAAAGAGGCTACCAGAAGCCTCAAAGAAACATTTTTCACAATAATATGATCACTTCGCACAAGGAAGCCACATCTCTAATATGTTCAATGGCTATTTTTTGATCTTCCCTAGTGAAAAATGGTAAACTCTTAAGTGTTGTAGGTAGTATATCATCATGTTGACCCAAATTTAAAGGACTGCCTTGGTGAAAAGGCACAAATGGATGGACCCTAGGGGGCTGATTAAGAGCCATATTTCTATTAGAGGTAGCAGCACTACCAGAACTGGTAGTATTTGCTATATTCTAATTGGAAGAACTTGCAAACAACTAATTGCTATAATTTGTAACAGCGAGATAAGAATTAGGAATAGCAGACAACACACCAACTGCTAGATTTGGAACTTTGTTAACTACCCTAGCTCTCCTTATTGGGGGTGATAGCTGGGTATGATTGACTCAGACTGCACTTTGCCTAATCTAGTATTTTCTCATAAGCTAGGAAGGTTGGACTCCTAAATACCAAATATTTGAGTCATTGGGTGTGAAAGATAATTTGTTGCTGCACACACCAAGACAAAGTACGGTGGCCTTCTATGAACTATAAAGTCCAAGTGTCCCACCGGACGTGCCAAAAAGTTATTGTCACAGGGATTTGAACTTGATGCAAGCTTGAATTTCCTACAATCCCATAACACATTGGACTACTCTCATGATGTGGGTGTCCTATTATGAGAGAAGATCTCCAAATTATAGGTCGGCTTCCTATTTGGTCACCTAAAATTTAATGAAATATGACTCGAAAAGGGATAGGAAGATATGTAGAAAACTAAAAATTAGATTACCAAGGTGATCCACCAATGACTGAAAATGACTTTTCTATGACAAGGAACTTACAAGAATCCAATAATGAAACAAAAATGCTCACAACTCAAGACTGCATACTTTGCATAAACACCTCATGTGAAAGGTTCAATCTTTCTGATATTTTTATGAAGGAAAACAAAGATATTTTTCACAACTCCATTTAAATAATAAAACTCAATCAGTGATCTACACTATAGCATGCTTAAACATGAATTAAACATTGCATGAAAAGAGATAAAATGAAGGATTATTTGATAATAATCACAACTAATTCATCCAACACATTCACAACAATATTTAGAACACAGAAAATAAGAGAAGGAACCAGCTGTTTATTGAAAACAAGGAGTATTTATCATTACAAAATCTTAATGATCCTCATGAAAATCTAAAAACACTCATAAGTAATGAGTCACAAGAGCAAAGACCTCTGCTGCTGAATAGGTACCAACTCTAGAATTGGATAAATCTAAGTGAGAAAGCATGACTTATACAAAATGCCTTCTCAAAATTTAAATTTGAATTTTGGCTCCAAAATGAATACGTAGTCACCTTTCCTGAAAATCAGGCTCTTAACTGAGAGTGAACTCCTCCTAAACTGCAAAAGAGTTGCCAAAAAGAAGACAATCTCTTGGGGTCAAATGCAACTAAAAATTCCTCAAAATTAGGGATGTAACTGAGAGAAACAAAGTGTCAAACCCCTCAAAACCCTCCTTGACTGAAACTCATCCCCATAGGACTCTCTAACTGAATCTAAAGTGCCTATTAGGTGACAAATCACCAATTCTAACTCCATGTTTACAAATAACACCAAAGATAACTCCTAGAGTCATGCTAGATCCAAAAAAACTAAGTCTCCACTTTGACTTAGCTTCAAGGACTCAACGTACCTTCTTTTGCATTTGAACAATAACATTTATAAAAAATGATTTATATGATCATTTATAATAAAGTTTTACAAGTTTGAGATCAGATACAAAGAATATTATGATTTATATACAACAATAAAAGGCTTATTCATTTGATTTTTTCTTTATAAGTTTCAATACACACTTAAAAGAATGAGAAAATAAAAAATGGAAACAATGGCCTTTTAAAAGAATAAAGCTTTTACAAAACAAAGGAAAAAATCCTTTTACTCTCCTCGGGCATATTTAGGGCTTGAAACCCTAACAAAAAGCAAAAGATTGAGAGTTTTTCTCCTTATTCCATTTTGTTGTTTTCAAAAATAGTTTCTACCAAGGAGAACTAGGGTTTGAGCTCTATGCATTTTCTAAAGCCATGATCCACATAAGATTTGGGAGATTTTTGCAAAGAAGATGAGGTAAGTGGCCATATTCTGGATTTGCCCCTTTTGTGAATTTTAATACCATCAATCTTGAGATATTGTATTGGATCTGCTTTAAAAGACTAGTAATCTCATTTTCAAATAGGGCTTTGATTTCTCTATATGTTGCTACAAGTCCTCAATTCCCTACAACCATCATTGTTCTTTATCTTGTTGTTCAAGAATGAATCCTTGGTTGTGAATTCTCTTTCTTTGCACCCTTTTGGACTGGTGTAGGGTTCTTGAAAATAGTGAACTGGGTTTTCACAATCTATTTTTTGGGTTATTTTGTGTCTTTGTCTTCTAATTTCTGTGAAAAAATTAGCCAATTTGGAATTTGGGTTTTTGAGAAATGATAAAAAAATGTGACTATATTTATACTTCTTTTAATGAATGTAGCTATAAAATTATTGGAATATATAAATGTTCTTGATCAAGTCTTAACTGAGTCTATACTCTCTTGTAGTTGTGACTGCATCTTGTGTAATTAACCTTTGTAGATCCTTTGAAATTTATCCATCCTTCATGCTTGAAGACATTGTTATCATGTCACATGCTCCTTTGATAGTGCACATTGCTACTAAAAGTCTGATTTGATAGTGAACTCACTCTTGTTTGAGTTGTAGGTCTCATTCTTTTCACTATATTTAATTGTGACATATTTCCTTGATCATGCTGCCAAGCTTGTAACCTTGGTACTGTCCCTATCTATTTGATACTATGGACTATCAAAATATTTATGTAGAGGTACTATTTCTAATATAATAGTATGAAAGACCTTCTTATTCACTATATCTCTATTTCTCCATGTTCATCTGATATGCCTTTGATTGAAAAGTTTCATGTGATACACTGTGGTTGTGTTTTATGCCTTAGATAGTAATAAAGATTGTCCCTTTTTAATGAGCTCATTGTGACTCATATGTTATCTTGGATCTTTTCATTGATCTTTTCATCATGTATATGATTAAAAGTTGTCCAATCTATGTTGTCCCAATTGCCATGTATGATCACTATTTTGAAGATTATTATGCTAAACATCTTTGTGACAAATTTACTTGTGTTTGATGACTATGACTGACAAAGATGAATCCTCATTACTGTAACTAACTGTTCAATGATGACAACGGACTTTGATGATACCAATGCGGTGTTGTCTCAGACCTATTTTGTTGTTCTTGTTACTCTTTGACAGTGCTATCTTTCATGATATTCACGGTTCTATTACCTTGTGAATGGAGCATGAATATCTTTGTGATCTATTCATCTTTGTAACACCTATCATGTTGGGCTCAACCCTCATGGGAGCCATATTTTAACCCACATGATGTAGTTTACTTTTACTATATCTATAAATGAAGCAAACAAGTTTGATAAAAATAGTGCATAATTGATTTCTTCTGGATGATTTGATATGATATTCGTTTTCTTGATTTATATGTTGAGATAACTATCATGATGCACATGAGGGTTAGATTGTATATTTTCAGATGCATATGTCGATAATGAATGATGTTTGTCATTGCTCTAACACTTTATCTACTCAAATGTAGGTATTGAGGGCAGCGAAGAGGCAACAACTGAATGCAAGATGGGTGAAGGACTAGAGATGCACAATACAACTTCGAGAGGGCTCGTCATTCGGGCAATGACGAGTCACCCTTCTTTATTCTATATTTACTTTATGTTTTGCATCTGCAAATGTATAGTTTATTTCTCATTTGCACCACCAGTTAGTCTCGTGGCTTGTGTGAGATATTGTACATTCATAATAATAAAGATTACTTTTCTCAAAAATTTGTGTTCTCTCTACTGTTTTGAGTTTAAAATGATGGAAATGTAATCTTCTTTTCTCTTTTCGTTTGCATGAATGTAATAATAGCAGAATAAATATGTACATTTTGTATATTAAAAACACTAAAGCTCTACCTGATTGAGATTGCTAGTGAAAATAGGTAACATGAAGTGAAATAGTTTCACCGTAAACAATTTGCATAAGAAAAAATACTTTTGAATAAGAACAGGGTGTTGCAAATGAAAACGTATTAAAAGGGAAGACTATAAGTGAAGATTTTATTTTCACTTAAGTTGAGTATTCTCATTTACACTTGGGCAGGGATATTTTCAAACAAGCAGATATTTTGTATTAAAGGGTAAATATTTTTCTTCAGAAAAAAGAAAGTGTGCAGAAAGGGGCAGACCAAGGCAAGCACCAAAAGACGGATTTTCTATTTTTAATCTAATAGAAAAATTGGACTACATACAGAGATAATCAGGCACCCAAAATGGGAAATTTTTAGTCAATGAGCAGGATACTAAAAGTGACAAGCATCTTGTCACTACACATGTGTGGGAAAAGATAAGTTAGAAGGGGGTGTGTAGATATGTGAAAGGAAAATATGTGTGATTGTAAAGGTTTTCTCTAGGATTTCTGAGGTATCACATTCAGAATCTGAGTGTAGATTGAAGGTAATTTTGGAGGAGGAAAGTGAAGATTCAAAAATTGAAGACAAAAGAGATGGAGACATGCGTCATCTTTTGATGCATTTTAGGATTTTCTTTAGGTTTTCTCTTTTATCTATTGATTTCTTTTCCTCCTCATTTTGAGGCGTTCCAATTCTGATTTCTATAGAGGTAGACATAACATTGTAAAGATTTTGCAAAGTATTCTTAGTTTAGGACCAGGTATATGAAAGTCATCTTCAGTTGTGAATTTTTGGTGTTTTGAAATGTGTTGTATGATTTTATCTTATCAAATTATTGTCTCCAACTAGGAATGTAAACTTCTTTGAGTGAAATAATCAAGTATTATTCTCATTCTTCAAGCGCATTTGTTGCTATGAGTTGTATTTTCTATGATTGCTTTCTATCTAAGGGATAGAGTAAGTTCTTTCATGAATGCAATGAGATTTTTGTGTTTTTAGATGGATTTCTAAGAATAGTTATTTCATATTATTTCAATGGTCTTGTTATTACAATTTAATAGCATATAGAATATCTACAAGACATGTTTAAATGTAATAGTGTAGGTGGCTTTTCATGTGACTCTACTGCCCTCTCTTTGGCACTGGTGAATACTTTGCATAGTTTGGTTTAGTTGGTCCCATATATTCTCAAAGTATCTTTTATTTTATGTATTAGGAGTAGGTTTCATGTAGAAAAACCAATCCCAATGATTTTATAGATGCTTATAAACTAAGGTTGTAGCCAAAACCAAGAGTTTATTTATATTTCCTTAGTATTTTTCATTGGGATAATCTTCTTTAATATACAATGTCTAAGCATAAATTTGTTTTAGGTCATTGGGATATTGCAAGGGAGATCTGCCTTGGTTTTGCAAAGCTTAAAGTATAGGAGATCTCAGTCTTGTGACTAAATCTCGTTCATTGGCCAAATCCTTTTCTGAGTCTATTGATAAGTTGGTGGCTATTCCTTTAGGACTTAGAATATATTGATTTGGGAACGAAGAATCCATATGCAAACATGTGTGTCTTATTAGGGTTTTTTCATTTCCATGCCATTTCATACAACATATGTGATTACATTCAAGAATAAAAGCATCATTATCAATCATTGTAGATTTGAGGTATATCCTTCCATTATTTATTTTAGTATTTGCAATATTTAATTCAAGGTTACTTTCTAAACCGAAGTTTGGAATAGGAAAACCCCTATTTGCAACCTATTTCCTCTTCTTTTTATGTGGAGGAAGCAAGTACGGAGCTGTGATCTTCAAAATAAGCTTTATTTGCAAAGACGAAACAATCCCCCATTGGAGTACGAAAAATACAAAGGACTAGAGCGAATATCACACTGGTTCCAACAAATTAGGAGCTCCTTCTGGGAATAGGTCCAAATCCTCTTACAATCCTCAGATCCAGGTTTGTGGCTTGATCCAATGACTGTAGCTCGTTGTTTGTGTATATTTACCTCAATTTTACCCATTTACCCTAATTTCAACATCTTCAATAAATCAATTCAACTCAAGGGAAAGAAGAGGTTCATCCAAGGCCCCTTGAAATTAGATCAAAATCTAGATCTATCTAATTCCTATATTTCACTAATGTGACGATAATTAAGCAAAATTAGTGGTTTTACTACATTTAATGGTGAAAACCCTAATTTTCACCATTACATTTTGGTGAACCCGACTCCTTACAGCCCTCATTCTAATTTATGTTCTCAAATCTGAATTTTTATGCAGTTTAAAATTCAAATTTACATTCACAAGTTTAGTTTCCAATTGAATTTCAAAAATTTAGAGGTTAAATCAACAAAAACCCTAATTTTAAATTCTAAAATTGATCTTGTGGGTTGTCTAATTTGGGTCAATCATTTCAGATCTAATTATTCATTTAATTTAAATTTAATTTTTCCCTCCTAGATCTCATTTACAAATTTAATTACATAATTTTAGTGGTTGAATTTACAAAAACCCTAATTTATGATTCTAAAATTTATTTGAGGGATGCATAATTTTTCAAATCCATTTTCAGATCTGATATTTATGATATGTTATGCTATGATTTAGAGGCATTTATTTTTCAAACTCACAAGTCAAATTTCTTAATTAATTTGTTAATCAATCACTTTCACAAATTTTTGCATTGATCATAATTTTCAAGTTTGAAATTCAAAATTTAACTCCTTTATTCAATTTTCCATTGATGTATTGTGTGAACACTACTTTGGATACATGACATATGAATTTCTTGTTTGATTATAAGTGCAGATGGAGTTTTTATCTTATTTTTCTGGTTCAATTTCAAGTTACCTTAAAGATGTTCATGATGTTTCCTTTCATGCATATGATGATAATTTAGTTCTCCCTTTCATCCATAGCTATGATCTACCCTTTCCCAAAATTAAACTCATTAATGAGGGCACATTGGTTCAAAAAGAGAATGTTAATATTTCTTTCAAATATCTCCCTCCTAAGGATGAATCTTTGGATAATTGTGTTCCTTCTTCTCCTAAAAAGTACCTCCCACTTAAAGGGTTATTTGGCGCAACAGGATGATATTGTGGCTGCTTTTCCTAGTGATACCATAACATCTTTTCATTTTAATTATCTCCTCCCTAGAGATGAAGCATTAATGACATATGATGGTCCCTTTTCTAAATATTGTCTTACTAATGACAATAATTTAGAGCAAAAGGATGATACCATTTTTCATCATTATAATGTTTGCAATGCTCTCTCTCCCAAAAAATAAGAACCTTAAAAGGATCAAGTCAATGCCATTCATATCATTGAGAACCCTAAGTTTTTTGTCCACCTTGATCAAGATATATCTCAACCTCAACAAAAACCAAAAATTATTCTTGACTATCATGCAGTGCCTTACACATATAATGAAGTGTTTGCTTTGGAAACTGGGGAAAACATACAAATTGAAGCATAATATGCTTTGTTAGTTCCTACAATCCTATCTCCAATTGAAACAAATACACCATCTCCTACTAAATAATTTCATAAACAAGAACTCTTGGAGGATGATTGGGGGTCCTTAGATTTCACACCTTCTTTTTGTAGAAAATCTAAGATGCATAAATTTGACACTCAAAACTTTTCTCCTAACGCATGTCCAGTAATTGAATGGACCTCTTTAAACTTCAATCCAATTCCACCTAAGAGAGAACCCTCTCTTGATCTTACACATGGATACAATGGACAAGTCTTAGGATGTGTGTAACAAAGTCTTGAAAGTCATGAGAAATCATACTTTTCTAATGAAAAGCTAGGTTTCCAACCTCTTCCTTTGTCAACGTCACCTCCTCCATTTTCTAGTCAATCCACATCTTCTCATTCCAATATGGCATTATAACAATAATGTTTTGTCCGATCCTCTTCATGCAAATTTAATCTCTCTTCTTTGACCTAAAAGACTAAGGAAGCATAGACAACATCTTAAAAATTCTTCTTTTTACAAGTATCATCAAATTCATGGCCATTCTACTAATGAGTGTCAAGCTTTGCAAACAAAAATACAACATTATATTGATTTAGGTATCATAAAAGTAACTTATGACACATTTCTCATAATCATTTGAAATAACATTCAAGTACCTATTATGTTGCTCCTTGATATGTGACATTGTTGGCCTACCTATTGGGGGCTCATTGTCATTCATGGTGGTACAATTTCAAGTGCAATCATAATTAGTCAACAGCATAATAGTCTATTTATTCTTGTCTCTATGCTTGGGTAGGAAATAATATTATCTTTCCCCTTTCTAAGGTTTCACTATTTCCTATATGGATTGCATTGTTCATAACTTGGTGTCCTTGCTTGCATAGAATTATTATTCATGTGAATACGTGTGTTCCTTGGTTAGGACCTATTCCTTGTTTGAAATAGTATGTCTCTTATGGATAATCTCTCCTTAGAAAAGGTATGATCCTTCATCCTAATTTTTTCTTGTCCTCTTGCTCAGGGGGCAAGGATGGCATTTTTCTTCTCTCTCCTTTTTAGAGATTACCTCTTATTTTATCTTTTTTTTATAACATGATGTCCTTTCTTGCATAGAGTTGTCCTTCATGTGAGTACATTCGTGTTCCTTGGTTAAGACCTATTATTTTTTTGAAATGGTACATCTCTTACGAATAATCTCTCTTTGGAAGTTGTGTAATTCTTCTCATTGTCCCTACACTTGGGTGCAATGATTTATTTCCCCTATCCTTTCTAAGGATCCACTTTTAATTTGTTGAGTGGTGTTTTCTTATGATTTGATGTCATTCCTTGTGTGAAGTTATTTTTTTCTCAAGGATCTCTCTTATGTAGGAGGTGTATGTCCTTGGCTACAACCTCTTTTTCACTTGGTAATGTGCATGTATTATAATCTTACCCCTCACATTGGGTCAAAAATATGTCATCCTTCATCAAGAATCCCTTTCACCTAGCAATAGGGGAAAGGTATGCATTCTTGTTCTCCTTCCCTTCCTTTGGTAAAAGATGTTATCTTTATTCAAGAAACCCCTCTTGGAGGTAAATGTCTTTTGAGGAAAGATATATTCTCCTCCAAGGATCCTCTTTACATTTGTTGTGAGATATATCTTTTCAACTATCTTATCCTTTCTTGAAGAGTATTCCCTCTTTATATTAGATTTATGACATTATTGCCTAAAGGATATCTCCTTGTTGTTGAAGGTGGGTATCCTTGTTTCTATCTTCCTCAAGACATCAACGTAGGGCTATGTTGACATCTTAATGGGGGGCAACCATATCACCCTCCTTGTACTATATTGTACCATACTTTTTGTATATCATTCTTTGCATGTCTTAAATGGGGTATTCAGAATCAGATCCAAAGAAAACAACATCTTATAAGAGATGCTTCATTCCCAAAACCAGACGCAATATTTGATATTTCTTAGATAGGGTACATATCACCGAAACCAGAGAAAACAAACTCTTACATGGGATGTCCTCAAAACCATGCATGTATCTATCTTAAACGACATTACACATTCTTGAAACTAGAGCAAACCAAATCTTAAACAAGATGTTCTCGATACTAGTTATTCTCCCCTTGGCATTTACACATTTTCACCTTGGCATTTGCATTTGCACTATATGTCTTAAATAGGTTGATGCACGCTCAAAACCAGAGGAAACAAACTCTTATATGGGCTACCATATGCTTGAAACCAGACATCACTTGTACACATGCCTGAGGATGAATGGAACTAGAAAAACACAACTAGACTATTCCTACTCTCTTCCCCAACATGGATCACCTAGAAAAAAACATCTAGAGTACGTATCCATGTTCTTTCTCATCATTCTTCTGATGGAAAACACGTCTAGCATGTACCTATTCTCTCTCTTTCCTTATTCTCATCATCTCATAGATTTTCTATTAGTGGTTCATGGATGATGCATTCTTTTCTCTTTTATGTGATCACTTGTGGGCTTGAGATGGCATCTTTCAAGAATGATATTAGTTGTTGAAACATGTTCATATTGAGGTCTGTTTGGCCAGTTGACTTGAGGTTTGTTTTTGGTTTGTAGCTTTTATGTTGTGTGTCTTTTGCCTTTTTGTCTTGTTTTGTGTTCCCTTGCATGTATTTGAGTGAGTTAAGATCCTAATATTGGGGGCTTGGTTCCTCAAGATTAGTGATGTCTTATACTTCTTGTGATTGTGCTCCTTTGCTTCTCTCCATCTCTCTTTTTTCTACTTTACTGCAAGTATTTGCATAGGCTCATACTCCTGTTAAAGTAGGGGTTAAATGTAGCATCATAAATTATCACTGGGCCAATTTATACCTCATGTTTGTGCTCCTATTTTAGCATGTCTCCCTTGCACCTCCTATATAGGTCCATTGGTACCTTAACTCCAACTTTTATGCCTCAAACACCTACGAAATGACTTTGTGGAGGTGTGTCCTCCTCCCTGGGTCTTGATTTTGGTCCCTGATTAAGGAGGACCAAGGGACAAATAGTGCCCTGGTCTTAGACCAGAGTGTCTAGCACTCTTGTCCTGAACCAGAGCACCCAACGCCTTGTTCCTAGACCAAACCACCCAATGCCTTGGTCCCCCTCTTTGGGGCCCAATTTTCAAGGAGGGGATGAGAGCCATCTCTCTAGTCAGAAATGAAGTTGTTGGCTCAATATGACTGTTGGAGGTCAGTCAAATCAATAAATTGACCTAGAGCCTCATAAATAAGTACATTTGATCAACTTAATTTCATAACTAGCAATTTCATTCAAGAAATAAAGCATTCAAGCATTTCTGTGTTCATCATCAAGCATTTCTAGAGGTCTTCAAGACTGAATATTCTTCAATATTCAAACATTATGGAGCAAGTTACATAATTCATATGCAAGCATGTGTGTGTGATTAATGTTTTGTCATGTTCATGTCATTTCATACACCCTATGTGATTACATTCAAGAAGCAAACCATCATTATCAGTCATTGTAGATCTGAGGTATATCCTTCAATTATTTATTTTATTATTTGTAACATTTTATTCAAGTTTAATTCCTAAAGTAGGTTTTGACTTAGGAAAACCCCTATTTCCAACCTATTTCCCCTTCTTTCTATGTGTAGGAAGTAGGTACAAAGTTGTGATCTTCAAAATAAGCTTTACCTGTAGAGACAAATCGATCCCCCATTAGAGTACGAAAAGTACGGAAGACTAAAGCAACCATCACACTACTCCTAACAAATCAGGAGATCCTTCAAGGAACGGGTCTAAATCCTATTACAATCCTCAGTTCTAAGTTTGTGGCTCGATTCAATGATTTTAGCTCATTGTTTACGCATATTTACCTCAATTTCAGCCCATTTACCCTAATTTTGGTATCTTTAATAAATAAATTCAACTCAAGGGAAAGAAGAGGTTCAACCAAGACCCACTGGAATTAAATTAGAATCTAGATCTTTTAGGTTTATCTCTATCTAATTCTCATCTTTCCTTAATGTAGTGGTAATTAAGCAAAATTAGTTGTTTTACTACATTTAATGGTGAAAACCCTAATTTTCACCATTACATTTTGTTGAACCTATCTCCTTACATCCCTAATTCTATTTTATGTTCTTAGATCTGCATGTTTATGCAATTTAAATTTCAAATTTACATTCACAAGTTTAGTTTCCAATTGAATTTCTAAATTTAAGAGGTTAATTTAACAAAAACCCTAATTTTAAATTCTAAAATTGAGCTTGTGGGTCATCTAATTTGGGTCAATCATTTCAAATCTCATAATTCTTTTAGACATGTAGATCCTACTATGAATTATCAGTATGATTTTTTGGACCATAAAGACAAGGGTCTAATTAGATTATGCTTGGAAGAATCTATTTTAGTAAATGCTCATGAACAGGCCTTTATAAATAAGATATGGAAGAATCTTGGTGAGATGTATCAAACCAAACTCTTAGTGAATAAGTTTTTATTTGAGGAAGAAATTGTATTCCTTGAGAATGGAAGAGGGTGGATTAATTGCAAACCACCTCAAAGTATTCAATATGTTTGTGGCTCAATTGGTATCTATTAGTGTTGAGATGGATGAGAAGGAGAAATGCCAAATCTTGCTTTTTTCTTTTCTTGATTTGTGGGATTTTCTTGTTATGGTTATAGGTAGTGTTTATGTTGTTTTCAAGACTAAATATGCAATGGGTTTTTTACAATCTGAAGTGATGAAGAGGAAGGTATCCATCAGTGCTAAGGAGGCCATAACTATTCATGGAAGACCTAAGGAAAAGGGAAAGAAGAATGAGAAGCATGTTAAATCCATGTCCAAGGGGAGATCTAAATCTCCTTAAAATTCCAAAGTCATTTTCTAAAATTACAATCAATCTAGTCACTTTTGTAAGGATTGCAAAGGATAAAAGAAGAAGAAAAAGAATAAATTTGATTTTAATTTTGATCTCAAGAAGGAAGATGGTAATGCATTTATTACAACTTTGGATACTCGTGCATTTAATGATGCATGATTAATAAAATTAGATGCATCTTTTCATATTATTTCCAATAGAGATTGGTTTTTTGAATATGATTCATTCAATGGAGGAAGGTGTACTTGGGTGATGATTCTCATTTATATTTTGTTGGTTGTCATAAAGTTAGAATCAGGTTTCCTAATGGTAGAGTAAAAAAGATTAATGGTGTGTCGCATATCCTTGGATTAGCATGAAATTTTTTACCTTTAATAAAACTAATAGATGTGGGTGTGTAGGTAGTCTTTTCTGATGCGAGAGATAAAATGGTGAGAGGTGCTCTATTGATTGCTATAGGTGTTATATTTGACACATTGTATAAGCTATATGCATACACTGTGGAGTGTAATAACACTTCTATGAAAAGACAATATGTGGATAATTCATTAAAAGATGTGAGGGTTTCACCATCAACAAATGGTGATGGATTTGTAGTACCTAAGAGTTTTCTTTCTTCTAAATCAAAGTTACCTACAAAGAATACTGTGTTATGGCACTAGTGGCTTAGCCACTTTAGAGAAAAGGGTCTAATGACCTTTAAAAATAAAAACCTTGTTGAAGGTTTGAATGGTTGTAATATTGATTTTGATTTTTGTCAGCATTGCATTTTTAAAAACAAAATCAAACAGTTTAATTGAGTTATCCTAAATCTTGTGGTGTTTTGGCTCTTATTCATCTTGATGTGTTTGGTCCAATGGATGTTTCTTCCATTGAAAAATCCACATATTATGTTTCATTTATTGATTATTATAGAACAAGGACATGGGTATATTTTCTAAGAGTAAATATGAAGTTTTTAATAAATTTAAAGAATTTATTAAAAATGGTTGTGTTTCATATTGGAACGAAAATAAAATGTTTGAGGACTGATAATGGTGTTGAATTTTGCTCTAATGATTTGATAGATTGTATAAAGACTATGACATTAATAGATAAAATATAACTATATATTCTCCATAGTAGAATGGAGTTGTGGAATGAATGAACATGGCATTGATGGAGAAGGCTAGGAGTATGTTGAGTTGTACTGGTCTAGAACAAAAGTTTTGCATTGAATTTGTTGCCACTAATTGCTACTTGATTAATAGGCTTCCTACATCATCTCTTATTGATAAAACACCTATGGAGGCATGTTTTGGTCATAAGCTTTCTTTGAGACATCTTAGAGATTTTGGTTTTAAGGCATATACGCATGTGCAAAAGGAGATGCAAACAAAGTTGGAGAACAAGGCTATAAATTATGGTGTGAAAAGATACAAACTTTGGGGCCCTATTGCATAGAACATAATACATAGTAGAAGTGTTATTTTTAGAGAAACTAGACTGCTTCTCTTACATTATATCCAAAACAAACTAAACATGAATATGTGATTCAATTCACTTCTATGCCTACAAAAGTTGAATCGAGACCCCTAGATATACAAGAATTTGAGGAGAGCTCATCTAGCTTTGAGTTAATCTTTGGAAGAGGAGGAAGAAGCTCCAACTTGGCTTGTTCAAAGTTATACAAGACATAGAGAACCACCTAAAAGATATTCACTTGATGATTGGAGATGTATTTTTTCTTTCAATACTAATGTGGATGAACGTAGACCTATAGAAGAGGCATTAGGCATGAATGATGTAGAATTTTGAAAAATTGCTATGGATGATGAAATGATAGCTTTGAAAAAGAATGACACATGGGATCTTGTACCATTTCTTGAAGGACAAAAACCTATTGGTTTTAAATGGGTGTTCTAGAAAAAGATGGGTTAAAATAGAGGTATTAAGAAGTATAAAGAAAGGTTTATTGTGAAAGGATACTCTTAGGTTCAGGGTGTTAATTATTGTGAGATATTTTCTCTTGTTGCAAAAATGGCATCCATTAGTGTAGCATCGTAAATTGTACACCCTTAATTGGGTGGTACAATTCTATGCTTAGGTTAGCACCCAACTTAGTGTGTTGCATCTTACATTTTAATTTCCCTTTAAGCATTTAATTAATTAATTTAATTAAATCTAAAGTCCCTTTTCATCGCTCTACACATCATAAAATTGGGCACTTAATCCTAGGTGTGCCCCATTTTATTTTATTCTTTCAATTAATTAATTCATCAAAAACCCTAATTATGTTTTATTTCAACCTTCAAGGCCCAATTTCACATATCTAGACATATTGAATTGTTGCACCAAGCTAGGATTGACTTTATAATCATGATACCTTGCATCCCTAAACATTTCAAAAATAGTTGATCGGACCATGGTGATTTACCATTGTCCTGACTTTTTCTCCCTGAATTTTGGAATCATTTTTTGGTAGTATTGCAATGTTTAAATCTGACTTGATGCAAAATTATATCTTTTCTAAATCGGCCTATGATCAAAAATAAAGTTAGGGTTTCATACATATAGCCTTTCCTTTCCTCATTTGAGGGATCCATCTTAAAAAAATTGAAGGAGCCTCTCATGAAGTGAAAGTACAAGTTATGTGGAGTCTTCAATTAGAAAATCAATCATTAATCAAGTCTTCATCAATCATTTTCATTGAAGAATAATAGGAGATCAACGCCTGTTGATTGGTTGGTACCTTTCCCTTAGGGTTTGGTATGGTTTCATGTTATTCTCATATCTTTATATGAGTTTTATAACACTTATTTTTAGATCTACATTCATTCTTTAGATCCATTATTTCATTTGTGATTTGAAGAATTTTCATTTGCATTATGCTCATTTAGGGTTTTATGCTCATATCATAGGATAGAACTCTAATTCTTGCATTTCAGCAAATTTAGGATCTTATACACACATAAGGTTCTTGCACACACATTTTAAATAAATCATTGGCTATTTGTAGAGGTGGAAATCAACAAAACAAGAGGTTTAATTAAGTCAAAACCCTATATAGCCACCCAAACACCATTTTCCATCTTGCAGGCACATTTGTAGGATTTCATCGGAGTTGTAGATTTTCAGGAAGATAGAACTCCTAGGCATAGTCTTAGATCTAGAAATAAACCCTAGATCACTAGGACTAGGGCATCCAATGCCCTGGTCCAAGACCAAGGTGCCTAGTGCCCTGATACTCTGCATTTTAATGCAAATTTTGGCAGCACTTTAAAATTTTCTCTTCAGTTTTGTACTATGTGTCTCAGTTTCAGTTTTGTATTTCTTTGTTATTGTAGTTTACATAGTCATTTTCATTCATTTTAGTAGTCTATTTTGTCATTACTTTTCATTTAGCCCATTTCCCTTTCATAGAAACAAAGGAATAGGAACCCTAAAAGTATTCCTTGACTCTCTTTCACAATAAGTAGTCAAAGTGAATCACTTCCTTAGGCTCTTTCATATTCCAATGTGTGGAGGAAAGTGGGGTAAGGTCCTAAACTACCTTATCACATTTTTCACCATCACTTTTATGTGAACCCAACATGAATCCAACCTTCTTAGATCTGCATTTTCTAGTTATATCTTGTTATTACATGTTTCTTTTTTATCAAAAACATAAAAAATCTCAAAAATATTGTTATATGCATTGTGTGTTCATATAGCTCATGCACTTTTATGTTTGCACTTAGTTAATCACATAACTACTTTATTGCTTAGGCATTCAGTTTACTTTCTTTGCTTGCATTTTTTCTTTCATTACATTTTTAAAAAAAGAAAAAGGGACGTTTTCAAATATTTTCATGCCAAAAAAATTGGGGGGGGGTAGAACCTCATTTTATCTACATCGGCCTTCGGCTAACTTGTCTTGGCATCATGATATATTCTTACACCTTCTTATGATTCTCCACCCCTCTCTTAAAGATGCTACTAAGGAAATTTTGAGGTAAGAGGATGATTTCAATAACACATGTATTAATGCTCTCCCTTCTAAAGATGAAGCATTAATAGATAATGTTATTCCCTCTCCCAAAATTGTCTCTACCCATGAGGACACCATAGTGCAAGGAGAAATTTCTAACACTTCACTAAATGATCTTCCTATTTGGGATGACCTATTAGATGATGGTATTGATTATTCTCTTAATTTGTCCCTCCCCTATGAGAGTACCTTGGTCAAAGAAGATGATATTATGGTAAAAGAAGGTGATGTGATTAACAGATCCCTTAATAATACCTCACTTTATATTCATATCAATAATCTTCCTTCTAAAGATGAAGCATTTCCCTCTCTCCAAATTGGCTCTACTCATGAGGATACCCTAGTTCAAGAAGAGATTGTTAATATCTCCTTCCCAAGGAATCCTTGAAGAATAATATTGATCCTTCTCCTATAGAGTACCTCTTCTGTGTAGATTCTTTGGTGATAGAGGATGATATTATTCCTATCTTTCCTACTAACATCACACCTTATTTTAATACTATTCCTTATAGGGATGAAACATTAATGACTAGTGGCAATCCCTCTCTCAATATTGATCCTATTCATGAAAACATTTTTGTGCAAGAAGATACTATCAACACTTCTTTCAATAATCTTCATCATATGAATGATGTATATCCTTCTTAAATTCATACCCCTTGTAAGGATACTTTGAAACAAGAGAATGCTCTTAGATTACAAGGGCTCACTATTATTAACAATCCCCTCTATCAGAATTGTTGGTGTAATTATTTATTCATCTTGGATATAATTACACTTTACTTAAGTTTACTTAAGTACATGCATAACATTGTAGTTTTCATATGAGACACTTAGGGAGATGTGCATACATTGGGAGTGTGTATGTAGGAGTATTTCCACCTTTTATGGTGTGATCTTGTTGTTACTTTATCATATCCACTTATTGTGGGATAATAATTTCATCTTCGGTGGGTGATCCACCTCATGTGGAATATTTTACTATTTCTCCTACCTACCCTTGCATCTCATTGAGCCACATGTCATCATTGTGTGTCTCTTGTCTTTTATCCTTGCCTTTATAAGTAGGCTCTTATAATGATCTAGTTGATCTCTTTTGCATCTTGATTAGAATATAGTTTATTCTCACCAAATATTATGTCTCTCTTTTTATTGTGACATCATTTGGTCTCTTTGATCTTAGTTGCTTCAAGCATAATCTTACATGGTATCAAAGCAGTTGGAGCACCATTGCATAGCCTTTGGAGAGATTTTATTGTATCTTTGAAGGAGGTCAAGAGGCAAATATGAGGAGTAGCATCTATTATAGGTGTCCTAGACTAGATCTGACCTCACGATTGTGTCCAAGTGGCCATTTCCATAAAGATAAAGTATAAATTCGACCTATTTTGGTGTAAGTACAATTTTGGGCATTGGAGAAAATTTTTTGCCCAATTGGGCGGTACGGAGCGGATTATCAAATAAAAAATTTTAAAAAATATTATTTTTTCTGCAAAATTATTAATTTGCATATTTTTATTTATAATTTGTAGTTTTTTAAAATATTGTATGTAAAAAAAAATTTGTTTTAAATTGTTTTGGGGGGGACCCCTGTCCCCACCCTCGTACCCTGCGCTGTCACTACAGGGCCTTGTACCTTATCTAATATCTCCCATACCATCTACGGCTCCCTATAACACCCACTGACCTTACCGTATACTGTTGAGAGCTTTGTTGTGTCCTCCACAATGATCTTTGACTACCGGCTACCCCGACGGTTGCATTCACTCAACCTGTACTCACTGGTCGCTAGCTGCTAGGGCTCCAACTGCCATTGTCCATTGAAAACTTCCTTTTTTTCTCCATTTTTTCTCACTATTGGGTCGGCTTGCTTTTTCTTGCCCCCAATAGAAGGACAACTCAGTGCCACACGGATTGGTTGAGTGTGTGCCACATGGCACAATTTGATTCCACCATGCAGATGATGGTATGATGAAAGAATAAGAATCTGGTCAACTACTGAGAGGGGGGTGAATCAGTAGATAGTAAAACTGATACTAACTTCACTAATTTCAAAATCAATCTCTCAAAGTAAACTTAGAACTATCAATGCAATATCACTATCAAGATAAAAACCCTCAAGATAAACCAATTGACTGTTACAACAAACTAACAGTAAACAACTTCAAACTCATAAACATCCAAATGCTTTTACTGACATAAGTAAAACTTCATTTCACAATGCTTCTATTTATCATGACTTATCAAAGTGGATTAAGTAGTTAAGCAAATCAACCATAAGAACCTAACCACAAAAACATTCACCACTTGACACAATATTTTTGACGTGGAAACCCAAATGGGAAAAACCACAGTGAGATGAGACTCACAAGATAACTATCTGAAATCTTCTGAAGTTTGCCCTATTAGAAGCCTAGCCTGTTAAAGATTTACAAAAAATTCTATTAAGAATAGATCCTATTAGGGACTAGCCAATTAAGGGATTGACTATAATGCCTTGTTAGAAGAAATACCCTGTAAGGAGAAACCTCGGTACAGGATTTGAAATCCAAGATAATGGATCACCTGGTTAGACAATTTCAATAGCACTAAGCTTGTTAGAGCTTACCCGGTTAGGGGATTTCAATCTGTTGTAATTGTTAGAAAACAACAGGAGTTTGTTGATCTGTTTGAATAGCACTACACTTGCTTTTTCAAATCCTTTTCATGTTTCTATCTGCATTTACTCAAACTACAGATACATCATACGATTCAGCAACCACATACTCAACTAAAACTTTGCCAACTCTAAAACTAAACAACTCATTAACCTTATAAACAAATCAATTAGGTCGGTAACACAACAAAAACCTAATTCTCTCATAGAGATTACAAACAAGTTGGTTCAAGTATGACTATTGGATTACATAGAAATCTTTGCACATAAATCAAGGAAACCTCGATCGCTCCTTGATCACCGCTTCATCGAACTCAGTAACTCATCACGCACTTTTCATTACAAGCAATATACTTGCTCATTCCCTAGACAAAAACTATTTCATCAACATGCCAAAATCGCTTTGAAACTCTCTTCATACAATAATCATACATGTCATAATCATTACCACTCATCATCATATCATAAACCAATATAACTAATTCACCAAACTAAATTGGTTAGGGTTTATGAAATCAACAGGTACGGTTTACCAGTTCAACTCTCCAATACATAGCCATACCGGTTTAATCCATAAATTTTTCCTACTGGTTACAAAACATCATTACAACAATATCATTACCAGTTAATTGACATCAATGACAATATAACATATCATTAATGCAATCTTCATGTGAATGCCAACAATCTCCCCCTTTGGCATTGATGGCAATACAAATATCAATACCATTGATTACTATGATTTTGAATAGGAATCTTGGTTTACATTACCAAGTATTCACCTTGTCTTCAACTTGTCTTCCTTCTCTCTGTCAATCATACAAATCACATAGTTCTTCTCCCCCTTGGACAACAATGCCAAATTGAAAGTAAAACATGCAATGTCAAATTTCACTATTTAGTATCAATAGCTTGCAACTTGATGCTCCCCCTGTGGAATAACTCCACTTCTACACCAATCCTATTGTAAAATTTTGCAAGTAGCTCCGGGACTGATGTAATCTACATCATGCTCAACTGACCTAATGAAGGGGTACAACCCCTAGCTGACTTCTAAGATACTCAAAAGTAGTCTTAGGCAGAGGTTTAGTAAAGATATCTACAAGCTACTCCTTGGTAGAAACATGCTCCAAGATCACATCTTTACTCTACATTTTTTCCCTTAAGAAATGATACTTCAATTCAATATGCTTGGTTCGTGCGTGCAAAACAAGGTTCTTGGAAATATTTATAACACTTGTATTATCACATAAGATCTTTACAGGTTTTGAAATATTCATCTTAAAACCTTTCAAAATGTACCTCATCCAGATAGCCTTGGTACAATTCATGTAAGATGCAACATACTCAGCTTCAGCAATAGATTGTGATGTACAACTCTATTTCTTACTACTCCATGAAATAAGTCTTCCTTCAAGAAAAAATGCTCCACCGGTTGTGCTTTTCCTGTCATCAATATTTCCTACCCAATCTGCATCTGTGTACACCTTCAAGTCAAAGTTTCCTCCATATGGATACCATAATCCATAGTCAACAATACCTTTCAAATATCTAAAAAACCTCATGGATGCTATCAAATGTGTTTCCTTAGGATTCTTCTGGAATCTAGAAACTAGGCCAATTGCATGAGCTATATCCGGTCTGTTGTGAACAACATAGTGCAATTTTCAATCATTGACCTATATTCCTTCTCATCAATAGATATGGATTCATCTTCCTTAGACAACTTACAACCTATAACCATTGGTGTCCCAACTAGTTTATAGTCACTCATACCAAATGTCTTCAAGACCTCTTTCACATACTTAGATTGTGTGATGAAAATACCATCCTTCATTTGCTGTATTTACAAGCCTATGAAAAAATTTATTTCACCCACTAGAGACATTTCAAACTCATTTTTCATTTCATCTACAAAATATTTGCTCATGTCATCATTACCTCCAAATATGATATCATCTACAAATACTTCACTGGCCAGTATTTTATCTCCTTCAGATTTGAGATATATGTTGCTATCTTCACTGGTTCTCAAAAAACCTATCTTCATCAGATGTGTATGAAGCCTTTCATACCATGCTCTCGGTGTCTGCTTTAATCCATATAAAGCCTTATACAATATGCATACCATGTCTTTCTCATCAGTCAAAGCATAACCATCTGGTTGCTCGATGTATACTTCTTCTTCCAGTATCCCATTAAAAAATACTAACTTAACACCCATCTGGTATACCTTGAATTTCTTATGTGCTGCAAATGCAAGTAAAGTTCTGACACCTTCTAGTCTTGCCACTAGTGTAAAAGTCTCACCATAATGTTCTCCTTCCTCTTGTGCATAACCTTTGCAAACCAACCTAGCTTTGTTGTGAACTACAACACCATCTCCATTCAACTTGTTCCTGAATACCCACTTAGTACCTATCACATTTTTATTTACCGATTGGGGTATTAGGGTCCATGTGTTGTTCTTCTCAATTTGATCTAGTTCCTCCTCCATAGCTTTAACACAATGATCATCACCAAATGCTTCCTTAGTAGCTCTTGGTTCAATAGTGGAGATCATGCAGGAATTCTCTCTGATTCTTCTTCTAGTTAGTACTCTAGTATCCTTATCTCCAATAATCTACTCAAGATTGTGATTGAGTCTCACATATCTCATAATAACATGATCATAATCTTCAAGATCATCTTCTTAATTATCATCATCTTCTTCTAAATTTATCTGTTCCAGTTGAACTGATACATTAGTATTTTCTTTACCGATTTCAAGTTTCACAATTTCTGGTTCCAAAAACAAAATGCAAGGATCTTCATCCTTTTTCTCAAAGCTAGTTTCCTCTGAGACTTTAGGATATTCATCCACTCGAACATCAACACTCTCAACAATTCTCTATGTTTGGTTGTTAAAACACTTGTAGGCCTTACTCTTGGTTGAATAACCAAGAAATATACCTTCATCACTTTTAGCCTCAAATTAGCTAACATAATCACCTCTCTTAATAAAACATTTGCTTCCAAATATCTTGAAATAACTAACATTAGCTGATCTTCCATACCAGTATTCATAAGGAGTCTTGTCCTTACCTCTCTTTACCAGAATCCGGTTCATAGTGTAGACAGTTGTGCTGATAGCTTCTCTCCAAAAAGTTTTCGCTACACCTCCTTGTATCAACATCATCCTAGTAGCTTCAACAACTAACCGGTTGTTTCTCTCTGTGATACCATTCTACTACGGTGTCCTCGGTGCAGAAAGTTTTCATTTGATACCATTTTCTTCACAATATCTAGTGAATTCCTCAAAAGTAAATTCATCACCTTGATCAATCCTCGGACACTTTATCTTCTTACCGCTCTCCTTCTCAGCTAAGGCCCTGAATGCCTTGAACTTACTAAAAGCTTTAGTCTTATTCTTCAAGAATGAGACCCACATCATCCTTGAGCAATCATCAGTGAAGATCATAAATATCTGTCACCTTGAATACTTTTTGTCCTTATTGGTCCACAAAGATCTATATGAACTAAATCTAACAGATGTTCCACTGAAAAAATATTTTCTCTTGAAAGTTGAGGATGTCATCTTTCCCAAGTGACATTCCTTACATAGAGCATTAACCGGTTTGTCAAACTGAGGCAAACCTCTCACTATCTTGGACTTACTCACTTTAACAATGTTAATTTATGTTTATATGACAAAATCTCCTATGCCAAAGCCAACTATCATCTATCTTTGCAATTAAACAATTGCTGACTTTAGGATTAAGGTGAAAAAGGTTACCTTTAGTTTGCTTCCTAGTTGCAATCAGTTCACTTTTGCTCCCATAGATTTTGCACATACCATTCTTAAACTCCAATGGGTATCTTTTGTCATTGAGTCATGCCACACTCAAAAGATTGTGCTTTAAACCTTCAACCCAGTAGTCATCATCTGCACTGCTCTTTCCATTAAGAGAAATAGTACCCTTACCTTTAACCATGCAAGGTGAGTCATTACCAAATCTTACAACTCCGTCATCAAATTCCTTCAAAGAAAGAAATTTTCTCTGATCACCGGTCATGTGATGTGAGCAACCACTATCAATGATCTAATCATCAGAGTTATCCATTCAAGATATTAATGCCTTCTGATCAGATATCTCCTCTTTAATGACTACAAACATATTATCTTCATTAGCATCACCCTCAGATTCCTCATCAGTGATACCACTATCAGCAACAATAAGACAATCTATTTTGCCTTTACCCTTATACTTCTTGAATTTCTCTCATTTCTGCTCATTATCACCATTAGGATAGTTAGCAGCTATGTGTCCAATCTTGTTGCATGCAAAACATTTCAAAGGTAATTTACCTCTATATTTACTAGTACCTCTGGGCAATCGCTTGGCCAACAATGCTTCAAGCTCAACTAAACCATCTTCATCATCAACTTCTCTGGTGGATCTAGATTCATAACTGTGACTGACATCTCTACTTTTCCTCATAGATGGGTTAGAAACAAAATCTCTAAATGCAGACTCGGATTTTTATACACTACCATCATAACCATTTAATTCAAAAGTAGTAAGCTTGCCAATGATGGAGTCAAGGGTTACCTTAGTTTTGTCAATAGACTTTAGCTCCTAAATGGCTGCAACTCAGATAGCGTAGATCGGTAGTAGGGTTCTCTGTACCTTATTGATCACTGTGGCATCTTCCATTTTACCTCCTGCACTCTTAATTTCATCAACCATCTCTTTTATCCTTTGACCATACTGTTGGATATTCTCACCTTCAGCCATCTGCATGTCATCAAGATTTCCTCTTAGACTCTCTTCTTTAGCAATCTTAACATGTTCATCACCGCTATTAATCTCTTCAATTTTTTTCCATACACCATATGTAGTCTCTAGACCATGAACATCTACATACTCTCCATCAGACAAAGAATTGATAATAGCCTCTAATGCTTGATTTTTTTCTTTTTGCTCTTTCTTCTGATCATCAGTCATAATCCCACTAGGTGCAACATATTGAGTAACAACATGTCCCAGTATTAATTTTCTAGACTCTTGATGTAAATTTTCATTCTATCACTCCATATCCTATAGTTCTCTCTATTAAACTTTGGACCTTCCTTCTTCATCATGATCTGTAAGATCTTTACCTCAAGTTGTTAGGCTTAGACCTTAAAGGACCTGATAAGCTCTGATACCAATTGATGGTATGATGAAAGAATCAGAATTCAGTCAACTACTAAGAGGGGGGTGAATCAGTAGATAGAAAAATTGATACTAACTTCACCAATTTCAAAATCAATCTTCAAAGTAAACTTAGAACTATCAATGCAATATCATTGTCAAGATAAAAACCCTCAAGATAAACCGGTTGACTATTACAACAAACTAATAGTAAACAACTTCAAACTCATAAACATCCAAATGCTTTTACTGACATGAGTAAAACTTCATTTCACAATGCTTCTGTTTATCATGACTTATGAAAGTGGATTAAGTAGTTAATAAAATCAACCATAAGAACATAACCACAAAACATTCACCACTTGACACAATATTTTTTATGTGGAAATCCAAATGGGAAAAACCATGGTGAGATGAGACTTACAAGATAACTATCTGAACTCTTCTGAAGTTCACCCTAATAGGAGCCTAGCTTGTTAAAGCTTTACAAAAGTCATGTTAAGAACAGATCCTATTAGGGACCACCCGGTTAAGGGATTGACTATAATGCCTTGTTAGAAGCAATACCCTATAAGGAGTAACCTTGGTAGAGGATTTGAAATCCAAGCTAATGGATCACCCAGTTAGAGAATTTGAATAGAACCAAGCATGTTAGAGCTTACCCGGTTAGGGGATTTCAATCTGTTGTAATTGTTAGAAAACAACAGGAGTTTGTTGATCTGTTTGAATAGCACTACACTTGCTTGTTCAAATAATTTTCATGCTCCTATCTGCCTTTACTCAAACTATAGATACATCATCTGGTTCATCAACCACATACTCAACTAAAAATTTGCTAACTCTAAAACTAAACAACTAATTGACCTTATAAACAAATCAATTAGGTCGGTAACACAACAAAAACCTAATTCTCGCATAGAGATTACAAACAAGTTGGTTCAAGTATGACTATTGGATTGCATAGCAATCTCTGCAAATAAATCAAGGAAACCTCAACCGCTCCTTGATCACCACTTCATCGAACTCAGTAACTCATCACGCACTTTGCATTACATGCAATATACTTGCTCATTCCCTAGACAAAAACCATCTCATCAATGCACCAAAATCGCTTTGAAACTCTCTTCATACAATAATCATACATGTCATAATTATTACCGCTCATCATCAGATCATAAACCAATATAATCAATTCACCAAACTTAATCGGTTAGGGTTTATCAAATCAACAGGTAGAGTTTACTGATTCAATCCTCCAATACATAGCAATACCAGTTTACTCCACAAATTCTTCCTACCAGTTACAAAACATCATTACAACAATATCATTACAGATTAATTGACATCAATGACAACATAACCTATCATTAATGCAATATTCATGCAAATGCCAACAGTAGACAGGTTACACACAGTCAGCACCAATGTGGCCTGCACAATCACTGCATAACAAGCAACCAACTTATCATCCATGTCGACATCCATACCGACCAATCAGCGCCAGTCACTGAACACATGGTGCCACTGTATTTATCCACGGTGGTCACCCAGTCAGTAATACAGATGTCCACATCAGCTACTGACACACTTGACATGCAAGAGTTGTACTGCCACGCAAACTATCCAATCAGCAACCAAGTCATCTGTCTGTACACCCACATCAGCTTTTCCCGTAGAACACTTGTCATTGGTCGACTCGTCCATGTCATATTTTGTGTATGGTACAGATGCATATGCAAGATGGAGGTGAAGTTTGTGTAATAGCTAGATAACTGTCAAATTTAACCTCACAGAATGTTGACATCATCATTTTTTGAAATTTTCAGACCCCTCTCCATTGAGCAGTTTTGATTTTTTGCCCAAATTTGAAAGCCCATATCTTGCTCATTTTAGCTCCTTTTTTAGTACATTTCTTTGTTTATTTAGGACAATTTTTCGTGTACTTTCACGTTGTGGTATTATTTTCTGATTTGGGTGGACATTTTTTTTTAGAAAATTCATTTTTTGGTGACTGTACCTATCTAATCCTCATTTATGCAACTTTTGGGACTCTATTCAAGCTCATACGAACTCCTTTTCAGGTGCCATTTATTTTGAAAGTACATGATTTTTCATCTAATTTCATAATCAACTATTAGTTTGTAATGATTTTGAGTGGAAATTGTACTTTCAGCACATGGTCCTTTCTGGCCAATTTGGCACTTGTATTGCATAGATCTATCCTTTTGGCCTTTTGCATTGTATTTCTAAGCCTATTGGGGCAATTGTAAAACAAAATCAGAAGTCCACTTTTTCATTGTTTACAAGTGGTCTATTGTACATGCACTATATATAAAGTGCAAAAATCATCACTTTTTGGGGGGGGATACTTTGATTGAATGAATTTGGGGGGAGTGTCTCTTGTGTTCTTTCATTTTCTTGCTATGGGTTCTCCTAAGTTTTCTCTTTTAACTCCACATAATTATGCTACTTGGAAAATTGATGCATGGAGTAAACTAATGGAAAAAGGATTAACTCATTACATTGATGGAACTATTATTGCTCCCGTTAATCCTAACGTTGATCCCAATGGTCACTTGGATTGGCTCACTAAGAACATCTTGGAATCTAGTACCTTAAGAAATTATGTATCAAAGGATCTCTGTTGGTATTTTGGTATGGTTTTGTCATTGATGTCAACACCTACTATCACTTATCAACTCTAGCACTTTGAAGAATTGGCAATGATCACTGGCAAGCAAATTACTTATGCATAGTCACTGGTATATGGTACACTGGCAGGATATAATGTTCACCGGCACTTGGAATGGCATGGAAAACACCTAGTTATGTTGAAGACATCATTTGGACACTTTGTCTTGGAGATTTATTCATTGGCATACTCGTATTTGCATATTTGTTGTTACCGGTAAATAGGTCCAGATCATTCACCAGCAGGCTTATCTATTCCAGATCAGCACGGCACGCTATGGAGATGCTTTAATATTGTTGTAAATGCATCAAGCCGACATGTTGAATCAGTTATTGCATCGGATATTGTTTTATTTATAAACTGATTTTATTGTAATATCCTTTAGAGCCGACCTACTAAAATTGGTCTTAGGTTATGATATAAATGTAAGATCTTATTTGTAAGATCAAGTGTAGAATGTGAAGGAAGAAATAATTTGGTATATGCAAGAATAAGTAGAGATTTACATGCAGACATCATTTGAAGGTTGAAGCAAGGTTTTGTAAAGACAATCAGAACTACACCGGTACTGAATCCAGCATAGTAAGATGTTATTTTGAGTAGTACATCCTTATTGGATTTAACCATCCAGTTGTAGTCAGTGTGACTCCTATTTGTGTTTGAGCAGTGAGCTCTAGGCACTTGCCCTTTCTGCATGTGCAGACCCCATTTGTATACACATACTATCTACAGTAGTATCATCTGATTGTGGTTAAGGTTTCCCACCGTGTTTTTTCCCCTTACAAGGTTTCCACGTACAAATATTGGTGTTATGTGTTGTGGATGTTATTATGTTTCTATTTCATGCATTAATCTTTACCGGTATTATAATTAACTGATAAAACTGTCTATCAGCATACAAGTTTGGTTTATCAGTATTAAGCATTTAAGTTGGTTAAATTGTTTTGGTTTGAATTTATTTGACAACTAATTCACCCCCCCCCACCCCTCTCAGTTGTCCCTGGGACCTAGAAATCAGTATCAGAGCCTAGTCCTCTTTTCACAAAAGTTTAATAGCTTGAGGAGATCCAATGTCTACTAACTATTTCAGGAAGGATAATCCTAAACTTGATGGAACCAACTATGGCATATGGAAGATCAGGATGGAGACACATTTAAATTGCATTGGAAAGGACAACTAGGAAGTTACAAAGAATGGCTATACTGCTCCTACTCTCGGTCAGCCTAATCCACCTACCTTAGGAAAGTTACAAAGAAGCACTTTTGAGCGCATTATCAGATCAGAAAATCATGGGATTATCAGATAGATCAACTGCTAAAGCTATTTAGGTTCATTTGGAAACACTAAATGAAGGAGATTCCATAGTCAAAATTGCAAAACTTGAAAGCTTCTAGGTCAGGTATGAAAATCTGAAAATGGAAGAAGATGAAAGGATTTTTGCTTTTATGGAAAGAGTAAATGAAATTATTTTGGGTATTAAATATTGTGGAGGAACCTTAAGTGAAGATGAAATTATTTCAAAAGTTTTAATAGGATTGCCACCGGCATATAAAATGAAGGTTACTGCTATAAATGAGTTGAGAACAATGCCTAATACATCAGTAACTAGGGATACATTGATTGGAAAACTTTCAGATTTTGAAATTGAGGAATTTGGAATTGTTGCTACTATAAAGACAGATTTAGCTTTTAAGGTATCAACGTCATCTACACCATCATTTGACAAGTCTGATTGGAAAGCCTTTTATGCAAGAGAACTTGAGGAAAGAAGGAGAGAAAATGAAGGACTTGAAGAACTCGAAGCACTATTTGCAAGGAAAATGCCTAAAGGTCCAGTTGGAAGTAAGTATGAAGGTAAAGCACCCTTTAAATGCTTTAACTGTAATAAGATTGGTCATATGGCTTCTAGATGCCCTGATAGACATGCTAGACTATGAGAAGAAGCTAGGAGAACATACAAGCCTAACCCTGAATATCAGAGATATAGATTTAAGAAGAATAAAGATAAATCTTGTTATCTTGCTGATGAAGGAGTCATTGATGATTCTGATGAAGATCCAGTAGACAATGGATGGGTTTTTCTTTCTATAACAGAAGATCAACTGGCACCTATTGTTCAACTGGTAGAGCAGGCCCTGGAAGCTAAAGTTGAATAAGGATGAATGGATCATTGATTCAAGATGCTCACATCATATGACTGGTGATATCTTGAACTTTCAGGAATATAATGGAGGTCTAGTAAGATTTGGAGATGACAAAGCTTGCTTGATCAAAGGTAAAGGTACAATATCTCTTGATGGTAAGCATAATATAGATAATGTTTACTATGTGCAAGGTTTAAAGCATAATATTTTGAGTGTTGGTCAATTAGTTAAGAAAGGATTTCAGTTACAATTCAAGAATGGAAAATGCAAAATTATGAACAGAACTGGTTTGGAAATTGCAACCGGTAATCAAACTAGAGGTAATATCTTTCCTTTGAATAACAGTGAAAAGATATGCTTGATTGCACATATTGATGAAAGTTGGCTATGGCATAAGATACTTTGTCATGTAAATTTTGATTGCATGGTAAAAATCGGTACTACTAAGGTAGTTAGAGATTTACCTAAGATTGTCAAACCTCACAATTCGGTATGTAAGGAATGTCAATTTGGAAAACAAGGTAGAGCAACTTTTAAAAGTATTCCAGAAAAATCCAATAATGCTCTTGACCTAATTCATACTAATTTATGTGGTCTATCTAGAACTAAAAGTTTACAAGGTGATAGATATTTCATGCTAATCATTGATGACTACTCTAGAATGTGTTGGATTACTTTTCTCAGAGAAAAATCAGAAGCACTTGGGAAGTTCAAACTATTCAAAGCAATGGTAGAGAATGAAACCAGTAGGAAAATCAAATGTCTAAGATCAGATCAAGGAAGAGAATTTACATCTAACAAATTTAATGCATTCTGTGAAGTGAATGGAATCAGAAGATAGTTATCAGCACCTCGGACACCATAGCAGAATGGAGTTATTGAAAGGAAAAATAGAACTATCTTGGATGTAGCTAGAAGTATGTTATCTGAAGCAAATCTACCACATGTATATTGGAGAGAGGCAGTAAGCACAGTGGTCTACACATTCAACAAATTTCACATCAAAGGAGAAACTGGTAAGACCCCTCATGAACTATGGTTTGGTATTACTCCTACTCTTAAATATTTAAGAATATTTGGAAGTAAATGCTATATTAGAAGAGACGAGTATATTGGCAAATTTGATCCTAGAAGTGATGAAGGAATATTTCTTGGTTATTCATCTAAGAGCAAGGCATATATATGTTTTAACAAAAGATTATAGAAAATTGTTGAGAGTACAAATGTAAAGATTGATGAACAATTCAAAGGAACTTCAAGGTATATAGACTCTGAACCGGCAACATAGATTCTAACAAATGAACCTACATTGAACCCACTAGTATAGAATGAAGATCCAGTTACACCGGTATCATCTGAAAATTCCACTGTAACTGAGGAACAACAGCAAACGAAGACACGCCGGTATGTAAGACTGAATCACTCTGAAGATCAGATAATTGGGAACAAGTATAAAGGAGTTATGACAAGAGGAAGACTGGCAAATGAAGAGGTGTGTCTTATTTCTCAAATTGAACCATCATCAATTAATGAGGCATGTGAAGATAAACACTGGATTAAAGCTATGGAAGAGGAACTAGAACAAATTGAGAAAAATGACACATGGACATTAGTTCCCCGGCCTAAAGACAAAAATGTGATTGGAACAAAATGGGTATTCAGAAACAAACTTAATGAAAACAAGAACTACAAAGTATATCAAATGGATATTAAATGTGCATTTCTAAATAGAGATCTTGAAGAAGAAGTTTACATTGAACAACCTGATGGATTTTCTTTGACAGATAACAAAGATATGGTTTGGAGGTTAAGGAAACCTTTGTATGGGTTGAAACTAGCTCCAAGAGCTTGGTATGCAAGATTGGATAAGTATCTTTTGAAAATTAGTTTTTCTAAAGGTAATGCTGATAGCAACTTATACTACAAAGTGACTAATGATGACATCTTGGTTATAGAAGTTTTTTTTGATGATATAATCTTTGGAGGAGAAGATGGATTATGTAAAAACTTTTCTATTGAAATGCAACAAGAATTTGAAATGTCTATGGTTGGAGAGATAAAATTCTTTTTAGGATTGCAGATTTCATAGACTAATAAAGGTATATTCTTGAGTCAATCCAAGTACTTGAAGGAGTTACTAAAGAAATTTGGGATGGAAAACTCTAAACTGGTAAGCACACCTATGACTACAAATGACAAATTATCACTAAGGGATGAATCTACACCTGTTAATCCGACTAGATACAATCTATGATAGGAGGTTTACTGTATTTAACACAAACAAGACCTAATATTATGAATGCAGTATGTATTATTTCAAGATTTTAGAGTAATCCTAGAGAAAATCATGAATTAGCAATAAAAAGGATTTTCCGGTACTTACAAGGCACTACAAATCTTGGATTATGGTATCCTAGAGATGAAAACTTTGAATTATGTGCATACACAGATGCAAACTCGGCAGGAGATGTGGATGATAAAAAAAGCACCACCGAAGGAACATTTTTTCTTGGCAGCAGATTAATTTCTTAGCTAAGTAAGAAAAAAAGTTGTACATCTTTATCAACAGCTGAATTAGAATATGCTGTAGCAGCAACTAACTGTACACAAGTATTATGTCTTAAGCAAATGTTGAAGGACATAAAGGTAAAATGCAAGGAACCCATAACTATCTATTGTGACAACACTGCAGCAATTGATATATCTAAGAATCTAGCATTACATTCTAAAACTAAACATATTTCTATCAAACTGAATTTTCTAAAAGAGAATGTTGAAGCAAAAGAAGTAAAATTGGTTTATGTGAATACTAAAGAGTAGATTGCAGATATTTTCACTAAACCTCTACCTAAGGAGACCTTTCAATATCTTAGAGATCAGCTTGGGATCATACCCCCACCGGTAGAGACTTAGATAGTTGATGTTTGTCATCAATCGACAGAATTAACAAAGAAATCTTTTACTCCGGCTTTGATGAGGAAGCTACTTCTCAGGGCAAGTAGTTGGTATATTGAATTGGTTGGTATTTTTTTTTACATCTTGTTTTGTATTGACTTTGGCATTTGATGTCAAAGGGGGAGAGATATCTATGGAAAAACACTTTATCTTTTGGGGAGAGATTATTCATTTGGGGAGAGATTGTTATTTTGAGAGAAACTAATTACTCTCTGTATCTATATTTTGATTTTTGGTTATGATCTCTTTTTTGGGAGATTGATTGGTTTTTGGTATTTGGCATTTCTGTTTTGGCACTTTGATGGTTTTTCCATCTTGTGTTGCCATCAATGCCAAAGGGGGAGATTGTTGGTATTTTGGTATGGTTTTGTCATTGATGTCAACACCTACTATCACTTATCAACTCTAGCACTTTAAAGAATTGGCAATGATCACCGGCAAGCAAATGACTTATGTACAGTCACCGGTATCTGGTACATCAGCAGGATATAATGTTCACCAGCATGTGGAATGGCATGGAAAACACCTGGTTATGTCAAAGACATCATTTGGACACTTTGTCTTGGAGATTTGTTCATTGGCATATTCGTATTTGCATATTTTTTGTTACCGGCAAATAGGTCCAGATCATTCACCGGTAGGCTTATCTATTCCAAATCAGCACGGCATGCTATGGAGATGTTTTATTGTTGTTGTAAATGCATCAAGCTGACATGTTGAATCGGTTATTGCATCGAATATTGTTTTATTTGTAAATTGATTTTATTGTAATATCCTTTAGAGCCGACCTACTAAAATTGGTCTTAGGTTATGATATAAATGTAAGATCTTATTTGTAAGATCAAGTGTGGAATGCGAAGGAAGAAATAATTTGGTATATGCAAGAATAAGCAAAGCTTTACATACAGACATCATTTGAAGGTTGAAGCAAGGTTTTTGTAAAGACAATCAGGACTACACCAGTACTGAATCCAGCATAGTAAGATGCTATTTTGAGTAGTACATCCTTATTGGATTTAACCATCCAATTGTAGTTAGTGTGACTCCTATTTGTGTTTGAGCAGTGAGCTCTAAGTGCTTGGCCTTTCTGCATGTGCGGACCCCATTTGTATACACATACTATCTCCAGTAGTATCATCTGATTGTGGGTAAGGTTTCCCACCATGGTTTTTCCCCTTACAGGGTTTCCACGTACAAATATTGGTGTTATGTGTTGTGGATGTTATTATGTTTCTATTTCATGCATTAATCTTTACCGGTATTGTAATTAACTAATAAAACTGTCTACCGGCATACAAGTTTGGTTTACCGGTATTAAGCATTTAAGTTGGTTAATTTGTTTTGGTTTGAATTTATTTGACAATTGATTTACCACCCCCCCCCCCTCTCAGTTGTCCCTGGGACCTAACAATCTCATCTTTCATATTGAAAATTTTACTTTAATTAAGGATGCTTGGCAAAAGTTTCAAGACTTGTATGGTCAAGTTGATGAGACTAGGGGATATCAAATTGAGAGTGACCTCTCCATGTTAGATCCCAAGAACTTTTATACAATACAAGATTATGTCACTAAAGCAAATGAGTTGAGGGCACAACTCAAAGATTGTGGCATTGATAAAAAGGATACACAATTGATCTACAATTTGATGGGAAAGCTTCCACAAGAATATGTAGCATTTGTTTCTAGTTTCCAAACCCATAGGATGATAATGGGTTCAAGCTACAAAATGCCTACATTTGATGCTTTCACAGATATGTTGATGATCAAACAAACTAAGTGTATAAGCATGGGAATTCTTAAGACTTTTAAGTCTCAAGCATATGTGGCAACTCAAGGGAACAAAGGAAATCAAGGAAAGGACAACTCAAACAAGAATAAATGGCAATCAAAGCCTAAGGACAAAGCACCACCTTCTCCACAACAAGGAGATTCATCCTCTTCCAAGAAGGATAGTTAACCAAAGGAGAGACCAACTTGTGCCTATTGTAAAAAGGTTGGTCATGAGGATTTTCATTGCCATTCTAAGAAGATTGATGAGCTCCTCCATATCCTCAAAAAATAATAACATCGATTTTCCTAATGCCTACAAGAAGGAGGATTCGTCAACTTCCACTTTCTCACAATCAAAGGGGAAAGGACAAGCATTTATGGAAGCAACAAGTGGGAAGATTCACTCTTTTGGGACAAGAAAATGACAAGATCTTTGTGCTACTACAAGTCATGATTTAGGGATATGGCTTCTAGATTCGGGGGCTTCTCATCATATAGAATCTTTGCAGTCTATGTTCTCTTCATTTGAGCCTTGAACCATGCCGCGGATTTTATTGGGCAATCATACATACATGGATGTAATAGTGAAAGGATCTATTGTCATTGGGGATAACTCCTTCAATGTTATGTTGTGTATACCCTATTTGACAAACAACATTCATTTCATCTATCAAATCACACATGAGGAAACAAGGAAAACTGTGGAGTTTACACCTAAATAAGTTATCATTCATTAGTACATTTAGAGCGGTTTTCTGATGACCATTCGTCGAAACTCAGACAACTAAATGTTAGAATTCAAACATATTCAGGGAGAAAATCCTCATCTCTATTTTTTCATCGATGATTCTGATGATGGGATTCATGTTGACATTCTAAAGACACCACGTCAGAAATTTCTATGCGCCCGTGACATGTTTTTTTGATGAGGAGACGTTGAAATTCTGACCTCGTTGCATCCTTTATTGTCGTAACCTTTTTCAATGACCCTTTATCATTTTAACCTTTGCCAATGCATTTTACTTTTTCTAGTGTCCATTGGGATGTCTTTCTGATAGCCTCATCGGCTATTAGCAAGACATGATTTCTCCATTGTCGCTAGTGTGTGTTCTTTCGATGGACCATCTTCAAGGAGATGTCAGAATTATGATGACGGATGAGGTTACATCCTGCAATGTTTTTATCGTCGCAGGTATGGCAACATCATTAGTTGTCTTGTGATGTTCATCGGAATTCTGACCTTCCCCAACATTTTTTTAAAAAAATCCTGACTACTTTTGTCTATGCTAATGACCCTTTATCGTTGTAACCTTTGCCGATGCATTTTTGTTTTGTCTAGTTTCCATTAGGATAAGTCTTACTAATAGCCTTATGGGCTATCGACAAGACAAGATTTCTCCATTGCCACTAGTGTGTGTTTTGTCAATGGACTTAAACGGTGTATGCTATCCCAATCATATGCTTCTACTTGTCGGTGTTACCATCAGGTTGACTTTTACCGATTGCAAAGGATTAATATCAGTAGCACTAATATTAGTGAGCTTACAAAGGATTAAGCACAGTAGGTACTTCATTATCATGAATATAAAGATTAAATAGCAACAAGAATGCATGAGAAGACTTATCATAAGGAATCATAATAATAAATGCCAAAAATGTCTTACAGCCAGTACATAAAACATTCATAAATAATCATACAGATATCATATTGTTGTTTAAAAATACTATCAAAGGAGGATATTATAAAGATAGACACCTAGAACTCAGTATGCAGTAATGGATAATAGTGTAGGGTTAGGTATAGTTATAGATCTTTTTTAAAGGGAAACATGTGATAGTGCACGTGCTTAAGGAAAACTCTACAAAATAGTGAGCAGTGAGACTATCAAGAACAATATTTCAGTCTTAGGCATACACAGCTCAAGGAGATAATGATTAACAAAGAAAGAACTTACAAAGATATATCTAGTCAGAAAAGATAATCATCTGAGTTGGAGACATGAGAATATTGTAGAACACAAAGTAGACAGTGCCATCATAAGGCGTACACTCCATTTCAAGGCCCCAAACTTAAGGGAAATACAAGGAGATTTCATCAATGCCAATTATAGTCCATAAAAGCCTTGTCGCAAAGCAAATCAAAGACAAAGTATAGTCATAGAGAGATAAAAAGATCAAGTCTATCAAAGAAAAAAAATAACTCAAAGGCATTCAAAGATGTAAGTCATAAGGCATGCACAGAGGCTCAGTACAATGGTGATACAATGTTGTAGACCAATAATGAGGAGTGAAGAATAAGGATTTGGATAGAAATTAGGTTCTAAATACAGAGGCAAATGATAGTAAGTTTGAGATTAGACAATGCAACATGGAGATATGATCACCTTCTATGAGAAATAAAAATGCAATCATGATAGTATTTTTTAGTAGATTGGACTACCATAAACATTTACATGGAAATGACTAAAGGGTGGGAGTTTTAGTTAAGTGAACTTCAAGTTAGAATGCAAGTTCTTAGTATCATTCATCAGTTCAGGCATTAGTTTTTAGAGAAAATGTGGATTTCTAAGTTCATCATCAGTTTGAGGCCTGAAAAGGTGGAGTTTTGAGGATAATTTCATTAGTTCTACACCAGTTAGAAGCCCCTCATAGCTCATGCATGAGACAAGATGACTTTTAGATAATTTAATAGCTAAGTTACCGATTTGGGTACGCATACTGATACAGAATTGGGTACAGATTCACGGAATCGGCAAAAAAAAAAATCCTTGGGTATGGGTACGAGTACATCCACACACACACACACACACACACACACACACACACACACACACACACACACACACACACACACACACACACACACACACACACACACACACACACATATATATATATATGACATAAAATCTACTCCAATGATATTTAATCAGCTGAGAGAAAATGAAATCTTGAATTTATTTAGTTTATGACAGGCTGAAATGAAATCAAAGTAAACACTCATACAGTGAATTGCATAGATGCAGAAATTGATTTGATTAATGATGCTCAATTAGGTCTTGAAACCCTCAAAAAAATATTGACAATACCATATCTAGTCATCAAGATAGTAGGACGGAAAATTCTAGTGATAAATAATGCCACTATAACTATTGGAAGATCTCAGAGCTGATTACTAATCAATATGATAACTAGTTGACCAATAAGAAATCACTAATAGCAATTTCACATCCTTATGACAGTATGAAGAAATTAACAAAAATAGAAATAAAGATCAGGTTGCACCAATGATGACAGGATGTGTATTTATGACAATTGCAATTTGAATAGTAGTTTGGGTCAAATCACACCCCTTACAAAAGGTTGCAACGTATATGAGATAGTAATTTAAATTGTACACTTTGGAGCCAGCATTACTTTATTAATTTGCCCCAAAATTAGGCACAACAAATGATGAATAATCACTAAGGACCCAACCACCTAAGAAGGACCTTGGAGGAATCCAAGGGGAATCGGGCTCGAACCAGGACCCAGGCAGAATCAGAATCAGGATCCAGGGGTTTTATTGAAGAATCAGTAACTTAGTTTAACAGTCAATTTCCAACAGTTCCACCTTTTATGCATGCTCTTTCTTCAAATTTGACCCAAAATAAACTCAAAAGGAACAATGAATGAACAAAATGAGGTAGTGTGTCTATTCTAAAACAAAATGAACAAAATGAGGTAGTGTGTCTATTCTAAAACAAAATGAACAAATGTTAAGGAATCACTTGGTAGCATATCATTCCGATTTATGATGATGAATTCAATGTGTAGGGAAAAATTTGTGGGTTGGATCGCTCGGTAGAATATCATTTTGATTTAAGGCTTGTTGATAAGAGGATGATAGATTGCATACTGGTACTTGGAATTGGGTAGGATGAATGTTAGTAGGCACATGATCATCTTTTAACACTTTAGTAAGGATCTCTTTATGGATAGATGATAATTTTAAAATATCAAAAATAGATCAATCAATCCTTCTAGGAGAAGAACATCTACAACAGGGATTGTGAGGCATGTTGTGGCTCTTGGTCAGTATCTTCTGAATCCATTGGCCATGGTTGCAATATTATGTGGTCTTGGCAAAGAGATATTATCATTGAACCTTCATTCACTAGAAAATTTCCTTTGTCCAAATGACAAGTATGAAGTTGTCGAACAGGTAATGGTTATAGTAACCAATCAAGTTGGTGTTGACATAAACCTAGCAGCATCACATGAATGGATGTTTTCTCTTCTGCAATTTGTAGATGGCCTTAGACCTAGAAAAGTTGCTTCCATACAAAGGGATATTTTGAGGTTTGGAAGGGTTTACAGTCACAGAGAATTGTTGACCCCTCTAGAAGCTATGAAGTGACTTGTCTTTATAACTGGCAGCCACAGAATGGAGAGGTTAAGGAGGTTGAGGATCCATATTTTTCCAAAGTGGATACCATTAAACAAGGTGAACAAGAGAATGGAAGGAAAGAAAAGGAACTTGCAAAAAAATCTTGATAAGTTCCACTCCCTAATTTTACCTTTGAGAAAGGTTCATCTCTTTACAATCTGAAACATCCTTGACCTAGTCGTATAAGGGGCAGACAACCTCCAAAATTCCAACAAAGGTAAAAAAGACTAGTCCCTAAACCACATGGGCTCAAATTTGAAAGGAAGTTTTTTAGGAGCTTTGTCCTCAAGAATAATAAACAAGATTGGAAAAATGATCAGATCCAAGATTAGGCAAGAAAATAGAGAAGACCTCCAGATTAGAAGTAATCCAATTTTGATAAATAAGAAAGTGGTCTAGCCTTTCAGGAATCTGAGAGAAATCCTTTCTCATATTAGTCCATGTAAATGGACCATTCTGTGTTTTACAATCTATTATGCACATAAGCTTAATAAAAAAGCTAAAATCATTTATAATACACCTATTGGGGAGAATCCCCCCACATTTCTCCTCATTGCTAGATATATCATTAAAATCCCCCAAAAAATAAAAAAATGATTTGAGAGGAGAGGAGACACAAGCCAGATGAACCCAAAGATTTTTCTTCTCCAAGATACCCATGAGACTATATATATTAAAGAGCCAAAATTTTGCACTTGAAACTTTTCTTTTCACCAATCCCAGCATCCAATTAGAAGAGGAAGAAACCAAAGATAACTCAATATTAAACTCATTCCAAAAGAAATCAAGTCCCCCTGAAGCCCCTAAAGAAGGGGAGGCACAAAACTTTCATGTTTTCCAAGATGAAAACAAAGCCTCAGCAGAAGATGAATTTAATTTAGTCTCTTGAAGCATAAGAATATCACACTTTATTAAGTCCAATTGGGACTTGATCAAGCGCTTATTGTTAGGGGCATTTAAGCCCCTAACATTCCAAGTTATGACCTTCATTGGCCTCGAGGGGAGACTGTGGCCCCGCTCTTCTTTTGAACATTATCATGAGAGATCTTCTCCTCAGCAAATTCTATCTAAATATTTCTCTTCATAGCAACCGATATGGTGAAAAGAGGACTAAAATGTCTTTTTTTTCCCTTTTCTTTAAGCTATCAAAAGGAGTAATAAGTGTGGTTTGAATACCAGCAGCAATCTCACGCTGAGTCTTAATTGTTTAGGTTCCTACCCCTCTTGGAAGGGGAAGTAAATGGGGAGCAAGGAGAAAGAGATGTTTGAACCAAAGGTAAGTTACCACCAGGAGCTAGAGAGACCGACTTGCCTTCTGGGGCAAAATCTCATTATCATTCTCCTTATTGGGGGAAAGCATATCAAAAAGGATGCAAGAAGGAGTAGACAAATCCTTATCCAAGTTAGTCAAATCATAATCTATTGAGTTTACTACACTTTTAGTGATGTCATGATCAAGAGTCGTGTTATTATCATCTACTAATTTGGGAACTTGAGCATTTAATTACTCATTGGGAACAATCACAACTCCCCCAGACTTATCTAAACTAGGAAAATGGTCCCAAGCTATTGAATATTAATCTCTACCTTTTGCCTGTTTCCACTGCAAAAAATCAGGGCATTGGGCAAAATCTTGTCTGCTCAAGAAAGACAAGGAACCTAAGTCAGATAGTATCCCTAAGATCAAAAAGATCTAGCAAATGACAAACAAAAAATTAAATTCATCAATATCCAAGAGCAATCAAAAAAAGGATGCAACAGAATATATGAATGAAGTCAAGAGGATTGGGAGTAGTAGCAATGACAAACAGGATTGTGTTTTCTCCAACGACCTTCCAGAGAGATCCAAAGAAGCAGAGCCAAGTACTAAGTTGATCAACAAAGAAAGCCAAATAGCCTAGGAGAATGAAACTGTAAACCAAGAGAAGGATGAATCCATTCCAGACCAGAAGGATGGATTAGCTAGCCAGGAGAAGGAAGATCCATCTCCAACCTCTTCTCTCCCTAAATCGGCTGACTCAAACTTTAATGACTTTAATGAAGCCCAAGACCCTTCTGATTCGGAGCCCTTTTTGCTCTTAACTAATGGAAGCCCCAAGCCACTCCAATGTAAAACCCCTCCCCAAAGAGTGATTTTGTTGGATGAAACCCTCTGGATTTTTTGGGTTGAGAGAAGGAAAATTGAACAAGGAGGATCTCAAGGAAGGAATCTCAACTAGAAGCAAGATTAAGAAAAAGGCAGATGTTGGAAACCAAAATAAAAAGCAGGGAAGGCCATCCCTAAAACATCAAAGGGAATGGGAAAGTTGGAAGAACCGTGCTAATGGAACATAGTGCTCCATCAAGTCAACCCTATCCCCAATTAAAATATGAAGATTATATCCTAGAATAGCAAAGGCAGGATGTGTTACGAAATGTCATCAGAGATCATAAACCAGATGTGGTCCTTATTCAAGAAACCAAGATGTCTAAAGAAAAAGTTGAAAGGATCAAAATTTTCAAAGAAAACGGAGTCATAGGAACTAACTTGGAGGGTGCCTCTAGAGGAACTGCGATCTTTTGGAACAAAAATACTATAACAGGAAAGAAAATCATCTCTGCCTTTAATAGGAACTTAGTTTTTCTTGAGCATATTAAGGACAACTTTGTTTGGGTGTTATCTAACGTCTACGCTCCTAACTCCAAATCTGGGAGAGCTAAATTCTAGAAAAGCCTGGTGGCTGACAGACTCCAGTTTGCTGATCAAAGCTAGATTATCATGGGAGACTTCAATACCCTACTCAGAGACAAAGATAAGATGGGAGGAATCCCCCTACATCTCGATGGAAAACAAGACCTTATGGATTTCATTAACGATCAAGCTCTCATTAATGTTGATCTCTAGGGCATCAATTACACCTAGACTAATAGAAGAACCGGAGATGATTTGATTCAAGTCAGGCTTGACAGATCCTTAATTTCTCCTGGCTGGCTTTCTAAGTTTAGTTGTTCACTTGGTTCTGTTATCAAAATCAGTTTAGATCATTTCCCTATCTCTTTTTCTGCCAACTCTTTTTCGGCTAAGAGAAATTTCCCTTTCAGATTTGAAAAAGCTTGGCTCTCCCACCCTTCTCTGGAAGCCTGCATTACTGAATGGTGGAACTCTGAAGTGGAGGGTAAGACTCTCTTCAGAATTGCTAAAAAGCTCAACATCATAAAAGCCAAAATCAAAATCTAGAACAAGGAGATCTTTGGGGACATATTCAAGATAAAAAATCAAGTTAAAGCTAACCTAAAGCTTGTTCAAGATAGAATCCAAGAGATGGGGTTGTCCAAAGATCTCAGAATGGCTGAAAATGATCTACTTACTAAATACCACTCCATCATTTCTAATGAAGAGACTTTCTAGAGACAAAGATCTAGAGCTCTGTTCCTAAAGGAAGGCGATAAAAACACTCGCTTCTTTCACTTAACTGCCCTTAAGCACCGGGCAACTAATAGAATATCTAGACTTACTTGCAATAAAGGAGTCCTAACTGAGGATTGTGATATCAGAAAGGAAGCTCTCGAGCATTTCAGCACCTTGCTGGGTGAAGTGGACAACCTGGATCACACTAAGCAAAACACTCTTTTACAAGTCATTTCTTCTATCCTATCAGAAGCTGACAATCGCCTCATATCCCATATTCCTTCTAATCCTGAAATCAAAAAGGTGGTATTTTCCTTTCAGGGTGATAAATCCCCTGGCCCGGACAGCTTTCCCATGTTTTTCTTCCAAAAATTCTAGCACATAGTGGAGGGGGACATTTGCAATGGTGTTAAGGAATTCTTTGGCTCCAGAAGACTTCTTAAGGAACTGAATGCCACTTTCATAGTTCTTATCCTGAACATACCCAGAGCTGATTCACTCAACAAGTTTAGACCCATCAGCTTATGCAACTCTGTTTACAAGATCCTTTCCAAAGTTTTGACTTCCAGGTTGCTTGATGTTCTCCCAAGGATTATCTCTGTCCAACAGAATGGCTTTATCCCCAGAAGACAGATATTGGACTCCATCATCTCTGTTCATGAAAATATCCACTCCCTGAAAGTGGCGAGCAAACAGGGATTCTTCCTTAAGTTAGACATGGCAAAAGCTTTTGATAGAGTAAACTAGCAGTTTCTCCTCAAGATTATGGAATTGTTTGGTTTTGGTGACAAAGTTATTCAGCTTTGTTCCCAACTCGTGGGAACCTCCTCCTCTATTGTTATTGTCAATGGCTCCCCGTCTAATTTCTTCAAAATCTCCAAAGGTCTCAAACAAGGAGACCCCATCTCCCCCATCCTGTTTACTATTCTTGCCGAATGCCTGGGTAGATTCATCCTTAAAAATGTGGAAGAAGGCAATATTAAGGGTCTGAAACCTTCTTCCTTCAATGTCGTTTGCTCTCATGAACAATTTGTTGATGACTCTATCACCATGGGGGAAGCCACCATCTTGGAAGCCAAAAACATGAAAATAATTCTGAATACCTATGAATCAGCCTCTGGTCAAAAAATCAACTGGGTTAAAAGCTCTCTGTTCTTCATTAACACCCCAGCCCAAAGGCAAACTAAGATTGGTAGGATTCTTGGTTGTAACATTTCTGAGTTTCCTTCTACCTATTTGGGGCTTCCTCTCTGCCTCAAGCCTGAGGATTCCTTCTGGAATAAGTTAATTGACAGACTCAACCTGAAACTCGCTAGTTGGAAAGGGGTTGTCCTTAGTCAGGCTGGTAAAGTTACTTTGCTCAAAGCCACTCTCCAAAATCTTCCTATGTATGCTCTTAGCTTGTTCAAAATCCCCTCTAAGTTTGCAGAAGCTATTGAAAGAATCCAAAAAAAGTTCCTTTGGTCGGGAGTGGAAGCTAAAAATAGAATCCCCCTTATTGCCTGGAATAACATTTGTACCCCTAAGGCCTTGGGTGGGCTAGGCTTAGGAAGTATTAGCTCCATGAATAAAGCCTTATTAGCCAAACAAATCTGGAGACTCAAAGGGGAGGAAAGAGAATGGAACTCTATTTGGAAAAAACAAATACCTCTATATGCAACCCTCTGAGGAAGAATTCTTTGACAATTCTTTCTCTATTGATGGATCTGCCATTTGGAATGCAGTGCAATTTGCTAAAGGTTGGGCAGCTGCTGGTAGAACCTGGAACCTTGGGAATGGGAGGAAAATTAGATTTTGGGAAGATAGATGGATCCTGGATAAACCTCTGGAGGATATCCCTATCATCAAAGATTGGAAAGCCAGCTTCAAATGCAGGTATGGTGAGTTGGTTAGAGATTACTGGAATAACGGGAACTGGATTGACTTTAGCCAGCAGAGTTCGGATCTCAAGTTCCTTTAGATTGCTCTTTCTGCTAAAATCCCTACTGACAATAAAGAGGACATTCTAATATGGGGGAAAACTATGGATGGGAAATACTATGTTTCCTCTATTGTATCTATTCATAATGTCTCGGAGGAAGCCACCCCCATCTGGGCCAAAGTTTGGAATAAGAATTTAGTTCCCAAGATCAACATCTTTTAGATTTTCATCCAAAATAAAATTTTAAACCTGGATAATCTTCATAAAAGAGGCATCATTTCTCCTAACATGTGTACTTTTTGATGCAGGGAAGAAGAGACAGCTTGCCATATTCTCAATCAGTGCTCTTTTAGCCATGACATATGGAAAATCATCCTGACCAGGTGGAACCTGAGCTGGGTCTTCCCAAATTCTCTCAGTGATACTTGGCTGCAATGGCATTGTCCCAACTCTAATCCTAAAATTGTGGAGATATGGAGACTTACTTTGCCAATTGTCATCTGGAATATTTGGAAAGAGCAAAACAACAGGATTTTCAGAGATAAAAGGGCTACTCCTGAAGTGGTTGCTGACAAGATCTATAGGAGTATTTTTGAATGCCTCTATGGTACTGATCAGGGAATTGCTGCAAAAGAGGATTTCAAAGATAGATGGAACCTTTCCACCACCACTACTAGCAAGGAGAAAGGCAGAGAAATTCTTGTTTGGTGTTTCCCCCCATAGGGATGGATTAAGGCCAACTTCGATGGGGCCTCTAAAGGAAATCCGGATAAAGCTAGATATGGAGGCATAATCAGGAACTTTGCTAGAAGTTGCCTTAAGGCGGTGGCTGGTCCTCTGGGAAATCAAACTAGCCATTTTGTTGAAGCCTCCACTACCCTGCATACTTTAATTATAGCCAAAAATCTCAATTATGATAAAATTTGGCTTGAGGGGGATTCACTTAATATCATTAAGTGCTTAAAAGGGGAATTAGAGCCTTCTTGGTCCATTGAGAATATCATCATGAAAGCTAGAGAGATTATCGCCAGTTTCAAAGAAATTATTATTCGACATGCCTACAAAGAGAAAAATAGTGTTGCTGACTGTTTAGCGAATGGAGTTAATTCTGACGTTCAAATGATTTGGCACGAGGATGACCTCAATTCAAACATTAAATAGATCTTCAGAAAGGATCCTTATACGAGGAGAGAAGGACAATTAAATCATGACAAGTAAAAAGCACCACTCGCGCCTCGCTAGAAAGGCCATCATTACCTGGCACCACGATAGATCTCCCACTATTTCCAAAAAATTGCCACATGCTTTGTGGGTTATTCAGGGCGATAATTTGAGTTGCAAAGGGAAAGAAATTCTAAATTTGCAGAGAAACAGAGTCGACATCCTGCATCCAAAAATGGGAGGAGATCTTAGATGCAAAGAACCTGACAACACATCGACCTGGAAAGCTATGCCTAAAGTCTGGGCAAAGCTGGAGAAGGGCCATCTCACTAGCTTCATGGAAAAGCTTGAGGACTACGACAAAGGTAGGGTCAACCTTGTTGTTTCCAAGATTTCTGAAAACAGGTCTAATGGTTCTTTTAAACTTTACGAAGTTAAATTCAAATTGGATGTTGGGCTTATTTCTACTGTAACTGGTATGCCCCACTCTGGCTAAACTTCTTTCGAGACCTCAAGGTCTCCAACAATGTTGTTTCCCTATTCCCGTGCAAAGAGAAAGAGCGGGCCAAAATCGGCAAGGCTACTAGGGGCTACTATGATGCTACAAACATCAAGAAGTTGTGGGGCTGGGTCCTGAATGCAATCATGGAGTATATTATGGTTGAAGGCCGCTACTCCAGGGCCCACACTTACCACTTCATGCTCTTGAACCATTTCAGACACGACAAAAAAATTTCTTTGCCCTACTACCTTTTTCGATCCCTCTCTAGGTCCCTGAATAAGCACATGACAAACCCTTCTAGCCCGATTCTCCACTATGGGCTCCTACTACTCATCTATGAGCATTGAAAAACCCTTGCTCTATAGGAAAATAAGAGGATTTCTACCTCCCTTGGTAAAAGGAGGATGGAAGAGGGAGACACTAGCAAAGAGAAGGCGTCATCCAGCAAGAAAAGGAAAAGCTCCCCCAAGCTAGAAACTAAGGACATTGTCAAGGAAAGCAGTGGTATGGAGACAGATGACTTTAACAGAGAAGACAACTGGAAGGAAGAGGAACTAGGCAACGAGGAAGAAAGCAGAGATTTCAAGCTTGGTCAAGAAAGCCCTATTCCAAGTGATCACCCTGGTAAGGACAATAGCAATCTGATGGAGGAGATGGCACCCAAGGATAATGAGGAAACCGAAGTTAATTCTGAGAAGGAAACAAAAAAATGCTCCAAGAAGAACCTGGTTGAGGAAGGGGATAGCAAGGATAAGGATAGTGCTAGCGAGGGGCTTATCATGGATAATCTCAAGAAGCTCTCGGAGGCCAGAATGAATTTTGATAGATGGACTTACGAAACTCTGAAAAACCTAGAGAAGCATGGGATAAACTCAGACAAAAAGAGGGAGGATGAAAACAAAGAGCATGCTAACTGGAAGCAGGAAATGGAGAACAAGGTAAATTCGCTGGAAGAGGGAAAAGAAGCGATGAAAAATCTGATGGGAATTATCCCAAGCATCCTCTCCGCTATCACCAAAAACCTGGAAGACATTGCTAAGGTCTTTGACCATTCTCGTAAATTGGTTGTAGACCTTGACCTAGAGGAGGAGACCAACCAGACTGGAAGTCCTGGTGATGCTACCCCGGCAGGCGGAATAGCTAAGAGAACCAGGGCCAGTATCAAGAAAGTTGTGGCTGTTGCGGCCAAGGACACTCCCAACCTCAAAGACAACATCAAAGAGCTGCAAGAAATAAGCAGCACCCTAGCTAAAGCCCTAGATAAAATCTGATTCCTGGACGGCCTACTGGTTTTCAGGGGCTTTTGTTGGCTTTTCTCGGTTTTCTGCTGGTTTTTTTCCTTTTGTCCTGTTTTTCTCTGTTTCTCGTAGCTTTGATGTTTTAAGCTTGTAAAGGGTTTCGGGGTCCCTTCAAAATCTGCTTTTTCATTAATCAAAAACTCCCCCAGACTTAGGATTACCCATAGGAGGAATATGATATAAATCAATGTTATCAATATGATTAGAAATCCCCAGCACAGAAAAAACCACATCCCCTGAAGTATGATTCATAATTCTAGTAGTCTTATCAAAGATAGCCCCAGGAATCCCAATCGCACCACATGTCACATACCCTTCTCCCAAGGCCTTGTCAAATTGAGGATACACTAAAGGAGACATGTTTGTTAAATTATGGGTAGATTGAGGAGGGATAAGATTACGCTTAAGAAGTGTTTCTATTTACTAAGGTGTCATTAGTTTTATGCCCAAAGTCATCCTATATACACTAGTCGGTTAATACTACCGAAAAGTCCAGTCGGTAAATACCAAGTTTATCGATGTCGGTTGCAGAAGAGAGACAAGTCACTGAGATGATATACACTGAGATATGAACTGAGACAAATACAGAATGTCTACCGAGTAAAGTTCATATGTCTACCGAGCAGCAAATAAGGAATACCAAGTTAATCTGAACCAAGTGGAAACGTGTTACCAGATTCAATGAACCTAGACACACATGTGAAATGTGTTACAAGATTTGAGAAGATGAAACTGTTATTACATAGGAAATTGCATTTAAAGATTTTGTATGATTTTGAGGAAGAATATCCAATGAAATTATTTCTATGTGTATTCATTCAATAAAAAATGTTTGTATGATTGAAGCGTGAACAGATCACCATCTCAGAGATCTATATAAATAGAATGATTTGAGTATTTGAGATATGACATGGAAAATCAAGAGAGAAGATACAAAGAGATGATATAGTTAAGTGTGAAGAAAGAAGATTGACAGAGATATTTAGAGGTTACCAAAAAGGTTTTAGAGAACAGTTTAAGGGATAGAGTATAGAGAAGTGATTACTGAGTTTATTTATCAATTACTAAGGAATGCTATGAGCAAGGTAATTTTATATTGAGCACATAGAGTCTGCTATAACATTTCAGATGTGAAGTTGCAGATATTTTGTAAAGATTTTGATTGAATTATTAAGTTGTGTTAGAAACCTTTAACAATGTAAAAGACTCTAATAAAGTCTATAAATTGTAAATCCTTTAACCAGGTACAACATTTTGTAAAAGTGTTTGTAAAATCCTTTAGCAAGGTAGATCTAAAGATCTTTGTACTCCTAACAGGGTAAGCTATCAAAAACAGCTAAACATGTAGCTCTAATAGAGCAATCTTGATTACTACAGTAGTGAAGTTGTGGGTGCCATCTCCACCGTAGTTTTTCTCTCTAACCAAGAGTTTCTGTGTGACCAAAAATATTTGTGTTATGGAGTGAAATTTTGATGGATGTTATTTATATGATTATGTTTCAATATTATATATTTATGAGATCAGCAATACTTAGTTTGTGTTTATAAGTAAAATTGTTGTTCAAGAAAAGTTTTAAAGTACTGATTCACCCCTCCCCTCTCTGTACATTAGCTTTCCAAGTCAGACCTAACAATTGGTATCAGAGCTTAATTCTTGGTAAGGGACTAACAACCTAAAGAGAAAGATCCTATCAATGGAAGGCTATAAACAATCACGCAGAATTGTGAATCTTCAAGAAGAATTAGATCATGCTAATCAAGTGATTGCAGATATGCAGAGGCAAATGCAAAGATCACTGAAAGTTAGAAGAAGGTTGTCTGATGATTTACAGGACTCACAAGAGTTGGTGGAACAAATTGAGACATCATCTAAGAATAGCATATCAGAAGAATCTGAAGAAATGATTGCAGAATTGAAAGAAAAGAACAAAGCAGTTAATGAACAACTAAAAGCAATGAGAAGGGAACATGAGTATTTCAACACACAGATGACTAAAAATCTTGAAGCATTGAGAGCAGCTGAAGATAAAAAGTGAAATATAGAAGGAGAGAAACAACAACTAGAACCAATGGTGTCTGCAAAGAATGATGAAATATCAAGGATGACTAAAGTTCAACATAATCTGTCTGATCAATTGGATTATGCACATCATGAAGCTACTCTAAAGGAAAATGAGAACCAAGCATTGAAACTTGAATTATCAAGATTGACCGATGAACTAGAAGTAGAAAAGAAGTCAAAATAAATACCAAGGAAAAGCCATGAATCGTCAAGAATGTTGGATGAGCAACTAAATATGAGAACACCCAACAAAACTGCAGGACTCGGTTACAAAGGAAACAACTCTACCGAGAAAGGGATCAACACCACCGAGAAAGGAGAATCATCAAAGAAAGTTGGAAACAAAGATAACATGAAGGACAAGAAGCCTATTTGTAACTACTATGGAAAACAAGAACATACTACCAACGTTTGCCAGAGCAGAAAAGGTAAGCAACTGAATGTTACTAGGTTTGATGGTTATTGTTACAATTGCAATAAGTATGGTCACACATCTAAGCAATATAGGAAAAAGTCTATTAACAATTATCAGAAGGCAAAATTCAGGGGGTTTTGCAAAAATTGCAATAGATATGGACATAATACTAAGAAATGTTGGTTTAAGCAGAAAAACTATATATGGACTCCACACGGAGCAAACACTAGAAGCTACTGAACTCAAACAGATCTCAATCGACAATATACTTCAATACCATGGGATTACAATACAAGGATATGGTGTGAATGTTGTGGAAGATACAAACATATAAGCGTAAACTGTATGATAAGGTTTGGAATGAATAACCAGAGATCATGGAGAAATCCTAGAATGGCATGTTTTCATTGTCACAAAGTTGGACATGTGGCTAAAGACTACAGAGACCAACCTAGAGGAGATACTAAGGAGATAAGAAGCAAATTACAAAAATTTTGGAAAAAGAAGGAAAATGTGTCAACTAATAAAGGAAGCACCTTACCTACCGAGTTAGGTGCACCTACTTTGAATTAATCAATAAAGGTATGGAGGGACTGCATTCTCACAAGGTTAGATCTTAACAGTTCTTATCTAATCATGTACATAATTCCAAAATTTGCATAGCTAAGATGCAATAGCAAGTTTGAAATATTATCTAGTCTTTTGAATTACCAGAGAAGTAGGCAAATGTAGTAAACTTGTCTAGTCAGTAAATGCTTATAAGGGAGATAGTCGGTATAGTGGAACCAAGTGCATTTAATGCCTATTTTACCTAACTGCACGAAGCCCGATAATGTCAAAAGGAGGTATTTAAAGTATTTTGCGTGGTCATTTTTCACTTACTAGTTTTTAAAGTGCAGAGCAGAGTGAATCAAAAGGTGATCAAACATTTCCAAGAGCGAATTCAAGGTATTTAGCATAATCTAAACCGCATTTTCAGCAATTAACCGATCAAAGTCAGTTGTGAATATTTGCAAAGTATTTACTAAGTTGGAAGCATTTTCTAGTTATTTGAAACCCTAAGCCATTTCGTAAGTAGAATTTCAAGTTTGAAATGGCTCCCAAGGTACAAAAACCCATTGTAGTAGAGACCATTGAGATGATGAATACTAAGAGTGGGGGTGAATTAGTATACCAAAAAGTACTGAACTCAAACACTTAATTAGTCTAGCAATAAACCGGTATAACAGTTTAACTAACAAACTTGTTAACCCAAATGCAAACCAAACAGCAAGTAAGGCATTCACCCATAGAAGCACAATCACCATAACACAAGAGATTTTGACATGGAAACCCAAATGGGAAAAACCACGGTGAGATGAAACTCACAAGTAACTATCTGGAGAATAGTAACCAGACCGGTTAAGGTCATATAATGTTCTTTACCAGAATAGATCCTGTTAGGAATCTTAATCTCTGTTAGGAGATAAGTCTGATTAAAGACTACCTTGTGAGAAGATTTTAGATCCACATATGTGAATCACCTTGTTAGAGGATTTACAAAGGCTTTTCTAGGCCTACCCAGTTAAGGGTTTCTAACTTGTCAAAGATGTGAGTAATCAACAAGTGAATGATCTAGAAAATAGCATGGTCTGCTTGGTTAGATCCAAGATAGCTCATTGCTAATGCATTTCAACATTACTTCAGTCTTCAGTAAATCCACACTCTAGTACAGCACACAAATTTGATCTTTTCTATTAAGATCGCACATACAAGAACTCATCAACCACCACAAACCCTAATAGCTACATGCATACTAAAACCCTAGACATGATATCCTTAAAAGGAATCTGATTTCATGTAGGTCCAATAGGATTACATTGCAAGTTCCTAGGTTCATTGTATCTAGACACATTTGGTAACATGGCACAAAATCACCGTCAAAGTGACAGTGGATGGTAACTCATCACAAAGATATACCGGTTGGTAACTCATCATAGAGTATTACTCATTTATACAACTTTAGTAATTACCAGTTGGTAACTCAAAGTAATATCAGTTTAACTATTAAACAGATTACCGGTTGACAGAAATAAAGACTGGGAAAATGATAACTGCCGCTTCTAGTTCCTTTGCTTCGTTCCACTTGAGATCCTCAAACCGCTTGAGGTCCTCATGTCGCTTGAAATCGGTAAACACTTTCTGCAAGACACCGATAGTCTAAAGACTATAACATAATACCGGTTTGAAACAAATACCGGTTGAGCATAACTCATACCTACAAAAAGTGATCTCATAGCAAGTGTGTGTCCATCAATGACAGTCACAACATAATCATCAAAAATGCCAACAATCTCCCCCTTTAGCATTGATGGCAACACTTAGGAAAAATTTTGACGTCTAAGGCTTTTTACAAAAAAAATATGCCATAATAAAAAATACTCCCCCTAAGCATATACATGATCCCTTTGCAGAAAAAAAAAAAACAATGTATACTACTTCCTTACAGAAATAAACATGAGTATACATAGCATGCATCAAAATTTTAGATACCAGAATACTTCTCCCCCTTTTCCAACAATGACAAAATATAGCAGAATAACCCCTATTTCTATTAGCTGAATAAATGTTTATGACAATAAAGAGTGAAACTTGTCAAAAACTAATTTAAATTCCTGCATAAATTGATTCATGGATAAGGACCATAACTCAAGTAATGAGGTAGCAACCTCACTCTCCGTTTTGCATCTAGGATACATGTTCCTCCATGGCATCCAAGGTACTCATCTCTTGAGTAACTGTCAAGTAATCCAGATTGAGATAGCACTTCTAAAGTATTTGCAGTCTTGGTTGTAGAACCAATTATAGTTCCTACAAATCCTTGGTCTGGTTGCTGATCTCCAAATCAATTCTTGCAACCTAAAGTTGAAACTAGTGAACTGTTTGCCCATAAGTGGTAAAGGAATCATATGGGGTCTTGAAGGTGCTTATGAATGTCTACAAATCAGTTTGCAGTTTGTCTTTCTAGGCAGGCGCATCATCACAAAATAAATGGGGTAGACATATCTTACTAAGCAGCAATTTCCCCTCATCCATTGCATCTCTGATGTCCTTCTGTGCCTTCTGCAGATCGGACCGGAGCTCATGTAACTTTTTCACCAAGGCAGTGTTCAAAGCCTTTTGATGCTCCTTCTTGGCATGCGCTTTGGAAACCTCTTCCAAGATTTGTACCTAGTCCTCCACAACTGTGCATAAGAGTTTCAGTTGGGTCAGAGTGGAATCGATACTATCGGGTCTCAAACTGGTAAGAGTGTCCACTGCAGCTTGGATCACGTCTTGCTCCTTCTTCCTCCTTATCACCTCTACGCATTCTTGAGCAAGCTTAATGCTTTGTAGCACTTTCGATTCATTAGCAGATTGGAGGTCAATGGGACTAGTAATGTCAGCCGATTTGGCTTGACTACCGGTTGCCTTTGGGGTCTCCACCTATGTGCTCTGTGTCGCTTCCTCCTTCTCTTTGGCTCTTAGCTTATCTTCTTCTGCCTTCTTTTGCTCCTCTGCTTCTTTCTTTCTTTTCTCTTATTCCTTCTTCTTCTCTTCTTCATTCCACTCCTTTTCTTCTTCATCCTTCTTCTTCTTCTCCTCTTCCTGCTTCTTCTTCTCCTCTTCCTGCTTCTTCTTCTCTTCTACCTTTCTCTTCTCCTCTTCCTGCTTCCTCTTCTCCTCTTCCTTTCTTTTTCTTCTTCATGTCATTTCTCTTCTTCTTTCTTTTCTTCTTCCTTCTTCTTCTTCTCTTCCTCTTGTTTCTTCTTCTCCTCTTCTTTTCTTTTCTTTTCCTCTTCTCGTTTCCTCTTCTCCTCCTCTTTTTTCTTTTCTTCCTCTTTTCTCTTTTTCTCTTCTTCTGCCCGTTTCTTCTTTTCTTCTTCCTATTGCTTCTTCTCTTTCTCTGCTTTCTCCTTGGTAGCCTTTTCTTTGTCCTATTTTTCCTGTCCTGCCACTTCTAATGGTGTACCCGGAGTGATATTTTCACCATTCAAGGCATCAACATCAATAGGGTCCATTTAATCAGTGACCTATTCTCCTTCACTGTCATATACCTCATCCGGTTTATTGGTTGTCGGTTCTTTCTCAGCTTTCCTATTGGCTTCAGCCACTTGATGCAACCTTAAAGTGGCTTAGGCATGAGAGTGGGTATCTTTTACCACTTCGAGAGCTTTTCCTTCTAGCAACAAGAGTCTCCTTCTTCTCATGAAGAAGAGGCCTTTGTATTTTTCCATAATTTCATAAAGTTCTGAATTTGACATATTAAGAAAATATTGTGCAAATATTTCCTCTCTTATTTCTTGTTCCTTCTTTATGGCAATGCACCATTTGTTATCTAAAGAATTATATAAAGAATCTGGTGTCACAGATCTAATTTCTAATGGCGACTAGTCATTAACACATAAATATTGAATGACTTCCTATTCAACTTCCTCTTTCTCATTGTCATTGAAATCATCAAAATATTCTTGCAAATCACTAAGCAATTTTCTTCCAATATTCTTAATAGTTCTTTGACAATGTGTCAAAGGTTTGTAAGAGGAAATATCAATATTTACCGGTGCAGATGTTGTTGGTTCACTCTTTGTCTTTTTCCTCATTTTCCTAGTCTTCTTAGGTTTTTCTTCAAACACAGTGTCCTCTGAGTCTAGTGTGGTGTCTTTTGTCTTCCGCTTTCTCTCAAAGACTTTGGCAGGTGCAGCTTCTGGTTTCTTCTTTGCTAGTGACCGCTTGGTCACTTTGGGACTTGTTGCAGTAACCGGTGCTGATACGGAAGGCACTGCCTTTCCCTTCTTTACTGATGGTTCTTCAACCGGTGTAACCCTTTCCAAATAGGTGTCAGTTCTCTTTACCTTTGGATCAAGGGGCGAGGTGAGTAGGGTAGAGGCATACCCATCTAGCATATCATACATTACATCATATCCCATCGGTTCCACTTCTTCCTGTCTAGGCTCAACTGCCTCCATTATGCACTCATCAACTCTGATGGTGAAGCAGATGTCATCTTCATATTTCTTGACAATATCACCTAATATTCTCACTCTTTGGCTCATTTTGCATCTGAACTCATCAAAGTATTTGTTCAAAACTTTTGGATAACTGGTTCCAACCGCTTGAAGGCTTTCCTTGATTTGCTTTGTAACCAGTTGGTCGGCAGACCACTAAATATCTCCGACTCCTGGGAAGTAACCTTGGAAGTAGAAGAGCAACCCAACCAATAGTTGTCCAAACTTAAATCTCAAGGCATTGTCATGTTTAATCGACTTTAGGTTCACCAGAAGTTGCCTTTGCATATAGGTACATAAGTCAAATGATGCATCTTCCATGATCATCCGGTAGGCAGCATTTACCACTGCAGTAGAGATAGAGTTGATCCTACTAGCATAAAATGTTTGGTAACCTATTACCATGCAGGCATATTTGACCAGATCATCCTTGATGGGATTGATGGTCATTCCCCGTTGGTCACTCATAGAACTGGTGAGCTTGGTCATTTCCGTCTTGCCGATCTTCCTTAGGGCTGGCACTTCACCGACATTACAGAAACTAGTGATGGCATGAATCACTTCTGGTGTGATGTCATGCATCCACTCTAAGTACATTTTATCACCGTGCACTCTGCTCAGAATGATGCGGATGTGATCATCTAAAAACTCTTCAAGGAAATAGACTGCATTGTGAAGCTTCTTTTTTTCTAGGATGCTAAAATCTGATTTAATCTTCTTGTCCTTCCCAGAGAACAAACTCAATTGGGAATGGATTACAAGAGATCCTAAGTCTTCAATTTTATAGTCAATGTAATCGAAAATTCCTTCCTCCACTATAACACCAGTGGGTATTTGAGATAGGGCATTATATTTTGCCTTCCGTTGAATGAAGTCTACTGGATCAATGGGTGCACTAGAGCTAGAGTGTGATGCGGAAGCCATGATAAACAGAGCAATTTGAGAAATACCTTCGTAATTCAAAATTTAGGGCTTGCAAATTACACTTTGCCACACACTCCTTCAGTTGTTGAAATACCACTTTGTGTTCTACACTTGACCGATTGATATTCACTTCTGATTATTCAAATTGCAATCCAAATCGCTTTTCGACACTCAGTGCTTAAAAACTTCTTCACTCGAGAACTGATAAGTGAAAAATGACTTCAAAAATCCTTTTAAACAAGTTCTCCTCCTACCATAATAAATGCTCCACTATTAGGGCATAAACCCTAATTTGCCTTTTACTATTTTCGATCTTCTGCCAGTTGCCTTACCGGTTAAGGTCTTTTACTAGTGTAAACTGGGGGTTTGAGATATTTTACCGTTTGCTCCCCCTAAGCTCTTTTTATGCTTAGTTTGTCGGTTCAGTGACTTCCACACTAGGTGCAGAAACCGGTTCTTCTTGAATCACTTCTTCTGGATTCTTCTTCCAGGTTTTCTTCATATCCGCTTGAATGGTTTCAACATCTATCTTTCCTTCCAGAGTTACCAGTATATCATTTGATATATTCTTTCTCATTCTGCAGAATTTTGCTATATGACCCAGTTTGTTGCAACGATAGCAAATCATTCCAGGTGCTCTCCAAGGTCCATTGTTCATGTTTCCATTCTTCCTTCTGCATGTTGCAGCAGTGTGACCATTACCATGATAGATCAAATAGGTTGCTCTCCATCCAGTTTCTGCTTGATAGCCACTACTTCTTGACTAATAATTATAGGTATTAAACCAGTTTGGGTTCCGGTTCCCAGAGGGTTCAGAAAAAGCTCCTTTACTCCTTTGAGGATACCTTCCGGTGTTGTGCATGATAGACCTGCATTCAAATTCTCTATGCCCAAACTTGTTACATGCATAACAATTACCATTGAATCTATTGGGTCTAGGCTTATCGTTTAGAAAATAAGGAAAGTTATTGTAAGCCTTACTTCTATATACATTAGTAGTGTGTCCTTCCTTGAGACAATTAAAACAAACATGTTTGAACTTTTTCTTACCTTTATCCTTTGGTGTCGGTTGTTTCTTTGATGCTCCATCTTTTGTCCAGAGGTCTCACCTTCCTCATATTCAGAGAAACCAAGTCCATTGGTATTCTTTACCGGTTTAGCTGATTCAAGCTTATGCTCTAGCTTGACAATGCTCTTATTGAATTTGGCAAGTATTTCCTTTGACTTAGTAAGTTGTTTGGTAATAGCAGCATTGGATTCCTTCAAGGTTGCATTCTCAAAAACAGCCACGTGTAGTTCACCTTGCACTTCTTCCTTTTCCATTTTATTTTCATGAAGATGAGCAGTAAGTGCACTAATCTCTTGCTTCATCTTGGAGATCTTGTGATCTTTGTCTTTTACCAAATCTTCAGCTTTCCTCCAGTTCTCAAGCTCAAGACACATTCTGATAGTTAGTCCTTCAAGTTCCCTTCTTAGGTTGGCATTGGACTCATTCAGTTTTTCAACTTCTTGAACTAGGGCTTCCATGTCCGCTTCATCAGAAGAACTGTTTTCAGTTAGCTTCATCAGTTTTTCAGCATGCTCTCTTCTTTTTGCCTAAGAGGCCTTATATTTGACTTTAAGTTCATCATAGGCTTGCTCAGTCTGAGTGAGCCGATGAGTAAGTTCCCTCACAATGTACTCCCCTATATCTCTTTCCAAGTGGTTAGACTTGTAGAAAGGTTGGCTCTGATACCAATTGATGAATATTAAGAGGGGGGGTGAATTAGTATACCAAAAAATAATGAACTCAAACACTTTATCAGTCTAGTAGTAAACCGGTATAATAGTTTAACTAACAAACCGATTAACACAAATGCAAACCAAACAGCAAGTAAGGCATTCACCCAAAGAAGCACAATCACCATAACACAAGATATTTTGACATGGAAACCCAAATGGGAAAAACCACATTGAGATGAAACTCACAAGTAACTATCTGGAGAATAGTAACCAGACCGGTTAAGGTCAGACTGGTTAAGGTCATACAATGTTCTTTACCAAAACAAATCCTATTAGGAATCTTAATCTCTATTAGGAGATAAGTTTGATTAAACACTACCTTGTGAGAGGATTTTAGATCCACATATGTGAATCACCTTGTTAGAGGATTTACAAAGGCTTTTCTGGGCCTACCCAGTTAAGGGTTTCTAACTTGTCAAAGATGTGAGTAATCAACAAGTGAATGATCTAGCAAATAGCACGGTCTGCTTGGTTAGATCCATGATAGCTCATTGCTAATGCATTTCAACATTACTTCAGTCTTCAGTAAATCCACACTCTATTACAACACACAAACTTGATCTTTTTTGTTAAGATCGCACATACAAGAACTCATCAACCACCACAAAGATCGCACATACAAGAACTCATCAACCACCACAAACCCTAATAGCTACATGCATACTAAAACCCTAGACATGATGTCCTGAAAAGGAATCTGATTTCATGTCGGTCCAATAGGATTACATTGCAAGTTCCTAGGTTCATTGTATCTAGACACATTTGGTAACACAACACAAAATAACTATCAAAGTGATGGTGGATGGTAACTCATCACAAAGATATACCAGTTGGTAACTCATCACAGAGTATTACTGGTTTATACAACTTTACCGATTATCGGTTGGTAACTCAGAGTAATACCGGTTTAACTATTAAATAGATTACCGGTTGATAGAAATGAAGACTGGGAAAATGATAACTGCTGCTTCTAGTTCCTTTGCTCTATTCCACTTGAGATCCTTGAACTACTTGAGGTCCTCATGCCGCTTGAGATCGGTAAACACTTTCTACAAGACATTGATAGTCTAAAGACTATAACATAATACCTGTTTGAAACAAATACCGGTTGAGCATAACTCATACCTACAAAAAGTGATCTCATGGCAAGTGTGTGTCCATCAATGACAATCACAACATAATCATAAAAAATGCCAACATGAGAAGCTTACACTGAAATGCACCTTACCTCCCAAAGTGGCATCCAAACCCAATGAGAAAACTGCATTCTCTCTTATCCAGGATAGGGTTGTGCTGATCGAAGATGTTAGATTTTATATCAAGTGTCGAGTTGAAGAGCTAGGTCATACTGAGATTAAGGATATGTATGACAAATTGTGCACTGACAGAAACCTAGATAGCAAGTTTGAGCATATCAAAGTTAAGGGATTGACTGAAGCCCTAACCTATCCTTGAGTCTTCAAACCCCAATGGGTCAAATTTGTCTTGAGCTGAGTGCATGAAAATTTTATGTGGTTAGAGGATCAACCTTTCAAGATCGCCAAGGAGATTATTCACATGATAACTGGATACCCTATATTTGACCATGCCTGAGCACAAAAGATGATTTCACACAAGGAATTGATAACATTAACATGTGTTGAGTCTGATAGCAGAGGTCTTAAGTTGAACAATGTGACTGATGCAAAACTCAATTTTGCTATTAGAGTTATTGGTTAGTGTTTCTTCCAGTCTGCAAGAGAAAATAGTGTACCATGTGCAGCTGTAGATTTGGCTTATAAAATTTTTAAAAAGGGTATGCAAATTGATTTATGTGAAGTGTTATTGAAGAATCTTTTTGAAAATCTCAATACAATAAGGAAACTGAAGAAGAATAATACTGCAAATACACTAAAGTTTGGGTCACTCTTAGTGTGTATGTTCTTCTATTTTCATAAATTCTTTCCATCAGTCGGTAACATTGTTTGGGAATCACACCGACCTATCACCCATCAAATAAATGATTTCATCAATCAACTAGGTGATAATTTTAATATGATAATGGATGATTACTTCAACAAATTCCAGTATAAGATGCATAGTAGGTATAGGATTCTACATCAGCTAGTGGAAAAGTAAAAGGATACTATATGTTTTGAGGTGGATACCAACTACTGTTATGTCAATGCAGTAGAACCCAAAACTCAATCATTACCACCTATGGGTTATGAGATAGATTTTGACATTTCTCAATAGCAGATCAATTCCCTTTTAGCACTTCCAAGGCATGCTACCGAGAACAGATATGGCACCTATGAAGAGGTGAAAGAAAAAGTAAAAATGAGCATTATAGTACTGAAGGCTGTCAGAAAAGCCACCAGAATGATCAAGGATTTAACTGAGAAGTTTGGAGAAGTTTCTACCTTCACACCTACTAAGCTAGCAAGAAGGAAGAGTGATCAACTTTCGATTGAGGAAGAATCTAAAGCTCAAGAGGAAGCAATTACACTGAGCACCAAGTTGCCAAAGGGCAAAGTTTTGAAAAGAAAGAAATACGATACAACTGAGGTATCACCGACCAAGCGACTAAACACTAGATCATCTGTTGCGTCGCCCGGTAAGAAGCAGAAGAATGTAGAAACGCCTAAGGTTACAAAAACTTATAGAAAGAAGCCTAGAAAACTAAGTTTGGATAAAGAAGCAAGTGACACAGAGTTAGAAGATGTAAATAAACTTCAAGTTGTAAAAAGCACAAAGGAAGATGTAAATAGTGTTGACAATTTTTGTGCAAAATTAAAGCAATATGGTGGATATGGGTCGTTTAGATATGTAAAATATGATACAAGAATAGATGAAGAGAAGAGGCAAATAGAAGAAACTGTAATTTGTACACTTCTCAAGTTCTGAGTAGTTCCATTGGAAGTGGCTGGTTTTCTTCCAAAAGCATTGTACTCACACATTGATAATAGATGGAAATATGCTATGGACTCGGAGAAGCAAATAACAGAAAGAGTTTTAGTTCATCTCTTTCCAGATATGTTGGTAGATGACATAAGAGATCATTTGAAAAACTACTGCACAAATTTTCAAGTAAAACAAAGGGCCTTGAAAATGATGAATGGCCTATATCTTGAAGTTGAAAAAGAAACTAAAGAAAAATGGAAGAAAATATTCAGGATTCAGGCTGAAGAGCCAAAAGGTGAAGTAGAAATAGTTGACATCACCAAGCAAGATCCTACTTCCACTATTCAGTTAGATGAGGTTGTAATAGACACTGAAGCACATGAAGGAGAATTGATAGAAGGAAGCTCCTATGCCAAACTGATATCGAGTGAATCAGTTGTGAAACAGGTTAAGTCCTATCCTCCAATCACCCAACAAGTTACAGCCGAGAAACTTCAAGACACAGATCAAGGTACAGAGGGTCAAAAGGTTAAACCAGATGAATCTACCTCTCAGGCCACCCGCGAGCAAACTTCCCAAGTACCATCAAGCACCGAGACAATTGCCACTGAAAATCTGAGCAAAGAAACACCGAAGGATACAACAGAGGCTACAGGAACCGACAAAAGTGTTGCTTCTAGCGAGCAACATACCAAGGAAGGACAAGCCTCAAAATCCATTGTACCCATTCAACCGGAGAAGGCATCATCATCAAAGGGGAAGAAAGCAAAAAGACACAGTTTTACACTAGATCTGTCAAATCCCATTGTGTTAACGAATGTTGACATTACAAAATTGAAAGGGCAAGCACTGATAGAATTCAGTGAGCTTTGTAAAGCCAAAGCAGAGCAGGAAAGACAGATAGTTATTCAGCAAAAGAATCGAGTACTTCATAAGGTCAAAACATTATTGACAGACATGATACCTGAAGCTACCTTCACTAAAGATGTTGCCATCCATGTGCAACCGGATGAACTACTCACTCAATTGGAGGAATCAGGAGTAGAAGCATCAGAATACCTTAGCAAATTGAAAGATAAAGAGCTAACTACCTAGATGATTGAAGAAGTGTAGAAAGCAATTGCTATAGGTAAAATAAAGCTTATTGAAATCATTGATGAGCTGTCCCCTCAACTCAAGCATATTATTTATTTATTCTAGAAGTTATGTATATTCTGATTCTTCATCAAAGATATCCAGAATAAGACAGAAGTCATTGAAAAAGAGATTACCGATCTCTCAAATAAATTGACTACCAAGCCAGATTCTCTTCAGAATTTTTATACAAGGCTACAAACCCTTATGGCTCAACAGTTAGAACTTCGGAATGAAGAGCATAAAATAAGGATGGATATCATGACTCTTCAAACATTATTTATTCCCCATTTGTCATCAGTTCAAGAGCATATCAACCGAGCTACCCAATTGTCAACTCAAGTAGAGGGAAGCACTTTAGATGGTTTGATCACACTGTCAGATGATATTACAGCTCAGAGTTCACTAATGGAAAGTGTCAAGGATGCACTTACCAACGCTCTTATAGAAGCTTGTACAAAGTATAAATCTATTTTTGATCAGTTGCCCCCACCAAATGGTAACTAGTTTCGATGTTTGTCAAAAAGGGGGAGTATATACCAAGTATATAGAGTATCTGAGTGTACAGAGTTTATCATATATGCCGAGTTATGACAAGGGAAGCATGGAACATCAAGAGCATGGAATATAGAGTATGGAACATCAAGTTATGTATAGAATATTGATAAGGGGAGTATGTATTTGAACAATGTATATACTAACATTTCAGTTTATTTTGCAAGTATATAGATTTTGTGTTATGACTTTGAAAGGAGTTTTGTCAAACATACCTGTTGTGGCATTTTCACACATCGCCCCATTGCAAATGGGGACCCCCTTCTTTTTAGGCCCTCCCAATTTTTTGGCTTGCATTTTTGTGGTCTTTTCGTAGCAGTCTCATTAGTCTCTTTGCTTTGTAGGTGTTCAAGGATTATATTGGTCAAGTCTGCCCTTTGTTTGAGCAAATTCGGCTAACTCTGGGTCTCGTTTTGTGAATTTTAGGGTTTTTTGCCTTCTGTCCTAGATTTAAGGGGTTTCTGTTAGGGTTTTGAGAAATATGAACATACAACTGGAATTAGGACCCTTCAAGGAACCTCCTAGTAAAATTTGAGCCAAAACGGAGCAACTTTCTATTTTTTAGAAAGTTCCTATTTTTTAGGGATTTTACTAAGTCTCGGATTGGTCTAATTTTGCCAAAAATTAAACTTACTATTTTTAGTAAGTTCTATTTTTAGTAAGTTCTTTTCTGACCTATTTTGCCCAAACCTTGACATTTTGAAACACTTACTATTTGGAAAAATCTATTTTTGTCAGGTTCTTCATAGGAAAACACTAAAAGCTGAATATCTCTGAAGACTGAACGTTCCTGAAGACCATTTCTAAATCTGGAAGAGTCAGAAGGAAGACAATTTGGGTCAAAAAATGGTTAAGTTTGGAACTCCTATTCCAGAAGAGGAAAGCATGCAAAATCATCCAAGTCCAGAAATTCACATCAATCCACCAATGTCATCCTGATCCACAAATGGCCTGAAATTTGACTGTGTCTGGAAATTTGGAAGATCTTCCAAAATCCAAAATTTGCATTATGATTCCTATGGACCTGAAACCACTCTCAAACATCCTGACATATTGAAGATACCACTTATACTTAAATGTTATATTTCATATCTATATCCTGACAAAGAGCCTGGAACTTGTGGAAAAAAATCCATGTATCCATGGACAAAGCCAAAATGTGCCCAAGGCTGGGCTGGGGCACCAAAACCAAGAGGGCATTCACAAGTGGGAAAATCTGCCAGTCCATGGATAAAGTGAAAATGTGCCTAAGGCTGGACTGGGGCGCCAAAACCAAGAAGGCATTCACAGGTGGAAAAATTTGTCAGTCCATGGACAAAGTGAAAATGCGCCCAAGGCTGGACTGGGGCGCCAAAACCAAGATGCCATTCACAAGTGGAAAAATCCGTCAGTCCATGGACAAAGCCAAAATGTGCCCAAGGTTGGGCTGGGGTGTTGAATGCAAGAAGGCATTCGCAAGTGGAAAAATCCATGAATCCATGGACATGATGAAAATTTCACCCAAGCTAAAAATTGAAATTTTGCCTAAGGCACGGAATCCAAGGAGTCAAGGAGGAATAAAAAACAGAATTCCCCTCAAGTGAATTTTCAATTTTTAGACACCAAATCTTGACCAAATGTGGAAAATTTTATAGATTCAAAATCGGGGTGAAATCCTTCATCCAATGAACCTGGCTCCTAAATTTTAGGAGGATCCCTAAAAATAGGGATGTTGAAAAGGAGACATGGATAATTCACAAAGTAATGGAAATTCCTTCCTTCAGGACATAATTCCAGGAAAGATGAAAAATTGACTAAGTGTTGGAAATTCCTTCCTTCACAATAGAGTTCTTGAAAAAGGTGAAAATTTGGCTAAGTGTTGGAAATTCCTTCCTTCACGACGGAATTCTTGGAAATATGAAAATTTGGCTAAGTGATGGAAATTCCTTCCTTCAAGACATAATTCCAGGAAAGATGAAAAATTGACTAAGTGTTGGAAATTCCTTCTTGCACGACAGAGTTCCTGAAAAAGGTGAAAATTTGGCTAAGTGTTGGAAATTCCTTCCTTCACGACGAAATTCTTGGAAATGTGAAAATTTGGCTAAGTGATGGAAATTCCTTCCTTCAGGACATAATTCCAGGAAAGGTGGAAAATTGACTAAGTGTTGGAAATTCCTTCCTTCATGACAGAGTTCTTGAAAAAGGTGAAAATTTGGCTAAGTGTTGGAAATTCCTTCCTTCACAACAGAATTCTTGGAAATGTGAAAATTTGGCTAAGTATTGGAAATTCCTTCCTTCAGGACAAAATTCCAAGCAAGGAAGAAATACACCCAAGGATGAATTGAACATAAAATTTCTAAGGCAAGGAAGGAATCAGGGATGAACTGAACAAGAAATTTCCCCTCTAAGGAAAAATTTGAAAAATCCATTCTCGAGCATCAAATCACATCCAAATTTCAAAAGTTTTACAGATTTGGATTCGTACGAGAATTTTCTCTCTCCTGGACCGTGGAACCCTAATTTGGAAATTTTCCTAAAAAATAGGAAATGTGCAGAATTGATGAAAAACCTTCTTCAAGCAAGGAAAGTTGAGGAGACTTCATGAAAATTCTTCCTAAATCGAATTTTCCCTCTCCAACAATTTGAGATGTGTAGGAGTGGATATACGACGGCAGAGTCCATTTGCATGGCGAGGATCTATTGAACGCATGGCAGTATGGTGTGATAGTTCTAATACTTAATATAAGTACAGATCCAATAGCCAACAAGATGAGAGGGGGGGGTGAATCATACAAACTTAATCTTCCATAAAAACATCAGATTCAACCTCGGTAACATATATTTTAGTAATATAACCAAAATTGTTAAACATGCAAACTCAAAAGCATATGAACATCATAAACCTCATAACACCAGATTTAATGTGGAACCCAAATAGGGAAAAACCATTGTGGGATTTCAGACCCACTAAGAAATATACTCTTCTAGAGTATGCTCAGTTAAAAGGAAATCCTATTAAAGATTACAAACACATTGCTAGATGTGACCCGGTTAATGGATTTCCCTCAAATCTGTTAGGATCTTAACCTTGTTAGAAGTGACCTTGTTAAAGGATTTCAAACACTCAATCAGAATGTCACCTTGCTAGAGGGTTTTACAAATAAGACTATTAAGTCTACTCGGTTAAGAGATTTTCTATCACTTTCATAAAATAATAGTAATAAAATCTATCTACAACTTCACATCTAAAATGCTAAAGAAGATTCTTATTTGTTCAATACAATCTAGACATAGAACTAATCTTGTCTATCTACTGGGCTTCTATACTCTATTATTCAAACAGGTCTTCAAGCTTCTGTGCTCAGTAATCACTATGTAGCATCCCTATGCATACACTTGCCCACATACATTGTTTATCAACAGTTTCCTATTTATAAACAATTAGGTAAGCGCTTAATCTCCTTGATCACATTTCCCATGATCAATCATAGCCATCAGATCTTCAATCTTGTCCAGGTTCAATGCATATTTCGATCTGAAAATGTTTTACCCTGCCTTGGAACTTGCATATTAGTCTTGGAACTTGTGCCAAGGTATTGTGGTTGAATCTGAACTATAGATCTTCATGTCGACTTTTCATTGCCTTAGATTCATTAACAAACTTCATTCACAGCTCACCAATCATTGATCAGTTCTAGCTCATCAGCTTCCTTCATTAAATAATGCATGTAAACATTTAATGCATTCTATTATAGCTCAGTTACAACTTGGTAACAACTTAATGAATACTAAACTTCACTCGGTAGACATTCCACCTGCATTAACTGATAGCGATAACCTTAGGGTTTACCGACTAGGTTCTTTGCTTGATAACATAGTATAGTATTAACCTTTACATTTTACAACATATGTATGATGTTAAAACAATCTAAACATCATGATCTCATCATTGTCTGACGCAGTACTAGTTGCCCATTGAATACCTTATTCATCATATTCTTTCCTATGTCTTTTACCGACATCTTTATAATCTTCATATCATACTTCTCAAGATATGGCAACATCATACTGAATTAGAAAATCAATTTCTTGACATCAATGACAAAATAATAATAATATCAAGACAGTAAAAATCTTTAATCAGTTATATCCATAATCATCAACAACCTTCTCAATATCCTTATGAAATGCCAACAATCTCCCCCTTTGGCATTGATGGCAAAACCAATTGATTTGACCTTAAAAGATTCGGATTGCTATGATTCTAAAATGCTGAAATGCTCTCCCCCATACATTAGACTTCTCCTATTTTCAGTCTTCTTTCCAATCTGTAGTCTACTCAGTTTTCTTTTAGTCTTCTCCCCTGATAGGTCTTCTTCCTCTTTATAGTAGTCTTCTCCCTCTTTGACAACAATGCCAAAAAAAGTAAAGAACTAAAACATAATTACTTTCTGTAAGAAGTTATTTCTTGTTGTTGTGTATCAATTGAGTCTCGGTCAGAGCATTTGTCTTCAATTCTTGTTCCCTATAGTATTTCCTATATTATGTCCTATACACCTTTAGAAAACATCCTAGAGTGTATAAATCAGCATCAACTCCCAAAATATATTCATTAGAGTCATCGGATTGATTCTTTCACCGAACTCGGTCAGTGAGTAGAAGATAGGGGTAGGACCCCTAGCTTACTTATGAGATATTCAAAAGTGTCCCTTGGTAGTGGTTTGGTGAAGATATCTACTATTTGTTCCTTTGTGCTAACATACTCCAATACCACTTTCTTCTCTTGAGCTTCTTCTCTAAGATAATGATATTTGATAGATATGTGCTTTGTCTTAGAGTGCATAACAGGATTCTTTGAAATATTAATGGCACTAGTATTGTCACAAAATATAGTTACTAGCTCGGTAACTTTCTCATTTATACCTTCCAATAGTTGTTTGATCCATGCAATGTTGGTACAATTCAATGCTACAGCAACGTATTCAGCTTCTGTTGTTGACTGTGAAACACATCCTTGTTTCTTGCTAAGCCAACTCACTAGTCTTTCTCCTAAAAAGAAATCTCCTCCACTTGTGTTTTTTCTGTCATCAATGTTGCCTGCCCAATCAGCATCAGTATAAACTTTTAAATCAAAATCATTTCCTTTCTAATATACTAAGCCATAGTCCTCTGTGCCTTTCAAGTATCTAAAAATTCTTTTGATTGTTGTCATGTGTGTTTCCTTAGGATCTGCAGAGAATCTTGCAACTATACCTACTGCATGTGCTATATCTGGTCTGCTATGAACAACATATTGTAGCTTTCCAATCATGGATCAGTAAAGTGTCTCATCAACAAATGTAGATTCATCATTCTTTGATAATTTGCAGTTGGTATTCATAGGAGTACTTACTAGTTTCGAATCCTCCATTCCAAATTTCTTCAAGATTTCCTTTATGTACTTAGATTGAGTAATGAAAATCTCATTTTTCATTTGTAGTATCTGTAAACCTATAAAATACTTTATCTCATCGATTAATGACATCTCAAATTCATTGCTCATTTCATTTCCAAAGTTCTTGCATAAAGAGTCATTTCCACAAAATATAATATCATCAACAAATATGGTTGAGATCAGTATTCCATTTTCATCATTCTTCATGTACATGTTGTTGTTCTCACTTGTCCTTATAAAACCAATCTTAATCAAATAAGAGTGCAATCTTTCATACCATGCTCTAGGTGCTTCTTTCAAACCATATAAAGCTTTGTTCAATTTACATACTTGATCTTTATTCTTGTCTTCAACAAATCCTTCAAGTTGTTCAATGAAAACTTCTTCTTCAAATATTCCATTCAGAAATGCAGATTTGACATCCATTTGATATATCTTGAAATTTTTGAAAGCAGCATAGGCCAACAATGTTCTTACTCCTTCAAGTCTAGCAACAGGTGCAAAAGTTTCACCATAATCAATTCCTTCTTCTTGAGCATAACCTTTGCAAACTAGTCTTGCTTTGTTTCGAATGACCTCTCCTTTTTCATTTAGCTTATTTTTGAAAATCTACTTTGTACCAATTACATTTTTGTCCTTTGGTCTTGGGATTAGTGTCCATGTGTCATTCTTCTTGATTTGATCAATCTCTTCTTTCATAGCATTTATCCAATCTTCACTGTTAAATGCCTCTTTCACTATTCTCAGTTCAAATTCAGATATCAAACATGTGTTATGTCTTAGTTTGTTCCTTGTCATCACTGGATCATCCTTATCTCCTATAATCTGACTTGATGCATGATGTTTTCTGACATACTTGGCTAATACAGGCTCAGTAGGCTCTGTATGATCTTCTTCATCACTTGGTAACTGGATATTCTCTTCATTTTCTTCAACAGTCTTCTCGGTAGGACTTCTCGGTTGAACATAGACAAATTCATCATAGTCTTATGGTTCCTTGGAATTTCCTTCATCATTTCTTTCTGCAAATTCATCAATTTTCACATTTACGCTTTCTACTATTTTTTTAGATGATTTGATCAGACATTTAAATGCTTTTCTTCTAGAAGAATAACCTAGAAACATTCCTTCTTCACTTTTCTGATCAAATTTGCCATTTCTATCATCTTTATGAACATAGCATCTACTTCCAAAGATTTTAAAATAACTTACATTAGGTTTCTTATCATACCAGATTTCATATGGTGTCTTCAAAGTACCTTTCTTCAATTGAACTCGGTTCAAGGTGTAAACTATTGTGCTTATTGCTTCTCTCCAAAATGTTTGTGGCACCTTCTTTTCAATCATCAGTGTTCTAGCACAATCCAGAATAGATTTGTTTCTTCTCTCAGCTATTCCATTCTGCTGTGGAGTTCTCAGTGCAGAGACTTGTCTTTTAATACCATGATCATTGCAAAATAAGTTGAATTCATCAGATGTGAACTCTCCTCCGCTATCTGATCTAAGACATTTCAGTTGTCTTCCTGTTTCATTTTCAACTCTTTCCTTGTACCATTTAAACATTTGAAAAGCTTTTGATTTTTCTTTTAAAGACATTACTGACATCATCCTTGAATAGTCATCCACAAATAATATGAAATATTTATCACCATAATAACTTTGAACTTTTATAGGACCACAAAGATCAGTGTGCACTAGATCTAAAATTCCTTTAGAAGTGTAAGACTTACTTGTAAAGCTTGATCTTGTCATCTTACCCATCTGGCATCCTCAGCACATAGCATTCTCAGGTTTTTCAAGACTCAGTAGACCTCTTACTCTATGCTTCTTGCTTATTTTGATCAGATTATCAAAATTGACATGACAAAACCTTTTATGCCATAACCAGGTATCATCTAACTTTTCATGCAAACACTTATTCTGAGTTGAGTCAAGGTGAAATGTGTTACCTTTTGTTTGTGTCCCGGTAGCAGCTAACTTTCCATTTTTGTCATGAACTTTGACAATTCCCTTCTGAAATTCTATTCGGTAACCTATGTTGTTTAGTTGTGCTACACTCAACAAATTGTATTTCAAACCTTCAACCCAATAAACATCATTGCATCTTGCATTATCAAGAAGTGTTATAGATCCTTTACCTCTCACCGGGCATAGTGCATCATTACCAAATCTAACATAGCCTCCATCATAATCTTCTAATATAACAAACTTGTGTTTATCTCCTGTCATATGATGTGAGCATCCACTATCTATAATCCAATAATCATTAGTGTTTATGTGAGATATTAGGGCTTTTTCTTCATACATTTCTTCATCTGATCCATCCTTGATAGCCACATAAACTACTTCCTTCCTATCAATCTCATCTGATTTATCATCATTGGATTCCTCATCAGCTATTAGGCATGTCTTTCTATCTCTTCTTCCGAAGTCTTGGTGTCCTCTATAATGATTATCTTTCTATCTATCATCTCGGTAATCTCTCTTTTCAGTAGAATCTTTGTCAGGACAGTTACAAGCCATATGTCCTATTTTATCACAATTGAAACATTTCAAAGGTAGTTTTCCTTTATACTTACCTTTGCCTCTCAGTAACCTTTTGTCTAATAGTTCTTCAAACTCTTCTTGCTTTCTGATTTCCTCATATAATTTGTGTACTACCTCCATGTTCTTATGAAATCTTTCACTTGCTGCACTACGATCTCCTTCAGAGTACTTATACTTTCTTTCATTGAAATCATTAGATTCGTCAAGATGAAAAGAACTAAATGCAGATTCAACTTTATTTACTGAAGATCCACTGTTATCAAAATTACTTAACTCAAATGCATGTAGCTTACCAATAGTAGCATCTAAAGAAACTGGCATATTAGGTACAGACCTCAATTCATTGATTCCAGAGACTCGGATTGCATAAGCTGGTAGAAGGGTTCTTAACGACTTACTTGTTATATCCTTTTCTTCAATAGTTCCACCTTCACCTTTGATTTGATTGACAATCTCCTTTAGTCTTGTGTTGTACTGAGTTATGTTCTCACCTTCATTCATCCTCATAGATTCAAGTTGTCCTCTTAGACTATCTACTTTTTCTCTTTGAACATGTTCATCTCCTCCATATACTGATATGAGCTTATCCCACATTGCCTTTGCATCATTGTAGCCTTCTAGATCATTAAACTCTGAATCGATCAATGCAGATGTTATTTCAATCATTGCTTGAATATGTTCTTGCTTTGTCTTTATCTCTTCCATAGTCAATGGATAGGTGCTTGGTGTGACAAAATCATTCTCCAGATAGTATACAGCATATTCTCCAACTCCTGATAGATGTAGCTTCATCCTTTTCTGCCATGTGGAGAAACTTGACTTGTTCAGCTTCGGTGCATCCCTCTTATACATCTTTGGATCTTTAACTCAAGTGCCTTCAAACTTTCCCCCTGGAGTCCAAAGCTCTGATACCAATTGATAGTTTTGATACTTAATATAAGTACAGATCAAATAGCCAACAAGATGAAAGGGGGGGGTGAATCATACAAACTTAATCTTCCATAAAAACATCAGATTCAACCTCGGTAACATATATTTCAGTAATATAACCAAAACTGTTAAATATGCAAACTCAAAAGCATATGAACATCATAAACCTCATAACACTAGATTTAACTTGGAAACCCAAATAGGGAAAAACCACTTTGGGATTTTGGACCCACTAAGAAATATACTCTTCTAGAGTATGCTCGGTTAAAAGCAAATCCTGTTAAAGATTACAAACACATTGCTAGATGTGACCCGGTTAAGGGATTTCCCTCGGATCTGTTAGGATCTTCACCTTGTTAGAAGTGACCTTGTTAAAGGATTTCAAACACTCAATCAGAATGTCACCTTGCTAGAGGGTTTTACAAATAAGACTGTTAAGTCCACTTAGTTAAGAGATTTTCTGTCACTTTCACAAAATAACAGTAATAAAATCTATCTACAACTTCACACCTAAAATGCTAAAGCAGATTCTTATTTGTTCAATACAATCTAGACATAGAACTAATCTTGTCTATCTGCTGGGCTTCTATACTCTATTATTCAAACATGTCTTCAAGCTTATGTGCTCGGTAATCACTATGTAGCATCCCTGTGCATACACTTGCCCGCATACATTGTTTATCAACAGTTTCCTATTTATAAACAATTAGGTAACCGCTTAATCTCCTTGATCACATTTCCCATGATCAATCATAGCCATCAGATCTTCAATCTTGTCCAGGTTCAATGCATCTTTCGATCTGAAAATGTTTTACCCTACCTTGGAACTTGCATATTAGTCTTGGAACTTGTGCCAGGGTATTGCGGTTGAATCTTACCTATAGATCTTCATGTCAACTTTTCATTGCCTTAGATTCGTTAACAAACTTCATTCATAGCTCACCAATCATTGATCAATTCTAGCTCACTAGCTTCCTTCATTAAATAATGCATGTAAACATTTAATGCATTCTATTATAGCTTGGTTACAACTTGGTAACAACTCGGTGAATACTAAACTTCACTCAGTAGACATTCTGCCTTCATTAATCGATAGCGATAACCTTAGGGTTTATCGACTAGGTTCCTTAGGGTTTACCGACTAGGTTCCTTAGTGTTTACGGACTAGGTTCTTTGCTTGATAACATAGTATAGTATTAACCTTTACATTTTACAACATATGTATGATGTTAAAACAATCTAAACATCATGATCTCATCATTGTCTGACGCAGTACTAGTTGCCCATTCAATACCTAATTCATCCCCTTATTTCCTATGTTTTTGACCGACATCTTTATAATCTTCATATCATACTTCTCAAGATATGGCAACATCATACTGAATTAGAAAATCAATTTCTTGACATCAATGACAAAATAATAATATCAAGACAGTAAACATCTTTAATCAGTTATATCCATAATCATCAACAACCTTCTCAATATCCTTATGAAATGCCAACAATCTTTCATTGTCTATTATAATGCAATATTACCAACATGGTGGTGCATTCATTGCCAGAATATTTGACCAAATGGCAACCTGGTCATTGCATGTTGAATTTATGGCAAATTCCTTTTGCATGCAGCCATCGCATGTGGAAATGATGGAACATTTATGACATAATGGGATGATTTTTGCATGGATGAATATTCAACGCATGTTGGGCGAATTTGAAGGAGGTGGTGCATTTAATGCGCAATGGATTCTATTTTGGGTACTTTTGAATTAATTGTATATGGGCATGATGGGTTATTAATTAGAGATTCCCACCTTGTTGCATCTTGTGTGGAGAATCTTTTAGGGAAAACCCTAATTAGGGTTTGCATGTAATCATGGCCCGAGGCCTATATAAAGGGGTGACCCCCTCATTTGTAAAGGGAGGGAGCTTTGTATGAAATTGTTGTGATAAGTTTTTGAGAAAATAATAGTGAAACATTGTTCTCTGATGGTGTCCACTTGAGTTATTTTTTTAAAACTTGCATGGTTTCACCTTCCTCACTTAGATTAGAAGTAGTAAAGTGCTTTGATTTCAATGGAGAATGTAATGGTGTCTGATGAATTTCCATGATTCATACTTTTTGTATCTTGCTAATTGTAAGTTGCAGTGTAAAGTTAGCCCGAGCCACTAAACTTGTGCTAAGTTCGGTTGTGGACAGTCATTTGGATTGTGTCGTTTTGGGTATTCAAATGCACTTTCTCGATTTGAAAATCCTTCAATATCCTCAAAAGATTGCACTGGTTCTTGCGGAGTTGTAGTTGAACTTGGTGAAGAAGAGCTTGTTTTATTTGAAATTTGTCCACCAGAGCACTATTCATTGTTATCACTACCCTTAGGAGTAGATTTAGATCCTTCTGAACCCTTTCCCTTTTATTTCAATTCATTTTATTCCATTCGAAGCAATAGCATCGTAGAATTGCCATATCCGATGGTGGAGTTCCAGCCACAGCAAAGAAGTGAAAGAAGGATGCACACGTAAGGCCCCTTGGATTACCAGCAATCACATCAGCCAACTGAGTCACATCCATGCATTGAATGAACCTTGGAGTCGATTGTTTGAACTTCTTGCGATCTTACCATGCAATTGTACTTTGATCAAGAGAGAGTGAAGTGACCATTGGGCAACTTTATTCTGTGTTGGACGTCGTCATAAAAAACACGTCAACAATACCAAACTAATGTCAAAAGGGGAGATTTTTGCTATTTACTAAGTTTTCATTAGTTTTATGCCCAAAGTCATCCTATATACACTAGTCGGTTAACACTACCGAAAAGTCCAATCAGTAAATACCAAGGTTATCGGTGTCGGTTATAGAAGAGAGACAAGTCACCGAGATGATATACACCGAGCTATGAACCGAGATGAATACAGGATGTCTACTGAGTAAAGTTCATATGTCTACCAAGCAGCAAAGAAGGAATACCGAGTTAATCTGAACTGAGTGGAAACGTGTTACCAGATTCAATGAACTTGGACACACATGTGAAACGTGTTACAAGATTCGAGAAGATGAAACCGTTATTACATAGAAAATTGCATTTAAAGATTTTGTATGATTTTGAGGAAGAATATCCAATGAAATAATTTTTATGTTTATTCATTCAATAAAACATGTTTGTATGATCGAAGCATGAATAGATCACCATCTCAGAGATCTATATAAACAAAATGATTTGAGTATTTGAGATATGACATGGAAAATCAAGAGAGAAGATACAAAGTGATGATATAGTTAAGTGTGAAGAAAGAAGATTGACAGAGATATTTAGAGGTTACCGAGAAGGTTTCAGAGAACAGTTTAAGGGACAGAGTATACAAAAGTGGTTACCGATTTTATTTATCAATTACCGAGGAATGCTATGAGAAAGGTAATTTTATGTTGAGCACATAGAGTCTGCTATAACATTTCAGATGTGAAGTTGCAGATATTTTGTAAAGATTTTGATTGAATTATTAAGTTGTGTTAGAAACCTTTAGTAGGGTAAAAGACTCTAATAAAGTCTATAAATTGTAAAGCCTTTAACCAGGTATAACATTTTGTAAAAGTGTTTATAAAATCCTTTAGCAAGGTAGATCTAAAGATATTTGTACTCCTAACAGGGTAAGTTATCAGAAATAGCTAAACATGTAGCGCTAATAGAGAAATCTTGATTACTGCATTAGTGAAGTTGTGGGTGCCATCCCCACCACACATTTTCTCTCTAACCAAGAGTTTCTGTGTGACCAAAAATCTTTGTGTTATGGAGTGAAATTTTGATGGATGTTATTTCTATGATTATGTTTTAGTATTATATATTTATGAGATCAACAATACTTAGTTTGTGTTTATCAGTAAAATTGTTGTTCAAGAAAAGTTTAAGTACTGATTCACCCCTCCCCTCTCAGTACATTAGCTCTCCAAATCAGACCTAACAAGAAGATCTTGCATTTTTGACCAAGAAAGAGATTTCAAGTTCAGAAAACCCTTCTTAACAGAACGGGGCTCTGTAACCCTTTCCTTTTTATTAGATAAGTCAAAGGACTTGTCTTTAAATTCAAAAAAGGTGGAGAATCCATAATAATGTTTGATATAACAAACCAATTAGAGTCCTTAACAATATCCTATCACCAGACACCATCAATCGATTTCAGACTACAAGTTCGAGGAAGGATAGCATTGGGTTTAATCAATACACAAATTTTCACAGTAAACAAACCATCCTCAAACATGGAATAAGAATATAATAATTTACCAAAAGAATCCCCTAACCTCTACAAAATACCAGCATTTGTAAACTCATATGGAAAATTAGGTAACTTAAACCATGTTGGAACATGTTTTATAATATCTTGAGAGGGCATAAAGAAAGGTTTCCATGCCTCAACAAAAACCATATTCTGACCAAACCAAAAATAAGGAAACTCTAAGGCCTTATCCTTACATTCTTTCAAATTAAGAACAACAATAAATATATTAGAAGAAATAACCTGAAGATAAAGTGTGCCATACCATCTATCATGTATCTTATGCTGCAATTTTGAAAGAGATATATTATCACCCCATACCTGGATTATTATTGCAAGCAAATGCAGATCACAAGATTTATTATCTAAAGGACTATTTTTCGTCTCAACCAAGGGAACTAGAAGCCATAACTTATGTGCCTTTGTAGACATAGGGTCAGTATTGACTGTCAAAGGGTTTCGAATAACCCCAGAGAGACCAATAGGTGTTGACATAAACCGAGCAGCATCACATGAATGTATGTTTTCTCCTCTGCAATTTGTAGTTGGCCTTGGACCTAGAAAAGATGCTTCCATACAAGGCTATTTTGAGGGATGGAAGGGTTTATAGTCGCAGAGAATTGTTGACCCCTCTAGAAACTATGAAGTGACTTGTCTTTATAACTAGTAGCCGCAGAATAGAGAGGTTAAGGAGGTTGAGGATCCATATTTTGCCAAAGCAGATACCATTAAACAAAGTGAACAAGAGAATTCAGGGAAAGCAAAGGAATTTGCAAAAAAATCTTGATGACAAGAACGAAAGGAACAACCTCTTGTATAGTTGATGTCAAGCATCTATCTGTAGCATTTGTGCCCACTTCCTCCCAATTTTTGCACCCTGAGCCCTCGTATAATGATGGCACATAATTACTTCTTTTTTTTTAAATACCATGTGTTCATCAGAATTCTGACGTGAAATACGAAATATGCACTATTGGCAAAAGTCAACCCGATAGTAACACACAAGTAGAAGCATGTGATCGGGATAGAATACACTGATGAATTCTATCGGCAGAGCGCACACTAGCAACAATGGAGAAATCTTGTATTATCGATAACCGATGATGCTATCATTAAGACTTATCTTGATGGACACTAGCAAAATCAAAACACATCAACAAAGGTTACGATGATAAAGGGTCAAATCTTATGCTGAGGAGACATGCCATATCGGGAGGAGCTACGTCGAGGGAAAAGACATTGGGGAAATTATGCCCATTGCCTGAACACATTTTAAGATATCCCGATGCCCAATGAGACTAGCGGGATAACTCGTACCGATCAGCAAGAAGAGAGGTCATTGGCTTATGTTATCCCGATGAGTAAGAAGAAATCAAGAGGCTGTGAAAATCATCAGACCAACATATGTGTATCAACAGGTAAAATCTGTGAAATTTTAACACATCAAAATTCCGACGAACACGGGGTAATTTTTGAAAAAAAACAAATTAATCCGACAAAGCAAAAGAAATCCCATAGCTCATCGAAAAACCGCTCCAAATGTACTAGTGATTTGATGAGGACTTCTAGTGAGCACCATTTTCATTGAAATTTTGATGAACGCGAGCAAGGTTTCAAAAAAAAGGAAATTTGACACAAATTGCGTTGTAAAATCCAACAAAGAAAAAGAAATCCCATAGTTCGTTAGAAATCTTCATCGGAAAATGCACCCAAATGAGTTAGTGATTAGAGACTTGGAGAGTAAAGCTATCATTGCAACTGGGGTTGTGGATCATGCATCTCGGTTATATTCCTTTTCAAGTTTTGTTACTATTGATGAGGATGATTTTACATATGATGATCACACTTCTTGTGTTGATTCAAATTTTGAGGACTTTGGGTACTTGAACATGGGCATTCTCACATGTGACCCTGTTATTTATCCTTGCATTTCATCTCCTCCTATTGATATCACATCACCTATTGCACCTGATGATGTAGATAGTGCAACATTTTTGCCTTCTTGTGACTCAGTGCAGTAGGATATATCTTGTCTTCCAACTTCAGTTCATTGGGATGAATACTTGATAGACCTTGCAAGTTTGTTTGTGGATTCCTACATTGTATATTTTGGAGACATCCTTGATGATATTCATCTTCTCTTTGATGAAGATGATCCTTCTTCGATTGTTGCGAGGGAACATTCTAACTCTCTTGTCTGTTCTCTACATGATCATTCTTTCGAGGTTGACATGATTGTGGATTCTTATGTACAACAATTGGAGGTCTCTTTATCTTTATAGGAGACATGTGAGTCTTTGGATCATGTTCTACATTCATCTCCACTAGATCTTGGAGTTCCTTTTTTAGTAGTGTGGATCAATACACTACCTTTGGAGGGGGTAACTTTTAGCATCAACATGGGGACACTTGAGCAATTTTTAGAGACTCCATTCATCATGAGTTTTTTTTTCTACATCTTCCCTTCATGATTGGGGACACTTCATGGATACACCTTTGGTTTTGTTTCTTCCTAATGGGAGGAACATTGTTTGATGTTCATGGAGTAGTTTCTTCATTCATTTTTTATCTTCTACCATTGGTGCAAATTCTACATTGAGGGGGGGCTACGTAGTCTCTCTTCTTCTCTCATATGGTGGGGATGTTTTCCTCACATGGATTTTTTTCCTTCACATGCTTCTTTAAGAGTTCTTTGTATAGTTTTCATCTCTCTTTTTTTTTTGGGGGGGGAGGGGTTTCCCATTGGGTTTTTCTCTCTTTCCTCTCTTTATGGGAGATTGCATTTGCATTTGTACATGGGTACCTAACATGTCCATGTAGTTGGGACTCATCTTGCATTCCTTAGTGGCATTGTAGACTTAAGTGCATTCCCCTAAGTTGCACTTAAGGGGGGTGTTAGTGTAATTATTTATTCATCTTGGATATAATTACACTTTACTTAATTTTAATTAGGTACATGCATAACATTGTAGTTTGTCTATGAGACACTTAGGGAGATGTAAATACATTGGGAGTGTGTATGTAGGAGAATTCCCACCTTTTATGGTGTGATCTTGTAGTTACTTTATCATATCCACTTATTGTGGGATGATAATTCCACCTTCAGTGGGTGATCCACCTCATGTGGAATATTTTACTATTTCTCCTACCTACTCTTGCATCTCATTGAGCCACATGTCATCATTGTGTACTCTCTTGTCTCGTAGCCTTGGCTTTATAAGAAGGCTCTTGTAATGATCTAGTTGATCTCTTTTGCATCTTGATTAGAATACAGTGTAGTGTCCCAAATTGTGCCTAGTGCATTTATGACACTTAGGCATGGTGCCTAGTGCATTTTGACAAACCTATGATCAAAATTATATTATTTTGACATCTTGGGTTTGAAAGACAAAGTTCCTCGAAATTCCTAGAAAACCCCTTTAGGCTTACTTTTGGATGAACGTAAGCGCGACATGGGAATGTCTGTGCACCGTGCTAACATCCTGAAAGCTGATATAATCTTGAATCTGGTAGAGAGTTGGATTCTAATCGACATGTGTCCTTTAGCTCGTGTTTCACTATAACAGCTCTCCATGCCTCTTCCAAGTTTAAGAACCCTTCCTAGCTCATTTTGAGGGGTTCCCATCTTGGGTTCTTGGATCTTGCCTCTTATTGCACTCTTGATATCATACTTCTCTCTTCATGCTCTTTAACTCACACTCTACCAATATCAAGCTACAACCATCTTGTGGTGGCTCTTACCAACAAACACTATCATGGGCTTCATCACGCTTGTATCATCAACAAAGAGGGGTTTGGTTTCACGCCTTGTCTTCTCTTTTATCTATTTTATTTACATGAAATGAGTCCTTTGCATTATTGATTATATCTATTATCTAGGTGCATTCATTATCTCTCGTACTTCTAATATTTCCAATATTCAATCCATGCAATAGGGGTTTGCTTCCATTAAGCTTAGCATAGTTTCTATTTGCATATTTCCAATTTTCCAATTTACCAAGTTCCTAATTTATCTTTCCAGTCTATCTATCTGGCTATCTGTGGTAGTGGAAACACCTAAACGGGGGTCTGACAGAGGTAGGCCCCTATACAACCCCAATAATTTTCCTCATCTCAATGTGTGCAGGTGACATACAAGTTCCACGCATAAGAAACTGTGTATAGAGTCAGATTTTGAGACTTCTTTGTCTGTGGTTAGTATAGATGATAGCACATCGCACTACCGTCTGTGGCCCCCGCTAGAGTCCAAAACTCGAGAGCTCCTTGATTGGAAGGTATAATCTACTTTTGATATTTCATCATTCTGTAAACTCAATTTCTATGTATTTATTTTTCCCTCATTATAATTATGTGCTTTAGTAAATTTAGTTATCTGTTATGCTCTCGCTCACCTTAGCACCAATTCGAAGAGGTAGCGATAGACTAATTTTCCTTCTAAGATTCATCATCTTGGAGGGGGCAAATTTCATGCCCTACCTTTTGGTGAACCCAGCGTGAATGCCTAATGTTGGATCTCTTCCTTTTGGAGTTTGATGCCTTTGATAAGGCATTCTTGAAGGATGATTTTGATATGTTGGATGATGTCTTGGATGACTTCCTTGAAAAACCTTCTCCTAAAATACATGTAAAAGGTGAGTCATCCTCCATGACATCCTCATGCAAGGATGAAGAGTCCATGAATGTTATTGTTGTCTCTGTAGCTACACAAAGGCCTAAGAGACCATACATTCATGTAACAACAACAAGTCCTTCACCTAAGAAGGTTAAGACCATCAATGGGAAACCTTTCAAAGGAGAAGTTTCTGATTTATATGCAAGATTCATGCAATCCAAACAATCATTTTATAATACTATTGCTCACATGTATAACACTCAGAAAAACAAACAAGTTCTTGAACCACCCCGAACTTCTTTACCTCCTTCCCAACTTGTTCTTCCTAAGGCACATTTGTCAATGGATAAGTGACCAAGTGATTATGATCTCATCAAGAAACTTAAGGTTACTCCAGCTAAGATCTCACTTTGGGACTTGCTCCAAACTGCCCCGATGTATCAAGGTATCCTATAGGAAGCTTTACAAAAGATTCTGTTACCTTACCCTGTGAGATCAGTTGATGTGAATGTGTTGATGGATCATATTCATGAGAATTAGTCAAATATTACCTTCTATCTTCATGAACTCCCACCTCCTGAAGTGAGGAACTTAGCAGATCCATTGATGATTATTGTTCATGTGAATGGTGTTGGTATTAGATGAATGCTTGTTGATACAGTTTCGACACTCAACGTTTGTGGTTTAGATTTGTTACCAAAGATCAAGGTGGACCTAAATTCTTTGGCAGCCTCCTCTTTGTTCATTCGAGGTTTCGATAACAATGGTAAGACCACTATGGGGACTGTCATACTATCCTTGAAAGTTGGGTCAATCAACATCCCAACCCTTGTGCACATTATTCGAGGACCTTTATCATATAATCTTCTCTTAGCAAGACCATGGCTACATAATTTGGGAGTTGTTTCTGTTGGCATTGTGTTGTCATTGATATCAACCAGTATGGGATGTCTACTGGTAGAAGGGATGTATGTGCATCATTGTTATGAAGGAGTACAGAATGTGATATCTTGGATAACACCTTGTGTTGCAGAACATCAGTAAGGTAGGGAAGATGATCACTGGAGTCACTGGTACACAAGGTTGTGCCTGACTTGCATGGATGGAATGGAAAGGTTACTGGTGCCGGCATAGTGTATCGCTGGCAAGAAGAGTATGTCAACTGGCAAGTGAAGTGTTGACAATGAGAAGAATGCTTGGATGGTTTTTGTGATGAAGAGGCAGAATGTTACCTTAATCACATCAGCACTAGAAGAGAAGAATGAACAGGTCACTGGAATACTGTGAGGTTGTAGAATAGCAGGACTCCCACTGGATGAAGAATGCAGTCACCATATGAAGAGATGATTTACAGTGAATGTGCCAACACTAGATCACATGTCCTTGTTTAAAGGTTTGTTGCTCAAATAGGGAAGTCACATGAGTATATTGCAGGATGCATAAGACAAGGCGTCACTCCACCCGTAAGTGGAGCTTATCTCCTATTATGCATTGTGTGTATAATATCTCTATGAGACAAGAGAGAAGAGGTAAAGGGAAGTACTTAAAGGCTCACATCGGATCTACCGGTAAATCAAAGGAATGCCTCAAGTGCATGAGAATAGGGATTTGCACTAGACCAATAGAGAAGGCATGGTGAGTTGCAAGTTCAGATGAAGAGTGACATGTTTATCATCTTGACAAACTAATTATGTTATGGTCCCAGCTGATCAAGGAGAAGGCAAGGCTAAGCAAATGCAAACAGAGGAATGTGGCCTGACTGAAGATGGAGTCTGGTGAAGGTTGATGATATAGTGTCATCAAGAGTTCTTACCGGTATGTAACTCCACCAGTACTATGAGAAAGGTGCAGATACAGATGACCTCCCACTTGATGGGAATGAGCATGCTTGGATAGACATGTCTGGCAACCGGTCAAGGTGTTCCACTGATAGTTCAGCAAGTACAGACATGATGAGTGAGTCAATAGAATGTGAGATAACTATAGGGTTAGTAAACCAGTAGCAAAGAGGAACTGGTAAAGTGTTTGGTTGATGATCCTATCTGGACCGACATGCAGATTCAAGCTGGCAATTAGTCAACATGGATGCCACATGGAGTCAAGGTGGTAGACTTGCATTCGGATGAAGAAGGAATGTACACCGACAGGGTAGTTGCAGAGTTGGTCGACATTAATGGAAGACCCCATAAATCATAGGATGTGTTGCAGAGGTTTATAGCTTGAGGTCTAGAGGACAGCTATGAGCTAACTAAGAGTGATTGAGGAGATCAAGATGGATGAAGGAAAAAACAAGACCAATCTTGGTGATTGCCCAAGAAATCAGCTGATAAGGGAAAAAGCAAATTGCTAGAGATAGAAGGCATGATCAAGAAGGTGTGATAATGGCGGAGGTGTACAATTGGCCATCAAGGAGATCCAATCAAGAAAGATCTAATTGGATTTGGTTTTCCTCTAGGATAATGAGGAAACCCTAACCACCCATGATTTTGAATTGGCTTTTGGTAGGAAAACTAGGCTATAAATATGCAAGCCAAAGACATACTTAAGTTGTTGTTGAATGGGAGAAGAGTGTGCTACAACAAAGTGTTACTTCTACATGTAAGAGAAAATCATCCAAGTGCTCATTGAGTATCTGAGGAGAGAGTGAAATTGATGGAGAAACAGGTTGAAGTGTTCAACCAGTAGAAGACCAGAACCGACAGTGTTCATACCGGCAGAGCAGAAGAGAAGGAAGTTGTAGAGAAGGTAGACAGGAATTGGCAAAGTTTTGTACTGGTGAAGAGAAGAAAGTAAGGTGGAGATCTAGTAGAGAAGAAGAAGAGGAGAGGTGTACCTATAGACTTTACTGGTAGTTAAGGAGCAGATGAGACTAGTAGAAGAGTAAGTCAGTGCAGGAGAGAAGATATCTCATCGGTAGAGAGAGGTATATGAGATGGTTGCAAGATTCACTTGTAATAGTAGTATTACTTTTGTAATTAATGTTTTCATTGTGATCACAAAGTTGTAGCTCTGTGCAAGGGTCATAGCTCAGTGCAGGGGTTGTAGCTCCTTTGGGTTGAAGTTGATAAACAAGTCAGGGGTTGGTGCTCCTTGGGTTGGTTCCCTAAATCAAGGGTTGGTTCTCCTTGGGTTGGTGCCCTAAACATTGTAATAGAGTTTTTATTGTGAGGTTGGATTGGAGCAGTAGACTCCAATAGAATTTCTCACCAAGGTTTTTCCCATCTTGGGTTTTCCTTGTACATGCTAGTGTTATGTGATGACCCTTTGTGTGTGATTGCATGTGTATTTTTTTCTCCTCACTAACTGGTAAATCTGCATTGTGTTGGATCCCATAACTGGTATACACATCTAGGTTGTTAAAGGGAAAAGATTGAGAACCACTTATTCAACCCCCCTCTCAGTGGTACATTGTGTCTAGCAATTGGTATCAAAGTGTAGGTTCCTAACTAGATGAGATTTCTCTAGCTTGGGTAGATTTTGGCTTAAGGACACAATGGTCTATTTAGTGTCAATCCCTGCTCTAGTGCTTAATGGGTCAAACTATGCCATTTGGAGTTGCAAAATGGAAGTCTACCTGCCCTCCCTAGGTTATGATGTCTGGATGGTGGTTATTAATAGCCTCCCTAGGAATGTCAGTCCTCCCACTAGATCTGAAGAAGAAAGGAGATGCTTGTGCAATAAAGAAGCCATGAAGGCCATATTCATTGGGCTCACTAGTGATGTCTCCTCATAGGTGGATAAGTGAAAATTGGAAAAGAGTCTATGGAAATGAGACTACTACTGCAAAACTGGATTGTGATGATTTGATGAGAAATGCATCTCATGTATCTATAGATGATGAAGATAGATCTACTAGCAGCTGCAACAATGATGATAAAGGAACCCACCTCTTCATGGCTCAAGAATTAGAAGATGAAAGGCACACTTCTAAAAAATGATCATGCAGAGCACTCGTACTGATAAGATGTGTTTGGGAGTGATAGTGAAGGTGAAGAAGAAGAGGAAGCAGAAATAGATCTTGAAGGCGAACATGTAAATGCTCTTGAGGAGCTTAGTAGAGTAAGAAATGAATACAAGTTATTCAAGAATGTTGTAGTGGTGGAGCAGAACTCGTTATCAAAATGCCTTGAAGAATTTGAGAAAAGGTTCTTAGAGTTGAAGTCCCACAAGGAAGACACCAAGGAGTGTCGGTGCAGTGATCTAGCCTATGAGCTAGAAGTTAAAGATAAAGAATATCATAAGTTGCTTGGAGAAATGGAGACTCTCTTAAATGACCTTGAGAAATGACAGGATGAGCTCAAGGTAAGAATTCGGTTTGATGGCAACAGTGATGCCCTGGATAAGATTCTAAAGAAGCAAAAGCATGCCAAGGATACTGAAGGTTTAGGTAGTGGCGCTGATGAATTCTCCACCAACAAGAATGTCCCCCATAATGACATTTTGTTTGTCTCCTCTAATGGAGAAAACAAAGGCCAAACCTTCTTAGTGAGAAATGCTCCCCAGAAGAAGGTTGATCTAGATACAACTAGTGATGACTTTCAGACAAGAAAGAAGACCGGTGCTGCAAGAGGAAGGAACAATGTAGATCCCAAAGGAAAGGGGAAGATGGGAGAAGACAACTTCACCGAAAGCAGGAAAGTGAGGAAGCAGCAAAGAAGGCCTCCTATCGGTAGAAGATAGAAAAATGCTACCACTCACAAGACAAGGCAAGTGTGGGAGAAGAAGAGACCAAATGGAAGAGCTGCATAGAATGGACAACCTAGAGTCCATCCCTGAAGAAGTAGAAATGGAGATGCTAAATCGGTAAGATCTCCTCATGCATGACAAAATAAATTTGTAAGTCATATGCCATCATTTACAGGTTACTACTTTGCATGTAATGCTTATGGCCATAGGGAAGAAGAATGTAGAAAGAGATCTAGAAGGAATAATCTAGGATCTCATAGACAACATGCATATGAGAAAAATGTATCCATGAGTAGATACATGCATGTCCCCTCTCTCGGTTATGAAAATATTGTTTGTCATAACTGTAATGGTTTTGGCCATAAAGAGTTTGAATGTAGGAAGAGGAACCTACGGTCACATGGAGGTCGGTATAACAACTATGCTCTACAAAAAAGTGAATATAGAACATATGGAAGTTAGAGACCTGCATGGAACCAAAGGAGAAATCTTCCTACAGGAGCAAGAGGTCCACTGGTTTTGGTTGCTAGTCATGGCAACATGACCAGAAGAAGATGGTCAAACCGGTATGTCAAGAGATTCCCCAAACATGAAGTTGGGATGGATGTTGTATGCTACTATAGCACTACTTCTGGCTATGATGGAGAATTAGGAAATGGAAGGACCCATCAGCAGAAGAAGGAAAGACTTGCTCCCAAGCCTGAAAAATGGGAAGAAGAATGAGACCAAGCAGGTATGGAGGAAGAAGACCATGGACCGGCACTGTGCACTCATTGCACAGGTGATATCTCCTAAGGCCTAAAGGAGATGCAAGATCTTAGGGGGAGTAATATACTGAATTTATTATTCACCCCCTCAGTGATGAAGGCAACATGGAAGAACATGTTGTTGCCAATATGAAAGACTGGGTCACTACTGTTGTATCAATGTATGACAAGATAACAATTGGAATCAGATATAGTGTTGAGAAAGTTCAGGAGTCACAAGAAGGTGCTCTGGTAGTGATAAGTGGACCGGTACAAGAAACTAGTATGTGCAAGATGTTACTAGCGTGAATGCTAACAGGTACTTGTAGGTTATATAACACAATAAGGTTGTAGTCAATTGCAATAGCCCTGGTAGCCTGGTATGTGGAGTTATGTCTTAGGTGGTGTTGATGAAGACCTGAAAGACATATGTTGGCTCGGTTGTTATCATGCAAGCTTGCATATCTTTGGGCTAACCGGTTTATTTTATGGCATGATGATGTCATTATGTGGCACTATGTGGATTCAAGATCATGTCATAAATTATGGTGGATACAATGGAATTGAAGGATCATCAGATGATCATATATGCATAGCTCAACTAGTATATGATGAAGATTGGAGTCCTGGTATTGGATCTAACTGGTGATGAGAACCTAAGATGTGTGACTCTGGGGGAGTTCAAGTGTTCATAATGCAAAGCCGACATGCTTTAACTTGTATGGATACTGACTGCCCAAACTACAGGAGATGGAAATTGCAATAAGTATACCTAGGACGGTTATGGGTATCTACCTGTCTTCTGGTTGGTTGTGTTCATGGTACAATCACATTCAATTCTAAAGAAATTTGGGATCAAACAGGATGTGTTGTAGGTTGACCGATAGGTGAGTAGTGTTCACTGGCACATCCCTCTGAAATTGAGTAGTTTAACAAATGGTATAAAACTTGCAGTCTCAATTGGTGTCATTTGATGGTTGAGTCCTCCATCTCAAGTGTTGTGACTTGAGAAAATGTAACAAAATGCAACAATTGGTATCAAAGAAGGAGAGACATCTGGTAAAGACAAAGGGGGAAAAATAATTCTGTCAGTGCCTGGAAAATACAAGGAGGAATGATATTCTGACAATTCCCTTTTCCATTGTTGTCAAAGGGGGAGAAGGATTTTGTAGTCTACCGCATACTGCATGTGTGAGAAACCATGGATCACAATAAGGGGGAGAAAGACTATGTAGTATGTTGGATACTACATATGTTGACAATAATGCCAAAGGGGGAGATTGTTGGCATTGTGTTGTCATTGATGTCAACCGGTATGGGATGACTATTGATAGAAGGGATGTATGTGTAATACTATTATGGAGTACAGAATGTGATATCTTGGATATCACCTTGTGTTGCAGAACATGGGTAAGGTAGGGAAGATGATCACTGGAGTCACTGGTACACAAGGTTGTGCCTGACTTATGTGGATGGAATGGTAAGGTTACTGGTACCAGCACAGTGTATCACTAATAAGAAGAGCATGTCAACTGGCAAGTGAAGTGTTGACAATGAGCAGAATGCTTTGATGGTGTTTGTGATGAAGAGGCAGAATGTTACCTGAATCACATCAACACCAGAAGAGAAGAATGTTGTGAGGTTGCAGAATAGCGGGACTCCCACCGGATGAAGAATGCAATCACCATATGAAGAGATGACTGATAGTGAATGTGCCCACACTAGATCACATGTGCCTATTTAAAGGTTTTTTGCTCAAACAGGTAAGTCACATGAGTATATTGCAGGATGCAGAAGATAAGGTGTCACTCCACCGGTAAGTGGAGCTTATCTCCTATTATGCATTATGTTCATCATAGCTCTATGAGATAAGAGAGAAGAGGTAAAGGCAAGTACTTAAAGGCTCACATCAGATCTACCAATAAATCAAAGGAATGCCTCAAGTGCATGAGAACAGGGATTTGCACTGGACCAATAGAGAAGGCATGGTGAGTTGTATGTTCAGATGAAGAGTGATGTGTTTGTCATCTTGACAAACTGATTGTGTTATGGTCTAAGCTAATCAAGGAGAAGGAAAGGCTAAGAAGATGCAAACAAAGGAATGTGGCCTGACTGAAGATGGAGTCTGGTGAAGGTTGATGATATTGTGTCATCAAGAGTGCTTCTCGGTATGTAAGTCCACCGGTACTATGAGCAAGGTGCAGATATAGATGACCTCCCACTTGATGGGAATAAGCATGCTTGGATAGACATGTCTGGTGACCGGTCAAGGTCTTCCACCAGCACTTCAACAAGTACAGACATGATGAGTGAACCAATAGAATGTGAGATACTGATAGGGTTAGAAAATCAGCAGGAAAGAGGAATCGGTAAAGTGTTTGGTCAGTGATCCTATCTAGACCGACATGAAGAGTCAAGCTTGCAATTAGTTGACATGGATGCCACATGGAGTCAAGGTGGAGGATCTGCATTCGGATGAAGAAGGAATGTACATAGACGGGGTAGTTGTAGAGTTGGTCGACATTAATGGAAGATCCCACAAATCACGAGATGTGTTGCAGAGTTGTTTCAGAGGTTTGCGGCTCGAGGTCTAGAGGACAACTACAAGCTAGCTAAGAGTGATTGAGGAGATCTAGGCGGATGAAGGAAACAACAAAACAGATCTTGGTGGTTGACTAAGAAATCAGTCGATAAGGGAAAAAATAGATCGCCAGATATAGAAGGCATGATCAAGAAGGTGCAATAATGGTGGAGGTGTACAGTTGGTCATCAGGGGGATCAAATCAAACAAGATCTGATTGGATTTGGTTTTCCTCAAGGATGATGAGGAAACCCTAACCACCCATGATTTTGAATTGTCTTTTGGCGGGAAAACCATGCTATAAATATGAATGCCAAAGACATAGTTAAGCTATTGTTGAATGGGAGAAGAGTGTGTTGCTATGAAGTGTTACTTCTACATGTAAGATAAAATTAGCCAAGTTCTCATCGAGTATCTGAGGAGAGAGTGAAAGTGAGGGAGAAATAGGTTGAAGTGTTCAACCAATAGAAAAGAAGAACTGATAGTGTCCATACTGGCAGAGTAGAAGAGAAGAAAGTTGCAGAGAAGGCAGACAGGAATCGGCAAAGTGTTGAACCGGTGAAGAGCAGAGAGTAAGGTGGAGATTCAGCTGAGAAGAAGAAGAGGAGAGGTGTACTGGTAGACTTTACCAATAGTTAAGTAGCAGAAGAGTAAGTCAGTACAGGAGAGAAGGTATCTCACCGACAGAGAGAGGTATATGAGATGGTTGCAAGATTCACTTGTAACAGTGGTATTAATTTTGTAATTAATGTTTTCATTGTGATCACTGAGTTGTAGCTCAGTGCATGGGTTGAAGCCCATAAATAAGTAAAGGTTTGGTGCTCCTTAGGTTGGTGCCCTAAATCAGGGGTTGGTTCTCCTTGGGTTGCTGCCCTAAACATTGTAACAGATTTTTTATTGTAAGGCTGGATTGGAGCAGTAGACTCTAGCAGTATTGCTCACCGAGGTTTTTCCCATCTTGGGTTTTTCTCGTACATGCTAGTGTTATGTGATGACCCTTTGTGTGTGATTTCATGTGTGTTTTTGTCTCCTCACTAACCAGTAAATCTGCATTGTGTTGGATTCCATAACCGGTATACACATCTAGGTTGTTAAAGGGAAACTATTGAGAACCACTGATTCACCCCCTCTTAGTGGTACATTGTGTCTAACAATTTCATCTACACTTCATGGGTCTGTGAATTTTGTGGCTAATAATCATGTTTTCATAGTTAAGGCTGATACTGATGCTATGCAGCTATGTCAAATAGCCGCAGTTGGTCAGGCTTCTGTTACACCTTCATTTCAAAATTATGTACCCACTTTGTCTTCTTCAATTGTAATTTTTGCTTTTGTCTCATCCCCTAAAAAGGAAGAGCATGGGAAGGAAGAGGTCACTAAAGAAGTCATTAAAAAGGAGAAATCACCAGAGAAACAAGAAAAATCCCCAAAGGTGGATACTCCTGAGGTGAAGATACTAGAGCTTACACCTGAAAAACCTTCCCTAGCTGAATCACCTTCTCCATCAAAAATCAATGCATGATTGGGTGATGAATGGGGTTGTTTGGATTTTACCGACTCTCATGTTGGTGAGTATAAAGTAGACCCCATCCATCTAAGCTTTCCTAATATTTCATTCACCTTGGTTATGAAAGATGATTATGCATCTATAAAGCCAAGTGATGCTTATTATGTCGATCACCTCTGCTATATGAAACCACCATCATTCAAAGAATTACAAAACATCTATGGTCCTAGATACAATCTTGTGTCTTAGCTTGGATATGATGGAAAGGGTTGTGGACCTAATGAACAAGGTATTTGGATTCCCTTGGAGGCTGAGCCTCATCACCACAACACTGGACTAGGATATCGTCATACGGGTCGAAAGGTGAAACCATGGTTAACTGTTAACATGATTTATGTCGATCCCATTCCCTTAAAGATTGTTTATCGAGAATACAGAACTCATTGACGTTGGTATATCGCCTAACAAAATTCCCTTGGATCTTTTCCCTTCGGAAGAATACTTGAAATAATTTTTCAGTGCATATGATGGGCTGCCTTCTTAGCATCGTAAACTTTGATTCCCATATTGCTTGAATGTTCAGGCATACTTTGGAGAATCTGTTTCATGGGGGGCACCTCTATCTCACAATGGAGAACAAATGTCTATTCCTCATCCAGAAGTTCATAGTATGCTTCTTAGTGGAGAAACTACTAATGTCATAATGAACGACAAGACTCCCAACAAGTTTATAAAGGTGGGGAAATTCTTATCCCCCAAAGAGTTCAAAGAACATTCCAACTTGCTACATCGATTCCCTGACATCTTTGCTTGGTCTTACAAATAGATGCTTGGCATTGATGAGTCCATTATGGTACACAACATCATGCTTAGTCCTAATTCTAGGCCAGTGAAGTAAAAGATTTGAAAGGAATCTTAAGGTAGCTTTATTTGTCAAGGTCGAAATAGAGAAGCTCCTAAAAGTTGGCTTTATTTGCACCATTGACTATTCACCTTGGATTTTGAACATTGTCTTGGTAAGAAAACCCAATGGTCGAATCAGCATTTGCATTGATTTTTGGGATATAAACAAAGCCTCCCTCATGGATGACTTTCCTCTCCCGAATATTGACATGATCATGGATTCATCCGCGGGGTATGCTTTTCTCTCATTCATGGATGAATCCTCAAGTTATAACCAAATCTGTATTAACCCAAAAGATCAATATAAAACTTCTTTCAAAACCCCTTGGGGGACCTTTTTCTATGTCATCATGTCGTTTGGGTTGAATAACGCGAGAGTAACCTATCAACAAGCCATGACTTTCATATTCCATGATTTCATCCATAAGGTCTTAGAAGACTATGTCAATGATATCTTGGTAAAGTCCTTAGCACATGGAATGCATATTGAAAATCTCTGCCTGGTCTTTGAAAGACTCCACATGTATAAGATGAGACTATATCCTCTTAAGTGTGTCTTTGGTGTTGACCTCCAGAAGCTCCTAGGATTCATTGTCTCCCATAGAGGAATCCAAATAGATACAGATAAAATTGATTCTATTGTGAACATGCCTCCACCTAAAAATGTTTCTCACCTTCGTAGCTTGTAGGGGAAGATCCAAGCCATTCATCATTTTGTGGTACAACTTGCTGATCATACCTTTCCTTTCACATGATTGCTGAAGAAAGATGCCCACTTTAATGGAATGAGGAATGTCAAAAGGCATTTAATTCCATCAAGGATTACCTAGCTAATCCTCCTATCCTAATGCCAGCTATGTCTAATAGACCTTTCTTCCTATATATCTCAACTTTGTCTCACGCTTTAGCGATATTATTGGCCCAATGCGATGATGAAGGTCAAGAAAGAATAGTCTATTACATCAACCGCACTTTGATAGAATATGAAACCCAATATTCTATTGTGAAAAAATAATGTCTGGCCCTTGTTTTTGTGACTCAAAAGTTAAGACATTACATTCTCCATGCAGAAACATGGGTTATTGCTAAAAATGATATTCTTAAGCACCTCTTTGCAAAGTCTAATCTCTCAGGAAGGCTAACCAAGTGGGTGATGTTGCTCTCTAAGTTTGACTTGTAGTTCATAACTGAGAAGTCAATCAATGGGTAGGTCATCACTGATCAGTTAGTTGTCGCTCCCTCAAGTGAGTCTTTTCCCACCTTAAACCACTTCCCTGATGAGGATGTTTTGATCATTGACCAAGACTCCATGTGGGATATGTATTTTGATGGTTTGAGGTGTCAAACTAGCTCAGGTGCAGTTTTTATTTCACCTGAAGGAAAGCTAGTTCCTCTCTCTTTCCATTTAGAATTTCATTATATCAATAACATCGTCGAGTGTGAGGCATTGATTATATAACTTCGTACTGCGATTGTCATGGGTGTGAAAAACATCCACATCCATGGAGATTCTGAACTTATTGTGAACCAAGTGACAGGTGTCTATCGTGTTAAGTAGTTGAATTTGTCTCATTACAAGGACTTGGTATTATACTAAAGCAATTCACTACTTACATGATCGATAGCATCTCACAGAGATAAAATTGTCATGTGGATGCAATGGCGAGTGTTGCTTCTCTTGTAGGCCCAAACTTTGGTCAAGATGAATACCGCTTTGTGGCACAAGTCCTCTGCTTTTTTATTGTATCTAATCAAACTCAATTTGATAGCCTTATGTGTGCCCATGTTGATTTGGGAGAATGGTTTGCACACATCTTCAATTATCTAAAGACTGGGAGTTTTCCTGATGATGCCAACAAGAGTTTGTGTGTACGGATTAGAAGGTTGGTCACCCAATATATTCTCTTATCTAATATGCTTTATAGAAGATCATACAACAGTCTTCTTTTGCATTGTTTAACAAAATCCAAAATCCCCCTTGCCCTTCAAGAAGCCCATTTAGGCATTGGAGGTGGGCATTTTGGAGGAAAATCCCTGATACACAAACTGATCCACATGGGGTACTATTGGCAAACAATGGAACAAGTTTCCTTTGCCTTTTTCAAAAAGTGCCCCCAATGTCAATAGCATGGCAACCTGATTCGAGCTCCTGCCCAGGAGCTCTATGGTCAGGTCTCTCTATAGCCTTTCCAGACTTGGGATTTGACATCATTGGCAAAATATCTCCCCCTTCATCTAAAGGTCATGTCTTCATTATCATCGCTATAGATTACTTCACGAAGTGGGTTGAGGCGGTGCCACTACAGTCGACTACCGCTGATATGATTTGTGGCTTCATCATGGATAATATCATTTCATGATTTGGCTTTCCTTCTATCCTCGTCTCTAATAATGGTATGCCTTTTAAGAACAAGGAGGTTAAGCAGTTTCTTGACAAATTTCATGTTCAACACCACTTCTCTACACCTTACTATCTGCAATCTAATGGTCAAGCGGAAGCATCTAACAAGACTATTGAATAGATCTTGTGCAAGACCGTTACTATGCATATTAAAGATTGGCATGTACTATTAGTATACGTGTTGTGGGACTATTGCATGAGTGTTTGTATGACTACTAGAATGACACCCTACAACCTCATGTATGGTGTTGATGCTATCATGCCTCTTAAATTGGAGATCCCCTCTTTGTGGGTCTCCTTAAAAGGGGTTATTGATGATGATTCCTATCACACTCTTCATTTGAATCAGCTTGAGTTATTGGATGAGCGTCACTTAAAGGCCCTTCAACATCTTCAAACTTATCAAAAATCTCTATCTAAACAGTATAACCAAAGTGTGTTACCCCAACCGTTTAAAATAGGTGACCTAGTTCTTTATGAGAACCAAAAAAATGTTAATGCGCCACCTGACTAAAGAGGTAAATTTATCTCGAATTGGTTAGGTCCATACATTGTCACCTTTGTTTATGGTTTTGGTGCCTATGGTTTACCCTCTGTGGATGGCACTCCTCTCAAAGAACCTATTAATGTCGCACACCTATGTAGATACTATGCATAGAAAATGAATAGTACGTGTCTTATGCGTGATGCCTAACTACCTATGGAGGTCATGTCCTGACACATATCCTTCATCGACACAACATTCATTTCTATGTTATGAAGTAACTATGCATTGTTACATCCACGTGTGTGCGCATGTGCATGTACATGTGTCATATCTCTATATAGATCATCATAACATTTAATCATGCATACAAACATATGTAAATTAGATCATGATAAGCATCTATTTCTTAATCATCCATCACATGAGCCTATAAAATAACAACAACATCCATCCATAAGAACACAATATAGAATCGCAATGTCAAATATCATATATATATGTGTGTATAATATATAGTGTTAATGTACATGTATCACATCACTTCAAAAACATGTGATGTTATCATATATGTCTCTGATATACATCACTACATCCGTGCATATATACCAAAAAAATGCTATACATGAAATGGATCAAAAACTATCTCATGAATGCCTTGGTGGGCAAGTCCCTAAGGTCCTTGGCACTGGAGGATCCTAGTCCTAGTGGGAAGGTTGTCTGACTAAGGTCAACTGTGACCTTGTGATAGTAGTTCTCCACAATTGCATGCCCCTCATCTCTCCTCATAGCTCAGCCACAGTCTCTCTTTGTGTCATCAGCTCCTCTCATGTCACCATCTCTCACTGGCGTGATTCCTTGAGGTCTGTCATCAGATGATGCACTCGGGGGTGGTCTAGGTGACCTACGATGCCCTGATGTGTGACATTCACCTGTCACCAGAGGTTATCGACCTAGCTTAGTAGAGAATCATGTTCCATCTCAGCACTCTCGGATCGCATCACTACCTAGTCTCTCTCTTCGAGGACAACACAAACCTCCTACAAGGCAAGATTCCACCGCCCTATCATAATGGCCAGTTGCACTGCTCCCTACACCAGATCCACTCGAGCACCCTCCTCAAATGTTGTTCATAGCCATTCTATATGCTTGAACAACTGCACATGTCTACCTACTAACTGTATGGGCTAGTAAGCATCCAACATAGGACCCCGGGTCTATACATCGGGGATGACCACTGTGAGTGCCTGGTGGATGAAGCTCAACCACTTGGCTACACCCTGCGCAAGCACAAAAAATTTCACATCAGTATCCATCATAACCAAAAATCTCTACATCTATACATATACAAAGAAATGACTAAATTACATCAACTGAAATCACAAGTGCATACCAGGATCGCCCCTCTACCAATCTGGATCTCGCGGAGGCACCTTGTTGGAGGATCCCTCCGTAGTCACTGTTGGTGTTGTTGGTCGTGCCCATGGTGCAGATGGTGGTGCAACTGGCAATGGTGGAAGAGCCCCAACAGCTAGTGCAAGTCTGTGTGGACTTGGGCTCCTCATCCACTGCCTCCATTATGGTCTCTCACCCTCATCGCTTGAGGAGGCCTGTGATGGGATTGGATTTGGGATAGACTAACCTAGTCTATGCTCTTGGATCCTTTCCTTGGATCTCCTGGTGTTCTCCTCACACCCTAGGGTCTCTAGGACTTCCTTTTCTTGAGGAATCCCCTAACCCTACCCAATCCACCCACCAATGAGTTGCTATGCTGCTCCTAAGGCCTCACCTACTCATGAGACTCAAAACCCCTTACTATGGCTAATAAGGGCTAAGGCTTGTTCCACACTTTCCAAGGTCTTAGCAAGGTTGTTTTAGGTCTATTTCATGGTCTATTCACTTATTCATGAGCCCCCAAGAGGTTTCAAGATTCTAACACCTTACCAATTTCACAAATTTGGGTTTTTGCTTACAAAATAGAACTACAAGGATTAGGACCAATTAGGCCTCCTAACCGATCTTCTAGGGCTCCCTCTCACAAAAAATGCACACACAACCCAATCTCCGAAAAAGGAATTCCATTCATTTGGCAAGGGCTCAAGTATTTTCTAGGTTTTAGGCCTCCAAGTGTCTGTACATTGTCCTAGGTGGATTTTAAGGGTTTTAAGGGTTTTTGTGAGGGTTTTTAGGGTCTACCTGGGTCATAGTGAGTACTTTGAGTTTTAGCCACCTTGTTTGGATTGGTGGAGGCTCCTCCTTCACACCAATGATGATTCAAACACTCCTCTACACTTCCTCCAAAGGATGTACTCTCCTTTGTCCAACCTTGCTCTCCAAGACCTCTGCAATCTAACCTCTCCTAACTGGGCACTGTCCAGTCTCGCCTAGGAGTGGGTCTTTGCTTGGCCTTCCTACATTTTCAAGGGCCCTTCTTGTTTTTTAGTATGGTACAAGGTCTTCACTCTCATTTTCCATGGTTTAATGGTGGTTCCACAATGGGGAATGGAGTTAAGACTTCATTTACACAATCCTATCCAAAACTAGACAGTAAGAAGACAGTTTACAAACTATTTACAAACACACTCACTTTGCAAGTAAAAACCTAAAATAATTGCTTTAAATGAAATTATTTACACCATGACAAACATTCCACACATATTTGGACATTTCTCAATCCATTAACTTGCTTGTTTTCTTTATTCAAACTAACTGGTAACAGTTTTACAGTCTTAGTCTGATATTTTTGCTAGGGTCGTACAATGTCTGACATCCAACCCATGAATTTAGGGTTTGCAAGTACTTATACTACCTTTGCCTTGGTTTGTGTGCCCAAACTAGGGTTTTCCATGCTAACCTAAAGAACTTGACATCATGGTGGAAAAGTTGCTTGACAACTTTTAAAAGTTGTCATGCAACTTTTGAGCAACTTTCCCAATGTTGCTTTTTATGACTCCTAGACCCACATTAGGCCAACCTAAGGACACCACCATGTTATAAAGGACCTCTAAACACTTCAAGGACACACATACCCTCCATTTTCAAGAAAATCACAATCTTGACTCATGGCCCCTAAGATCTCCACTAGGACCCTAACTAAGACCTAGTCTAGCACACATGAGCTCATGGCTCTTATTCATGTACAATGGCTTCTAAAGAAGCATAACACCAAAAAAAAAAAGAAAGATAAAGAGTTTGGAAGGGTGCTCCTGCACCATACTCCCCCTTTGCACACAATTGAGAAATAGAAGAAGAGATGAGTGCTGAGTCTATTCCAAGTGCCTTGAACCTGCTCTCCTCCACCCATTTAGCTTCAGATACTGGTTGATCTGCCCATTTCACTAAGTGCTCCACATAGACCTGGTGTCTGGTAGAATTATTCACCCTTGATTCCAACATCTCCTCTGCTTTAGGCTTCTTCACTTGTGGTAAGACATTAACATCAAGGTCCTGCAGTACCTTGGCTTGGTTCTCAGTCTACCCTGCTATCTCACCCTTGTACATGATCAGGTCAGCTACATTAAAGACTGGTGATATAGCTAAATCTGAAGGTAGGTCAAATTTGTAGGCATTCTTACCATATTGTGATAGGATTCTACAAGGTCCTACCCTTCTCATCTACAGTTTGGTAGGCTTACCTCCTTGCATCCTAGCTTTGCTCAAATGTACCATCACATAGTCACCCACCTTAAACTGAACTTCTCTCCTTTTCTCATCCACTTTGGCTTTTAGTTTTTGAGTGGATTCAAGGATGACCTGCTTAACTTGCTCTTGACCTTCCTTGATGGTTTGAGTGAAGTCTTCTACTTGCCCACTCTTCATTTCCAAACTACCAAGGTCTCTCAACTCACATACTCCTCTTAGATGTTTGCCATAGACAACCTCAAAGGACTTCTACCAGTGGTTCTATTCACACTATAATTATATGGATACTCTACTTGAGAAATGATTAGGTCCCATGTTTGGCCATACTCCTTAGTTAAACACCTCAACAAGTTACCTAACACCCTATTGATGACTTTAGTTTGACCATTTGTTTGTGGATGGTAAGCTGAGCTAAATGACAAGTTGGTTCCTAGTCTCCTCCATAATGTTTGCCAAAAATGACCCATGAACTTGATGTCCCTATCTGAAACAATGCTTAAAGGGAGTCCATAAATCCTAACAATCTCTTTGAAGAAGAGATGTGCAACATAGCTTGCATCATGTGTAGTCTTACATGGGATAAAATGACTCATCTTGGAAAATCTATCTACTACCACATAGATGTTGTCCATACCTATTTTTGTCTTGGGAAGTCCTACCACAAAGTCCATGCTTATGCATTCCCAAGGTCTATTAGGGACTGATAATGGTTGATATAAACCGGCATTACTTGATCCTCCTTTTTCTCTTTGAGACACTCCACATTTCTCTACATACCTCTTTACATCCCTTGGCAACTTAGGCCAATAATAGTACCTCTATACTAAATCCAAGGTTTTGTTAACTCCAAAGTGTCCACTTAAACTGCCATTATGTTTCTCTTGGATGAGGTTCTCCCTCATGGATCCTTTAGGTACACACAACTGGTTACCCCTAAACAAGAGACCATTTTGGAGAGTGTAATCTGCATACTCACCATGGAAATGGTTCTCAAACTCTTTGCAAACCTTGTAAGTTGTTGAGAAGTATTCATCTCCTTCATAGAGGTCTTTGAAACCTTCTATTCCTATTCTCTGCAACTATAACTCTTGAACTGTCAACAACTTCCTACTAAATGCATCTGCCACCCTGTTAAGTTGCCCCTTCTTATGCTTGATGGTGAAGGTGAAGGATTGGAGTTATTACATCCATTTCAGATGCCTATTGCTTAGCTTCTCTTGAGTGTTTATGTAACTCAATGCCTGATTGTCTGTGAACACTACAAATTCTTTTGGAAGTAGGTAATGCCTCCATTTTTTAAGAGACTACACTAATGCATACAACTCTAGGTCATAAACTGAGTACTTCTTCTTTGCTTCATTAAGCTTCTCATTGAAAAATGCCACAGGTCTTCCCTCTTGACTCAATACACCACCTACTCCAATTCCACTTGCATCACACTCCAAAGTGAATAGCTTATCAAACGTAGGTAGGAGAAGGATAGGTTTTGTGGCTACTTCTTGCTTCAACAATTGAAATGCTTTGTCAGCTTGCTTAGTCCATTCAAACTTGGTTTTAAGGCCTCCTTTAATGGTGTCAAGGACTGGTGCACATATACCACTGAAATTCCTCACAAATTTCCTATAGAATTGAGCTAATCCATGGAAACTTCTAACTTCAGTCCCTGTTTTAGGTGCAGGCCAATTCAAAATTGCCTCCACTTTGCTTGGATCCATCTTCAAGGTTCCCTTAGACACCACAAATCCTAAGTAAACCATCTCTTGCTTCAAGAAGTCACACTTCTCTAGGTTGATGGATAACTTCTCTTCATACAACCTCTCTAAAACTAACCTCAAATGCTCAAGGTGCTCTTCCTTGATTCTGCTATAGATGAGAATGTCATCTAGGTAAACTACCACAAATCTACCTGTGAAGTCTTTCAACACCTCATTCATCAACCTCATGAAGGTTCTTGTAGCATTAGTAATCCCAAATGGCATCAAAAGCCACTCATACAATCCTTCTGTGGTTTTAAAAGTAGTCTTCCACTCATCACCCTCCTTAATTCTTATCTGGTGATAACCACTTTTAAGGTCTAGCTTGGTAAAATACATAGCCCCTCCTAAATAGTCTATCAAATCCTCTATTCTAGGAATAGGAAACCTATACCTTATGGTAATCCTATTGATTGCTCTTAAGTCAGTGCATAGTCTCCACTTACCTCCTTTTTTTGATGCTAGCACTACTAGGACTGCACATGGGCTGATGCTCTTCTTCATCAGTCCTTGTTCCAATAACTCTTGCACTTGCCTTGCTACTTCCTTATTCTGATCAGGTGTGAGCTTATATGTAGCCTTGTTAGGTAAGGATGCACCGGGAACAAATTCTATTTGATGACTTATAGACCTTCTTGGTGGGAGTGTTGCAGGTGCTCCATCACTCACTATGTCCTTATATTCTTGCAACGTTTGCTTTACCTCCTTGGGTACTTCTGCCTGCAACTTGTCTGCTTTCTCCCTTGGCTTCACAAATATGGCACACTTCACTATCTCCTCCTCATGTAGCAAACTCAAGAATTCTTTACCAGTAGCCATTAAAACACTAGGTGTTTTTGAAGTGCCCTCTTCATCCTTTGTCAAAGACTGAATCTTGAAGGTCTTGTTGTCCTTCTTAAATGATATGGAGTTCTCCTCTCCATCATAGATCACCTTCCTATCAAATTGCTAGGGTCTTCCTAGCAATAAGTGACATGCATCCATAGGTAACACATCACAAAGGATCTTATCCTTATATCCTCCAATAGAAAACTCTACCCAAGTCTGCTCATTGACTAGCACACTTTGTCCTTTGTTCAACCAAGTCACTTTGTAAGTATTGGTGTGGGGTATTCTTGTGAGTTTCAACTTCCTAACTGCCTCTTCTGAGATGATGTTGTCAGTTGAGCCTGTATCAACTATCACCTTGCACACTTTACCAAGAACTTTGCATCTCACCCTAAACAATGCTCTCCTATGTTTGGGTTCCTCCTTAACCAGTTGTCTAATCAAAATCCTATTGAACATCAGATTCTCACCAACTTCTGATTCAATCTGGTCCACATTCGGTGTCTTTCTACTTGAAGAGTCTTCTTGTGCATAAACAATCCTCTTTCCACTGTTTGATGAGGTAGGCTTGTCAGGGCATCTATATGACGGGTGTCCCAATTGTCCACAATTGTAACACTTCATAGTTTCAAAATAGGAGTTACCTCTGCTAGTACCTCTACCCCTATTTGGACCACCTTGTGCACCTCTTCCTCTGGAATGTCCTCCTCTGAGATTGGTTTCACTACCATGCTCAGTCAACTTGGCTTCTCCTTGGTTCCTTGGCTCATTTGTCTTTCTTTGGTAACCACCTTGGTGATTCACTTGATCTCTACCTCTGCCTCTACCCCTATTATTGGTGTCTCCTTTCCTTTCGTTCCTCTCTTCTACCTTGACAGCAAGTTGATGACATTTTTGAATAGTAGTAGGAGTCCATAGGCTTATCTCCTCTTGTATGTTCCACTTTAGGCCTCTTAGATACCTAGCCACCTTAATAGATTCATCTTCTTGGACCTTTGATCTAAGACAAAAATTTTGGAACTCTTCGGTGTAGGAGGTTACATCAAGATCTTTCTGCTTCAATCCTTGTCTCTTCTTATGAAGTTGGACTTCATAATCCTCTGGTAAGTAGTTCTCCTTAATCTTACTTGCCATAGCTTTCCAATTTGCAATAGGTAGCTTTCCCATGCTAACCCTTTCTTCTTGCAGGTACTTCCACCATGTCAAAGTTGCTCCCCTTAATCTTGATTTGGCAACTTTAACCTTCTAAGCCTCCATCACTCCTTCACACTCAAAGTGGTTTTCCATGCCCTCAATCCATTCCATAACAGTGTCGATGTCCATTCTTCCACTGAAATGTGGCAATCCTTCAAAAGCCTTGGTGTTCAAAGCCTTAATAGCCTTCACAAAAGGTTCTTCACTGAATAAGGGATCTGGTTCAGGAATTATGCAATCTATGTCTATAGTTCTCTTTCCCTTTCACCTGGTGTCTTCATCCCAAGGTTCATGTGTTCTCTGATCCACCACTTCCTGTAGTTTATCCCTTATCTCACTCATAGTTGCTTCAAGGTGTCTATTTTTCTCCTTCTGCTCTTCTACTTCTCTAGCCAGCTCTGCATTAGTAACCATTCTGCTCTCCCCTACTGATTCACCAGTATATAGAGACATACACAGTCCTCCAAGTCTTTTACTTGCTCTGATACCAATCTGATGGGATGGGCTGATGGGATGGGGTTTGGGATAGACTAGCCTAGTCTATGCTCTTGGATCCTTTCCTTGGATCTCTTGGTGTTCTCCTCACACTCTAGGGTCTCTAGGACATCCTTTTCTTGAGGAATCCCCTGACCCTATCCAATTCACCCACCAATGAGTTGCTATGCTGCTCCTAAGGTCTCACCTACTCATGAGACTCAAAACCCCTTACTATGGCTAATAAGGGCTAAGGCTTGTTCCACACTTTCCAAGGTCTTACAAAGGTTGTTTCAAGTCTATTTCATGGTCTATTCACCCATTCATGATCCCCCAAGAGGTTTCAAGATTCTAACCCCTCACCGATTTCACAAATTTGGGTTTTTGCTTACAAAACAGGGCTACAAGGATTAGGACCAATTAGGCCTCCTAACCGGTCTTCTAGGGCTCCCTCTCACAAATGATGCACACACAACCCAATCTCCCAAAAAGGACTATTATTCATTTGGCAAGGACTCAAGGATTATCTAGGGTTTAGGCCTCAAAGTGTCCGTACACTATCCTAGGTGGATTTTAAGGGTTTTAAGGGTTTTTGTGAGGGTCTGCCTGGGTCATAGTGAGTACTTTGAGTTTTAGCCACCTTGTTTGGATTGGTGGAGGCTCCTCCTTCACACCAATGATTCTTCAAACACTCCTTTTCACTTCCTCCAAAGGATGTACTCTCCTCTATCCAACCTTGCTCTCCAATACCTCTGTAATCTAACCTCTCCTAATTGGGCACTGTCCAGTCTCACCTAGGAGTGGGTCTTTGCTTGGCCTTCCTGCATTTTCAAGGGCCCTAATTTTTTTTCAGTATGGTATAAGGTCTACACTCTCATTCTCCATGGTTTCATGGTGGTTCCACAATGGGGAATGAAGTTAAGACTTCATTTACACAATCCTGTCCAAAACTGGACAGTAAGAAGAAAGTTTACAAACTATTTACAAACACACACACTCTGCAAGTAAAAACCTAAACTAATTGCTTGAAATGAAAGTATTTACACCATGACAAATATTCCACATAGATTTGGATGTTTCTCAATCCATTAACTTTCTTGTTTTCTTCATTCAAACTGACTGGTAACAGCTTTACAGTCTCGGTCTGATATTTTTTCTAGGGTCGTACAATGTCTGACATCCAACCCATGAATTTAGGGTTTGCAAGTACTTATACTACCTTTTCCTTGGTCTATGTGCCCAAACTAGGGTTTTCCATGCTAACCTAAAGAACTTGACATCATGGTGGAAAAGTTGCTTGACAACTTTTAAAAGTTGTCATGCAACTTTTGCAACTTTTGAGCAACTTTCCCAATGTTGCTTTTTATGACTCCTAGACCCACATTGGGCCAACCTAAGGACACCACCATGTTATAAAGGACCCCTAAACACTTCAAGGACACACATACCCTCCATTTTCAATAAAATCACAATCTTGACTCATGACCCCTAAGATCTCCACTAGGACCTAGCCTAGCACACATGAGCTCATGGCTCTTATTCATGTACAATGGCTTCTAAAGAAGCATAACACCAACAAAAAAAAGAAAGAGAAAGATTTTGGAAGGGTTCTCCTACACCAGCCTTCTCATCACTATCACCTCGTAGGGCTCTGGTGTCTCTTGTTGTTGAACCTGGTGGGAAAATCGGTGTGGGGCTCACTGTATTCCACCAACCGACGAACCCTGGCATGACTCTGACATAATCTAGGTCAATATGTGGTACAATTTCATCATCATCACTCCCCTATGGACTATCCTTTACATCTCCTAGGATGGGATAGGGCAGGTAATGCAGTCACGGTGCACTCCTGGCCGATCGTGCATAGGTCAGTGTGAAAGGTGGGATCATCTACACCTGTCTGAACTACTGCATGCATTTCTGCTAGTAGTACGACATCACCACATGGTCCTATCAACGGAGTAGGAAACAATCCCTTTGCATCCATGGGAGCTATGTGTAGTCTGTGGCCTAGACCCCCATGTCTTGGTATGGCTTCCAGACCACATCTCTAATCCCTAGTTGGTCGATGTTAATCCTACAGTAGGTGAGATCTCTAGTCTGCCATCCTTCGCACCATAATGGATACACATGTGCCTATGGCATGTCCAAGGGCATAGGCACTAGTAATCCAATTGGTCATGTGCACATGATGTGCTCAAATACCCAGACCTATAGAAGGGTGCACACTGTAAGGCTCTGGTACTCATGGTGTACGTACTAGGAGAGCTCATAGTATAGATGAGCCAACATGCTATGACCCCATGCGTATACTATCTACCCCTCCTCCATCTCCAAGATCAAGGGGACGAAACCTGCGGTCAGCCCTGACCCATGGTCATCTGTCAATACCTATCATGCAATGGTCGCGGTCATGATGCACCATACTAGGGGAATCAACACTCATTGGTACACATGTCCTGTGGAATCTACCCTTCGCCCCAAGGCCCACTCCTACTATCTGACCAGCTCATAAATAGATAGGATAGTTGGTGACACCCGCTCCCCCCCAGATAGGAAGCCGTAAAATGTGGTAGACATCAGTCAATATGATAGACATCTCTCCTTTGAGTAGCTGGAAGGACATGGTGTCCACGTCCCACCTCTCCATCAACACCCATAGCATAGGGACGTGGAACTGAAACTCAGGAAACATGTATGTCCACCATAAACCTACTCTATGGAGGAGTCGTCTATCAGCAACTGACAACTCATCTACTTGACTTAGCAAGATCTGCAACAAGTGTCCTGGCATATGCTTGTGAATCTCAAGTAATGATTGCATGCACACAAAGAAATATTTTTTATCAATCTCTATTTAACTTTTCAAACAAATGCATGTACGCCCAGAAGATGACATTGCGTCTTTTGGATGACAGTGCCCAAGACAGATGATTGCATGTCATCTGGACACGCATGCCCATCAGAGATGCCATTGCATTGTTCGAATGTTAGCATGCCTCTTGGATGCTTGTGCAACCGTCTAAGATAAAATCCTAAATAAATGTAGTAAACGACAAAACACAACATGTTTTGAGTCGTACCTGGTCGAGCTCATCACCGTCCTCAACCATAATCTACAATTCCTCAATCCTTCTTTCTCACTGCTCTCAACTGCGTGGCATTTTTTCTCGGACTCTATTCAAATATCTATTTGAATGCCCATACTAAATAGTGAAAATGACCCTTTTGGGGCCCACTTTCAAGTATATAACCTAGTTTTTTCCCAAAATGGATTTTGCCCATTTTTGTATGATTTTGGCTTAGTTTCCTTCCTGTTTTCCCCACCTTGTTGGGGGAAAAATATGAGGGGGAATATACTCACCTTCATCCAATTTTTCCTTCTATCCATACTAACATCTCTTAAGAATTCTTCTCACCGAAGTAGCTTCCTCCGTTTTTCATGCTGACAACTTTCCTACTTTTGCAGTATGGAATTCATCACATCAGATACTGGGTTTTCTCATGGATACTTGAGGGCATCACTCGTGATCACTGACTCAACCTTTGTGGTTTCTATATTATCCTTTTTGGCTAAGTATTTATTGCATCTATTGCATTCATTTCACTACATGGGCTTAATGAACATATCTTTCCAAACTACTTTAGTGCAACCGATCCCTAGAGCTAATCAGTCCACTAAAATGGAGGCAAAATGTAGTGTCCTAAATTGTGCCTAGTGCATTTATGATGAACCTATGATCAAAATTAAATTATTTTGAAATCTTGGGTTAGAAAGACAAAGTGCCTCGAAATTCTTGGAAATCCCCTTTGGGCCAACTTTTGGACAGACATAAGCATGAAATGAGGACATCCGTGCACTATGCTAATGTCTCAAAAGTTGGTGGAATCTTGAATCTGGCAGAGAGTCAGACGCTGGCCGATGTGTGTCCTTTGTCTCACGTTTTGTCATAACAACTCTCTACACCTCTTCCAAGTTTAAGAACCCTTCCTAGCTCATTTTGAGGGGTTCCCATCTTGGGTTCTTGGCTCTTGCCTCTTATTGCACTCTTGATATCATACTGCTCTCTTCATGCTCTTGGACTCACACTCTACCAATATCAAGCTACAACCATCTTGTCGTGGCTCTTACCAACAAACACTATCGCAGGCTTCATCACGCTCGTATCTTCAACACAGAGGGATTTGGTTTCATGCCTTATCTTCTCTTTTATCTATTTTATTTACATGCAATGAGTCCTTTGCATTGTTGATTGTATCTATTATCTAGGTGCATTCATTATCTCTCGCACTTTCAATATTTCCAATATTCAATGCATCCAATAGGGGTTCGCTTCCATTAAGTGTAGCATAGTTTCTATTTGCATATTTCCAATTTACCAAGTTCCCTATTTATCTTTTAAATTTATCTATCTGGTTGTCCATGGTAGTGGAAACACCTAAATGGGGGTCTGACTGAGGCAGGCCCCTATACAGCCCCAACAATTTTCCTCGTCTTAGTTTGTGTATGTGGCGTATAGGTTCCATGCGTAGGAAACTGTATACAGAGTCAAATTTTGAGACTTTGTCCATGGGTTGTACAGACAACAGTTCATCATGCTACCATCTGCACCCCGCGCTAGAGTCCAAAAACCAAGAGCTCCTCAGTTGGAAGGTATAATCCACTTTTAATATTTCATCATTTTGTTAACTCAATTTCTGTATATTTATTGTTCCCACATTATAATTTTGTGCTTTAGTTAGTTTAGTTATTTGTTATCCCCTTGCTCACCTTAGCGCCAGTTCGAAGAGGTAGCAGCGAACTGATTTGCCTTCTAAGATTCATCATCTTGGAGGGGGCAAATTTCCTAACCTGCATACAGTTTATTCTCATCAAATATTTTGTCTCTCTTGTTATTGTGCTATCTTTTGGCCTCTTTGATCTTGGTTGCTTCAAACATAAGCTCACAAGAATGTCCCTTTCATTCAATCTAAAGAAAATCCTACTCATGAAGAAATGTTTAAGGTTGAGAATCCTCTTTATGAACCACTTGATTATTTTAGCTCTGCTAAGCCTTCCACACATGTTAACAAACCCTCTTCGAGCAATATGATACATGTGAATGTTTATGAAAAACCTAATAAACCTCTCTTCATGGTTCAAGGTTCTAGCCCTTTTTCAAATCCTCAACCTCTTAGAAAGCCTCTCTTTCTGGTTCAAGGTAGTTATAGTAATGATGTCTTTTGCACTCCTAACAAACGTTATTACTATGCAAGGATGATATTGTTGGCAATTTAGCTTTATAACAGACAATGAAGGATTGTTGACATTTCAATAAAGGATATTGAGAAGGTTGTTGATGATTATGGATACAACTGATTAAGGATGTCTACTATCTTAATATTTTGTCATTGATGTCAAGAAATTGATTTTCTAATTTAGTATGATGTTGCCATATCTTGAGAAATATGATTTGAAGAGTATAAAGGTGTTAGTAAAAGACATAGAAAGTTTATGATGGATAAGGGGATGAATAAGGTATTCAATGGGAAACTATTATCGAGACAGACAATGATGAGATCATGATGTTTAGATTGTTTCGACATTATACATATGATATAAATTGTAAGGTTAATACTATACTATGTTACCAGGCAAAGAACCTAGTTGGTAAACCCTAAGGAACCTAGTCGGTAAACCCTAAGGTTATCGTTATCGGTTAATGAAGGTGAAATGTCTACCGAGTGAAGTTTAGTATTTACCGAGCTGTAACAGAATGCATTAAATATTTACATGCATTATTTAATGAAGGAAGTTGATGAGCTGGAGTTGCTTAAATGATTGGTATGCCATAAATAAAGTTTGTTAAGAATCTATGGCAATGGAAGATCAGCAGGAAGATCTACAATTCAAATTGAACCACAATACCCTAGCACAAGTTCCAAGAAATGTATGCAAGTTCCAAGGCAGGGTAAAACGTTTTCAGACCGAAAGATGCATTGAACCTGGTCAAGTTTGAAAATCTGATGGCTATGATTGATCATGGGAAATGTGATCAAGGAGATTAAGAGGTTAGCTAATTGTTTATAAATAGGGAATTGTTGATAAACAATGTATGCAGGCAAGTGTATGCATAGGGATGCTACATAGTGATTACCGAGCACTGAAGCTTGAAGACCTATTTTGAATAACAGAGTATAGAGCCCAACAAAGGGACAAGATAAGTCCTATGACTAGATTGTATAGAGCAAATAAGAATCTGCTTTAGCATTTTTAGATGTGAAGTTGTAGATATGTTTTATTACTGTTATTTTGTGAAGTAACAGAAAATCTCTTAACCGAGTGGACTTAACAGTCTTATTTGTAAAACCCTCTAACAAGGTGACATTCTGATTGAGTGTTTGAAATCCTTTAACAAGGTCACTTCTAACAAGGTGAAGATCCTAACAGATCTGAGGGAAATCCCTTAACCGGGTCACATCTAGCAATTTGTTTGTAATCTTTAACAGGATTTGCTTTTAACCGAGCATACTCTAGAAGAGTATATTTCTTACTGGGTCCAAAATCCCACAGTGGTTTTTCCCTATTTGGGTTTCCATGTTAAATCTAGTGTTATGAGGTTTATGATGTTTATATGCTTTTGAGTTTGCATGATTAACAGTTTTGGTTATTATATTACTAAAGTATATGTTACCAAGGTTGGAATCTGATGTTTTTATGGAAGATTAAGTTTGTATGATTCACCCCCCCCCCCCTCTCATCTTGTTGGCTATTGGATCTGTACTTACATTTAGTATCATAACTATCAATTGGTATCAGAGCATTGGACTCCAGAAGAAAAGTTTAAAGGCACTTGAGTTAAAGATCCAAAAATGTATAAGAGGGATGCACCGAAGCTGAACAAGTCAAGTTTCTCTACATGGCAAAAAAGAATGAAGCTGCATCTATCAAGAGTTGGAGAATATGTTGTATACTATCTGGAGAATGATTTTGTTACACCGAGCACCTATCCATTGACAATGGAAGAGATAAAGACAAAGAAAGAACATATCCAAGCAATGATTGAAATAACATCTGCATTGATCGACTCAGAGTTTAATGACCTAGAAGGTTGCAATGATGCAAAGGCAATGTGGGATAAGCTCATATCTGTGTATGGAGGAGATGAACATGTTCAAAGAGCAAAAGTAGATAGCCTAAGAGGACAACTTGAATCCATGAGGATGAATGAAGGTGAGAACATAACTCAGTATAGTACAAGACTAAAAGAGATTGTCAATCAAATCAAAGGAGCAGGTGGGACTATTGAAGAAAAGGATATAACAAGTAAGTTGCTAAGAACCCTTCTACCAGCTTATGCAATCCGAGTCTCTGCAATCAATGAGTTATGGTTTGTACCTAATATGTCAGTTTCTTTACATGCTACCATTGGTAAGCTACATGCATTTGAGTTAAGTAACTTTGATAACAGTGGATCTTCGGTAAATAAAGTTGAATCTGCATTTAGTTCTTTTCATCTTGATGAATCTAATGATTACAATGAAATAAAGTATAAGAACTCTGAAGGAGATCACAGTGGAGCAAGTGAAAGATTTCGTAAGAACATGGAAGTAGTACACAAACTATATGAGGAAATCAGAAAGTAGGAAGAGTTTGAAGCACTATTAGCCAGAAGGTTATCGAGAGGCAAAGGTAAGTATAAAGGAAAACTACCTTTGAAATGTTTCAATTGTGATAAAATAGGTCATATAGCTTCTAACTGTCCTGACAAAGATTCTACTGAAAAGAGAGATTACCGAGATGACAGACAAAAAGATAATTATTACAGAGGACATCGAGACTTCTGAAGAAGAGATAGAAAGACATACTTAATAACTGATGAGGAATCCAATGATGATAAATCAGATGACACTGATACAGAGGAAGTAGTTTATGTGGCTATCAAAGATGGATCAGATGAAGAAAAGTAAGAATAAAAAGCCCTAATATCTCACATAAACACTAATGATTCTTGGATCATAGATAGTAGATGCTCACATCATATGACAGGAGATAAACACAAGTTTGTTATGTTAGAAAATTATGATGGAGGCTATGTTAGATTTGGTAATGATGCACCATGTCCAGTAAGAGGTAAAGGATCCATAACACTTCTTGACAATGTTAAATGTAATGATGTTTATTGGGTTGAAGGTTTGAAATACAATTTGTTGAGTGTAGCACAGCTAAACAACACAAGTTACCGAATAGAATTTCATAAAGGAATTGTCAAAGTTCATCACAAGAATGGAAATTTAGCTCCTACCGAGACACAAACAAAAGGTAATACATTTCATCTTGACTCAACTCGGAATAAATGTCTTTATGCAAAGATAGATGATACCTGGTTATGGTATAAAAGGTTTTGTCATGTAAATTTTGATAATCTAATCAAAATAAGTAAGAAGCACCGAGTAAGAGGTCTATTGAGTCTTGAAAAACATGAGAATGCTATGTGCCGAGGATGCCAGATGGGTAGGATGACAAGATCAAGATTTACAGTTAAGTCTTACACTTCTAAGGGAATTTTAGATCTTGTGCACACTGATCTTTGTGGTCTTATGAAAGTTCAAAGTTATTATGGTGATAAATATTTCATATTATTTGTGGATGACTATTCAAGAATGATGTCAGTAATGTTCTTAAAAGAAAAATTAGAAGCTTTTCAAATGTTTAAATGCTACAAGGCAAGAGTTAAAAATGAAACAGGAAGACAACTGAAATGTCTTAGATCAGATAAAGGAGGAGAGTTCACATCTGATGAATTCAACTTATTCTGCAATGATCATGGTATTAAAAGACAAGTCTCTGCACCAAGAACTCCACAGTAGAATAGAATAGCTGAGAGAAGAAACAAATCTATTGTGGATTGTGCTAGAACACTGATGATTGAAAAGAAAGTGCCAGAAACATTTTGGAGAGAAGCAATAAGCACAACAGTTTACACCCTGAACTGAGTACAATTGAAGACACCATATGAAATCTGGTATGATAAGAAACCCAATGTAAGTTATTTTAAAATCTTTGGAAGTAGATGCTATGTTCACAAAGATGATAGAAATGGCAAGTTTGATCAGAAAAGTGAAGAAGGAACATTTCTAGGTTATTCTTATAGAAGCAAAGCATTTAAATGTCTGATCAAATCATCTAACAAAATAGTAGAAACTGCAAATGTGAAAATTGATGAATTTGTAGAAAGAAATGATGAAGGAAATTCCAAGGAACCAGAAGACTATCATGAATTTGTCTATGTTCAACCGACAAGTCTTACCAAGAAAACTATTGAAGAAAATGAAGAGAATATCCAGTTACCGAGTGATGAAGAAGATCATACAAAGCCTACCAAGCCTATATTAGCCAAGTATGTCAGAAGACATCATGCACCAAGTCAGATTATAGGAGATAAGGATGATCTAGTGATGACAAGGAACAAACTGAGACAGAACACATGCCTGATATCTGAATTTGAACCGAGAATAGTGAAAGAGGCATTTAACAGTGAAGATTGGATAAATGCTATGACAAAAGAGATTGATCAAATCAAGAAGAATGACACATGGACACTAATCCCAAGATCAAAGGACAAAAATGTAATCGGTACAAAGTGGATTTTCAGAAACAAGCTAAATGAAAAAGGAGAGGTCATTCGAAACAAAGCAAGACTAGTTTGCAAAGGTTATGCTCAAGAAGGAGGAATTGATTATGGTGAAACTTTTGCACCTCTTGCTAGACTTGAAGGAGTAAGAACATTGTTGGAATATGCTGCTTTCAAAAAATTCAAGGTATATCAAATGGATGTCAAATCTGCATTTCTAAATGGAATATTAGAAGAAGAAGTTTCTATTGAACAACCTGAAGGATTTGTTGAAGACAAGAATAAAGATCAGGTATGTAAATTGAACAAAGCTTTATATGGTTTGAAAGAAGCACCTAGAGCATTCTATGAAATATTGCACTCTTATTTGATTAAGATTGGTTTTATAAGGACAAGTGAGAACAACAATATGTACATGAAGAATGATGAAAATGGAATACTGATCTCAGCCATATTTGTTGATGATATTATATTTTGTGGAAATGACTCTTTATGCAAGAACTTTGGAAATGAAATGAGCAAAGAATCTGAGATGTCATTAATCGGTGAGATAAGTATTTTATAGGTTTACAGATACTGCAAATGAAAAATGAGATTTTCATTACTCAATCCAAGTACATAAAGGAAATCTTGAAGAAATTTGGAATGGAGGATTCAAAACCAGTAAGTACTCTTATGACTACCAACTATAAATTATCAAAGAATGATGAATGTACATCTATTGATGAGACACTTTACCGATCCATGATTGGAAAGCTACAATATGTTGTTCACAGCAGACCAGACATAGCACATGCAGTAGGTATAGTTGCAAGATTCTTTGCAGATCCTAAGGAAACACACATTACAGCAATCAAAAGAATTTTCAAATACTTAAAAGGCACTGAAGATTATGGTTTGGTATATCAGAAAGGAAATGAGTTTGATTTAAAAGTTTATACTGATGCTAATTGGGCAGGCAACATTGATGATAGGAAAAGCACAAGTGGAGGAGCTTTCTTTTTAGGAGAAAGACCAGTGAGTTGGCTTAGCAAGAAACAAGGATGTGTTTCATAGTCAACAGTAGAAGTTGAATACGTTGTTGCAGCATTGAATTGTACTAACATTGCATGGATCAAACAACTGTTGGAAGGTATAAATGAGAAATTTATTGAGCTAGTAACTATATTCTGTGATAATACTAGTGCCTTTAACATTTCAAAAAATCCTGTTATGCACTCTAAGACAAAGCACATCTCTATCAAATATCATTATCTTAGAGAAGAAGCTCAAGAGAAGAAAGTGGTGTTGGAATATGTTAGCACAAAGGAACAAATAGTAGATATCTTCACCAAACCACTACCAAGGGACACTTTTGAATATCTCAGAAGTAAGTTAGGGGTCCTACCCCTATCTTCTACTCACTGACCGAGTTCAGTGAAAGCATCAATCCGATGACTCTATCGAATATCTTTTAGGAGTTGATGTTGATTTACACACTTTAGGATGTTTTCTAAAGGTGTACAGGAAATAATGTAGGAAACAATATAGGGAACAGTAATTGCAGACAAAATGCTTTGACCGAGACTGAATTGACACATTACAGCAAGAATTCACTTCATACAGGAAGAAATTATGTTTTAGTTCTTTACTTTTTGGCATTGTTGTCAAAGGGGGAGAAAACATAGAAAGGGGAGAAGACTAAGAAGTCTAATGTATGGGGGAGAAAATCTGTTGACAACAAGAGAGCATTTCAGCATTTCAGAATCACAGCAATCTGAATCTTTTAAGGTCAACTCAATTGGTTTTGCCATCAATGCCAAAGGGGGAGATTGTTGGCAATTTAGCATTATAACAGACAATGAAGGATTGTTGACATTTCAATAAAGGATATTGAGAAGGTTGTTGATGATTATGGATACAATTGATTAAGGATGTCTATTGTCTTAATATTTTGTCATTGATGTCAAGAAATTGATTTTCTAATTCAGTATGATGTTGCCATATCTTGAGAAATATGATTTGAAGAGTATAAAGGTGTTGGTAAAAGACACAGAAAGTTTATGATGGATAAGGGGATTGAATAAGGTATTCAATGGGCAACTATTACCAAGTCAGACAATAATGTGATCATGATGTTTAGATTATTTCGACATCATACATATGATATAAATTGTAAGGTTAATACTATACTATGTTACTAAGCAAAGAACCTAGTCGGTAAACCCTAAGGTTATCGCTATCGGTTAATGAAGGTGGAATGTCTACCGAGTGAATTTTAGTATTTACCGAGTTGTAACCAAGTTGTAACCGAGCTATAACAGAATGCATTAAATGTTTACATGCATTATTTAATGAAGGAAGCTGATGAGCTGGAGTTGCTTAATTGATTGGTATGGCATAAATAAAGTTTGTTAAGAATTTGTGGCAATGGAAGACCGGTATGAAGATCTACAGTTCAGATTGAACCACAATACCCTAGCACAAGTTCCAAGAAATGTATGCAAGTTCCAAGGCAAGGTAAAACATTTTCAGACTGAAAGATGCATTGAACCTGGTCAAGTTTGAAGATCTGATGGCTATGATTGATCATGGGAAATGTGATCAAGGAGATTAAGCGGTTAGCTAATTGTTTATAAATAGGGCACTGTTGATAAACAATGTATGCGGGCAAGTGTATGCACAAGGATGCTACATAGTGATTACCGATCACTGAAGCTTGAAGACCTGTTTTGAATAACAGAGTATAGAGCCCAGCAGAGGGACAAGATAAGTCCTATGACTAGATTGTATAGAGCAAATAAGAATCCACTTTAACATTTTTAGATGTGAAGTTACAGATATGTTTTATTACTATTATTTTTTGAAGTAACAGAAAATCTCTTAACCGAGTGGACTTAACAGTCTTATTTGTAAAACCCTCTAACAAGGTGACATTCTAATTGAGTGTTTGAAATCCTTTAACAAGGTCACTTCTAACAAGGTGAAGATCCTAACAGATCTAAGGGAAATCGCTTAACCAGGTCACATCTAGCAATGTGTTTGTAATCTTTAACAGGATTTGCTTTTAACCGAGCATACTCTAGAAGAGTATATTTCTTAGTGGGTCCGAAATCCCAGAGTGGTTTTTACGTTAAATCTGGTGTTATGAGGTTTATGATGTTTATATGCTTTTGAGTTTGCATGATTAACAGTTTTGGTTATATTACTAAAGTATATGTTACCGAGGTTGAATCTAATGTTTTTATGGAAGATTAAGTTTGTATGATTCACCCCCCCCCCCCCCCCTCTCATCTTGTTGGCTATTGGATCTATACTTACATTTAGTATCATAACTATCAGATATCCCACTAAGAGTCCTTATGATTAGGCTAAAAAAATCACCCAAGAGAGTTACAATTAGTTGCCCACACATATAATGTGTGGAACAATAGGCAACCTAATCCTCCTCTGGTTATTCCTTCTTCACTTCTTGCTTCTCAACCTATTCTTCCACCAGCACCTTGTATCTCACAAACCCTTGGTAAGGAGTGTGATCTTATTGAACAACTTAAAGCTACTCCCACCAAGATATCTCTTTGGGATTTGATTCAAACTTCATCAACACATCATGGAATGTTACAAGTATTAGACAACTCAGATAACTAGAGGACAATTGAGAGGGGGGGTTGAATCAGTTGTCACTGGATTATAGAACTTTAAGCATTTAAATCCTTATTACCGAAACACATAAACATAATACCAGAATGCATAAACCAAATACCGGAATGACTAATAAAGCATTTAAACATAAATATAAATCAGAGAACAGTTACCATCCATCCATAACACATTATACCAATATTTGTACGTGGAAAACCTGGTAAAGGGAAAAACCACAGTGGGAAGCCTATCCACAATCATATAATACTTTTGCAACAAGTATGTGATTACAATATGAGGGGCCTACACATATAGGAAGGCCAATAGCCTAGAGCGCACTGCTCATCACAAAAAGGAGCCTCACTGACTACATAAACATCAGACTATGATCCAGAAAGAAGAGTGAACTACAAGTATAACATCTCCTATGCCTGAGTACAGTTACAATTAAGCTCAATACCAGAGGCCTCAAACCTCTCTTACAAACCCAATTCGATCACCTATGATCGACCAAACCTTCTACATATCATTATAATATTATTCGCACATAGATCATCCCATAACCTTTTTATAACAGCCCATGATCTACAAAGAGATCTTACATCATATTTATACCAACCCGAGACCTAAACAATTAGGTTGGCCACCTAAAAGATAATACAATAAAGTTATAACATAAACCCATAATCCAATGATCAACTAAATCGGCTTAGGCTGAAAACAATGTAAACCAATCATTAAATCCCATTGATAACACATTAGGAACATCCTCCAACATGTTACGGAAACTGGTCCATAACCTAGATAACACCAGACCCAAAATAGGTCACCATAAACCAAATCCAACACCACCAATGAACTGGAACATGAACATGATAACCAACAACATCCTAAACGCCATCTAGAAGCCATGCCAACACCACTTATCACATGCATCAAAAGATCTTCGACAAAGCTATGCCAGTAAAACCCTTACTGGTGACCAAAAGGCTTACTAGAACAAATGATAGCTCCTGAGTCATCAAATCCTAAACCAACTGATCGTGATACACATTTGAATAGAATGAATGACAAATCCAAACTAATTCCACAAAACAACGCATATCGGATCCTATCGGATCAATAACATAAACAACCACTCTACCAGAACCAATCGGAAATTGATAAACAACCAAAACAACTGGTGTTGCCATCAAAACATCAATGCAACACATAATCAATTTCAAATTGCCAACAACAAGATGCTTTAAATAACTTAGATGTCCCACCTGTCGTGTGACACATAATAACATGGCTTCTCTAATTGATCCTATGAAAGAATCTAAAGCTCAAATTGTGTTCACACAAGATGAGTTACCCTCCCATAAGATTCAACATCAATATGATCCCCTTATGATTGTTGTCCTTATTAATAGTAATTTTATAAGACAAACCCTTATTGACATTTGCTTTGGCCATAATGTTTGTAGCATTAATCTATTAGTTAAGATTAAGATGGACACATCTCTTATTAAACCAAACTTCCTTACTATTCATGGCTTTGATAATGTTGCTAGGTCTTGGTTAGGTATTACAACTTTACATGTCAAGGTAGGAATTTTTATTTTACCAACACCTTTTCATGGCATGCCCAATAATTTGGCCTACAATATTTTCTTAGGATGACCATGGATTCATAGTATCCATGCTATCCTTTCTTCTTTGCATAGGCAACTTAAGTTTATCTACAATAATAAGATGTATACTTTGTTTGTTGATACCAATTTACAAGATCCATTGCAAACAGGTCTCATCTTCTTGTTCAACTAGTTCTAATTATTTTGAAAATACTCCTACATCTTCAAGTATGCCTATTTCCTTGAGTACTGATTCTTCTTCCACTTAAACTGAATCACCATCTCCTCCTAAAGATACCTTTTCACCAGAACAAGTGCTTGTGGAGGATGATTGAGGATCCTTAGATTTTACTCTTGCCTTTGTAGGATAATTTAGGGTCCCTCCAAGAGAACTTAATATTAAAAAGGAGAAAGATATGGATGAACCTAAAAAAGCAACCCACTTTGTCTAAACAACTAAGTAACAATTTTGTGGCTGCTTCTAATTCAAACAATTCTTCACAATCTTCTTCTAATTCATCTAATTATGGCATTAAGACCTATGAGGCCTCACCATCTCTTTCCAATTTGTCAGCCCTCTATGGTCATGGTTTTCACATCTTAGCTAAGAGTGGATATAGTGGCAATGGTTTTGGCACAAATGAGCAAGGGATTAAGGTTCCTTTAGAAAATAACATATGTGAAGCTTCATTTGGACTTGGATATAATCCTCCAAAGACTACCAAAGCTTCTAAAAGACCATCTATCAATGTCAATGCTATATTTAGTAGTGATGATGACTTCCTTTCAATTAAATAATCCTTTACATCTCTCAACACTCACCTTACTCATATGGAAATTATGGTAATTAACAAGTCTCTTTATGAATCTCCCCAAGAGATTGACAATCCCAATTATGAGGTTTTATCTTCTATTCATACCTTTTCTTATAGAAATAAGGCTCTAATGAATTATACTTGTCCCTCTCCTAAGGTTTCTTGTGTGCAAGAGGAACATGACTTAATGGCCTATTTTTTCCTACAAACTACTTTCTTCATCAAAACATTTCAATTTACTCATCATCTTATACATGTTTTTGCTCTCATTGATGGTAGAGAATTTAACATGTTGTATTTAAATTCCTCATCCAATATATCATATATTTAAATAACATTAGTGGCTATTATGTTGCTCTTTACCATGTGACAATGGTAGCTTACCTATTGGGGGATCATTGTCATTCATGATAGTAAAATTTCACATGAAATCATACTTTGGAAGCAACATAATAGCCTATGTTTGTCATATCTCTTGTCTCTAAGAGGGCAAAAATTATTTCAAACATCTCTCCTTCTTCAGATTAAAACTTTCCCCTTTGTGAATTAGTATCTTCTATAAGGATCTATTATTGATTATTGAGATGTATATCCCTATTGGTAATTCCATCTCTTGTATTGGAACAAGTATCCCTAATAAGGATCATAAGTACATATACTTAATTAGGACCTCTCCCTTAGTGTTGGAAGTCTCTAATCATTCATCAAATTATTTTCTTCATTGTGTGGTATCTTTTATTATGAACCCTTCTATGTTGTGGACATGCTTATCCCTGATGAGGATCTCTTTTCTTCTTTTAGAAGAGTTTTTTTTTTGTAAATGGCCCCTCTTTGGTGTCCTTGCTTCTATACTTGGGCAGCAGTATTGATACTTAAATCTCCTATTATTTTTCCAATGATTCACCTTTCCTTTGTTGAGTTGCATTTTTCATTTAATGTCATTTCTTGCATAGAATATGTGTGTTAATTGTTTAGGACCTATTCTCTTCTTAGAATGATGCCTATTTCATGAACAATCTCTCCTTAGTGAAAGTGTGCAATCCTTCACTAATTATCCACTTTTTCCTAAACATTGGAGAACGTGAGTATTTTTATTTTCCTTCTCCTCTTTTTCAAGATGTTATCTTTATCAAAGATTCCTTCTATTATTGAAGGTGAGTGTCTTTGGATAATGATCTCTTCCTCTTATTTATCAAAGTATTCATTTACACTTGTCAAGATAATTCTTTTTCCAAACCCTCATTCTGCATTTTCCACTTAATCTTTCACATCTTGTGTTAGAGAGCTCCAATTCACACTCTTGGTTGTGTTGGAATTGTAGCTTAGTTCTCTTTCTTACCAAATAATTCTCCATTAGTTTTGATTTTGTATCAAACCTTGTTGTGAGCATTTGTCATCAATTTTCCTTTACAATTGGATCTGGTAAACATGATTCTCTATTTCAACTCACCAATTAGCAAGCTGAAAAAGGGGGGGCACATAGCTAGCTGTGAATTTTATCATTTCCTTACTAAGCATTTAGGTGATTTTGTGATTTTATCTAACAATGTAGTTTTGTAGGATCTAGCTCCTAATAGTGTACTATAGATATCGTTGGAGGCTTCATTCGACACCTTATGGATATATCTTTTTTTCACTAAAATCTTACTTTTCTATACTTTATCTTGCATATGCACGTAGTGTCATATGACTGCTAAAGTGGGCGCTAAATGTAGCATCATAAATTGTACACACTTAATTAGGTGGTACAATTCCATGCTTAGGTTAGCACCTTCCTTAGTGTGTTGCATCTTGCATTTTAATTTCCCTTTAAGCATTTAATGAAATAATTTAGTTAAACCTAAAGTCCTCTTTCATCCCTCTACACATCATAAAATTGGGCCCTTAATCCTATGTGTACCCAACATTATTTTAATCTTTCAATTAATTAATTCATCAAAAAGCCTAATTGTGTCTTATTTCGACCTTCAAGGCATGATTTCACATATCTAAACATCTTGAATTATCACACCTAGCTAGGATTGACTTTGTAATCACAATACCTTGCATCCCTAAAAATTTGGAAAAAAGTTGATTGGACCATGGTGAATCACCATGGTCTCGACTTTTTGTCCCCAAATTTTGGGATCATGTTTTGGTGGTATTATAATGTTTAAATCCAACTTGATGAAAAATTATATCATTTCTAGGTCGGCCTATGATAAAAAACAAAGTCAGGGTTTTATACATATAGTCTTTCCTTTCCTCATTTGAGGGATCCATCTACAAGCAATTGAAAGAGCCTCTCGTGAAGTGGTATAGGTTATGTGGAGTCTTCAATCAGTAAATCAAGCATTAACCAAGTCTTCATCAACCATTTTCATCATCAATTGAATCTTTGAAGATATTGAAGAATAATAGGAGATCACTGACTATTGATTGGCCAGTACCTTTCCCTTAGGATTTGGTATGGTTTCATTTTATTCTCATATCTATATATGAGTTTTATAACACTTATTTTCAGATCTACATTCATGCTTTAGATCCATTATTATATTTGTGATTTAAAGTATTTTCATTTGCATTATGTTCATTTAGGGTTTTATGCTCATATCATAGGATAGAACTCTAATTCTTGCATTTTAGCAAATTTAGGATCTTATACACACATAAGGTTCTTGCACACACATTTTCAATATTTTATTGGCTATTTGTGGAGGTGGAAATCACCAAAAAAAGGGGTTTTACTAAGGCAAAACCCTATATAGCCACCCAAACGCCATTTTCCAGCTTGCAGGTACATTTGCAGGATTCCATCAAAGATGCAAACTTTGGGTAAGATAAAAGTAACAGGCATAGTCATAGATCCAAAAACAGACCCCAGATTATTGGGACTAGGGTGCCTAGTGTTCAAAATTGACACTCATTGGATTCATATGTTGTCATTGATGGCAACAAGATTCAATTGGAGACACACATCGACATTAGAGTAATCAAGGTCACAACCGGGAGACACTGATATTGGAGTAATCAAGGTCACAACTGACACCATCACCGACATCTATCACTTCAAGCAAGCTGACATCGGGCTAGGATCCAAGGAAGTTTTATTTGTAAAATAATTTTGTAATTATTATATGAGGCCGACATTGTATATCTTTTGTAATTTATTGTAAGACGACATAAGACATATTGTTTGTAAAGGGTATATAAGTTAGTTTGTTAGGTCATTATGAGGATATAGATATCATATGGATGAGATAGGAGAATATATATGACAAGGCAGTAGAACTGTGTAATGCGAAGATATGTGTGTAGATCATTTGTATGTGAATGTTATATCATGCAATGTTCAGTAGATGGATTGAAAATTATTCTTGGAGGAAAGGAGATACCAGTAGAGGAGTTCAGAGTTTATGAACTGGTACAGAACAGAGTTATAACAAAACTCTTTTTGGAATTGTAGATGCATTTTGTGAGTTCATTATTACTATTTTATCTCAACAGAATCTTGTCATTAGTGAGACTCTTTTGTTTTGAGAAGTGTGCTCTAGGCAGTGTGCCTTCTTGCATGTGCAGGCTCCCATGCTATGTAATATCTTTTCATATGGCCAGTGAATTGATATTGAGGGTCACAAATCCCACCGTGGTTTTTCCTCTTTGAGGTTTTCCACGTATAAATTTTGTGTGTTATGGTATTCATTTAGCTTCAAGTTATATGTTTCTTCATTTACCAGTTTATATGTGTATGTTATAAAATGGTTAAATCATATGATACCAACATAACACTGATTCACCCCCCCCCCCTCTCAGTGTTCTTGGATCCCAATAATTGGTATCAGAGCTTGGTACTTCGGAGGAAGTTTAATAGCTTGAGGAAGATCCTAAAACCAGAATCATTGAACATGGCTATGGAAAGACAACTTGAGATGGCACTTGAGGATTATGATGTTGAAATGATGAAGAACTTCAAACTGCAAGATGAATTAAATTCTGCTAATGAATTCATTCTTGTCTTGCAAGAAAGGTTATCTTCTGCTCAAGCTAAGAGGAAGAAACTTTTGCAAAACCTGGATGATGAAGAGAAAGATGCACTTAAAGAACAATGTTAAAAGTTGAGTCAAGAAAACATGTTCATGAAGAATGAAATGCAAGACCTGACTATGAGGTTATCAAAAGATATTGAGGACAGAAAGAAGAAGGAAGAAAATCTTGTTGTATAACTGAAGAACAAATCTGAGGAATGTGACAGATTGGCTCATGAGAATGATATGTTTAAAACTAATTTGGTGCAATCTTGGAATAATGAACAAGAGCTTGAAAGACAAATAATAACTCTGAGAGATGATCTGACTACTGCAAGTGAGTATAAAAAAAGATTTAGGATCAATGCTGCACAGTTGGATGATTTATTGAAAAGACAAAGGCAAAGTGAAAATTCTAGAGGACTTGGATTTGTACAGGGTGAAAGCTCCAGTATTGCAAATAAAGATCAGACAACTAGTATGCAGAACTCATCAGAACGGGGGAAATCGGTAAGACAATCTAATGATTATAAATTCAATGGTAGATGTTTTGTTTGTAATAAATTTGGGCATATGGCTAAACAATATAGAACTAGAGCAAATCAAAACTAAAATTCTATTCCCGATCAATGCACAAATTGCAAGAAATATGGTCATAAGTTAGAAGACTGCAAAATGAATGTTAAATGTCATGCATGTGGCAAGTTTGGACATTTGGCTAATCAATGTAGGTCAAGGAATGACACTAAATATGTTAAAGTAATTCAAAAGAACAATGTTACATGTCATACATGCAACAAAATAGGCCATATTTCTAAGTACTATAGAAGAAAGACTAAACTGGTCAGCAATGATAAAGCAAATGAGAAAGGAAAGAAGAAGGTAGATGAAATACAACAGGATCAAACCAAGAGATGGGTTAGAAAATCTGAAGAACCAAGTGGAGATGAAACTACACCGATAACTACACTTGTAACTCCATCGGTAGACCAGAGCATTCCTGCACCGGCAAGAAATTCAACCAGTAACTAAGGCATATGCCTTAGGGGTTGGAAAACTCATTGCAAATCTTGCATATTCCCCATAAGAGATCTGGAGAGTGGTATTGATCATTGATGGAGGTTTACTCGACATGAAACTGTGAAACCGGCATCTGGTGGGGTACATTGCTAAGCATTTATGGTAGTGAAGGATTAGAGTTTACTCACTGATAAAAAGAGAAAGTAGATTCATTTTCACTCACCCAACATTCAAGCAAACTAGAGTGAAGAAAAGGCAAATCTTGGGTGATCAAGAGCAAGAAAAGGCATTCTAAAGGATTTCGAGCAATCATCTGAGAAGTAATCAAATTTTCAAATTGGCGATCATTTTTAGGTATTTCTTTGAAATGGCATCCTGATCATCTGCTCCTACTTTCATTGCAAATCCCACAATTGTTGAAGTCAAGGATAGGTTGAGACCTGTTTTTAAGGAAGTTCCCTAGATAGCCAAGAAGGAAGACTCTACTGGCACATTCTCAAGGGTTCTCGATAGCGTAATGTATGTAGAAGATGTAAGGGCATACATTCACTGCACCTTGGAAGATATAGGCACTAAGGAGATCAAGGGCATGTATCAATCTATGATACTGGGTAGCTTCGGAACAATCAAGTCAGAATACAAAGTCATCAAAGACCTAGGGTTAACCAGAATCCTATACATACCGGAATTCAAGGATGAGGTGATCAAATATGTTCTGAGAAGGGTCCACAATGAATTCATCTGGCTGGACTGACCTTACATGATCACCAAGGAAGATATTCAAGCAGTCACCGGCTTACCCAAAGTCAGACAGGAACTAGGGAAGAATATTTCCAACACTGCAGTTGAGAAGCTCACCGATGCAACCCATGATGGAAGATCAATTAGAATCAGCACCATCAAAGACATAGATGTGAAGTTTGCTAGCATGATCATCAACTACAAGGTAACTCAATCTAGTCGATTGAACTTTGTTGTTAGTTCTTGCATCCATGTTGCACACCAAATGCTAAGGAATGATGGAAAATATGATTTATGTGAATGTCTGAGATGTAAACTAATGTTGAATCTTGGCAAAATTAGGGGTGTCAAGAAAGGAACTTTTAGGTTTGGGAATCTCATTGTCTGTTTAACGCTCTACTTCATGAATGAGCTACCTAGTCTAGGGTAGAAGCGTTGGGGCTCATGACATATTGGTAGGTATGCAAATCAAAGATGAAATCATCAGTCTTGGTACCAATAGGGATGAAAAGCTTTGGGGCTACATCAAAAAATTTCAAGAAAACATGAGATAGAGGGAGAGGATCTCTAAGCACATTGTGGAGAAATACTCCACTGATATCTATTTTATGGTAAAAACTAATGAAACCTTCATGGAGGCAATGGAACCTAGAACCATATGGGTCACTGAGCTAGGATATGAAGTAGATGACAACATTTTGGAACTTTATGCTAAAATGTTGATTGATGCTCCTTTGGATGACAAGACTGAACATTTTGGCACTACGGAGGAAAAGGCACTTGAAGTCAAAATTGGCTTCAATAAGAAAAGGAGAGAAAAGAAAATTGATAAGATGTTTGCATTTGTTCAGGATGTAATTCATAGGTTAGATATAGAACTAGGTTCTGGATCCAAACCAGTAGATTAATTGGCAGGTGAACCGGCAGTGGCTAGTGCTCTTGAGGAGATGAGGTTTGAAACTTTCATTCTCTTATTACTTCTGATACTAATCTAGAGGACAACCAACCTCTAGCATTCAGAAGGGTACATAGAAAGAAATCCGAGAAGCCTCCAGTAGAGGAGAAGAAGGTGGAGCCAAGGCAGAAGCTTGTGAGAAAAGTGACAAAACCTACTACACCCACACCTCCGGCAAGGAAACCTATTCAGAAGAGGAAACCTGCTCCATCCACTCTTGCAACCCCCAGAAAGAAGAAAAAGAGTGCAATTGATTAAGCAATTGAATCTGGTAATGTTACCATCATCCCCCAATGACTTGTGTTGAATTGATAGATGAGGTAACTATAACTAAAGATGGTATTTTGAAGAATGTATAAAATTTCTATGAAGATTTAGATGATGATGAGCAAAATGAAATTGAAGAAGCAATTTTGTTACATATAGATATATATATAAGAAGGCTCTAGTGGAGATTTTGAAGGAAATTCCCTTTCATTGTATAATAAGTTAGATGCAAGAAGACTAGATGCAGTTAAGAGGGATAGGGAAATTAAGGAAGTAGAACTTTTGAATATGTGTGGTTCAATAAATAATGAGGAAATGAAATAGTGTATAGATGTTGCAAACATAACAGTTTTTAGCAGCAAAACTTGGCAAATAAGCCTAATGATGGGTAGAGTCAATGAGATAGTAAATGAGACCAGAGATGGTTGGACCAAATTCTTCCAAAAGAATCTCGATTTTCTCACTTCTCAAGAAGAATTTTCTAAGGCAACTACTCCCACCATTCCAGACAAATCTAAAGGGAAAGGAATTTTGGGAAGTTTAGATCAAATTTTGAGTGAACCAACAATTAAACCCAAAACTCTTGAGAGTGTACAGACTTAACCGACAGAGACTACATTTGTATAGTCTAGGCAAGGTAATATAGGAAATGTACATGTTACAGATAATATTGTGGATATTACTCCACCGACAGTAACTAATACTGCACCAAGTGGTGAAGCCACCGGTGCAAAGGAGGATAAGGTAAAGGGGGCTGATAAGATTATACCGACAGTTGATGTTGATTCCTCGACAAAACTTTTTGCAATTGAAACTTCCCAAGTTGAGAAGAAATCAATCACTGAGTTGAGTCCTACTGAGTTAATGATGATGGCTACTCAAAACCTAATAAAGGAAGGATCTACAGACAAAGGAATAATAGATCAATCAATCACAGTTTTGCACAGACTAATTCCTTGAGTGTATGATTGAAAATGAAGCAAGCCCTTTCGGAAAGCTTAAGGCACTAATAGAGCATATATCTAATAACTTTCAATCATTGTAGCAGATTTCTGACCAGCAAGCAATTGAGAGATTTACTTTGGCTAAGAGAGTCTCTTTTGACCAGATTATTGAAATAGAGAAGAGGAAGATTAAAGAAAAACTTATTCTTATTGAAAATTCCTTGAAACATTGTACTAACATCTATAGGGTCTGTTGTAATATAGAAATTCTTACAACAAATATAGATAACAGGTTAAAGGAGTTACATGAAAAGGTTGCTAATATTGCTAATTCTTTTGATGGACTAACCTCACTCACAACATTATTGATGGACAAATTTTGCCTTTGGAGAACCAAATTTTTGCTCTTGAAAAGGAAAGGGACAAGATTATTCAGAGATCAAGGAGTCTCAGAGGATTGGTGAGTCCAAGATTGGATTCACTTGGTGTACACAAGAGGGAATGTATGGATATGCTTGCAAATCCCACACTGACATAAGTCACAAAAAAAGAAACACTTGCACACTTACTAAGTGGACTTGTATCCATATTTGAAACTTTCAAAACTGGTTGGGATACATATTTACAGTTGCTAGAGAAAGCTTATTTAAAAAATTTGAAATTGGTCAAGCTCCGATAAATTCTTTTGCATAGACTCTTAACAAAATTCTTTCAATTCTTTCAATGGTCTTTGGCATTAATGCCAAAGGGGGAGTGTATATAATGTGAAAAATATCAAATATCAGACTGAGTGTATTACTCAGGGGGAGCATACTTCATATTTCAGTTGAACCAGCAAGGAATCCATTTTTCACATGAGTGTTGCCATCAATGCCAAAGGGGGAGATTGTTGGCAATTGACACTCATTGGATTCATATGTTGTCATTGATGGCAACAAGAGTCTGTATGGCAACAAGATTCTATTGGAGACACACACCAACATTAGAGTAATCAAGGTCACAACCGGCAGACACCGGCATTGGAGTAATCAAGGTCACAACTGGCACCGACACCAGCATCCAGCACTTCAAGGAAGCCAACATCAAGCTAGGATTCGAAGGAAGTTTTATTTGTAAAATCATTTTGTAATTATTGTATGAGGCTGACATTCTATATCTTTTGTAATATATTGTAAGCCGACATAAGGCATATTGTTTGTAAAGGGTATATAAGTTAGTTTGTTAGGTCATTATGAGGATATAGATATCATATGGATGAGATAGGAGAATATATATGGCAAGGCAGTAGAACTGTGTAATGCGAAGATATGTATGTAGATCATTTGTATGTGAATGTTATATCATGCAATGATCAGTAGATGGATTGCAAAGAATTCTTGGAGGAAAGGAGATACTAGTAGAGGTGTTCAGGGTTTATGAACTGGTACAGAACAAAGTTATAACTAGAACTCTTTTTAGCATTGCAGATGCATTTTGTGAGTTCATTATTACTGTTTTATCTCAGCAGAAGCTTGTAGTCAGTGAGACTCTTTTGTGTTGAGCAGTGTGCCTTCCTACATGTGCAGGCCCCCATGCTATGTAATATCTTTTCATATGGCCAGTGAATTGATATTGTGAGTCACAAATCCAAACGTGGTTTTTTCTCTTTGAGGTTTTCTATGTATAAATTTTGTGTGTTATGGTGTTCATTTATATGGATGGTTTATTTACTTCAAGTTATATGTTTCTTCATTTACCGGTTTATATGTGTATGTTATAAAAGGGTAAAATCATATGATACTGGCAAAACACTGATTCACCCCACCTCTCAGTGTTCTTGGATCCCAACACCTAGCACCCTAGTCCAGGACCAAGGTACCTAGTGCCCTAGTCCTCTACATTTTTGTGCAGCTTTTGGCAGTTTTGCAGATCAGGATCTCAATTTACAAATTCCAAAGGTATAGGTCAACTCTGTAATAGGGACCAAGTGCCTTGGTCTAGATCAGTTAGACTCAAATTGCAGTTACAGGTGCACATCAAAATTTCCTCTTCAGTTTTGTACTTTGTGTCTCAGTTTCAATTTTTTATTTCTCTTTTATTGCAGTTTACATAGTTATTTTCATTCATTTCACTAGCCTAATTTTTCATTACTTTGTATTTATCCCATTACCCTATCATAGTAGTAAAGGAATAGGAACCCTAAAAATTATTCCTTGACTCTCTTTATAAGAATTAGTCAAAGTGAATCACTTCCATAAGCTCTTTTGTATTCCAATGTGTGGAGGAAAGTGGGGTTTGTTGGCATTTTGATGATGCTTAGTTGTGATTGTCATTGATGGACACACACTTATTTGTTGTATGAGTTATTCTCAACCGGTACTATGTGATGTATTGTTCAAACCGGTATTATATGCCATTGTATGCATAGTCTTTGTTTATAGAATACTATCGGTGTTTTGCAGAAAGAGCTTACCAGTCAAAGCATGACCAAGGACTTCAAGCAGTATGAGGACCCCAAATGACAGCCAATCTTTTTGAGATCGGAACACTATGTTCCAGTTTACCAGTCTTTGTTTGTAAATCGGTAATCAGTATTGTATATGGTTAATCGGCAAACTTGTAAAGTGTGATGAGTTATCATCCACTGACACTAATGCGGTGATTTTGTGTCATGTTACAAATTGTGTCTAGATGCATTGTACCTAGGAAATTGTAGTCTAATCTCATTGGACCGACATGACATTAGATTCCTATTTGAGGATATCATGTCTAGGGTTTTATGTGTGTGTGAAGGGTTGCGTAAGGAGATTAGGTTTTTGCAAGAAGGTATCTTGCGATAGATATTGATAAAAAGACTGAAGTAATGCTGCAATGCATTAACAGAGAGCAATCAAGGATTTAACTAAGCATTTTGTGCTACCTTCTAGATCACTTACTTGTTGATTACTAATCTCGTCAACAAGTTAGAAACCCTTAACTGGGTAGGCTTAGTCAAGCCTGTTCTAAATCCTCTAACAAGGTGGTTCACAATTGTGGATTTGAAATCCTTTAACATGGTAGTCTTTAACAAGACTTATCTCCTAACAGAGATCAAGATTCCTAACATGATCTATTCTGGTGAAGAACATTGTAAGGCCTTAATCGGTCTGGTTACTATTTTGCAGATAGTAGACTTGTGATTTTTACTCATCGTGGATTTTCCCATTTGGGTTTCCACATCAAAATATCTTGTGTTATGGTGATTGTGTTATTGTGGGTGAATGCTTTATTTGCTATTTGGCTTTTCTGTGTATTAACCGGTTTACTATTTAAAGGGCTATATTGGTCTGCAGTAAAATTGCTTAAGTGTTTGGTAAAGTTTTTGGGTACTAATTCACCCCCCTCTTAGTATTCATCAATTGGTATCAGAGCCAACCTTTCTTTAAGTCTAACCACTTGAAAGGATATATGGGGGAATATAGCATGAGGGAACTCACTCACCATCTGGCTGAATCTGAGAGAGCCTATGATGAACTTAAGGTCAAGTATAAAGCCTCTTTAGCCAAAAGAAGAGAACTTGCTGAGAAAATGCTAGAAATTACTGAAAAATAGCTCTTGTGATGAAGCAGACATGGATTCCCTAGTCAAAAAAGTGGAGAAATTGAATGAGTCCAAAACTAACCTAAGGAGGGAGCTAAAAGGACTGACCATTAGGATGAGTCAGAAACTGGAAAACCGAAGAATACTAAGGATCTAGTGAAGGACAAGGAGCATGAGGTCTCTAAGTTGAAACAAGAAATTGGTACCATTACCTCTTATCTTCAAGAGGGTAAGGAAGAAAAAGAAGAAATGCAAGCAGAACTCAATGCAGTCATCTCTCAGAATGAAACCCTAATGAAGACCAATGAAGCTCTTTCCAAGGAACTTGCTGAGATGAAGGAGATAATTGCAAAGTTCAACCAGAGTGCTGCAAAGTTGGACCAAAAGCTGGAATCAATGAAGCCATCAAAGGATACCTCTGGACTTGGTTTTTCTACATATGAGGAAGGTGAATCCTCTGGAACCAAGACTGATGCACTAAAAGAGCAATCGGTACCTAAGAACAACAGTAAAAGCAAAGGTAAGCCAAAGTTGAAACTTGTATGCTTTAACTGTCATAAGGAAGGACATATTGCCCATGTATGTAGGAGCAAGGCTTGTAATAATTTCCCTTACATGCAAAACAATGTGTATAACCATAAGGCTAGAACTGGTAGATTTTATGGTCATTGTTATGCATGCAACCAGTTTGGGCATAGATTTTTTGAGTGCAAATCAGTTATGAACAACCTTGGAGGTTATGCACCAAGATCAAAAGAAGTTGTCCAAGAACCTCTTATGAACCAGAACCTAAACCGGTATAAAACCTATAACCACTGGTCAAATGGTAATGGAGCGACAAACGGTTGGAGAGCAACCTATGTGATATGTCGTGGTAGTGGTCACACTGCTGCAACATGTAGGAGAAAGAATGGAAATGTGAACACCGGACCATGGAGAGCACCTGGTTTGGTATGCTATCATTGTAACAAACTGGGATATATTGCCAAATCATGCAGACTAAGACAGAATTCATTGGGAGACAAACCGATCGACCCAAAAGGTAAAGGAAAGGTCGATGTTGAAACCATTCAGGCCAATATGGATAAAATTTGGAAAAATAAATCTGAAGAGAAGCCACAAGATGCACTAGTTTCCACACCCAGTGTGGAGACCCATGAATCAGCAAATTAAGCTTCGAAAAGCTTAAGGGGGAACATATTGGTAACAATGTTTTGAACCCCCAGAGTATATCAGTAAAGTGCTTTTATCGGTATTAGTTACCTGTCAACCGACAGAAGAAATAAAGTGGTAAAAAGTAAAAATTAGGGTTTGTACCCTAACAGTGATGCATTTATTATGGTAGGTAGGAGCATGTATAAAGGAGATTCCTATAGTCATTTTTACTTACCTATTTTCGAAGAAGCATTTTTCTAACTTGAGTAGAGCGACAAAAGTGATCAATCTTGGATTCAAAGAAATCTAGAAAGAAATCATGTGCAAGACCCTGCAGACATTTCAAGTTATCCAGAGTGGAGGTCAGAGTGGTAAAGCAAGCTCTTGGAGAAGTGTGTTGTGCTCGACATTGGTGAACCCTAGTTCGGAGTGAAAAGGTACTTTTTGTTGAATCAATCTTATCATTCGGAATTATTTAGACATGGCTTCTACATCCAAAGTCTCTTCTAGTTCTTCCACACCTGAAGAGTCATCTAAATCTCTTAGGAAGAAGGTAAAATACAATGCCCTATCTAAAATTACTGCCAGAGTCATTGTCGAAGGGGATGTTTCTGGTTATATTCATTTCAAACTGGAAGACCTAGGGTCCTTAGTGATTCGCTCCCAATTGAGTTTGTTCTGTGGAAAAGATAAGAAGATTAAACTAGAGTACAGCATGATCGAGAAGAATAAATTTCACAATGCAGTTTATTTTCTCAAGGAATTCACAGAAGATCATATAAGAATTATTCTTAGTAGGGTTCATGGTGACAAGATGTATCTTAAGTGAACCCATGATATCACACCAGAGGTAATCCATGTCATGACCAGTTTTTACAATGTTGGAGAAGTCCCTATTCTTCGTAAGATCACAAAAACCAAAATGACAAAGCTCACTAGTGTTGGCAAATGCACACTCCAATGAGAAATTGTAGGTGATTGAAGGTTTTGTCATTGATGGAAACCTTGCAATCATATGATACCGGCAAGACAATATACTGGCACCGACAACAACAAACTCTACACTGACACACAAAACACCGGCAAAGGAAGGATACCGGCACCCTGGCCGACATGAATTTTGTTTATAATGTATTTTGTAATTAATTGTAAAATCATTGTAAGCCGACATGGCGAGTTGTAATATGACTCATATATGTATGAGATCATTGTAGAACATTTTGTAATAGAGTGATAGGCGAAATAAGGCAGACCTAATATGTGAATTATAGGTTAAGGGTTTATGTATGAAGCAGAGCTAAAACCAGTACTAGATCTGGCATAGCAGATGCTAATTTGAAGCAATACAAGACATTGGATTTGTATAATCTATTTTGTAAGTCAGTGTGACTTCTTATTTTGTAATTGAGCAGTGAGCTCTAGGCACTTGGCTTTCCTGCATGTGCAGGCCCCTATTGTAAAAGTAATATTCACTTATTGGCCAGTAAGCGAATATTGTGGGTCACAAATCCCACTGAGGTTTTTCCCACACCGGGTTTCCTCATTAAACTACTACGTTATGGTGTGTTTTTCATGTGGTTGTTGTTATTCTTGTTTATTGCATTATTCTTGGTTTACCGGTATACAGTATTGATATACTTTACATGTTTTAATTCAAGTAAATTCAACTACTGGTTAGATACTGATTCACACCCCCCTCTCAGTATCTTTGGGAATCCTAACAATTGGTATCAGAGCGTGGTCCTCTATTTTCAGAAGCCTAATAGCTTGAGGAAGATCTTGACACCAGTAGAGATGGATAACTTGAAGAAACAATTGGAAACATTTATTTCAGACTATGATGCAGAAAAATTGAAAAATATCAAACTTGAAGATGATCTAAAAGCTGCTTAGGATACTATTCAAGCACTTCAAGAAAATCTTACCATTGCAAGAAATGAGAGAAGAGAACTTTGTGAAAAGATGCAGAATGAGAATGATAAAAAGGAAACTCTTAATGATCTGGTAAACAAACTGAGACAAGAAAGCAGTACTACAAAGAATTAAATGCAGGATATGACTATGAGATTTTGCAAAGAAATTGAAGATAGGAAGAAAAATAAAGAAGATCTAACTAGAAGACTGAATGATGTTGCAAATGAAAACACAAGACTTAGTTATGAAAATGATATGTTGAAGACAGATCTGATGCATACACAAAATGACTCAAATGAACTTATGAGACAGAAAGGAACCTTGGAAAGAGAGCAGGCTACTGCAAATCAACACAAAGAAAAATTCAAGAAAAGCTTAGAAGTACTTGGTGACATGCTGAAGAATCAGAAACCTAATGGAGACACTAATGGCTTTGGTTTTGAAGTTGGTGAAAGCTTCGGTACTGCAAACACACATGATCATAACAAACTGGTAAGGCAACCAAATGCTTATAAATTTAATGGCAAATGCTTTAACTATAACAAGTATGGTCATAGAGCAAATCAATGTAGATCTAGAAATTATTAGAACACCAATACACCCACCGGTCAATGTTCTAAATGCAACAAAGTTGGTCATAATTCAAAGAATTACAGAATGAATGTAAGATGTTATGTTTGTGGGAGATTTGGACACTTATCTAATCAATGCAGAACACAAACCGACATAGGATATGGAAAAGCTATTCAGAAAAATAATGTGACTTGTTATGCTTGTAACAAGATTGGACATATTGCAAAATTCTGTAGAAGTAAGGCACCACCAACAAATAATAATGGTGCTAGTTTGAAAGGTAAAGAAAAGGTTGAAGAGGTAAAACAAGAATTCTCAAAACAATGGATCATAAATTCAGAACAAAATGTTGATGGGAATACTCCTCCACCGGCAGAATAGAGTAACACTCCACCAGCAGGAGACTCTTCATCTAATTGAAGAAAATTTCTTTGGGGGTTTAGCAACTAAATGAAAAACATGCTATTATTCCCTCGGTTGATGGTGAGAAGTTGAGATCACTTCTTTACCGGCAAATAAATTAAGTTGTGACTTAACCGGCAAGCATTAAATGTGGTAGGTGAAGAAAATAACATTATAAAACAAGTGTTTTGGCTCCATTTTCATTTCACCAAGAATTCAAATCTTTGAGAGTGCGAAAATCCCGAGCAAAGGCATTCCAAGAAAAGAAGCGAAGCAACCTATCAAATCTTTCATCTGTAAGGCAGATTAAGGTATTTATAGCTATGGAATCTTCATCTACTCCTGAATTTATTGCAAACCCTACTGTTGTTGAAGTTATTAAATGCCCTAGACTTGTATTCTAGCTAGTTCCCAAAATTGCGAAGATAGATGATAGCTTAGGTGCATTTTCTCAAATACCTAAAGGGGTAGTATATGCTGAAGACCCTAGAATGTATATACACTATCATATTGATGAACTAGGTGATGAGGAAATTAAGAATATGTATGAATCTGTGATTTGTGATGAATCAGGAAATGTCAAACCTGAACATAAGATAATAGAAACCCTAGGTTTCACTGAAATTCTCAGTATCCCGGATTTCCCCAAGGATATCATAAGGATAGTATTAAGCAGAGTACATGGTGAATTTTTCTAGTTGGACTCAATTCATAAAATCACAAAAGAAGCAGTAAAGGTTGTTACAGGGTTACCCTCCACCGGCAACAAACCTGACAAAACTAAGAAGGTCTCAAATGATCTAGTGACAAGCCTAACCGGTGCAACATTTGATAAGAGATCACTAAGGGTAAACGATGTAAAGGATACAAATATCAAATTTATCAGTATGATCTTAGCTTACAAAACTACACATGCAAATAGGTTAAACTCGGTTTCTAGCCTATGTATTAAGAGTGCCTATGATATGGTAAATGATAATGAAAGGATAGACATATGTGAATGGCTTAAAGATGAACTAATAGACAATTTAGCAAAGATCAAGGGAAAAGAAAGGAACATTCAGATTTGGAAACCTACTTGTTTGTCTGATGCTATATATAACCAAACAAGTACTCGGTATTGGCACCAAAGATTTTGGATATGATAAAAATTATTGAGGATGGCAAGTTGAAGAATATCAGCAAACTGTATAACACACTATCCGTTGATGACAAAGAAAGAGTAGAGACCAGTGTAATACTACACTTAGATATTTTCAAGAAATTTTTTATGCAAGTTGTTGATGAAATACCGGTAGATCTGTATAATAGACTAGAATCTAGAAGGCTAGCTATTGTTGAGCTTGATAAGAAAATAAAGATTGAAAAACTACTTGCAGTGCACCTTGTTAACTCACCTGATGAGATAGATCAATTAATCTCTAAAGCTAACTGGTCAGTATTCTCAACTGCTCACTGGCATGTAGCACTGATGGTAGGAAGGGTGAATTAGATAACAGAGGAAACAGCAGATGCATGGGATATATTCCTGGTAGAAAAGGAGAAACGGGAAGAGTATCAAAAACTTAAAACCTTCAAGGTATATCAAAACGATAGGGACAAAGGAAAAGGCAAGGTTGGTGGACCTCCCAGTATAAAGATAACAGACAACTTACCTCCACCGCCTTTAGATACTCCATCGGTAGACACTATTGAAAATCAACTGACAACAAAGAGTATGAAGACAACACATGAGGACACAAATCCTGATTCTGAGGTGTTGTACACAATGAATATCAACACTCAGGAAGTCAACATTGTGGTTGATAAGGAAACAAGTGAGAAAAGAGATGTGGCAACTGAGCCACTGGTAGAAGACACAACAGTTGAGACAAATGTTGAAGATACAATTGGAGACAAAAAAATTGGGAGTAAGCAACAAACTGGACAGACAATGGATACAGGAAAAGTTGATAGCACTGGTGTACATAATGTATCTATTGAGCAACTGACAACTGATAACAATGAAAAATCTATTGAAATACCCACTGTAGACATTTCAAGAGCAAGCACAGAGAAACCGGTAGAACATATAGAGTCACAAATAGAAAACCGACAGTGGATACCACTGAAAAATCATCAGAGGCACCATCAAAGAAACCATCAGTAGAGAGTACAAAGAAATAGGTAGAACAACAAGTTCATTCACAAGTACATTCAGAGACAGTGCCACTGGATACAACTGAAAGACCTAAACCTTTGGTAGCTGAAATGCAGACACAAACTGATCCTCCAGTGAAAGAGGAAAGCAATGCTATTATCACCATCGACGGATTACAAATTGTGAAGATAGTTGGACAAACATTCGGAACCTCCATGTCTAAATTCAGACCAACAAATGTGGCAGAGGTATTGCTAGATTCAATTAAGAAAATAATAGATTGTAATGCACTAGCATATAAGGCTATTGATAACACCATACCAATTTTGAAGATGATTGCACCCAAGTGTAACATAGAGAATAAAGATTCTTTAGGACAATTAGACACATTGTCTAAATTCATCATCGGTAACCTAATCATTGTTGATCAAATAAATGAGGATACTTTTAAGGAAAGGATGATAAAAGAAAAAGAGAAATTCTTTATGGAAATTGTGAATAAGAACAAAGAGGAGATGGATACTCTTTTACCGGAACTCAATGAAATCATTTTTTACTTCAAGAAATTGTACAGGGATACATGCAAAACGGATGTATTAATAGAAGATCTTGACAATGAAATCAGAAAGACACAAGATAAGATTAACAATATTGCTAATAATCTAATTGGAACATCAGATTCATTTTTGGAATTAGAGAAGAAAATTGCAGAGTAGGAAGAGAAAATCAGGAAACTGGAAAATGAAAAACAAAGAATAAAGGACAAAGCAAAGGACTTAAAATGCAGACTTGGTCCAAGACTAGAGTATCTTATTTCTTTGAGAAAAGAAATATCTAAGGCTCTGGTTCCCAGACTAAAGACACCGGAAGAGAAAATGCACATACTCACCGGTACAGTGTAGAGAACCCATGAGGCTATAAAAGATAGTAAAACATTCAGCAACGACATAAATTTAATTTTGACATATTTTTCAGATTGTAACCCACCGGTTACAAGAATCCAGGCAGGACTCCATTGACAACGAATGACAACCTTTGTCATTGATGTCAAAGGGGGAGTAGAGGCTATGAGAAAAATGATCAGCAGATGGCTCGTCAACGCAAGGGGAGCTCATTTTTTTTTGGGTAAGACAATTCTGGCAGACTCATTTTTGGATGACACTTTTTGGATTTTTCTCATGAGTGTTGCCATCAATGCCAAAGGGGGAGATTGTTGGCAAATGCACACTTCAATGAGAAATTGTAGGTTATTGAAGGTTTTGTCATTGATGGCAACCTTGCAATCATATGATACCGGCAAGACAATATACTAGCACTAGCAACGACAAACTCTACACCGGCACAAAGAACACCGGCAAAGGAAGGATACCGGCACCCTGGCCGATAGGAATTTTGTTTATAATGTATTTTGTAATTAATTGTAAAATCATTGTAAGCTGACATGGCGAGTTGTAATATGACTCATATATGTATGAGATCATTGTAGAACATTTTGTAATAGAGTGATAGGCGAAATAAGGCAGACCTAATATGAAAATTATAGGTTAAGGGTTTATGTATGAAGCAAAGCTAAAATCGGTACTGGATCTGGCATAGCAGATGCTAATTTGAAGCAATACAAGACATTGGATTTGTATAATCCATTTTGTAAGTTAGTGTGACTTCTTATTTTGTAATTGAGCAGTGAGCTCTAGGCACTTGGCCTTCCAGCATGTGCAGGCCCCTATTGTAAAAGTAATATTCACTTATTGGCCAGTAAGCGAATATTGTGGGTCACAAATCCCATCGAGGTTTTTCCCACACTGGGTTTCCTCGTTAAACTACTGTGTTATGGTGTGCTTTCCATGTGGTTGTTGTTATTCTTGTTTACTGCATTATTCTTGGTTTACCGGTATACAATATTGATATGCTTTACATGTTTTGAATCAAGTAAATTCAACTACTGGTTAGATACTGATTCACCCCCCCCCCCCTCTCAGTATCTTTGGGAATCCTAACAACTGGTTCTATGAGCAACAAGAGGGCAATGACTATCAACACCATTGAAGATGACTTGGTGAAGTATGTGTGCATGGTGGTTGGATATAGAGTATTTTATGCCAAAATGAATTTTGTTCCTACAGCTGCAGTGCATACCGCTTATCGAATGATTAAGGAAGATGCAGAGTATGACCTATGTACTTGCATGCAAAAACAACTCATGGAGAATTTGAAATCCATCAAAGAGGAAAAGGTACTTAGGTTCAAGTTTGGTCAACTACTTGTTGGGTTGTTTTTCTAATTTCAAGGGAATTTTTTGGGAGTTGGTGATGTTCAATGGTCAAGTGACCTACCAGTTACAAGACAAATCAAGGAGAGTCTGCAAGCGGTAGGATCTACTTATCCAGAGACTCTGAACAGGTATCTCGATGAGTTCAAATTAAAGATGAAGCAAAGAACAAGGATATTAGGTGACTTGGTTAAGAAGTATGAAGATGATATATGTTTCACAATCAAAGTGGATCATTGCATAATGGAAGCGGTTTAGCCAAGAGAAGATAAAGTTGAGCCTATGGGCTATGAAGTGGTGAACGATATACTTACTGGGTATTCCTCTGCCCTACTTGCTTCACCGCTTGATCCAAAGAAGAAGAGGACCAGTACCTACTCTAAGAGGGTTAATCCTACTATAGTACTGAAGTAGAAGAAGAGGAAAGTTGTGCCATCAGCATCAGCATCGGTTACATATGCTGCTAGTCCTAAAGTGACCAAGAGGTCACTAGCCAAGAAGAAACTTAAGGCTATTTCGCCAAAGGTATTTGAGAGGAAGAAGAGAACCAAGAATGAAGCACGAGATTCAGTAGACACTGAATCGGAAGATGAAATCAATAAGGTGAGGCAATCAAGTAAGAAGACTAAGCAAACCGGTAATGTGCTTGCAACTTCTGCACCGATAAATATACGAGTTGCCTCTTACAAGCCTATGACACATTATCAAAGGATTATAAAGAATATTAGAAAGAAAATTCTTGATGATCTAAAAGATTATGTTGATGATCTTAGCGATACTGAAAAGAAGGAGGTAGAGCAAGAACTTATTAAGTATTTATGTGATAATGATCGGTCTTCGATTGATATTAAACCTGTTGTTTCTAATTATTTGTATAACTCTTTGGATAATAAATGGTGCATTGTCATTGAAAAAGAGCAAGAAATTAGGGAGAAATTTTTTTGCTCAATATTTTCCTAATGCCTCTAATTCTGAATTATTTGAGCTTCTTAATCGATACAAAGCATCTTTTTCATGTGAAAGAGAAGACTTCAATTACTTGGAGGTAAAATATTCGAAGTAAAAAAAGACACTCATCTGCAGGCTAAAGTAGCTGTCAAGATGCAAAAGGTATCTGAAGCAAATCGATAGGCTGAGCAAGAGCCTGACCTATCAAAATCTAAACTGGATTAAACCTTCAATGATCAAGGAGAAAGGGTAACTGAGCAAAATGACCCTATTGATGTAGATGCATTAGATGTTGAAGGTACTAAACTGGAGGAAGTAGATAAGGAGAAAGTAGAAAAGGAAAAAGCAGAAAAAGAGAAAATGGAAAAAGAGAAAGCGAAGAAGGAGAGAATGAAAAAAGAGAAAGCAAAGAAAGAGAGAGGGAAGCAAGAAAAAGCATAGAAAGAGAAAGCAGAAAAGGAATGTAAAGCAGAAAAATCGAACCCTAGTCGTTCTCCCCACCTTCAATGATCAAGGAGAAAGGGTAACTGAGCAAAATGACCCTATTGATGTAGATGCATTAGATGTTGAAGGTACTAAACTGGAGGAAGTAGATAAGGAGAAAGCAGAAAAGGAAAAAGCAGAAAAAGAGAAAATGGAAAAAGAGAAAGCGAAGAAGGAGAGAATGAAAAAAGAGAAAGCGAAGAAAGAGAGAGGGAAGCAAGAAAAAGCATAGAAAGAGAAAGTAGAAAAGGAATGTAAAGCGGAAAAATCAAACCCTAGTCGTTCTCCCCTCCCCAACTCCAAAGAGAGAGAAGGGAGAGTCACTAGGGTTGATGGTTTTCACTTAGGGGAGACTTTACATTCAAAAGAAGGGTTGAAACCCACAAGATCCAATCCCTCACAATGTAAGATTGGATTCTAAATGAGTTTCAAGGGTTTAGACATCAAGGATACCCTCTTTTGTAAAGAAATGTAGATAGAATGATTGAACTAGGAATGCATGTGAAGTAGGAAAGATTCGCTTATAAACAGAGATACGAATATGGGATGAAGCTGTGGACCTGGAATTAGTAGTAAAATGTCGAGACGGTGTTGTTCTGCAAATTTGAGCGAAAGTTGACGGGACGATGGCACCCGGCGTGCACACGGTCCTCCGAAAAATCCGCAAAACGAAGGGGGATCGGTTCATCTCTGCACAAGGATTCCAGATCTTCAATTACAGCTGTGTACCTGCAACCTTGTTGTAAGAATGTTTGTATTCTTACATGCGAAGGTGTAATGTATGTTGTATGTAATGTGTTGTAAGTGATCTCCTCTTCAATGGTTGAATCCTTGTCTTGAATGCAACACTTAGCCTTGAATGGAGACTTAGAATGCTCAATTGCTTGAAGGAATGCTTGAATGCTTGAATGTTTGAATGACGCTTTCACCTTTTTGTTCTTGCTTATTTTCTCTTTTTGACCTCCTCAAATGGGAGAGGAAATGTAGTTTATATACTTGTCAATTAGGGTTGATAGACTGATTTTCCCGACCTTAGGCCGACCAGGAAACATTATTTTCCAATTTGCAAACTTAAAGACCCGATGCCCAAAAGAGACCGGGCCCAAAATAGGGCCAGGGACCAGGGCGCTGGGCGCCATGGTCCTGGGGGACCAGGGAGCTGGGCACCCTAGTCCAGAAGGACTAGGGCACTGGGCGCCATGGTCCCACCTCCCAGGACAGCAAGGTGCAAGGAGGATCAGGCCAGGGTGCTGAGAAATGCATTTTTTGGTGTCATGAACAAGTTTCGGGGTCTCCATTCAGATTCAGTGTTGCACCACCATCGTGAAGACCCAAATGCGGTCGAAATTGCAAGTGTCGCAATTTTAGGATGCTACATTTAGCCCCCACTTTAGCGGGAGTATAAGCGTACACCAATACTTTCGGTAAAGTACAAGGAAACAACATTGAAAAACTTTCACCACGTCAAGAAGGCAAGATATACCAAGCCCCCAGTGGACTAAGGATCTTACGACTCCAATTGACAAAGTAAAAGGGAAGATCACGAGGGAGAACCATGACTGTCAGTAGTAAGGTTCCCTCACTATGAGTCATGCAAGAAAGATATCAAAAATTTTCAAGGCAAAGCTAAATTTGTCAAGAAATTTTCAAGTATCTTGAAAAGATATGAATGGGATGTATGCCCCCCTACGTTAAAGCGATCGCACATGCCTCACCGGGGGTGATTGCTTTAAGGTAGTGATACATATAAGAACTGAGAATGGAAAGGAGCACGTTATCACAAGGATTTAGCCCCCAAGTGTGAGATAAGCCCAAGGATAATAGACACAAAACACAAAGCACAAGGTGACTTCGCTTTCCTCGGGGTCAGTATGTTGTATGATAATTCCTGTATATCATATGTATGTATGCATAATTGTTCTTCATTCCCCAATCAAGGAAGGTCACCTAGAAGAAGGGAACACCTGTGTCTTTTGAGTCAACATGAGAGAGACCAAAAGAGATCTCAATGCTTTGCATCATCCTCAAGTAGACAACACTAAGGACAACAAATAGAAGAATGAGAATAACACATAGAAGAAATAACAAAAGAGATCAAGAGAGGAGGAGAGAATCTGCTATGCTAATGTTACTAGTCTAGCACGTCATCTACCCCCTGATCTTGCTGATCAATATTTCGGGAAGGTAGGAAACACGCTAGAGGAGGAACATCCAACACAGCAGATGGACCTATCACAAGATCCAAACAAGGGCTATGTTCACATTCCGAGCCACGTTGTTCTTGTCTAGGAGCTAGGATAAGTGCTTTAGAAAATTCGTTAGATAAATGGTTATCAACATCAACATATTCATACTCATTATCAGAATGAATAGGAGTAACATTTTCATCATGAATAACATTTTCATCTATATCATCATCAAGATTTATAAAAATAGGATCTTTAACTCGCACAGGATCAAGACCATCATGCATCTTATGTTTAGGAGATTTCGGCTCAATCGTCGGCTGAGGAGAAAATGGAATAATACTGGTTGAAGGTGTTTTGGGGGATTGCAAAGTTTGAGAAGAAGTTGCCTGAGCTCTAAGACGACGCTTTCGTCGGCGTTCACATGCAGAACGATTTCATCTAGTCTTAGTAGGAAGTTGAGAAGATTGAGGAGGAGGAATGTTCTCATCCTTATCACTTGGGTGTTTAGGTTGAGGTCTCTTAGGTTGAACAATAGGAGAAGAGGAAGGTCTCTTCTCTCCATAAGAGGAAGGAGGAGGAACTACTCCATATAAGGGAGGAATATTTGGTTTAGGAAGGAGACCAAGCCCATCATGATGAGGAGGTATAGGTCTACTTTTGGGAAGTTTATTAGATATAGGCATAGTCACATCCATAGAGATGGGTTGGGAATCTTCTTGAGGAAAGACATTAGTTTTATCTTTCAAAGGAAGAACTTCCTTCTCAAGAATGATAGGAATGTCAAGTTTGGGTGTTCTAGGTTCACTTAGAGATAGGATCATATCTTTTTTCCACTTTTGATAAGATTTGAAAAGATGATCACTTCGCGGTGGAAGAGATTGGAATTGTTTAGACCAAAAGTAATCAATAGGAACGCTAGAAGTTCTTTCAGCTGGTTTAAAAAGACTATGATTGACAGTAACAACTTCACCATTATGGGGAAATTTCAAGCACTTGTGAATGGGAGAAGCAATAGCTTTCATGGAAGATAGCCAAGGATAGCCTAGCTTCACACGAAATTGTTCGGATGATGGAATAATAGAAAAGCTCATATCAAGGGATTTGTTATGGACCTCAATAGGTAATGTAATAGAACCAATCGTAGGAGAAGAAAATGCATCAAATAATTTCACAACCACATTTGTTTCATCATAGATCACCTGATTCAATTGCAAAGTAAAAAGAAATTCTTCAGTAATGACATTAACCATACAAGAAGGATCAATAAGCACTCCACGGCAAGGTGTATTCTTGACTTTTGCAACTATATATAGAGGACCATCAGGTGCCCTGATAGTTTCACTGGAATCAAATGTGATGGAAGGTTCTTTAGGGATTTTCTACTGCTCCACAAAGTTAATCACATTAGGAGTCATAGACACAAGATCATCAAGTGAGACAGAGGAATCAGTAGTATCAATCGCATTAGAGGTATGAGAAGGCAATGGATCAGTAAAAATCTGAAGATTTTGGTTAGGAGGAGCTACAGATTTGTTGCCTTTATCATTCACACCAGAAACAGAGATAGTATTATTATCAATCAAATCTTGAATTTTACCCTTTAAAGCAAAACATTTTTCAGTATCATGCCCAGGATGATGATGAAATTGACAAAAAGATTTGTTATCAAAATAGGGTGAGTTAGTCTTTGCAGGATCTATTTGCCTTATAGGAGGGAGAGTAAGCACATTTTGTTCCAATAACTTATTCATAATACTATGCAATGATTCATTCAAAGGAGTAAACTTTCTTTCTTTCTTGAAAAACTTAGAAATAGGAAGCACACCTGATGCTGCATTCACATTGTTGTTGATGATGTTTTCATTGAATTTAATGGACTCTCTGTTTGGTTTAAACTTCCCAAATGGTTGTTGACTACTATCACCCTTATCACTCGGAGCCATAGGATTTGCTTGTTCCATTTGACTCACAGTTAGTTGATAATTGTGAAGAGTTGCGCACAACTGTTGGAAAGAAGTAAACTCAGAAAACATAAGTTTTTCTCTAATATCTTTTTGTAAATTAGAAATAAAGATTCTTTGAATATCATTGTCAGGTACCGGAAAAGAAATCTGAGCATACAAATGCTTATATCTACCAATGAAATCAGTCACTTTTTCTTTAACACCTTGTTTACAATGCATTAAATCAATCAAAGTAACTTTAGGACTTATATTGTTTTGAAATTGTTGAATAAAAGCATTGGCAAGTTGTTCAAAAGAAGAAATAGAATAAGAAGGCAACAAGCAATACCATTGTAGGGCTTTATCTCTTAATGTTCTAGTAAACAGTTTTGCAAGCAACCTTTGGTCATAAGCAAAATCGGTACATATTGTTTGAAAGGTCTTAACATGTGTTAGAGGGTCACCCTTACCATTATAAAGCTCCAAATGCGGAATTTCAACATGTTTAAGGGGAATAGCTCGAACAATGTCAAGAGAAAGTGGGCTCGCAACATCAAATGTGGGCACACTAAACTTAGATTGATTCATAGAGGCAATTTGTTGTTGTAAAGAAGAGACAGTTTGTGCAAGATTGTTAATGGTCGCTTCAGTCGAAGAGTTCATATTAGACGTGTTAGATTGTGATGGAGGTGTTATGTTATTGAAAGAAGGTAGAGAGTAAGGTGGTGGGACACTATGATAGTTAGTCATAGGAGATGATTGGAAAGGAGGAACACAACAAGGAGGAATGGAACGATTAAATGAATTGCCCCCTTGCGTCATGTTCATTTGTGGAGATATAAGAGGAACACTCATTGAAGGAATGAATGAAGAAGTTGGATTGAATGAAGGAAGAGGGTTGATTGAAGAAGAAGGATTGCCCCCATGACTAGTGATCATAGGAGGAATGTCTTGTATTGAAGTAGTCATTATGTTTGATGTAAAAGTAGGTATACTAGCAATAGGAGTTGTCAAAGGAATAGAATGATTAACTTGAGTAGGAGGTTGTGTATAACCTAAGGTTTCGGCACAACTTTTCATAGGCATCACATTCGAATCCACAATGTGTGCAATACCACACAAAATATCGATTCCATTCTTATCACTTTGAACCATACGTTTTAGACCCTCAATTAATGAAAGAGCTTCACTATCAGGGTATTCTTGAGACATCCATTGTCTAAAATCATCAAATTGGTTATCCAATTTTGAAAGTTGTTCTACAGAAACCTCATGAAGAGCTTCTTCATCATTAAGAGGATTAGAGGAATTACCCATGTCCTCATTAAAAAGGCCATTCAAATTAGGTTCCATCTCCTCAGTAATTACACCTTGGAAGGACTTAATTCTAAGGCTTCGTCTAACGGGAATAGTGTAAGTAGGGCTTATTGTTGTAAAACTCATGCACTAAAGAGAGAGAAGATTTTGAATTTTAGAGGTAGCAAATTTCAATAAAATCAGCCAATCTCCTAGATTTAAGCTGTTAAATACAATCAGGACAATCTCCTGAAATTTCGGAAAAAATGTCCGGGACCGTGGCGAACGGAGTGCACACGGTCCTCGCAACTTTTTTTGAAATTTTCAGGGATGAAAGTTATGATGATTTTAAAGCTAATCTGAAAAAATTGAGTGATTTTATGATCTGTAGATAGGCCAAATTAAAGTTGTAATCTCAAAATTGAACCCTACCAAGATTGTTGAAAAATGTAAAATTTGAATTTTGAAAAAGAGGGGGAAACTGAAATTTTGAATTTTATGATTTTAGAGGGAATACTAAAAGCAATGCAAGTTTTGAAATTTAAAAGTTGACTCGATTTCATGCAAAATTCAATTTTGAAAGTGGAAATCAAGGTTGTTGCAATTAAACACTTAATTTCAAAAGTCACAAACTGCAAAAATTTGAATAAAGTACTGAAATTTCGAATAAATGCCAACACACTGTTCAGATTTCGGATTGTAAGAAACACAATTTTGATATGAATTTCGATTTCAACAATTTTTGAATGATTAGAAGCCTCAATCCAAGCAATCGCTAGACCAACTTTGACTTTAATTTTGAAGGTGTTAAAATTGATAAAATCAGCCAAAATTCTGGATTTTAGCAGAAAAATACAGTAAGATCTAGCTCCCGAAATTTCAGAAAAAATGTCGGGGATGATGGCGCTCGAGGTGCACATGGTCCTCACAACTTTTTTCCAAATTTTCAGGGATGAGAGATATTGTGATTTTGTTGTGGAATCCAAATTTACAGCCGATTTGGAAGTGTTTTGATTAGTGAAATTATCAGTCAAAGGTTGAATCAAGGAGGTCTTAAAAATTAGGGTTTTGACATTTAACCACTTAATTTTCAGAATTAAAGCACAAATATGAATTGAAAATTTGCAATAGAAGGGTAGATCTGAAACAAGCATTAACAATTAAACATTTCACAAGTTTAATTATTAAAAAGAAAATTTTAGGGTTTTTCTGCAATCAACCTCTAAAATTTGCAAAAGATCAAACATGGAAATATAATTAGGAAAGCAAAATTTTCAGATCTAACCATGAATAATCAGAATGAGGATGTTCACGTCGGGTTCACCAAAATCTAAAGCGGAAAAATCGAACCCTAGTCGTTCTCCCCTCCCCAACTCCAAAGAGAGAGAAGGGAGAGTCACTAGGGTTGATGGTTTTCACTTAGGGGAGACTTTACATTCAAAAGAGGGGTTGAAACCCACAAGATCCAATCCCTCACAATGCAAGATTGGATTCTAAATGAGTTTCAAGGGTTTAGACATCAAGGATACCCTCTTTTGTAAAGAAATGTAGATAGAATGATTGAACTAGGAATGCATGTGAAGTAGGAAAGATTCGCTTATAAATAGAGATAGGGATATGGGATGAAGCTGCAGACCTGGAATTAGCAGTAAAATGTCGAGATGGTGTTGTTCTGCAAATTTGAGCGAAAGTTGACGGAACGATGGTGCCCGACATGCACACGGTCCTCCGAAAAATCCGCGAAACGAAGGGGGATCGGTTCGTCTCTGCACAAGGATTCCAGATCTTCAATTATAGCCGCGTACCTGCAACCTTGTTGTAAGAATGTTTGTATTCTTACATGCGAAGGTGTAATGTATGTTGTATGTAATGTGTTGTAAGTGATCTCCTCTTCAATGGTTGAATCCTTGTCTTGAATGCAACACTTAGCCTTGAATGGAGACTTAGAATGCTCAATTGCTTGAAGGAATGCTTGAATGCTTGAATGTTTGAATGACGCTTTCGCCTTTTTGTTCTTGCTTATTTCCTCTTTTTGACCTCCTCAAATGGGAGAGGAAATGTAGTTTATATACTTGTCAATTAGGGTTGATAGACTGATTTTCCCGACCTTAGGCCGACCAGGAAACATTATTTTCCAATTTCCAAACTTAAAGACCCGATGCCCAAAAGAGACCGGGCCCAAAATAGGGCCAGGGACCAGGGCATTGGGCGCCATGGTCCTGGGGGACCAGGGCGCTGGGCACCCTAGTCCAGAAGGACCAGGGTGCTGGGCGCCATGGTCCCACCTCCCGGGACAGCAAGGTGCAAGGAGGATCAGGCCAGGGTACTGAGAAATGCAGTTTTTAGTGTCATGAACAAGTTTTGGGGTCTCCATTCAGATTCAGTGTTGCGCCGCCATCGTGAAGACCCAAATGCGGTCGAAATTACAAGTGTCGCAATTTTAGGACACTATAAGGAAAAAGCAGAAAAAGAGAAAGTGGAAAAAGAGAAAGCGGAAAAATTGGAGAAAGAAAAAATGGATAAGGAGAAGGCAAAGAAGGAGAAAATGGAGAAGGTAGAGACAGAAAAACTGGAGAAGGAGAAAGAGGAAAAAGAGAAGGCTGACAAGGAGGCTAAGGAGAAAGAAGAGCAGGAGAAGAAGAGACAAGAGGAAATCAAAGCAAAGGAAGTTGGACATACTCCCAAAGCAACCAGAGATCAAGTTCAAGCCAAACAGGTTGATTCCACCGGTCATAGTGAATTAACTCTTGCCTGTCTCACCAAATCGGTAGATAAAAATGATCTCCTAAGAAGTATTCAACTTGCTCAAGAAAGATTGGAGGAACTAAGAAGGAAGAAAGAAAAATATGTTATTCAACTTGTTGTTGATACTTTTTCAACCTTCGTTCCTGATATTGATATTTCTGGTACCGATTCCTCACTGATCCAGTTGAAACTTCTATGCACGGTAGTGGGTGATCAAGTGCAATCACTGGAAGATGCTACCCAGGCTACTACAGAGAAAAAACATGCAAAGGCACTAAAAGTTGCATTGGTAAAGCAATTTAATGGAGATAGAGCCAAGTTAATACATCAGAGAGATGATATTAGTTTGGCAATGGCTGAAGTCAATAAACTTTTGAGCAAAATCTGCCAGCCCAATCTATTCTGTGATGATGCTCTGAAGAAGAAGGGTCTGTTATCAATGTTTTCAAAAAATGTTGGAAGTCTTGCCTTTATCCTTTTAAAGCTTGTCAATTTTGGTGATTTTGCCCTTATCTGCAAGCTTTTGTGTCTTCTAAGGGTTTAGGGTTTTTGTTTTCAAAAGTTCTCAAAGAATGAACCTTTTGTGTTGTTCTTATAACCTTTTATTTGAGCTCGTTGCTTTTTCCAATTAAGTGGAAGGGTCATCACATCATTGCAAAGGGGTCATTTTAAGTATAGGCTTAGGTGGGTTGTAAATAAGCTTGCAATACTTCACGCTTTTTTAAGTCTTTTCCCTTTATATCTGTCGGGTGTGTTAACGGTCGAATATGTTTCTTCGAGATCAACGATTGTCATTGAACTGCAATGAGAAGTTGCATGATGGTTATTCTTTGCAACATAGCGACAAACCACTAGCGGCGAACTTTGAGCGACGGGTTAACATTAGCTATTAAAGCAGATGGTGCGGAGATGGTGGTTAAGTGATAACAAATCATAAAGGTCGAGCAAGTTTGAGCCTATGTCACGGCTATCGCTATACCATGACATAAAGTTGCACGATGGTTATTCTTTGTGGACTAGCGACCAAATGGTGGGACCCATTCAAAGGGAGCGGCTTAGGCATGTTAAAGAGCAGATAAGTCTTTCAAGGATCAACGATTGTCGTTGAACCACAATGAGAAGTTGCATGACGGTTATTCTTTATGACCCAATGACAAGTAACTAGCAGTGGTTAACGCAAGCGGTCAGGGCAGATAGTGAAGTGGCAATGGTTAAATAGAAAAGGTTCCTAAAGACCAAGCGGGTGACTGTTGATCCGATAGTTGTCATTGAACTGCACTTGAGAGATGCACGAAGCTTATTCTTTGTAGATTAGCGACTAGATGGTAGGGTCCATTTGAAGTGGGTGACCTAGGTAAGTTAAAAGGTCGGCAATTTCGAGGAAGATCGGCGGTTGTCATTGAACCGCAGTGCGAAGTTGCATGACCGTTATTCTTTGCGGATTAGCGATAAAGGGAAGATGAATGACTAGCTGATGGGGCCAGTTAGAAAGTTCATATGGTTAATGAGCACGCTAGTTCTGCATAATCTGATGGTGGTCGCTGAACCACTATAGGAACATGCTCGAGTTTTAGTCATCACAGATTAGGGACTAAAGGAAAAGTACTCAGAGGGAATTCCTTTGGGTCTGTTGGAGCAAAAAAAATTGAAATTTAAGAGGATTAATTATCGAAGCGTGTGGCTTTACTGATCTTAATCAATTCTCAGTTATTGTTATAATCCCTCTATAGGCCATCATTTTGAATTGCAGAAACCATTCAAAGAGATTTGCAAAAGAACAAGTGCGCAGGTTGTATTTTCTCAGGCAACAAGTAAGTTTTCTAACAATTGTGCTTTACAATTCCTGTCTACCTAGTGTTATTGGGTGCTTGAAATTCTGAAGAGTCTGTTTGAATATTAATTGAAGTAAGGGTAGCTCTGAGATGGCACCACGAAGGGAATTTAGAGGGAAGGTAGATTACCAGGAAAGAGCTATTTGTGATGATTTCTTAGAACAACTACCCCAATCTACCAATACTGCAGCCAAAATGAAGGAACTTGTGCCTAAATCTCCCCGCCTAAGGATTGGTGATGGTTTGTATGATAAGGGATATTGGCTGAGAGATGCCCAGATAAGAATGGCAGGTTTAGGATTATTCAGAGTAGGAATTGGTCAACAAAACTCGCCTGCTCCAATTAACAATATATGGGAGTTGGATATTGGAAACCTTGTGGTGCTCGGGGTATTCATGGATGTTGACCTGCTGAATCAAATTGCCAAAAAACTATGACCCCATCACTAAAACTGTGAGAAATGTAAATAGGGGATCTCTAATTTAAATCAACAATGATGAATTCAGGAACGTTTTTTGGCTAAGTGAGGCCTCAAAATATTTGGAGCCTATTGATTTTGACATGCTTAAGAAGGTCTATGATTCACAGAAGGATCACCTTAGGAGTGGGCCATTGAAATAATTCTTTGCAAAAATAGGAGGATTGACATTACTAGGCCCAAGCACAATGGAGCCTTTCCCTTTGAATTTCTTTACTTTGAGGGCTAAGGGAATATACTGGTCTTTATGTCAGATTATTGGGGAAGATGCAGAAAGTACCATGCCAACCCACTACATGATTATGATGGCACAAATTTTGAATCCATATCTAGTGGTGACTTACGATTTTGCACCCTAACTTGCTAGTGCCATTCATGAAGGCTTGATTGGAATAAAAAATGCTAAAGTAGATAGACCTTTTGGATGGTATTCCCTGCTTATGCACATGTTCTTATTTAAAGGTGTTGAATACTTTGCAAATGAGAAGGACTTGTTAAGGGAAAAAGAGGGAGAAGAAATGCATGTTCAGTTATGGAGTATAGTTTTATCCTCGGACAAGGAGAATGCAAGTTATTTGAAATTTGATAGATAATTTGTATCCAGGCTCAGAATCCTTTTATGCCAAGAAAACCCTAGGATTCCTAAGGCTCTCTTAGAATTCATTAGACCCAAAGAGTTTGTTGAAGGTATTAAAATTATGCTCAATTGGGGTGGCATAATCTTGTACCCAGTCTCTACTATTTTTAAAGTATATGGTTTTAAAGGAACTCCATATTTGCTCCCCTACCAAGTACCTTTGAAGATAGGCATTGCTGAAATCTTGAGGTAAATTGGGGGCCTACAAGAATCAGAGTTAACAAACAAAGGAAGGGGGACCATTTTCCCAACAATCACTGTGGCACATCAGTTTGTGATCACCAAGGGTGGCTAGGTATATTTTGACAATTTTCTTCACCCATATAGGTTACCCACTGTAGTTGCTAGGTTTGCTGATCCAGAGGACTTCTTCAATGGTATGTTTAAGAACAAAGTCAGGTGTGGGGGTAGAGCTCATCAATTTCATTTCCCTCAAGACCTAATAAGGAATGAATTTAATCTGGATGAACAAGAAGTAAGGAAGGAGAAATGGATAGCATTCAAGAAAACTCTAAATTTTATACAACATTTTGATAGAAACTATGATCCCTTGGCTAGTTTTAATCCTTTTGAAGAGAAGATTAAGTTTTTGCTAGTATATTTTGAGGATCTAATGCAGACTTTAAAAGAGAAAAAGGAGGTTGTAATAGGAGTTGATCCTGAGAAACCTAAACTTGTTTTACCTAAGCCTGCTTATGCTAAGGTGGTTCCCTCGGGTGAATATGTGATGTACAAAAGATCAGGGTATAACGTAGTAATGCCCAAAAGGGATGAACCCTCTACTTTAAAAGGAAAAAGGCCAATAGAAGATGTCATTGAATTACAAGCTTCCCCAAAAAGGCAAAGGTTAGGGAAAGAAGTGCAGACAAATGAGCCCTTGTATTCTCCTTCCCAATCCCTAATACACATAGGAGACGAGCATGCAGTAGCTGAACAATTTTTGCAATTAGGGAGTCTTGGAGAAATTGCATGCACCTATGGAGAGTTGTAGGAGGGAATGCCAGAAGAGCCAGCAAGTGCCAAAATGGACTTGACTGTAGAAGAGTTTGTAGGCAAAGAATTGGACCCTGTCATTAAGCAGGCCAGTGAGGAATTTTTGGCAAACAACAATTTTGTTAAAACAGGAGCATTTTCACAATTTGTTTGGAGGAAACATATAGAGAAATTCAGGGAGAGGTGTGAGAAGGGGAAGGTTGAACATCCTCACAAAGATGCATTTGTTATTGAGGCAGAAGTAAAGTAGGAGATGTTAGTAGAATTTGAGGCAATTACTTCTGAGTTGGGGAGGAAAATGATTGCAAAAGCTAGAGTTTTGATTCTACCTGAGTGGGATATAGCTTATGCATTTATTCTTGAGGCAGTTAGAAAAGAGACTAAGCCGCTAGAAGGGGTAACTTACAACAATGACCATGCGGCCCTAGTTATGTGGTCATCCAGAAGAGAAGAAAGAAAAAAGAGGAAAGACTCCTCAAAATCCAGTTATTCAGGAGGCATGATTGTTAAGAGAGTGAAGGACACAGGGGTACTAGAGGCTGCCAGTACAACTTTAGAATCTACAAAGTTCAGTATGGTTGTGGTTGAGAAAGAAGCCAAGGAGAAAGCTAATCTTCAGGTGAAGTTAGAAGTAGTCCTAAAAGCCTACGACGAAGCTAAACTTGAGATAGTTCATAAGGACAACACGATTGCCAAACTGAAGAGCCAAATGGTAGGACAACAACAAAAAGGTGAATCTTCTAGTTTGATGATTGCCTCTTCTCTGGCCAGACCTCCTCCTACTAGCCCAATTATTGAATTCCCTCCTTCTCCCAAGACTCCTGGTTTTCAATCTGTTGAAAGTATCCAAGATGAGATGGAAAGATTGAAGCAAGCTCAGGCGATTTTTGCAAGTAAATATGAAGAGAAGATCAGGGGCACAATTTTGAAATTTGTTGATACAGTTCGGACTTCAATTGTGTATATATATATATGAACAGAATTGTGAACCTTTTGAATTCTTTGAAAGAGGATAAGGTTATTTTGGAGCCAATTTTGGATAAATGGATTGCTAGGGAGGCTGATTTAGAGCTCATATACTTATCCCAAGAGGAGGAAAATGTTGATGCCACTATTAAAGCCACTTATGAGCTCGTAAAAGATAGGTCCAAGTTAGTAGAGGGCATGGTTCATATAGAAAGAAAGGAAAACTTATATAGAAAAGAATATGCAGATCAAAAGCTTGAACTGTTCCCTGAAGGTTTTGTTAATAATGATAAATTAAAAGATAAAGAGGAATGGCTTGGTGAGTTAGGCCATAAATTGTCACAGTGGATAAACAACATCATAAATGCAGATGATACTTCCTTATTTATTCAAACCATTGAGGAGATTGAAAAAATAAAATCACACTTTGGATTTTTGGAAAAGGAAGTCAAAGGGTTAAAGGAGAAATGGAAAGGTTTGAATAAGCTAAAAAAGAAAATTGTTAGTTTCTCGTGGCCTAGTGATGACATATTCAAGGAATGGGAAAACAAATATGTGATGAAAGAAACAAAGGCTCAAGAAGAATCAACTGACGCTACAGCATGTGACAATCCTCAGGAAATTGGAAGTGGTTAGCTCTTGTAATAGATTATTTTTGGGTAATCAAATTTTTGAAGAATTGAGGACACCTGGCGCTTCACCTGTGAATATTGAGAAGTCATTTGGCCTTTCTCCAGTTGGTTAACTAATCGGTTTTGCTCCTATTTTCTTTAGTAAACAATGTAACCCTTTTGGGGGGGGGAATAATGGTTAGAAATAAAAATATTTTCTAGGGAAGTCTGAAGCTTGTCACATCCATATCTCTATAAATGGATACCAAGACTACTTAGAAAATTATCACAAGAATTTTGTAAGAAAGCTCTAGGAAAATGTATTTAGGTTTTTTTGGCTTTTTTTGAAAATCATTCTTAGTTTTGTAAAATTTTGATGGAGAATATTAATATACAGATCAGAACATTTTGAGCCTTGATCTATGTTGTCTTCATGTCTACGTAATTGGTTACTATTTTGATTAAATGATCTAGGATTTTTTAATTGAATAATTTGCAAAGAAATTTATGAGAATGTTTTAGGTTGTTCTTTCAAGGAAGGAAATTAAATATACTTAAATCCTTTTCTTTGCTAATCAGTGATTCTACTTGAATTTGATGCCTGGGTTAAGCATATGGTGAGAGTTTATATATGTCAGGCATATGTAGATTTAGTTAAGCAAATGTAATAACATGTATGTAAGTTTCTTCTGTCAATTCTTATCAACTCTGAATGACTTTGAGGCCCGAATAAGGCACTGGTATAGCTTGTTGAAGTTCATGACCTTCTTGATGATCAATAAAAAATGAATATGAGTCTTTCTTTTATATTTAGTTATGTTTAAAGTGATAGGGTTTGCAGAAGTTGGCACTAGTTTTCTATAAGTCTTCAATTGCATCTGTGAAAGAGTGATCACAAAGGTATACCCGCCTAAGCTAAGTGGAAGCTTGAAGTGTAGAAGGTTTCTTTGTAAACCTTGTCAATTGTTGTCTTTTGTTTCTATTTCTTGTTTTTCTTTCCATAAGCGACAAAGGTTTGAAATTCTTGTAGAGAAACAAAACAATCAGAAATTGAGAACAACAAAAATGGCGACTCTGCTGGGGAGAGTCATAGTATAAGTGTATGTTGCAGATCAGTGTTTGTATCGCTTGGAATTTACCCACATTTGAGTTTACCTGTGTCCTTGTAATAGGTTGGCATATCCTTGTGTTTTCCTTTTTAATTTTCTCTTTGAAAATAGCGTTCACATTCTGTTGTCTCATGTGAGTGATCTGTTGAGTTAATATTTTCTAAATTCCCAATTGGGTGGCGATTGATAAAAAATAAAACAACCAGTGCTCTTAGAAAAATACAAGTCATTTAAGGAAACACATACAATGCAAAGAGGAAGGAACACAAGGTCTTACATGAGGAAGAATCCTCAAGAGAAGTTGAAAGAAGGATTGTTTGAACCCACTCAAAAAGGTCAAAGAAGAGGAGCTACACATGAGCCAGTTAATGTTGCATGGATACAGAAAGGTAGCCATATGGGTAAGTCCTCTGAAAGACCCATAGGTGTAAATTCTAATACTTATTCTCATGAATCTAAGCAAGATATTTTGGGTTTTCATATGGGCTTATTTGGCAATAGTGAGGATGTCCAAAATTTTCATCAAGGAGTGTCTCATACTGATATTTCTGGGAGAGATAGAAGTAGTTCCAATATTAGGATGGATTATGTACCACGAACTATAGATGGAAATGTTAGTTTGATTGATATTGATCAAGTCCACATATCAGACTCAGAAGAAATTTTCCCGAATCTAGATGAAGTCTCCCAGGAAATTGAGGTTCTTAATAAAAGAGTTCATCAGCTAATCTCCTTAAGAAAACAAAAAGAAATTAACAAAGAAAATGAGATTAAGGCCAAACTCATTAAGAGAGATAGGTTATTGAGGCAGATTGCAAACCTTGAGCTATTCACCCAAGAAGAACCTAAGAGCAAAGAAGAGGGTCATGTCATCCAAGAAAATTTGACTGCTAAAGTTAGCCTTGCACCCAAAGTGTTTATGCAAACTAGTAGGGAGGTTCAGAGTGACCCACAACCTACTAAAACCATTACTAACAAAGGGAAACAAAAGATTATGGAGACTGGGTCTGAGTCCAAAACTATGGAAGTAATATCAGGAAATGAAACATTACATCATGGACTATTTTTACATGAAGTAGAAATAGAGAGAATGAGGATAGAGAAATAGGATCTGCAGAGGGAGTTGGAGAGGGCTGAACTAGAGGCAACTAATGTTGAAGTTAGAAGAAAAATTGACTACCTAAAAGCTCCTCCCATAATCTTCCCTTCAACAGATCAAAGTAAACTTATACCTCAGTATGCTTCACATCCTATGGTAGGAACTCAATCAACCATTTATGTGAATACAGTTACACCTCTGAGCCAACATCCCTCTGTTAATCAAAATACCTCTGCTTTTTCTTTTAGTATGGCCTAGCAAACCAAATCCCTCCTGTGCAACTTGGTAACCAAAATTACCAAGTCCCTTGAGCTGGTGGTCCTAATTTAAGAATGAACATTGGTAATAATTCTGCTAGTAACCAATTCCAAAAAAGACCCATCAATATGGAATTGTACAGACAACTTTTCTTTGATGGAATCTCTGGTTATCCAAACCATGTCCCTATTGAAATGAGAGACAAACTCCAGAAGTTTGTTGGAAACAATGCTATAAGTGCAAAGGAACACTTGAAGTCTTTCAGTGACATGATTAATGACTATGAGATTGCCAATGAGGATGTGATTATGAAATTGTTTGTGCAGTCCTTAGTGGATGATGCTAGGGATTGGTACCGAGGGCTTCCTGTAAATAGCATTGGTTCTTGGGAAGAGTTCAAAAATTGCTTTCAAGAGAAATATGGAGACAAGACAAATGTGAGCTTCATGCTCAATTAATTTAACAATATTAGGAAATCTAATAATGAAGTTGTCATAGATTTTAATGCAAGGTTTCAAAAGGCAATGCATAGACTTTTTCAAGTAATGAGGTTAGATGAGAAAGTATATCTAACCACTTATTATAATGCCTTTGACCCAAAAATGGCTTATATCCTCAGAGATAAAACCCACATAATTTGGGATGCTTTTAGAGTCGCCATAAATGTGGAAAGTAACAAGAAAGCATTAGGCAAGGTGGGAAGGAGAACGGATGGTAGACTGTGGCAAGAGTCAAAGCCACAACCAAATAAAGTTTCTAAGGAAGAGGATAAAATTAAGAAACTAATGACTGCCATGAAAGACCTTACTGCCAAGGTGAGTAAAAATGACAAACCTCAGTTCAATTGGCAAGATAGGCTTGCTAGGTTACATGACATGCCATATAACACCACTTGAAAGGATGGTAAACCTTTGCAAGATAAGCCAAGAAACACACATAATCATGATACTCCTGATCCCTTAAACGGTGGAAATGTGCATAACATGGAAAACACACCTTGGTGTACAACATGTGATGGAAACCAATGTGATGTGGCTCAAGCATTAAATAAATCTATGAGGAGTGAGAGTGAACTGAGATATTAGAGTGAGGACAGGCCTGTAGTTAATATGTTTGAAACTATTGTTGAAAGTGATGACGAGTCTTCACAAGATGAGGCAAGTGGGTATGATGCATTGAGCCATAGTGAAAGCTATCATGGGTAGTTAACAATTGATTGGCATCCCAGCTTGAATGTAGTAACAATTGAGGATGAAGAAGTCCGTCTCAAAAGGCCTAGTGAGGAAGAAGTCAATAATCTCACCAAAGTTGCTATAGCTAAGGCCAAACATAACCACAATCTGAGAAGTAACAAAAAGGATGGAGATCAGGGTGAGCCTGGTTCTATGTTTATGAAAGAAGTATCTCAGGAAAAGATGGCAAGTAGTAACACTTTACCCCAAAATGGCCAAGCAAAAGGGGACCAATCCAAAGATTTGGGAAAGAATGCAGAGAACAGTACGACTAGAAATTCATTTGGGACTACTACAAAAAAAAGGGAAAGTCAGCCGAAAACAGAAAAGTTTAAAACCCATGCTGAGTCAAGTGTTAGTTCTACATTTGATATGACTCGGGCTTTGACCCAAATGAAAGTTACAGTGCCATTGGTTGAACTGCTAAAAATAAAGAAGCATAGAGAGGTTGCTTTTTCTTTGCTTTCTAATATATCATACAACACTTCATCTTTACTTAAAGGTACTGAGGAGGATAAGAGGGATCAAGAGCATCAAATTCTAAAAATTTATGTGGGAACTACAATTACTCAAGAACCTTCCCAGATTGATCCTTTTTATGTAACTTTATTAGTAAATAATAGGTTAATAAAAAATTGCATGATTGACTCAGGAGCTGCTGCAAATGTGATGCCATATCATGTCATGAAGGAATTGGGACTGTCAGTGAGTACTTTGTATGGGAAATGCTATGCTATGGATAATAGGGAAGTACCTATTGTGGGTACCATGAAGGATGCAGAGGTTAAAATATCATCATTCCCTGAAGCCACCTACAAGATGGATGATATAGTGACTGACACTAAACCTCATTATGGTATGTTGTTATCCAGATAATGGGTTGCATCAGTTGGGGGAAATGTTCAATTAGATCTTTCATATGTAACTATCCCAGTGAATGGAAGTTAGGTTAAGCTGTACAAGGAACCGCGTGCCCCAAGGGTCATTGAGAAAGTAGATCCTAACATGCTTAATTGCATGATTGATGTAGACCTTGATATTTTCAAAGTGGAAACCATTCAACCTCAATTAAAAAACACTGATCCCAATGTTAATGAATTGAAATCTCAACAGGAAGACTTGTGGTGCATGTACTTTGATGGAGCTTGCTCTAAAGAATGGTCTGGAGCAGAAGTATTGTTTGTTTCCCCATCAGGTATTACTTTCAAATACTCTTTTCTACTGGCTTTTCAGTGTACAAATAACATAGTTGAATATGAGGCCTTGTTACTAGGGCTACAGATTGCTAAGAAGCATGGAATTCAGTTATTGAGAGTCTTTGGGGATTCAGAATTAGTAGTGTCCCAGATAAGGTCCAGATATGCATCCAAAAATGATCAGTTGAAAAGGTATAAACATGTTGTCTGGGATGTAGTTGAGCATTTTAATGAATTTTCTATTGATTGGATTGAAAGATCAAAGAACATCATGGCAGATTTTTTGGCCAATGTTGCATTAAAAAATGAGAATGTGACATTAACTGGTGTATAAATAGTTGAAGTAAAAGCTAGACCTACTATCCCAGATAATGTGTATAATTGGCAGGTGTTTGAAGATGATGATGATATACTTAGGTTTGTACAATGCATTGATGAGTATGAAGGACAGAAAATTGATTGTAATGCATTGGTGGAGATAGTAGATAGTAGAGAAACAATTTTTAGAAATGACATGGTTTAGTTAGAAACTAATGAGATACCTAGAGGATTGGTAGAATTAGAGGGTATCTTTAGTTATAGTGATGGTCATTTGCACCAAAAGTCATCCACTAAATTGGAAGAATTGGAAGAGGTAAATTTAGGGACAGAGTCATCCCCTAAGTTGGTGTATATCGGGAAGAATTTGTCTCCCTATATCAAGACTAACCTCATTAATTTGTTAAGAAAGTATAAACATGTTTTTGCTTGGTCCTATGAGGATTTGAAGGCATATAGACAAGACTTATTTCAACATGAATTACCTCTGCATCCTGATGCTAAGCCTTTCAGACAAAAGCAAAGACCTATTAACCCCCTCTTAGAAACCAAAATGCAGCAAGAATTGACTAAGTTGAGAGAAGGGGGGATTATAAAGCCTATAAGGCATTCTTCATGGGTATCCAATTTAGTCCCTGTCAGAAAAAAGAATGGGGACATAAGGCTTTGTGTGGATTTTAGGAACTTGAATGTTGCATCTCTTAAAGAAAATTACTCATCCCCAAACATGGAGGCTATGTTACAAAGGGTAACTGGTTGTGATTTACTATAAATGATGGATGGATTCTTTGGTTATAATCAGGTATTAGTGAAAGAGTATGAGCAATTTAAGACTGCTTTTACTACCCCTTAGTGAACTTATGTGTATGTGAGAATGTCATTTGGTCTGAAGAATGGTGGTGCAATGTTTCAGAGGACAATGCATGTAGCTTTCAAGGAATTTATCAACATCATAATGGTTGTTTATCAGGATGATCTAACATGTTTCTCCAAGAAGGTGGATGATCACTGTGGTCATTTGGAAAACATTTTTTGCAAGGCTTTGGAATTTGGTGTATCTTTGAATCCAAAAAAGTGTCACTTTGTTGTGACTGAAGGAAAATTATTAGGGCATATTGTTTCCAAAGAAGGGGTTAGAATAGACCCAAAAAGAATTGAAGCTATTAATAATTTGCCTTAGCCAAAAAATGTTAAAGGGATTCGGTCTTTTTTGGGTAAGGCAAATTTTGTTAGGAGGTTTATAGCTAACTTCGCTGAGGTTGTTAAGCCCATTGTCAAGTTACTTAAAAAAGATGCAAAGTTTTCTTGGGATGAGGAAGCTGCACAAGCTTTTAACAGGATTAAAAGGGCTATCCAAGAAGCACCGGTGTTGAAATCTCCTGATTATAGTAAGCCCTTCTCACTCTTCTCTTTTGTTTCTTACCATACAGTAGCGACAATTTTACTCCAGCAAGATGATGAGGGGTATGAACATCTGATTGCTTTTTATAGCAAATCTTTACAGGTTGTTGAGTTAAAGTATGAAATCATTGAGAAGTAGGCATATGCTTTGGTCAAAGCTGTTAAAGCATTTAGGCCTTATCTTGTAAATGCAAGAATAATTGCTTATGTTCCACATGCAGCTATCAAGGATATTCTATCTTAGTCTGAGGTCACTGGTAAAAGGTGCAGGTGGATAAATAGAATACAAGAGTTTGACCTGGAGATCAAGATTACCAAATTGGTAAGAGGATTAGGCCTTGCTAAATTAATGGTCAAATCAAATCTTGATACTGTTGACATTAATAATGTTGAAACTGATAAGGTCATGGTCACAAGCATTGAAATGTAGCCATGGTATTCAGAAATAATGCATTTTTTAAATGATGCAACTTGTCCAGAGGAAGTGACTCAAAATCAGAAGAGGACACTAAAATTGAAATCTCAAAAATATATCCTTAGTTAAGGAGACTTATACTGGTGAAACAGAGATGGAGCACTATTGATGTGCTTGGATGATTCCCAGGCTAAAAGAATGCTGACAGAGATGCATAGTGGAGTGTGTGGGGGTCACTATCTAGCCAAGACAACTGCTGGTAAGATAATCAGGGCATGGTACTATTGGCCTACTTTGTTCAAGGATGCCCATAAATATGTTCAGAAATGTGATCCTTGCCAGAAGTTTTCTTCTAAATTAAAGTATGGAGCTTTACCACTTCACCCTGTTATAGTTGAAGCCCCTTTTGTCCAATGGGGCATTGATTTTATTGGAGAGATAGCAAAAAAATCAGGCAGAGGTCATAGATGGATCATGGTGACCACATATTACTTTACAAAATGGATTGAGGCCATACCTACTAAAAGGGCAACTAGGAAGATTGTTATTGAGTTTTTAATGGATAATGTAATAACAAGGTTTGGAGTGCCTATAAAAATAATAATGGATAATGCCATGTGTTTTAGGTCAGAGGAATTCATAGAATTTTGTGCAAGTTATGGAATCACTATGTCATATTCCTCATCGTATCATCCACAAGGAAATGGCCAAGCAGAATCTAGTAATAAAAGTCTCCTAAACATTATTAAAAGGATTCTTGAATAAAACAAAAGATCTTGGGATCAAAAGCTTAAGTTGGCTTTGTGGGAAGATAGGATTACTGTGAAGAAGGCCATTGGTGTATCTCCATTTGAATTGGTTTATGGGACATAGACTAGGGTACCCGTAAACAATTTCCTCCCTGTGTATAAGTTTTTGCAAGTTGAAGAGTTGGAATTATCAGAACCTATGGAGGATAGAATGGTTCAGATGATAGAGTTGGAAGAAATGAGAGATATAGCTCATAAGAGGAATTTAAAAATCCAACTGCAATCAAAGTATCTATTCGATAAAGGAACTACAAACAGGAAGTTCCAAGTTGGTGATATGGTCCTTCAATGGAACGCTAAAGGACAAAACAAGGGTAAGCACAAAAAATTTGAACCATTATGGATAGGCCCTTTTATTGTTGTGGATGTTAATGGAAAGGATTCATATTTCTTGCAAAGAATGAATGGTGAAGTATAGGAATTTCCAGTGCATGGACAATTCCTGAAGTATTACTTCTCTTAACTTGTCCATGCACAGTAGTTATAGGTGTTGTATATATTAGGTTTGCTTTCTGTTCTTTTGGGTTTTTGTTTTGGTCTGCTTTCCAGAGTTTTTGAATTCTTGTGTTGATCTTGCAATCAACCATCCCCAGTCAGAGTCGTTGTTATTAGTGTTTTCAAAAAATGTTGGAAGTCTTGCCTTTATCCTTTTAAAGCCTATCAATTTCGGTGATTTTGCCCTTATCTGCAAGATTTTGTGTGTTCTAAGGGTTCAGGGTTTTTCTTTTCAAAAGTTCTCAAAGAATGAACCTTTTGTGTTGTTCTTCTAAACCTTTTATTTGATCTCGTTGCTTTTTCCACTCAAGTGGAAGGGTCGTCGCATCGTTGCAAAGGGGCCATTTTAAGTATAGGCTTAGGTAGGTTGTAAATAAGCTTACAATACTTCGCGCTTTTTTAAGTCTTTTCCCTTTACATTTGTCGGGTGTGTGAACGACCGGATATATTTCTTCGAGATCAACGGTTGTCGCTGAACCGCAATGAGAAGTTGCATGACAGTTATTCTTTGCAACATAGCGACAAACCACTAGCGGCGGGCTAGTTGTTAAAGTAGACGGTGCGGAGATGGCGATTAAGTGATAACGAATCATAAAGGTCGAGAAGGTTTGAGCTAATCTCACTGCTGTCACTATACCACGACATAAAGTTGCACGGTGGTTATTCTTCACGGACCAGCGACCAAGTGGTGGGACCCTTTCGAAGGGAGTGACTTAGGCATGTTAAAGAGAAGATAAGTCTTTCAAGGATCAACGGTTGTTGCTAAACCACAATGAGAAGTTGCACGAAGGTTATTCTTTGTGACCCAGTGACAAGCCACTAGCAGCAGTTAAGGCAAGCGGTTAGGGCAGATAGTGAAGTGGTGGTGGTTAAATAGCAAAGGTTCCTAAAGACCGAGTGGGTGACTATTGATCTGACGACTATAGCTGAACCGCGCTTGAGAGATACACAAAGGTTATTCTTTGCGGATCAACAACTAGATGGTAGGGCTCGTTCAAAGTGGGTGGCCCAGGTAAGTTAAAAGGTCGACAAGTCCAAGGAAGATCGACGGTTGTCACTGAACAACAGTGCGAAGTTGCATGACCGTTATTCTTTACGGATTAGTGACAAAGGGAAGATCAATGACTAGCCGATGGGCCCACTTAGAAAGTTCATATGGTTAATGAGCACGCTAGTTCTGCATAATCTGATGGTGGTTGCTAAACCGCTATAGGAGGATGCTCGACTTGTAGTCATTGCGGATCAGCAATTAAAGGAAAAGTACTCAGAGGGAGTTCTTTCGGGTCCATTGGAGCGAAATTTTTAAAATTTAAGAGGATTAATTATCGAAGCGTGTGGCTTTAATGATCTTAATCAATGCTTAGTTATTATTATAATCCCTCTATAGGCCATCGTTTTCAATTCCAGAAACCATTCAAAGAGATTTACGGAAGAACAAGTGCGCAAGTTGTATTTTCTCAAGAAGCAAGTAAGTTTTCTCACAATTGTGCTTTACAATTCCTGTCTACCTGGTGTTATTGGGTGCTTGAAATTCTCAAGAGTTTGTTTGAATATTAATTAAAGTAAGGGTAGTTCTGAGATGGCACCATGAAGGGAATTTAGAGGGAAGGTAGATTACCAGGAAAGAGCTATTTGTGATTTTTTCTTAGAACAACTACCCCAATCTACCAATAGTGCAGCCAAAATGAAGGAACTTGTGCCTAAATATCCCCGCCTGAGGATTGGTGATGGTTTGCATGATAAGGGATATTAGCTGAGAGATGCCTAGATAGGAATGGCAGGTTTAGGATTATTCAGAGTAGGATTTGGTCAGCGAAACTCACCTGCTCTAATTAACAGTATATGGGAGTTGGATGTTGGAAAGCTTGTGGTGCCTAGAGTATTCATGGATGTTGACCTGCTGACTCAAATTGCCAAAAAACTATGACCCCATCACTAAAACTGTGAGAAATGTAAATGGGGGATCTCTAATTGAAATCAATGATGATGAATTCAGGAAAGTTTTTCGGCTAAGTGAGGCCTCAAACTATTTGGAGCCTATTGATTTTGACATGCTTAAGAAGGTCTATGATGCATAGAAGGATCACCTTAGGAGTGGGCCATTGAAAGAATTCATTTCAAAAATAGGAGGATTGACATTAGTAGGCCCAAGCACAATGGAGCCTTTCCCTTTGAATTTCTTTACTTTGAGGGCTAAGGGAATATACTAGTCTTTATGTCAGATTCTTGGGGAAGATGCAGAAAGCACCATGCCAACCCACTACATGCTTATGATGACATAGATTTTGAATCCATCTCTGGCGATGACTTATGCTTTTGCACCCTACCTTACTGATGCCACTCATGAAGGCCTAATTGGATTAAAAAATGCTAAAGTAGATAGACCTTTTGGATGGTATTCCCTGCTTATGCACATGTTCTTATTTAAAGGTGCTGAATACTTTGCAAATGAGATGGACTTGTTAAGGGAAAAAGAGGCAGAAGAAATGCCCATTCAGTTATGGAGTACAATTTTGTTCTAGGCTAGGGAGGATGCAAGTTATTTGAAATTTGATAGATACTTTGCATCGAGGCTCAAAATCCTTTTATGCCAAGAAAACCCTAAGATTCCTAAGGCTCTCTTAGAATTCATTGGACCCAAAGAGTTTGTTGAAGGTATTAAAATTGTGCACAACTGGGGTGACATAATCTTGTACCCAGTCTCTACTATTTTCAGGGTATATGGTTTTAAAGGAACTCCATATTTGCTCCCCTACCAAGTCCCTTTGAAGATAGGCATTGCTGAAATCTTGAAGCAAACTGGGGGCCTACAAGAATCCGAGTTAACAAACAAAGGAAGGGGGACCATTTTCCCAACAATCAATGTGGCACATCAGTTTGTGATCACCAAGGGTGGCTGGGTACATTTTGACAATTTTCTTCAACCATATAGGTTACCCACTGCAGTTGCTAGGTTTGTTGATCTAGAGGACTTCTTCAATGGTATTTTTAAAAAGAAAGTCAGGTGTGGGGGTAGAGCTCATCAATTTTATTTCCTTGAAGACCTAATAAGGAATGAATTTAATCTGGATGAACAAGAAGTAAGGAAGGAGAAATGGATAGCATTTAAGAAAACTCTAGATTTTATTCAACATTTTGATAGAAACTATGATCCCTTGGCTAGTTTTAATCCTTTTGAAGAGAAGATTAAGTATTTGGTGGTCTATTTTGAGGATCTAATGCAGACTTTAAAAGAGAAAAAGGAGGTTGTAATAGGAGCTGATCCTGAGAAAGATAAACTTGTTTTAGCTAAGCCTACTTATGCTAAGGTGGTTCCCCCGGGTGAGTATGTGATGTACAAAAGATCAGGGTATAACGTAGTAATGCCCAAAAGGGATGAGCCCTCTACTTCAAAAGGAAAAAGGCCAATAGAAGATGTCACTAAATTACAAGCTCCCCCAAAAAGGTAAAGGTTAGGGAAAGAAGTGCAGTCAAATGAGTCCTTGTATTCTCCTTCCCAATCCCCAATATACATAGGAGATGAGCATGTAGTAGATGAACAATTGTTGTAATTAGGGAGTCTTGGAGAAATTGCATGAACCTATGTAGAGTTGTAGGAGGGAATGCCAAAAGAGCCAGCAACTGCCAAAATGGACTTGACTGTTGAAGAGTTTGTAGGCAAAGAACTGGACCCTGTCATTAAGCAGGTCAGTGAGGAATTTTTGGTAGACAACAATTTTGTTAAAACATGAGCATTTTTACAATTTGTTTGGAGGAAACATATAGAGAAATGCAAGGAGAGGTGTGAGAAGGGGAAGGTTGAAGATCCTCACAAAGATGCATTTGTTATTGAGGCAGAAGTAAAGCAAGAGGTGTTAGTAGAATTTGAGGCAATTACCCCTGAGTAGGGGAGGAAAATGATTGCAAAAGCTGGAGTTTTGATTCTACCTAAGTGGGATATAGCTAATGCATTGATTCTTGATGCAGTTAGAAAAGAGACTAAGCCTCTAGAAGGGGTAACTTACAACAATGACCATGTGGCCCTAGTTATGTGGTCATTAGGAAGAGAAGAATGCAAAAAGAGGAAAGACTCCTCAGAATCCAGTTATTTAGGAGGCATGATTGTTAAGAGAGTGAAGGACACAAGGGTGGTAGAGGCTGCCAGTGCAACTTTAGAATCTACAAAGTTCAGTATGGTTGTGGTTGAGAAAGAAGCCAAGGAGAAAGCTAATCTTCAAGTGAAGTTAGAAGTAGTCCTAAAAGCCTACAATGAAGCTAAACTTGAGATAGCTCGTAAGGACAACACAATTGCCAAGATGAAGAGCCAGATGGTAGGACAACAACAAAAAGGTGAATCTTCCAGTTTGGTGATTACCTCTTCTCCGACCAAACCTCCTCCTACTATCCCAATTATTGAATTCCCTCCTTCTCCTGAGACTCCTGGTTTTCAATCTGCTGAAAGTATCCAAGATGAGATGGAAAGATTGAAGCAAGCTCAGGCGATTTTTGCAAGTAAATATGAAGAGAAGATCAGGGGCACAATTTTGAAATTTGTTGATACAGTTGGGGCTTCAATTGTGTATATATATATGAACATAATAGTGAACCTTTTGAATTCTTTGAAAGAGGATAAGGCTATTTTGGAGCCAATTTTGGATAAATGGATTGCTAGGAAGGTTGATTTAGAGCTCATATACTTATCCCAAGAGGAGGCAAATGTTGATGCCACTATCAAAGCAACTTATGAGTTGGTAAAATATATGTCCAGGTTAGTAGAGGGTAGGGTTCATATAGAAAGAAAGGAAAACTTATATAGAAAAGAATATGCATATCAAAAGCTTGAACTGTTCCCTAGAGGTTTTGTTAATAATGATAAATTGAAAGATAAAGAGGAATGGCTTGGTGAGTTAGGCCATAAATTGTCACAATGGATAAGCAACATCATAAATGCAAATGATACTTCCTTTTTTATTCAAACCATCGAGGAGATTGAAAAAATAAAATCACACTTTGGATTTTTGGAAAAGGAAGTCAAACGGTTAAAGTAGAAGTGGAAAGGTTTGAATAAGCTAAAAAAGAAAATTGTTAGTTTCTTGTGGCCTAGTGATGACATATTCAAGGAATGGGAAAACAAATATGTGATGAAAGGAACAGAGGCTTAGGAAGAATCAACCGACGCTACAACATGTGACAACCCTTAGGAAATTGGAAGCGACTAGCTCTTGTAACAGATTATTTTGCGGTAATCAGATTTTCGAAGAATTGAGGACACCTGGCGCTTGACCTATGAATAGTGAGAAGTCATTTGGCCTTTCTCCAGTTGGGTAATTAATTGGTTTTGCTCCTATTTTCTTTAGTAAACAATGTAACCCTTTTGAGGGGGGAATTATGGTTAGAACAAAAATATTTTTGAGGGAAGTCCGAAGCTTGTCGCATCCATATCTCTATAAATGGATACCAGGACTACTTAGAAAATCATCACAAAAATTTTGTAAGAAAGCTCTGGCAAAATATATTTAGGTTTTTCTGGATTTTTTGGAAAATCATTCTGAGTTTTGTAAAATTTTGATGGAGAATATTAATATACAGATCAGAACATTTTGAGCCTTGATCTATGCTGCCTTCATGTCTGCGTAATTGGTTGCTATTTCGATTAAATGATCTAGGATTGTTTAATTGAATAATTTGCAAAGCAATTTATGAGAATGTTTTAGGTTGTTTCTTCAAGGAAGGAAATTAAAAATACTTAAATCCTTTTCTTTGGTAATAAGTGATTCTACTTGAATTTGATGGCTGGGTTTAGCATATGGTGAGAGTTTATATATGTCAGGCATATATAGATTTAGTTAAGCAAATGTAACGACATGTATGTAAGTTTCTTCTGTCAATTCTTATCAACTCTGAATGACTTTGAGGCCCGAATAAGGCACTGGTATAGCTTGTTGAAATTTATGACCTTCTTGATGATCAATAAAAAATGAATACGAGTCTTTCTTTTATATTCAGTTATGTTTAAAGTGATAGGGTTTGCAGAAGTTGGCACTGGTTTTTTGTAAGTCTTCAATTGCATCTATGAAAGAGTAATCACAAAGGTATACCCGCCTAAGCTAAGTGGAAGCTTGAAGTGTAGAAGGTTTCTTTGTAAACCTTGTCAATTGTTGTCTTTTGTTTCTATTTCTTGTTTTTCTTTCCATAAGCGACAAAGGTTTGAAATTCTTGTAGAGAAACAAAGCAATCAGAAATTGAGAACAATAGGGTCAACTCCAATCAGAGTTAAAGCAATATATAGAGAACTTCAAAGTGCCCTATGATTCCTTCACGGTGTATGGGCAGATTGTACAGACTCACCAGGAATAGATTGACAGGATTGATTCTGAGATCTGCAAGTGGTCTCAAGATCTGCAGAAACTTCAGTTGCTATTGTTACCTAAGTTGCAGATTCTTCGGAAGTGCTTTCTGAATATGGATGCCATTATTGTCACTCAGGAATTGAGTACTATTGATGCCATGGAGGAATTAGCATTCTAGATGAAGACTCAGAGTGAAGTTGCTGCCTCACTCCTAGATACTTGGTCTATAGACATGAAAGAATTTTTGAAAAGTTTTACTCATTATTGTCATAGACATACACTTTGTTTTTATGTTATGCAATATGATTTTGGCATGATTGTATTACTTTGTCATTGTTGGCAAAGGGGGAGTAATTTTGGTTTGAAAATTTTATGGGGAGTGGTATTGAAGTAGTACATGCTTGCAATTTTGGCAAAGGGAGTAGTGTATATTCTTAGGGGGAGTAATTTTGGTTATGACATCATTTTTTTAATTTTGTAAGCACTTAGATGTCAAATTTTCCCAAGTGTTGCCATCAATGCCAAAGGGGGAGATTGTTGGCATTTTGATGATGCTTAGTTGTGATTGTCATTGATGGACACACACTTATTTGTTGTATGAGTTATTCTCAACCAGTACTATGTGATGTATTGTTCAAACCGGTATTATATGCCATTGTATGCATAGTCTTTGTTTGTAGAAGACTATCGGTGTTTTGCAGAAAGAGTTTACCAGTCAAAGCATGACTGAGGACTTCAAGCGGTACGAGGACCCCAAACGACAACCAATCTTTTTGAGATCGGAACACTATGTTCCAGTTTACCAGTCTTTGTTTGTAAACCGGTAATCTGTATACTATGTATGGTTAACCGACACACTTGTAAAGTGTGATGAGTTATCATCCACCGACACCGATGCGATGATTCTATGTCGTGTTACAAATTGTGTCTAGATGCACTGTACCTAGGAAATTGTAGTCTAATCTCATTGGACCAACATGAAATCAGATTCTTATTTGAGGACATCATGTCTAGGGTTTTATGTGTGTGTGAAGGGTTGCGTAAGGAGATTAGGTTTTTGCAAGAAGGTATCTTGCGACAGAGATTGATAAAAGACTGAAGTAATGCTGCAATGCATTAACATAGAGCAATCAAGGATCTAACTAAGCATTTTGTGCTACCTTCTAGATCACTTACTTGTTGATTACTAATCTCTTCGACTAGTTAGAAACCCTTAACTGGGTGGGCTCAGTCAAGCCTGTTCTAAATCCTCTAACAAGGTGGTTCACAGTTGTGGATCTGAAATCCTTTAACAGGGTAGTCTTTAACACTACTTATCTCCTAACAAAGATCATGATTCCTAACAGGCTCTGTTTTGGTGAAGAACATTGTAAGGCCTTAACCAGCCCGACCTTAACCGGTTTGGTTGCTATTCTGCAGATAGTAGACTTGTGAGTTTTACTCACCGTGGTTTTTCCCATTTGAGTTTCCACGTCAAAATATCTTGTGTTATGGTGATTGTGTTATTGTGGGTGAATGCTTTATTTGCTATTTGGCTTTTCTATGTATTAACCAGTTTACCGTTTAAAGGGCTATTCCGGTTTGCAGTAAAATTGCTTAAGTGTTTGGTAAAGTTTTTGGGTATACTAATTCACCCCCCCCTCTTAGCATTCATCAGGGTTAGGTCCTAAACTACCATATCCCATTTTTCATCATCACTAATTTATAAACTTGTTATTAGATTTGAAATAAAAGACATTGGTGTAGCTAAACACATTCTTGGCATGGAAATTAAAAGAGATAGAGTGAAAAAAAAGCTATGGTTAGGCTAGAGTAAGTATGTGAATTCAGTTTTACAAAGGCTTAACATGCAAGATTATAGACGATTACGTGTTCCCTTTATAGTTGGAATGAAGTTATCTATTTCATATTGTCCTAGATCCCCATCAAAGATGAAAGACATGAGCAGAGTTCCTTGCAAGAGTGCATTTGGAAGTTTGATGTATGCTACCACTAGTAGAAATATGGCAAATAAATGAGTAGGTGACTAAAACTTTTAGTCACGACAATTAAAAATGACCAAATTCTAGTCATTTTTTTCAACACAACTATAAATGACTAAATAAATGACCAATTTGATCATGAGGTAAAATTATAACTAAATAATTAGTCACACAAACAAAAATGACTAAATAAATGACTACTCGCCTATACAATATGGTATTAACATGACCACAAGTAAAGTGGGTAATTAAAAAAATATTTGGAATTGGCGTGTGGCCGGTTGTATTTTTATTTACTATTTTATCTTAAATATTTAAATTATTATTTTAATTGTCTTAAATTAAAAATTAAAACACATGCATTTTCCAAAGGCAGCAAGGGAATGGGGAAAGTGAAAAATTTATCTACCAAATTCATCCTTAATCACCTTTTTACTGCACCACAAACTCTTTCATCCACCCACAATGCCACCTCCACCGTTCTTCCCACTGCATATGTTCGCATGCTCTGTAGATTTTAAGGTAGGGCTGGTTTTTTAATTAATATTTATGCATAGTTCTTTTCACTCTTTCCTTCTGTCTTATTCTCACTGTGCCTCTATTTTTTTCCAAAATGTTAAAGGCGGATGCAATATATAAATCTTATATGCAAAAATGAATTCACCATACATATAAAGGCCAACACTATGCTAATGGGATATCGGTAGGGAATTCATTAGTATTAAAATCTGAATATGTAGAGGAAACCAGTCTTGAGGGAGGGGCAATGATAGGTTTGCTTGAACCCTAGCATATATCGGGCAAATTAAATAGCCTTTACACTTTGTGAGCTGAGAGGGATCTGTTGTGTCTTTGTGTTTGTAACAATCACTTTGAGCGGTGGAAACTGTTGCCTATTTTTTACCTCCAGATAAAAAATGGCAAGGGGTTGTTGTTAACTAGTTATTAATAATTATTCTATTTTTTTCTTAAAATATAGATGCCAATTTTTTAACTTTGCATGTTTGAAAAATTATTTTTCTGCACTCTTATTGGCTAAAAATTTCTACTCGATATGGGCAATTATTGCGGGTACTGGCGGTATGTTGCAAAAATAATTAAGATAAGGATGCTACATCGAGCTGCAAAAATAATTAGGATAAGGATGCTACATCGATTCTTCTAATCTTATTTCGGTCTTATCTGAATAACATTGCTTTGTTCACTGACAGGAGACTAATCTTATCTTTATCTCCTGGAATTGAAGTGTATAACAGTCGGGGATCCGATTCACAGTAAGAATATTATAATCTTTATATTTTGCGATGATTTCTCATACTTGCATAATTTCATGTCCTTTTAGTCTGGATGCTCGATTCATTTGCAAATTTGTTACTATGTAGCTTAATTTGCTATCTAGAAATGTCTGCAGGTTTTATTTAAGTTTTGGTTGAATTATAGGTTTGAGTCGCAAAAACTTTTGTTGTAATTTGAATCCCAAATGTTCTGAAATTCAATATTTTGAATCAATTCAGAGGTTTGCAGACGATGATTGCGAGAGATATCAGAAGTTCCTAGAATCGATTTTTAATTTTTTCTTTTTTTTGCTATTCAAATTTATACTACATAATAAATTATCTATATATGTATTATATAATTGTCAACCATTTTATCTTGACAGTTCTTGTTTATTGTCTCTAACTACTGTATGGAATTTGAATGTTATTAAAATTTCGAAGCCCATTTTGTGCCCTCATGTAAATGATCAGCATATTGCCCCTTCCAATTGTGATTGCCAATTATATGCCATGGAAAAAAGAAATTATTATCTCTGACATTTAGACGACAAGACAAAATTGGACATTTTATTTATCTAACATAATACTTTAGCATCTCCATTGTTCTTTTACTGAAAAATTCACTCCATTCTTTTCTATTTGCTATTCACCAGTTAGATGATTTACCAAGTTATTTGGTTATTGTTCTTTTTGAGTTATCATCAAAGAAGCTAAAGGAGAGGTAATGTACATGTGAGTTTAGTATACAGATTTTATTTTGGAATGTTTTTGAATAAATTATAATTTTTTCCTTTCATAATTGTCTTATTATTATGTTATACTCATAATAAAGTAGCTCTAAGTTTAGAGTCTTAGTCCGTGATTTTTTTCAATATGGAAGTTTTTATTAATGAAAAGATTTAGACTATGGAGAACTGTAATATGTCATAAAGTAGCAGAGGGAAAAGCCCATGAGATACATTACAAGAACAGTAAAGAGAGAATATACGAAAGAGCAGAGAAAAGGATCATTTGCTATCACTGAATACTATATGACTGCCTCACACAAAGAAACACTAAACTTATAAAGTTTAGAATATAATCAAAGAGATAATAGGGATCTCCCAAGAAGCATAAGTATACATTTAAAGGACTGAGATAAATGTTGTAGGGATGAAAACTACAGCAATCTTTTGATAGAGAACAAATGCAATCCTCTATGCGTAGTGCAGGTCAAAAGAGTATTAGCAGCATTAAAAGTCATTTTCAGATTTTGAAAAAAGAAACATTTTCTGATTTTGAAAAAAATTAAGAATCATTTTCAGATTTGAAAAGATTAATTAGCAGCATTAAGAGTCATTTTCAAATTTATATCCATGAAGAGAAATATTTTCAGATTTTGAAAGGATTTAAAAGTCATTTTCAGATTTAGAAGAGATGAAAAGATGCATTTTCAGATTTAAAGCAGTCCCAAGAACATAGGCATAAAAAGATAGTCATTCTCAGATTTAGAGCAGCAAGAAAATGCAATCCAAGTTGCAAAGCTACAACAGTCACATGTATAGCATCAAATGACAGTCAAAGAAGATAAAAAATACAAGGCATCAAAGCCATAACAACAGTCACAAGCCACAGAGCAGACCTAAAGATCTTTACATTCAAGATCAATGAGGCCAAAAGACAGTCAAGAGACTGTTATGACAGTGCAGATACAATCATAGTTCAGTGACAAAGACCAAAAGGCAGATTGATAGAAGAAACCACAAGAATCATGATCAAAAGATAAAGATCTCATGAGAACAGAGTGCAGTCCTAGAAGCTTTATAAGCACATAAAGGAAGAGGTCATAGTCAAGAAACTATGGAAAGTTGCAGCCAATAAGCTCAAGCTGTAGTTACATTGCATGAAACAGTTAAAGCAAGGCACACAATGAGTTTAGCAAAAAATCAGATTGGTGATAAAGGCAATGAAAAGAATCTTTATTACAAAGGTTTATATCAAAAGTTGGACAATTAAAGGAAGCTCCAAAAGCTTCAAATTAGTAGTCTTCATTAAATATTTTCAGTGTTTGAATACGTTGTCCCAGCCATGGAAAGGTTTTTGCCTTAGAATAATGGCAGTGATTAATGAAAAGAGAAATATTGTCATTGTCTTGAGAACAACAGTGAATAGTAAAAAGGGTAAAAGAACAGTGACAATACATTTGAGAATAGACATAAAGACTTTCTATGAAAGAAGATACAGTTTTGAAGGTTATAAACCATCATTAGGCAACAACAATAACAATGGTGGCAGTACCTTGGATATCAATGAAGGAACAACAAAAAGCAGTCCTCTAGCCATCAACGATGAAGACAGTCATGACAAAACTATGAGATCCCAAAAGCTAAGAGCCAAAGACACTCTACATCAGTAAGGTTTGCAACCAAAAGCATTAAGACAGTGGGACAACATATAGGTCTACAAACACAGTCCATTGAGCAACTTCTTGATACGAATAAAGAGAGAATGGTCAAAAGTCGCCAAATAAGTCAAAAGGTCCGATAATAAGATACAGTCAACAAATGAAAGATAGAATATGGGAGCATGACTTTAGAGCAGTATACAGGTTAAAAGTCATGGTTTACTATCAAAAGAGATAGAGCACTAGACATTGAAAGCAGTCTTGAAAGACATCCAGAACAGAGGTCTCTGTCATGAGAGACCAAACAGTGAACAATATTGGTTAGAAATGACAGTGATCAAGACTTTTGAGTGAGAAAAGAATGCTCAATCAGCTGTATATGCACAGTGTAGATACAATACAGTTTTCAGACCTTCTCATTACCTAGAGATGAAAGAGCAGTGCAATAAGAGACCTATGAAGACTACCATGGATCAGTTACAATGAAGATAATGGTAACAATTGTTGCAAACTTCAGTATAGAAACCATAACTCCATGTAGAAGGCATAGAACAAGCTATATGATATGGACATGGATTAAAAATCACAGAGAGAAAGATCATCTTAAAGGCATAAGCATGAGAGACATTCAAAATCCAACGCCAAATAAAGGCTGAGTTGAAACTCAAGCTCACATATGAGCCTTGTATCAAGTCTTCATGAAAGGAGATGGAACATCATTCATCATACAGTTCAAGAATCAGTTAGACAGTGAAGAGGAAGAGTTCTAAATTAATACATCAGATCAAGTTCTTAAAAAGAAGTTTAGCAGCAAATACATTGATACTATGTATGTAGGTCATACCACCAAATAGAATATATAATCGCACAACTAGGTGTCAATATTGTTTTAGTTATCCCATCTATCCTCTAATGGTTGAATGATTGATGAATAATTTATTGTTTGAATGAATTCCTTTGATTGTATGATTTGAGGTATTGGTGAATGATAATGTAATGAAGGATGGTTTGATATATTGGTGAATGATGATTGAATGTATGCTGATTTGATAGGATGATTTTATGCTTGGTTGTTGCTTGATTTACTATTTCTGAGGATTGAAAAATATCATTACATTTTGGATTTATTATTTGTTGTTGCTCCAAGTCGTAAGGTGATATGCCTCAGTTCCTATGAACCTATTTCTATGTAGACATCTGTTGATGTGTTATTTATGCACATGCGAACACAAAATAAAATACCAAGGTATCTTATCCTCTCTTGAACAAAGTTATCCGAATGCTAAAGATTTGCCTAAGGATCAATCGAAATAACTCCAAGGTTCTTTATATGTAGGGTCTCTACGTGTGGATAAGCTCTGTTGATGTGATGTGATTATGCTGGATTCACAAGGGGACTTACATTTGAATGCCTGAGCGTTTGATTTGCTGGAACTCAAGTCCTATCTACTCACTGGGAGGAATAAAGAAATAGCAAAAGGTACAAGGGTTTAGAGAGTCTAATCTAAGATCTAGAATGCAAGAAGATGGATGAAGAACTAGGTGGAGTCCTACTGGGCTGGGTCTCACCATCAGATTGAACAATCCGACACCAACTCAGTGCGATCTTCTAAGGGATGCTTCAAAAATAATCAAATCGTACGCCATCAGACACTGATCACCATTCAAGTTAATGCATGAACAATAGATGCGTAACGATTCGAGATTAAGCTCATTCTATGCCAGTTGATCACGCCGGGCGCACTTATAGTCAGCAAGAGGCTAGTGGTTTGGACTAGGCAGATTCCACGTGAGTGCACTCAATAACTTCCTTCATTCAATCTAATTAACCATCATCTAAAATGAAGATTCAACAAGAGACCATGCATATTGCAAAGAAACGACACACTTCACCATAACTTCAATGAAAATGGAGTTCATTTACAATTTAGGCAACAATTTCCTCCTAATCTACTCTAATTGCTATTCTATTCACTATTCTAGCTACTAACTCTTAGCTATTAACCATTCTAACTTCTATTAACCAACTATTAACCTTTGCAAATGAAGAGCCATAGCTTTATATAAGGAGCTCTTTACAATTCGATGGCTCTGATTGATTGACAATCAATGGCTAGGATTACAAGATGAAAACCCTAATTAGGGTTTGTTACAGCAAACTCCTTTAGCCAATGAGAAAATTACATTCCAAATTTGAGAACCAATAGGAAGCATGGGTAGGTGCCTCGAAGTTTGTGTCATCACTGTTGAGTCAGGTACAGTGCATCTAGACATGCTGATGTGGAACTATCTGACTGGAGGAATAGTGATTGAGATGCCACTTTGTCTGGTACTTGCTCATATCTCTTTTGATACTCAATTTGGTGATGCTGAGAAGATAACTTTGATTAACTCTTCTGAAACTATCTGCTTCTTCAATGTATCTTTGCGCTGACCTCGGTTGATCCTCCTCTGTCCTTGATGTACTTGATGAATAATGTACCTCTCCTTGACTCCCCCGTGTTTGATGAAGCCTCTTCACGCTCAAGTCTTTCTTTCTTCTCTGTCATCATATATCGCCTTGAAATGTTTATAAGATCTTTCTTTTGACGTCTTGTGGTTCCTCCATGTGGTAGAATGAGGTCTTTGAGGATGGTTAACTCCATTGCTTGCAACTCCTTGAACACTTGAAGTCCTTCAACTTAGAAGCACCCTGAGTCCTTTCTCCATGCATTTGAAGTGTCCTTGATGATGATGAAACTTGAAGAGGTCGCCCTTGTCCTGGCCTGATCTTCCTCCATCTTGATTTTGTTGACCCGCAAAACAAACAAGAGATGATTAAGAATACATGATATATTCATTCTAACATTATATTTCTCACCTTAAATCATCAACAAGAAGGCATTAAGATGAATTTCGCTCAGGACCGTCACCAAGGACAGGCCCTATAATGAGATTCGCTCTAGACCCTTTGGAAGGGTTAGGAGCGAATTTCTTCCTTTCACTTCAATTCGCATTGATTTTCACCTTTCGATCCCTCTCATGAAGACATCACTCATTTGACCCCCAAAATGGCCTAAAAGAAGGATTTCGCTTTGGACCTTGGGCAAGGTGCAGGCCTCAAGAAAAATTCGCTTTGGACCCTTTGGAAGGGTTAGGAGCGAAATTTGCATTTTAGCTCAAATTTCATCATCTCTTTGCCTCAAATCACTTCTGAAGGCAAGAATACATCAATCTTCCCTCAACTACGCTATAGGAACCAAGATCTTAGTCTCAACAATGAGCAAAATAGAGGTTTTAGGAAATTTCGCTCTGGACCCTTTGGAAGGGTTGGGAGCGAAATTTGCATTCTTGGCTCAAATTCATCATTGCCTTCTCCTCAATTCACTTCTTAAGGCAAGAATATATCAATACCCCCTCAACCATGTCCTAGGAACAAAAAACTTTGATTTGAACAAGGAAGAAATGTGTTTTTAGGAGAATTCGCTCTGGACCCTTTGGAAGGGTCAGGAGCGAAATTCTTCCCAGGCCCAATTTCTTCATCCATTCATCCTTTCTTTGTCTTGAATTTAACTTACTACACCTCCTCCCATCACCATCAAGTCAATTTGCTATCAAAACAAGGTTCATTTAGTGCACTAGGTGAAATTGAGAGTCTTCCTAAGGATTTCGCTCTAGACCCTTTGGAAGGTTAGGAGTGAAATTTGCATTTCTAGGCTCAATTCACATCCAATTTGCCTTGGACCTGCCCATTCCCCTTTATCTTATCATATTCAAGCCAACTTTCTCTCAAAGTGGTGTCTACTCAATGCTTTTGGTGAGGAAATAAGCTATCCTAAGGATTTCGCTCTGGACCCTTTGGAAGGGTCAAGAGCGAAATTGATGTTTTTGGCTCATTTCTCATCTTTTTTCACTTAGTTTTCTTTAGACTTGTCTTTTTTGAATCCCTTCCTTGCCATGTATGTCCACCATCTGATGTCCCTAGTGAAGAAATAAGTCATTTGGAGGATTTCGCTCTGGACCCTTTGGAAGGGTCAGGAGCTTAGAAAAATTTCGCTCTGGACCCTTTAGAAGGGTTAGGAGCGAAATTTGCAATTATGCTCAAATCCTTCACTTTTCATCACTTCACTTTGTTTCACACATCAATACTCTCTCAACCACGCCATAGGGATAAGGTTTATGAGGCAAATTAGGACCAAGAAGGGAGATATAAGGAAATTCGCTTTGGACCCTTTGGAAGGGTCAGGAGTGAAATTGAAATTCGGTCTGGACCCTTTGGAAGGGCTAGGACTGAAATTTGACATGTTAGTCTGTCCGTCAGGATTCATAAATGGAATATAACATTTAAGTATAAGAAAGAAATGTCACTTATACTTTAAGTTATATTCCATATATATTGTCAGGATGTTTGAGAGTGGTTTTGGACCTCCAGGAGTTATAATGCAAAATCTAGTTTTTGGAGGATTCTTCAATTTTCCAGACTTGGTCAAATTTTAGGATCAGGATGACATTCCAGACAGTGCCAAATTTCAGGACATTTGAGGATCAGGATGACATTCCAGACTTCTTAAGGCGAATTCGCTCTGTCCTTGATGTAAGGGATGGGACCTAGAAGGACATTATGCATTCAACCAAGGTTTGATTTAGCAACTTGAAGTGCGATCAGATAGTACAGAAAAAACACCCTAGGAATGATCTAAATAACCCCTAATCACTCAATTGACCTGACCTCTTGAGGAGATCCAGCTAACTCAATCCTTTCAATGCAAAGGCTAAGACACTAAAATGACTAACAACAAAACCAAAAGGGCTAACCCAGAAAGCAAAAAGGGGGGGTCCCCATTTGCAATGGAACGATGTGTGAATACATCACAATAAGATCACATCCTAAGTGTGCTACAAACTTTTGATTAATAATCAAAGATGCTGGTAAATGTCTCATTGGATACGTTCATAGCCACCTTATGGGTGTTATTTTTTATAATTATTTTCCTTTTCTCTTATTGCACTACATGGTTTGCAAACTTTCCAAGTCAACGTAGGCCTCAACTGTGGTAGGCAAGTATAATTTGATATTGAGTGTTGGCTCAAAAAACTTGGCTGGATCTTTGTAGTTGATTCTCTTTGTTTGATGGGAATATGTTCCAAGGATATGTTGCAATTGTTTGCGACATATGATGTTAATTTTATGTAAAATCCTAATATTGTCAAATATCAAGAAATATGTTAATTGTCTTGTCCAATTGTTTTTGTCAATGAAGCAGGAGGCAAAAATTAGCAAATTTCTCCTTGTAGAACTACTCGTGAAGATGGACAAACGTTCTCCTACATTTTTTTTACAAAGACAAAAGTTACTTATTCTCCAAAACAATGCGAATCGGAGGGACCTCCTATGTTGGTTGTGTTGTAAAGAGTAAGAAGGAAGCTGAAATAAATGTTGCCTTTGTAGCATTTCAAGCCATCAAAGGACAAGTAGGTAAGTTTTATCATTGTTTGCATTCTCTTAGCCAACTGCATATTTATTAGGTATCCTGATTTTTCCTGTGATCTTGTAAATGCTATTTGTAGCCACTCAAACCACTGACCTATTGAAATCTATTACAAGGGTTCCTCGCTTCCAGCTTCAACTTCAGGGTGAAAGCAGCATGAGTCATGAGTTGAAACGGCCTACCAAAGAGTGCAAGCATATTATGCCTGAATTGAAGAGAATAACTAATAGTTTTCCTCCATGCAATAACTTCTTGGTGGGAAACAACCTTGAGCATGCTGAGAATTCCTGCAAAATGTCAATTTGGGGACTACATGTACAATTGAAGAGGGCCCTAGAAATTTAAATGTAAATGATGAAAATTCGGCACCTTTGACAGAACCACATAACCAGCTTGAGTGAGAAGCTTTTCTGATTCAGTTAGAGTAGAAAAAGACTGAAGCACAGAAGCAAGGTGTGCAGGAGGTTAATTTATAAGATTCTATAATTAAGAGAAATAGAAGTGACTGGGAATTGTGGACAGATAAGTGGCAAGATGAACCATAGGATCATTTCAACAGCACATCAACAAACAACAGAAACTATCTGATGTACGTTGAAGATTTTCCCATATTTGCAGATTCAAGTTTTGACTTAGGACTCTTTCTGGTCATGTTGATTGGTTTCCATAATTTTCTTATGGTGAAACATCATTATTCATATTAAATAATAAATGTTTTTTTCAATTTTTTCATAGTACCCTGATTTGTATCAATCAAAGTCCACTGCAAAAAATACATATGATAACACAAAAGCTAACTGTAGTGATATGATAATGTTTAAGTATATGTACCATTTCGCTATTCTATTTTACCTTTTGTGTATGTGATATGCAAATGGTTACAATCTGTTAATTTGATGATTGAATGAATTGTAAGAGACCTAAAGCTTTACATGAAAGCATTGAATAGGTTTCTAAATCATTGCATGAAAGTTTCTAAAGCCTTAGGGACATTAATTTAATGTAATTCAATTTTTTATTTTGTAGATTCCAAAGTTGTTGCTTCACAGGCTCTTCTTCAACGTGAGATATTCTTTGTGGATTGATGGGAAGCTTGAGCTTTTAGTTGATCTGCATCAAATTCTTGAAAGGTAGGTTTCCATAGTTTGATGCTTTCTGCCTTTTGCATATGCTATATTGGTCACTGTCTATAAAAAATAGTAACAGTCCTTTTTGAATGGACTGTTGTAGCTCTGTTCTCTGTGCTTTGTCCTTAGCACTATATGCTACTATACCCTCACTATGTGTAAGCTGCTATCTTTTGTCTTTAGGCTGCCTTAAGAGAAAATCACTGTCTAATAAGCCTTTCTCTGCTCTTATTGTGATCATGACTTTATGAAAGGGTTTAATCCTAAAACTGCTCTGTCCATAAGACCTTTTGAATTGTCATTTTACATTGTTGTTGTACTATTGTTCATCATGACCTCTGTCACTGGGTCTTTGTATTGGTTGCCAATAACCCCTGTCCTATGGCTTCATTCCCTGCTCTGATCATTGATCTCTTTCACTTTCATGCTATGATCTTTCATTGTATTCCAAGGACATGCCAATCTTTATGTTTGTCACTATTTTTTGTTTGATTGGTGCAAATCACTGTGCTTCCATCCTTTTTAGGGTTTGTCACCATAATAAGGACTGTTTTCATGAATCCTAGTACTATCTTTTGTTCATTATTTTTTCTTTCATGATTTTTATCAAGTCCTTTTGTTGTTTGGACTGCTCTCAAGCTTCTTTATCAGCTCTTCATACATGATTGTCATGATGGATTACTATGACTGTATTTTTCATATTCTTGATGCTATTCTTTCAGCTCTCTAGCCTTTGGGACTCTTGCTTCTGTGTTATTGAATAGGAAGGACTACTTTCCTCTGCTCTTGACAGTGATTTTCCCCTATGAATACCGTGTCTTGTCACAGACCTAGCATTTGATTATATTACTGTTGCATATCTAAGTCTGGCATATTGACTGAGTTCACTGCCTACAAGTGCTTTGTATGACCACCTCACTGTCTTTTCCTCTTTTATAATGCCTTGTGACCATGACTTTTCATGCATTTTGACAGTCCTATGACTGTGATGGTGGCATCTTCCTATTAAGGACCATCCTTTGCTTTAAGCAACCACTACCTTTTTGAGTTCTAACACTGAATAGTGGACCGTGTCTTGATGAAGGTTATTTGGTTAATGACTGCTACAAATCTTTCAAAGTGTATATTGTCAATATTGTATTCTATTGCAGACCTGGAACTACTTTCACTATTGTAGCAGACTTAAAGGATGCTGTGAACTTGATTGAATCTTTCCTTATGCTGATCGCTGTGCATTGATCTTTAATCTCACTACATATCTTCATCTTTTGATGCTTTGATTCTATAAATTCAGACTGTAGCTGTCTCTTTTAACTCTTCTGAAGCTCTGAGCATTGGTGTTGTTCATTGAGATGCAACTTAGCATGCTAGCTTTAATGGAGCCTCCTTTTGACTATGTCTTTGACTTCAAAGGTCCTGCATTTGTAACCTTTTTCCAGTTACTGTCATCAATGGAATGACTTCTTTGTGAGGTATTGTTGTGACGTATTCACACATCGCCCCATTGCAAATGGGGACCCCTGCTTTTTGCTCTCTGGGGTTTGTTTTCTGGGTCTTTTAGGTTTTAGTCTGTTAGCTTTTGCATGGTGAGTGCTGTCAGGAGGATCACTGGATAGCAGGCTCTGCTTGAGCTAGGGTGAGTCAGTTGATGCTCCAAGTTAAGGGCGTTTTTCAAGGTCTTCCTTAGGCTTGGTTTTGCTGGTGGTGTCCTGTTTGAGTTCGAGGAAGTCAGTGAGTGTTAGAGCAAATTTGGCTAAGGAATGGAAGGAATAAATCAAAGATATAGCCTAGGACAAAGTCAAGCCAGTTTGAAGGTGAATTGAGCCTAGAATGGGAATTTCACTCCTGACCCTTCCAAAGTATCCAGAGCGAAATTCATGTAAAACCCTATTTTCCACAAAAACTGGAGCTATATGTCAACCTAAAGGAGAAATTTGCATGATCATGAGGAAAGGAGGCCTAATGAAGTTTGTCCAAGGTGTGAGGAGGAGAAAATATGTGAGAAATTGGCTCAAAAGGTGAATTTCGCTCCTGACCCTTCCAAAGGGTCCAGAGCGAAATCTCCCTGTCTTGCCTTCCTTGGCCCTGAAAACCCAGTTGGACCTTGCCTAGACCAAGTTGGGTGATGGAATATCTTGATAGTGAAAGAAGGAAGTTGATTTGATCAAGTTTGATGGAGAATGGAGTGAACCAAGGTGGGATTTTGGCCAAGATTGTGATTTTCGCTCTTGACCCTTCCAAAGGGTCCAGAGTGAAAATCCTTATACACCTCAATTTATCACTTGTCAAGACCAATTTCATAGTTCCTTAGGCATGTTTGGGGGTGTCTTGACATGTTCTAACCTTAGGAGGTGAGTAAAGGTGGATGAAGTCAAGATTTTAGCCAAGAATTTCGCTTCTGACCCTTCCAAAGGGTCTAGAGCGAAATTCTTGAAAACACTCATTTTTTTCTTTAGCCAAAGTCAGGACCAAGTTGGAGATGCATGAGGAAGGATCTTTGTTTGCCTCTCAAAGAAAATTGGAGTTCAAAAGGTCAAGAATCAAGCTCAAATCTTGATTTTCGCTCTTGACCCTTCCAAAAGGTCCAGAGCGAAAATCTTTGTAGCCCACATTTCCTTCCCAATTTTGGCTAAGTGTTGGTTTCTAAGGCATGTTTGAGGATGAGTTGATATGTTTTTGCCTGGAGATGGAGTTGATTGATTTTGAAGAACAAGGTTTTGGCCTAAAAGAGAATTTCGCCCCTGACCCTTCCAAAGGGTCTAGAGTGAAATTCATCATTAACCTTATTTGTTGCCTTGAATGGACTAGAAACCTTGTTCCTAATGTGGAAAATGATCTAATTTTGCCTTATGAGGTGGTTTGAAGTTTGAAAAGTGAGCAATCTAGCCTGGAATGAGATTTTTGCTCCTGACCCTTCCAAAGGGTCCACAGCGAAAATCTTCTTGAAGCTCATTTCCTCCTAAGTTTGACTAAATTTTGATTTGCAGGGTATCTTGGAAGGAAGGTTGGACATTCTTGTTGCCTTTGAAATGTTTGAAAGCATTGAAAATGAAGGATTTTGGACCAAAAAGGAAATTTCGCTCCTGACCCTTCCAAAGGGTCCAGAGCGAAATTCCTAAAAACTCTTATTTTTGCATTGAAGAAGGTCAAATTCTTGGTCCTTTATGAATTGAATGGAAGGGAGATAGCTTTTCTTTGCCTCTTGAAGATGTTTTGAATTGAAAAAATGAAGAATCTATCCCAAGTCAAGATTTTCGCTCCTGACCCTTCCAAAGGGTCCAGAGCGAAAATCTCTCTAAGAGGCATTTCTTTCCTTGTTTGGCCAAATCTTGATGACCAAGGCATGTTGAAGGAGAGAATTGACATGTTGGAATCCTTGGGGATGCTTGGAAGTTATGAAAATGAAGGATTTTAGCCAAATGAGAATTTCGCTCCTGACCCTTCCAAAGGGTCCAAAGCGAAATTCTTAAGATCATCCCTTTTTCCTTGCAAATCAAGTCAAGATTTTGATTTTATGACCTAGAGAGGAGTGAGGCAAGGTGTTCTAAGTCTTGGAGGTAATTTGAAGTTGAAAGGATGGAGAAATAGCCCTAAAACAAGATTTTCGCTCCTGACCCTTCCAAAGGGTCCAGAGCGAAAATCCCAAAATCTACCTATTCCTTTCAAATTTTTGCTAAGCTATGCCTAGACCAATGTAAAAGATGCCCTTGTGATTGCCCTTGAGTTGATGGTTGTCTCCAGAAATGATGATTTTAGGTTAGAGGAGGAAAATCGCTCCTGACCCTTCCAAAGGGTCTAGGGCGAAAATCCTTCAATCACCTATTTTGCCTTGCAAAATCAAGTTAAACTTAGATTGGATGAAAGAAGAGAAGTATTTCCTTGCCTTGTGAGGTGGATTGAAGTTGAAATGATGAAGAAGTGAACTACAAGCAAGAAATTCGCTCCTGACCCTTCCAAAGGGTCCAGAGTGAAAAACACTAAAACCATCCTTTTCTCCAAATTTTGTGCTAAGTCAGGCCTATACTAAGGTGAGAGAAGCTATTTAGAATGCCTTGGAAAGATGTTTCACCTTCAAAAATGTGAATTTTGAGCTAAAATTGGAATTTCGCTCCTGACCCTTCCAAAGGGTCCAGAGCGAAATTCATCAAAATCCCTATTTTCTCCTTGTGTCAAGTCAAGACTTTGAGTCCTAAGGCATAGTTGGGGTTGAAATGATGTTTCTTTGCCCTGTAGGATGAATTGAAGTGAAGGAGATGAGGAATTAAGACCTAAAGCTTGAATTTCGCTCCTGACCCTTCCAAAGGGTCCAGAGCGAAATTCTTAAAACCTCCAGTTTTGCCTCAAGTTTACATCAAGCTTGGTGTTGGTTCTGAATGAAGACGTCCTTGGGCATGTATCTAGGCAAGTACGGTTGCAAAGTGAGAACAATTTGAGCCAGGAATGCAAATTTTGCTCCTGACCTTTCCAGAGGGTCCAGGGCGAAATCCTTATAGGGCCTGTCCCTGGGTAGAATATTGAGCAAGCTTCATTTTAACATCTTCTTGTTGATGATTTAAGGTAGAAAATGCTATGTTGAAATAAATTTATTATGTGTCCTTAATCATCTTTTGGTTTGTCTTGCAGATGAAAGAAGACCAGGCCAGGGCAAGGACAACCTCCTCCAGTCCAACATCATCAAGGACGACCTCCTATAGTCCAGCATCAACAAGGACGACCTTCTCCAGTCTAGCATCATCAAGGACGACCTCTTCCAGTCCAGCATTCGAAGGGAAGGTACACCATCCATCCTGCACATCGAAGACAAAGGAAGTTAAAGCAAGGGTTCGTTGAAGAAGCAGACAATTTCAGAAGAGTTAATTAAAGTTAGCTTCTCATCATCACCAAATTGAGCATCAACCAAGTTACAAGTGTCAGGCAGGGTGGTGTCCCAGTCATCACTCCTCCATGTCGGATTGGTACACCCCAGCGTGTCCAGATTTAATGTACCTGGCTCATCAAAATGGCACAAACTTTGATGTACCTACCTGTTGTGACCATTTCACACATCGCCCCATTGCAAATGGGGACCCCCTCTTTTTGCTTGTTTTTCACTCGCTTTTCACTTCACTTTTAGGATTTTGTTAGTCAGTCAGTTGTCTGGATTTAGGGTCAACCCTTAGGGTTTTAATTAACGTCTTTTCAAGCCAGAATCCAGTCAGTTTTGAGAGCTTTTGAGCTTCCTTTCGTTGAATGCAAATTTTGAATGCAATGATTTCGCCAGAATGGTCTATTTTCAATTGGAATGTTGAATGCAGAGCTTAAATTTGTCTAAGTGTTGAAGATGAAATGTGAATTTTGACCAATTGACCAATTTTGACCAAATTTTGAGTTTTTTGATTTTTGATCCCGGGCATGGGGAATGATTTGTTTTCGCCTTGTGAAGTGATAAAATGTATAAAATCATGTTATTTTGGCCTGTAGGAGCAAAATCGCTCCTGTCCCTCAGTGAAGGACCGGAGCTACAAATCGAATATTGCTTTGTCCTTGCAGGATTTTAATGACCTAACAATTTGAAGATGTCCAAGGGACCAGGGCGATATAATGGCTATACTGTCGTTCCTCCAAATTCAAGGCACTCCAAGACAAGAAACGAGGTGGCAAGGACGTCTTAAGGCATCTTCGTCAAGAGCAAAGCATCAAAGGTCATCGACATTGAAAGATTTACACTAAAGACTCCTAGTTCGCTCCTGTCCCTTTCCAAGGGACCAGAGCGAAAGTTGCATAAAGGCATAAATCTTGAAAGTTTATCAAGCATCAAGCAATCAAGGAGGATCAAAAGACTTTATTTCATGCGTTGAAGACAATTGCAAGTTAAACAAGGCAAAGACGAGCTCAAAATGTTGAAGTTCGCTCTTGTCCCTTGGGAAGGGACCAGAGCGATATTGAATGTATTGGCTAATTCATGCAAAAATCACGTAAGGTCAAGACTTCACAAGGTTGTAAAAGGTTCAAGGCGTCTTTTGAAGGAGATATACCAAAGTGTTGAACGTTAAAATATTATCAAATGAGCTATAGAGCCTATATCGCTCCTGTCCTTTGGACAAGGACCAAAGTGATTTTTACAAAAAAACACTCATGCTCCTTCGAAATCAAGACAATGTAAGGAGTGGCGAAGTAAAAGACGACCTTTGGAAGACAATGAATGAAGAACGAAGATCAAATGTTTACAAATTTGAGCCAGGACATGGAGATCGCTCCTTTCCCTCTCCAAGGGACCAGGGCGATATTTGCCAAAACACATGATATCCTTTAAAGATCACGTTGAAATAAGATTGCACAAGGTTTTAAACATCGTTTGGAAGGTGATACAAAGGAAGATAGACGTTAATATTACCAATTTGAGCTTAAAATGGAGAAAGACAAGGATCGCTCCTGTCCCTCTCCAAGGGACAAGGGCGATGATCCTTTAAATATCAAAATGTCTTGTGAAAAGCAAGTGGGACGAGCATGGAATGAACAAGCGATGTTATTATTTGCCTTATGATGAAAATTGGAGTTCGAAGATGCAAGATCAACGTGAAAACATGAAGATCGCTCCTATCCCTGTCCAAGGGACCAGGGCAATAATGGTTATAAAGGCACTAGTTCATACAAGCAAGACATTCAAGTTCAAAGGACCTAGCCAAAACACCAAATTCAACGTGGAGATGGAGATCTCGAACGCCAAAATTGCCAAGATCGAGACAAAATTGATGGATCGCTCCTGTCCCTCAGTCAGGGACCAGGGCGATGAGGTTTGAATCTCCCCACTTTTCATTTTTGGCGCTCAAACAAATGTTTTTTGAATTTATTTTAAATGCTAAATCGATAATTTTTGAAATTCAATAAATTAGCATTTAAACATTGCGCTTAATATTAATCAATTATTTTGCCTTTAAAAAATCGAATTTATTAATTTAAATGATAAAGGCATCTAATTAATTAATTAATCAATTTATTAAAAATCAAAGGGAGCGCTTAAATATGGAGGTCGGCCTTCATTATTTAATTAAAAATCCTTTAAAAATTGCTTTATTTCACAAAAGTCGGCCTTAGGGTGAATGGTGAGAAGCGCTTATAAAGGGAGGTGAAAACCATCATTTTTACATTGTCATTTTACCATTCAAGTGCGAGTTTTCATTCCAAGCAAGGTGGTGCGAACTATCAATCAAAGGAAAGTGCGAATTGATATCCAAAGGTGGCGCTAATATCATTCAAGGTGGTGCGAAATTTGGAGATTCATTTGTGCGAACTTGAAGATCTATTTGAGCGAATTTGCTAAGACATTGGAGATCACATCAAGGACATATCAAAAGGTGGCAGAATTGATATTTTGAAGAAGAGATCACATAGAAGACCATCTTTCGTCAATTTTGCCTAGGCGATTTTGTTCTTTTTGCATTCTAGAGTTAGCTCTCTGTTGAGGTATGGCGATTTGGTTTTATTGTTTTATTTGTTGATCGTCATATTTTAAATTTTGAATTTTGAATTCCTAGCTCAATCGTTTTATTTTAGGAAATGATAACTCAAAGACTTATCATGAAGTTTCCTAAAATACTCTCTAATCTATGTTCTTCATTGCAAAATTTAGTTTCTCATTATGAAATATTGTGTAGGTATGGCAACCCCGAAGGTGGGAGCATCCACCAGCCGTTTCGCTCTCATGAAAGAGGATCAGAAGACCGAAGAAGTGGAGACCAAGATCGTGTCGAAGTGGAGCAACATTGGAGATACAAACTTGGGTAACTTTAGCACGAAGAAGTTTCGAGAGGTCCCTTACATTGGCAAGCCATCACCCGTCGCCCGAAGAATAATCGAGAGTGGTATCATTAAGGCGGTCGGCTTTCCTCCAGCTCTTCAGTGCTGCGAGTTGATGATCGAGTGTGCTCGTCACTATGATCCACAGTCCAGAACGATTGTGTCTAATGAGGGAAACACTTTGGCGTACCTTTCAGAGGAAGCTATAAGTGAAGCTTTCCATCTTCCAGAGCACAGGGACATGATATACAAGAGCATAGAAGGAGCCAGATCAATGTACGAAGATGATCCAGATGCTTGTCTAAGCATTATCAATAAGAACTGGCTACTTAAGAGCCGTCCCCGTCTGAGCAAGGTCCTGAACACACCGCACAGGATTGATTTCCAGGAGGAGTACAGAGATTTAATTACCATGCTCAATCGAGTTACAGGAGCCCCTCATGCCTTCTATTTTGAGAAGTGGATGTTTTACTTCATCCAGGTGATCGTTCAAGGGAAAGGTACCATACATTGGGCTAGGATGATTAGCCATTGCTTAGACGTACAGTTGAGGAGACTCAAGGCTACTAAGTCCTTCCACATGAGTTCATATGTCATCTATGCCTTGATCAGGAGTGTTGAGTACGCAGGACTACCTCACAGAGGAGTGATTGGAAGAGGACCCAGCGAGGTCAGAGCTTGTGATTCCTATGCCTACTTGCATCATCCGCCAGGGAGCAACTATAAGTTGGTTAATGATACTTTCACGATGAACATCACCAGGACGTTGCAAGGTGGAATTCACAACAGATTATCTCAGGATGCACAAGAATTCATAAAGAGGTACGGTGCTTGGTTCATTCAGTTTCCGAAGTTCACTTATATTAGAGTGCATGGATGTCCTTTACCACCATACATGTTGCCGAGATATCCGACAGACAGAATTGTGTTACTTGAAGTAACAAGACAGTTGGCAGATATGTGAAGGCATTCAGACACAGACATCAGAATGGAGTTCCAGTACCTATCATTTTGGGTAATTCAGTTGAGGTATGTCCTAATGCTTTAGCTATGGATGACGCAGAGAAGGAGTTAGCCTTGTATTCTTTTTCATCTTTTGCTTTGAGAGAAAGCTTTGATCGACATAGACATTTAGAGGAGACAGTCGGCAGGAAGTTTAGACATGAGTATCAGATTGAAGATTTTATGATGAATCTCTTAGATGATCTTGAAGTGAAATGAAAAATGCATTCTAGATTGCCTTTGGATTTCATCAGGAAATGCAGGATATACAGAGTGGCCGACCAAGCTCAGGACAGTGGCAGACATATCCAGTCTTCCTATGATCGAGAAAGCAAAACAATAAGGTTAGATTGGAATGAGCCCGAGGTCGTGGATTTAGATACTTTGATGGCACCAGTCTTGTCTTGTACTCGCAGATGGGTTGACATTCAGCATCAGAAGTTGAGAGAACAAGGCATAGCTATGTCTTTCACTTTGGAAGAGAAACCTGCCGAAGGTGGAGCTAGTGTGAGTGAAGGCAATCCTAATCCTAGAAATTCAGGTGAAGGAGACCTTCAATGTGCCAGTGAGGGCAATCTCCATTCAAGAGGTTCGAAGAGGAAAGAGAGACCTAGAAAGAGAGAGTCCTCCAAGAAGAAACAAGAGGCTAACAAAGATCAATCATCCGGTATTTCTTCTAGACTTGAGAAGAGAACAATTCAAGTAGAAGACTCCATGGAGTCGATGGTATAGAACGATAGGCAGGAGGAAGGACGAGCACAACAAGGGTCACCAGATGGATCTCTCCAAGACTATGAGTTAGATGAAGACAAAGAAGACAATGAAATATCATCTCCTCCCAGACAAGAAGAAATAGTGCATAAAGAGATTCAAGTTCAAGAAACAAGATCGATTATCCCAGATTGGTTGAAGGAAAGATTAACCAAGGTGATCGTAGTAGAGGATGAGGACAATGCAATTGATTTAGAGAGCCTTGTTGGATGTTCTCATGAAGTAACAGAAAAGAAGGCGGCTACCAAAATGTCCAAGATGATTCGAGATGAGACTGGATCCAGAAAACTGCAGATAGCTACACCGGCAGTAGACAAATATGAAGATGAGATCCTAGCAGAAGAATATGATATACAGACTTTTGAGTTAGGACCATCCACAGCAGAGCAGACACTAGATGATGCCACCGATTCATTTGAGGCATTGAAAGACAAGCTTAGAGAAGAAATGGAGAAGAATAGAAAGCTTGAGAGAGAGAGAGGTGCATGGAGGACATATTTCAGTCACATCAATGAACCTTTGGGACGTCAGGATCCAGCTAGATCACCAGTGCAAGCACTTCCACTTCAATCAATCAATGAAGCAGAAAGATTCAGGAACATGGTCCAACGTACAAGTAATTGGATGGATAGATCTCATACAGTGGCTATAGAGTTTGTAACAAGGATGATGAAGATTATTCATCAAGCTATCCAGGTTCTTGAGATGATCCACAATTTGATGATAACAGTAGCTGCATTCGCCCATACCAAGGATGTTATCATTCCTGTCTTGAAAGTTATTAGACACACATCAAGGAAGGTCTTAGCACAAGAGAAGATCTTGGATGGGGAATCTCACAGTTTGTTTCAGTGGTCAACCTTGCTCCATATGAAGAGTGTTTTCTTCGAGGACATCAGTGTTAGATGTGGCCAAGTTGAGGAGGTGATTAATCCGATCCAGGACAGAGTATTTGAGGTACTTCGTACCATTCTTGGCAGAAGGATCGAGGTCGAGACAGATGTGGATATGCAGGAATTAGAGGATAGAATCAAGATCATCTTTTGCAAGGACGCTAATGTTACAGATGAGCAATATGATCAGATGTTTGCCACCATGCTCCTGATTGAAAGAACAAAGGAACTTGAATCTACTTGGGACGCAGCTCTTCTAGATGCATTCGATCAGGTCATCCACTTAGAAGAGAGTATGAAGAATCTTCCCAAGATTCCAATTGCAGAAATTGAAGGAATCGTGACAAGATTCATTGCATATGCCAAAAAAGAACATTGGAAAGGGAATAAGATTCTAGATGAAAGGTCGTTATAGATGACATGGCATCTTATTTGTCATTGGTTTATGTCTCCTAGGTTTTTGTGCCAAATTTAATATTTGGCTATGTATTTAATATTGTTCAGTAAAAAGGAGGCCATTTGTAACAAACCCTAATTAGGGTTTAGGTGTCATAATCTTGACCGTTGATCTACTTTCGATCTGGACCTTTCATTGTAATTGGGGATGCTATTTATACCCCCATTTTTCATTTCATTTGGTAATAGTGTAATAGTCAATAGTTGATGTAATAGAGAAGAGAGATTAGAGCTAGAAGCAATTTTATTTTGTAGCAAGATTGAGTTTTGAAGAGAGGAATTCAAGCAATTGTTGTATATGATGACTTGGAAATCAATAAAATATTGAAGTTATGGTGTTTTGTTGCAACTTTCTTGGTTATCTTCATGGTTGTTCAATTTACTTGAATCATGCTCAATCAAAGTAGTGTGTTAATTTGAAGGACATTGTGTGAGACTTGATCTTTGGTAGGGTTCGTAATCCAAACCACTAGCTTCTTGCTGATTGTAGGAACGCCTTGCGTGGTCGACTGGAGAATACTTTGAATCCCTCAATCTTCAATCATTATTGTATCTTGGATATGTACCTTCGTGGTAGTGTCTTTGATCTTTGATGCATTGGATATCATTTTGTTACCTTAGAAGATCGCATCAATTTCAATTGAGTTGTTATCTTATGGCAAAATTGAAGTTGGTTGAATCTTGCCAAGTCTTGTCCATACTAAGTCATTCATAGGGTTAGACTAGATTAGACCTCTTTCAAACCCTACTCTTTTGTTATTTTTGAAAAGCTTCTTAGTTTAGTAAAATCTTGAGCTTTCGGAATACGTAAGGCCCCTTGGAGGAAACAACAAATCACATCATACCGCTGGAAGCTTGTCCACACGTAGAGACCCTACTAAAAGAACCTTGGAGTCTACCTAACTGATCCTTTATGCGAATCTTCAGTAGTTAGAGACTATTTTCTCAAGAGAGGATAAGATGCCTATTGGTATTTTATTCTGTGTATGATGGTGTACAAAATACACGTCAACACTACCCTGGTTATCCATTGGTCGATTATTCCAGAGAAGATATGTGTCCAAATAATGCAATTATTTCATTAGTCAGAATTAAGTTTGTTGTAACAAACCTGTTGTGACCATTTCACACATCGCCCCATTGCAAATGGGGACCCCTGCTTTTTGCTTTCTAGGGTTTGTTTTTTAGGTCTTTTAGGGTTTTGTTTGTTAGCCTTTAACTTTCGAGGGTCTCCAAGGGGATCACTTGGATAGCAGGTCTTGCTTGAGTGAGGTCAAGTTGATGAGTGATGAAGTTTGGAATGTCCTGATCCTGAAATTTGGCTAAGTCTGGAATGTCCTGATCCTGAAATTTGGCTAAGTCTAGAATGTCCTGATCCTAAAATTTGACTAAGCCTTGAAAACTGAAAAATCCTCCAAAAACTAGATTTTGCAATATAGCTCCTGGAGGTCTGAAACCACTCTCAAACATCCTGAAAGTATATATGGAATATAACTTAAAGTATATGTCTCTTATACTTAAATGTTATATTCCATAAAATGATCCTGATGGAGAGTTCAAAATGTCAAAGTTCGCTCCTGACCCTTCCAGAGGGTCCAAAGCGAATTTCGCTCCTGACCCTTCCAAAGGGTCCAAAGCGAAAATCTCCATAAGACATTCTAGTTTGACCCAAACTTAGAACCAACTCGTTCCCAGGCATCTTTGAGGACAAAACACTTGTTTGGATGGAAAAATGTGAAAATGAAGTCAGGATTTTGGCCAAGATTAGGAACTTCGCTCCTGACCCTTCCAGAGGGTCCAAAGCGAAGATCAACCTAGGATTCATTTCTTGCCTTATTTGACCAAATTTTGATTTGCAAGGCATTTTGAAGGGAAAAGTGGACATGTTTGGACTTTGGAAATGTTTGAAAAGCATGCAAAATGATGAATTCTGGACAAGGAAGGCAATTTCGCTCCTAACCCTTCCAAAAGGTCTAGAGAGATTCCCAATAGCTCTCATCTTGCATTGAAAAAAGTTAAGTTTTGGACATAGATGAAACAAGGACAACTCCTTTTTGCCTCCTGAGGAAGTGTCAATTTGAAAAAGTGAAGGATTTTGTTGAAAACATAGAATTCGCTCCTGACCCTTGCTGAGGGTCCAGGGCGAAAATCTTGTGGTAGATGTTTTTTCCTTAGTTTTGGTTGAATTGAAATGCCAAAGGTATGATGAATAGTGAGATGAACTTAATAGAGCCCCTGATTCGCTCGAAGATGAAGGAATTTTGCCCAGAGGAGGAAATTCACTCTTGACCCTTACTGAGGATCCAGGGCGAAATTCTTTATAAGCACAATATTTTACCTCTCTTGGACATGAAATCATATTCATAGCATATCACAGGGTGAGATCTTACTTGACAAAGAGGTTTCAAAGTGAAAAATGGAACATTTTGGTTAAAATTGCAAAATTCGCTCCTGACCCTCTCAAGAGGCCCAGAGCGAAATTCTCAAAACACCTCTTTCTTGTAAAGAAAAAATGATTTTTATGGTTGGAGTGAAGGTGAAAAAGTATGTTTTATCCTGTGAAGACAATTTGAATGGCCAACAAAGGAGCAATCAAGCTAAATAAGGAAAATCGCCCTTGACCCTTGCTGAGGGCCCAGGGCGAAAATCCTAAAATCTCCCATTTTGCCTTGCAAAACAAAATCAAACTTGGATTGGGAGAAAGAAGAAAGATATTTCCTAGCATTGAGAGGTGGACTGAAGTTGGAATGATAAAAAATGAGCTACAAAAAGCAAAAATCGCTCCTGACCCTTCCAGAGGGTCCAAGGTGAAAATATCAAAAAATCTATTTTTCAACCTTGTTTGATTGAATCTAAGGCAAATTACAAGATTGAGAACACAAAGGCATGGAAATTTGCAAATATTGGTTGAGAAAATTTCAATTTTATCTAGTGAGCAAGTCTAGACAAGGGGTTCAAACCATCACTGTGGATATCTTGATGTTTAAGGAGTCTTGATCAAGCTTTAACATTCCTGAGCTAGCCTATAGCCTTTCATTAAATTTGCCTATTTCAAGACATTTGGAAAACTAAAGCAAGTTCGCATAAATTAAGGCATTCATAATTTGATTAATTAAATTCTAAGCCTTAAAACAAATGAAAAAACCCACCTTTGAAGCCTTGAAATTAATTTTCAAATTTTAAATGAAGGTGAGCACTCAAATACATTTATTTGCTTTTACAAGCAAGTCGGCCTCCTTTTAAGTGGGATTTTATCTTATTTTAAAGCTAATTCGCCAAGTCGGCCATCCTTCAAAAAGGGGGGTTTTATTTCATTTTTATTTCCTTTTGTCAAGTCAGCCTCAACAAGAATCAAGGTGAACACTCTATATAATGGGAGAGGTTCTTTAGCAAATTCAAATCATTCTTGCATTATCTCTCATGCGAATTTAAAGAGCATATTTGGAGGTGCGAAATTGGGCAAGCTGAAGGATAATTTCCAGATTTTGGAAGGTGTTGGAAGGTGACTTTTTGCCAAGTGTGGAGACTAAAGAAGGTGAAATTCATTTTGAAGGCTAATGGAGGCGTAATTCATCCAAGGGAGGACTATAATCTAAGCCTTGTCCATCAAAATCCGGTCTTCTTTTATCATTTTTCAAGGTTTTATAGTTAGGCTTTCAAAGGAGGAGGTATGAAGAATCATTTTGAAGTTCTTATTTAAGATTTATTTTGATTTCATTGCCATTAATTTAGAAAAATGAAGAATTCTGGATTTATCATGACATTTTCAAATTAATATCTTGAATCTTCCCTTTGGAGAGTCTTAATTTCATGCTTTAGGGTTTGATGCTCAAAGATTAACTTTAATCTTTTGTGTAGGCATCAAATGGAGACCCCGGAGTTCGAAGATCAACCACTTTGCGGACTCTCATCAAGGAAGATCAAGGCATCGACAAGGACAACCTTCTTCGGTTAAGCATCATCAGGAATAACCTCTTCCAATCTAGCATCATTAAGGGCGACCTTCTCCATCTATCCTCCAGTCCAGCATTTGAAGGAAGACATCACCAAATTGGCATCAACCAAGTATCTGACAAGGTGGCATCCCAGTCATCACTCCTCCAGTTGGGTTGGTCTACCTCAGCATGTCCAGATTCAATGTACCTAACTCATTAAAGGTGGCACAAACTTTGATGTACCTACCTCAGCTATCCATTGGTCGAATATTCCAAAGAAGACATGTGTCCAATTAATACAATTATTTCATTGGTCAGAATTGAGTTTGTTGTAACAAACCCTAATTAGGGTTTTCATTGTAGAATCTTGGCCATTGATCTCAAATTGATCTTAGCCATTGAATTGTATTAAGGGCACTATATAAGCCCCAACTCTTCATTTGTAAAGGCTAATAGAAAGTAGTTAGCTAATAGTGGATAGTCAGTTGATAGAATAGCACTTAGAGTAGAATAGAGAGAGAAGGCAAAGATTGTTGCCAAGATGTTGTTGTAAAAGGCTTGTAAAATTTCATTGAAGAAATGGTGAAATTTATGGGTCGATTCAACAATTTGCATGGTCTCTATACTTCTCAGATTTGATTTCATGTTATTAGATGAGTGGAAGAAATGTGTTTGATTGATGGTGAAATTCGTATATCCATACTACTAGTAGTTTGTTGATTGCAGACTTGCCTTGTGTAGTCAACTGGAATCATTCAGCTTAAGCTTAACTTCAATTGTCACTTATTCATTGATATGCATCAGCCTGATGGTGTCTATGCCTGTAGTGATGATCTGAACATCATAAAGCTTTCCTTCGAAGATCGCACTAACCTTGTGGAGATGGTCCTGAGATGTCAAAACAAGACTTAGTTAGAATTTCATCAAAGATCATTCATTGCTCCTACATTCTTAGTATTAGAGTTAGATCCTTTCCTCGCCCTCGTCCTTTTTTCTTTTTTCGAAATCTAAGCTAGTAAAATCTTGTGATTCCAGCAAATCAGACGTTTAGGTCGTCAAGTGTAAGTCCCCTTGTGATCCCAGCAAATCACATCATACCACAGAGAGCTTATCCACACGTAGAGATCCTACAGCAAAGAACCTTGAAGTCATCCCGATTGATCCTTTTCGCGACATCTTCAGCATTCGGAGACTTTATCCAATAGAGGATAAGGTACCTTTAGGTATTTTATTCTGTGTTTGGTCGTGTACAAAATACACATCAACAAAACCCTAATTAGGGTTTTCATTGTAAAATCTCGGCCATTGATCTAAGCCATTGAATTGTATTGTGGGCACTATATAAGCCCTGACTCTTCATTTGTAAAAGCTAATAGTTAATCAATAATAGCTAATAGTTAATAGTTAGTAATAGAGGCCAGAATAGTAGAATAGCAATTAGAGTAGATTAAGAAGAGAAGGCAAGACATTGTTGCCTTAATTGTAAAGACTTCTTTTCATTGAAGATATGGTGGAATATGTTGTTTCTTTGCAATGTGCATGGTCTCTTGTTGAATCTTCATTTTTTGATGATAGATGATTAGATTGAGTGAAAAAAATTGTTGAATGCACCTGCGTGGAATCTGTCTAGTCCATACCACTAGCCTCTTATTGATGGTAAGTACGCCCTGCGTGGTCAACTGGCATAAAATGAGCTTAATCTCAAGTCGTTACACGTCTATTGTTCATGCATTAACTTGAATGATGATCAGTATCTAATGGTGTCCGATTTGAATATATTTGAAGCATCCCCCAAAAGATTGCACTGAGTTGGTGTTGAATTGTTCAACTTGATGGTGAGACTCAGCCTAGTAGGACTCCACCCAGTCATTCATCCATCTTCTCGTGTTCTAGGTAGTAGAGTAGACTTCCTGAACCCTGCATCTTTTGCCATTTGTTTGTCTTCCAGTTAGTTAATAGGACCTGTGATTCCAGCAAATCAGATGTTTAGGTCGTCAAGTGTAAGTCCCCTTATGATTCCAGAAAAATCACATCATACCATAGAGAGCTTATCCACGAGTAGAGAACCTACATAAAAGAACCTTGAAGCTTCTCCAATTGATCCTTCTACGATATCTTCAGCATTCAGGAGCTTTATTCAAGAGAGGATAAGGTACCTTTAGGTATTTTATTCTGTGTTTGGTCGTGTACAAAATACACATCAACAGGTATATGATCCTCTTACCTGTCAGCTGCTCCTTGGACAGTGAGTGTTCGCTATCCTTTTTATGAATACCTTTGTGCCTCTGTGATAGTGACTGCACTTTCATGGACTATTAAAATAAGTAATAACGAAACAAAAAAATGATTGCACCATGACGGCTTATTACTCATAGCATTTAAAACCTTCACAAAACCCTACCCTTTTGCTTACAAATCCCTTGTCATCTATGCTTGGTAACAATATAGCTTCATCGTTCTCTTTTTGATGTCATTATTGCATGAGGAGCTGCCATAGCTTTCCATGGGCTATCTGTTATATGACCGCCTTTCACTATCTTTGTGACTGATGCTCTATAATTTTATCAGTCATAAGATGCACACAGTGATATATAGCCCTTGACTTAAACACATATATTCATTCTTGAACAATAACTTAAACACATGTATTCATTCTTGAACAATACTTTAGGCTGACTGTATTATGTGATTGGAGACTGCTTTTGTTGTGATTTATGATTCTTTTGCTCTAATGGCTGTGACAACCATTGTCTTCACTATATTTTATGATTGCAATCCTTAGGTGGAAGAGATTCTCTTGTGTTCTATGTGATCACAAGCTGCACCAATATAGTCTTTGATTATTTTTTCTTTGAAACCCTTGGCATTCAAGAAATTCTTGATGACTTTTCACATTAGGACTGCTCTTAGCTAATTTGATGTATCATCATTATTTTCCCTTAGATCACTGCTATGTATGATGTCCTTTTTGACTGGTCAAGGTTTGCATTTTAAAACTGCCCTTCCTATCATTCTTTAGTCCCTTTTTAACAGTCATAGGGTTGTCTTTACTACTGTCATCTCTTCATATCATTGGCTACTATATTATCTTTGCATCAGGTCTGTACTATTTTGATGATGCTTGTTGGTTGTCCAAGACTTAGATAAATCAAAGATGCCCTTTCTCTATCAAGCTTGGGTTGTATCTGAAAACTCCTTCATTGTTCATTAATCCCTTATGCATGATACCGTTGATGTGTTTTTCATGCACATGCGAACACAGAATAAAATACCAAGGTATCTTATCCTCTCTTGAACAAAATTTCCTCAAATGCTAAAGATTTCGCCCAAGGATCAATTGAGGAAGGTGTGATTGATTTTGATGATGAATTGACACAAGATTCAACTAGTTGATCCGGCAATGAAAATGAATGGGTATTCTTGGCTATCAAGGAAGATGATCTGGTACTTGAAGAAAAGGCCCTTGCTACTAAATTTGAAAACAAGGATGAATGGGTGATAGATAGTGGATGTTCACATCATATGACTAGAGATAAAATGAAGTTTCTATCTTTGCAAGAATTTGATGGTAGTTTGGTTAGATTTGGAGATGACAAATCATGTATGATCAAGGGAAGATGAACTATATCATTGGATGGTAAGCATGATATTGATAATGTTTATTATGTTGAAGGTTTAAGGCATAATCTTTTGAGTGTAGGATAGTTGGTGGATAAGGGATTTTAGTTACAGTTCAAGGATGAAAAATGCAAGATTATCAACATATCTGGATTGGAGATTGCAACCTGTACTTAGACTAAAGGTAACATCTTTCATTTTAACTCCGGTGAGAAGACATGTTTGATTGCAAAAATTGATGAGAGTTGGCTATGGCATAAGAGGTTGTGTCATGTGAATTTTGATTACATTGTAAAGATCAGTTCTACTAAGGCAGTTAGAGATATACCTAAGACTGTGAAGCCCTATAATCCGGTATGTAAGGAATGTCAAATGGGAAAGCAAGTCAAAACTTCTTTTAGGAGTATGCAAGACAAATCTAATGATGTTATTGATCTTATTCATACTGATTTGTGTGGTCCTACTAGAATCAAAAGTTTTCAGGGTGATAGATATTTTATGCTAATCATTGATGACTATTCTAGAATGATGTGGGTTACTTTTCTAAGGGAGAAAATTGAAGCATTCGAAAAGTTTAAAATCTTTAAAGCTAAAGTTGAGACATAGATAGGATTGAATATTAAATGCTTAAGGTCTGATTAGGGTCGATAATTCACATCTAGTGAATTTAACTGTTATTGTGAAAAGAATGGGATAAGGAGACAGTTATCTGCACCCTAGACACCTTAGCACAATGGAGTTGTGGAAAGGAAGAACAAAACTATCTTGGATGCGGCTAGAACTATGATGATGGAAGTTAATCTGCCTCATATCTACTGGAGAGAAGTTGTGAGAATGGCCATAAACACATTCAATAGAGTTCATATCAAAGGAGACATCGGTAAGAAAACCTATGAGTTATGGTTTGGTCATACACCTATAGTTAAGTATTTCAGAATCTTTGGTAGTAAATGCTATATCAAAAGAGATGATTCCATTGGAAATTTTGATCCCATATGTGATGAAGGGATATTTCTTGGTTATTCTAATGAAAGAAAAGCATATAGATGTTATAACAAAAGATTTTAGAGAATTGTGGAGAGAGATAATGTCAAAGTGGATGAGGAGAACATAAGTTAAATCAGAACTTATGAGAGAGAGCCGATAGTGGAAATGATCATAACTAAACTAGTAGTGCCTCCACAAGAACATAACGTTGAACCAGTTACTCCGGCAGTATCAAAATTTTTAGCAGTAACTGAAGATCAGAGTAGGGTAACAAAAAATCAGAAGACTCCTAAGTATGTTAGGTTAAATTATTCATAATATCAAATCATTGGAGACAAGAATAAAGGAGTGATGACAAGAAGAAGGTTGGAAGATGATGAGGTATGTTTAATTTCTAAAATTCAACTGACATCAGTAATTGAAGCATGTAAAGATGAATGTTGGATGAAAGGTATGGAAGAAGAATTAGATTAGATAGAAAAGAATAATACATGGACTTTAGTTCCTTGACCTAAAAATAAGAATTGTATTGGGACTAAATGGGTTTTTTGGAATAAATTGAATGAAGATGGACACATTGTGAGGATTAAGGCTAGATTGGTTTGTAAAGGATATTCTCAGAAGGAAGGAATTGATTATGATGAGACTTTTGCTCCGCTAGCTAGGATTGCAGCTGTGATATTATTTCTTGCTTATGCTGCCCATAAGAACTATAAGGTTTATCAGATGGATGTTAAGTGTGCATTTATGAATGGAGATCTTGAAGAGGAAGTTTACATTGAGCAACCTGATGGATTTTCAATTTTAGATGACAAAAACATGGTTTGCATGTTAAGGAAAGCTTTATATGGATTGAAACAAGCCCCTAGAGCTTGGTATACAAGATTGGATAAATATCTTTTGAAGCTTGGTTTCACTAAAGATAATGCTGACAATAATTTATATTACAAGATCACTGATGATGACATATTTATTGTTGAAGTTTTTGTTGATGATATCATTTTTGGAGGTGAGGATAAGTTATGTATGGAACTCTCTAATAATATGAAGAATGAATTTGAGATGTCTATGATTGGAAAGATGGAATTTTTCTTAGGTTTTTTAGATTACTCAGACTGATAAAGGTGTTTTCATCTGTCAAACTAAGTATGCTAGGGAGTTGTTGAAGAAATTTGGTATGGAAAATTCTAAACCGACTGGTACTCCTGTGGTTACAAGTGAGAAATTGACTAAGATAGATGCATCAACACCGATAAATCCTACAAGGTACAAATCTATGATTGAAGGTTTGTTATATCTGACTCAGACTAGACCGGATATAATGAATGGCATTTGTATTGTATCAAGATATCAGAGTGATCCTAGAGAGAATCATGAGAGCGCAGTGAAAAGGATTTTCAGGTATTTGCAAGGAACAACTGAATATGGTTTGTGGTATCCTAAATATGATGGCTTTACACTATGTGCATATACAGATGCAGATTGGGTTGGAGATGTTGATGACTAGAAGAGAACATCCGGTGGAGCTTTCTTTCTTGGAAAGAAACTTGTTTCATGGATCAGAAAGAAGTAGTCATGTATCTCTTTATCTACTGTTGAAGCTAAGTATGTTGTTGCTGCTACTAGATGCACACAAGCTCTATGGATGAAGCAAATGTTGAAGGATATAAGGGTGGATTGCAATGAACCGGTAGTTATTCATTGTGATAACTCTGCTTCTATTGACATATCAAAGAATCTAATATTTTATTCTAAGACAAAGCACATATCTATCAAGTACAACTTTTTGAAGGAGAAGGTGGAAGCAAATGAAGTCAGACTGGTTTATGTGAACACTAAAGAGAAGATTGCATATATCTTCACTAAACCCTTTCCTAAGGAATCATTTAAGTACTTCAGAGATAGATTGGGGGTTTCTACCCCTCAGGTAGAGACCTGAGTGATTCTGATTGGCATCAGTTCGGTATGCATTTACATAGCCACTATTCATTCCAGATTGATGTGTTGGTGCTACTACTCAGGGGGAGTAGTCAGTTGTGTGGTTTAGTGGATTTATGATTTTTCTTTGATGTTTATGTTAGATTTTTGACATTGATGTCAAAAGGGGAGAGATATATGTAAAAAAAAAATATTAACAAAATATCAATCAAAGGGGAGAGAACAGAGCTTAACAAGGATATCATTCATAGGGGGAGTTTGTTAACTTCATTGTAATATCATCTTATGGGAGATTGTTGGTTGTCTTCCTTTGGGGGAGACTTATTTGCATTTCTTGGCACTTGGATGTTTTTCACATCTAGTGTTGCCATCAATGCCAAAGGGGGAGATTTTTGGCAATTGGAAGAATTGATTATGTGTTGCATTGATGTTCTGTCATTGATGGCAACATCGACTATTTTGGTTGTTTACCAGTTTCCAGTAGGTTCCGGTAGAGCAGTTGGATTATGATATTGATATAGTATGCTCCAGTATGCTTTGGTTTGTGGAATTGGTTTGGATATGTCATTCATGATATTTAGATGTGTATCATGATCAATTGGTTTGGGATCTGATAACTCAGGAGCTATCATTTGTTCTAGTAATCCTTTTGGTCACTGGTAAGGGTTTTCCCGATACAGCTTTGTTGAAGATCTTTTGAAGCACTTGATAAGTGGTGTTGGTGCAACTTCTAGATAGATTTCAGGATGCTATTGGTTATCTTGTTCATGTTCCTATTGATCGGTGGTGTTGCATTGAGGATGAAACCTAATGCTATCTTATTCTACTAGGTTATGGACTGGTTTATGTAACATGTTAGTGAAGTATGGTATCGGTTTAGGGATAACTTCTCTCTCAATAACGACTGTAGATTTCTGATAAACATCTCTACAAATCATTATCTGGTAGGGAAAAGGGGATCTTAGTGGAGATAGCTTGATACCTCGAAATGAAATTCGTGACCTTCTCATTGGGATTTTGCTTACAATGAACAAGGTCAGCAATGGTGACCCTGCTACTAATGCTAGCTTGAAACCGTTTGAGGAAAAGGTCCATAAGCTGGTTAGAGGTACAAATAGAATGATTAGGTAAGGAGCTATACCATTCTAATGTTGTCCCCTTGAGGGAATGCGATAACAACTTCAACAAAATGAAATCCAGACTATGGTAATCACTACACATAGTCATGAAGGAATCTATATGAATATTCGGGTCCCCATCACCATTGAATCTATCAAACTTTAGAGAGTCAATAGTAGTCGAAAGGATAGTTTTAAGGATGGTAATGTCTAGGGGACTCTTCCTGTAGTACGCAGGCAAGGATGATTGACTGTAAGAAAAAGCTAGGTTAGTGAGCTGCAACTATAATTGACCCATGTTCTGCAGAATGGTGTTCAATATGGGATTAGGAGGTGGAGGTGCACCACCACCTCCACCAGATCCTCCAAGAGAAACCGAGATACCTATAGATGTAGTGCCAGTGCTGATCACCAAAATCTGAGCAGTGGTAGAGGAAGAGGTCAAACTACTAGCCATTCCTATGTAGCCCAAGGGAGTGAGTGAAGCACTAACATAAGGTATGGTGGAGTCCACCATGTGTGCACTCAACCTTGGAATGCCAACACCAACTTGGAAACTGAAGGCATCATATTGATTGTCCACATGGGGTGCATTTTCCAAGGGCACATGGTTCTTAACAATCATGGACAAGGACCTCAAAATCTCCAAAATGCTTTTGTCAGAGATCAACATGTCCCTCAAGGTACTCATGATATGACCGACTTGGGGGAGGACATTCTCTCTGTTCAAGAAACCCTCGAAGTCTCTTAGATTCTACTCCAACATATTGATTTTGTCAAAGTCTACAGTGACTACAGAATCATGATCGACAACATGAGGGAAAGACAGGGTAGAACTCTTAGGAGAGGGCCCCCCAGTCAGAATAGATTTTAGACTATGAGAGGCCAATAACTTATTGGGATCAGGAAACTACTTGCCCTACATGGTGTCGGGTGAGGAGGACTGTAGTGATCAGGGGGAAAAATCTACCTAGATGACCTCCTGACTATGGCTCCTCTTGCAATCTGAGTCATAAAGCTCATAGACAAGCTATACGACGTTCAGGACCACAACACAGGGGCACACAAAAAGGTTTTGTTGGATGCTAAAATTTTGTTTTGTTTAAATGTAGGTGCTGAAAGAAAAGAAATGCAAAAATGAACTAGATATAAATGTTTTGTGTTGTTTTTTGTTTTCTTGTTTTCTCTCATTTTTTTTTCTTTTTTAACTTTTTGATCTTTTTAGATTTTTGAACTTTTGAGAAATTTAAAATCTTAATGAAACTAGATGAAATAGAAAGTAAATGATGCAAAGATAATTTTGGTTCACGTCGGGTTCACCAAAATGTAAGGGAGGAGATTTGTCACCTCAAGGATGAGGGATCCTCAAGGACAAACTAACCCTTCATTACCTCTTCGAATTGGCACTAAGATGAGTCAGGGGATAACAAAATTATGCAAAAAGTGTTAGACACCTGAGAGGCATCTTTGGACGGCTCTGCAAAGCTTCTATCTTCGAGACGAGCATGTAGAGCTAGGACACCAATGCATCATGGTGTTATCCTATACAAACGAAGTGCAGAACGTTGACAGAGAGTCTAGGATGTACTAACAAAAAATGCTAAAATAACAAAAAGGTACCAAACTATTAATAAATATAGATTATGAATCAAAACAAGAGAGTGCAAGGAAAATAAAGGAAATGTTACAATGAGTCCATGCTTTGAAGCCTCCTGCAACTTGATGTCCTCCTCACGATGATATTCCTACACACATATGAGAGGAAAATGTTGGGGTTATTTTTTGGAGTCTACCTAAGTCAAACCCTCATTTTGGTGTTTCCACCTCCATGAACAACGCAAGAATCCACAGAAAGAGAGAGATGATAAAGACAATAAATAATGCAATATGAGGTTGGAAATAAAGATTGGAAAGTGAAAAAGAGAGGTTTGAGTAGACTCCCCTTCCATGAACAATCGTTAGAGTGCTGGTGTGAAGTGCTTGAAATGCTTGAAAATGCTTGAAGTGCTGCAACAATGGTGGTGTTCTCCAAAATAATCTCCAAGAGCTCAACCTACAAGAAGGAATACCAAAATGCCAAAAAGAATCTCCTCAAATGCCTCTAACATGAAAGATAAAGGCATGATAAGGAATTTAGATGTCGGTGGGTGCATGCAGAGATGTTATGATTCCTTTCAGGTGCAAGCGTAATGCTCAAACAACCACCTATAGACTATTAGATTTGCGGGATGATAGCATGCCACATGGATGTCCCCGCGTTGTGCTTTAGTCCCCGAAGGTGACAAGTTGGCGGAGTTGGTAATACTTTGGTTGGAGTTGACAAGGATAGCCTAAGTGGAAAAAAGGACAAAGTGGCGGGGTCCGACCTCCAATAGCATGGGGGAAGGCACCATTTGTTGCGTTTATCACTAAGGGGTAAGATTTTTGACACTACAATCTTCAAGGTAAATTAGAGTACTTTCGTTAATTCATCGTACAAGTACTTAATAAATTTAATCCATTCCAACATCTACATGTGTCCCCTCAAATGGGATGCTAAGTGTCAAGAATCTTTTATAAAATTGAAGGATTGTATACTGTCACCACCAATACTAATGTCGCCTATTGAGAGTAAACCTTTGATCTTATACATCTTAGCTACATCATTAGTATTAATATATCTCTTAGCACAACATGATAATTCAAGAGAGATATTTATTGCATCAACCACACTTTGGTGGGATACAAACTTAACTACACCTATTTCAAGCATGCATGTATTGAAATTTTTTCTTCACAAAATATTTTTTATTACATGTTTAATTACCAACAAAGCTCATAAAAAATATCAATCCCCTAAAGTATCTTCTCAACAAAGCAACACTCACAGGTAGATTGGCTAAGTGGGTTATGATCTTCAATTATTCTGACATTGAGTATATAGATAGAGAGGTAATAAAAGGACAAGTCATAGTGGATCAACTAGTAGATATAACAACAATAGATAATATATTGATATCAAACTCCTCTAATAAGTGAATATTCATTGTAGCATCTTTAAGATAATATAAATTATATTTTAATTGCTCATTTACACAACATGGTTTTGCATGGAGAATTATTTTTATCACACCATAAGGGGATTGTATTCCTAAGTTATATAGATTGTTTTTCCCCTACACTAATACTATTATTGACTATGAATCTTTATCATAAGACTTTGGAAAACTATAGAATGGAAAATCAGGGATCTACATGTCTATGGTGACTCACAGGTAGTCATGTGACACGTGTATGGTGAATAATTAACCAAAGATGAAAATATTATGCCTTACAAGATAACATGGTTGATAGCTTCAATTACTAATTTCAATCCATTATGTCAAAGTAGATTACTAGAGTCAACAATAAAGTAGTAGATTCCATGGCTACAATCAGGTCTCAATTTGGTAGGGCTCATAACATACAACAATGTGAGTTCTTGTTGGAACAACTTCTTATCCCTACTTTTAATATTTCCAAATCTAAGCTTGTGTACAAAATTGTTGGTCTCAATTCTCCCTAGTACAAGGATATCTACAATTTCCTTCTTGATCAAATCCTTATGTCTAACCTATCTACCTGTAGTGTCATAAAATTGCACCTCCTACAATTTTAACTACATTTGAGGTCCTCACCTTGATGATGACACCCTCCTTCCTGACCAAGACCCCTTTCCGCACCTTCACCCTTGGGTTCTTCCTTTCTCAAGACCTGTTCCTGCCTCTAGACCTTGTCCGAGCCCTGAAATAGGGTTGGATAGGGGCGTGGCGCCCCTGTACCCACCTCTTAGGGTGGTCCTATAATGGGTCATCCTGATCACCTATGCACAATCCAACTTCAGGGTTTACATTTCCTCTTTGTCGACCTTCAGTGATTGAAAATTAATCCTTGAGACATGTATAAAAGGAGATTCAATTCCCTCATTTTTGGGAGAGGCGAAGTTGATCATAAGAAAGCATAGGCGAAGATATACATCATCAAGCATTCAAGCATTCAAGTCTTCTTTATTCATCCATTGGAGAAATATTATAACATTCATTTGCAAGTATGTATGTGTGTTAGGGTTTTGTCATGTTACATGTCATTTCATTTAACACTTGTGATTACATTCAAGAAGCAAAGAAATCATCATCAATAAATTGTAGATCTACAAGGTATACATTTCCATTGTTTACATTCAAACATTTGCAATTACTTTCTTTCAAGGTTGACACAAACGAGGTTTGAATGAGGCAAACCCCTATCCACAACCCTTCTTCCCTTCTTTTTTGTGTGTAGGTTGTAGGTGCGCAACTATAATTGCAGGTTTAGGCTTCATTTACAGAGACCGGAGAACCCTTTTTGTTTCGCAGATTTTGTGGAGGACCATGTACACTGTTGCCACGGTCCTGACGAATTTCCTCCAAATTTACAAGGCAAATCCGTATTAGTCTAATTAGCTCAGATCCAAAGTTACAACACGATCGCAAACTAGTAGCTCCTCATTTCACTCAATTTCTCTCTTTGTTCCACATAGTCAACAAGTCAACTTTTCTATTTACAAAAGAGGGCCAATCACACTTCAACCCTAGAAATCCACTTGGAATTCACATCCTTGTTTCCCTTGGATTTGGATCATTCAAGCCCCTCTTTTGAATGTAAAGTTCCTCGAAGCGAAAATCATCCTAGTGACTTTCTTTCTCTCTCCTAGATGGGGAGTCACTAGGGTTCAATTTTCCACTTTACATTTTGGTGAACTCGATGTCTTACACATCAATTCTGATTTCTCATTATTAGATCTGATTAATTTCTATTTCAAATTCAAATATTTCATTTCCAAGTTTGATCTATTTGCAAATTTTAGAGGTTAATGGCATAAAAACCCTAATTTTTCATTTTGAGAAAACTAAGCTTGTGAAGTGTAAAATTTTAATTACTTGTTTCAGATCTGATTTCTATTTCAACATTGCAATTCAAATTTGTCTCTTTATTCTGAAAAATTCAGTGGTTAAATCATAAAACCCTAATTTTTCTATTTTAAACCTTTGACTGCAAGTTTGATCGATCTAGACATCTCCAAATCGGCTGCTTTTTTGGATTCCACATTAAAATCATAATTTCTATCATCCCTAAAAATTTCAAAAAAAGTTGGTCAGACGATGTGCACTTTCGCCACGGTCCTTGACTTTTTCCCCAAAATTTTGGGAGACAAAATTGACTATATTTTTCTACTCAAACCTAAAAAATAGGCATACTTTATCAATTTTAACACCCTCTAAGGTCAAACACAAATTCAAAATTCATGAAATTCACAATTTCAAATAATTTTCATAAATAGGTCCTAATTTTAGATCTTCTTTTCTAGTAAATTCAACTTTTAATTAAAAGACTTTCAATGACAATTAATAAATTGGATTTACTTTCTCTTTCACATATGATTACATTGCTTTTTGCATATATTTTCTACAATCATGTGTCGGATAAGAGTTTATTTTATTTCCTATTGCTTTTCTTTATTCATAACACTTGGTTATATTGTGTTGTTAGGATTTCTAAATTATTTTCTTTTCAATTAGATCTCAAAGCTTTCATGTATCATTTATGTTGCATTATGGTGATGTTGTTAACAAAATGCATTTCCTATGTTAATCACCTTAAAGATTTTGTAGATACTAAACCTAGAGATCCTAACCTTTGTACCTCTCCTAGGGTATCTTGTGTGAATGAGATGAGACCTAATGCTTTAACTAATGATCTCTGTAAAAAAGAGCAAGCATTGGAAAGTAACATGAATCCATCTTTTTCTCATACACACACCCTTAAGCAAGGGGGGCAAAATCAAAACATCAAAATTGTTACATCTTTAGACGCTCCTTATTGTCCTAAGACCTATCTTCAACATCAAAGTATATGTAGGGAGGATGGTGTCATGCATTTTATTCATGACCTTTCCTCTTGCATAGAAATAACTAAAAATGAGCTTTTAGATGAAGAAGATTTTCTTCCCCAATCTTCCAAAAAGGATAAGCTTGATAAAGGAAAGGAGATTGTCATTTCACATGATACTCCTTCTTCATCTACAAATCCTTTTCTTCCTCCTTACACATCAGATTTGAAAGAAATTCATGATCCTATTCCTCCATCTAGTCAATTTCAACATTCTTATAGTCGTGGCTTTCATATAATTACAAAACAAGGTTTTAAAGGACAAGGAATTGGAAAATTTGAGCATGGAATTCATGTCCCTATAAATCCTCCCACACAAACTACTACAAGAGGCCTAGGAAATGGTACCCCTCTTTCCATGGATGAACTCCTTAGGCTCCAAAACTTTAAAGATTATCTTCAAAAACAACAAATCAAAAGAGCCCGTAAGAGTGCTTCTTCTTCAAAGCGTCCTTTTTGTTCATTTCACCAAACCCATGATCACAATGCTGATGATTGCCCTAATTTTCAAAAATCTATTCAAGATGGCATCGATAGTGGAAAAATTAGAATTGTGGATAATCAACCTTCCTCTCCTAACAAACCCTCTCCTTTATGTCAAGATGATATTTACCATCCTAACATATTAGCTGCACGAATCTATCGGAGATTGAAATATGATAAGAACATTTCCTTTCCTCCTCAAAATAAAAACAAAAATCTTAAGAAAGTGAAAGGTATTGAATACTGCATTTTTCATGAATTATATTCACATTCTCTTGGAAAATGCTATGCATTTAAGAAATTTGTTCAACTGCAATATGACCTTGCACAAATTTGTCTCACAATAGATCTAGCTGTATTTCTTGGTAAACACATAGTGCCTTAGCACTTCTTTTCCCTTCATGTTGCTCTTCACCCTATGACATAACTAGACCATTTAACGGGAGCTCTTTATCATTTGTGGTGGTATTGTTTCAATTTTACATAGTTTGGGGCATCAACATGAAGTCCATTTTTCTTCTTCTCTCTATACACTTGTGCATTATTCATTATTAGATATTTTTTCTAACATAAGAATCATTCCTATGTGAGCATATAATTGTTCTTGGGTTTCTTTGCTGACGAGAAGCTTCTTTAATCAATAATGAAACTCCTATCTTTCTTTCATTCTCTTGGAAAGTGTATCTTTTCTATGGCTGCGATTATTCTCAAGCACGATATGCCTCCTTGCATGGAATGATCTCTTGGGACGTGCATGTTCCTTCCTTTGGAGAATTTGTTCCATTAGGAAGGCATATCACTTGAAAATAAACACCATTGGAAAATATATACCCCCTTTTCCCCTTGTCCTTCTTACTTGGGGGGCAAGGATTTTAGCTCCTATCCCTTTCTCTATATCTTATGTATCACTATTTCCTTTAGGGGCTGCATTTTAAATTAATCCCCCTTGGGGAATATCTGATACCTTTTTTCTTCCTTTCGAAAGATTACCACTTCTTGAGATGTGTATTTTACATATACTAATGCCTTTTCTTGCATGCAAGTACATTGTGCATTTGATTATGTTAATCTATCTCTAAAACATCGTGTAGGTTCTTCTCATTGTCCCTACACTTGGGGGGCAATGATCTCTCTCTCTCTAAGGATCCACTCTTTCCTATGTTGTGGATGGTGTGAGTTATATTACTTGATGTCATTCCTTGTGTAGAATTGTTGTTGTTCACTTGAGGGTTCTCTCTTATATAAAAGAGGTGCAAGTCCTTGACTACAACCTCTTTCACATTTGGTAATGTAAATCTATGATAAATTCACCCATCCCTTGTGGGGCTAAAAGTGAATCGTCCTTCATCAAGAATCCCTTTCACCTAGGAATAGAAGGAAGGATTGCATTTTAGTTCTTTCCTTTGCTTCATTCTAGAAGATATTATATTTATCTAAGACAACTCCTCTTGGGGGTATATGTATTTTAAATTAATATCTCTTCTCCTCCAAGGATCACCTTTACACTTATAGTAAGATATCTCTTTTCAACTATCTTATCCTTGCTTGAAGAGTATTCCCTCTCTTGCTTGGATTTATGACATTGTTGCATAACAGATATCTTCTTTGTGACAAAGGTAGTATCCTTGTTCTTATTTCCTCAAGATATCAACATTAGTATATGTTGACATCTTAAGGGGGGAACCCACACTGCTCCTTTGTACTATACTTCTCTCACACATTGTACAATGGGACATTCTTGGAACCAGAGGGATTCCTCTTAGAGAAAGATGTCATCACTTTTCTTGTACAGTGAGACATTCTTGGTACCAGAGGGAAGCCTCTTAGAGAAAGATATCATCACTTCTTCTTTCTTGTATAGTGGGTCATTCTCGTAACTAGATCATAGACTCTTAGAGTGAGATGATGTCACTTTTATCCTATGCATGGTGATTATTCTTGGAACCAGAGCACAGATTCTTAGAGCGAGATATCACGTCTTTCGTGACACTTGTACTATACATTCTATATAGTTTGTAGCGTACTCAGGCATAGACTCATATGAGGCACTTCGAACCTCACTTTCACACACATGTGCTTGAGGTTGAGTGGAACTAATGGTGTTCCCACTATCCTCCCTTACATTTTTCACCCAGATGGGCTCTGAGGGCTAGATTTCCATGTCCTTCTCTCCATGGATCACCTAGTTGTAGGGGTGAGATGTACATGGTTTCTCTCTTGTCCGCCTTTCTTCTCATGGATCACCAAAGTATGTATTCATGTCCTCTCTCTCCTTCCTCTCATGAACCCATAGTTTTTCTATTGATGGTTCATGGATGATGTCAGCTTTTCTCTTTTATGTGATTGTTTGTGTTTATGAGATGGAATTGGTCTTTGTGTCTTGATTAGTTATTGAGACATCTAAGTATCGAGGTCTCTTCGGCTAGTTGGTTTGTTATCTTGTGTCTTGTTTTTGTCATGTGTCTTTTGCGCTTTGTTTTTTTTTGGTGTGTCTTATTCCTTTTTGTTTTTTGTGTGCTCTTGCATATGTTTGAGTGAGTTAAGATCCTAGGATTGGGGGCTTTTGTTCCTTAAGATTAGTGACATCTTATACTCCTTGTGGTATTGCTCCTTATCTCTCATCTTCATCTCTATTTCTTCTACTTTACCGGTAGTAGTGGCGTAAGCCATACTCCCGCTAAAGTGGGGGATAAATGTAGTGTCATAAAACTATGCCTCCTGTAATTTTAACCACATTTGACGTCCTCACCTTGGCAATGACACCCTCCTTCCTGACCAAGACCCCTTTCTGCACCTTCATCGTTGGGTTCTTCCTTGCTCAGGACCTGTTCCTTCCTCGAGACCTTGTTCGGGCCCCAAAATAGGGTAGGACAGGAGCATGGCACCCCTATCCCCTAGGACAAGGGCATGGCACCCCTGTCCCCACCTCTTAGGGTGGTCCTATAATGGGTCTGTCCGATCCCCAATGCACAATCTGACTTTGAGGTTTGCATTTCCTCTTTCTTGGCCTCTGGTGATTGAAAATTAATCCTTGAGACATGTATAAAAGGAGATTCAATTCCCTCATTTTGGGGAGAGGTGACGTTGATCATAAGCAAGCATATGTGAATATATACATCATCAAGCATTCAAGCATTCAAGTCTTCTTTATTCATCCATTGGAGCAATATTACAACATTCATTTGCAAGTATGTGTGTGTGTTAGGGTTTTTTAATTTTGCATGCCATTTCATGTAACAATTGTGATTACATTCAAGAAGAAAAGCAATCATCATCAACAAATTGCAGATCTACAAGGTATACATTTCCATTGTTTACATTCAAGAATTTGCAATTACTTTCTTTCAAGATTGATTCCATAACTGAGGTTTGACTAAGGCAAACCCTTATCCACAACCCTTCTTCCCCTCTTTTCTGTATGTAGGTTGCAAGTGCATAGCTGTAATTGAAGGTTTGGGCTTCATTTGCAGAGACTAAAGAACCCTTTTCATTTCACGGATTTTGTGGAGGACCATGTACACTATTGCCACAATCCCAATGACTATCCTCCAAATTTGTAGGGCAGATCCGTATTAGTCAAATTAGCTTAGATCGAAAGTTACAGTGTGATCCTGAACCAGTAGCTCCTCATTTCACTCAATTTATCTATTTGTTCTACATAGTCAACAAGTCAACTTTTCTATTTACAAAAGAGGGCATATCACACTTCAGCCCTTGCAATCCACTTGGAATTCACATCCTTGTTTCCCTTGGATTTGGATCTAGTGGATTCAAGCCCCTCTTTTGAATGCAAAGTTCCTCGAAGCAAAAATCATCCTAGTGATTTCCTTTCTCTCTCCTAGGTGGGGAGTCACTAGGGTTCAATTGTCCACTTTACATTTTGTAAAATTGTGCCTCCTGCAATTTTAACCACATTTGAGGTCCTCACCTTGGCAATGACACCCTCCTTCCTGACCAAGACCCCTTTCTGCACCTTCACCCTTGGGTTCTTCCTTGCTCAGGACCTATTCCTGCCTTCAGACCCCATTTGGGCCCCAAAATAGGGCAGGACAAGGGCGTGGCACCCCTGTCCCCATCTCTTAGGGTGGTCCTATAATGGGTCTACCCGATCCCCTATGCACAATCCAAATTTGGGGTTTGCATTTCCTATTTGTCAGCCTTTAATGATTGAAATTTAATCCTTGAGGCATGTATAAAAGGAGATTCAATTCCCTCATTTTGGGGAGAGGCAAAGTTGATCATAAGCAAGCATAGGGAAAGATATACATCATCAAGCATTCAAACATTCAATTCTTCTTTATTCATCCATTGGAGCAATATTACAACATCCATTTGCAAGTATGTGTGTGTGTTAGGGTTTTGTCATGTTACATGCCATTTCATGCAACACTTGCGATTACATTCAAGAAGAAAAACAATCATCATCAATAAATTTCAAATCTACAAGGTGTACATTTCCATTGTTTACATTCAAGCATTTGCAATTACTTTCTTTCAAGGTTGATTCCACAATCGAGGTTTGATTGAGGCAAACCTCTATCCACAATCCTTCTTACCCTCTTTTCTGTGTGTAGGTTGCAGGTGTACAATTGTAATTGCAGGTTTGGGCTTCATTTGCAGAGATGGGAGAACCTTTTTCATTTCGTGGATTTTGTAGAGGACCATGTACACTGTCGCCACGGTCCTGACAACTTTCCTCCAAATTTGCAAGGCAGATCCATATTAGTCTAATTAGCTTAGATTCGAAGTTACAATACGATCCGGAACCGGTAGCTCCTCATTTCACTCAATTTCTCTCTTTGTTCCACATAGTCAACAAGTCAAGTTTTCTATTTATAAAAGAGGGAAAATCACACTTCAACCCTTGCAATCCACTTGGAATTCACATCCTTGTTTCCCTTGGATTTGGATCTAGTGGATTCAAGCCCTTCTTTTGAATGTAAAGTTCCTCCGAGCAAAAATCATCCTAGTGACTTCCTTTCTCTCTCCTAGGTGGGGAGTCACTAGGGTTCAATTTCCACTTTACACTACCATACAATGTAAGACCGTAGTTTGCCAATCCTCTCGCTATGTTATCATTTAAGATATCCTATACCATAGGAGCCTAAAAATACCTCTTCTTAGGCATCTTAACTCAAGTGAAGTACAAACTACCTTATACAAGGTACATGATGATATATGTGGAGCTCATTTTAGTGTCCCAACCCTAGATAAGAAGTTAATGGGAACTGGATATTATTGGCCTACCATGTAACAAGATGCCTATCACTTCATCAAAAAGTATCATCAATGTCAAATACATGGAGATCTTATTCATGGACTAGCACAAGAACTTCAACTAATTACTTCTTTATGGCCCTTCTCCCAATCAAGACTCAACCTTGTACAAAAGATTCACCCATTTCTTCAAATGGAAACAAGTTCATCATTATTACCACTAAGTATTTTACAAAATGTATCAGGACCATTGTCATCACATACATCACCAGTAAAGAAATTACAAAATTTATCATCAACTATATCACTTTTTGGTATGTTTACCATTCTCAATTATTACATAAAATAATCATCCCTTCAAAAATTAGGATGAGCATGATATTTGTGACAAGTTCCACATCCAACACCAATTTTCCACACCTTACTACTTGCAAAGTAATGGTCAAGATGAGGTATCTAATAAAACTATTCTAAGAAATCATCAAAAAGACTATCAATGAAGTTGATCATGATTGGCATATCCAAATAAAACCCTACCCTATGGTCTTACCACACTAACATCTGTAATCCTATAGGTGTTACTCCATACTCTCTAATATTTAGTTCTAAAGAAATATTACTTATAGAGGTTGAGCTACCATCTTTGAGGGTCTCTATGCAATGTTTCATTTATGACAAAAAGTATAGAGTCTCAAGACTACATGAGTTACAATCGCTAGATGAGAAAACATTTATCACTAAACCATCTTCAAGCTTACCAATTTTTTTTTTTGTAGCTATAGTAAAAGAGTCCAAGTCTGAACCTTTTCTATTGGTGATCTATTACTGAAAGAAAATCAAAACAATCAACTTGATAGATAGAATCCAAAAAAAAATGAGCCTAACTAGTTGGGTCACTACATTGTCATGCAATAGCAAGTGGATCTAGTGTGTATCAACTTTTTTCACCTAAAGGTGAACTACCTAAAGATCCAATCAATATAATTAACCTTTGTAAGTTATACACATGAACCTTGGGGTATCCCACTCAAAAAATAAAATAAAAAAGTAAAAAAAACCAAAACAATTGTCACCTTGATGAAAACCTCGCAAATAGAAATCTTGTGTGACACCAAAAAAAAGAAAGAAAAATAATCTATCCTATGGTGAAAACCACTTCAATGGTGCCTTTGGAAAGTACCATAGTGAAAACCTCTTACATGTGCCATATGTAGTATGTCATGCTCTTCCATTTGTCATAATTCAATCTAATTTTTCAACCGCCATCCATGATAAAGGTGGTCCATTGCCATTCATAATAAATTTCATCTTCATTCATCCATAATAAAACCTTTCCACACCTATCATCACCTAATATTTGTTGATATTTAGGATCACTTTCTCCCATCTCATATCATAATAAAGTCAATCCATCTCACTCATTCCATAATAAATGATTTTGTATCTTATTGAGGCATTCCTTGACCTAGTATTTAGGGTTGGATCTTTGAGGTCACAACAAAGGATATATTACACTTGCAATTTCCATGATAATTCTCACAATCTACCTTCCATTATAAATTGTTCACATGCCATAATAAAATTTCACACCATCACCATTAATCCTTTATAATAAATTGTCTCTTGATAAGACATCGACACTTTGAATAGACACAAGCATTACACAAAACACTTATCTTCATAAATTATGGACTAATAGACAACTACCAAGCTATCCTATTTCCAAAATAAATAACTTCCTATCAAATTTTACTATCCTTATAACAATATCATGCCTTAATAGACACATCTTGCCTACAATAGGAATCTTATCCAACATCATCTAATGAGAAAAACTCATATTTACCAAGAAGATCTAAATGGTCTTTGATTTGTTTGGTTAGTAAGTCTTTTATTTTTCTTTATTTATCTTATATCATGTTCCTATACTACTCCAAGATATCTACAAGTAATTAGAAGAGTGAGGATGGATCATGATCACAATTTTTTGAATGTCGTTTAAATTATGGTATACATATTATTGGTAAAACTAAGTTCTATGTGTGTGATTAGTGTTCCATCTGGCATAATCAATCACCCTATGCAAATTAAAGGTCATCTAATTCTTTTTTTGCATCGATATTATCTTTCTATGTGGTTACTTCCTCACATATTCAGATAGTTCTATTGTCACTAGTATGAATCGAGTCATTCCTTGTTTGTAGTGTTATTATCTATGCAGAGGGATAGTTTTGATGCCTTGGGCTTACCATACCTTGGTGAAAATATATTCATTTACGAAATGAAAATTCTCTATGATAATAAATATGCACTAGTGAAAGAACAATGAAAGCTCAAAGTCTAATCAATCTATTAATTTGCTATCAAACAATCTTAATCATCAAATCTACAAAACATGTCATGCTATCTATTTTATCTAATCCATAAAACATATTCATATTGGTATTTATCAACACTTGTATATTGTAAACTTTAACATTCTTCCCTTCTTACCAACCACTCTTCTCATTATTTATTTGACCATCCCTACAGTCATTTTGTTTTATTTTCATAACACACAAAAATAACTGCATCCATGATATCATCATACATCTACACACATGTTATTAGATCAATATTTCATGAGAAAGAGACTAATTTTAGAGCCTACCTGAAGGGAAACAAAAGATTTTCTCAACTTTAAAATACTAAGATTAGCTTAACACAATCTATGACTTGTATCAATCATGCATCATCTTGCATTAATACTACTTGAAAGAGACAAAATCAAAGAATTCTAAGAATGAATCACAAAAACATCATCAAATCTTTCATTCAACACAACACATGAAGTATCAAGAAGGAAAAATATCATTCTTTTATTAAAATCTAGAAGGAATTGTTGATACAAATCTGAAAATGATTCTAATACTAAGTTACAATTTCTTCTTAAGCTTGAAAGAGATTTGAATAGCTACAATACAAGCTAGGAGAAAGAAAATAACTAGAAAAGAATGAATAAGAGAAAAAGATAAATAGAAGGAGCTGCACCTTATTGAAAGTTGTGACTAAGGTCGAACTCTAGCTCCAAATTATTGTCCTCTTCTTGGAGTCTTCTCCAACTTTGCATGAATGTGACCTCTTTGATCAAATTTGATAAAAAAGAATGTGTAAAGGAACCTCTAACTACTACAAACTATCTATGAACTACTTGAAAGTTGTCTTGATTCATATTTTAACCATATGTGGGGCTCTAACTGAAATGCAACTATTGTTTTTTCTTTGAAAACTTCATCTTTTCAAGCTTTGATTTGATGTATAACTGAAATTCTCACCTCTTGCCATCTCAACTAGCCCTTGTATTGATTCTTGAACTAGACCTTCAAACTATTTGATGACCTAAAATTGTCTCATGAATTTCATTTTTGCTACCTTTATCCCTTAGATCATTATTGATTGATAATAAGCTTCTTACTCATTTACATGACTGCAAACCTTATCTAACCATGCTTCATAAATTGTCATCTGCTACTTTGAGTGTTCTTGTTCATGACAATTATTACTGTCTAGACCTACTGCATGTCTTTCACATTTTTTCTTTCATGAAGATCCTTTGAACCGTTGTTATATATCACTATCAATGTGAACTTTCCCTTGAGATATTGTTCATCATGACAATGTTTACAGTCTCCTCTTTGTCCTTTACTTACTCTGTAATGTTTTATATCCCTTGGAATTGTGCATATACCTTTACTTTGTGTTGCCTTGCTGAATCTAGAATCATTGTCTTCCATACTTGTTGACTGTGTTAAGATATATTACTGCTTTGTAAGATAGTTATTTACAATTGTTTCTAACTCAATGGATGCCTCCATGCAGTATGTTTTTTTATTGATGAGGTTGTGCCTAGCCTCAACAAAATATTTGTTAATACTTTACACAAGGAAGACAACTATTGCCTTTTGAAAACACTCTCTATCTATACCGTAGCCTTTATCTACTATCTTTTCACTATAAGACTCCCTTATGAGCATAAGGTTCTGGCTTTGATCTCTGATCTACAATCTTGTAAGCTTCTTATTATCTATTTTGCATACTGTGATTAGTCTTCATTGTCTTGTCTACTTTGTTCTTTCTGAGATAATCATCTTGAATGTGGCTTCTATTGTATGGGTTGTTCTTAGGTCTGGAAGCTCCCTTTTCCCAATATTTTTCATAAGGTGGCTATGTATTATTTTCAATCATCATATTTATCTAAAAATTTGTCTTAGACCTACCATTAGAGAAGACTGTTCTCTTAGATATCTCACTGTGGTAGGGCTCTTTGTCCATTGAAATTCTCAAAACACTTTCACAAGTTTGATAATGCCTTGTAGAAGGATTTCATGGCCATGAACTTACCTTTGTGGTTTCTATTTGGTTATCTTCTTATTCTTTGTATTCCCTAAGACTATAAAAGTATTTGTATATTGTGGTTACTCAGTCTCATCATTTGACTATACCTTCGATTTGGTTGTTGTCTATACTTTGGTAGGGATGTTTGTTCATACTCGATATATTTAGGGATTGTATTGAGTTCTTTGGACCTTTCCTTTATTTTTTGATGAGAGGATCCTTGAAAATTCCAATCTAGACTAGGTATTTTGGTAGACTTTGTCAACTTACTATCTTTTTTCATTCTGCTACAGGTTTCTTATGACTGTACTAAACATTTGAAGTCACTGCCTCTTTATATTAGACTCTGTTGTTGTGACTGCAATCTTACATATTTTCTTGAATCTACTCACTATCCTTTCAAGGATAAATTTTCTTTTTACCTCCATTAATGGTTTTGACAACCCTTTTAAACTTGTGACTATGAAGCTCAAACTACTGCTCTAAAAGTGTGACTTTTGATGAACTCGATCTCTCTCAATGTCTTTTTGTTTGATCTTTCACTGCTTTGAAGGTATATGATATCCTCATGTCTTGGTCTCTAAGATGTCTCAAGGTTTATTGAAGACATCTTTGGCTATGATAAGGCATTCTATTGCCTTTTCATTGAATCTCTTTCAAGTTCACTACTTTTTAGAAGCTGTGGTTTCACTGTTCGTTGTGGCAATTAAATCAATCTTGAGCACATTATTAATTCTTCAATCATCAAATATCACATGGCAAATCAATTACTCAATATTAATTAAATATTTATTTAATTAATTGAATCATTTCCAAGAATATCATTTTGATCAATTATCTTATTTAATTTATTAAATATCCTTGCATATTTAATTAATTAATAAAATTGCCATTTAATCATGCAAAAGGAATTAATTTATTACAAAAGAGGAATTAATTACAAAACAAGAGTTGAATTGAAATTAAAATAAAAGAATTGAATTGAGAGATAAATAAAACTTGAGATATTATTTCTTTTTCTAAATTTAGAACTTGAAATCAGAAAAACAATTAATTAAATTATTGAATTATTCTCTAAAATTGGAACTCAAAGCTTTTCAGAAAAAGAAGTTCAGTTGCATTGAAAAGACTCTTTTAATAAAAGAATTATCTATTTTTATCACAAATGCATGTAATTAGTTATTATTATTTCCAATGCAACTTGGACTTCTAATTTGAATGCATTTCAATTAAACTATAATTGGAATCTATCTCAAGGTTAACTAAACCTGATTTCTCAGTTATTTTCAATTAATCTTAAATTGAGCTTTTTTCATCATCTCTCTTGAGAATTCTCTATAAATTCAGTCTTCAGCTCTTATTCCAATTCACCCCAGATATTTTTGAGAATATGCTTGGAGATTATTATCACGCTAATTTCGCTCTGGAGTCATTGAAGATCATTGTGCTTTTTTAGATTATTTGCATCCATTATTGCTTGAAATTATTCATCCATTGTGCATCCATATAGTTAATATCATATAGATTAAATCCTTCATCTTGGTGTAGTCTAGTCACTAGTATTGCTTATAAAAATTTGAGAGCAAATCTTTTAGAAGGCAATTAGTCTGTTTGTTATGGTTTATTATTGATTGATTATTATTTACTAACCATGCATATAATGACTTAATTGAAGTGTTGTGCTTGTAGCTACAGACCCTTTTTCACACACACATCTCTGGCACCCACCGCGGGGCAAAAGACTACATTTTTCGGCCTCCAAGACTGACAGCTTATTTTTTTGTTATTTTCCAGATTTCAGTTTTTTTGGATTTTCGTCCATACATCTCGTACGACATTTACCACAGGCTAAAATGACAAATTGTAGGTGTCGTACGAATTGGAATCCTGTCTCGTACGAGTTGGAATCCTGTATCGTACATATTTTCATTTTGTCGTACGACTTTGTATTTTCTGGTTAAAAAAGTTAAAAAAGAGGCAAAATTTCATGATTTTTATTAATTATTCTGACGACTGACCCTGACTGTTTATCTATCTATCTTAGAATTTTTCATAGCCTAATTAGTTTTTGCAGAACTCTTGTCAAAGAATATGCTTGTCGCACAAAGGCAATATGACTACTGATTTGTTGTCTTTGCAGGTTGCCTAAGGAGAATTGACTAAACATCGTGTATTCTTTAAATTCATTTTTAGGAACCTAACTTGCTATCTAGTTAAAAAACAAATCTGTTTTTCATGTTTTTAGAAGATTTTGAGAGGTAGGAGAGTATGCTCTTGTCTTTTTCTAGACAATCAGAAATCCAGACCCTCAAGGCTTTTTCTTTGTTTGAGATTTGTACATCTTTAGCAGGCCTGCCCTTCCGAGGGGTTGAAAAACTCTTAAAGACGTTATGGTTGGTGTGAGGGGAACGACCTAAGTGGGAATGACTAAATGCCAAGTACTCCAACCCACTATAAAATAAATGTGATTTGATGAAAATCAAGTCAATGATAGTGCTCGGGAAGAGCTCTCCTCCATACCTTCGGGTATATTAAAACTTGGTTTTCAAGGCTGGAAGACCTCTTAATTGAGTTTATACCTCAACGCGCCAAACAGATCCCTGACTAGTTCCAATTAAAATTAGAAGCTACCCGGTTCACCTCTGAAAGGGAGATAATCTTTGTGCAAGAGAGATAGTAACTCTCCCAAGATACTTGTCATTTCGTGCCCCCATTAGCGTTTGGAGTCAGATAATACAGTGTTGAGAATCCATTGCATGAGACTCAGCGACTGTATTCTGATTAGCTATTGGGTGTGTACCTGAGTCTACAACCAAAGGTTTTCTTTCCTCACCAAATTCCTTAGGGTTTGCATGCTGTGATTGGAGTCACTATTTATACTACGTGTTTTCTATGTTTTCATCCCTGAAACAAAAAAAACTGGAATACCAAAAAATGGAGAAGACAAGAAACAACTCAGTGATTTGAAACTCTCTCTGTGTCAGAAACTAGTCCATCCTAAGTTGAAACTCTGTCAGTGTCAGAAACTAGTCTATCCTAAGTCGAAACTCTGTCAGTGTTAGAAACTAGTCCATCCTAAGTCAAAACTCTGTCCGTGTCAGAAATTTGTCCATCTTAAGTCAAAATTCTGTATCCTGGTAAAAAATTAGTCCATCTCGGAATTGGTCATACTCAGTTATCATACTCAACAATTAAAAAAACTTAGAATTTATAGGCTTTGTCGTGTGAATAGCCGTACGAGTCTGATAATTTATCATGCTACACCTTATCCTATGTCGTACGAGTCATTTTCATCTATCGTCTGGCTCTGTATCCTGTGTTGTATGAAATAGAATTGCTCTGAGTATTTTGTCATCCTGCAAATACCCATCTGTCATATGGTATGAGGCAGTAACTCGTACAAAACATAACTGTTGTCGTCTGGTTCAAAAAATTCTATCGTACGAGTCTCTGGTTTTGTCAGAACTGAACAGTCAAATTTGCCTAAAAATAGCTTATAGCGAACATAATACTGGTTATCAATTTTTCTGAGCATAAATAGATCAAGACAGTATACCTCTACCATTTACGTTGCACGATTTGGTCGATCATCTTTCAGTTAGTTCAATCAATTACCTATCAAATTTTAGTCACTTAGATAACGTCTTATACAGGATAGATTGTTCCTGAAACCAGACTGAATCTTACACTACTCTTAGAATCAACTTAGATAAACATCTTATATAGGATAGATCAATCCTGAAACCAGACTGAATCTCAGTTGTTTCTCCCAAACTATACTCTAAATAGAACAACTAGCTTTGAAATTGATCTTGACCTCTGCATCACAAACAACTTAGGTCACACTAATCCATAAAAATGCCTATTCAAACTAGGAGTTCTCGTAAGAAAGAAGCCAAAGGAAAAGAACAACCCTTCAAATATCAAGATAATCCATTCTACATGGAGGACCCACTCATTGACAAACCTTCGACATCAGGTGGACCAATTTTTGATGAACCTAAATCTCCTACTATACATGAGACAAAATACAATGATAAAGAAAACCTTAATATTCACAAGACTGATACTGATTCCTCATCAAGTGAGGCTGAAGAAGACACCGAACCTCCAGAAAAAGAAATTCATGACTGTCAAAAGGACAAAGACTTTAGAAAATGATGAAAGCTATCATGACCCGAGAGAAGTAAGACTATTTCTTAGAACTAGCAAAACAAGGTGCTAAACTTGGATATGATGTTTACACACTCGTTACTAAAAAGGAAGATTCACCTATACTCATGGTACACAAACAATTACAAGCCTTATGAATGGAGGTCATAGAATTGAAAAATAAAGATAAGTCCCCAAAACAATACTCTTTGGAAAAAATATGTTCCTTTCCATTTGACAAGAATCTATACATGCCTCCATTTCCTTCACGAGTGGAGATCCCAAAATTTGACAAATATGATGGTACCTCATATCCCCAAGATCATGCCAGAGAGTTTTGTGCTGCCTATATGGAGTTCATGCATGATCAAACGCACCTCATGCACCTTTTCCCAAGGAGTTTAGGGGGTCAAGCAATGGAATGGTTCTCAAGTCTACCCAAGGGAATAAAAATGTTTGAAGAACTAATCCAACTATTTTTACAACAATACTCATACAACATTTGACATCCTGTGACTATGATCGATCTTTGTAATACTAAACAGAAAACAGGGGAACCTCTTCTTACTTTCCTCCAATGCTGCAGAAAGATATTTTCTAGGTATCCACGACCCATCCCAGACTCTGAGAAAATGGATATATTTGTCAATAACTTGGTCCTAGAATTGAAATATAGCATACAAATGCAAGTACACCCCTCATTTAACAAAATGGTAGATAATGCTATTCAAATGGAAGATGTGCTCATAAAGAAGGGGGATATTACGCCTTGGAAAGAAACACAACTAGGATCTAGCTCTAAAGAGAAGAACAAGTATTGGAAATTTGGCAAAGACAACAACAAGAATGTTGTTAACGATGGAGTAGTAGACACTGTTCAAACTAACTCAAAGCCCACAATATTCAACTTGGCTAGTGGATTACAAGCACTTAAAGCTGTGGAGGCTGCAGTAGAAAATCCACCAAAGAAAACAAAGGAATGGTTCAAAGAAAAGCCTTCGCTTTCCAAACCTAAGTGTGATTTTACTCCTCTTGAAGAATCATATGAATCCGCTTTCAAAACTCTGTTGGCAAACAACTTGATAACACTACCAGATAACTCTAGACCATATGATCCAGAAGTCAAACCAAGATGGTGGAGAGAAAATGAATACTGTGACTTCCATCAGAATAAAGGTCATAACATAAACAATTGCATGAAGCTGAAACATGAGATTCAAGATCTCATAGACGCTGGTAAAGTCATTGTTGGGAATCATCCGACCAATGTAGATCATAAAGCATTTAAGGACCCTTTTCCTGTTTACGAACAAGGTGATTCTTCAAAGACCAAAGGAGGTGCCAAGGTATATTATACTTATACCAGTCAGGACAACGTTATCAACATGATTGAGCCTTCCCACTCAGAATATTGCAATGTGATTATAGTCCAAGATAAACCAAATGAATCATGATATACAAGAGCTCTGACCCAATCTCAAAAGAAAGTCACCCTCCAAGGAGCTAGTTCTTTCGACCTGGCTCAAGCAACATCAAACCCACCAACCTTGCCAAACAAACAAAAAGAATCAACATTGAACAAATTTAAAAGGTTAACTTCATCATCATCTTCTGCATATAGTGTCGTTGAACAGTTGAAAAGGACAAATGCTCAAATCTCAATCTTTGAATTGCTAAAACTCTCATATGCTCACAAAGAGATCCTAGACAAAGCATTGCTCACCACCAACGTTCCAAAAGATTTAGACATTGATCGGTTTCAGTCTATGGTGGGTCGTCTGACTTCACCTCACTATTTGACCTTCTTTGAAGAAGATGACAACTCACTAAATCATCCACATAACCGACCATTGCATATTGAAGCCATGATCCACAAACACAGAGTCAAACATGTTTTGATAGATGGAGGTGCGGGGTTGAATATCTGTACTTACAGTCTGCTTACACAACTAGGATTCTCTGCAAATGTCATTGATCCTGGCAAGAAAATAACAATAAAAGCCTATGATGAGGAAGAAAGGACTTCTAAAGGTCTGGTATCATTACCTATCAGAGTGGGACTTGTAGAAAGAGATGTCCTTTTCCAAGTACTTGATATTCCTTTGTCATATAATATATTACTGGGCAGGCCGTGGATTCATGAAATGAAGGCAATACCGTCAACATACCATCAATGCTTAAAGTTTCCTTATAACAGAGTTGAAGTCAGTATTCCTACTAATACAAATGTCATCTGTAATGCATTGACAAAAGGTGCAGATTCTTTTGTGCCTCATAATAGGTCAACCTCTACAAATGAAGATCTAGAAATACTGATGAAAGACTTAGAAAAGAGATTGAAGATTACAAATACCGACATGGATGGCTACAAGATAGGACTGGTACTTTCATTAGTTTCTCTCCCTCCATCACCAAAACAGTTGAGCAAGCCATCAAAGGCTATGAGAACACAAATTTCAGCTCTGAATACCATATATGATGGTCTGTTTGTACAGTCTTCTACCTCCTTGGTGGATGAAATAGAAGAGGATGCTATTCTTAACTGACTCTTTAAGGAGGATAGTCAAATTGAGGAGGTACGAAATTGTGAGATTTCCTCAAACCAATATGGTCCTGGCTACAAGATGATTGAATGCATGGGGTACTCAAGTACTGGTACTCTAGGCAAACAAAATGAAGATATTACTGAACCAATTCAACTACAAACCAAATCCACAAATGATAAGGTTGGACTGGGATACAATCTGAAAAGGACACGAGACCAAAAACATGTTTCTAAGTCTAAGTGGCAAAAAAGGATATCGCCTTCAACATTACACGAAGTAGACACTCAACAAACAAAAGCAGAGTGTAGAAAAGAGAAAGAAGAATCAACAGTCAAGAAAGAAGAAATAGTCAGTGCTCAAGCTTTGATGGTATTAGCTACAATAATACAGGAAGTTGAGGTCCCTGAGGATATAAGAGATGAAGTAGTGAGAATTGTTTGCACCACTAAACATTCTGGTCAAATATACTGGCAGGCAGAAATTAGTCGATGCAGAGACTGACTCAAATGATTATGAATGGGGTCCTGACTACCTCTCAGACACATCCACTACAGAAACTTTAGAAGAATCTAGCGGTGTCATAAATGATACTCAAGAGCTGATACGCATAAAACTAGAGAAAGAAATATAGGTTATTAGACAAAGGAGACAAGAAAATTATGAACAAGGACTGAAAGAAGGGAGAATACCAGAAAGCTTCTCATCTATGTGTCCTTATGCTAAAATAGAACAAATTAGGTATAGCAATACACAAGAAGAGTTGGAATCTACAAAACAAGAACCAGTTATCAGTCCAGAAGAAGTTGAATGGAGTAGACGACAACAAATCATAGAAACATCAAGATCATGTCAACAGGCGTGTCAGATACAAATGACAAATGAAACACAACATGAAGGAACTTGCAGTATTAAAGATGTTGGTGTTGATACCATACATACACTTACTAAATCACTTGAAGAAGACTTGGAAACTTCACTTGATGAACCTGATGACAGTCCTATTCAGGACAATATCTACCCAACCTCAAATTTTGAATCAGCTGATATAAACAATGAAAATCTGTCTACTGACCTTATCGCTGTTAAACCACGATATGACATCTAGTCTAGCGTAGTGAATGACGTTACAAGTATGTCTATCGGATTAGATCAACTAAATATTAATGTGAACTTTAATAATAATGATATGACTCTTCCTGGTCTTGAGACACTTATGCAAGGTATCCTTCTAGAACTCGAATTTTTGATCCGCCACTATGATAACAATACCGTGAACACTCTTGAACCTATCCAAAATTTATCCTTAGTACACCTCGAATTGATTGACTGTACTTTACAAAACCAGCCCATGAGTATACCTACTTTTTCCAATGACTATACGTTAGCTTATTATCTCAATGCAGTCAAACCTATGGACTCTTCCACCAGTGAACAGAGTGAAAATATGACTGAAGCGGATATCAAGTATCTTAGTCGCAAAAACAAGAAAAATAAAAACAAAAGATCTGATGGCGAAAACCACATTGTAGCGGTATCAAAATCTAAAAAAGAGAAAATAAAGGACATACCTAAAGGTGAAAACGTCTCTGAGGCACTTGAAGGTGAGATACTTGATATATACTGCCAAGTCATTTCTAGGAAAGGTCCTCCATATTGATCAAGCCAACTCAGCCAGTGAACATTGGGAGTTAAGAGACACCACACATCATTCATGTAGCTCAATCACTATCAGTAAAAGAATTGAAGGAGTTCACTCATCTATTCTGAGAAAAGAAAATAAACTTTGCATGGACATATTTTGATATGTCGGGCTTGGATCCTGATCTCATTATGCACCATCTTTCAATTACACCAGGAGTAAAACCAGTTAAGCAAAAACTTTGTAAGATGCATCCACATGTGGCACTACTGGTCAAGGCTGAGCTAGAAAAACTACTAAAAGCTAGATTCATTAGAGCTATAGATTATGCCAAATGGATTTCAAACATAGTACCTATGTCAAAGGCAGACAAGTCTATTAGAGTTTGCACTAACTTCAGAGATCTTAACAAAGCTTGTCCGAAGGACGAATTTCTATTGCCAAACATTGATATGATAGTCGACATGACTGTTGGGTATGAAATGTACTCACTAATGGACGGATTATCTGGATTTAATCAAATCAAAATAGCTCTTGGAGATCAAGAAAAGACAACTTTCACCTGTGCATGGGGAACCTTTTGCTGGAACGTCATGCCATTTGGGCTAAAGAACGCAGGAGCAACCTATCAAAGAGCAGTTACTACCATTTTTCATGATATGATGCATAAGAATATGGAATATTATGTTGATGACACCTTAGTGAAGACTATGAAAATATCAATGCATATTCAAGAGTTAGGTCCTATACTTGACAAAATGGAAAAGTTCAAACTCCGGTTAAATCCAAAGAAGTGTGCATTCAGAGTGACATATGGTAAACTACTTGGCTACATCATTTCAAAGAAGGGAATCGAGGTTGATCTTGAGAAGGTCCAAGCCATAATGGAAATGCCGCCTCCAAAGAACATCAGTCAAATGAGAAGTCTATAGGGACCTCTCCAATCCATCAAACGATTCATTTCTCAGCTAGCAGACAAAGCTCAACCTTTGACAAAGGTATTGAGAAAAGGAGTAATTTACAACTGGGATCAGCAGTGTGAACAACATCTTCAGCAAATCAAAGAGTACCTATTAAATCCACTGATATTGATGCCATCGATTCAGTGTAAACCATTAATCTTATGTATATTAGCAACTGATTCATCACTAGGGGCACTTCTGGCGCAATAGGATGACAATAAAAGGGAATGAGCTATTTATTACATCAAGAAGACATTGGTGTCTTATGAAATGAACTACACTATAATAGAAAAAAAACATGCTTGGTGTTAGTCTTTGCATCACAAAAATTCAGACACTACATGCTAGCACATTCAGTCAAGCTAGTGGCCAAAATTGATCCACTCAAGTATCTTCTCAATAAAGCAACACTTACAGGAAGATTGGCAAAATGGGTCATGATCCTTATAGAGTTTGACATTGAATATGTGGAACAGAAAGCCATAAAAGGATAGGTAATTTCTGATCAACTTGTTGAAGCTCCACTTGGAGACTCTCAACCACTATGCATAGAGTTTCCAGATGAATCTATAATGCATCTTACTCAACAACATTGGAAAATGTTCTTTGATGGGTCCTTTACTCAAAATGGTTCAAGTGCTAGAATATTGTTTATTACTCCTCAAAAGTATTCAATCCCAAAGTCTTATAAGATTCTATTCCCCTGCACAAACAACATTGCAGAATATGAAGCTTTGGTAAATGGAATGAAGCTAGCCGTTAAATGGAAGGTTGTAAAATTGTATATCTATGGAGATTCTCAGTGGTAGTTAACCAAATCAATGATACATATCAGACTCGAGATGAGAAACTGATGCCTTACAAGAGGATGGTGGACGATCTCAAGAAGTACTTTGCTTTTGTATCATTTCAGCAGATTCCGAGATCCGCAAATAGAGTAGCCGATGCTATGGCCACCTTGGCATCTATACCTAAGTTACAAGAGTTCAATTTTCACTTTGAATTCCTGGTGGAAGAGTTACATTACTCGGCCTATGATTCCCCTGACACCCAAATATTCTGTTCTATTATCAGACATGACTCATCCTGATACAACCACATCTATTCCTATCTACGCAACCAAATTATCCCTAGAAATCTTACCCGAAATGAGAAAAGAAGCTTAACCCGAAATGCTTCGCGGTATGTTATCATATCTAATGATTTATTTAGACGAGGTTTGTATGGTACAATGTATAGATGTCTAGAAACTGAAGAATCTAAACGTGCATTATCAGAAGTCCATGAAGGTATTTGTGGATCTCATTCGAATGGCCTTACTTTAGCTCGTAAACTACTACGGGCTGGCTACTACTGGCCAGACATGGAAAAAGACGCCATCAAATTTGCTAAGACTTGTGAGAAATGTTAGCTTCATGGAAATCTCATACATGCCCCGATAAGGGACCTCATACCATTTATTACACACTGGCCTTTTCAGCAATGGGCCTTTGATCTCTTTGGTGTATGGGTCCAAAGCAGTACTACCTATTGAAGTAGAAATACCATCTCTAAGAGTTTCTTTGCAAGGTCTTGTTACTGATGAAGATCATAGAATATCTAGATTGCAAGAACTTGAATTGTTGGATGAGCGCCGACAAGTGGCGTTTGATCATCTCAGATTGTATCAAAAGAGAATGTCCAAGGGATATAACAAAAAAGTTAGACAAAGAGAATTTCAGGTTGGTGACCTAGTTCTGAGAGAAAATCCAAAAAACAGTTTCACGACAATAAAGGGAAGTTTGAACCCAACTGGCTAGGTCCCTACATTGTTACTGCAATACTCGGCTCTGGTGCCTATCAACTCTCAAATTCGGAAGGAGAACAACTTCGTGAACTGACTAACACCATCCGCTTGAACAAATTCTTTGCTTAGCATTCTCTATGCCGTCAACTTGTACAGCTAAAAAAGTCCTAAAAAAAAAAAAGACAAAAAGAGAGAAAAAGAAAAAAAAATATATAAAGAGAGAAAATGCCCTGGTAAAAACTTGGTAAACAAGCACCTTGGTAAAAAAAAAAGGGAATCTCTGCCAAGCAGGTGAAAACCTGGCAAACAGGCGCCTCTTGTACTCAAGCGCTCCATCTATCAATGCAACGTTGGCATTTCCCGCTTTCATGCATCTTTTTCTTTTGCTTGTACATATTTTTTAGTCACTTTCATGACATCCTGGTTTGTTGGAACCCTCATGACTTGAAACTGATCAACGTCCTAGTCTTAGGTTACTTGACAGAGCAATTCACATGTCTTAAGCAGTGTCAACCAAGTCATCTTTCCGTCAGTGAAACTTGGTCGTCCACTCCGAGTCAGTCACTTGTCTCCTAACTACCAAAGAGTTTTTATCACTGACTACACAAGCAAAACAAAATAATGAAAAACAATCACTAAACAATTTGAGCTATGACTGAAAATTTTCTTTGCGTGCTGTCTTTTATATTGGTTTTCGGTTATTATCCCTCTGAGTAATTCGAGGAAGTCTATTGTGACTAAGAGGAGAAATGATTGGGGGCATTATATTTTCTTTATTTTCTGCTTGTATGAATGATTCTAATGATCTGGAAACATCTAAATTAGCTGGGTGTCTGTGATAAGAGCCTTCACATCAAGGTGAAATCGCCTCACATACCTCGACTCTGCTTATTTGTATGCTATAGGGAGGTCCATATCATTTCTTTTTCTGTTTTGAGGGAATTTTTTTATGATGCAATTCGGGTCCCTGTGAAATTTGTCCAAGGATATGAATGAAAAAAAAGGTCATTGTGGATAAGATAATAAATATTGCACACTGAGAAAGAAAGGAACTCTAACTTGCCTATTGTGTTCGTTATGCTCGGTGATGAATCTTAAGTATTTTAAATCCAGTGACTAGGTTTAGGTTGCATTTTGCATATCATTTTTCATATCATTTTCCATTTCATTTTGCATTTTTTTGACTTTAGAGTGATTTCGGTATGATAATAATCTCTTTCTCTTTTGAATGAGAGTTGAAAGCATCATCATTTCTTATGCTAAGTGGTCTATTTATCATCATTTCTCCGATCAAGTACTTGTGTTTTGAGATGTTTTAGCTGCATACATAACATTTAATATAGCTTCATACATTTCATTATTCACTCATCTGCATCCATCTTATTGCATAGAAAAATGAAAACATTGCATTACTTATTACTCATGGCTCATTCACCTATTTGCATATGAAAAGAAAACAAAAATAGACATCCATAATCATTTGCATTACATACATTCATATTGAAAAGAAATGCATACATATAGAACAAAGCATCTAAAAGACATCTCATAAATGAATAAACACAAGTACGATGAAGTCAAATCGGATCTCATAGATATATATCATGTCAAGTCTAAAGGTACAAAATGATGTCGAATGACATATACAAACTCCCATCGGAGCAAGAATCGTATAGGCTACAAAAAAAAGGGTGTGTCTACAAAAAATATATCCGAGCTATAAAAAGAATATCTAGCTTTGAGACTCTCCCTCATCGCCTGGTGGAGGAGGAGGAGCCTGATGATTGGGATCCTGTCGAGGTGCCCGATCTCCCTCAGAATGTGCCATATACTGAGAATAAGGAATCACCTGCTATGCTACTGGAACTGCCATGCTATATGCTGCGACATAGTAGGCTGCCCTGCTATTCTGATGCAAAACCTCTTGCTAGAGGGTGTCTCACTCCGCTCTCATCGTCGTGACCTAACAATCATGCTCTGCTCTTAGCTCAGCTAGTTGTCGATCACACTCTGATCTCAACTCCGTAAGATGATGATATCTCTCAGCCCTCACCTCTATAAGTTGCCGGTCTCGCTCTGCCAGCTGAGTCTGAGCCACTGTCAACTATGACTACACCTCTGCAAGACATTCTCTCATTGACCGTCCTGCATTTATCCCCTGCTCTCTTGTCGGCTCTCCACCCCCATCTCCACCTCCAGTACCACCCTGCTCCTCCCTCCACTGTCAGACCTATCTCAGAGCTGCTCGCTCCTCTTCATCTCCACCCAATCTCACTCCTACCCTCCCAAGGGATCCACCCTCACCCCTCTGCTGTCCACCCTCAGCTGGAACCCTACTGCTACTAGCACCAGGATCACCACCTATCCGCCTCGGAGCCTCGACTCTCTGTCCCTATCCCTGTCTCTGGCCCTGTCTCGGACCCTGTCTCTGTACCTGTGTGGGAGCATCATCCTTAATATCCTCAATGCGCGACGCCTGCTCACCCGGATCAGTAAACCTAGGAAAAGGTTGCTGCTTGAACCACTCTTTGTACTGGGGCAATACCCCTACATCTGCTACATCATCCATATAATCCCATCTGAGGCACTGTAGACCAGTTAGCTCCTGCATGGCCAAGGCATAGGACAACCGTGGAGACCATCCCTGTCTCTCCTCATTTGCATAACGCGCATACGCTGTATACTCCTGCAAGATCCCCTGAGGCTGACCATACTGCCTCATCACTCGAGAAACAATGAACCGCTCCACAATAGTCTGTGATCTCCTAATAAGTGGGCGCATGACAAAAAGGTCCTTGCGAACTAGCTGCTAGTCATCCCAAGGCTCCAAACCTCTATACTATCTCCATACTATGGCTATCAAATCATCTAACTGTCGCCGCCAAAAATCTATCTTGCCTAGATGGGGCTACGTAATATAACTAACATACTTGTATATAATCGGCTGCCCGAGCTCTCTATTATCATCTACAATAGGCCGACAAATGGGAAGATGCTCCCAAGCCCAAAACTGTAAAATATATACACCTACGGCCATGCTCCGACCATCTCTATACAATCTCATGCATCTCGCGATACATGTGAGCCAGTAAGCAAGAACCCTAGCCAAGCCTTTGAGGGGTCTCCATCAATCTCACCAACATCCTGCCCTAGCCACACTGGAAACCCTGCTACCCTCTATCTGGCATCAGAAAACAACCTATAAATCCTACTAGAACACACGCCAGAGGAAAATCCTCACTGTATCTTCTCATCAATATGTCCCAACTAATGGAACGGGTCAAAATGTCAGGATCACTGAAGACATGCCTCACTACTTGTAATCCTGGAAGGTGCCCTGAATCGTAATCCACCTTATCCCTAGCAAAAGGGATACGGAGGATCCTATATAGATCCTCGGGAGTGATAGTCAACTCCCCTAATGGCAGATGGAAGATGTTATGCTTTGAATGGAAACACTCTACCAACACCATGAGCATACTATGATTCACACAAATATCTGGCAAACCGAGAAGATGAGTCAAACCACATACATCAATATGAGCCTGCTCAACCTCAGATAAATGTCAAACTAATACCATAGTAGGAGGATAAACACATCTAAAGAGCACAGGAGGTAATCAAACCTGGAAAAACCCAACAACAAAGCATCAAAAAACATTCCAAATGAGCCTACAAGAGAAGTAAAATATCATGCAAATCCAACTAAGTCAAATGCAAAATCAAATTTTCACGTTTAGACCTTCAAAAATTATCACTATCTCTCGAACGACAAAACATAGAGGGGCAACATCTCGTACAAGTCGGGAATAGCTTTCATATGATAAAACAACCCAAAACGACAATTTATTGGACCCCACACGACAAAATGGTCTTTTTACAGGCCTGTCGTACGATACAAGGGTAGGGCTCAAACAATAATTCTAATGACCTTAAATGATAAAAGAAACTTTAACAGTTACTCATATGAGATAGAATCCTACCTTGCACGATAAAACGTGAAACCCGACCCCAAACATGCAAAAAACTTGAAAAGTGAGCAAAAAAATTCAAAATTGAAAACATAAGGAGGCTTAAGATCGATCGCTTACCGTTGGCTCATAGTTTTAGGGTCGATTATGATGTCTCTGGTGCTCAAATCGATGCGTACGAGTAGGGACCACCATTTTTTTTGTAGAAGGCTTTTTGAATTTTCAAACTTGGAGGGTTAAAATGATTTGAAAATGACACTTTCATCCCATATATAGCCAAAAACCCTAATTTTTCAACTTGCTCCGATGGACATGAAAATTGTACCCTTAGCTTATTCACCCGCTCTGATTCCATTTTCGGGATCGAAATCGAAATTTTCAATCATTTTGCTAGTCAATTTCACAATTTGGATCACTTAGCGCTCTTTTCATCAAATGCTCATTTTTTCTTCCAATTGCGCTCAATTTCAATGCTTAATTCAATTTCATTTCTACACATCAACTTTATGATCAACTCTGCGCTTAACTCATCAATCAACGCCGATTCTTCAAATATTCCTTAGAATCAATTTGTGCTCAAATAACTTATTTTCGCCACACAATTGCCTATAATCATCAATCCCTCGCTATTTTTCGATTACGCTCCCGAGGGGGCATACTCATGACCTTATGACTTCACATCTTCACAAGTCGAGAAATATTTTTTTCAAATCTTCATCAAAACTCGAGCAAAATCTTGTAAAGAAAATCAATCAATTCTTATTTGCTAAGGGACATCTCAGCTTCATCGCTTCACATCAAGTTGAGAACTCTCGATTATTTGAATTGAATCAATCACTAGGGGCATCTCAGCTTCATCGCTTCAAATCAAGCTAATATTTGTCTGTCATTTGAATCAGTCTCTTAATGTTAATCAATTTCATCACTTTAAATCAAGCTGATTATTTGTTTAAATTCAATCAAAAGTTTAAATAGTATCTTTGATCACACTTAATTTAAGCAAGTGTTCAGTATTTGTTTCTTGATCAAGCTGAACAATTTATCTTTGCTCATCGTATCTTGATTAATCAAGTTCAAGATCGATTTTTATCATCACTCGCTGCATCTAAGTTGAATCAAGTTCTAGATCAGTAAGATCCGCTTCTTGATCAATCAAGTTCAAGTTCGGTATCTTTTGTTTCTATCGTTCCTAAGTTCAATCAAGTTCAGGATCGGTATCGCTTTAATCAGACTTCATTCAAGTTTGTCGCTTCGAATCAAGCTAAACACCTTGCTCTTGATCTAGCTCGTGATCATTCAAGTTCAGAATTGGCATCTCCTAGACATCACACATTCTTTGAACCAACGCGCTGCTCACACATTAATTCAAAGAGGGGCAAATGTAATACTCTAAAAATAGTCATCTAAACCATGGACCCCTAATCTCGACAACATCACCAAGGTCCTAACCAAAGGCAATTAAATCAATCTTGAGCACATTATTAATTCTTCAATCATCAAATATCACATGGCAAATCAATTACTTAATATTAATTAAATATTTCTTTAATTAATTGAATCATTTCCAAGAATATCATTTTGATCAATTATCTTATTTAATTTATTAAATATCCTTGCATATTTAATTAATTAATAAAATTGCCATTTAATCATGCAAAAGGAATTAATTTATTACAAAGGAGGAATTAATTACAAAACAAGAGTTGAATTGAAATTAAAATAAAATAATTGAATTGAGAGAGAAATCAAACTTGAAATATTATTTCTTTTTCTAAATTTAGAACTTGAAATCAGAAAAACAATTAATTGAATTATTGAATTATTCTCTAAGATTGGAACTCAAAGCTTTTCAGAAAAAGAAGTTCAGTTGCATTGAAAAGACTCTTTTAATAAAAGAATTATCTATTTTTATCACAAATGCATGGAATTAATTTATTATTATTTCTAATGCAACTTGGACTTCTAATTTGAATGCATTTCAATTAAACTATAATTGGAATCTATCTCAAGGTTAACTAAACCTGATTTCTCAATTATTTTCAATTAATCTTAAATTGAGCTTTTTTCATCATCTCTCTTGAGAATTATCTATAAATTCAGTCTTGAGCTCTTATTCCAATTGACCCCAAAGATTTTTGAGAACACGCTTGGAGATTATTATCACGCTAATTTCGCTCTGGAGTCATTGAAGATCATTGTGCTTTTTTAGATTATTTGCATCCATTATTGCTTGAAATTATTCATCCATTTTGCATCCATATAGTTAATATCATATAGATTAAATCATTTGTCTTGGTGTAGTCTAGTCACTGGTATTGCTTATAAAAATCTGAGAGCAATCTTATACTCGCATCTTTTAGAAGGCAATTATTCCCTTTGTTATGGTTTATTATTGATTGATTATTATTTACTAACCATGCATATAATGACTTAATTGAAGTGTTGTGCTTGCAGCTACAGACCCTTTTTCACACACACATCTTCCACGTGGGAAACCTTGAAACAACTCTTTCATGTCCATTTAAAATTGAAAGATGCATGGATGAACTCTTGCTTTTGTAACGAACTGAAGGTAAATGATTTATCACTGGTTCTTGATCCATCGTATAGAATCCAAACAAGATTTGGCAGCCATGGAGGACATGTGACAAGAACTTGCAGAAAAATATGGTGACCTAGGTCTACAACAATAAAACTTGAGTTCCTTTCTCCCAACCACAACTTACTTGAGTTTTGCCTTTGATCTAGAGTTGATAATACGTTGAATATAACCTAAAAGTATTCCCTCCCAATTATAAGCTTGAATTTCAATTCAATTTTGCTATCTCAAAATCATGTGGGCTTTGTACAATATAACACCCTTTTCTTTTTTCTTTTGCAACCTAAAATATTTAACAATATATTGAAATAATGAAGGCTTTTTATACATTGGAATCTTGGCAAAAATTTTCAATTGACCTATAAACTGTAATACCCACCAAAATACCCTAGAGAAATTAACCAACTAACTAACAACTAGAGATAATACCATATATTCATCTCAAATAAACATAAACATCCATTCTAAATTCATTGAATATTAACCAATATAACATGCATAACTCAATAATCATTTACAAACATCCACAAGCCATGCACCTAACCTACTTAAAGCATGAACATAAGAATATAAAACACAAGCGAAAATAAATAACATCTCATCATCTAATCTTCCCTCGGGTATCTCAATGCCATTACTTAACAAAATCTAAGAACATGCACATAAATATCATCATAGAATACCATAACATCCTAATTTATTCATTAACTCTAACATTCATTCCTAGCATTTATCCTTTCCTATAACATAAGGAATCATCTACTTAAATAAGCTATCATGAACTTATTACATTTTAATCCAACTATCATCTATCCTTTAAGATTCATTTGAAGAGCACCAATTCCAAATGTTCCTAATCCCATTATTTATATCATTCTCTACACCACTATTATCTTGTCATTAATCCACTTCTAGCTTCAATTATTACATATCTATGCTTCCGATAAAAAATAACCTTACAACCCCATATAAACACTTACATGATTTCATCTATTAAGATGAGGACATTAAGAGAATAACTTTGTTTACCATCAAGAACTATTATCACTAGACATACAAATACCTTTTCTAATTATTCACCAAGTCTTACAAGGTTACAATGCCATTAATTATTCATACATATCCAAACATCAAATCTAAAGTATATTCATTTTCCATTTCCTAATATAAGATTCCACTCAAGTCTACGACATAATTTCCAATTCAACCACATAAGTTACACATATTTTGATCTAAATAGCATCGTTATTCATCCATGAACCTTAATCCTCAAATACATAGATAGGTTCAACAGGGATTACAACAATATATTCTATTTCAAGAATCATGATCACAGCCTACTACATCATTTCAATACATAAAAGTACAAGATCCTCTTACATCAAGATACATAGTTTCCCAATCTTCAAATACAACTATATAATGATATTTAATTTCCTATCCTACTATTATAAATATCACATGAATCATATTATAACATTGGATTACATTCTATTAAGGTATACAACAATCTGCTCTATGAATCCCTCCATAGAATGAAGAGATAAATAATCCACATCCACACACAAGACCATCCACAAAGAAAATCCTATTGGAAGAAGGCATCAAACCACCTAACCATGTGGAACCAATAAGGAACCACCTCCCATGCTAGGAGATGACACAAGGTCCCACACACACTCTAGACCTAGGCTAACACCTAAAAACCAAATGACATAGACACAACAATAACCACATATACAATAATCCAACTCATGATACATAAATACATATGCATACCAATATAATGTAGGAAAGTACATAGCATGGACCCAAATTAAATCCTCAAACATGCAACACCATCGAATATTTTTCCAAGATCATCCGCAACACACAAGAACCATCGGGTCAGCCAAAAGGTCGCATAACACGAAGAATGCCATCAGACCAATAAAATCTTCAATAATGTGCACAACGATCAATGCGGACCAAAAACATGCATAACACATGATCTAAAAACACCAACAAGAAATGTGAATTCCTCTGCAACAACTTAGATTACTAGAATCATCATCATCTCCCTTCCAGAACTCGAGAACACCAACATAACTCACTAAAAGACACACTTGTGAAGTTTCAAATCATGAACCACTCAAATTGAGGATACAAATAAACGTCCTAAACACTCTCCTAATCTAGACAAAATAATGAATCAATTCTAGAGCAATACAAACTAGAAATCACAACTCTGCAATACAGAACCAACAGAAAAACCAGTCACCACACCGGATCACATAACTAGATCAAATCATCTTCTGGAACACTGAAAGTCATGTTAAAACAACTGAAGATACTAATCTCCGAATCCATAAATCTGCATCAATATACCTGTAATAAATCATCCAAACCAACTCTTTGCAACATTGGAGCACAAGAACACATGAATATGTTGACATAAATGACAACAACACATTCCAACAACTCTAATATCCAAAAATATCCCCCTTTGGCATTGATAGCAACATATTAATGTAAAAAATAGTCAAAGCAAAGAAAGAAATTAACTCCAACAATCTCCCCCTAAGATAATGCACACACAACTTTTTACCTTGGATAGATAAGACAATCTTTCGCATGCTTCTCTCCCCCTTTGATGTGAATGCAAAAGGCACATAAGCAAAACATTATTCTCTCACCCTTAGAAACACACTCTGACAATTCTAAATAATTAAACCACACACCAACTACTCCCCATAAGTAGCAACACTCACTCATCAATCTGGATATTAGAATAAGACTATGAAGTCCACTAGATTGACGCATCTTAATGCATCTAGTTCACACCAGGAAGGGAAATTACCCCTAACTTCTCTCTCAGATATACAAATATATCCGCAGGAAAAGGCTTTGTAAAGATATCTACAATCTGTTCCTTTTTAGATACATACTCCAATCTGACTTCTTTCTCATTCACCTTCTCTCTCAAGAAATGAAACTTGATCGATATATGCTTTGTCATAGAATGCAACACCAGATTCTTAGAAATATTGATAGCACTTGAATTGTCACAATATATAACAGTAGGCTCATTATAAACAATTATAATATCCTTTAGCATCTACTTCAACCAGAGTACCTGAGTACAGTTGCTTCTTACTTGCCCAAGCAACCAACTTCTTTCCCAAAAAGAATGCTCCACTGGTAGTGCTCTTCTGGTCGTCAACATCATCTGCCCAATCAACATTTTTATAAGCACTTAAAATGAAATCATCATTTTTTAGATACCACAAACCATAATCAATTGTTCCCTTCAAGTATCTGAATATCCTTTTCACAGCACTAACATGACTTTCCTTAAGATCAACCTAGAATCTTGCAACAAGACATACAACATTCATAATATCTGGTCTAGTCTGAGTCAAATGCAGTAGTCCACCAATCATAGATCTATACACAGTCTGATTAGCCTTCATACATTCATCATCTTTTGTCATCTTGCAACTAGATACCATAGGAGTTCCAACAGGTTTGGAGTCATGTAAAACAAACTTCTTCAGCAATTCTTTCACATATTTTGATTAAGATATGAAAATGCCTTTGTCAGTTTGTATAATTTGCAATCCCAAAAAGAATTTCATCTCTCCTATCATAGACATCTCAAACTCTTTTTGCATATCATCAGCAAACTTCTTACTTAAATCATCATATCCTCCAAAAATAATGTCATCAACAAAAACTTCAACAATCAAAATGTTATCATTATCAATCTTGAAGTATAAATTACTATCAGTAGTACCTTTATAGAATCCCAAATTCATCAAATACCCGTCCAATATGGCATACCAATCCCTAGGGGCTTGTTTAAGTCCATACAATGCTTTCTTCAATCTACATACCATGTCTCCTTCATCAATCAATGAAAATCCATTTGGTTGTTCAATGTAGACTTCTTCTTCCAAATCACCATTCAAAAAGGTTGACTTCACATCCATCTGATATACGTTGAATTCTTATGAGCAACATATGCAAGAAATAATCTAATAGCTTCAATTCTAGCTACCAGAGCAAAAGTCTCCTCAAAATCAATTCCTTCCATCTGTGAATATCTTTTACATACCAGCCTTGCTTTGTTTCTAACAACTTCTCCATCTTCATTCAGTTTATTCTTGAATACCCATTTAGCACCAATTACATTCTTGTCTTTAGGTCTCAAAACAAGTTCCCATGTATTGTTCTTCTCAATCTGATTTAACTCTTCTTCCATAGCTTTTACCCAATTTTCATCTTTACAAAATTCAACATCTTTAGGCTCAATCTTGGAAATCAGACATGTTTCTTCAGCAACAATTCTTCTCCTAGTCATCACACCTTTATTTTTATCACCAATAATCTGATTTTCTGAATGATTTAATCTTACATACCTGGGGGCCTTCTAATTGTTCTAATTTTCAGTCTCTTGAACTTCTTCACCACCAGTAGCATCTAGATTAACTGACTCTTCTAGATCATTCTGCTTTATGCTCTCAGTGTGCACTTGCTTTGAACTAACATCCTGATCATTAAATTCATATCCGCATGCTCTAATTTTCTTCTCATGACACTCATCAACCTTCACGTTTGCACTTTCCACTATTTTTCTCAGTCTTTTGTTGAAACACTGGTAGGCCTTGCTCAAAGTAGAATATCCCAAAAATATTCCTTCATCATATCTTGCATCAAATTTTCCTATATCCTCATCTCTTTTGATATAATATTTACTTCTAAAGATTTTGAAATATCTAACTGTAGGAACATGACCAAACCATAGCTCATAAGTAGTCTTACTGGAATCAATTTTTATATGCACCCAGTTGAATGTGTACACAATAGTGCTAATATCTTCTCTCCAATAGATATGCAGAACATTTCCTTCAATCATCATAGTCCTAACGCCATCCAAAACAGTTTTGTTCTTCCTTTCAACAACTCCATTCTATTGAGGGGTTCACGAAGTAGATAACCATCTCTTGATTCCATGCTCTTCACAAAAGGAATTAAACTCACTAGAAGTGAATTCTCCTCCTCTGTTAGATCTAAGACACTTCAGCTTCAATACTATCTCTATCTCCACTCTAGCTTTGAATATTTTGAATTTCTTAAGTGCTTCAAATTTCTCCCTTAGAAAAGTGACCCACATCATTCTAGAATAGTCACCAATCAGTAACATAAAGTATCTATCACCCTACAAGCTTCTCACCTTAGAAGGACCACATAAATCAATATGCACAAGATCTAATATCCCATTAGATGTATACAGTTTTCTCTTAAATGAAATTCTTATTTGCTTTCCCAATTGACATTCTTTACACACCAAATTAGTAGGCTTCACTATCTTAGGTAGATCTCTAGTAGCTTGAGTAGAACTTATTCAGTCCAAATTTACATGACACATCCTCCTATGCCACAACCAACTTTAATCAATCTGATCAATCAAAAAACTTTTCTCACCAGCATTCAAATAAAAGATAACACCTTTAGTTTTAGTTCCTGATACAATTTCTATACTGGAGCTATTCAAGATTTTACATTTCCCATTCTTGAATTGTAAATCATATCCCTTATCAACCATTTGTCCTACACTTAAAAGATTAGGCTTCAAACCCTCAACATATAAAACACCATCAGTATTATTCTTACCATTAAGAGAAACAAAACCTCTTTCATGGATTACACAAGCTTTGTTGTCTCCAAATATTAATACATTGCCATCATACTTCTCCATATTCACAAATTTACCTTTATCTCCTGTCATGTGATGTGAACAACAACTGTCAATCACCCATTCATCTTTCTCTTCAATCTTAGAAAACAAGGTTTTCTCTTCAACAATGAAACTTGTAGAATCAACAGGTACTGAATCATCTTCCTTGATAAAAATGAACACAAATTCATCTTCTGAATTCCCTTTCGTAGACTCATCATCTGTCACACCTTCATCAACAATATAATAACACTTATTCTGATATCTATACTTGGGATTAGGCTTGTAAGGCTTATCATACTTTGACACTCTTTCAGCTCTTTTCGGATACCTAGAAGCAAAATGTTCTATCTTATTGCATGAAAAACATTTCAAAGGTAACTTTCATTCATACTTACCGAATCTTCTGGCAATAAATGCTTCAAGGTCTTCCAATTCTCTTTCCTATTCTTCCATCTCTCTCATTTCTCTTTCATATTTGAAAACCCTAGTTGAACTCTCTCCCAGATCATACTTCTGCTTCCTAGATATAGTAGCTTTAAATGCAGTGTCAGTTTTGCCATGTGATTCTCTAAGTTTGCTTAATTCAAAAGCAACAAGCTTACCAACTGGTATCTCTTGTCATAGTTGTTACAGTCTGGATCTCATCAATAATATCAACTTTGTGCTTGTAAGCAGGAAGCATGGATCTCAACACTTTAGCTACAATCTCATCTTCTTCAATGATTCCACCAACACATCTGATGTTCAGTACACGATCATTCACTTTAGCCACAAAAGATGAAATATTCTTATCTTTTCCCATTTTTAGCATCTCATACTTTCTTTTCAAGCTTTGCAATTTAGCAACTTTCACATGTTTGTCTCCTTCATACAAGGTTTCTAACTTCTCCCAAATCTCATGAGCAGTATGCAATCCCATCACATTAGTCATTTTTGAATCAATCAGGGCACTTAGTAATGCTTCTTTGGGTCTTATGTTATGTTCGACATTCATGATCTCATTTGTAGTAACAAGACCATTTAGAGGAACATAGTAGACATTCTTTGTAATCTTCCAATAATCTTGTCCAAGACATTTCAAGTGATACTCCATCTGGTTCTTCCATATGGTGTAATTAGTTCCATCAAACCTCAGACTCTCCTTCTTGAAAAAAACATTTTCCATCTAGAATCTCCTCAAGCGGTCAAGCTCCTTCTAGAGGATCTAGCTCTGATACCAATTGTTGGCAAAAATAATGTAGGAAATCTGAGAGGGGGGTGAATCAGTTTTCACCAAAATTAAACAAATTAACCTCAACTTCAGATCAGATCAAGATCAACAATAACAAAGATAAACACCACATCAACAACACACATAACACAATTTTTTGACATGGAAAACCCGGTTAAGGGAAAAACCACACGGGAACCTACCCACAATATGATGATACTCTACAGTAGTATGTGTAAATATTACAATGGGGAATGAACATGCATTCAGGGACGCTGCCTAGAGCTCACTACTCAAAAACAACAAAGGGCTACATCCTAGGGAAGGATCACTGCCTTACCAAAATCGAGCACCAATCTAGATTACATGAACTAAAAGGATAGCATCTCCAAATGCTTGATCACAGTTCCGGTTAAGCACACTATGTGCTATGCAACACTCTTATGCACTTCAACACTCTTTCAAAAGATCAATTTGCTTGTTTTCATATACAATACTCTCAAATAATGTAGACACACCAAAAACACCCAACTTACATGAATACTACACTTATTTATACAAATCATCAACCTTAATTTCAAGGTCGACTCAACTCATAAGACCTAATTACAAAATTACATCACATGATACATAAATCTATATGCAGACCAATACAACATCAACAAGGATATAGCATGGACCCAAATCAAATCCTCGAACATGCTACACCACCGAATATCTCGCCAAGATCATTTGCAACACGCAAGAACCATCGGGTCGGCCAAAAGGTCATATAACACGAAGAATACCACCAGACCAATAAAATCTTCAATAACACACATAATGATCAATGTAGACTAGCAACACGCATAACACATAATCTAGAAACACCAACAAGCAATGTGAATTCCTCCACAACAACTCGGATTACTAGAATCATCATCATCTCCCTTCTGGAGCTCAAGAACACCAACATAATTCACTGAAAGATATGCTTGTGAAGTTTAAAATCATTAACCACTCGAACTGAGGACACACATGAATGTCCCAAACACTCTCCAAAATATGCACAACATAATGAATCAATTCCAGAGAAATACAAACTAGCAATCACAACTCTACAATATAGAACCAACATAAAAACCAGTTACCACACATGATCACATAACTCGATAAAATCATCTTCTAGAACACTGAAACTCATGCTAAAACAACTAAAGATACTAATCTATGAATCCATAAATCTGCATCAACATATCTACAATAAATCATCCAAACCCACTCTCTGCAACACCAAAGCACAAGAACATAGGAATATGTTGACATCAATGACAACAACACACTACAACAACTATAATATCCAACACTATAACAATTCTGAACATCTAAAACATACCACTGACTACTCCCCTTGAGTAGCAGCTACACTCATCAATCTGAATCACAAGATATCTCTGTGAAGTCCTCTGAATTGATGCAACTCCATGCATCTTAATTCTCATCAGGAGGGACAATTACCCTTAGCTTCTCTCTAAGATACTCAAATGTATCTTTAGGAAAAGGATTCGTGAAGATATCTTCAATCTATTCCTTTGTAAATACATACTCCAACCTGAATTCCTTTTCATTCACCTTCTCTCTCAAGAAATGAAACTTGATTGATATATTCTTGGTCTTAGAATGAAACACCATATTTCTAAAAATATTGATAGCACTTGAATTGTCACAGTATATAGTAGTAGGCTCATCAAAAATAACTTTGATATCCTTCAACATCTGCTTCATCCAAATCACTTGAGTACAGTTGCTAGCAGCAACAATGTATTAAAATTCTGCAGTAGACAAAGATGTAGCATTCTTCTTCTAGGCCTTGAGCTCACTTCAACTTACACAACTAAAGGAGTGTTTTATAAGTAGTAGAGATAAAATTGTAAAATATTAAATCAAGAACTAACTATATAATTTAAATTTCAGGTAAACCCTAGATGGCTAGAGGAAGAGGAAGAGGAAGAGGAAGAGAAAGAGGTAGGGGAAATGGAAGACGTGCTACCACTAGGAGACAAAAGGGAACCTAACTATGAAGAAAAACTTGAAGGAAACCATCAAGAAAAACATGAAGGAAATCAACAAAACCAAGGGAATAAGGAAGATGGGGTTGAAGCTATAATCAACTTGCTAACCAAACAAAGAAATGCGATCAACTTCTTGGAGCAATCAATGCAAGGCCTTAAGAAAAGGCAAAATGACATAAAAAATAGAAGTGGAACTGAAAATGGGAACCTTGGAAACAATCGAGGGAATGAGATAGACAATAGAAGGGAAAACAACATTTTGGAGCTTTCTAAGGATTTGAAGAAAATCACCCCACCTAAGTTCGATGGGAAGCAAATTGGTGAAGGAGATAAAAATTGGTTAAATGAAATGGAAAAGTACTTCAAACTAAGGGACTTTAGTGAAACAACCAAGGCATTATAGGGTTCTTATCAACTCACAGGGGAGGCAGCTAGTTGGTGGACCAACACAAAGGAGCCAAATGGGTATAGCAGGGATAGGATCACATGGGATCAATTTGTTCACCATTTCCATAAAAGGTTGTTACCACAATTGTTCTTTGATGAGAGGGTGACAAAATTCCATAATATTCAACAAGGGTCCTTATCAGTCCAACAATATTGGGATAAGTTCGCTAAATTGCTTAAGTATGTACCTATGTATAAGAAGGATGAAGAAGGTCAAACTAGGAAGTTCATGTTGAGGCTGAATACCAACACAGGGGAAAAGATTGACATGCATGGACCCAAAAACATGAATGAAGTACTTGAAAATTCCCTAAGGTAGGAGAGAAAGATTCAAGCCCTAACAATGGCAAGGCAGAACTATAATGGGAACCACTCATTTAAAATGAAGTAGTAATTCAAGGGGAACACCAATTTCAATAAAAGTTAAAGGAATAATTCTTCCGAAAGGAGGCCACCCCCTAATCAATATTGGAGGAATAGAAATAATAACAATAATAACAGGGGCAATAATAACAGGGGCAATTATAATAGGGGCAATTATAACAGGAATGATTAATATAATATGATAACTTATCCACCAAGGACCAATGAAACAAGGAATGATCCCCCTAGGAATCAAGTCAGGCAGGGACCATGAGGTGGGTGTTTTATGTGTGGAGGAAACCATTTTGCTAGAGAATGCCCAAGAATGGAAGGTCAGATTAGGGCCTTAACAAAGGATTCATGTAGCAGTCAGAAACCGAAGAACAAGATTTCAGAATGTCCCCGTGGAAACTACAGGTACACTATTTGAAAAACCAATTTCAATTCTAATTGACACTGGGTCATCTGAATGTTTCATTTCACCTGAATTAGTAAGTAAATTTGTATTAAGAGTTAAAAAAATGGAGTCATCATGGACAATTCAATATGGGGATAAGGCAACTAGGGAAGTAACTAAGTGTTTTTCAAAAGCAAGGGTATACTTTCTTGAGTTTGAAACAAGGGTAGATCTCTATGTGGCATCCCTAGGGTTATATGATGTAATTATTGGAATAAGTTAGTTAATAGATCATCAAGCTAGTGTAGATTTCTATAACAAAGTTGTTGAGTGTTTGGATGATGAGGAAAAAAGGGTCAAAATGCAAGGAAAGTTTAAACCCATTAACATGGAAACCATATCAACCATGCAATTAAAGAAGGAAAGAAGAAGAGGAGGCCTAATTTATATGGTTGGAATTGATGAAGGAGAAGAGGAAAATACACCAACCTTTGAAAATACCCCCTTCTTACAAGAATTCAAGGATGTATTTCCAGAAGAATTACCAGGCTTACTGCCTAAAAGGAAGTTTGACTTTTCTATCAACATACTATCAGGAGCTAAACCAGTATCAAGGGCACCTTACCGAATGAACACAATTGAATTATAAGAACCTACAATTCAATTGGAGGAACACTTAGCTAAGGGATTAGTAAGACCAAGTGTATTACCATGAGGAATGTGTTTGGTCTAGTGGTAGCACATGGAGATAGAAGCTGAGAGGTTGGGAGTTTGAATCTCTCTTTTATTTTACTTTTATTATTATTATATTTTAAACACAAATACTTGAAAAGGAAAAGAAAGGTTCCTTTAGTCATGTTGATAAAATCTAATTTTTTTGATTGTATTGAAATAAAATGAAACATATAATTAAATAAAACTACTTAGAGGAATCTAACATTAAATTTATTGCAAATGAATTCATAATTAATTATTCCTACCAAAGTTTTCCTAATCACTTGGAAAAATAATTTCCCCATCTAATTAATCTAAATTAGTTATTTGGTTTCCCAAAAATTAATTACTCGTTAATGTTTCCCTTAGTTATAGGGAGACTATATCTCCAATTTTAACCCCTTTAAAATTACAAATAGTGTTAACGATTTACAATCTTTATATATATATATATATATATATAAACTTAGAATTTCAATTAGTGTTAACAAATTTTAAATCTAGTTATATATATTAATAATACTTAGGATTACAAATAGTATTAACAAATCTACAAACTATTTATATTAATAAAATCTATCCACAATTATTTGACACATATAATAATTCTAACAATCGATTTATTTTATACTGCAAATGATAACGTAAATCGTATTAATGGAAACAACTGGAAAAGCCGCCCCTTGTCTGATTTTTTTATTAAAAAGTAATAAAGGAGAGGAGGGAGAGTGGGGTCCATGGGCCCTCCACTACTCCTATGGTCGTTGCCGTAGCAGTGGTCGCATGGGTAGTTTGGGGGGGGGGGGGGTCCCGCTCCCCACTGCCTTCATGCAATAACTCCCACCTCCCAAACATTTTTTTTAAAGGGGTAAACACTTTTAAGACGGAGCTATGAACCGGTGGGATTTGAACCTTGATGGAAAGAACAACAACACAACAACTTAACCATCACAACATGCCACTATTGGCAACCCACCTCCCAAACATTAAATCGCTTCAAAATAATGATTTTTCGAATAGTGTAAATGTTACATTGCAATTTTTTGAAATAAAATAAATAGATTTCAAAATGGGTTTATTAAATATTACATTATGATTTGATTCATATATATATATGATTCAACAATTAAGTATATTATTATAAGTTATAAAACAGAGGTATATTACTCTTTTTTTTGAGACATAAGGTTACTAGTATAAAGAATGTAATTTCACAATATATTTGAGATTGAGGCGAATAGGGTTTTCCGGGAAGGATATATATTGAAGAAACCAACTAATTATACACTGTTGTTTTCACAGGAAGAGGAAATTTTATTTTTATTTTATTTCACAGAGGATAATGAATACAATGAAATTTATCTCATAAGAGTAGTATACATTAACAGGAAGGTAAGACTAATCATAGAGGGGAATGAAAAGTATTTAAGATTTAATCAAATCTACATTCAGAGAGAAGAAATGATTTTATTACAAGAAAATAATTAAGAAAAATAACTTCAATCCACAACTGATCAAACTATAAACACAGAGATATATGATTTTTTTTTCACAGAGAAGTAAGATTAATTTAAGAAATAAAAATTAAACTCAAATGATCAAACTCACATTCCGAGAGAGATAAGTTTAATTCACAAAAAAAAAATCAAATAAAGAACAACATACAATCACAGAGAGAAGAGTTTATTCCCGGAAGAATAAGGATTTTTTTTTTTAATAAAAGTGGGCAAGCCAATTAATTTTTTTATTATATTTAAAAATGTTTACAATGGTTCAAAAGGCATACTGACAGGAAAGAACCCGCAAGAAAACCTCTGGTTATCGCCTTAAATATAAACCAAAAAAACTATACTACCCTTACAAAAAAGTTGTTGGATATCCAGATGATCCATAGACCCTCCCAATACCCATACAAAAGAAGTCCCATAGGACATATCTAGATACAAATTTCATCATCTGATTATACCTCTCAGCTGGCTACAAATGAGGAGCTGGATAGCAAAAAATGTCTCCTTGAGAAGATCATGTAGAAACACCCAGGAGCTCATAGTCATTTACCAAGTGGGGTCAGCTGGTTACAAAATGAAGGGATGAATATCAAAAAATATCTCCTCGAGAAGATCATGCCGAGACATCCAGAAGCCCATATACTTGAGAAAGCTGAGCCAAATGGAGCCACCCAAAAAACCTATACCACAAGTGCAAAGTGGCATCCGATTTCACCCTCCCATAGACCACCTGCAAAAAAGAGTAAGAGATACTTGCGAAAAACATGTGATGAGTCAGCCATATACCAATTACTAGAGCTCCCAATTGGTGGAGTAGGCCGAACTTCATGAGGAACAAGAGTCTAGATAGGAACAACAGGGAGAGGAGAAGCAAATGAAATAAAATAGAAGTTAATCAAAGCATGTAGACCGATTAACACATCCCGCGCCCTACTCACAATTTGGGGGGATACAAAATCAAGCAACCTCTCCAAAGCATTTAATACATCATCAATAGTGTCACAAATCAGGCCCATTCAAATTTCAAAAAGCAATTCTCCATGGTATCCATTTTCCAAGAGGATTTTTGCACTCTTAATAAAAAAGATTTTTTTTTGAAAGCAAAAAAAAGACAAAGACAACAAAGATCCGATTTTTTATCTCTTTTTTTTAATCCTAAGAAAATTAAATAATTAATAAAGTTTTCTTTTACATGCATTACAATATTTATCCCAAATTAAAAAAAGCGTTTTACTTTGATTTAAAACAATTTAAAAACTTTAATATAAATGAAGATCTAAAGAAGGATAGAAGCTATATTCTTTTTTTTTTATAATACAATCCTTTTTTTTTCATATGTAAATAAAGGAAAGCGAAATAAGAGAACTTGGATTGTCGAAGTTTGATGTTGAGTTCTCTCCAAATTTTCAAGCTAGCCTTCCTTGATCCTTCCTTGCAACTTGGTGAAACTTCTTCAAAACAACTACTTAACAATTCTACAAATGAAATGTGACAAAAGAAATCCTACTATTTTCAACAAGAAACTTGAGAAAATTTTCTTCAAGAATAATCAACTTCCTCGTTTTGAAAACTTGCATACATTATATAAAAAATTAATTTAAATAAATGATTCTTTTTCCTAAATTATCCTCATGCAAAATTGATTGAACACTTAGTGGAGGAGTTACATGCAAGAAAATGGAGAATGAAGATTCCCTCTAGAAGCTTTCAATTTCTCCTACGACATGTGCTTATTTGAAATTGAGAAATCAAATAATTTCCATTTAAATTATATTTTGTATCTGTATGTCCTTTATTTAATATTTTTATTATAATAGCTTTTTTTTCAATCATATTTAATAATTCATTTCTAACATAACCACAACATGATATAATAGTAATATTAGTAGTAGCAAATAAAAAATGGTAAAGGAGGGTTATGACATCCTTCCCCCCTTAAATTGTGCATCATCCCGATGCACTTATTCAATATAACCATAAAAAAGAGTCTATAGTTCATGATCAGTCTAAAACAGAAAAGGAAATAACTGCTACATTTCACTAGTATCTTCCCATGTAGCATTCTTTTTTTCGTCATACTGATTCCATTGTACTTTGCACTGATCAACCTCTCTATTGCGCAATTGGTACTAGTGCCTCTCCAAGATTATAAATGGCTCTATCATTATTCCCCCATTTCCTGGACCTGCAAGGCATCCCAATTCAAGATGTGTTTCTTATCAGGCACATACTTTTTAAGAAGAGATACATGGAAGACATCATGGATTCGGCTCAATTGAGGAGGTAAGGCCAATTCCAAGATCTCAAAGAGCCCAACATAACAAGGTGCAAGCTTAGTCTTTTTACTGAACCTTATGGAACTCTTGTGTGGCTTAACCCTTAGGAAGACTTTCTCTCCCACCTCAAACTCCCTTGGTGTCCTGTTCTTGTCTTCATAACTTTTATGCCTATCTAATGCTTCTGTTATCACTATTTAGATAATGGGGCATTTTTGTCTTATAGTTGGCTAAATTTTTTGCAAAAATGTGCTTGGTATGGCCTTGTTGCCTCTGTGTTTCTTGGGTCAAATGAGGGTTTTAAGGTTTTTGAAGTTCTAACCCTTCCTATGTTTGAAAAACCCTTGTGTTCTATTTCTGCATTACTTTTACCACTTAAAGAAGGGTCAGTTTATTGTTAAAAGTGTTCCCCCATAGGTTTTCCCTAGGAGGTCTTTCAAATATTTTCAAATTTTATGCCTTTGCCTATGTCTTGTTCTAATGTTTGTCCGGCTCCTTAATAATTGTGCAAGTCATTGTTAATCCTATGGTTGGCGTTGTTTCACTGGGCAAAGATGCTAGCAGATTTAAGGCTCGTGAAATGGCGAAAAGGATAGGCGGGCCTGACCAGAGGATTGACCGTCAGATTAAAGGACTGCATCTTGTATTGAATCCAATGGCTCGCATTGATTCGCTAGCCCAAGATGTACATGATCTACCCTTTGTGAAATAGTGAAAGACTTGGCGGGTCCTAGAGGCAAGTGACTCCTTTGGTTAAAGGATGATCAATTCAAAAAAGATCAATGGCTCGCATTGTTTCGCGGCCAAAAGGTGCATGTGTTTTACCTTTCACGAAATAGCAAAAGGGTCGGTGGGCCCAAAGGATAGGCAAGTTGTAAGTTTTAAAGACCGATTAAGTAGGAGTTAATTGAATGGTTGTCATGGATTCGTAGCCTCAATTCAAGTGGAGATTAATGTTCGTGAAATAGCAAAGTGATGTGGCAATCACATGATGGATGACATGGCAAGACAGATGGATTATTCCATGGAATGTAGTGATGATTTTTCAAGTGTGCATGGCTCTAACAGATAGTTGAGGGCCCGCCTTGTTTCAACTAGCGGTTATGTTGAGAATAGCAAAGTAAAACATGTGGCGGCCTCAAAATGGAACCCGGTGGAATTTCCTGAGCAAATAGCTGATTGCCACGTGGCGTTTGTTAGCTAGTAATGAGATAGAGCAAGTGGTCTCTGAGCTGAGGGCCCACTTGGAAGGTATAAAGCATGTTAAATGGTGTTCATCTCGTGGTGGATCCAACGGTTGTCGTTGTTTCGCAACTTGAAGATGCCTGTAGTTTAGTCTTCGTGAAGTGGCGAAAACCGTTAACCGTCATGGTTGAGCGCGGTTAGTCAGGAAGACTAGCATCACTGTAGGAAGTAAAGACCGAGCAAGTAGATGATGATCTAATGGCCGGCATTGTTTCATGAGGTAAAAGTGTGCATGGTTTAATGTTTGCGAAATGGTGAAAAGAAGGTAGGACCCGTCACTAACACAGAAAGAGCGGAAGGAGTAAAAGCAGTGCAAGTTTCCGAGATCCAACGATCGTCGTTGCTTCGTGAAAGAAAAGTGCGGGGGTTTTAAACTCTGCGAAATGGTGAAACGATGAAACAGAGAAGTACTCAGAAGGTTTGTGATTCGTTGGAGCCCGTTTTTGAATTCGATTTGCGAATTCAATTCTGAGGTGATGATCGAAGTATGCGGGATTAATTTCTCAATTCAATGTTGGGTTGCCGTATTAGGGTCCGCATCAAACTTGAATGTTGGCATCATTTCAAAGATTTTGTTGCAGAGGAATTGGTGCAGAGCAGTTTTCTTCAAGCAATTAACAGGTTTTTTGTGCTTTTTCTTGCTAATTGCAGTCTGAAAATCGGTGATTGCTGTGTGAATTGTTTCATTAGAGTTTTGTGTAAATCTCAATTGATATAGTTGCATTAACGGGATGGCGCCAAGAAGGGAGTTAATAGGAAAAGTAAACTACCAGGATAGGAATATATGTGATGACTTTCTGGAATAGCTAACTATGTCTACCAATGCTGGGGCCAAGGCTAAAGAATTGGTACCAAAGAACCCTTGTTTAAGAATTAGGGATGGCCTATATGACAAAGGTAATTGGTTAAGGGATCCACAAATAGGGATGTCAGGTTTAGGATTGTTCAAGGTTGGTTTTGGTCAGAGAAATTCCCTTGCCCCTTTAAATAGTATATGGGAATTGGATGTGGGGAAGCTTATAGTCCCTGGTGTATTCATGGATGTAGATTTGTTGACTCTGACTGCACAAAATTATGACCCTATAGCTAGATGTATCAAAAATGTGAAGGGATCAACCCTGATTGAAATTAATGATGATGACCTCAGAAGTGTGTTTAAGCTCAGTGAAGCTTCAAATTTTTTAGAGCCTATTGATTTTGAATCACCGGCCCAGGTTTATAATGCACAAAGGGATCACCTCAGGAGTGGCCCATTGAAAGAGTTGTTTGTTAAAATAGGAGGGCTAACTATTGTAGGCCCCAATACAATGGAACCCTTCTCCTTGAATTTGTTTACTCTAAGAGCTAAGGGCATGTATTGGGCACTTTGTCAGATTTTTGGAGAAGATGCTGAGAAAAACATGCCAACCCATTACATGTTGATAATTACATAGATTCTAAACCCCTCTCTGGCAATAACATTTGATTATGTGCCATACCTCACTAATGCAATTCATGCAGGGCTGGTAGGGATAAAAAATGGTAAGGTGGACAAACCATTTGGATGGTATTCTCTTTTAATGCACATGTTTTTGTTCAAGGGTGCTGATTATTTTGCAAAAGAAATGGATTTGGTTAAGGTGAAAGATAAGGAAGAGATGCCTATTCAACTTTGGAGTACTATTTTATCTTGGGACAAAGAGGATGCTAGCTATCTAAAGTTTGACAGATGCTTTGCATCTAAGATTAGGATTCTTTTGTGCACAGAAAACCCTAGGATTTCTAAGGCTCTTTTGGAATTCCTCAAGCCCAAGGAGTTTGCAGAAGGTATTAAGATTGTTCATAATTGGGGATATATGTATTTGTACCCTGTTTTTATAGTTTTCAGAGTATATGGTTTCAGAGGCACTCCATATTTATTGCCTTATCAAGTCCCACTGAAGATAGGAATTGCTGAAGTCTTAAGGCAAATTGGAGGTGTACAAGAGGCAGAGTTGAAAGATAGGGGTAAAGGGACCATTTTCCCAACCATTACCATGGCACATCATTTTGTGATCACTAAAGGTGGCTGGAAGTATTTTGAAGAATTCTTTAAACCATATAGGTTGTCAATTGCAGTTTCAAGATTTGCAGACCCTGAAGATTTTTTCAATGGCATGTTTAGGAAGAGAGCAGTTTGTAAAGGTAGGCCTCACCAATTTCAGTTCCTTGAAGATCTAAATAGGAATGAATTCAATTTGGATGAGCAGGAACTGAGGAAAGAGAAGTGGGTTGCATATAAAAGGGCTCTTGACTTCATTCATCAATTTGATAGTAGTTACGACCCTTTCTCTAGTTTCAATCCCTTTGAGGAGAAAATCAAATTCTTGATTCTTTATTTTGAAGACCTCATGCAAACTTTGAAAGAAAAAAGGGAGGCTATAATGAGAAATGATCCTGACAGGGTTAAATTGGTTCTAGCTAAGCCTGCCTTTTCTAAGGTTATCCCACCTGGTGATTATGTAATGCACAAGAAATCAAAATATAGTGTGATGATGCCAGTGACTGGTGAGCCTTCTACTTCAAGAGGGAAAAGAGCAATTGAAGATGTCATTGACATCCAAGACTCCCCTAAAAGGCAAAGAGTGGGGAAGGAAGTGCAGACAAATGAGCCTCTGTATTCTCCATCTCAGTCCCCTATCCACATAGGAGATGAGCATGCGGTGGCCGAACAACTATTATAGTTAGGGAGTCTCAGGGAGATTGCCTACACATATGAGGAGACACAAGAGGGGATGCCGGAAGAGCCACCTAGTGCTGAAATGAACTTGACTGAAGGTGAGCTCAAAGGTAAAGAGTTAGACCCTACTGTCAAGAAATCCAGTGAGGAGTTCCTGGCTGATAGTAACTTTGTTACAATAGGGGCCTTCATGCAGTTTGTATGGAAGCAAATCATGTAAAAATTCAAGGCCAGATGTGAAAAAAGGAAGAGTGAGCAGCCCCACAGAGATGTAACTCAGGTGGAGGAAGAGGTGAAACAAGAAATGATTGAAGAGTTCAAGACCATTACTCTTGAAAAAGGAAGAGAGATGGTATCCAAGGCTAGTGTTTTGATCCTCCCTGAGTGGGATATAGCTGATTCTCTGGTACTTGAAGCAGTCAGGAAGGATACTAAACCCATGGAAGGAATGACCTTCAACAAAGATAATGCTGCTTTAGTTATGTGGTCATTGAAAAAGGATTAAAATATAAGAAGGAAAGATGCCTCAGATTCTAGTTTCCTAGGGGGTATGATTGTAAAAAGAGTCCAAGATACAGGGGTGGTGGAAGCTGCAAGCACCGTCTTAGAAACTGCAAAGTTTAGTGTAGCAGTGGCAGAAAAGGAGGCAAAAGAAAAGGCTAATCTCTAGTTGAAATTGGAAACAATCTTGAAGGCTTATAATGAAGCCAAAGAAGGAATAGCCAACTGAGATAACATTATTGCTAGGCTTCAGAGTCAGTTGGTAGGTCAACACCATCAAGGTGAATCCTCTACTCTTATGATAGCTTCTTCTCTAGCAAGACCTCCACCTACAAGTCCTATCATAGAATATCCCCCTTCTCCTATTCCTTCTGGTTTTCAATCAACATAAACTATTCAACATGAGTTGGAAAAGATGAAACAGGCTCAGGCCCTGTTAGCAAGTAAATATGAGGAGAAGGTAAAGGCCACAATTTTAAAATTTGCTAATTCTGTTAGGGCCTCTGTCATGCATATTTCTATGAAGAGGGTTCTGAATATTTTGACTGAATTAAGAGAAGATGAGGCCACTTTGGAACCAATCTGAGTAAGTGGATGCCTTGGGGAAAGGAGTTAGAGCTTATGTGTTTAGTTCATGCAGATGCAGAGGCAAATGATAGTCTCAGATCCACTTGTGAATTCATAAAAGAAATGAATATACTCTCAAAAGAAAGGGCGGGTGTGAAGAGAAAAGCCCAATTATATAGGAAAGAATATTCTGGTCACAAGTATGAGATGTTTTTAGGGGGTTTTGTTGGTCCAACTCAGTTAAAAGAGGAGAAAGCATGATTGGAAGAGCTGGACCATAACTTGTCCAAAAGGGTAAATGAAATCATTAATGCTGATGACACGTCCTTATTTGTCAAGACAATAGAGGATTTTGAAAAGGTAAAATCACATTATGGTTTCATAGAAACATAGATTGGGTAGTTGAGAGTCACTTGGAAAAGGCTGGAAGGAATGAAGAAGAAGATTGTTATCTTTTCTTGGCCGAATGATGACGTGTTCCAGGAATGGAAGGAAAAATATGCGGGACAAAAAGAAGAAGTTCCCAAACAGTTAGAAGATGTTGTAGCGGGACAACAAGTTGAAGAGGTCGTTGATATCGAAAAGGACTTGTAACTGTTTCTTGGAGAATATTGCGGGTTGTAACAAACTTTTCTTAGGTTTGTCCGAAGCTTGTATGCATTCATAATGTTATAAATGGATACTAGGACTAATAGAAAAAAATTATCACAAGAATTTTGTAAAGAAGATCTGGCAAAATATATATAGGTTTTTTTTTGGGTTCTCTCAGAGATTACTTTGAATTATGTAACATTTAAAAAAATGAATACGAAAATATAGATCAATACTTTTCAGGCCTAAATCTGTGTTGTCTTCTGGTGTGCATTCGTTAATTTGTTGGTTTCATTTGAGTAACATAGGGTTATTCAAATGAGCATGGATTGTAAGGCAATCTTATAGACATATTTATGGCTTTTCTCTTTAGGAGAGGGATTAAATGTGCATGAAATATTTCTATCAGTAGATCAACTATTTGCTTCTTTGAATCTGATGAACTGTTTTAGTTAAGTGGGAAAGGACCTATGTATATGTTAGGCCTGTATGGGGTTCATGAAAGCCGAAGTGATGAAATGCATAAGAATGTTCAGTTTTGAAAACTCTTGCTTGATTTAGGTGACTCTGTGGCCCGGATAAGGCACTGGTATCCGATTGTAGGATTTCTTTCTATCTTTTCTTGAAGATCAATACTGAAAATGAATACAATTTTTTCTTTTAGTGTTTTTGTTTCATTGAGGTGATGAAATCCAAAGGTTTTTAGCACTGGTTTACTATGGATTTTACTTTTAAAGTGTGAAAATATTTCATAGAAGGTATACCCACTTGAACTTTGGATAAGTTCAAAGTGTAGAAAGTCTCAAAACCTTATTATATGTTACTCTTGAGTTCTATTTCCCTGACCTTTTCATATGTAGATAGAGTTATTTTATTTCTTACAGGAAGGATAGAAGGGAAATCAAAATTTGAGACTAACAACTTCCTTCAATCTTTGCCTAGTTTCCTTAGTTTTTCTTTCCATTTCCTTCAACATATCTGGGCCAATTATTACTCTATCCTCAAGACTGCCCCAACTCAAAGGTTTTTGACATGGCCTACCATACAATTCTTCAAAAGGTGCCATTCCTAGGGATGTTTGAAAAGTGTTATTGTAAGAAAACTCCACTAATGGTAAGTACTCCTCCCATTTCCTCTGTTGGTCCATGTAGTACATGTGAAGTAGGTCTTCTGAAATCTAATTTGTCCTTTCTATTTGACCATCAATTTCAGGATCGTATGCAGTACTAAAATTTAGCTGAGTTCCCAAAGCTGATTGAAGAGTTGTCCAAAATATTCAAGTAAATCTAGCATCTCTATTTGATATAATTTTCTGTGGCATTCCATGCAACCTAAATATTTCCTTAACAAATTGCCTTGCCAAAGTAGGTGAATCATCCAACAAATTCCCTGGTATAAAGTGTGCCACCTTTGTGAGTTTGTCAATTACCACCATTACTGTATCATGCCTAGAAGGCGACATGGGCAACCCTTGCACAAAGTCCATACTAATAACTTTCCACTTGTGTTGAGGTACATCATGTAACTGTTATAGTCTAGGTGGATGTCTATGCTCTGCTTCTACTCTTTGACACTCCAAACATTTAGCCACATATTTAACTATTTCAATCTTCATCCCTTGCCAAAAGTATAGCTTCTTTAGGTCTGCATAAAGTTTATTAACCCTTGAGTGCTCTGAGTAAGGGGTATTATGAGCCTTCGATAAGACTACCTTCCTCAAGTCCCCTGAATTTGGAACATAGATTCTATTATTGTACCTGAGCAACCCTTCTTCATCTAACATATACCGTTCAACCTTAGGATCTGTTGGATCGTACTCTAAAGTTAATTTGACTTGCTCATACCATGGGTCATGGTCTTTCTCATCCATTAATTTCTTTTTGAAAGTGGTTTTGAATGTTTCTATAGTCATCAAGTGCCTCCTCCTACTAAAAGCATCTGCCACCCTATTTTCCTTTCCCTTAATATATTCAATTTCAAAACCATATTCACTTAGAAATTCTAACCACCTTATTTGTCTAGAATTTAAGTGGGGTTGGGTAAAAATGTACTTTAGTCCTTGATTGTCTGATTTTAACTCAGAGGGCTTCCCAAGTAGGAAGTGTCTCCATTTTTGTAGGGCATGCACAATTGCTGCTAACTCTAAGTCATGGGGTGCATAATTAACTTCATGAGTCTTCAACTTTCTAGATTTGTAAGCCACTACCCCTTCATCTTGGATAAGTACTCCTCGTAAATATTTAATAGAAGCATCTGTTACAACTGTGAAGTGTCCATTTGGATCTGGAATCCTTAAGATAGGTGTTGTAGTTAGTTTTTCTTTCAAATTTTGAAATGCCTTATCACTTTTCTCTATCTATACAAAATTTTACCTTTCCTTTGCAATGATGTAATAGGGTTTGCCATCCTAGAGAATCCTTCCACAAACCTTCTATATTACCTTGCTATCCCCATGAAGCTTCTTACTTCTGAAACATTTTTAGGGATCAACCATTCTACTATTGCCTTTATCTTATCTGGATCTACTGATATTCCTTCCTTTGATATGATATGCCCAAGGTAGTGAATCTTTTCTTCAAAGAAGACACATTTTTATAGTTTCCCATATAACTTATGTTCCCTCAACCTTTGAAAAACCATTTGTAGGTGCACTATATGTTCCTCCTCATTTCTAGAGTAAATCAAGACGTCATCCAAAAATACCAAGACAAATTTGTCCAAGTAGTCATGAATCACACTATTAATTAGGTTCATAAATGCAGCTAGGGCATTGGTTACACCAAAAGGTACCACTGTGAATTCATAATGCCCGTATCTAGTCCTGAAAGTTGTCTTTGGAATGTCTTCTTCCTTAATTCCGAGTTGATGATATCTTGATCAAAGGTCTATCTTTGAAAACACTTCCGCTCCTTTCATTTGGTCAAAAAGATCCTCTATTCGAAGTAAGGGATACATATTCTTTATTGTGACCTTGTTCAACATCCTATAGTCAATGCATAGTCTTAAGGTCCCATCCTTCTTCTTAACAAATAAGATTGGCACTCCCCATGGCGATACACTTGGCCTTATTAATCCCTTAGCTAAGAGTTCCTCCAATTGCATGTTGAGTTCTTGTAATTTAGTTGTGTTCATTCAGTAAGGTGCCCTTGATACTAGTTTACCTCTTGGTAGTGTGTCGATAGAAAAGTCAAACTTCCTCTTAGGGGGTAAGCTCGATAATTCTTCTAGAAACACATCCTTGAACTCTTGTAAGAAGGGGGTATTTTCAAACGTTGGGGTATTTTCCTCTTCTCCTTCATCAATTCCAACCATATAGATTAGTCCTCCTCTTCTTCTTTCCTTCTTTAATTGCATGGCTGATATGGTTTCTATGTTAATGGGTTTAAACTTTCCTTGGATTTTGACCCTTTTTTCCCCATCATCCAAACACTCAATAACTTTGTTATAGAAATCTACACTAGCTTGATGATCTTTTAACCAACTCATTCCAATAATTACATCATATAACCCTAGAGGTTCCACATAGAGATCTACCCTTGTTTCAAACTCAGGAAATTGTACCCTTGCTTTTGGCAAACACTTAGTTACTTCCCTAGTTGCCTTATCGCCATATTGAACCATCCATGATGATTCCATTTGTTTAACTCTTAATGCAAATTTACTTACTAATTCAAGTGAAATGAAACATTCAGATGACCCAGAGTCAATTAGAATTGAAAATGGTTGTTCAAATAGTGTACCTGTAATTTCCACGGGAATATTCTAAAATCTTGTTCTTCAGGTCCTAACTGTTGTATGAATCCTTTGTTGAGGTCCTTTTTGTGGTTGATTGGCCTTGATGTGACCTTGCATTCTTAGGAATTCTCAAGCAAAATAGTTTCCTCCACACATAAAACACCCACCTGGTGGTCCGCGCCTTACTTGATTCCTAGGAGGATCATTCCTTGTTTCATTGGTCCTTGGTGGATAAGTTATCCTATTGTGTTGATCATTCCTATTATAATTGCCCCTATTATAATTGCCTCTGTTATTATTGTTATTATTTCCATTCCTCTGATATTGATTAGGGGGTGGCCTCCTTTCAAAAGAATTGTTCCTTTGACTTTTATTGAAGTTGGTGTTCCCCTTGAATTTCTACTTCCTTTTAAATGAGTGGTTCCCATTAAAGTTTTGCCTTGCTATTGTTACGGCTTGAATCTTTCTCTCATTCTTTAGGGACTTTTCAAGTACTTCATACATGTTTTTGGGTCCATGCATGTCAACCTCTACCCCTATGTTGGTATTTATTCCCAAAATGAACTTCCTGGTTTGACTTTCTTCGTCCTTCTGGTACATAGGTACGTACTTAAGCAATTTAGCAAACTTATCCCAATATAAGGACCCTTGTTGAAGATTATGGAATTCTGCCACCTTCTCATCAAAGAATAATTGTGTTAACCACCTTTTACAGAAATGGTGAACAAATTGATGCCATGTAATCGTATCCCTGCTATACCCATTTTTCTCCTTTGTGTTGGTCCACCACCTAGCTGCCTCCCCTGTGAGTTGATAGGAACCCCATAAGGCCTTGGTTGTTTCACTAAAATCCATTAGTTCAAAATACTTTTCCATTTCATTTAACCAATTTTCAGCTCCTTCACCAATTTGCTTCCCATCGAACTTAGGTGGAGTGATTTTCTTCAAATCCTTAGAAAGCTCCAACATGTTGTTTTCCCTCCTATTGTCTATCTCATTCCCTCGATTGTTGCTAGGGTTCCCATTTTCAATTCCACTTCTATTTTTGATGTCATTCTACCTTGTCCTAAGGTCCCGCATTGATTGCTCCAAGAAGTTGATCTTATCCCTTTGTTCGGTTAGCAAGTTGATTATAGCTTCAAACCCATCTTTGCTATTCGCTTGATTTTGTTGATTCCCTTCATGGTTTCCTTCATGGTTTTCTCCATGGTTTTCTTCATGGTTTTCTTCCCTTTGTCTCCTAGTGGTAGCATGCCTTCCATTTCCCCTTCCTTTTCCTCTTCCTCTAGCCATCTAGAGTTTACCTAAAATTTAAATTATATAGTTAGACATTTCAAACTCATTTTGCATATCATTAGCAAACTTTTTGCACAAACCATCATTTCCACCAAAAATAATATCATCAACAAAAAATTCAACAATAAAGATGTTATCATTATCAATCTTGAAGTACTGATTATTGTCAGTAGTACCTTTATTGAATTCAAGCTTCATCAAATACTTATCCAATCTAGCATACCAAGCTCTTGGATCTTACTTCAATCCATATAACGCTTTCTTCAACCTACAAACCACATCTATCTGATTTGTCAACTGAAAACCATCTGGTTTCTCAATATAGACTTCTTCTTCCAGCTCACCATTAAGAAATTCTAACTTGACATCCATCTGATACACTTTGAAATCTTTGTAAGAAGCATAAGCAATAAATAATATAACAACTTCAATTCTAGCTACTGGAGAAAAAGTCTCCTCAAAATCAATACCTTCCATCCGAGAATAACCCTTAAAAAAAATCTTTCTTTATTCCTAATAACTTCACCTTGTGTTAGTAGCAATCGAGAAGGAAGATTGAGAGGGGGGGGGGGGGTGAATCAGTCTTCACTGGAGTAAAAAAATTAATCACCAAAAATAGATCTAATAAACTGCAACAATAAGATAGATAGGAAAATTGAAAGCACAACACACAACACCAAAATTTTGACATGGAAAACCCGATTAAGGGAAAAACCACAGTGGGAACCTACCCACAGTAAGATGATACTCTGTAGTAGTATGTGAAAATATTACAATGGGGAATATACATGTATTTAGGCACACTACCTAAAGCTCACTGCTCAAATAATAATGGCCCAGAAGGATACAACCCTCAGGGAAGTCTCATTGACTTACAATAAGATTCAGACTATAATCCGGAAGAAATGAACCAAATGAATAGCATCTCCAAATGCCTGATTATAGTTTAGGTTAAACACAGATTCTACTTTGCAACACCAATTTCTCCTCAAACTCAACACTGAAGGATAAATCACTTGTTCACACATACACCTCTATCTGATAATGTAGACACAATAAATGACACCCAAACTACATGAATATATCACCTATATATTTATAATTCATCCTTGATAACAAGGTCAGGTAAACCCTAACCCTCAACTCATAATTACAAAATTACATCACATGATACAAAGATCAACCACCAGAAAAATATAATAATTTACATAGCATAAAATGGTCCTAAATCAAATTCCCAAATGATCAAATCCACTAGAAATCATGCCAAGATCAACCGCAACATGCTACACCACCAGGAATACTACATAACATGCAAATCAATACCGGTCGATAGAAACCACCAAAAAATCACACAATGATCAATGCAGATCACCAAAACAAATAGGACATGACTAAGATACACCAACAAACACGTTAGAATCATCAAGAACAACTACACCAACACCACTTATCAAATCTTCATCGATCAACATATGAAAGCTCAAGAACACAACCAATCAACAACTATCACAAAGAAGAATAACTTACAGAGCACCAAATCATGAACCATCCAAAAAAAAGATACACAAGACCACTTTAAACAATATCCCAAAATCTTAGCACAAGAACTGATCACACCGAAATATACTCGAGGATATACCGAACTCTGTGAAACAGTGATCAACAAACCAACAACAACAAAACTAGAACATAATATCTTCCTAATCACACTGGATAAAATCACAGGAATATATTGACATCAATGACAACAACATATTCTAGCAGCAGTAATGACCAACAATATCCAACAATCTCCCCCTTTGGCATTGATGGAACCATATGAATGTGAAAAATAGTCAATGCAAAAGAAAGAAGATATCTCCTGCAAACTCCCCCTAAGATCAAGATTTAGAAAGAATTTTTTCACATGATCTCTCTCCCCCTTTGACAACAATTCCAAAGATCTCAAAATAGAAAACCAAATTCTCTCTCAAAAATAGAAACATGAATCTTTGTCCCCAAAACACAGACTACTCCAGCAGAGGAGCAACACCAACACACCAATCTAGATAAAAAGACAAAGCTTTGAAATCCACCGGATTGATGCAACTCAATGAATCTAGTTCTCATCAGGAGGGGTGGATACCCCTAACTTGTCTCTCAAATAGACAAAAGTATCTATAGGCAAAGGCTTAGTGAAAATATCAACAATATGTTCCTTTGTAGATACATACTCCAGCTTCACCTTCTCTTCACTGACTTGCTCTCTCAAGTAATGATATTTGATTGACATATGTTTAGTCTTTGAATCTTGCACCAGATTATTTGACATGTTGATAGCATTGGAATTATCACAATAAATATCAGTAGGCTCATCATGATTAAATCTCATATCTTTCAACATTTGCTTCATCAAAACTACTTGAGCACAATTACTAGCAACAACAATGTACTCAGCTTTAGCGGTAGATAAGAACACTGAATCTTGTTTCTTGTTATCCCATGAAACCAACTTCTTTCCCAAAAAGAATACACCACCGATAGTGCTCTTCCGGTCCATAACATCACCAGCTCAATCAACATCAGTGTAAGCACAAAGCACGAAATCATCATTCCTTGGATACCACAATCCATAATCCATAGTTCCCTTCAAGTACTTGAATATCCTCTTAACAATAGTAACATGACTCTTTTTTAGATCAACTTGATATCTAGTAGCCATGCACACAACATGCATATGCTTGGCCTAGTCTGAGTAAGATATAACAGTCCACCAAACATAGATCTATACAAACTCAGATTAACTTTAGGGGATTCATCATTTTTAGACAATTTACAACCAACCACCATAGGAGTTCCAACTAGTTTGGAGTCATCTAATCCAAACTTCTTCAACAATTCCTTCACATACTTAGTTTGAGATATGAATATACCTTTTCCTGTCTATGCAATCTGCAAACCTAAGAAAAAATTTCATCTCACCAATCATAGACATCTCAAATTCCTTCTGCATATCATCAACAAACTTCGTGCTCAAGTTATCATCACCACCAAAGATAATATCATCAACAAAGACTTCAACAATCAGGATGTTATCATTTTCAATCTTGAAATACAAATTACTATTAGCAACACCTTTAGTAAATCCCAATTTAAATAAGCATTTATCTAATCTAGCATACCAGACTCTAGGGGCTTGTTTCAATCCATAAAGGGTGTTCTTCAATTTACATACATGTCTCCATCATCTGACAGTGAAAAACCATCAGGTTGTTCAATGTAAACTTCTTCCTCAAGCTCACCATTCAAAAAGGTAGATTTGACATCCATTTGATATACCTTAAAATATTCATAAGCAACATAAGTAAGAAACAGTCTAACATCTTCAAGTCTAGCAACCGGGGCAGAAGTCTCCTCATAAGAAATTCCTTCTTGCTATGAATATCCTTTGCAAACCAGTCTTTCTTTATTTCTAACAACTTCACTGGCTTCATTCAATTTATTTTTGAACACACATTTAGTACCAATGACATTCTTATCTTTAGGTCTAGGCACAAGCTCCCATGTATTATTCTTTTCAATCTGATCCAGTTCTTCTTGTTGGCAATTGACACTCATCCAGAAAGAGTTTGTGGCATTATGGGTTGTCATTGATGGAATCTCATCATCTTAGGGTAAATGGTTTCATTGTTTGGTTAACTGACATGCATAACACTAACCGATATTGTTATTTGCATTGCTTTCCACCGGCATCAACACCGACACTCACTTCATCCGGGCTAAGTCTTCATCCCGGTAACTTGTTCTGATCTTGGTAACATGTATATGGAACCTGATAATGGATAGGACCCAGTTAGGAAATCTTTTGATCCTAATTATGTCTTCATGGATTTTGGTGGAAATGTGTGATGGCTGACATGGTCATTGGATTTATGTTTGATTTTCATTATGTTCTGGCAGCCGACTTATTTATATTTCTTATTGAAGCCGACTTGGTTAAGTTAGAAGGATATTTAAGAAGATTACCTCAGTGATAGATCATATATGTTACATGGAATGTGAACTTTTGATTGTGAATATTTTAGTGAGTTTTGGTATGCGATTGGAAGCGATTGTGTGCACTTTCACATGCACAACTTAACCGGTAGCAGAACATAGTATCAGAAAACTGGAATACATAGGAGGTTATTAGAGCATTCACCAAAACTTATCCAACATGGTCAGATGCTATTTATAAGTTCAATTTATGCATGTACAAACCCTCTTATGTAATATTTATATACCTTGATTAAGTATATATATTGTGGGTATAAGCCCCACCGTGGTTTTTCCCTTTGCAGGGTTTTCCACGTATAAATCTTGGTGTTATGGTGTTGCCTTTCATTGTGTTATTTTGTGTATGAATTCTAATTTTATTTACTATTAACCAGTTAATAAAGAATAATTTCAAAACTAGCTTTACTGGTAGAACACTGATTCACCCCCCCCCTCTCAGTGTTCTTGGATTCCAACAATTGGTATCAGAGCTTGGTTCCTCACAAGAAGTTTAACCACTTGAGGAAGATCCAAAATTTGGAATCAATGGAAACCGTTCTACAACAACAAATTAGACTTTCTCTTGAAGATCTTGATAATGAGAAGATGGAGAATAATAAACTAAAAATTGAACTGAAGCAAGCTAGAGAACACATCATTTCATTACAAGGAAAGATTGTAGCTGTCAAGGCTAAGAGGAAGGAAGTTTGTGATCAATTGCAAAATCAGAACAATGATGAGGAAGATGCTATGAAGAATCATTATCAAAAGCTTACTCAGGAGAAAAATATCTTGAAGAATGAGATGCAAGCCCTAACCATGAGAATGTGCAAGGAGATTGAAGACAAAAACAAAAATGAAAAAAACTTCGCTCAAATATTGAAGGATAGATCCGAGGAATACAACAGATTGACTCATGAGAATGGTATGCTGAAACTTGAATTGGTCCAGTCTTGAAATAATGAAAGGAACTTGAAAGATAGATTATTATCATGAGTGATGATTTGGTCATTGCTAATGAGTACAAGGACAAATTTCTAGCCAACTCTGCCAAACTTGATGAAATGCTGAAAAATCAGAGACATGCTAATGACAAAAGAGGTCTTGGTTATGAAGAAGGAGAAAGCTCTGGTACTGCACAACAAGATACATCAACCAGACATAACTAGAATCATGTCAACCGGAATCAGAAATCACCGGTAAGACAACCTAATGCTCACAAATTCAATGGTACATGATTTATTTGCAATAAATATGGTCATATGGCTAGTCATTGCAGAAATAGGAATAATCAAAATAATGCATCATTCACTGGTCTTGGAAATGCAAGATGTCATGCATGTAGTAGATTTGGACATATGACTAATCAATGTAGATAAAAAGGAAATCAAGGAAATCAAGGGGTTAACAAGGCAATTCAAAAGAACAATATTGTTTGTTATGCATGCAACAAGGTTGGACGTATTGCTAAATATTGCAGAAGTAAGAATCCACCAACAACTAATGGAAATACTGATGAGAAGGGCAAGGCAAAAGTGGAAGACATTAGGAAGAAGCATGAGATGAGATGGGTGAGAAGAGATGATACAAAATCGATAGAGTCATCAGGTCCTACATCGTTAGTATATATAATCGGTAACTAAGGCACTCGGCCTTAAGGGTAGGCAAATCATTGAAGATCATGCAGATACCCCGAATTAGGTCTGTAGTCAGAAGATTTTGATTGTGGATGGATACTAAGGAGATTTTAGTGGTTTACCAAAATCTACTTGCAGATCATGTGAACCGGTCAAGCCTAACCGATAACATTTAGGACAATGGAAAATTAGGGTTAACGACGATAAAAAGGGGAAGTTAAGTTATTTTCTTCACATAGCGATCGAGTATTCAAGCAAGAGAATTTCCAAAGCATTTCAGATTTTTAGAGCGAATTAAGAGAGAACTTTATTTCGAGCAATTTGATCTCCTGACAGCATTTTCGAGGTATTTTTGTGTTTGTAGAAACCCTAGCTTTCGTGTTTGGTTGCAATGGCTTCATTTTCATCTAGCATTGATACTCCATTGGTGGTTGAGATCAAGAACCGCCCTCGTACCATTTTCAAGAAGCATCCATACAAATCCCTTTTGGATGAGCCATTAGGTGCATTTTCGCAAGTTTATCATGGATTTATTCATACAGAGGATATTACGACATACATCCACTGCAACATTGAAGAACTTGGTGGATATGAGTTGTTTTGCATTTTCACCAAAAACCTAATTTCTAACAACCAGCTAGAACCGGAATTTGCACATTTGTAGAGGAAGGGTCTCACACAGTTTATGGATTTCCCTTTTGATGAGGTAGAATGGGTACGTTATGTTTTAAGGCACATTCACAGAGAATTCATCTAGTTGGATCGGCCATAGGAGATTACTGAGGAAGTTATCAAGAATGTCACATGTCTTCACAAAATTAGAGGTGTTCCCGATACTAGATGTAAGTTATCTCACACTGAAATGAATAAACTTACTGATGCAACTTTTGATGGAAGGTCTATGAGGGTAGATGATGTCAAGGACATAAGTGTTAAATTTGCAGCAATGTTATGTTATCACTATTTTGACTATTGGGTGATTTTATTCTCTAATCCGCTAAAAATCTACAAAATTGTGCTTAGTACTTCATTTTTCCTCTGAGGGTTATTGGTCTAAGGGTTTAAGGTTTTTGTAATTTACCCCTCTTCTATCTTGAGATCCTTGCGTTATATTTCCTTGTTACTTTTTCCACTTAAGTGGAAGGGTCAGTCCGTCGTGAGGAGAGGTCCCCCCTTTAAGTTTTGCCTTAGGCGTGTTTTAATTTTTTGCCTTCTCCTAAGTTTTTATTACTTTGTCGAGCTTCATAAAGATCGTGAAAGTGCTAATAGATCCAATGGTGCACACAATCTTGCAAAGGGAAGTTGTGTGAGATTTATCTTTCGTGAAGTGACGAAAAGGTGGTGGGCCTGGGTAAAGCGGCCGCAAGGAAGGCTAAAGGACATATATCTTCCGGTAGATCTAACGGTCTGTGTTATTTTGCGATGAAAAGATGGGCGAGGTTTATGCTTTGCGAAGTAGAAAAAGATTGGTGGGCCCGACAGGTAAGCTGAAGAATGAGTTAAGGATCATGCATCTTGTTCATGATCTGATAGTTGGCGCTATTTTGTATGGTGGAGATGTGCGAAGTTTACCTTTCGCAAAGCAGTGAAAGGGTAGTGGGCCCAGTGAAGGAATGGTAGGTAAGATAAAAGAAGTGCATCTCTGAGAAGATCCAATGGTGCACGTTGTTTCATAGCCTAAAGTAACACGGGGTTTACCTTTCGTGAAGCAGCGAAAAAGAGCTAGCAGTTACGTGGTGGGTAAGGTGGCAATATAGCTAGATGTTTGGCTGAGGCAAAAGGTGATCTATCAGTTGGACACGTGGCTCCTAGTGGATTGTGTGGGGCCCGTTTGATTAAGCGGCAATATTGATGAAATCCATGGCTAGTTAAGTCACGTGGTGGTTCAGATGTGGATTCTGACAGAGCTTTTGAGCGAATGAATAGCCAACATGTGGAGGCTATTTGCTGGAAACCAATAGGACAAGTGGATTCTGCTTAGAGGGCCCACTTTAAAGGTCAAAGGAGTTAAAAGTTGCGCATCTCAAAATTGATCTAACGATGTGCGTTGTTTCACATGGTGAAGATGCAAGGTGATTATGCTTCAAAAAACAATGAAAACCATTAGTGGTGAAGGTTTCATGCGGTTAGTTAAATAGACCAGCAGTCACTGTGGAGAATAACGGTCGAGCGGATGGTAGAAGATCTAACGGTTAGTGCTGTTTCATAAAGGAAAGATGCATGAGATTTATGCTTCACGAAACAACGAAAAGAAGGTGGGGCCCATTTCTAAGAAGAATGACTCAGGTAAGGTAAATAACGTGCACATATTTTAGGATCCAACAGATGGTGCTGTTTCGCAATGAAAAGGTGTAGGGTTTTTATCTTTCGCGAAGCAGCGAAAAGGCAAGATAGTTAGAAAATTCTTTGTGGTCCGTTGGACCCATTTTTCAAATTCAATTGCGAATTGATTGCCGAAGTATGTGGCATAATGTTTCTATTCAATGCTTAGTTGCCGTAATAAGCTTCACATCCTTTGAAACATTGGCATCATTTTGAAAAGTCTTGCAGAGGAACCAATGCATAGAGCGAATTTCTTCAGGCAACAAGTAAGTTTTGCATATTGCTTGATAGTTACAATTTGAATTGATATCCCTAGGTGCTTGAATTCTTAGAGGTCTATTTAAGTTTAATTGAAATAACTATAATTCTGAGATGGAACGATGAAGAGATTTCATAGGGAAGGTTAATTACTAGGATAGAGCCATTTGTGATGATTTTTTAGAACAATTAACTATGTCTACCAATGCTACAACTAAAATGAAAGAATTAGTACCCAAGGCTCCCTGTCTGAGAATTGGTGATGGTTTGTATGACAAAGGGAATTGGTTAAGGGATTCACAGATAGGGATATTAGGTCTGGGACTTTTCAAAGTGGGATTTGGCTAGAGAAATTCCTCTACTCCAATGAATAGTATATGGGAGTTAGATGTTGGAAAGCTCATAGTCCCTGGGGTTTTCATGGATGTGGACCTGTTGACTCAGATTGCAAATAACTATGAATTTGTTGCTAGATGTGTGAGAAATGTAAATGGAGGGTCAGTAATTAAAATAAATGATGATGAGTTTAGGAAAGTATTCAGACTCAGTGAGGTGTCGAATTATTTAGAGCCCATCAATTTTGAAACACTTGCACAGGTCTATAATGTGTAGAGAGATCACCTCAGGAGTGGCCCTTTGAAAGTGTTTTTTGTCAAAATAGGAGGACTGACTGTTGTAGGCCCTAGTACCATGGAGCCTTTCTCTTTAAATATTTTTACTTTGAGAGCTAAAGGGATGTATTGGTCCCTATGTCAGATTTTTGGGGAAGATGCTGAAACAACCATGCCAGCCCATTACATGCTCATGTTAGCACAGATTTTGAACCCATCTCTGGCAATAACTTTTGACTTTGCACCCTATCTTATTGATGCCATTCATGAAGGGTTGATGGGGATAAAAAATGCTAAGGTAGACAGACCTTTTGGATGGTATTCTCTTCTTATGCACATGTTTTTATTTAAAGGTGCTGATTATTTTGCTAGTGAAATGGACCTGATTAAGGAAAAGGATAATGAGGAGATGCATGTTCAATTGTGGAGCACAATTTTGTCTTGGGATAGAGAGGATGCTAGTTATTTGAAGTTTGATAGATGTTTTGCATCTAGGCTTAGGATCCTCTTGTGCCCCCAAAACCCTAGAATTCCCAAAGCTCTCTTAGAATTCCTTAGGCCTAAGGAATTTGCTCAAGATATTAAGATTGTTCATAATTGGGTTGATATATACTTGTACCATGTCTCTACTATGTTCAAAGTCTATGGTTTCAGAGAAACTCCATATTTGCTCCCCTATCAAGTCCCATTGAAGATAGAAATTGCAGAGGTCCTGAGGCAAATCAGAGGTTTGCAAGAAGCATAATTAATAAATAGGGGGAAAGGGAAAATTTTCCCAACTGTCACTGTTGCACATCAATTTGTAATCACCAAGGGTGGTTGGAAACATTTTGATGACTTCTTGCGCCATACAGGTTGTCTACTACAGTATCAAGGTTTTCTGACCCTGAAGACTTCTTTAATGGTATGTTCAAGAAGAGAGTCATATGTAAAGACAGACCACACCAGTTCCATTTTCATAAGGATTTGATCATAAATGAATTCCACCTTGATGAACAAGAATTAAGAAAGGAAAAGTGGATAGCATATAAAATGGCTCTTGATTTTATCCACCAATTTGATATTGGTTATGACCCTTTGTCTAGTTTTACTCCCTTTGAGGAAAAAGCTAAATTCTTGATACTTTATTTTGAAGATTTAATGCAGACCTTAAAGGAGAAAAGGGAAGTTATATTGAAAAATGATCCTGAAAAGGCTAAGTTGGTCCTAGCCAAGCCTGTCTTTGTTAAGGCCATCCCTCCAGGTGAGTACATGATGCATAAGAGGCCAAAATACAGTGTGCTAGTGCCAGTCAGGGGTGAACCTTCTACTTCAAAAATGGAAAGAGCTTATATATATGTCAGGAATATATTAGGTTAATGAGAGCCGAAGTGATGAGATGTATGAGAATGTCTTGATTTGGAACTCTTGTTTAGATTGGGTGACTCTATAGCTTGGATAAGGCGTTGATAGCAGTTGTGGAGTTTTTTCTATCTTTCTTGGAGGTCAACACTAAAAATTAATGTATGTTTTCTTTTAATATTTTAAGTATTAATGAGGTGATGAGGTTCATAGGTTTTTACCATTGGTTTACTGTGGATCTCAATTTAAAAGTGTGAAATTATTCACAAAAGGTATACCCACCCGAGCTTTGGATAAGTTCAAAGTGTAGAAGGTTTTGTTGAAACCTTGTTATATGTTATTCTGGAATTCTATTTTCTTGTTTTCCTCTTCATATGCAAACATAGTTATCAAATTTTCTGATAGAGAGGATTGGGGGAGTCAGAATTTGAGAACAACAGGTTATTGGTTATAAGGTATATCAGTCAAACCGGTTAAACTCTGTAGTTGACAACAACATTTTGGTTGCTTATCAAATGGTAAAGGAGGATGTCCATTATTATCTGTGTAGTGTAATGCTAAAGGAACTCATGACTAACCTGCTAAAGATCAAGAAAGAAAAAAAGAATACTTTTCAGTATGTCTCCTTCATCTTTTGTTTAGTATTTTACTTTTTGGGTTGTTCTTGGTTTTGGAAAGACTCAGTGGGATTTTGACTGCCGGTAGAAACGTAGATTGATCAATTTTGGATAGACAAGGTGATAAGGATAAGAAAGCCAATCTATGGGAATTTTTTAGAACATTTCAAGAGGAAATGAAGAATAGCTCCCGAATTACGAAATCTATAGTTGAGAAATATAAGGACACAATTTTCTTTATGGTAGATAAAGATGAATGTATGATGGAGGTTGTACAACCTAGGACTATATGGATAATGCATATGGGTTATGAGGTTGAGGAAGCTACTCTGGATGCCTATGCACAACACCTTTTGTGGGCACCGATAGATGAAAAGGAAGAGAAATTCAGAAATGCTAAGGAGAAAGGAATTAAAGTTCATTAGGAATAGGTAGCTTTGGCAATCCAAAAGAAGATGACCTGGCTAGCAGCAGAGACATTGATAAGTGAAGGTGCTAACAAATTTAAGGATGAGAAGCATGTTAAAATTTTGGAAGAACAAAGGAAGAAAGAATTGAAACAGAAGAGAAAAGAGGAAAGGGAATCCCGAAAAGAAGCTCAAACCACACCCCATGTGGTCTCAATTACATTAGAGACATCCAAACAACCAGAAGTTGAGCCTTCTAGTCAAACATCGATAGGGCCACCCAAGAAGAAAACTAAGGCAACCCAGCAATATATGACCATTTCTTCTGAAACAAAATTGGATATTAAGATCAAGGAGGTTCCCAAGGAGAAAGGTGTTTTTGCTTGAGTGGTAAGGGAGAAGAAAGAAGAACAAAAGTCTGAACCTGTCAAGAAGACTCCTCGGTGGCCAAAGATCACAATTTTATATAAGAGAAAACCCAAATCAGATGAGCAAGCTAAACCTAAACCTAAACAGAGAACTGGTAAGAAAAAGATAAATGCACAAGATTTAATTGAACAAATTGTAAATGATGGTAATTTAGATAAAATTTCTTCATTATTTGACAATTTTGGTGAGGAGGACAAGAAGCAAATAGAAGAGGCTATTCTTTAATATCTTGATTCATTTAGTAGGGCATTGATAGAATTACAAAAAGTTTTGCCTAAGGAGTTATTTGATAAGTTAGAAGTCGAGAAGCTACATGCTCAGTCACTGGACAAATAGATTAAGGAGACCGAATTGGTCAATCCTTTTCCTTCAATAACTCCTCTAGAAATGGATGACTTAATCAATAAAACTGGATCATCAAAATTCAATCCCAAGTATAGAATTAATAGTCTCATGTTGGACAGACTTGAAGAAATTAGAAAGGAGACAATTGATATATGGGTGAGAGTTCTTTTGGGTATTGGATATGAGTTAAGTTACACTTTTGTACAATCACAGAATATTCAATTACCTAAGTATATGAAACCGGTTGATAAACCAACTGTAAATACTGAGAATATGACAAGCACTCAACCAGATACCACTGTATCGGTTGCTGAGTCCCATTTTGAAATAGAGGACATCCCAACAGATAATATACACATAATAGAGGATATAGAGGTAGATGTAAATAAGGATACAGGTGCAGGGGATACTCAAGTTTTGGGTGAGGCACTAGGTGGTGAAGCCACCGGTGCACAAGAACCAAAGGATACAAAGGTTATCTCTTTGGCTGATAAGGGTAAGGAGACTGTGGTGGATCTCTCTTCCGGCTTGGCAATTGACACTTCTGCCATAGCTAAAGGCAATTTACCATACCTTTCCATTAATTTTGACAAACCCTACCATAAGATGTCATCGATAGAGAATATTTTGGCAGCAATAGCTCTTCAGGCACAAGCTACACAAGAATTAGCATAGGAAGAATCTAAGGACAGGAAACTGATTGAGCACAGTTTTGCAGTTTTGCATCAGTTGGGCCCAGAATTGTTGCACAAGATGGTGCATTCTCTTTGGGTAAATTAGAAGAAATCATTGATTTTATCCCCAAGCATCATGATTCTTTATTGAAGATCTCACTAACAGGTTAAAGAAGATTTTGTGGCAGCCCGAAAGCTAACATTTTTGTGCATGATTGAGACTGATAAGGTGAAATTTTAGACTTGTTTGTAGTCAATTGATACAACTTTGGCTGAAGGAGATAATATTTATAAGAATTGTCTATATTTTGATAAATTAACTAGCTCCATAGACAAGCAACTATCAGACTGTAGGAAGAACTTAATTCAGATTTCTAACACCTACAACCCAACAGTTAATCTGACAAATTCTTTAGATGGTCCAATTTTGATGGTGATGGATCAAATTTTGAAATTGGAGAAGGATATGGACAAAATAATAAGGAGAGGAAATGAGCTTGGGAATCTAACTGGTCCCCGACTTGATAATCTGCTATTTCATAAAACAAAATGTATTTATAACCTATAGAAGGAGGATCCCGCTACTTCAAAAGAGATAGAGTATTATGCCAACATCTTGAACAGTTTCATCTCTATTCTTGAATCTCTTAAGAATGGTTGGGATAATTACTTTTCATTTTTTAAGAACATGTATGCAGATATTTTGAAGTGTGTATAGAACCGACTCATGCTTGTAACTGTACAAATTTCTTTATGGGAACCTCGCTTTGTCATTGATGTCAAAGGGGGAGGAATAAGTGAAAAATGTATATATTTCTTAGGGGAAGAATCACATGTATATAGCAGACACATGTACAGATCCAACAGATTCATGGATTCAGTGACAATTTTCATGGATGGTATCATTTTTCACATGAGTGTTGCCATCAATGCCAAAGGGGGAGAAAATGGTTTCATTGTTTGGTTAACCGACATGCATTACTCTAACCAATATTGGTATTCACATTGCTTTACACTGGCACCGACACAGACACTCACTTCATCCTGGCTAAGTCTTCATCTTGGTAACTTGTTCTGATCTCGGTAACGTGTATATGGAACCCAGAAATGGATAGGACATAGTTAGGAAATATTTTCATCTCAATTATGTCTTCATGGATTTTGGTGGTAACGTGTGATGGCTGACATGGTCATTGGATTTAATTTTGATTTTCATTATGTTCTGGCAGCCGGCTTGTTTATATTTCTTGTTGAATCCAACATGGTTAAGTTAGAAGGATATTTAAGAAAATCACCTCAGTGATAGATCAAATATGTTAGATGGAATGCCAACTTTTGATTGCGAATATTTCATTGAGTTTTGGTATGCATTTTGGTATACGATTGGAAGCGGCTATGTGCAGTTTCACGTACACAACTTAACCGGTAGCAGAACAGAGTATCACAAAACTAGAATACAACAGAGGTTATCAGAGCATTCACCAAAACTTATCTACCATGGTTAGATGTTACTTATAGGTTCACTTTCATTTGTAAACACTTGTAAATGTTCTGTAAGTCAATGAGACTTTCTATTTTTTGTGTTTGAGCAGTGAGCTCTAGGCAGTTGGCCTTTCTACATGTGCAGACCCTATTATATAATATTTGTATACCTTGATCAAGTATATAGATATTGTGGGTATCATCCCTACCATGGTTTTTCCCTTTGCAGGGTTTTCCACGTATAAATCTTGGTGTTATGGTGTGGCCTTTCATTGTGTTATTTTGTGTATGCATTCTAATTTTTTTTACTGTTAACCAGTTAATAAGGAATACGTTTAAAACTAACTTTACCAGTAGAGCATTTATTCATCCCCCTCCTCTCAGTGTTCTTGGATTCCAACACTTCATCCATATATCTCATCGAATTTTCATTTTTATAGGTTTTAGCAACATGTTTAGGTTCAACTTTAGAAATCAAGCATATTTCTTTAGAAGCTAATCTTCTTCTAGTGATCACACCCTTTTTCCTATCACCAATAATCTGATTTTTTAGAATGATTCAATCTTACATACCATAGACTTTTCTAATTGTTTTGCCTATCAAGTTCCTGCACTCCATCACCAGTAACAAGAACATCTTGATTTATTGTCTCTACTAGATCATTCTGCTTAGGTTCTTTAGTCTAAATAGGGGATAAAAAAACATGTTGACCATTATCACAACCACATGCTCTAATCTCTTTCCCAAGGTTCTCATCCACCTTCAAATTTTCACTCTCCACTATCTTTCTCAGTCTCTTATTGTTGCACCGGTAGTATTTTCTCTTTGTAGAGTATCCAAAGAAGGTACCTTCATCACTTCTAGCATCAAAATTTCCTATATCCCCATCTCTCTCCATCCAACATTTGCTACCAAATACTCTAAAATATCTCACAGTAGGAACATGACCAAACCAAAGCTTATAAGGGGTCTTATCGGTATCACCTTTGATGTGAACTCTGTTGAATGTATAAACAATAGTGCTAATGACTTCTCTCCAGTAAATCTGTGGAACATTTCCTTCAATATGCATAGTCCTTGCAAAATCCAAATTAGTTTTGTTCTTCCTCTCAACAACTCCATTCTGTTGAGGGGTTCTAGGAGAAGATAACTGTCTTCTAATCCCATGCTTCTCACATAATGAATTGAACTCACCAGAACAAAATTATTCACCTCTATCAGATCTCAAGCACTTCACCTTCAATCCAGAATCAGTCTCCACCTTAGCTTTGAATATCTTGAATTTATCAAATACTTCTCATTTTCCTTGAAAAAGACAACCCACATCATCCAGAATAATCATCAATTAGCAACATAAAATATCTATCACCCTACACACTTATAACATTTGTAGGTCCACATAGTTCAGTATGCACAAGATCTAGCAGTCCTTCTAATGTATACTATTTTCTTTTGAAATAAATCCTTGTTTGCTTACCCAACTGATATTCCTTACATATCAGATTAGCAGGCTTAACAATCTTAGGGACATCTCTAACAATATGCATAGAACAAATCTTAATCATTGAAATAAAATTTACATGACATTTTTCTCCTATGCCACAAGAAACTCTCATCAATTTGAGCAATCAAATAACTTTTCTCACCAGCATTGAAATGAAAAGTGTTACCTTCAATCTTAGTCCCATATGCAATCTCTATATTGGAGGCATTCAAGATCAAGTGCATTTACCATCCTTGAATTGTAGATCATAACCTTTATCAACCATCTGTCCAACACTCAAAATATTATGTTTCAATGCTTCAACATATAAGACATCATCAATGTTATGCTTACCATCAAAAGAAATAGAACCTCTCCCATGAATTATATAGGCTTTGTCATCTCCAAATCTAACTATTTATCCATCATACCTCTCCACACTCACAAATTTTCTTTTGTCACCAGTCAAATGATGTGAACAACCGATGTCAATCACCCATTCATCTTTCTCTTCAACCTTAGCAGCTAAAGCCTTCTCCTCAATAGTGTAGCAAGTGGAATCAATAGGTACAAGTCTTTCTTCTTTAATGGCAATAAACACAACTTCATCTTCTTCTGATTCTTCATTTGTAACACCTTCATCAATAGCATAATAAGAGTTCTTCTGATTTATAAACTTCTGATTAGACTTGTAAGGCTTATCATACTTATCATGCTTGTCATATCTATCATTCCTATCATTCTTATCAAACTTATCATGCCTTTCATACTTAGCCATTCTCTCCGGGCATCTAGAAGCAAAATGTCCTATCTTATTACAAGAAAAACATTTCAAAGGCAACTTTCCTTCATACTTACAAGCACCTTTAGGCAATCTCTGGGAAATCAATGCTTCAAGCTCATCTAGCTCTCTTTCTTGCACTTCCATCTCTTTTCTCTCTCTCTCTCTCATATCTAGATATTTTGCACTCATTAGGATCATTTCTTCTTACTGAATATAGATGTAGATACTCTGAATGTTGTCTCAGACTTTTGATGTGATTCTCCAAATTCACTCAGCTCAAATGTATCAAGCTTTCCAACCAACACATCTCTTGTCACTGTAGTCACACTCTGGATATCATCAATAGAAGCAACCTTATGGTTATAAGTGGGAGGAAAAGATATCAACACTTTAGCAACAATTTCATCTTCCTCAATGGTTCCATGATAAATCTGATACCTAGGACAAGATCATTCACCTTAGCCATAAAAGAGTGTATGTTCTCATCATCTCCCATCTTCAATGTCTCATACTTTCCTTTCAAACGCTACAACTTAGCAACCTTCACTTGTTTATCACCTTCATACAGGATCTCAAACTTCTCCCAGATCTCATGTACGGTTTGAAGCCCATTACATTTGTCATCTTAGAATTAGTCAGGGCACTAATTAATGCTTCCTTATCTCTAATATTATGTTCAACTTCCTTAATCTCATCAGGAGTAGATGGTCCATTCTGAGGAACAATATAGGTATTCTTTGTAATCTTCCAATAATCTTCACCAAGACATTTCAAGTGCACTTCCATCCAGTTCTTCCATATAGTATAATTGTTTCCATCAAACCTTGGACTATCCTTCTTAAAGATAACACCTTGAATTGCCATCCCGGATCCCCTCAAGCGATTAAGCTTCTATTAGAGGATCTAGCTTTGATACCAATTGTTAGAAACAATCAAGAAGTAAGACTGAAGGGGGGGGTGAATTAGTCTTCACTGGAGCAACACACTTAATTACCAAAAATAGATCTAATAAACTACAACAATAAGATAGATAGGCAAATTGAAAGCACAACACACAACACCAAGCTTTTGACATGGAAAAATTGGTTAAGGGAAAAACCGTGGTGGGAACCTACCCACAGTAAGATGATGCTCTGTAGTGGTATGTGAAAATATTACAATGGGGAATGCACATGCATTCAGACACACTGTTTAGAGCTCACTGCTCAAATAATAATGACCCAAAAGGCTACAACCCTCAGGGAATTCTCACTGACTTACAATAAGATTCAAACTACAATCCAGAAGAAATGAATTAAAAGAATATCATCTCCAAATGCTTGATTATAGTTCTAGTTAAGCATAGATGTCTTCTATACAACACCAATTTCTCCTTAAACTCAACATAGAAGGATAAATCAATTGTTCCCACATACACCTCTCTCTGATAATGCAGACATAACAATGACACCCAAACTACATGAATATATCACCTATATAAATACAATTCATCAACCTTGATAACAAGGTTGGCTAAACCCTAACCCTCAACTCATAATTAAAAAATTACATCACATGATACAAAGATCAACCACCAGACCAATATAATGATTTACATAGCATATAATGGTCCTAAATTAAATTCTCAAACAATCAAATCCACCGAAAATCATGCCAAGATCAACCGCAACATGTTACACCATGAGGAATATCGCATAACATGTAAATAAATAGTGGTTGATAGAAACCACCAAAAACTCGCACATTGATCAATGTGGATCTCCAAAAAAAATAGGACATGACTAAGAAACATGAGCAAGTATGTTAGAATAATTAGGAATAGCTACACCAACACCGCTTATCAAATCTTCATCGATCAACATCTGAAAGCTTAAGAACACAACCAATCGGCATCTGTCATGAAGAAGAATAACTTGTTGACCACCAAATCATGAACCATCTGAAATAAAGATACACAAGACCACTTCAAACAATATCCCAAAATCTCAGCACAAGAACTAATCACACCGGAATATACCGAAGGATAACTGAACTTTGCGAAACAGTGACCAACAAACTAACAACAACAAAACTGGATCATAAGATCTTCCCAATCACACCAGATCAAATCACATGAATATGCTGACATCAATGACAACATTTCCTAGAAACAACACTGACCAATAATATCCAACACCTTGCTCATTCAACTTATTCTAAAACATCCATTTAGTTTCAATTACATTCTTATCCTTAGGTCTGGGAACTAAAGTCCATGTATTATTGTTCTCAATCTGATTCAACTCTTCTTTCATATATTTAACACAGTTTTCATCTTTACAAGCTTCATCATATTTAGGTTCAATCTTAGAAATTAAGCAATACTCTTTAGCAACTCTTCTCCAAGTCATCACACCTCTATTATTATCCCCTATAATCTGATTCTGTAAATGATTTAACCTTACATACCTAGGAGTCTTAGGTTTTTCATGATTTTCAGACTCTTGAACTCTTTCTTATGTACTTGCTTCTCCTTCATTATCAAGCTTTTCTAGAGAAATCTACACTTGGTTTTGGGTCTACACTTGCTTTCCTTTATTTGCACTGACAATCTGATCATCTGAATCACATCTAGAGTATCTAGGCTGATACTCATTTCCTTCATCCACTTTCACATTATCACTTTCAAATATCTTTCTCAATCTCTTGTTATAATAATGGTAGGTCTTTCTCTTAGTAGAATAACCAATAAATATTCCTTCATCACATCTAGTATCAAACTTCCCTAGATCTTCATCTCTTTTGATATAGCATTTACTACCAAAAATTCTGAAATATCTAACTATAGGAGCATTACCAAACCATAACCCATAAGGAGTCTTACCGATATCACCTTTAATATACACCTGGTTGAGAGTGTATAGAACAATACTCACAACTTCTCTCCAATAGATATGTGGAACATTTCCTTCAATCATCATGGTTCTAGCAGCTTCCTGAATTGTCTTGTTCTTCCTTTCCACAACACCATTCTGCTAAGGGGTCCATGGAGCGAATAACTGTCTCTTCACTCCATGCTCTTCACAAAAAGAATTGAACTCATTGGAGGTAAATTCACCACCTCTATTAGATCTCTGACACTTTAGCTTATGTCCAATCTTTGTCTCAATCATAGCCTTGAAAATTTTCAACTTCTCCAATGCTTCAGACTTTTTCCTTAAGAAAGTAACTCACATCATCCTTGAATAGTCATCAATCAACAACATGAAATATCTATCACCCTACAAGCTACTCACTCTAGAGGGACCAGACAAATCAATATGCACAAGATCTAATATTCCATTAGAAGTATACTATTTTCTTTTGAGAGAAACTCTTGTTTGTTTCCCTTACTAACATTCCTTACATACCGAGTTAGAAGGCTTAACAATCTTAGGAAGATCTCTTACATCTTGAATGCAACTTATCTTAACCATGTAGTCAAAATTTACATGACACATCCTTCTAAGCCATAACTAACTTTCATCAACCTAAGAAATTAAACAACTTTTACCACCAACATTCAAGTGATAGATATTACCTTTAGTCTTAGTACCTGATGCAATCTTAATTCTGGAGCTTCTCAAGATCTTACATCTACCATCCTTGAATTACAAATCATATCCCTTATCAACCATCTGTCCAACACTCAAAATATTATGCTTTAGACGTTCAACATACAAGACATCATTAGTGTTATGATTACCATCAAGAGAAATAGAACCTCTACCACAGATTATACCAGCTTTTTTATCTCCAAATCTCACTACACCACCATCATACTTTTCTATACTTAAAAAATTACTCTTATCACCTATCATACGATGAGAGGAACCACTGCCAATAAACCATTCATCTTTCTCTTCAACTTTAGCAGCCAAATATTTCTCTTCAACAATGCAGCTAGTAGAATCAACAGTCACTGGATCATCTTCCTTGATAGCAATGAATACCCATTCATCTTTTGAATTTCCTTTCTCAGACTCATCATTTGTCACACCATCATCAACAGTAAAATAGTACTTTTGATATTTAGACTTATAGGGCTTAAATGGATTCTTAGAAACTCTTTCCGGATACCTTGAGGCAAAATGTCCTATCTTATTGCATGAAAAACATTTAAGAGGCAACTTTCCTTCATACTTACCGACATCTTTAGGCAATCTTTTGGCAATCAGGGCTTCAAGCTCTTCAATCTCTCTTTCATCTTCTTCAAGTTCTCTCATATCTGGATACTCTTGTTGAACTTTCTCCTAGATCATATTTCTACTTCTCAGATACAGTAACTTTGAATGCAGATTCAGATTTAGGGGGGGCTTCACCAAACTCGCTCAACTCAAAAGCAACAATCTTATCAATCAGCATGTCTCTAGTCATATTTGTCACTGTTCAGATCTCTTAAATAGAAACAACCTTGTGCTTGTAAGAAGGAGGCAAGGATCTTAGTACTTTAGCTACAATCTCAGATTCTTCCAATACTCCACTAGCACATCTGATGTTCAACACAAGCTCATTCACTTTTTGCATAAAGGAGGTAATGTTCTCATCTTTATCATTTCATACTTTCCTTTCAATCTCTAAAACTTAGCAACTTTCACATGACTATCACCTTCACACAAAGTATCCAACTTCTTCCATATATCATGAGAAGTCTACAAATCCATTGCATTAGTCATCTCAAATCAGACAAGGCACTTAACAATGCTTCCTTAGCGCTAATACTGAATTCAACTTCCTTTATGTCATTCAGAGTGGTAGGACTAATCTGAGAGGCATTATACACATTCTTAGTAATCTTCCAATAGTCTTCATTGATGCATCACAAACGATATTCCATCCGGTTCTTCTAAAGAGTGTAATTTGTTCCATAAAACCTTGGACTATCCTTCTTAAAAGAAAAGGTTTCCATCCTGGATCTCTTGAAGCAGTCAGCCTTCTTTTGGAGGATCTATCTCTGATACCAATTGTTGGAAACAATGAAGCAAACTAAGAGGGGGGGGGGGGGTGGGGTGAATCAGTTTGCACACAAAATCTACACAACTTAAAATTAAATTCAAATCTAATTATTATCAATGAAAACATAAACCATCACCACATCAATAACACACATAACACCAAGATTTTTGATGTACCCGGTTAAGGGAAAAGCCATGGTGGGAACCTACCCACAATGAGATAATACCCTATTAGGAGTAGATGCAAATATTACAATGGGGAAAGCACATGCATTTAGGCACGCTGCTTAGAGATCATTGCTCAAATCACAAGAAGGGCTACAACCTTGAGGAAGACACTTTTTTACAAATATCAGACAACAATATAGATTACATGAATTGTGAGAACATAATCTCCTAATGCCTGATTATAGTTTTGGTTAAGCACAAATAATTAAACTCTATTCTTTCCAATTATTCACACTCTCTCACACTTTTTTGCACTTCTCCTCTACTACTGAAAGATCAATTCAATGTTAGCACACACAAATACATCTCACAAATGAATATTACATATATTTATACAAATCATCAACCTATAATTCAAGGTTGGCTAAACCCTCAACACAAATTACAAAATAATAACCTCACACATTACAACAATACATGCTGACCAAAAAAATGTCAGCTAGGATATAGTCTGGAACCAGATCAATACCACAACCAATAAACACCACCAAGGATTATGCTTCAAACATCTTGTTGACTACTAATCTTGCATATTATATACTAACAACCTTATGGGAAATTCAGTGATGGGGGACCTTTGCGTGAAGTTCACTGAATAACCTCTGGGTTTGAGAAGACAACTCTTCATACAAAAGTGGGAAGAAAAGAGAGAAAGAATTCTTAAAAGCTACACTAATTAGGCGATGCGCTAGAATATTTTTGGAACATTTGAAGCATAGAAAACCCAGGTATTTGTAGTTTTAAGGCCCATTCAACAATCTACATATCTAATATAGTTTGAGAAGAAAAGCAAACAAGGATTATTCAACATAATATGACATACACCATTCATCTAATAGATAACAAGTTTAATAACATAATTTAATCTATAGAATCTCACAACACATATCATACAAGTTACTGAATTAGAAAATAGCACAAAAGTTAACCTATTAAGCTTCAAACAAAATAACCATAAAGGCCATAGGAATAGTCTGATATATTTATCATCCACAAAACATAATTAACATAAAGGCCTGACTCACATAGCCAAAGTCTAGTGATCTTTCCTCAAAGTTTGAACCTCTAAAACAACTGAAGGAAGGCTAATAAATAGCCCTCACGGATCTAACAACTACCAACAGGAAAACACGGGAAAAACCTCTGCAACCACTCCCTGTCAGGAATCTCCTTACGTAGCCTCCATAGAGATGCATAAAATCAAAAGGCAAAAATGGCCTTTTGATATAATTATGCTAAATGCATCATGGAAACCTCTATACCTTCCAAATCAAGAAACGCATAGTGCCAACAACATTCCAGATCATGAATCGATGAAGGGACACATGACAACTTAGAGGAGACTCAGAGCTGAGCGCAAAAGGAGGACCAGGAAATGAAGCGCAGAGGTGCCAAGTGCCACTTCTAGCGCACGAAGAATGGTGGGGTTAGGAACACTTACACCAAAGGGAAGCTCTGTGCCACGCGACAACTCTATGCTTTCTTAATGCAAGGCAAGAAAGGCGAGTCTCTTAGAGAAACATCGTGACACCACGTGGCACTCGCAGATGAAAGGAAGAGCAGGTCGAAAAGAGAAAGGGGAATGGTAAACACTTAACCAAAATGTGACCCCGCGAATAAGTTTGAAAGAACATTAACATTTTTGGAGACTCAAAGGGGACTTCCGCTTGCAGAATGCTAGGACCCAAAATTGCTGGTTCAGAAACCAGAATTTAAGCTTGAATTGGGAAAAGCAGATCAAAGACCTACTGTAATGGGTTCCAATCATCCTCAGAAGGCAACACCTGAGCTTCTAGGATCTGGCAACTTTGGTCCAAATAGATAACTTCATCAAATGGCAAGCTTGCTGGTTCTTCATGGACCATCTTCAGAAACACATAGAGCTGAGCCAATGGGTGCAGGAGCTGCTCAACTTCCTCCATTGAAAGAGGACTACTAAGACATTGTAGGAAAGTTTGATCTTGCTATAGCTTCTCAATTTGGCTCATAACTTGCTCAACCCCTAAAACAGAGCCATTTTTAGACACCTAAAATTAATATTTAATTAATTTAAACCTATCAGCATAATTAATTGACTTAATTGTGTTATCCTTATTCCTATCAGAATCAATTAAATCTAATTTAATTAATCCTGTCACTATTGTCCAATAATTAATTTATCAAATTAATTATTCCCCTATTTTTTCAAAGTCCCCTCCAATAATTATTTCCTCTAAACCCACTCAGTTAATTAATTCTAATTAATTAACCTAGTCATGTGATTCCAACAAATCACTTTTCCTAATCCCACTCAACCTAATTAATCCTTCTCGAATCTTTCATAATCATGATTATCATTATCCCTTAATTTTTAATTCCCACTGATGTCACATCAACATTGAGTCTCTCAAAGAAATTCAAATTTCTTTGAATCCCTCAATGTATCCTTATTTTGGAATTTTTAATTTCTCATATTTGAAATTCAAATTTCTCCCCCCTTTTTATCCAAGGAATTTTATATTCCTGTTTATTTTCCCAAGGCACCCTTGATCCATGCCTTCTACCTAAAATCAATCTCAACCCTTCATGATCAAATCAATCTTGGCCCTCCATTAGCCTTCTCCAATTTATAAATTGGAGCCTATTCTCCTTACAAAGGATCCACTTCTCATGCATTGTCATGTTGTCTATTTCTTCTCTCATCCTCTTCATAATCCTCTATCAAATCCATCCATCCTTAATCTTTCAATCCAAATCCAATCCAACAATCCACTTACCTTGTTGAGCATTTGGAGAGCATTCCACATCCATCAAGAAGGAGCCCATCCAATCAAGTTGAAGAGAGGTGCTATTCAACTTCACCGAAGACTCAATCCGACGAAGAGGTAAAATAACAAAGGTATAAAATGATCTTTTGATGTTTTATGGTTTTCTTATTTATTTCATTGTCATTTTGATCATTTGACCTTTCATTCCATTTTTCCCCTTTTATTCTGGAAAGCCCGGTGGGACCCACATCCTAAATTTAACAAAAAATTGAGTTTTTTGTGAAGATTTCTTGTAGGTTCATGTTTCAGCATGAGCACATGCACATTGGCGTGACTGTTTTCTAGATCAGCGCGACCACTTGCTAATCAGCGTGACTGTCTCGGCTTCGGCGAGACCGCATAAAATTTGAAAGTTTTTCTGGCGCCTCACTGTGCTTTAGCGTGACCATCTTGGCTTCAACGCAACCGCCCCGAAAATCCATCTATCTCCTCCTCGTTCTTTCTATTCTTCTCGCTTCTATCTTCTCACTTCCATCTCTTATCAGTTATCACTTCAACGCGACTGCTTTGCGATTAGCACAAGCATTTTATTAAAATTTTGAATTTGAATTTTCAGGCACTAACTCTAGTTGTTTTGACGCGAGCGCCCGCGGATTAGCGCAAGCGCTTGCTAATCAGCGCGACTGTAATTTTTTTCTGCTTCTTTTATCTACTCTGTTTAATACTAATACTAATATTTTGTTTGTTTAATACTAATATTCTACCTGCTAATATTACGATCAAGGCTACGAAGAATCATACCATCTAGACCTTGATGGTAAAGGGTGTCAGCGGTTAAGGTATACCGGGTGGCTTGCCCGATATAGCTGCATTTTTGGTTACAAGATAGGTCGAGTGTAAGGGTATTGTTCTTAAGATATTCATAGATTTTACCATATAGAGAGGAGTCTAAACCGGTTAAGGCATAGATGACTTGGGATGCAAAGTTGTCATAGGCTGGGGAAAATAGTTGTTCTACTAGGAACTCATAACGACTCTCTTTCTCTGGAATTTGCAGCAGTGAAGCGATAGTGGCCATTGCATCAACCGCTCTGTTGTCCAACCTTGGTATTTGCTCGAAGGTGACGTGTACAAAGTACTGTTTGAAATAATCTACCATTCTTTTTAGGGAATTAGTTTATCATCCTTTGTTTGATATTTATCATTGATTTGATTGATAACTAAGTGAGAATCTCCATAGACTCTCAATTCCATGATTCTCCATTCCATAGCCATTTTGATTCCTATGACCAAGGCTTCATATTCAACAATATTGTTGGTGCATGGAAATATCAGTCTATAAGATCGTGAAACGGTGTGACCTTCTGGAGTGATGAACAAGATGCTGACACCTAATCCATGTTGGGTATAGGATCCATCAAAGTACAGGGTCCATTGCTTGGGTGTGACAGGAAGGACATCCATGTCTGGAAATTCCACCTGCATTGATTGTTTATCTGGTAGTGGTGCTTCAACCAGTTGATCTGCAATTACCTGTCCTTTGATAGCTCGACGCTTTGTGTACTAGATATCAAACACACTAAGAATCATAAACCACTTAGCAAATCGACTTGTAAGAGTTGCTTTGCTAAGTAAATACTTGAGAGGATCAATTTTTGCAACTAGCATGTAGTGGTGGAACTTTTGAGAGGCGAATACCACTAGTAGGCATGTCTTCTCAATGAATGTATAATTTAGCTCATAGCCATTTAAAGTTCTGCTAATGTAATATATAGCTCATTCTTTGCCTTTCAGATCTTCTTGTACTAGGAGTGCCTCCAATGATACTTTTGTTGTCGATATGTAGAGAATGAGCAACTTTCCTGCTATTGGTGGTACCAAAATTGGCGGATTCATTAGATATTGATTAAGTTGGCAGAATGATTCCACGCACTTGGCTTCCCATCTAAAAGGTATGTTCTTATGTAGTAGATGATTGCATGGTAGACTTTTATCTGCTAGTTGGGCTATGAATCACCTGATAGATTGCAACCATCTTTGTAGAGATCTGAGTTGGCTAATGTTCCTAGGAGGTGGCATCTCCATGATGGTTTGTACCTTTGCTGGATCTACTTCAATGCCCTTTGCAGACACAATGTAGCCTAATATTTTGCCTGATGTGACCCCGAAGCCACACTTCTTAGGGTTTAGTCTGACCTTGAACGTTTCCAATCTTTGAAAGATTTTATCTAATATGCCTAGATGTTCTGCCCGGGTGAATGATTTAGCTAGTAAATCATCCACATAGTCCTCCATGAAGGTATGCATCATATTGTGAGGCCCTACCCTGACCCATCCTAGCATTTTAGTGATATTCATGTTGGAACTATTATGGATGCTTTATTTTTATGCATTATTGATATAGAACTTTATATGATCCCAGGAATTGGATAACATTGATATATTGATGCTTCATTTCTATGCATTGTGGATATAGAATTTTATATGATTCTAGAATAGGATAGCATTGAGATGGTGTATGTCATTATTTGATTTGTAGGACTTTATTATGATACTAGAAATATGATGCATATCTTATGAATGGATTAAATTTATGAGGATTATGATAATTGCTTTTGTGGATTTGCCTTGTTATATGCTAAATTGATTTTTATGAAGTCAATTGTATGCAGAGTGATTGATTTGTATTCTTATTATGTGTTTAATATTATATGAGGCTATTGGGAAGTACTAATGTGTAATTGAGATGTGCAGGAAAATTGTCCATGTGACCATGGAAACATTACGGAGAATCAAGCCTAGGTCTATGTACGTTCATAAAACCAGCGGTTGTCTATTTCGAGAGACAACACCCCGTATGTATCGTATTTTATTCGTAAACGTAAATATTTGCATGTGTGTAAACTGTATTTATTAAATTGTTTAAATCATTCAAGAGACAATTACCATGTGTGTATTTGTGATGTGGAATTATTTTTGTAGTGTCACTTGACACATATGTTGTATGTTGTGTTGGCAATTGTCATGTCACCTTTTTGACAGATTTATTTTTTGTTTAATTGATATATTTCCAAATTATCCTTGAAAGTTCCAAGAAATCTAGGATAGTGAGCCATAAGGAGGGTCAACTCTGAGTTGACCCGTAGGTTAACTTTAGGTGGACTTTCTAAGGGTTAAACCAACTCCTAGAGTCAATTTTGGAGCATTTTTAGAGGGCCCTATGAGGTACCTATGGGTGAAGGCCAAATTTGGTCATGTGTCCTTCCCCTAGGACTTGTTTTACCTCCCAAAAAGGTGGGTTTTCCTAGATGGCCTAATTTCATCTTTAGGAGTGCCATCCTTGGGTAGATAACCTTCTTGGTATGTGTCATTCCTCTTCCCCATTAAATTCCTCTTCTTGAGGTGCCTTGGTTAGGGAGTGTGTAACACCTAGGGAAGACCAACCAATGGGAGCCTCTCACTCTATCCAAGAGGTTGGAAAGAGTGGGAGAAGCCTTCTTAGGCAAGAGATTGAGACTTAGTGAGTTAATCACCCACTCTCCATCTTTGGAGATCTTGCAATTATGAAAAAAAATCAGTTTTAGAATAGAATTTTGGCTAAGTGTTGCTAAAAAGATTTGTGGAATTGGGCTGCTCTTCTCCAAGCTATCCCTAGAAAACCCTTGGCAGATTCAAGGTTGATGCATTTTCTTACTTGTATGTTGGAAATTTGTTTGTAGGATTGCTTGAATGTAAATGTTGTTCTCCTTGCTTTTCCTTTGTGAAAATATTATGTGATCTTCCTCTTAATTCTTTTTATGCATTTTCTTGTGTTTGGGGAGTATCCAAGGCCTTCTTCCCTTGGGAGGGTAGAATGGTCTTAGGGGTGGAAGGAGTTTGATAGCCTTAGAGTGAGAGGCTCTCATTATGAGAGTGATCTCAAGGGTTTGTTTATGTGACCCTTGCTGCATAGTTTGTTTATGCATTCAGGGGTCATAAGGGGAGAAAATATGACACGTATGCCTTGGGGGTCATAAGGATGTTGGGTTAAGATGAATTTTTCTTGTGTTCTTGGTTGCCATGAGTTGGCTGTGATCTACTATCTTACAGTTCTCCTACTTGGTCCACTTCCACCCATGTAAATATCACACTATGTGATAAAGTTTATCTTTGGGATGGGAATGTGTTGCTTGAGTTTTCCTCTTACTTGTTTGTGTTTGCTTGAGTGTAACCCATCTAGGACTTGGTTCTCCAAGCTCAGGGGTGGCTTCTAGTAAGCCTAGGCTAGGAGGTGAGCACTCCATAGTCACAACTTTAAGATTTTGAATGCAGGTTGCTTGGAAAAGAAGAAAAAGGAAAGCTAGGAGTTGCTGATTTTATTGCAGAAAAAGAATAGGAAATGTAATATTATATTTTAGTTGCAGAAATGTAAATGAGGAGCTTTATGTTGTATTTATTTTGAAAGAAAAAAATGTTTTTACTTATTTAAATCTTCATTTATTAGGAATGAGAGACTAGTTGGGTATTTCACCCATTTGTAGAGGTTGACAAATTGTATTCAAAATATTCTTATAAGAAAAGTATTTTGAATGAAATTCTGTAATGTTAATGCTGTTGTCTTTTATCTAAAATCTATCAATTATTTGAAGTCTGTCATTTATCTGAAATCTGTCTTTTATTTAAATATGTCTTCTATTGAAATCTGTCATCTATTTATCTCTGTAATTTATATAAAGAAAAAAAAAGAAATGTAGAAAGTGAAATGAGAATATTAAGAAGTAGAAAAGCAAGAATGTTTGTAAAATAAAAACAATTATTTAGTTCTAGTTATTTTCCAAATGCAAATATGGTTAAATAGACATTTGAAGTATCATAGTCTTGCATTGTGCAAAATGAAATGTTTTTAGGTGTTTTTCTGTACTATTTAAATGTTGCTATAATTTTATTTATTACTGTCATTTTTCTATTTCAAAAAATGCAGAAAGTTAAAGTAGACAAATTTATATTTACCTTTTTTCTATAGTTAACTATTAGAAGTTAAAATGAAAAGAAATGTTGTTAGATAAATCTGATAGTTTTATAAAGTTTGTTTGTTACGTGATTAAAAAAAAATACATATACAGATTTAGGCATAGCAGAGAAATCTAGAGATTCGGGTAGATAAGAAATGAAATAAAAAGGGGCAACCCCTATTCTGTGATTGAAATAAAATAGTTTGAAGTTCATATTTTTACCATAGTAGGTTGTTTATATATATATATACACCTTTTAAACTGGAAATGAAAATCCTAGCGAAATATGTCTTTTAACTGTTTGAATCTTAATGTGGAAGACATGCATGTTTTCCCTAGATTATATATATATATAAACTTGATATCAAAAACAAATATATTTAATATATATTTATTAAATAATAAAAAAAAAGAGGGGGGGGGGGGTTACTGTGTTGTAGCACTGCCGAGCCATTATGTTTAAACACAGTGGACGGCGAGGGCTGAGCCACTGTGGTTAAACATAGTGGATGACATGGTCGAGCCACTGTGTTTAAACACAGTGGATGACACGACTGAGCCGCCACTGTGTTTAAACACAATGGACAACACAGGGGCCGCCATTGTGTTTAAACATAGTGGATAGCATGGGAGCTACCACTGTGGGTAACCATAATGGACGGCTCATGACCGACCACTATGGGTACACCCAGGGAGCCTCCTCCGCCCCTTCAAACCGCCACCCTGCCTCCATTTCGGTCGCCACCTCCATGGCCATCGTACCCTGCAACACACACAAAATACACACAATAATAATAATAATAAACAACCTTAACCCAATTTCGAGTTAGGGTAAAAGCAATAGAGAAAGAAAGAATTTTTAGATAATAAAAATATGCAACCCTAACCCAATTTTGGGTTAGGGTTAGCATTTAAATAATAATAAAAATTTAAAAATGCAACCCTAGCCCATATTCGGGTTAGGGTTAGCAAAAAAAAAAAAAAGGAAAATTGTTAAGTTGATTTTAAATAAAATATAGAAGAAGAATTAACTCTACCCTAATTAGGGTTTGAAATTAATTAAAATAAGAAGAGGGGGAAATTCCTTTTAAAAATTTGAAAAGGATTCCCCCCATTTAGTTTTAGCTATATGTGTTATTAATTTAAACTACTTATTGATTAGGGAGAAAATTAATTTTAATATAGTTTTTTTTATAGGACTTAAAATTGAGATTAATGTTAAATAGTTACATTAATCACATATTTGATTTAATTTATTTAAGTAGGGTTACTATATAGTTATTTTTATATATTCAATTAAATATGGACGTTAAGTTAAATTTAATTTGGGGGAAATTTGTAAACAAAAATTATTAATTATTTTATGCGAATTTTTAGCCTATGAGGCCAATATTGGCCAAATTATTTAATAGTCAAAATTTGAAGGTTTAGGGGAGATTAAAATTGGCTATAGTATAAATTAGATTTATTTGGCAAATAACATTATTGAATTTGTAACCTTATTGGTTAAATTTAAATAATGAATTTGCATGCGCCCAATTAATTGATTTTAAATTTAAGATAACATTATCATTATTTTTGGTTTGGAATGTTTTAAATGCAAATGAGATATTTAAATATCCTTTGACTTTAATTAGTGACAAATTAATTAGGTTGATTAAATTAACTAATTAAATTGCGATGACCCTCTTAGGGAATAATTAGTCTTCATTAAATATTATCACTTCATTGATGAAGTTAATCATTCCAACTTTAGTAAACACTTCTATTTACACCTTAGTTAAGACAAAACTTAAATGATTTCATTTTAAATGTAGATTATTTTGTGAGTTTATGTTGTCAAAAAAAATTTGTTGTTCTGTTTTTGCCCAAAATTTTGGGCACGACATTTTGGTATCAGAGCAAGATTTCCAACACTAAGAACTTATGTCCATTACGTTTCGCTTTAATTATTTAATTAATTAAAAAATTTCTCCAAAAGTTATTTATTTATTTTATTTTCTCATAAGGATGCCTCCGACTACGCAACAAGCTCGCAAGCGCGGAAGGGGTCCTAGGCATACACGTGTGGCATGTGAAGATGTTGATAGGGAGGAACCGGTTCCGGAAGGTAACCCGGAGGCCCCTCTCGAACCACCAGTTGACCCAAACTGAGACATCTTATTAGCACTTCAGAACCTGATTGGGATAGTTCAAGATAGTCTTCTAGCAGTCGACCGTCATGCAGAAAACTAGAACTCAGGGAGCCATAGATCAACATTTAGGGAACGGAGTAGAAGTCCACCTCCTAATCCCTTAGAGGGCCAGGCTGAGCATGAGCCTGAGTCCGTTCATCTACCCAGACCACCTCCAGTAGCTGCACCTATTTATATTGAGAGGACACGTCAAGATCCAGGGGATCTAATCATAGAGGTTTTGTGCCTCCAGCCACCATCTTTCGGGGGATCTACCGACGGGGTAGAAGCTAAGGCTTGGATTTTGAGCCTAGATCGGTGCTTTGCATTGGGTTCTTATGAAAGCAATCTGAAGGCACAAGCAACAGTCCACCTTTTGAGAGGGACGACCTCCATATGGTGGAGACAGGAGGAATACAAGTGTGGCCTAGTTGTAGACACCCTCACATGGGAGATCTTTACAAAGAGGTTCAGGGAGAGATACTTGTCGAAGCACTTTAGGCAGCGTAGGATAGATGAGTTCCATGACCTCCAGCAGAAGGGTCTCTCAGTGACCTAGTATGAGAGTAAGTTCATTGAGCTCCTACCGTATGTGGATTACCTGAAGGACGAGAAGCTTCTCATCAATCATTTTATCAGGGGACTGAATGTCGGGATAGCAGGACCGGTGAGGAAGGCCGCTCCAGGAAGCCTCCGGGTTGCCGTGGAGAAGACCTTGATAGCAGAGGAGATTTAGGTCAGGTCATAGGACACGAGGGATCGGTTTCAGAACCGAAACCCAACACCCCAGTCTTTTGGGTTTCAGAAACCCCACTGGAAAGGCAACTACAAAAATGCATGAAGGTCCTTTAAACCCCCTCCTCCATAATAGTCACAATAGAATCAGAGGCAGAGGCCCCCTCAGGGACAATAGGGCTCCAAGCCCAAGCAATGGCATTCACAAGGTCCTAGGCACGACCAGAGAGCACAAGGTACTTACACACCTCCGGTACAAACTCAATAGTCCTCCAGGGGTGGGTATAGTGGTTCGAGTAGGATAGGTGGGCAGCCTTTCTCTAGACCTCAGAGCGCACAGTTTCAGGCACGCGGTGCTTGTTTCACATTTGGAGCCATGGGGCACATGGCAAGAGAGTGTTTGTAGGGTCAGAAGGTGAGTAGTCAAAGGATGGTAGCATTAGAGCCTACAGTTGGAGATATGGGCAAGTCCCATAGGGTCTTTGTAGTGGTTGACAACTGCCAGGCAGAGCACGAGGCCACAGTTATTGAGGCTGCAGGTATGATCAAAGGTATTGATATTTCTATATTATTTGACTCAGGAGCTACTGACTCCTTTATATCTCCATTGGTTGTGGAGCATTATGGGCTAGTGGCAGTTAGGCAAGGTGTCAGTTGGGAAGTGGAGTTAGCTTCAGGGGCTAGAGTGTCAGTAAATTCAGAGGTTAGGGGATGTCCGCTCCAGATTGGTAATACCACCACCTTAGTAGACCTTAGAGTTACACCACTCGGATCTTATGGCATCATACTTGGCATGGATTGGCTTTACACCCATAGAGCCAAGATGGATTCTCGCTTGAAAAAGATCGAGTGTGAGTATGATCATGGTGGTCCCATAGTAATCACTGGGATTCAGAGGCCCGTGTCTCTTCATATGATTTCTGCTATGCAGCTTAAGCAAAGCATGCGAAAGGGATGCTAGTTGTTTGCTATCACCATCAGTGATAGAGAGGAAGAAAGTGAAAAGGAGCCTACCCTAGATGATCATCCCATCCTTGAGGAGTTTGCAGATGTGTTTCTAGCCGAGCTACCTGGTATGCCACCTAGCAGAGAGATTGACTTCCACATAGATCTTGTACCAGGAGCCGAGCCAGTTTCGAGAGAACCTTATAGGATGACCACACATGAGCTTAATGAGCTCAAGATCTAGCTTGAGGAACTCTTAGAGAAGGGTCACATTCATCCTAGCATCTCCCCTTGGGGCGTACTAGTCATCTTCATAAAGAAGAAGGATGGGTCCCTTCGGTTATGCATGGATTACAGGCAGCTAAAAAAAGTAACCATCAAGAACCGCTATCCCTTGCCCATGATTGATAATTTATTTGATCAGCTTTAGGGTGCTAAAGTGTTTTCCAAAATAGATCTGAAGTTAGGGTATCATCAATTGAGGATTGTGGAGAGTGATATCCACAAGACCGCGTTTCGTACTAGATATGGCCACTATGAGTTCACCATGGTCCCATTTAGTCTTACAAATGCTCCAGCTGTATTCATGAGTCTCATGAATGGGGTATTCTGTACTTTCCTCGATCGATTTGTGATTGTGTTCCTCGATGACATATTGATATATTCTCGAAATGAGAAAGAGCATGAGGAACATTTGAGGCAGGTTTTGCAGTGTTCGAGGGACAATCAGTTGTACGACAATTTTTTGAAGTGTTCTTTCTTTAGATCAGAGGTCAAGTACCTTGGGCATGTGATATCCGATGATGGGATCTCAGTTGACCCATCAAAGATCAGAGCTATTATGGATTGGCTAGTGCCAACTAGTGTGACAGAAGTCAGGAGTTTCATGGGTCTAGCAGGGTACTACAAACGCTTCATTGAGGGATTTTCTAGAGTTGCACACCCCATTACATCCCTTTAGTGAAAGGGAAAGAAATTCGAGTGGATAGAGAGGTGTGAGAAGGTTTTTCAGGATCTGAAAAGGGCACTCACTAGTGCACCTATTCTTATTATGCCAGACCCCATGGCTGATTTCATGGTATGCACAGATGCTTCTTTAGATGGATTAGGAGCACTCCTTATGCAGGAGGTCAAGTTATAACTTATGAGTCTAGAAAGCTTAAGACTCACAAGCTTAACTACCATACGCATGACCTAGAGCTAGCAGCAGTAGTACATGCACTTGTGAGGTGGAGACACTTCCTTTTGGGTCATCATTTTGAGCTTCATTCAGACCATCAGAGTTTGCAATACATCTTCACCCAACCTAATCTTAATGCCTGTCAGAGGAGATGGATGGAGTTTCTATGCGAGTATGATTTTGATGTCCCCTACATCAAGGGGAAAGAGAACATAGTTACAGATACCTTGAGTAGGAGACGACATGAGGTATACTCCATATCTATGAGCACAAACTTGAGAGATCATATATTGTAGCGGTTGCCAGAGGATGGATGGTATCTAGAGGTTTGTCAAGTGATTCGATCAGAGGAGACCCTAGAGGGGAAGTATGTCAATTATTCCTTAGAGTCCGATGGATTATTATGCCATAGAGGGTGCATCTATGTATGTTCTCCTAAGGGATTGCGAGAGTTCATTATCATGGAGGCTCACAGAGCTCCTTATGCAACGCATCCCGGGGTTAAGAAGATGCATGCAGACTTGAGGTAGTTATACCATTGGCCAGGTATGTGACAACTTATTGTTGAGTTAGTAGCCTAATGTCTTGAGTGTCAGAGAGTCAAGATAGAGCACTGCCATCCTGGTGGGTTGCTCCAGTCCCATGCTACACCAGAGTGGAAGTGGGATACTATATCCATGGATTTCATCAATGGTCTTCCCATGTCATCTCAACGCCATGATGCTATCTTGGTGACAGTTGACAAGTTGACCAAAGTGGCCCACTTCTCACCAGTCCGGGCTACCTTCACAGAACCAGCAGTGGCACAGGTGTTCTTTCAAGACATTGTCAAGCTTCATGGTGTTCCATGCAAGATTATTTCTGACAGGGATTCCCTCTTCACTTCTTCCTTTTGGAAGGCATTACAGGAAGCAATGGGCACCAAGCTCAATTTCAGCACAACCTATCATCCGGAAATGGATGGATAGACAGAGTGGGTTAACCAAGCATTAGAGGATATGCTTTGCATGTACGTCATGGATCATCAGACCCGATGGGAGGAGTACCTTCATTTAGTAGAGTTTGCCTATAATAATGGGCATCACACTTCTTTGGGGATGCCACCTTTTTAGGCCTTGTATGGAAAACCTTCCAGGACACCTCTGAGTTGGGACCGTATTGAGAATAAAGTGGCCATAGGTCCTGAGATGGTTCTTGATATGGAGTAGTAGGTAATTTTGATTAGATAGCACCTTAGAGAGGCACATGATAGGCAGAAGAAGTATGTGGATGCAAAGAGGATAGACCAGAGTTACATAGTTGGGGACAGAGTTTTTCTGAGAGTGCGGCCGTATAAGAGTCCAATCCATTATGGAAAGGGTTCTAAGCTTGCACCTTTCTTTGTCAGACCATTTGAGATCCTTGAGAGGATAGGACCAGTTGCTTATCGCCTAGCTTTGCCACCTAGCCTGTCATGTATCCATGATGTGTTTCATGTATAAGTTTTGATGAAGTATATCTATGATGAGTCTCATATTTTAGATTGGGATGCTTTGCAGGTGGAGTCGAATGGGCAGCTAGCTTTGGAGCCCATTTGCATTTTAGCTCACCGAACATTGGCCCTTTGAGGTTGAGAGCTAGACCAGGTTAGGATCTAGTGGGATTGCTATGATGAGGTTACAACTTCATGGGAGGATGCAGCACGTATGAGATCATAGTACCCTCATCTTTTTGATGAACTCTAGGAGGAAGTTCATGCCTAGAGGGGGAGGGTGTGAGGCCCTACCTCAACCCATCCTAGCATTTTATTGATTTTCATGTTGGAACTATTATGGATGCTTTATTTTTATGCATATGGATATAGAACTTTATATGATCCAGGAATTAGATAACATTGATATATTGATGCTTCATTTCTATGCATTGTGGATATAGAATTTTATATGATTCTATAATAGGATAGCATTGAGATGGTGTATGTCATTATTTGATTTATCAGACTTTATTATGATGCTAGAAATATGATGCATATCTTATGAATGGATTAAATTTATGAGGATTATGATAATTGCTTATGTTGATTTGCCTTGTTATATGGTAAATTTATTTGTATGATGTCAATTGTATGTAGAGTGATTGATTTGTATTATTATTATGTGTGTAATATTATATGAGGCTATTTGGAAGTACTAGTTTGTAATTGAGATGCACAAGAAAATTATCCATGTGACCATGGAAACATTATGGAGAATCAAGCCTAGGCCTATGTTCGTTCATAAAACCAGGGGTTGTCTATTTTGAGAGACAACACCTCGTATGTATTGATTTTATTCGTAAACATAAATGTTTGCATGTGAGTAAATTGTATTTATTAAAATTTTTAAATCATTCAAGAGACAATTGCCATGTGTGTATTTGTGATGTGGAATTATTTTTGTAGTGTCACTTGACACATGTGTTGTATATTATGTTGGCAATTGTCATGTCACCTTTTTGAGAGATTTATTTTTTGTTTAATCGATATATTTCCAAATTATCCTTGAATATTCCAAGAAATCTAGGATAGTGAGCCATAAGGAGGGTCAACTCTGAGTTGACCCGTAGGTTAACTTTAGGTGGACTTTCTAAGGGTTAAACCAACTCCTAGAGTTAGTTTTGGAGCATTTTTAGAGGGCCCTATGGGGTACCTATGGGTGAAGGCCAAATTTGGCCATGTGTCCTTCCCCTAGGACTTGTTTTACCTTCCAAAAAAGTAGGTTTTCCTAGATGGCCGAATTTCATCTTTAGGAGTGCCATCCTTGGGTAGATAACCTTCTTGGTATGTGTCATTCCTCTTCCCCATTACATTCCTCTTCTTGAGGTGCCTTGGTTAGGGAGTGTGTAAGACCTAGGGAAGACCAACCAATGGGAGCCTCTCACTCTATCTAAGAGTTTGGAAAGAGTGGGAGAAGCCTTCTTAGGCAAGAGATTGAGACTTAGTGAGTTAATCACCCACTCTCCATCTTTGGAGATCTTGCAATTTTGAAAAAAAACTAGTTTTAGAATAGAATTTTAGCTAAGTGTTGCTAAAAAGAGTTGTGGAATTGGGTTGCTCTTCTCCAAGCTATCCTTAGAAAACCCTTGGCAGATTCAAGGTTGGTGCATTTTCTTACTTGTATGTTGGAAATTTGTTTGTAGGATTGCTTGAATGTAAATGTTGTTTTCCTTGCTTTTCCTTTGTGAAAATATTATGTGATCTTCCTCTTATTTCTTTTTATGCATTTTCTTGTGTTTGGGGAGTATCCAAGGCCTTCTTACCCTTGGGAGGGTAGAATGATCTTGGGGGTGGAAGGAGTTTGACATCCTTAGAGTGAGAGGCTCTCATTATGAGAGTGATCTCAAGGGTTTGTTTAAGTGACTCTTGTTGCATAGTTTGTTTATGCATTCGGGGGTCATAAGGGCAGAAAACATGGCATGTATGCCTTGGGGGTCATAAGGATGTTGGGTTAAGACAAATTTTTGTTGTGTTCTTGGTTGCCATGAGTTGGCTGTGATCTACTATCTTGCAGTTCTCCTATTTGGTCCACTTCCACCCATGTAAATATCACGCTATGTGATAAAGTTTATCTTTGGGATGGGAATGTGTTGCTTGAGTTTTCCTCTTACTTGTTTGTGTTTGCTTGAGTGTAACCCATCTAGGACTTAATTCTCCAAGCTCAAGGGTAGCTTTTAGTAAGCCTAGGCTAGGAGGTGAGCACTCCATAGTCACAACTTTAAGATTTTGAATGCAGGTTGCTTGGAAAAGAAGAAAAAGGAAAGCTAGGAGTTGCTGATTTTATTGCAGAAAAAGAATAGGAAATGTAATATTATATTTTAGTTGCAGAAATGTAAATGAGGAGCTTTATGTTGTATTTATTTTGAAAGAAAGAAATGTTTTTACTTATTTAAATCCTCATTTATTAGGAATGAGAGACTAGTTGGGTATTTCACCCATTTGTAGAGGTTGATAAATTGTATTCAAAATATTCTTATAAGAAAAGTATTTTGAATGAAATTCTATAATGTTAATGCTATTGTCTTTTATCTGAAATCTATCAATTATTTGAAATCTGTCATTTATCTGAAATCTATCTTTTATTTAAATATGTCTTCTATTGAAATCTGTCATCTATTTATCTCTGGAATTTATATAAAGAAAAAAAAAGAAATGTAGAAAGTGAAATGAGAATATTAAGAAGTAGAAAAGCAGGTATGTTTGTAAAATAAAAACAATTATTTAGTTCTATTTATTTTCCAAATGCAAATATGGTTAAATAGACATTTGAAGTATCATAGTCTTGCATTGTGCAAAATGAAATGTTTTTAGGTGTTTTTCTGTACTATTTAAATGTTGCTATAATTTTATTTATTACTGTCATTTTTCTATTTCAAAAAATGCAGAAAGTTAAAGTAGACAAATTTAAATTTACCTTTTTCTATAGTTAACTATTAGAAGTTAAAATGAAAAGAAATGTTATTAGATAAATCTGATAGTTTTGTAAAGTTTGTTTGTCATGTGATTAAAAAAAAAATACATATACAGATTTAGGCATAGCAGAGAAATCTAGAGATTCAGGTAGATAAGAAGTGAAATAAAAAGGGGAAACCCCTATTCTGTGATTGAAATAAAACAGTCTATTAAAACAGTTTGAAGTTCATATTTTTACCATAGTAGGTTGTTTATATATATATATATATATATATATATATATATATATATATATATATATATATATATATATACACCTTTTAAACTGGAAATGAAAATCCTAGCGAAATCTGTCATCTATTTATCTCTGTAATTTATATAGAAAAAAAAAAGAAATGCAGAAAGTGAAATGAGAATATTAGGAAGTAGAAAAGGAGGAATGTTAGTAAAATAAAAACAATTATTTAGTTCTAGTTATTTTCCAAATGCAAATAGGGTTAAATAGACATTTGAAGTATCATAGTCTTGCATTGTGCAAAATGAAAATGTTTTTAGGTGTTTTTCTGTACTATTTAAATGTTGCTGTAATTTTATTTATTACTGTCATGTTTCTATTTCAAAAAATGCAGAAAGTTAAAGTAGATAAATTTAAATTTACCTTTTTCTATAGTTAACTATTAGAAGCTAAAATGAAAAGAAATGTTGTTAGATAAATCTGATAGTTTTAGAAAGTTTGTTTGTTATGTGATTAAAAAAAAAAATAGATATACAGATTTAGGCATAGCAAAGAGATCTAGAGATTCAGGTAGATAAGAAGTGAAATGAAAATGGGTAATCCCTATTCTGTGATTGATATAAAACAATTTGAAGTTTAGATTTTTACCATAGTAGGTTGTTTATATATATATATATATATATATATATATATATATATATACCTTTTAAACTGGAATTGAAAATCCTAGCAAAATCTGTCTTTTAACTGTCTAAATCTTAATGCGGAAGCCATGCATGTTTTCCCTAGGTTATATATATATATATATATAAACCTTATATCAAAAACAAATATATTTAATATATATTTATTAAATAATAATTAAAAAAAAGAGGGGGGGGGGGGGTTACCGTGTTGCGGCGCGGCCGAACCACTATGTTTAAACATAGTGAACGGTGGGGGCCGAGCTACTGTGGTTAAACACAGTGGACGACAGGGGCCGAGCCACTAAGGTTAAACATAGTGGATGACACGGCTGAGCCACTGTGTTTAAACACAGTGGATGACACGACCGAGCCACCACTATGCTTAAACTTAGTGGATGACACGGGAGCCGCCACTGTGTTTAAACACAGTGGACGACATAGGAGCCGCCACTGTGGTTAAACACAGTGGACGACACAGAGCCACCACTATGGGTAACCACAATGGATGGCTCACGACCGACCACTATTGGTGCATTCGGGGAGCCTCCTCCGCCCCTTCAAACCACTGCCCTGCCTCCATTTCGGCCGCCGCCTCCATGGCCGCCGCCTCTTGGCCACTGTACCCTGCAACACACACAAAATACACACACACACAAAAAAAAAATAATAATAAACCCTAACCCAATTTCGGGTTAGGGTTAACATTTAAATAATAATAAAAATTAGAAATGCAACCTTAGTCCATATTCGAGTTAGGCTTAGCAAAAAAAAAAGGGAGAATTGTTAAGTTGATTTTAAATAAAATATAGAAGAAGAATTAACTCTACCCTAATTAGGGTTTGAAATTAATTAAAATAAGAAGAGGGGGAAATTCCTTTTAAAAATTTGAAAAGGATTGCCCCAATTTAGTTTTAGCTATATGTGTTATTAATTTAAACTCCTTATTGATTAGGGAGAAAATTAATTTTAATATATTTTTTTTATAGGATTTAAAATGGAGATTAATGTTAAATAGTTACATTAATCACATAATTAATTTAATTTATTTAACTAGGGTTACTATATCGTTATTTTTATATATTCAATTAAATATGGACGTTAAGTTAAATTTAATTTGGGGGAAATTTGTAAACGAAAATTATTAATTATTTTATGCAAATTTTTAGCCTATGAGGCCAATATTGGCCAAATTATTTAATAGTTGAAATTTGAAGGTTTAGGGGAGATTAAAATTGGCTATAGTATAAATTAGATTTATTTGGCAAATAACATTATTGAATTTGTAACCTTATTAGTTTAATTTAAATAATGAATTTGCATGCACCCAATTAATTAATTTTAAATTTAAGATAACATTATCATTATTTTTGGTTTGGAATGTTTTAAATGCAAATGAGATATTTAAATATCCCTCGACTTTAGTTAGCGGCAAATTAATTAGGTTGATTAAATTAACTAATTAAATTGCGATGACCCTCTTAGGGAATAATTAGTCTTCATTAAATATTATCACTTCATTGATGAAGTTAATCATTCCATCTTTAGTAAACACTTCTATTTACACCTTAGTTAAGACAAGTTAAATGATTTCGTTTTAAATGTAGATTATTTTGTGAGTTTATGTTGTCAAAAAAAAAATTGTTGTTCAGTTTTTGCCCAAAAGTTTGGGCACGACACATATTGTGGAAGATTGTCATCATGGCTCTTTGATAAGTTGCCCCAACATTCTTCAAGCCGAAAGGCATGACGTTCCAACAATACGTTCCCCATGGATAGGTGAACGTAGTTTTATCTTGATCCTCTGGGGCAATTTTGATTTGATTATAGCTAGATAAATAGTCGATTAATGATAACATTGTGTGGCCTGTTGTTAGATCCACAATTATGTTGATGCTTCACAAAGGAAAGTCATCCTTTGGACATGCCCTATTGACATCTCTAAAATCTGTACATATTCTGATGCTTCCGTCAGGATTTGAAACTGGTACAATGTTTGAAATTCATTCAACATAGTCTATAGGTTGAACGAATCCGACGTCTAATAACTTCTTTAGTTCAGCTTTGACCAACAATGCCACATGCGGGTTCATCTTTCTTAATTTCTGTTTGATCGGCTTAGCTCCTAGAGCGATGGAGAAATGATGCATGATTAGATTCAGATCTCATCCCGGCATATCAGCATAGGACCATTCAAAATTGATTTTATTTTCCTTAAAGAATTTGATAAAATCTAGTTGCTCTTCTTCTATCAATGATTTGGCAAGGTGTATGGCTTTGACTATTGTTTTTGTACCGATGTTTACTAATTGAGTGGGCTCGATCAATATGGGTGACCTTTCTTGATAGTGTTCAAGAAGAGTGTCAAGTCTCCCATCCTTAGGTGCCTCAAAAAGGTTTTCACCTGCAGATGCGTCCTTTATTTTTACTTTTTTTGTGATCTAATACTGCTATTGACTAGTTTTCAGTATTAAATCCTTTGTTTCTTTCATTTTTGTGACTAAGAGACTTGGCTCTCTTTGATTGTAGATATCGTTATTTTGTTCGTTGGTAGAGCACTTTTCCGGGTTGACTGTACATAGATACCGGACAATGGATTCATCATCTAGGAAAATTGGGATATCATGGTGTTCAGGTTTTGTCTAGTCTATTAAATCAGGAAATAGAAGCAGTAAGGAGTCATTTGGTGGGTTGAGATCGGCTGTGGTAAGTGTCATGATAGAGGTATCGTCATAATTGTTTGGGATACCGGTTAGGTTTATGATATGGTTAAGGTCTTCAATGTAGACTTGGTCGTACTATTGCTTCTCGTTCTCATTAGCCTCATGAATGTGTCGTGGTTTGAATTCAAGTGATCGGGACCCTACGCCTTGTTCCTCCTGAGAAAGGGGCTTGTATGAATGGACGGTACCTACTATAGACACCTAGAATTAATATTCAATTAATTGAAGCCCGTCAACATAATTAATTGATTTAATTCTGTTATCCTTATTCTTCTCAATGTTAATTAAATCTAATTTAATTAATTCTATCACTATTGTCCAATAATTAATTTATCAAATAAATAAATTATTCCTCTATTCTTCTAAAGTCCCTCCAATAATTATTTCCTCTAAACCCACTCAGTTAATTAATTCTAATTAATTAACCTAGTCATGTGATTCCTACAAATCACTTTTCCTAATCCCACTCAACCTAAATAATCCTTCTAGAATCTCTCATAATCATGATTATCATTATCCCTCAATTTTTAATTCCCATTAATGTCACATCAATATTGAGTCTCTCAAAGAAATTCAAATTTCTTTGAATCCCTCAATGCATCCTTATTTTGGAATTTTTAATTTCTCATATTTGAAATTCAAATTTCTCCCCCCTTTTTCCCAAGGAATTTTATATTCTTGTTTATTTTCCCAAGGCACCCTTGATCTATGCCTTCTATCTAAAATCAATCTCAACCCTTCATAATCAAATCAATCTTGGCCCTCCATTGGCCTTCTCCAATCTATAAATTGGAGACTATTCTCTTCACAAATAATCCACTTCTCATGCATTGTCATGCTACCTATTTCTTCTCTCATCCTCTTCATAATCCTCTATTAAATCCTTCTATCCTTAATCTTTCAATCCAAATCCAATCCCACAATCCACTTACCTTGTTGAGCATTTGGAGAGCATTCCACATCCATCAAGAAGGAGCCCATCTAATCAAGTTAAAGAGAGGCGTTATTCAACTTCACCGAAGGCTCAATCCGAGGAAGAGGTAAAATAACAAAGGTATAAAATGATCTTTTGATGTTTTATGGTTTTCTTGTTTATTTCATTATCATTTTGATCATTTGACCTTTCATTCCATTTTCCCCTCTTCATTCTGGCATGCTCGGTGGGACCCACGTCTTGAATTTAACAAAAAAATGAGTTTTTTGTGAAGGTTTCTTGCAGGTTCACGCTTCAGCGTGAGCGCACGTGCATTGGCGCGACCGCTTTCTAGATTAGCGTGACCGCTTGCTAATCAGCATGACCGCCTCAACTTCAGTGCGACTGCCATGTAAATTTGTTTATCTCCTCTTCATTTTTTTTGTTCTTCTCACTTCTATCTATTTTTAGTTGTCGATTAAGCGTGATTGCTCTGCGATTAGCACGAGCGTTATGTTAAAAATTTAAATTTGAATTTTTGGGCGCTAACTCTAGTTATTTTGACATGAGCGCCCGCGCATCAGCGCGAGCGCCTGCTAATCAGTGTGAGTATAATTTTTTCTGTTTCTATTATCTCCTCTGTTTAATACTAATATTTTGTGTGTTAACACAATCGATCATGCATTAGCACGACTATCTGCTAATCAGCGCCACCGCATGAATAAATCACTCTTTTAATCTATTTTTTCACCATATCTTCCTTATCTTCACTCTATTTTCCTTCAAACTTCACTATATCCCCCACAATTTCATTTTGTACATTTCCTTCCTTGAGGGCCTTATCCCAAATTCCACTTTTTGAAGCCCGAAATCCCACATTTCTTTGTTTTTAGGGTTTGCCATAACTTCTTCCACTTTTATCCAATCACCTCCAAATTTTCCATATTGTCTCTCTCCAATTTTTGCCTTTTTGTCCCTCTTGGACAATTTTTTTCATTCCTTCACCTCGCCTCTAAAATCCCCATTTTATGCTTGCCTATCCCTTAGAAAGTGTCAAAAACCTAGTCAAACCCCATTTACCCATCAAAATTTCCTCCAAATCCACATTTGTCTTTAGTAGAAAATTTTTTATTCTTGTTTTTCTACTCATTCCCAAAAAATTAAATTTTTTTTTTTTTGTCATTCTTTTGTCTTTTGCAGGATGCTTGTTGAAGACTTCATTTTCAAACTACTAATCAAGTGGTTTTTGTAGGTTGCCTAGGAGGTTCAAGCAAATATTGTGTCTTTTTTTCTAACTAGGCACCTAGATCTAATTAGAAGGTAAATAAACCATTGTCCTTTGTTTTTTTTGAAAAGCATAAAGGTAGGAGAGTATGCTTTCGTCTAGCTAGACGATCAGAAATTCAGACCCTCCAAGTTTTTCATGTTTGTTGCATTCTTACCCTTAGCGGGCCTGCCCTCCCAACTTTCTCTTTGAGAAGGTAAGAGGGGAATGACCCAAGTGAGTACACCTGGACCTGGGGTTCCCAACTCACTCTAATAAATAGGCCATTGATGATGAAAGGGTCAATGGTTAGGGCTATATGAGAGTTCACTCTCACATTGGGTGCTTAGTAGGATCCTAGAGATCTCAATCATGCTTGTGTGACTATTAAGTTCTTGGTGCTTCATTGGGCTATAGGCCTCAATTGCGCTTGTGCAACTATGAAGGGTAGCTCCTAACGGGAAGCCATATTAAACATTTTGTGCATAGTGGCCAAAAACATTCATCATTGGTGTAGGAGGTCAAACCTCCGAAGCCGCTCATATTTTTACGGCCCTTAGTAGAGACAAAACATTCGCCATGAGGAGTTTTCATGGGAATTGATGTTTGGCTGCCCCAAAGAAGTGAGTGCCATGGAGGGGAGCTAGTGGGGTCAAGCATCTAAGTGTCCGCTTTGGGTAAGCGTAGCTAGGAAACCAATTGGGATCCATTGACTATTGTCCTTACTTGCCATAGGATATGTTGTGAAGGAGCATGAGTGTCTTTTGAGTCTAACTTCTTTTGACCATTGTTTTTTCTTTACTTGACATCTCTTGCCAAGTCCATCCCCCACAACCAATCAATCCTCACTCTTTCCAAATTCCATCTTGTCATCATCAAATCTTTAATCCATTTCTATCTATCCAAAAAATTCTCCAATCCCCAATCCACTTACATCCATTCAAACAATCATCCTTCCTCAACTAATATTCATTCTTCCTATAATCCAATCAAATCTCCAAAATTCCAATCAATCAAATCCATCCATCTTCCTAATCCGGTTATCCAATCCAATCAATCAACCAATCTAATCTAATACAAATCCAATCAAGTCCTAATCCAAGGACCAATCCAAATCAAATCCAATCCAATCAAACCAAGTCCTAATCCAAGGACTAAGCCAATCCAATCCAATCAAATCAAATCAAATCAAATTCAACCTAATCCAATCCAATCTAATCCAATCCAATTCAATCCAATCCATTCAATCAATCATTCAACCAATCTAATCAAATCAAGTCCTAATCCAAGGACCAATCCAATCAAGTCCTAATCCAAGGACCAATCTAATCAAGCCAAGTCCTAATCCAAGGACCAATCCAATCGAACCAATTCCAATCCAAATCAAATCCAATCCAAATCTAATCAAATATAATCAATCATCATTCCAAGCCAAGTCCTAATCCTCATCTTAATTTAACATCATCATCATAATCTTTCCCCTCCAAAACATATTCATCCAATTCCAATCTAATCCTTCACTCTCAACATGACTACCCAAAATTTCAAAGCTTGGTATGAGAAGATTCTCATGGAAATTCACAAACCTGCCTACCAAGTTAATCCCATGATCACCCACTCGCCTATCATACCGTCATCCATCCCATCTCAACACATTACACCAAATCCCAATCTATACCATATCTCTTATCCTTCCTCTACCTTAGACAAGGGAAATCCATCTTATTCCACATTTGCATCTCCATATTATCCCTCATCCACATACTCCTCTAATCAAATAGGCATGCCTCCATCTCCACTCCCATCTATATCTCAATCCCCATCCTTTCACAACACATTCATTACCTCTACTTTCCATCCAAATCCTTTACTCCATATTCCTCCAAGCATTAATCTTAATTCCCCAATCCATTATCCTAATCCTCCATCCAATCCCAATCCCAATCCCAATCCCACATCTAATCCCAATTCTCCATCTAATCCTAATCCTCCAAAATCCATAGTATCCATGTCCTCCAAATCCATCTTCCATAATCTTATCCAAGACATGCTAGCAAAGGAGACACAACCCTCACCTCAAAGCAAAGTGGCCAAGTCTCCTCAAATCCTCCATCCACCCCAATCACCTTCACCTCAAAACAAATCCCAATCCCCCATACTTCATGATACCCCCATTTCCCCATCTACTCACATCAAAGCTTCCATACCTTCCTCCATCACACAATCTCCACAACTCCAAACATGCCAAAATATTGTTCAAAAGCATGCTAGCATAGAAATATCTCCATCTCATGATGCATCTCCCTCCACTCCATCTAATTATCCCTTCTCCTCCACTTCCTCTCATGATCATATGTTTCCTCTATCATCGCATGATCATCTTCCATCTCATGATCATCTTCCATCTCCTGATCCAATAACCCCTCCCACTCCATCTCATGATACCCTTCCTAGTCAAGATCAAAGTATCCCTTTGTCTCCATGTCATGATCCCAATCCATCTAAAGATCCTAATATTCTTTCCACATCTCATCCCCCTCAAAATGGATTCGCATCTTGTTTCAGAAATAATAAGGGTCCTCAAGATAATGCTCAAGATGTTGATACATACTCTATTCCTCCTAAATCCAAATTTCCCTCATACAAATTAAAATCCCATTATCCCTCATCTTCCGCATCCATTTTGAGACCCTATGTTCCAAAGTTAAACCCTTCATTCCTTCCATCCATTTTGGGCCCCTATGTTTTGATGCTCAATCCTCCATCTCTTCCATCCATATTGGGTCCTTACATCCCTCCATCCACCACTCCATCACCTGAATAATCCCTAAGCAAGATCAACAAAGGCACACATCCTTGGATGCCTCCCAACACTCTCTTTCCACCATCCCATCCATAAAATGCATCAATCCTTCATCCTCATGCGCCCATCCCATTTCTATTGGAAGCAATTTGGATGCCCAATCTAAAAATAATAAAGCTCAAAATCCATAAAAATAAAAGGATCAACCTGTCCCCTCAAAACGACATGCTCAAAAGAAAAATGTGATCCGAAAGAAAGAAAAATCAAAAAGGCCACAAAGGCCACAAAAGAAAAACTCAAAAAGTATGTGGATTCCCAAAGAAGAAATGCATCCCAAAGTAAAATCAAAATTGGCATCCAAACTTGCTAATCCAAAAGCTCCATCCATTCATAAGCTCTCCAATCCTCCATCTAACACTCCTCCATCTTCAAAATCCATTTTGGGTCCCTATGTCCCCAAATCCACCATCCCAACTCCATCATCCCCTTCTTCTATTTTGGGTTGTCATTTCCCAAAATCTACACTTTATCCCCCATCTAATTCAAAACACTCTCCCCCACTACTCCACCACCCTTCAAGGTGTGTGCTAATGTTGATCTTCCACAAATTATTCAAAACCCCATCCTTTATCCACCATCCATTTTTCACAATCCCATTTCGTTAGTCCAATCCTTTCCAAATCCTTATCTTCCATCCCCTATCCATTTCATCTCCCCAATTATTGTTACCAACATCTATGAGCATACCTCTAGTTCAAAGAAATACTAAGGGTTACCATCTATGGAAGTAGATGCTTGAGTCCTCCCTCCACCATCTTCCATATCCACTCATCCTTATCCTTCTCCATCCAAACTATTCCAAAAATTCAGAAAAAATAAAAAATAAAAAAAATCAAGAAAAAATTCGAAAAAAAAACAAACAGAAAAAGGTAAAGAAAAATCATTTCATCCAATGGTGAAAACCACTTCTTGTGGCGCCTTGGGTAAGTACCATGATGAAAACTTGGCAAACAAGTGTCATGTGTAATCCCCTCATCCCCTTGCACTCTACACTCGGGGGCAAGCTTCATACACACAATCCTCCCATCCATCTACATCATATCTAAGTCCATTCTCCTATCTTTGATCTTGACTATCCTATCCATATCCTCCATCTCATATCCCTCATCCTATCAAAATAAATCCTCCATTCCTATCTTTCATGTTGATCATATAAGAGGCAAAACAATGTATATGCATGCATGCTTTGGAGAACACAAGCCTTAATCCTCTACCATCCATATCCATTACACATTATCCTCCCACCTCATACATCTTTATCCACCATTCATTGCATCCTTAATTCCACTACCTCTACTATGGGGCATTGCACTCCTTTGTAGCATAGTCCTTGGGTCTCCATCACCCTACCCTCCATTCCTCCATATCCTATACATATCCATCCACTCCATCCATCTATCTCCTATATAAACAATAACTCCCTCCTTCCATTTATCCATCCTCTTACCCACCCATTGGTTCCATTCAATCAAATCCTATCCACTAATCCACCCCATCCTATCCAATTTCTAATCCAATCCTATCTTATCCAATCATATTATCCATCTCTTCCAATTCAATCATTAATCCCATCCTCAATCCAATCCTATTCAATCATCCATCCCCCTTTTCATCCTATCTAATCATTTATCCTTCTTCCAATCCTATCCAATCCATCAAACTAAGCTTTCCCCATCTACCTGAGCTCGCATTGACTTGTGCTTAATCCAAGCACCCATCCATACTACGCTAATCAAATCCAAGTGGCAATCCTATCATCTGCAGATCTTGCACATCCAGGTTGTCTTTTGTCATCCATGAATCAATCCATCACTCTGCCCAATGAGATGAATCCTTCCCATGTCTGGCAGTTCATCAAAATCTGTCACCTGCCCATCGGGATGCCTCCTTGCCTAGTCTGACAGTTTATCCCAATCCATGTCCTACTCTTGGCAAGAGATGTCAGTTGGTCATGTGCATGTTGTTTGCATGCTTGATCTTTTCACTTTGTTTTCATCTTGTGTCCCAAGACTATACTTCTTTGGGACTGCCTTGATCATCCTATATCTTGGTATGTCTTGGCTGGTGTATAATGGGGCATAGTTTTCATAGCATGGTGTGTTTGAAGGTCTTCCTTGTATGAACCGACAACCCTGCATTAGTGTTTATCAACACTTGCATGATTGTGTGCAAGGCATTCCTGTTTGACTGAGTGTCAATCCACACCTTGAATCTTCATATCATCCTGGTTCTTATAATCAATGGTGTAGACTATCCATGGCAATATCAAATCTAGGTTTTCTCTCTATACTTGCTCAATAAGAAATCCAGTCCATTCATCATTTCTTTGTCTCATTTCATTCACAACATTCCAACCCATCCTAGTTCCCTCTTTCATTATCTTCATCCTTTCATCACTTATTCTTCTAATTCCTTTCAAGAGCACACCTGTGTTCTTCAAACCCACATGTCCTCTCGAGGGGGCATACCACTACTTCCTCATCATCCTTCCTCCTTATCATTCTTCCTCATCCCATGACTGGGGCATCATGCTACTAGTCCTTGTCCTTTTTCTTCATCTCATGATTAGGGCATCATGCTACTAGTCTTTATCCTTTTCCTCCACTATGTTTTATTCTTCTTTGATATAACATCATTTCACGACGCTATATCAAAGAGGGGAAAAATGTAGACACCTAAAATTAATATTTAATTAATTTAAGCCTATCAACATAATTAATTGACTTAGTTGTATTATCCTTATTCCTCTCAGAATCATTTAAATCTAATTTAATTAATCTTGTCACTATTGTCCAATAATTAATTTAGCAAATTAATTATTCCCCTATTCTTCCAAAGTCCCCTCGAATAATTATTTCCTCTAAACCCACTCAATTAATTAATTCTAATTAATTAACCTAGTCACATGATTCCTACAAATCACTTTTCCTAATCCCAATCAACCTAATTAATCTTTCTAGAATCTCTCATAATCATGTTTATCATTATCCCTCAATTTTTAATTCCCACTCATGTCACATCAACATTGAGTCTCTCAAAGAAATTAAAATTTCTTTGAATCCCTCAATGCATCCTTATTTTGGAATTTTTAATTCCTCATATTAGAAATTCAAATTTCTCCCCTTTTTTCCCAAGGAATTTTATATTCCTGTTTATTTTCCCAAAGCACCCTTGATCCATGCCTTCTATCTAAAATCAATCTCAACCCTTCATGGTCAAATCAATCTTGGCCCTCCATTGGCCTTCTCCAATCTATAAATTGGAGCCTATTCTCCTCACAAAGGATCCACTTCTCATGCATTGTCATGCTGCCTATTTCTTCTCTCATCCTCTTCATAATCCTCTATCAAATCCATCTATCCTTAATATTTCAATCCAAATCCAATCCAATAATCCACTTACCTTGTTGATCATTTGGAGAGAATTCCACATCCATCAAGAAGGATCCCAACCAATCAATTTGAAGAGAGGGGCTATTGAACTTCACCGAAGGCTCAATCCAAGGAAGAGGTAAAATAATAAAGGTATAAAATGATCTTTTGATGTTTTATGGTTTTCTTGTTTATTTCATTGTCATTTTGATTATTTTACCTTTCATTCCATTTTTCCCCTCTTCACCATCTGCAAGAAAAGGCGAAGGTAGGCCAAGGTACACAAATTTATCCACACATTGCTTGATATCTGGTACTGAAATCCTCAAGGAATTAAGTGTTGCTGATGCTTACATGGCTACCTTGTGATGATTGATGAAAATATTGGACCTTTTGGTCAATTTCTTATGATCTGCAACTCCATTTTCTATCAAATCCTCATCAAAAGCAGTATATAGCCACTAAATCAACCTCTTGTTGGCATTATTGGCATTAAGTTGTCATTGATGTCAACTGGTTTGGGATGGTTGCTGGTGAGTAAGAAGCAGTGATCAGTATAAGAGAAGTAAGACATGATGATGTTAATACATATATGAGCAAGAAGATAGAAGGAAGGTTACCAGTACACATGAATTGTGTCATCTATCGGTAAAGCAGGCTCATTGGTAAGGCAAGCAAGCAAGCAAAAGAACTGAAGGATGTAAACTGGTATACTTAGAGAAGATTAATGTTGACGGTAAATGGATTGAGTACTAGGACCAACTTGTTTGATGGAAGGCCAAGTTGACCCACCGATAGAGAAGAGGTTTGCAAGTATGAAGGCCCATCGGTGGAGTTAGGTTATACCAGTAATGTGAGTTGAACTAGTAGTCAATCTTAGTCAACAAAGAATGTTAAAATGACATACAACACCAAGCAGAGGAGGATATCGACAAAGATGACAGTTGGAAGCCAGGTGGTGATCATGCACAAGTCGGTGAAGTGTGCATCAACGTAACAGTCAACAAGCAAGTCAAATTTTATGAAGAACTCGCAAGTCATGGGAGGATGGAAAAAGATTGAACCTTGAGGAAGACAAGCTAGAAAGAGATTGAATTTATCCTACAAGAATATCTAATCTTTGTACCCACTCGCTGAAGGAAACAACCGAGCCATTAATGGCGTGTGATAGAGAAAGACAAAAAAGCATGGTGTAGACCTCCAGATATAGAAAACATACATTGGAATGCAAGGTGTTAGCAATGCTGATTGATGACATGCATATCATCTCTCTGAAAAAGTAGATTGGATCAAATCCAATACGGATTGAGTTGGTGAAGGAAAAACCCTAATACAACACTATTTGAATGTTGTTTGAGTGGGAACCCTAGAAGATAAATATATGAGATCGAGAGTGAAATTAGTTGATGCTTGATGTGAAGAGAGAGAGAGAGAAGAGAGATTGAGCAAGGAGAAAGATCATCTTCCTTAGAGTATATTCTAAGAAAGTTACAGAGTGGGTTAGTAGGTGAACCGGTGAGAGGGTCTAACCGGCAAAGATAAGAGTAACCGATAAACTATTGTAGGTCTAACAATTAAGCTAACTGGTGAGGTGTGATTGATCAAGAAGGCATTTGAGTGTGACATAGTGTGGAGTGAGGCTGGGAGAGAAGGAAGTGAGGCTAAGAGTAACTGGTGAGTGATCAGAGAGAGTAATCTGATAACCGACAGTGTGAGAACCAGTGAAGAAGAGAAGTTTGTTAATCAACAGTAATCTATTGATCAAGTGTTGCAAAACTCATTTGCAACCAGGTGCTATAATTGTATCAAATTGTATTCCATTATAAATCACCAAGTTGGAGCTTAGTGCAGGGGTTGGTGTTGTAAATTAGTAGGGGTTGTTGCTCCTTGGGTTGGTGCCATAAATCATTGTAATCCATTGTTTCGTTGTGAGGCTGGATTGGAATAGTAGACTCCAACAACATTTCTCACCGAGGTTTTTCCCATATTGGGTTTTCCTCATACATCTGGTGTTTTGGGTTGCATTTGTGTGTTTGCCTCTTTTGATATCCATATTTTTCTAGCCAATTTGACTGTTTAGTTCTTAGGGTGAGAACTACTATACCAAGGTTGTTTTAAAAGAAAATAATTTAGATACCACTGAGTCATCCACCTCTCAGTGGTACATTGTGTTCAACAATTGTTATCAGAGCCTAGGTTACTAGTTGATTAAAGCTTGGGTAGATTCTAGTCTTAGAACACAATGGAAAGAAATGAGTCTACCTCCTCAAAAGCCCCCATGTTTGATGGATCTAACTATGCCTTCTGGAGTAGAAGAATGGAGACCTATATTTCCTCCCTTGGTTTTGATGTGTGGATGTCTGTCAAGGATGGGTATACTGTCCATAGTGTTCCCCCCACTGATCCGGATGCCAAGAAGGAGTATGAGAATAATGCAAAGGCTAAACATGCTATCTTAAGCGGGTTGTCTGATAATGAGTTTGTCAAGGTCATGCACTATGCATCTGCCAAGGAGATTTGGGATAAAATACAGAGGTTATTTGAAGGAAATGAAAAAGTCAAAGAGGCCAAGCTACAAGCACTAAGGGGTCAACATGAAGGCATCAAGATAAAGGATGAAGAAAAGATTGCAGACTACCTTCACAGAATAGATGAAACTATGAACACCATCAGAGGACTTGGAGAAGAAATTGTAGATGAGATTCTCGTCAAGAAGGTACTTAGATCTCTCACACCTAAGTATGACACTAAGGTTTCTGCCATAGAGGAAGCCAAGGATCTGAAGATCTTCATAATGGATGAGCTATTTGGCTCACTAACAACATATAAAATGAGAACAACTGGTGAAGCTTCCTCAAGGAAAGAGGCAACGTTCAAATCCACCAAAAAGGGAAAGGAAGAGGTTGCTCATAAAGGATCTAGTGAAGACTCAGATGTAGAGGTAGAAAAATTTGTCAGAAAGCTCAAGATAGGATCTGACAAGTATAAAGGAAAGTTCCACTAAAATGTTTAAACTATGGTAAAGTTGGACACTTTGCTGCAACATGTCCTTATAATGGAACCGGTGGAGATGAGTAAAGAAGTTTTGGCAGATTTGTTGGTAAAGACAAAGAAAGAAATGTCCACCGGCAAGGAAGAAGAGACTATTGCAAGCAAAAAAACCTATACACTTTTGAGGATGATGCCATAGATGAAGAGAGTCCATCAGAAGATGACTACCATGAGAATGAAAGAGAAGGTAATCCTCTTTATGGCACTTGATGAACCGGTTGATGAAGATGCAGAAGAAGAAGACATTGAGGCCAAAGTAGATCTAGAAGGTGAGCTCATAAGTGCTCTTGAGGAGTTGAGTAAAACAAGAAGAGAATTGAAGAAGTTCAAGCTTGCTATTGTAGATGAACAAGGACTCTTGAAGCAATCCTTGGATGAGTCCAATCAAGTTATATCTAACTTGAAACTCTAGTTGGAAGAGGCCAAAAGGATATGCGAAGTTACATCCTTTGATCTGATGAAGAAGGAAAAGAGGTATCAAGATCTGGAAGCAGAAGTAGTGAAGCTCAGAAAGGAGATTGAAAAAAGTAAGGAAGAAATGAAAGTGAGAAGCAAATATGACGGCAACACCGAAGCCTTGGACAAGATGTTGAGAAAATAGAAGCCATCTAAAGATACTGGTGGCTTAGGATTTGAAGAAGGACAAAGTTCAAACAGCAAGGAAACATTCGATAAGGAGATATAGTTCACTTCTTCAAGTGAAGGTGAAGAGAAGAAGACATTGATAGTAAGCAAGGATACCGGTAAGAAGACATGCAGATGCTATTAGAAACCACCACAGAAACCAGTACACACAATCAGTGAACTGGAGGTCACACTCAATGTACAGACATGTAGATCCAAGGAGAAATGCAAGAGTTGATCATGAAGGACACACCAGAGTCAACAACATGAAAGGAAGACCTCTGGTGAGGCAGTTTCTTATAGGACCAAGGCAACCTAACTGGTATGTTCCAAAATTTCATGGCTATTGTTACCAGTGTAATAAATTTGAATATATGATAGCTGACTGTAGATTAACCAATAAGCCCACTATGAGTTATGAAAGTAGAAATCCATTTAATGCACTCTGGGATATGAATGTTATCTGTTATCAATGCAATGGATTTGGTCATAGGAGTTTTGAATGTAGGAAGAATAAACCAGTATCCTACAATAGTTTCAAATATTTATCCTTAAATGAAAATGTGAAATGCTATAACTATCAAGATTTGAACATATAGAAAAGTTTTGTAAGAACAAGAAAATCAAGTAGAAGAGGACAAACCTTGATCAAGAACTGGTAGTTAAAATGGATCACAAAATAGCAGTTGACAAGAAGAAGGAATCCAAACCGGTATGGGTTGAGAAAGAAAAGGACAAGGAAGAATCAAGTCTGATAGTACAGACTACCTTACATGCTGAAAGAAAAAAATCTATGGGTTGTAGACAGTGGCTATTCCAATCACATGACCAGTAATAAAAAGAAATGTATCAAGGTTGAAGAATGGAATGGTGGTTCAGTACGATTCAAAGACAACTCATCTGCCAAAATAAAGGGAAAAGGTACTATAAATATTGATGGAAAAGTGAAGGCACATGATGTGTATTATATGGAAGGCCTAAAGCACAACCTGCTGAGAGTGTGTTAGATGTGTGACAAAAGGTTACAAATTCACCTTTGATTCTACTAGCTTCCAAATAAATAAAGAGAGTACCGATCAGACTATAGTTGGAGGAAAGAGGACAGATGGTAATGTATACAATCTGAAAAAATGTTTTGAATCCCAATGTATGTTGGGACAAGTGGATGAAAGTTGGTTGTGGCACAAAACATTAGGCCACATAAATTTTGATAACTTAGTTGCAGTAAGAAAAAAGGGGTCTATAAGAAATATTCCACCCATCATCAAACCGGTAGGCACATTTTGTGATGAATGTGTGAAAGGGAAGTAGACCAAGGATAGCTTTAGAACAAAAGAACACAACACCTCAAGACCACTTGAAATTGTACATATAGATCTGTGTGGTCCAACTAGGACAAGAGCTCTTGCTGGTGAAAGATATTTTATGCTCTTCATTGATGACTATTCAAGGATGACATGGGTCACTTTCCTTCAAGAGGAATCATAAGCATTTGATAGATTCAAATGTTTTAGGAAGATGGCGGAGAAGGAAAGTGGGTGCAAGCTGAAATGTCTAAGATCGGATTGGAGTGGAGAGTTCACATCAAATGAGTTAAAGATTATTGTAAAATACATGGAATTAGAAGGCAATACTCAGCACCTAGGACAACACAAAAAAATGGCGTGGTAGAAAGGAAGAACATGATAGTCAAGGAGATGGCCAAAACCATGTTAAATGAGGCCAATTTTCTAGACATGTATTGGAAGGAAGCGGTTCATACTACGACATATACCTTGAACCAGGTTCAACTAAGAACAAACAACAAAATGACACCTTATGAGTTGTGGTATGATCTGAAACCATCTATCAAGCACTTTAAGGTATTTGGAAGAAAGTGTTTTATCAAGAGAGATATGGATGGTTAGGTAGTTTTGATTCTAGGAGTAATGAAGGAATCTTCCTTGGTTACTCATCTAAAATCAAGGCTTATAAATGCTACAACAAAAGACTAAGAAAAGTCATTGAGAGTGTGCATGTAAGAGTTGATGAGGATATGCCCAAAGGAAGACAATCACAGGTGAACCGATATGATGTTTCTGATGATTAAGGTGAGGAAGCTCAGTCAAACAATGAACTAGAAGAAGCATCCAAAAAGTCTCCTAACCGGTATGTGCAGATGAACCACCCAAAAGATCAAATTCTAGGCAATAAGAGTGATGGTGTGCAAACTAGGAGAAGACTTGCCAGGAATGATGAACAAGTAAACTTCTACCTCATGACTAAAGTAGAACCTAAAACTTTCAAAGAGGCCAACAAAAGTAAGAAATGGATGGATGCCATGGAAGAAGAGTTGCGACAAATTGAGAAGAACAAGACTTGGGAATTATTCCTTAGACCGGAAGACAAGAACATCATTGGCACCAAATGGGTCTACCAGAATAAGATGAATGAAGAAGGTAAAATTGTTAGGCATAAATCTAGACTTGTGTGCAAGGGTTACTCTCAAGTAGAGGGCATTTATTTTAAAGAAACATTTGCACCAGTTGCTAGATTATAAGCAATTATAATGTTTATAGCCTTTTCTGCCTACAAGGGTTATAAAGTATATCAAATGGATGTAAAATCTTCCTTCCTTAATGGAAATTTGGAAGAAGAAGTGTACATGGAGCAACCGGAAGGGATTCTACTACATGATGATGAAACCTTTGTGTGTCGGTTGAAGAAAGCCTTGTATGGTTTAAAACAAGCTCCTAGAGCATGGTATTCAAGGCTAGATCAATACTTGAAGGACCAAGGATTCAAAAATGAGAGTGTTGACAACAATTTATACATCAAAAAACATGGAAACCACATGATCATTGTGGTTGTGTATGTAGATGACATTATTTTTGGAGGCAACAAGGACACCCTTTGCAAAGAATTTGTTGATGAGATGCAGTCAGAATTTGAGATGTTAATGCTTGGAGAATTGACATACTTCCTTGGTTTGTAGATATCATAGCAAGATAAGGGAATCTTTATCTCAAAAACCAAGTATGCAAAGGATACGTTGAAGAAATTTCAGATGGAGGACTGCAAACCGGTAAGTACTCCCATGGTGACCGAAAGCAAATTAAGTAAGAATGATGAATCACCAGTGGTTGATGAGACATTGTATAGATCCATGATAGGTAGCCTATTGTATCTTATTGCTTCTAGACTGAATATAGTGCAGGAAGTGTGCATGGTGGCTAGATTTCGTAAGCAGAATTTTTAGGTAGTTGCAAGGAACACTCAGTTATGGATTGTGGTACCCTAAACAAGGGGAATTCCTCTTAGAAGCATATACTGATACTAATTGGGAAGGTTGCATTGATGATCGGAAGAGAACAAGTGGTAGTTCATTCTTCCTAGGTGATCAGTTGGTCTCATGGCATAGCAAGAAGCAGGATTCAGTCTCTCTATCAACTATTGAAGTAGAATACATTGTTGCTACTACATGCTGCTCTCAGGTGCTTTGGATGAAGCAAACCCTCAAGGACATATAGGTGGACATCTCTAATCCTATTCCCATTGGCTATGATAATTCTAGTGCCATCAACATATCAAATAATCTGGTGATGCATTCCAGGACAAAGCATATAGCCATCAAGTATCATTTTATCAGAGATAAGGTTGAAGGATAGGAAGTAAAGATGGATTATGTCCCTACAGGAGAACAAGTGACATACATTTTCACCAAACCATTTCTGGTAAGCACTTTTGAGTACTTAAGACACAAGTTGGGAGTTGTGTCACATGCCTTATGCACTTAATTTAGTAAGGAGTTATTTGGTTCAGGGGGAGTTCATAGCAGTATCTATATCTCTTCAACCACATGATGATCAGAGGGAAAGTTTAGGGTTGTATGTCTCAATACTGACTGTAATCCCTAAGAGAAGATTTGAATAAGGGGGAGTATAACGTACCTTGACCGTTTGTCATTGTGTCAAAGGGAGAGAAATCTACCGGTATGAAGTCTTGCAGTAAGTTGACATCAATGCCAAAGGGGGAGATTGTTGGTATTATTGGCATTAAGTTGTCAATGATGTCAACTGGTTTGACATGGTCACCAGTGAGTAAGAAGTGGTGACCGATATAAGAAAAGTAAGACATGATGATGTCAATCCATATGTGAGCAAGAAGACAAAAGGAAGGTTACCGGTACACATGAATTGTGTCATCTGCCAGTAAAGTAGGCTCACCGATAAGGAAAGCAAGCAAGAAAAAGAAGAATTGAAGGATGTAAACCAGTAAACTCAGAGAAGATTAATGCTGCCGGTAAATGGACTAAGTAGAAGGACCAACATGTTTGATGGAAGGCCAAGTTGACCCACTGACAGAGAAGAGGTTTGTAGGTATGAAGGCCCACCGCTGGAGTTAGGTTATACCAGTAAGGTGAGTTGAACCCATAGTCAATCTTGGTCAACAAATAATGTCAAATCAACATGGCAAACCAAGCAGAAGAGGATGTCAACAAAGACGATAGATGGAGCCAGGTGGTGATCATGTACAGGTCAGTGAAGTGTGCTTCGACGTAATAGTCAGCATGTAGGTTAGCTTTTATGAAGAATTCACAAGTCATGGGAGGATGGTAGAAGACTGCAGCTCAAGGAAGAAAAGATGACAAGAAATTGAACTTATCCTGCAAGAAGATCTGATCTTTGTACCCATTCGCTGAAGGAAACAGTCAAGCCATTAATGGCGTGTGACAGAGAAATGCAGAAAATCATGGTGTAGACCTCCAGATATAGAAAACACACATTGAAATGCAAGGTGTTGGCGATGTTGATCGATGACATGCAGATCATCTCTCTAGAAAAGAAGACTGGATCAAATCCAATATAGATTGAGTTGGTGAAGGAAAAACCTAACATGACACTATTTGAATGTTGTTTGGGTGGGAACCCTAGAAGATAAATATGTGAGATCGAGAATAAAATTAGTTGATGCTTGATCTGAAGAGAGAGAGAGAAGAGAGCTTGAGCAAGGAGAAAGATCATCTTCCTTAGAGTTTATTCTAAGAAAGTTACAGAGTGAGTTAGCAGGCGAACTGGTGAGAGGGTCTAACTGGTAGAGATAGAGTAATCGGTAAACTGTTGTAGGTCTAACAATTAAGCTGACCGGTGAGGTGTGATTGATTAAAAAGGCATTGGAGTGTGACATAGTGTAGAGTGAGGCTGAGAGAGAAATAAGAGAGGCTAAGAGTATCTGGTGAGTGATCAGAGAGAGTAATCTGATAACCGGCAGTGTGAGAACCAATGAAGAAGAGAAACTTGTTAATCAATAGTAGTCTATTGATCAGGTGTTGCAAAACTCATTTACAACTAGGTGTTATAATTGTATCAAGTTGTATTCCACTATAAATCACTAAGTTGGAGCTTGGTGCTCATTGGGTTGGTGCTCCTTGGGTTGGTGCCTTAAATCATTATAATCCATTGTTTCATTGTGAGGTTGGATTGGAGTAGTGGACCCCATCATCATTTCTCACCGAGGTTTTTCCCATATTGGGCTTGTTGGCACCTTCTAATTTTTGAAGAAATTTAGAGGCTGTCATGTAAAATTTGCCAAGTTATGAAAAAGTACACCACTGAAAGCTATTTGAGAGGGCCCTTTTGTGAGTTAATAAGTTGGGATCCAGTAAAGTTCATGAGAAATCACTTGGAGAATGTGTTGGACACACTTCATTAAGTCCATATATCCATTTGCAAGCTCCTACAATCAATTTTAACATGTTTTTGATGCACCTACTTTTAGGGGTTTGCACAAATCTGCATGGTTCACATTTCCAGGAAAGCCTAAGTAGCCTACTTTGGAGGCTTATAACTTGCACCCTGTTAATTGTCATGAGGAAATTATTGTTCCCCTGTGTTCCCTACAAAATTATGTACTACCTTGCTCATTTTTAGATTCCCAAGATTTCATTTGACCTGTTTGCCAAATCCAAATCATTTTCAATTTGTTGTTTTCTCCAAATCAGACAATGTCAAACTGCAGTTCAGTATCTTTTTTAGAATTTTTAATTTCACACCCAGTTGGCCTAAAATCAAAAGTGGTAGTACACCATGACTCTCTATAGGTTTTTCTACCATCTACCCAATTTGTATCCCTCTAGCTCTTCGTTTGGTCAGTTTTCAAGGCTCATTCCATATGGACTTTTTTAGTTTTTCAGAAACATGTTCATAAGTTGCAGAGTAGGCAACTTTGAGGGTGAACAATTTTCACATATGATCAAATTGGATCAAGCCCTCTTGTGTGAATACTCAAGGTACCTAAATGTACTAGTGTGCTAGATGGTGGACCCTAAGATTGTGATTTTACATTTTTCCTAATCAGTGATTGGAGGTGCTTCGATTTGTTTTCACGAGTGCAACTTTTTAGGATGGCCAAGTGAGCCACTTTGAGCATTAATATCTTTCACCCGGATGATTATTTTCTCAAACCAATTGGTCCCTGAGATTCCTTGTAGTGAAATGAGTGTGTGTGCTAGTTTCTAGTTCTTCATCATTTCATCTAATATGTTTTCAAAATTGTTTTGACATTGGCTTTGAAGAGGTTTCTGGCACATTTCAATGCAGAAACAACTAAGTAGTGATCTTTGGGGATTAATAGCTTGCGTCTCAGGAATCGTCAATAATTTTTTTTTTGCAGGGTGATTAAAAATATATTAGACTATATGCTTGTTGAGTGGGATGGTCTCAAGTGTCCATTTGAGTTGTTTTTGAAGGCATTTTTCGGGGGTACAAAGGTGGTTTTAGTCATTTTTACAAAATAGTAAAAACCAAGTTTCAATGATTAAATTTTTGCAGATGATTGATCCAAATGGATGTTCTAGTGGTTCCAGATCAGTTTTAGGGCTCAATTGTTTGAGAATAATTTTGTTTTAGCTGGGCCCACTAGGGACCTAGCTTGCCTTACCAAACAATGAAGTTATATATTTGTAGGGTCAGTTGTAATATTTTATTATTTTAATAATTTATATGATTTAAATAATAGTTACATATGGGGTAAATTGGGAAAATGGTTCAAGAAACTATTTAATAATGTTTTGAGATAACATTATTAAACATATTATTTGGTGTTCAAAATAACATTTAAGTCATTTTATAATGATTTTAAATGAAAATGTGTATAGCATTTGGTGGGCCTGAAAGTAAAAAAATCAAAATCAAATGCAGCAAATTAAAATTTTGAGAGTTATGAAATATTAAATAGCAAATTAAATATTTGCTATTTCCTTTTGGAAGGTTAATAACCGTGCATGTTTTATTATATCCTTGTCATCTCGTGATCGCTGTGATGAGAAGATGTGAGGCAAATAGGCATCATGACATTGCAAAGAGAAGGGAGAATATGCCCTAATTTGTGAATACGATAGTGCATTAGGGTTTTTGTTTTGTCTCATGGTCACCATGGTTGCAGCTATTATCATCCAACAAAGTATGCTGAATGGGAAAGCACTGCCTTAGTGTGTTAATTGTTTTAAACGAATGCCTCAAATAATTGTGATCACATAATGCCACAAACTGTGATAATCAATTACAGAATGAGGAAGCCTATGCCAGGCAAGTAAGCAGTTTGAGAGCACTCAATAGAGGTGCATTCAGTAAGAAAGAGATTGACTGCAACATTTTCACAGACTGAATTCAATGAAGTAGTTTTAGAAACCTTTCGAGCAATTATGAGGACAGGCGTAGGGCTAAAGCATGAGGATTTTTGTCAAATATAATAGATCGACATGCTTTTTAGAGATGAATTCAAAATTTGAAGCATTGACATGACTTGTAAACTGTTTAAGAGTACCTTCAAGTGTTGTCATCTCACAAAGGGAAAATTTAGTAAAATAGTTTTAGATAAACTCTCAACAAACTGTAATCAGTAGATGTATCACGACCTTGGCCAATATCCTCACTACCAGTGCCAATATAGGAGCCACTTGGGTGAGATATGTACATCCATTGAAGCATTAATAGATAAAGGAATTTCACCATGGAATAACGTTGTTCCTACAGGAGTGAATACAAATGCAGATTTGAAAAATGTGTTACCAAATTCTGCAGTCTTTCTTTACACTGTTTTTTAGCAGCATATGAGTCATGGCATGAGGCATGAAAATCCATCAAAGTGAAATGGAGACTCCCAAGTTCTTAAGTGCAGGAACAATAAATGAATGCATAATAGGGACTAGAGTGGTATATTGATTTTTAGCAAAGGAAGGAAAACACTAATAGAGCGTGTGAAACTATGGATGCCAGTTGGTTGTGTGTGTTCATTAGAGCACCAAGGATATTTGATGAGTATTATGATTTGAAATGCCTTGGCCAACATAGATGCAAAATGTGGAAATATTGGTGTAGCACGTGGTCTGTTTATTGATTTCTTAAATAAAATCATGGTTTTATAAATACATTGCACAATATACTCAGTGGATATGTGTTTTATAAGAATCTATTGGTGGAGAGTTTTACCAGTGGTGATAATGAGAGTAACAAGGTAAAGATGTTTTACCTACAGCAAAGCAAAACTTTCACATGAGAAAATGATGGTTAAAATTGGATATAATGATGTAGTGTGGTAATGAATTTTACCCAAGGAAGGTAAAGTAATTATATACAGGCAACAGTGTCTGAAATGCTGGTGAAATGCTGAGATTTATCCCTTAAATGCCAATTACTCAGAGGAAAGAAGTCATATCATAAAAATATTGGCTTTCATTGGCTTAAATATTTTCACGGGGGACTAAATAATGCAGTAAGAAAGGTTAACCATTTTAGCACGTATGGGTAGAATTTTGTGTTGAAAAAATATGCCAGGTAAAATGAATGAAAGCAAAATGGGGAGAATGGTTAATATGTACTGGTTAAATGTTTTTGCCCATAAGTGAAATATTTTACAAAGGGATATAAGTGCTACAGTTGAAGTATTAGCATCAAGGAAGGAATTAATTTTCATGTGGAACTTAAGTATTGACACCAAATATTTTCAAGAATTGAAAAATGATTCCACATAAGTATTTACCCAAAAGGAGGAGGAATGCAATAATACTTTTTGTCACAAAGAGATGTGCAAATAGAAAATAATGATTATTTGCAGCAAGGACTGAATTGACAGTGTGCAATAGATAAAATGATTTCACAAAGGTAAAACATTTTCACAAAAGCCTCTGAATATGTGAAAATATAATAAGCATCTACCTAATCATGAATTAATGGGTTTTAAGATACTAAAAGGGAAATAAATATTTTCTCAGATGTGATATTTTCCTTGGATGTATAAAGAGAGATGGTAGTAAGTATATTATTTTATGCCAAAAGAAATCATTATATGGGTAAATTTAGCATAGATACAGGTTAAAATTTTCACTATGCAAAGGGTTTTACCCAAAGCATATGTGTCTTTTGCATTATGAGGAGAATGTAAAGTAAAAGATATTCACAGAAAGGGTTAAAGTATTCATAGGTGAGCATTGATCTTTAATGGCAGAAGTGAAAATATAAGTGAATTATTTTAACTACAGTATAATGTTGTAGCAAATGAATTTTTGTTTATATGAAAAGTACCTCATGGGAATAAGGAAGATATTTGGTAATTAAATGGTAAAATGCAAAGTGAGTGAGGAATGCATTTATGAGAGAAGATATTTTTCAGTCCAAGCATAAGGAGAGCCAAAATGGAGAATATTTTTAGTTAGAAGATATTTTGGGAAAGTGTAGATCAGATTTTGAAAATGCATGGATATTTTCAGATGTAGAGAGATGATAGAGATAGGACACATGGAATCAACAAGGCAAATTGAAGAATACATGTGGCAAAGTAGGAGTAGATCTGAAGTCATCTTCTCTTCTATTTATTCTTATTTCTTCTCTGTTGTAAAGGTTCTAGAATTTTTCTCTTGTACACGGTCTATAGGTAGCTCTTGTCCAAAGGTTTTAGATCCATGTAGTAGACTATTTATTTTGAGCAGCATGTAATGCATTTTGTAGAGAAAATTTTATATTGCGTCCAATGTTCAAGTTTTTGCAGGCATTTGAAAAATGGAATGTAAAGTGTTATATGGCAGAAGTAGCATTTGAAATAAATGAAAATATGGTTCAGATCTAGCTTCTCTCCATTGTATGATTCTATCAGTTTTTGAGTAAAATCAGCCAAGGGTTTATTTTATTCAGTGCATTGTTATAATGTATATGGTTTTATATTTATGCTTTGGTCTAAGGGGGTAATTAAATGCTTGAGTAGAGTTGCAGAATGATAGGGCTTATGCAAGAATTTAGGTAAGTAGTTCTGGATATGAATCATTGATGAGATACACTATAAGGCAATGTTATCTTGGACTTAATAGCTACTAGATAAAATCCTATCATATATCATTTTATGTTTTTTCATAGTTTCAGGTTGCCTAATGGAATGAGGCACTGATCACAACTAGCAATTGTGTTTACAACCAGTGTTGTTATCAAAATCATTAGCTCTTTCTATAAGCTTTGTTTGAATCATACTATCTTTTACTTTGTGTATGTGTGTTTATGAGTTGAAATGCCTCATAGCTCCAGGAAGTTGAGGAACTTTCTCCTTTTCTGTTGAGAATATATGAGACACATTAATTGTTGGCATTTTTGATGTTCATGTTGTGATTGTCATTGATGGACAAACACTTGCATTAAGATCCTCCTTATATGTGTGAGTTAGAGCACAACGGTATTTGTTCCAACCGGTATGTTGTATTATAGCCTTTAGACTATTGATGTTTTGTAGAATGTGTTTACCAGTCTGAAGAGGCATGTCGACCCCAAAAGGTTTGTGGATACCAAGCGGTATGAGGGATTAAAGTGACATAACACATTGTTACCAGTCTTCATTTTTTTGACAAACTGGCAACCGGTATTTTGTATGAACCGGTAATACTCTGTGATGAGTTACCAACTGACATTTTGTGATGAGTTACCATCCACTGATCATTTAATGGTGCCGACTCTCTGGCGGTGCTTTTTGTGTCATGTTACCAGATATGTCCAGATGCATTGAACCTAGGAAATTGTATTGTAATTCTATTGGACCGACATTAAATCAAATTCCTTTATAAGGACATCATGTCTAGGTTTCTAAGGTTGTTGTTGAGGTTGATGTTGTTACTAGGGTTCAAGGTAGCTGAAGAGTTAGAGAGAGTATGAATGTGTAGAAGACTAAAGTAATGCTGTAATGCATTAAGATAGAGCTATCAAGGATCTAACCAAGCAATCTGTGCTATTTGCTAGATCACTCACTTGTTGATTACTCACATCTTCGACAAGTCTATAGCCCTTAACTGGGTAGGCCCAAAAGCCTCTTGTAAATCCTCTAACAAGGTGGTTCACATCTATGGATTTAAAATCCTCTAGCAAGGTAGTCTTTAATCAGACTTATCTCCTAATAGAGATTGAGATTCCTAACAGGATCTGTTCTGGTAAGGAATATTGTAAGACCTTAACTGGTCTGACCTTAACCGGTCTGGTTCCTATTCTACAGATAGTGACTTGTGAGTTCCATCTCACTGTGGTTTTTCCCATTTGGGTTTCCACATCAAAATATCTTGTGTTATGGTGTTTGTGCTTCTGTGGGTGAATGCATTATTAGCTATTTGGTTTGCATGTTTGTTAACCGGTTTGTCTGCTAAATTGTTTTACCGGTTTACTATTAGTCTTGCAAAGTGTTTAAGTGCAAAGATTTTTGCCATACTAATTCACCCCCCTACGCCCCCCCCTCTTAGTATTCATCAATTGGTATCAGAGCCTACCTTTCTATAAGTTTAACCACTTGGAAAGAGATATGGGGGAATACACCTTGAGGGAACTTACTCAATGGCTCACTCAGTCTGAGCAAGCCTATGATGATATTATGGTCAAATACAAGGCATCTCAAGCAAAAAGGAGAGAACATGCAGAAAAGCTGATGGAGCAATCTGAAAATAGTTCTACAGATGAAGCAGACATGGAAGCCCTAATTGCAGAAGTAAGCAAGTTGAATGAATCAAACTCCAACCTAAGAAAGGAGTTGGGAGGACTGACTATCTGGATGTGTCAAGAGCTTGAGAACTAGAGGAAAACTGAAGATCCGGTGAAAGAAAGAGATCATGAGATCTCCAAGCTGAAATAAGAGATCAGTGCCCTAACTGCTCAACTCCATGCCAGCAAAGTGGAAAAGGACAACATGCAAGGTGAACTGAACAGTGCCATCTCTAAGAATGAAAACCTAATGGAAGCAAATGCTGCTATTTCCAGAGAACTCTTTGAGTCAAAGGAAATACTTGCTAAGTTCAACAAGAGTACTGTCAAGCTTGAGCAAAAGCTTGAATCTGCCAAACCAGTCAAGAATACCAATGGACTTGGCTATTCCAGTCATGAGGAAGGTGAGACCTCTAGTACAAATGCTGGAGCATCAAAGAAACAACCGACATCAAAGGATAAAGGTAAGCAAAAGTTTAAACCTATTTGCTTTAACTATCTTAAAGAAGGACATACTGCAAATGTGTGTAGGAGTAAGGCTTACAACAATTTTCCTTATTTCCTAAATGATAAGCCTAGATCCTATAAATTCAATGGTAATTGTTATGCATGCAACAAGTATGGGTATAAAGCATTTGAATGCAGGTCTGTCATGAATGACACTAGAAGATATCCTCAGAGGACCCAAGGAGTTGGTTCTGAACCTTTTGTGAACCAGAATCACAACTGGTTTAATGTCTTCAATCATCAGCCAAGAAGCGGTGACCATCAAGTGGCAACCAGATGGAGAGAAAACTGTTGGATTTGTCATGATCATGGTCACACTACTGCAACATGCAGAAGGAAGAATGGAAACATGAACAATGGACCTTGGAGAGCACCTGGATTGGTCTGCTATCACTACAACAAATCAGGTCACATTGCTAGATTCTGTAGATTAAGAAAGAACATATCTGATGATATACCGGTCACTCCAGAAGGAAATATTGATGTTCAAATAGTTCAAGCAGATATGAACAAAACTTGGAAGAAGAAACTAGTGGTGTTACAAGAGGAACCGGTTTCTGTACCTAGTGTGGAAATATTGGAATTGGCAAACTAAGCCTCAAAAAAGATTAGGGGGAGCATATGGGGAAATGTCTCGAACCCCCAGTTATCACTGGTAAAAGACCTTAACTAGGTGTGATACCTGTTGTTTTGTAGAAGACCAGAAATGGTAAAAAGGCAAATTAGGGTTTATGCCCTAATAGAGGAGCATTAATGGTGGTAGGTGAGAGATATGTTTAAAAACATTTTTCAAATAATTTCTCACCATCAGTTTTCAAGCAAAGAATAGTTTTACAAAGAGAAGAGCGATGAAAAGGCAATTTGAGCTGAGATCTTGAGAAATTGAGAAACTGCGAAGGAGATTCGAATTCAAACTGCAAACGATCAAGTGGAGAACACAAAGCGGTGATTTAGCAACCGACAGAGTGTGGAGTGAAGGAGAATCGGAAAGCCCTAAATTCTCATGTTTTAAAAGGTATTTCTCAAAGTTCTTATAAGTTTCTATCATGGCTTCCGCATCTCATACCATTTCTAGTGCATCTATTGAATCTGAAAGTTTTATTCAATGAAAGTCCAAGTATAATGCCCTATCACAAGTTCCAGTTGGTGTGATAGTAGAAGAGGGAATTTCTGACTACATAGACTGCAAGATTGAAGACCTAGGGTCTCTAGCTATCCACTCCTAGTTAGGTTTGTTTTGTGGTAGGGATAAGAAAATCAAACTAGAGTATAATATCTTTCAGAAGAAGAAACTCCACAATGTTGTCTACTTCCTGGAAGATTTTACAGAGCATCACATAAGGATCATTTTGAGCAGAGTCCATAGTGACAAGATGTACCTGGAGAGAACACATGATATCATGTCGCAGGCAATTCATGCAATCACTAGTTTCTACAACATAGGGGAAGTGCCAGCCCTAAGGACAATAAGAAAAACTAAAATGACAAGGCTCACTAGTTCAGTGAGCGAATCATGAGGCATGACAATCAACTCCATCAAGGATGATCTGGTTAAGTATGCCTACATGGTGATAGGCTACCAGACATTCTCTACCAGCAGAATTAATTCTGTATCTGCTACTGCGGTAAATGCCGCTTACTGAATGATTAAGGAGGACGCATCATTTGAGCTATGCACTGGTATGCAGAGGCAACTCTTGTCAAATCTGAAGTTGATCAAACAGGATAATGCACAAAGGTTCAAGTCCGGACAACTACTGGTCAGGTTGTTCTTTTACTTTCAAGGATACTTTCCAGGAGTAGGAGATGTCCAGTGGTCTCCTAACCAACCGGTAACCAAGCAAATCAAGGAGAGCATTCAAGCAATTGGAACTGGTTACCTTGATGTTCTGAACAAGTATTTTGATGAGTTCAGACAAAAAATGAGCCAAAGGATGAGGATCTCAGGTGATATCATCAAGAAATATGAAGATGACATCTATTTCACCATCCAAGTGGACAAATGCATAATGGAGGTTGTTGAGCCTAGAATGGAAGAAGTGGAGCCAATGGGCTATGAGGTGATGTACGATATGCTGGAAGGGTATGCCTCTACCCTTATTGCCTCACCTCTTGATCCTAAGGCAAGGAGGACCGAAACCTATCTGAAAATGGTTACACCAATTGAGGAACCCTCTGCAAAGAAAGGAAAAGAACCTACAGTAAAGAAGTCAAAGGCAGTGCCTGCAGCATCAGCACTGGTTACTACTACAACTCCAAAAGTGACCAAGCAGTCACTAGCCAAAAAGAAACTAGAAGTAGCACTGGCTAAAGTCTTCAAAAGGAAAAGGAAGACAAAAAGCAACTCTCCAGACTCAGAGGAAATTGTGTCTAAGGAGCAGCCCAAGAAGGCGAGATATAAAAGAAAGAAAACAAAGAATGAATCAACATCATTTACACCGGTAAATATAGATATCTCCTCCTATAAACCTTTGACACATTGTCAAAGAACAATAAAGAATATTAGGAGAAAATTACTACATGATTTAGTAGACTACTATGATGATTTTAGTGATGAGGAGAAAGAAGAGGTACTATAGGAGATTATCAATTATTTGTGTAAAAATGATCGGTCGCCATCAGAGATTAAATCTTAGACACCAGATTCTTTGTATAAGGCATTAGATAATAAATGGCGCATTGCCATAGAAAAGGAATAGGAAATTAAGGAGAAATTTTTTGCTCAGTACTTTCCCAACCTGTCAAATTCTGAATTATTTGATGTTATTGACCAAAATAAAGGACTCTTCTTCACTAGAAGAAGAGGACTCTGGCTGTTAGAAGGAAGAGTTGATGATGTCAAAAAGGACACTCATCAGTATATGGTAACCACTGTCTAGACTCACAAAGCGCGTCTAGCCAACTGGCAAGCTGAGAAAGAATCGGTTATATCCAAATCGGATGAAGCATTTGATGATGAAGGAAATCTGGTTGTTGAACCGGTCGACACTATTGATGTCGATGCCCTGGATGGAGAAGATGTTACCCACGAGATACCATCTAAGGTAACAGGATAGGAGAAATAGGCTAAATAGGAGAAGAAAGTCGAGGACAGACAGGAAGCGGTAAAGGAAGAAGGCGAGCAGAGGAAAAAGTAAGAAGAAGAGAAGTGGAAAAAGGAAGAAGAAGAAAAGAAGAAAAAGGATGAAGAGGAGAAGAAGAAGAAAGATGAAGAGGAGAAGAAGAAGAAAGATGAAGAGGAGAAGGAGAAGTGGAAGAAAGATGAAGAGGAGAAGAAGAAGAAAGATGAAGAGGAGAAGAAGAAGAAAGATGAAGAGGAGAAAAAGAAGCAAGAAGATGAAAAGAAAAAGAAAGAAGAGGAAGATAAGGAATAGGAGAAAAAGAAGGAAGCAGAGAGGAAGAAGGAAGAGGAAGATAAGGAACAAGAGAAAAAGAAGGAAGTAGAGATGAAGAAGAAGGAAGAGGAAGATAAGGAATAGGAGAAGAAGAAGGAAGCAGAGAAAAAGAAAGTGGAAGAGGATAAGGCAGGAGAAGCGGAGAAGTGCACATAGATGGAGACTTCGAAGGCAACTAGGAGTTGCTGACCTCACTAGTCCTATCAATCTCCAGTCTGCAAGTGAATCAGAGCTAATGCAGAGCATCAAGGTAGCTCAAGAGCACCTTGAAAACATACGGAGGAAGAAGGAGCAGGATGTAATTCAAGTGGTTGTGGACACACTTACCGGTTTGATACCTAGTACTGACCTTTCGAGCACTGAATCATCACTGGCCAAACTTAAGCTCCTATGCACAATTGTGGATGATCAGGTGCAGAGCCTGTAAGAAGAACCTGAGGAAAATGTCAAGAAAGAGCATCAAAAAGCTCTTAACATTGCTCTGGTGAAGAAGTTGAATGAGCTCCGGTCTGAACTGCAAAAAGACCAAAAGGATATAAGGGATGCTTTGGATGAGGGAAATCTGCTACTTAGCAAAATCTGTCAACCTCATCTGTTCTATGATGATGTTTTAGCTCAGAAGAAAAAGCTTCGAATAGACTTACAGTCTTACATGAGCACATTCAAGCCATCTTATGATTCATTTGCAACTTATGGGCAAACCATTCACCGGTTTCACATCCAATCAGCCAAATTGGAGCAAGAGATCACCACCCATTCTAGAGATTTGCAGGAGCTACAACTGGTTCTCCTCCCATGACTACAAATTCTTTAGAAGTGATATCTAAACCTAGATGCCTTAATAGTTACATAGGAGATGAGCATAGCTGATGCCATGGAAGAACAGGTCTCCCAGATGCAAATAGAGAAAGAAGTTGCCACCTCCCTACTTGAGTCCTGGTCTTTATCAATGAAACAATTTTTGCAGGATTTCAAATCTGTTTTTGACAAGTAGTATTCCTTATTGTCATAAAATTTTATTATTTTAATATCAAATAAAAACAGGGTTGTTCAGCTGTACTTTGTCATTGTTGGCAAAGGGGGGGAAGAATTCTATTTGGACTTTGGGAGAAGTATTGGGAAAAGTATCTGGTATCAAAATTTTTATATATGCTCTGAATATCTCTATATGCAAAATTGTCATACATTGTATTGTTAAAGGGATAGTGTATATGCTTAGGGGGAGCAATTTTACTAATGGCATGATTTTGTTGTAAAACACTTAGATGTCAAAATTTTATTTTCCTAAGTGTTGCCATCAATGCCAAAGGGGGAGATTGTTGGCATTTTTGATGTTCATGTTGTGATTGTCATTGATGGACACACACTTGCATTAAGATCCTCCTTATATGTGTGAGTTAGAGCACAACTAGTATTTGTTCCAACCGGTATGTTGTTTTATAGCCTTTAGACTATTGATGTTTTGTAGAATGTGTTTACCAGTCTGAAACGGCATGTCGACCCCAAGTGGTTCGTGGATACCAATCGGTACGAGGGATTAAAGTGGCCTAACACATTGTTACTAGTCTTCATTTTTTTGACAAACCGGCAATCTGTATTTTGTATGAACTGGTAATACTCTGTGATGAGTTACCATCCACCGATCGTTTGATGGTGTTGACTCTCTGGTGGTGCTTTTTGTGTCATGTTACCAGATATGTCCAGATGCATTGAACCTAGGAAATTGTATTGTAATTCTATTGGACCGACATCAAATCAGGTTCCTTTATAAGGACATCATGTCTAGGGTTCTAAGGTTGTTGTTGAGGTTGATGTTGTTACTAGGGTTCAAGGTAGCTGAAGAGTTAGAGAGAGTATGAATGTGTAGAAGACTGAAGTAATGCTATAATGCATTAAGATTGAGCTATCAAGGATCTAACCAAGCAATCTATGCTATTTGCTAGATCACTCACTTGTTGATTACTCACATCTTCGACAAGTCTGTAGCCCTTAACTAGGTAGGCCCAAAAGCCTCTTGTAAATCCTCTAACAAGGTGGTTCACATTTGTGGATCTAAAATCCTCTAGCAAGGTAGTCTTTAATCAGACTAATCTCCTAACAGAGATTGAGATTCCTAACAGGATCTGTTCTGGTAAAGAACATTGTAAGACCTTAACCGGTCTAGTTCCTATTCTACAGATAGTGACTTGTGAGTTCCATCTCACCGTGGTTTTTCCCATTTGGGTTTCCACATCAAAATATCTTGTGTTATGGTGTTTGTGCTTCTGTGGGTGAATGCATTACTAGCTATTTGGTTTGCATGTTTGTTAACCGGTTTTTCTGCTAAATTGTTTTATTGGTTTACTGTCAGTCTTGCAAAGTGTTTAAGTGCAAAGATTTTTGGCATACTAATTCACCCCCCCTTTTAGTATTCATCATTAATTATAATAACTTGAAGAGTTGTTCATTCTCATTGCTCCACTTTAAGTTGTAGATCAATGGATGATTAGCCATCATTTAGCATATCCTTAAATTTTTGTTGAGCCTTTTGGTGAGATTATCTGCTTTATTTAATGTTATTTACAAGTGTGGTGCAAAGATTGTAAATGCATTAAGGGACCACCCTCCCGAGTCTTACAGAGCCAAAGTGTAGAAGGATCTTGTATCCTTGTTAAGTTGGTCCAAGTCCTTGAATTTTTTTATAATTGAGGCTAGCAACCTCATAGGAAGTGGAGAGATCAACTTGGTTGCTGCATAAATGTAAAACCCATAATTGGGAACCAACAAGGTTTTCCTCATACATCTAGTGTTGTGGGTTGCATTTGTGTGTTTGCCTATTTTGATATCCATATTTGTCTAACTGGTTTGATTGTTTAGTGCTTAGGATGATAACTAGTATACCAAGGTTTAAAAAGAAAAGAATTTTGATACCACTGATTGACCGCCCTCTCAGTGGTACATTGTGTTCAACACCTCTAGGCCATAGGGAACTTAGGACCAATCAAGAGCATAATCCTATCAATGAGAACGCTCGCTCTAGCACAAAGAGATTGTGATTCACCCAAGAACCTTAGCACAAGCTATAATGAAAGGCAATACTCCTTAACCTTCTCCCAATGAGAAACATACAATTCTTCCACAATAGGGGAGAGATCTTGAGGAACTTCTAGAGGGGGGGAAGTTGAGATAAGTGCGTGATTTCATCGTCCTTCACTCTTATCTCATTTTGCAGATCCTTATTTCTATCTTGTTTACAAGTGGCATGATGCTCCAAAGTGAGGATCTTGGTGCCTCTATCCTGAAAAGCTTCCTGAAGCCATGCTATGTGATCTTTCTCTTGCTACAATAATTCCTTTGCATTCTGGAGTTCCTTCTCATTTTGCTCTAGGCTACTCTGCATTTCATGTGTGGTTTTTTCAAACCTCCCTCTTTCCTCAGAAAGAGTGACCTATGCATCGCTCAAGTATCAAGCGTATTCTTCCTTCAAGCGATCCTCTTCCCACAACTAAGATTGAATTTGGGTAGCATCTCTGGAAGTTGCTTTCAGTTGTTGTATTTCTTGTTCTTTATCTTGAAATTCCTTTAGTGCTACATTCCTTTTTGCCTCTTGCCCCTTCAACTAAGAACTCACGTTGTTCAAGGTGGCTTGCAACTTTTCCTTTTCATAATTTGCTTGAGCTAACAAGCCTTGCAAATAGTTGATTTCAACACTTTTAGCTTTGTCCTCCTTCCTCTGATGGTCCAAGGATTCTTTGAGGTGACTAAGTTCTTCCTGCATCTTATCCAGATGACACCTCTTTTTGATGAAATCCGAAGACACGACCTTTGAAGTCTATTCCATCATTTCCACCTCATCCATTGCAGTGGGATTCATGAGATCAATCCCGATAGCATGCAGGGAGTAATCATCTGATTTCATTTGGGCCTCCAGCTTGTTGACCTTTGGAAACATGGTTGCAAAGAAGAGACTTTGATTATCCTTGCTGAAATATGTCTGCACATGAAGTTGGGCTGGCTTATGCCCATCCTTCTCCTTCCTCTTGTTGGCCCGATTAAGATGTGCGGTCTTAGAGTAGGTGACCTACTGATAATAAGTATCTGGGGTGGAAATAGCTTTACCCACAAATGTTGATCTGGGAGGAACAATATAGGGAAAAGAGGAAATGGAACCACCAAATTTTGCCTGAATGGGTTGTGCAAGCGTGGTTGGGGAGAACAATGGTACAAAGGGAGAAGCTCTTGAAAAATTTGGATCAGCGGATGGTGAACTGACATTGGGGGGAGGAGTGGACTCTATGAAACCAAGCATATGTGCTACATGGGTTGTAGTGGAAGTCTATGGGAATGATGTTGCAAGGAAAATGACATTAGGGGCAGGGAACGAGGAAGTGACATACAACGATATAGCCTGTTGTGAAGGGGTAATCATGTATGGAACTTGAGGCTCAACAATGATCCAATGGGTGCTAACATAAGAGTAGTATGGACCTGGGTAGACATGGGTGCAACTTGGGATGCCGAGGAAACTAGAGAATGGGGGAAACTAGAGAATGGGGAGGGGAGGAGGAAGGCGTACTTGAACCATAGAAGTCACTTCCTTCTAAGAGGTTGAAGGAGTCGCAAGAACTCAAGAAGATGAACCCTTCTTTGTAGTATCCAAAGATTGTTTCTTTCTATATGGGGGGTCAAAAATCTTCTTCTCATCTAGTCTTTTTGAAGATTGGGAATGCGGTTTCTGAGCTAGGATGGTGAAAGGAACTAAAATGTCAAACTCAATATCTTTCTCTTCTACATTTATAATCTCCAACTCTTGTTGTTAAGCCTCCTCGGGGGATGAGTCCTTATGTGGGGATTCATCACTCGCCTCTTCCTCATCATTATCATACTTTTTCCATGTCTCTTCAAAATACTTGTCCAAGGGAGTGTTACCCACATTAGCCCTGGGTTGTTGAGTTTCTTGACGATAGATCCAAAAATGCTCTTTCTTTATAGGCCAAAAATCTTCTTTCATGGTTCACAACATATTCTGGGGAATAGGCTTAGTAAGGTTGTGCCTCTATAGGGGAGTGTAGAAACTCAACCATGTGTCACACCATTTCAAGAAAATCACTAGGATCAATATAGAGGCTCAGGTCATTCACTGGAGGATTGGTGCGGCCTTCCCATTAGTTTTGTGGCACATGCTTGATGGCATTCCTTCTATTTTTGTTGGACAAGCACCCATCCAGGTCATAACTCCATACATCATTAATTACTACCAAGCTGAGTTGCACCAGCTTGGAGGACAAGACCATCTCAATGATACTCTTTTGTTCAAGGATGATGGGGCCAATTACCTCATGGTCTTCAATTATAGATGTATCATGTTTCCCTGACCCTATAGCCTTCTCAGCTTCCACTAGCTACCTGAATATTTCAAGAGCCAAGGTACTTTTGGTGACATATGTAGGCAGATGGAATGGTTCCTCAGAAAAAAAATGTACACAGATGAAAGAAAAATCTCTCCCCAAGAACCAATCACAGTGGGGGTGTTCGTTACACCTCCAATGTTAGGTCCCAGAGACAACTGAGAGGGGGGGGTGAATCAGTTGTCAAATAAATTTTAAACCAAAAACAACTTAACCAACTTAATGCTTAATATCGATAAACCAATTAAGTATGCCGGTAGACAGTTTTAATAGTTAATTGCTATACCAGTAAGTATTAGTGCTTGAAACATAAACACAAAGTCATCCACAACACATAACACCAATATTTATACGTGGAAACCCTATAAGGGGAAAAACCACAGTGGGAAACCTTACCCATAATCAAATGATACTACTGCAGATAGTAAGTGTACATAAATGGGGTCTGCACATGCAGAAAGGCCAACAGCCTAGAGTTCACTGCTCAATCACAAAATGGGAGTCACACTAACTACAGTTGGATGGTTAAATCCAATAAGAATGTATTGCACAAAATAGCATCTTCATATGCTAGATTCAGTACCGGTGTAATGCTGATATGCTTTCACAAAAACCTAGCTTCACCTTCAAATGATGTCTTTGTGTATAGCTCTACTTAATCTTGCATATACCTTCACACATTCCTTTCTCACATTCCACACTTGATCTTACAAATAAGATCTTACATTTATACCATAACCTAAGACCAATATTAGTAGGTCATCTCTATAAGATATTACAATAAAACATTTTACAAAAAATATAGTATCCGATGCAATAACCAATTGAACATGTCAGCTTAATGCATTTACAACAATAATTAATCATCTCCATAGCGTGTCATGTTGATCTAGAAAAGATAAACCTGTTGGTGCAACCCTACACCTATTTGTCGATAACAACAAATATGCAACTGTGAATATACCAATGAAAAAAACTCTAGGACAAGATGTCCAAATGATGTCTTCGACATAATCATGTGTCTTCCATGCCATTCCAAGTGTCGGTGATAATTATATCTTGCCGGGGTGCCATATACAAGTAACTGTGCAATAGTTACTTGCTTGCCAGTGAATGTTGTTGGATCTCCAAAGTGCTAGTGTTTTAGTAGGTGTTGACATCAATGACAAAACCATACCAAAATACCAACAATCTCCCCATTTGGCATTGATGGCAACACAAGATGGGAAAACCATCAAAGTGCCAAAATAGAAATGCCAAGTATCAAAAACCAACAATCTCCAATAAGATCATAACCAGAAATCAGAGAGTAATAATCTCTCCTAAACAACAATCTCTCCCCCTAGGAGCAACATGTGTTTTCCAAAGTTTCCATACCAATCTCTCCAAAAGATAATGTGTTTTTCCATATATATCTCTCTCCCTTTGACATCAAATGCCAAAGTCATATACAAAATACCAATCAATTCAATATACCAACTACTCCCCCTGAGAAGTAGCTTCCTCATCAAATACCAAAATAAAATATTTCTCGGTTAATTCTGCCAATTGATGACAATCATCAACTGTCTAAGTCTCTACCAGTGTTGGTATGACTCCAAGCCAATCTCTGAGATATTCAAAAGTCTCCTTAGGTAAAGGTTTTGTAAAAATATCTACAAGTTGTTCTTTTGTATTCACATAAACCAGTTTTCTCTCCTTTGCTTCAACTTTTTCCCTTAGAAAATTCAGTTTGATAGAAACATGTTTGGTTTTAGAATGTAATACCAGATTCCTAGATATATCAATTGCTGCAGTGTTATCACAATAGATAGTAATAGGTTCCTTGCATTTTACCTTTACGTCTTTCAACATTTACTTAAGCCATAGTACCTGAGTACAGTTAGTTGTCGTTGCAACATATTCTGGTTCTGCTGTTGATAAAGATGTACAACTCTATTTCTTACTCAACCAAGAAAGAATGCTCCACTGGTGGTTCTTTTCCTATCATCCACATCTCCTGCCCAATTTGCATCTGTGTATGCACATAATTCAAAGTTTTCATCTCTGGGATATCATAATCCAAGATTTATAGTGCCTTGTAAGTACCAAAAAATCCTTTTCATTGTTGATTCATGATTTTCTCTAGGATTACTTTGAAATCTTGAAACAATACATACTGCATTCATAATATCAGGTCTGGTTTGTTTCAAATACAGTAAACCTCCTATCATAGATTTTTATCTAGTTGGATTAACAGGTGTAGATTCATCCCTTTGTGATAATTTGTCATTTGTTGTCATAGGCGTGCTTACTAGTTTAGAGTTCTCCATCCCAAATTTCTTTAGTAACTCTTTCAAGTATTTGGATTGACTCAAGAATATACCTTTATCAGTCTATGAAATCTGCAGTCCTATAAAGAATTTTATTTCTCCAATCATAGACATTTCAAATTCTTGCTGCATTTTAATAGAAAATTCCTTACATAATCCATCTTCTCCTCCAAAGATTATATCATCAACAAATACTTCTATAATCAAGATGTCATCGTTAGTTATTTTGTAAAATAAATTGCTGTCTGCATTTCCTTTAGTAAAACCAATCTTTAAAAGATACTTATCCAATCTTGCATACCAAGCTCTTGGAGCTTGTTTTAGTCCATAAAGAGCTTTTCTTAACCTGCATACCATATCATTGTCATCTGTCAAAGAAAATCCATCAGGTTATTCAATGTATACTTCCTCTTCAAGATCTCCATTCAAAAATGCACATTTAATATCCATTTGATAAACTTTGTAGTTCTTGTGTGTTGCAAAAGCCAAAAATAATCTGACTGCCTCAATTCTAGCTACCGGTGAAATGGTTTCATTGTAATCAACTCCTTCTTTCTGAGAATATCCCTTACACACTAGTCTTACTTTATTTCTGACAACCTTACCATCTTCATTAAGTTTGTTTCTAAATACCCATTTGGTTCCAACTACATTTTTATCTTTAGGCCGGGGAACTAATGTCCAAGTGTTGTTTTTCTCATTTTGTTCTAATTCTTCTTCCATAGCTTTAATCCAAAATTTATCTTCACATGCCTCATTAACAGATGATGGTTCAATTTCAGAAATAAGACATACCTCTTCATTTGTGAATCTTCCTCTTGTCATAACTCCTTTAAACTTGTTTCCAATTATCTGATCTTCAGAATGATTCAGTCTTACATACCGGGGTGTTTTAGTTTGCTATTGTTCCTCAATTACTATGGAATTCTTAGATGGTACCGGGGTAACTGGATCTTCATTCTGTACCAGTGGATTTAGAGTAGGTTCATTTGTTAAAATTTTCTGTTGCCGGTTCAGAGTCTATATACCTTGAAGTTCCTCTGAATTGTTCATCAATCTTTACATTTGTACTCTCAACAATTTTTTGTAATCTCTTGTTAAAACATCTATATGCTTTGCTCTTAGATGAATAACCAAGAAATATTCCTTCATCACTTCTAGGATCAAATTTGCCAATATACTCATCTCTTCTGATATAACATTTACTTCCAAAAATTTTGAAATACTTAAGAGTAGGAGTATTACCAAACCATAGTTCATGAGGGGTCTTACCAGTTTCACCTTTGATGTGAACTTTGTTGAATGTATAGACCGTTGTGCTGACTACTTCTCTCCAATACACATGTGGTAAATTTTCTTCTAATAACATACTTCTTGCTGCATCCAAGATAGTTCTATTTTTCCTTTCAACAACTCCATTCTGTTGTGGTGTCCGAGGTGCTGATAGCTGTCTTCTGATTCCATTCACTTCATAGAATGTATTAAAGTCCCTAGATGTAAATTCACCTCCTTGATCTAATCTTCAACATTTGATTTTTTTACCGATTTCATTTTCAATCATTGCTTTGAATAGCTTGAACTTTCCAAGTTCTTTTGATTTTTCTCTGAGAAACGTAACCCAACACATTCTAGAATAGTCATCAATGATTAGCATGAAATATCTATCACCTTGTAAGCTTTTAGATCTAGCTGGACCACATAAATCAGTGTGAATCAAATCAAGAGCATTATTTGATTTTTCTGGAATACTTTTGAAACTAGCTCTAACTTGTTTTCCAAATTGACATTCCTTACATACTGTATTTTGAGGTTTGACAATTTTAGGTAGATCTCTAACTGCCTTAGTAGTACTGATATTTACCATACAATCAAAGTTTACATGACAAAGTCTCTTATGCCATAACCAACTTTCATCTATATGTGCAATTAAAAATGTCTTTTCACTATTATTCAAATGAAAGATATCACCTCTAGTCTGATTACCGATTGCAATTTCCAAACCAGTTCTATTCATGATTTTGCATTTTCCATTTTTAAATTGTAACTAAAATCCATTCTCAACTAATTGACCAACACTCAAAAGATTATGCTTTAATCCTTCAACATAGTAGACATTGTTAGTGTTATGCTTACCATCAAGAGATATTGAACCCTTACCTTTGATTGAACAAGCTTTATCATCTCCAAATCTCACTAAGCCTCCATTGAACTCTTGAAAGTTCAAAAATTTACCTTTGTCTCCTGTCATATGATGTGAGCATCCTAAATCAATGATCCATTCATCTTTTACTTCAACTTTAGCTGCTAGTGCCTGTACTACCGGTTGAGCAGTAGGTGCCGGTTGATCTTCTGTTATAGCAACAAAAACCCATCCATTGTCTGCAGAATCTTCATCAGAATCATCAGTCACACCTTCATCAACAATATAACAAGATTTGTCTTTATTCTTCTTAAATCTATATCTCTGATATTCAGGGTTAGGCTTGTATGTTCTTCTAGCTTCTTCTCTTAGTATAGCATGTCTATCAGGGCACCTTGAAGCCATATGCCCAATCTTATTGTAGTTAAAACATTTAAAGGGTGCTTTACCTTCATACTTACTTCCAACTGGACCTTTAGGAATTTTCCTTGCAAATAGTGCTTCAAGTTCTTCAAGTTCTCTTGCATAAAAGGATTTCCAATCAGATTTGTCAAATGATGGAGCAAATGATGTTGATGCTTTAAAGGCCAAATCTGTCTTTATAGTAGCAACAGGACCAAATTCTTCAATTTCAAAACCTGAAAGTTTCCCAATCAATGTATCCCTAGTTACTGATGTATTAGGCATTGTTCTTAACTCATTTATAGCAGTGACTTTCATTTTGTATGCTAGTGGCAATCCTCTTAAAACTTTTGAAACAATTTCATCCTCACTTAAGGTTCCTCCACAACATTTAATACCCAAAACAATTTCATTTACTCTTTCCATAAAAGCATAAATCCTTTCATCTTCTTCCATTTTCAGATGTTCATACCTAACTCAGAAGCTTTCAAGTTTTGCAATTTTGACTGTAAAATCTCCTTCATTCAGTGTTTCCAAATGATCCCAAATAGCTTTAGCAATAGACCTATCTGATAGTCCCATGATTTGTTGATCTAATAATGCACTCAAAAGTGCTTCTCTTGCTTTGCAATCATTTTCCTCATCTTTTGCCAAGTTAGCTGGACTGGGCTGACCAGGTATAGCAGCAGTATAACCATTCTTTGTAACTTCCTAGATGTCTTTTCCAATGCAATTTAGATGTGTCTCCATTTTGATCTTCCATATGCCATAGTTGGTTCCATCAAGTTTAGGACTGTCCTTTCTGAAATAGTTAGTAGACATTGGATCTCCTCAAGCTGTTAAACTTCCACAAAAGAGGACTAGGCTCTGATACCAATTGTTAGGTCCCAGAGACAATTGAGAGGGGGGGGGGTGAATCAATTTTCAAATAAATTTTAAACCAAAAACAACTTAACCAACTTAATGCTTAATACCAGTAAACCAGTTAAGTATGTCGGTAGACAGTTTTAACAGTTAATTGCTATACCGGTAAGTATTAGTGCTTGAAACATAAACACAAAGTCATCCACAACACATAACACCAATATTTGTACATGGAAACCCTGTAAGGGGAAAAACCACGGTGGGAAACCTTACCCACAATCAGATGATACTACTGTAGATAGTAAGTGTACATAAATGGGGTCTGCACATGCAGAAAGGCCAACAGCCTAGAGCTCACTGCTCAATCACAAAATCGGAGTCACACTGACTACAGTTGGATGGTTAAATCCAATAAGAATGTACTACACAAAATAGCATCTTCATATGTTGGATTTAGTACCGGTGTAATGTTGATATGCTTTCACAAAAACCTAGCTTCACCTTTAAATGATGTCTTCATGTATAGCTCTTCTTAATCTTGCATATACCTTCACACAATCCTTTCTCGCATTCCACACTTGATCTTACAAAAAAGATCTTACATTTATACCATAACCTAAGACCAATTTTAGTAGGTTGGCTCTACAAGATATTACAATAAAACATTTTACAAACAATATAATATCCGATACAATAACTGATTGAACATGTCGGCAAAATGCATTTACAACAATAATTAATCATCTCCATAGCGTGCCATGCTGATCTGGAAAAGATAAACCTGCCGGTGTAACCCTAGACCTATTTGCCGATAACAACAAATATGCAACTGTGAATATACCAATGAACAAAACTCTAGGACAAGATGTCCAAACGATGTCTTCGACATAACCATGTGTTTTCCATGCCATTCCAAGTGTTGGTGATCATTATATCTTGCCGGTGTGTCATATACCAGTAACTGTGCAATAGTTACTTGCTTGCTGGTGAATGTTGTTGGATCTCCAAAGTGCTAGTGTTTTAGTAGGTGTTGACATCAATGACAAAACCATACCAAAATACCAACATCCAATTCACCTGAATTTAGGAAAATCGGGCAAGAGGCTCCTGAGAATAACACCAAATTCCTGAAAGATGGGGGTCAAAAAACAATCTGAAAAACTGATATGCGTCATAGGTGTCTGACAAGATGGGTGTCCAGATAGACACCAACATCCTGTTTCCTTGCTCATCATGGGTAGCCAATTGCATGTATTGACTAAAAAAAGGGTAATTCTAGTGTACGAATAGGTGAACTAGGAAAGAAGTGAACCTGAACCATCGTGACTGCTCAAACTTGGCCAAATGCCTTGTCATGTCTTTGGATATCAACACAGAGAAGTCAAAATGAAATGGCTCTCTTTGTTTTTGGCATTTAAAAAGAAACCACATCATGGGAGATGAGATCTCCTAGTCAGTGTCATGACCACACAATAATGCAATTGTTGAAGCAATGTCTTTAAGGTCATCTAGCTTTAGGTCACAATAGGGCACTAGGAGCTTGGGAGGTTCAATCAGAGAGCTCTGATTTAATGTGGCTTGACAGAAGGGGATGATATCTCGCCTAGTGTACCAGTAGTCTTCCATGACATCGTTGTCAAAAATTTCTGTAATATCAATTTTGGGGAAACACAACATGTCCTTAATAGTGTCTGGGGTTATGATAACCCACAAAAAGGAGCTCTATATTGAAGGAGGATTAGGCACGTGCTCGCGCACATTGCAACAAACTCTGGGCAATGTGGAACTGTGGGCACCCAGAATTGGGGAATGCCAATGTTCTAGAATTTAAATGCCATATACTGGGGCTCATTCCTATGGTTCAAAATTTTCATGCATGTGGCCTCCTTGAGGCCCTTCAGTTGTTTGTGCAAGTCAAGCTCAATGACATATTCAAATGTATCAATCACCACCATGGGGTCGTGGGTGCTTGTCTTTGACTTGGGCTTGGTTTTGGGGTAGTCGGACTTTGGAGGCATAGTGTGAGATGCATATGTGATCTCCCCATACACATCAAGCCACATCTCAACCTGAGATGGGTTAGAGGCTCCTGCTGCAATCTCTATTTCTCTGTAAACAAGCTTCTTGACACTACTTGAGGACTTTTGCACTTGAAATGCAGAATGAATATCTTGCATGCACTTTTGAGGCTCCCTTCTTTAAATGCATTGCATACCTAGATTTGCATGCAAAAAAGGTGTGTTTATTATAAGTATAGGTCCACACATATGCCATCTCATTTTCCATGCAACATTAATGCTAAAACATGAAGAGGCGTTGCCATTGCATTGATATCTACCCACTATGCCATCATTTTAAGCCACTTGAGATTATTTGCTTGTCAGGACAAATCTCCTCATTAAGGAAACCATTTGAACCTAGTAAGGCTAACATGAGCCAAAACGGTCCTCCAGCTTACTAGGTTAAGGAAAAATGTACTTTCAGATATGCGTGGCATTTGAGTACGTTGCTTCTCTTCTTGAGGCTCTGAGCAAGATATACACAATCCTTAGGCTTAACTCCATTCACTCGCATGAGCCATGAGAAAGGACATCTGCATCAAAGATCGAAGGCATTGGCTCCTAATTTTTATTTATCATTCAAGACTGGAAATCAACTATAAATATGTCTTTTTAGACATCTTTTTGCACAATAGCTAGCTTAACTATAAAGATGTCAAACATTCTAAATTCAATAATAAAATGAAATACTCTTTATTCTTAACTAAACTCATAATTCTATTAATAAGTCTATTATCTTCCATTATTCCATTCTTAGCTCTAAATGATCATTCCTTTGATATCATAGCATACATGATATTTCTATAAATAGATTAAGATTATCTAGTCAATAGGAAAATGCAGTAGTATCTCAATCATTTCTATGTATAATACTTAGGCCTTTCTAATGCCTTAAGTTCAAATAACAAGAAAAATATAAAGTAAAGGATGAGATGCGTTCTTTGATCTGTAATCCAATCTATCTTCAATGCAATCTTTAGAATCAAGATAAGAACAAGATTTAGGTGCTTTTTCCACCCACCCTTGAAGCTTACATTTCCCCAGAATTCTTGGTCAATCAAGAATACCTGACCTTGCATGAATTGCTTAGCAAAAAGAATTCTATAGACAAGATGGAATCTAGTGCGTGCCTAGAATGATACATGCATTTTCAATTTTCTAATTCCATAAAAAAACAAGCAAGATCAATTGAGGATATAGTAGAGAGCATAAATAAATCTATCTATTTCAATGGTCAAAAAGTTACTCAAATGAGTATAATTCCATGCATAGAAATAAAATACAGTTTGGAAAAGAAAACTATTCTCTCTATGACTCCACATTCGGCACTCATCCTGGAAGGTAACTTTCCCACAAACACAAACACATCAAGCTTTCCTACTATTTGTAAGGTATTTAAAGAAGACAATATTTTGATGGTATGATGAATCAATAAGGATCCGGTTAACTACTGAGGGGGGGGAGTGAATTAGTGGATAGAAAACTGACATAAACTTTTCACCAAACAAAAAATCAACCTCTCAAAGCAAACTCTAAACTGACTGGCTCAAACACTGAACTTCAAATGCAATATTACTGACAAGTTAAACTGATTGACTATTATAATAGACTAACAGTAAAACAACTTTGAAACTCTCAAAACCTTTTGACTAAATCATTCAAATACTTTACTGACAGTAGTTAAAACATATTTTATATTTCTGCCGATTAGCATAACATATCAAAGTGGATTTAGTAGTTAAACAATTTAACCATAGTAAAAATAACCACAAAAGCATTCACCACTTGACACAATATTTTTAACGTGGAAACCCATATGGGAAAAACCATGGTGGGGATGAATACCCACAAGTATTCTGAACTCTTCTGAAGTTCTCCCTATTAGGAGCCAAGCCTGTTAAAGCTTTACAAAAAGTCATGTTAAGAACAAAACCTATTATGGACCACTCGGTTAAGGGATTTACTGTAATGCCCTATTAGAAGCAATACCCTGTTAGGAGTAACCTCGGTAGAGGATTTGAAATCCAAGCTAATGGACCACTTGGTTAGAGGATTTAGATAACACTAAGCTTTTTAGAGCTTACCTGGTTAAGGGATTTGACTGTTGTAATTATTAGAAAACAACAGGGGTTTGTTGATCTATTGGAATAACACTACACTTTCTTGTTTAGATCCTTTTCATGCTCCTATCTACCTTTACACATATTGCAGATACATCTCCTAGTTCGAAAACTACACTATCTTACTTTCAACCACAAATTGCCAACACTACAATAAAACAACTCATCGACCTTATAAACAAAACAATAGGTCAATAACACGTCACAAACCTAAACATCTCATAGAGATTACAAACAAATCAGTTCAAGTATAACCGTTGGATTACATAACAATCACTGCACATCATTCAAGACAACCTCGACCGCTCCTTGATCACCACTTCATCAAACACTGTAACTCATCACGCAATTTTCATTACATGCAATGAACTTGCTCATTCCGAAGACAAAAACTATTATCTCTACACACCAAAAACCTTTTGAAACTCTTCTCATACAACATGCATACATGTCATAATCATTACTGCTCACCATTAGATCATAAACCAATACAACTGATTAACCAAGCTCCATCGGTTAGGTTTTAGCATATCAATAGGTAGGGTTTACTGGTTGATCTCACTTCTTCTCTAGTAATACCGGTTTCCTTCCCAATCTCACTTACTGGTTACAATTTCCTTCACTAGTTCTTCCTATCGGTTACAAAACAACATTATTACAACATCATTGCCGGTTATAATTGACATCAATGACAACATAGAAGTTCATCAATGCAATCTTTATGCAAATGCCAACATCTTTCGCTTAATAGATAAGGAAGAATCCTTCATTTACAACCAATTTCGTTTAATAAGAAAACATTATTTTGCTTCTATTTTTTTAAGTAAAATAAGAATAAGAATTAAAAATAAGGTGGTGTAACACATGTATGCATATTTATCATATAGACAAAAGTAAAATTCTGAAATAGAAATTATGAGTACACATTCTTTCATCTTTTCTCATAAAATCCAATAGCGTAATCATGCATCTTATGGTTTCAAATTTCTAAGTTTAGAGTGCATAAGTTCTCTATCTTTCCATATGTTCTTGACTATCTACTTCTTTTCTTGAATTTGATACTAATTGATGTTTTTCATGATCTAAAATGATAATTTTGGTTGCACATACGTATATGCCCTTTTCAAACAAAAATTCATATAATCATTGTGACTTTTAAAACATTAGATTATTTAGAAATAGAACTCTTTACTTCACTAAAGATCTAAAACAATCAAATCTCTAGATAATTCTATTCTTATTCTCTAATAGTAAAACAAACTATTGCTCGTTTAAGAGCCCACCTGTGAAATTCAACCCAAGTCAGATATAATCAATGATGATCTTCTCCAAATATGTCTACAACACATCTAGATTTCAAATGCTTTTCCTTCTCTATGATGTTCTATCCCTTGAGTTCTCTCCTTTCTATGCTCTCCCTCTCTTTTCTATTCACTATTCTTTTTTTTTGTCTATTATATTCTCACTGATTCACTATATATTTTTTACTGTCTTCTCCCCAATACCATCTTCTCTCTCTTTTTATTTTCAGTGTGTTTTATTTATACTAATGCTCCATATTTATGCTAAATGCATGCTATATAATCTGCTATGTTTCAGGCTTACATACTCCATTATTAAAGTTTTACCGTGCCACCCATGCATATCTAATGGCACATCAAGCAGTTCGCATGTCATGCAACATTTATCCCAATGACTTTCACCATTTCTAACACTCTTTGTTCACCCTGTAGTCTGTGTTCTACTCAAACACTAAGTGTCTCTTAGTTGCATGGTCGATATTAATATTGACTCCCTTGCAATTCAATTCCAAGTATTAGTGGCATACCATTTGAGTTCATTATTATTGTGTGTTTGTTCATGCCATGTAACTATTTGTTCAATGCATGTGAAAGTGGAGGTTTGAGTTGGTAGTCGATAGCAATACCGACTCCCTTCCTATCATTAATGGGGGTAGTCGATGTTACTATCGAATCCCTTCCATTTTAAACAAAAAAAAACTTGTTACTTTGCATAGTCGATACATTATCGACTCCTCCTTGTAATACGATATGCTTTGATATTAATTACATGCTATTTATAAGTCTGCCAAATAGAATGCTGCATGGAATAGTCAATATCAACATCGACTCCCACTTCACATAATGAATGCATACAATTGCAAGTCGACACACACACACACACACACACATATGTATATTCACAATTAATTTAATATTCATGAAGTAAAGTAATTCATTTTCATGATAATTAGATATATATATATATATATATATATATATATATATATATATTATAATTATACACATATATACATGTATATGATCGAATCGCATTTCAAACTCATACACACACAATGATATATATATATATATATATATATATATATATGCTATTATCAAAATACAAAAGTAAACACATAAGTACAACATTTCATCCAATTACACATATCTATACATAAAGAACGTACATATCTACGATCAATATCTATAGTTAATCTCCTTATAACAATGTCAGAATAAAACGTAATTTTAAAATAAAGAAATATCATTTAATATTAGTCATATGAAATTCATCATTCAAATTTGAACAGACACCCAATTAAAGTTATATAAATCTTCAATCTTTTCAAAATGAAAATACACATTCTAAAGTGGTGTGTGAGATTCCCATCTATTCTAGCAAAGTCCAATAGCTAAAACAACTCTACCTGAACCATGTTATCGCCTTCATTTGCATTTACCCGTTCCTGCATTCACTTGCACTCAATTGCTCATTAGCGATGACCATCCCAATTTTATAATAAAAATAATACTGATCATTCAATTGCATGTAAATCATTTCATTTCATTTGATCTCCTATCTTATCTCACTAACAATTCTATTTCCATTTCATAAATGAAAAATAAACATTATTTTCCTAATAAAATAATTATAGATAACTATGTTTCGTGACATCCTTTCCCACTTGGAAGAGATATTGTCCCGATGTCTTATTATTCTATCAATAAGCACATAGTATATAAAGTATTAACCATACATCATCATAACATAGCAATAACAATAGCATCCATTCTATCCAAGTTCACATCATGTAAATAAAATTAGAGTATCAACATATCTCGGGTGATAAGAAAACACTACTCTAAGAAAGCAATGAGGAAAATGATGGTCAATCATCTCAGCATCCTCCCATGTAGCACTATCCTCAGAATATTGGCCCTACTAGAACTTATACTGAGTGAAATCTCTGCTAGGTAGCTTTATGCTATGTTGATATAGGATTCAGATGGGATCCACTAGCACCACTCCCGGATCCTGTACCTGTAAAGATTGCCAATCAAGAATATGAGATGCATTAGGGTGATAAGGTTTCAACAAAGAAATATGGAAGACATTATGGATTTGAGCAAGAGCAGGTGCTAAGGAAATTCTATAAGCAACTGGATTAATAACATCCAGCACATCAAAGGGTTCCACATATCTCAGTGCCAACTTTGATGATTTCCCAAATGAGATAGAGCTCTTATGAGGCTTGACCCTCGAAAAGACTTTATCTCATGTAACAAACTGTCTAAAAATCATGTTTCTATCAGCATAGATTTTCTATCTATCGGTTGCTTCTTTCAATCTTGTCCTGCTCAACTTCATCTCCTCATCCATTTCTTTGAGCAGATCAGAACCAATAATGATCCTATCTTCCATTCTATCCCAACTAATGGGTGTATGACACTTTCATCCATAGAGTGCCTCAAAAGGTGCCATCCCTAAAGATGTGTGAAAGGAGTTATTACATGCAAACTCAACCAAAGGCAAATGCTCCTCCCACTTGTACTAATGATCCATACAATACATCCGTAGAAGATCCTCCATAACCTGATTAACCCTTTTCATTTGGCCATCAGTATGAGGATGATATGTTGAACTAAAGTTCAATCTGGTTCCCCAATTTGCATTCAATGTTGTCCAAAATCTTGATGTCATCCTGGTATCCCTATCTGAAATAATGGTTTTTGGTACACCATGCAACCAGAATATTTCTTGCACAAATTTCTTTGCAAGAATAAATGATCCATCCTTGAGATTTCCAAGTATGAAATGTGCAACTTTTGTCAATTTATCCGCAACCATTAATATGATATCATGTCTGTTCTTTCTCATAGGTAACCCTTGGATAAAATCCATATTGATTACTTGCCACTTATACTCAAGTATAACATGTTGAAATAAAAGTCCTATTGGATGAACATACTCAGCTTTCACTCGCTGGCATTCCAAACACCGTGCCACATACTCAATCACCTCTTTCCTGAGTTTAGGCCAAAAATACAAAGTTCTCAATTCAACTACCATCTTTGCCACTCTAGGATGTCCTGAATAAGCTATATTGTGCACCTCATGCAATATTAATTTCCTTAAGTTTCCATCTTCAGGAATGTACATCCTTCCTTGGTATGTCAAAATATCATCAGGTTCCAATTCATATCCAGCAAATCGATGATCTGAAGGATCTACTCCCAAGGCTTTCTAACCCTTAGGTAATGCTCATCTTCAAAAAGATTCTGCAACACTTTCTGCTTCAAGTTCGACCTTGTAGTAACCATAGCATATAGATGTCTTCTTCTGCTAAGAGCATCTGCTACCCTATTTTCCTTTCCTTTGATATATTCAATACCAAAATCATACTCACTTAGGAATTCAAGCCACCTTCTCTGTCTTGCATTAAGATTAGGCTATGTAAAAATATATTTTAGGCCTAAGTGGTTTGTTTTCAACTCAAATGGCTTCCCTAAAAGGTAATGCCTCCACATTTGTAATGCATGCACAATAGCTAAAATCTCTAAATCATATTGTTTCAGTGATGATAAAAATATGGTAAATAAGAAAGGCATACACATATAATGAGACAATAAAACATAATGGAAAGCTTAATTGAAAACTAAATTAAAGATGCAAACCATAAGCCTTCCTTGAAATGTTCCATTTTCCTCTATTCTTGAGGACCTTGAAGGTGTTGGATTGATTGACTCTCAATGGAGAAATGACCTCCAAAGTGGCAACTCAAGAGTTGAGTAGCTATTTGATCATGATTGATTATGAAAATGATATGGAATGCAATGCTATGATTAATCCAAAAGTCTAATTACTAAATGATTGAAATGAAAATGCCTATAGTATTGATGCTAAAAATATGAATTTAAGGGATCCTTATTACTCCAAAATGGGGGATATTTATAGGAATTCCAAGGCCAAAGCTGAGGTGGTAGGAATCAACGATCTAGATTTGATCTGAAGATATCAAGGACCAAGATTGAGGAAGTTGGAGAAGAGGTTGGAGGAAGGGACACTTGTCATCTCTATGGTGACAAGTGTCAAGGAGCCTTTCTCATGAGATGGAAAGTGTCCAAGTGGGAGACATGTGGCAAAAGTGCCATGTGTCTCAAGGGGAGAATATCCTCACCATAGGAGGTTAGGATAAGGAAGTTAGAATGTGCAAGATAGGATAGGGTTAGGTTAGGTGGTTAGAAGTTCGGAGGCATGTGGGGAATTTGAATTTAAAAATCCAAATAATAGGAAAAGGCTAATTAACTTTCAACAACTCATAAATTGATTTGTTTTAATTATTTAGGGGATTAGAAGAAATAAATTTAATGGGGGGATTAATCAATTTAGATTAATTAATCAAAGGGGACTATTGAAATGAACCTATTAAATAAATCCTTAGATTTATTAATAAGTAGATGAATGGAAGAATTTGATCAAATTGATAATGAATTCAATTAAATTGGGAAGGGGGATTAATTAAATAATTACTTATTCAATTAATTATCTTCAGACCATTTTTAGGTGTATACATTTTGCCCCTCTTTGAAGCGAGGTGTGATGACGCGTTGATTCAAATAATAATCTCAATGTGATGATGTTGATGTGATATAGGTTCGATAGGATGCCCCAACCGTTGATTGCTAAATTGTGATACGATGATGCCCCCTTGGGAGATCAATTGAGATAATTGACCTTTGGAGTTTTTGGATCTCTGCGAAATTGATTTCCCAATAGATTATTGGATGAATCCTCCAACTGTGGTTGATGAAAGTGCGAGTTCTTCAATCACTATTGATAGAGTTTGATTGAATTGATAAGATTGATTAGATTTATGAGATTGAGATCAAGTCTAGTTTTAGGAATGACACCTCCTATATAAGACAAAGATGATCAAAGCGTCTGGTTTCAGGAACGATATATCCTGTATAAGATGATCGGAATGTCTAGTTCCAGGAAAGATACATCATGTATAAGATATGATAGAATAGATCAGATGAGATCGATTGATAGAATTGATAAGATTGATTGGATAAAGAATTGACAGTTTGTTGATATCATGTTGTAGGAAGATGCATATATGCTAATGTGGGTTCATTTAAGGGGGTAGCATAAGATTTGCATTGGGTTGACAATATCTAAAGAGAGATGAGTCATCATTCTAATTGTGTATACACCTATGATGATACATTGATGATTCTTGTGATAGATTTGGCCTTGGATAAGATGAGCTTTTGTGATCCCATGCAACAATGAAATGAAGTGCAGCGATTAGACCGGTCATGGAGTCATTGCTTTGTTTCATCATTGAGCCTTTAAAATGTGGGAAGTGAGTGCAAACATCAACGGTATAATTGAACCATGATGACTTGAACACTAATTTCCTGGGTTTTGATATTGTAAGTTAGAAAAAGAATCAAGGTATAATTGAACCAAGATGACCCGAGTGTTGCTTGTATAAAAATGACACTATTAATCATTTCTATATGCAAGTCTGAAATGTCTTCTATGATACTCCGATGATCATATCCTGAGACAACTTTGCACATATTAATGATTAATTTACAGACAACAGACAAGAAAAATATCATGTTCCTTCCTTGTTCCTATTGGGACTCATAAAAAATTTAGGAATTTGAGAGGCCCAATTCAAAATTTTGCATTTGCACTTTCAAATGACTACCTACTGAATCAACCAGAGTGGCCTACTTTGAGGGCATGTAAAATGGAGCCAGTTGATTATCAAGAGGTAAAGCTTCAGAAAGCTATTGTACACCTTTCATTTGGCCTATGCAGTGTGTTACAGCTTTTAGAATTCAATTCAGATTAGTTTGTCAAGTACCCATTTCAAGGGGTGGACTGAAAGCTATTCTATGCACAAATTTAGATTTTACCAAGTGGCCTACTTTGAGGCTTTGCATTTCATGACTAGTGGATTGTCATATCAATTTAAGTGTACCCCTAAATTATAGGCATATAGGTGTGTCCACATGCCAAATTTCAAGTCCCTATGAATCCATTTGCTCAGTTTGGCAAGCTCAATCCATTTGCAGTTTGTACTGTTTGCAACAATCCCTGTTTTAATAGCTAGTCAGAGCACCACTTTGCATATGTGTAATAAATGCCCCAATGAGTTTCATATTATAATATTTACTCCAGGGTACTGCTAGTATGAAATACAAGCTATTTTTCCAATTTGAAGCTCGTACCAATCTGTTTGACCAGTTTTCCAAAATGATTTCTTGAGCCATTTTATTCAGTTTTCTACACTTTTGTTGTTACATCTGTTAAAGTGGCTATTTTCATGAGCTCACCATTTTCACCCTATCAACTTCTCGGTCAAACTAAACATACCATGGTCTTCCCTATATTTCAAGGTATCTATGCTCTAGATTTGGGGATCTACAAAGATCATTTAATATTTTTAGTAAGGGCATTTTGTGGTTCCTGCACATTGATTTTATCAGGTTCATTTGTTCACAGAGCCATTTAATCAACTTTGTGCATTAATATCTCATCACCCAGGATTTTTCATGAGGAGTGGTTTTGCAGGATGAAAGTTAACATATCAGAGTACATGCCTATCAGTTTGTGAAGTCCAAAAGGGTGTTTTGACTAGTTTTTGAAATGCCTCTTTGGGTTTAAATGTGAAAATGTGACACATTTGTTTGATAGTTGCAGATTGAGTTTCAGTGATCAGAAAATTATGCCGATCAATTCTAGAGGTATATGAAGGGTGTGTTGAGGCATTTCAAAGTTTAGTTGGATTCAAACAAATTATTTTTTAGTCAGGCCCATTTTGGGGCTTGATCTGGTTCATGCCCTTGCAGTGTTAATTTTAAAGGCAAAGTGTTCTTCATGCATGCTAATGCATATCAGCACCAACTCAGTCTATATTATTATCCTTTATGTCTTGTTACAATGGTGAAGGAAGCAAGGTACCATGATATTATAGGAGTGGAGCCCAATGTTCTTTCTTATGAGATTAAGAAAGCTTATTATATAAAGGCAAGGCAAGTGCACCCAGACAAGAATCCCAATGATTCTCAAGCAACACCTAATTTTTCAGATGCATGGAGAAGGCTTTAAGAACCTTCAAGAAAATGCAATGGGCAGGTGTATTTCCAAATCTTCCCTACCGTGGTGTAGTATGGGTAAGGGTTTTTAAAAAAAAACTATTAACCAAATGCACTTGGCACGTGAAGGAAACATCCTTCCCTGGCGTGCCTCTCCAGCATTCTCCCTGTAGATGGCATGGAAATTGAAAAGGCCAAAGAAACCTCCAGAAAATACTTTCCTTTTTTGATAATATGCTCCTCCTTGTGTGGTGCGTGTGAGGTGGAGTATGGAAAGGTTTTAGAAAAATCTCAACAAATCCAATCGGTAGGCATAAAGCTCCACGACCCTTGCCAACATCCTTCCTGCGTGGTATGGGTAAAGAGCATTATAAACCTTTAGGCAAATGTGATTGGAAGGTGTATGGCCAAATCATTCTCCTTCCTGCCATGTGTGGCATTGAAAATGCATTAGAAATTTTCAAAGAAATTCAATGAGCAGGTGAAATGGCATTAGAAACCTTCAAGCAACTGCAATTGGCAGGCAAAGTGCCAGTCCTCCAAACCTGCACATAATGTAGTATGTTAAAAAGGCTTTAGTAATTTCCAAACAAATGAAAATGACAAGCATGAGGTAACATTGGAAAGGCCATAGAATCTTCCAGGCCAATGTAGATGGCAGAGGAATGTGGGGTTAGAAAAGACTTTATAAAATTTCAAGCAAATGCAAACGCCAGGCATAAAGACTTTATGCCACATTGGTTGTGGGGAGGGAATATATTGTATTTAAATACAAAGCCACACACATCTATAATGTTAAGAGCTTGAAGTCTTTTGGCAAGGGGAAGTTCAATGCCCAATGGACCGCATGCATATGCATGCATCTCAAGGCACCCAAATTTTCCAACAAAATGGAGATTAAAGGTCGAGCAAGTTGAAGATGATCCAACGGTGGTTGCTAATCCATGATTGGAAGTTGCTCGCGAATTACCCATTGTGACTTGGCGACAAGATGGGCCCAGGTCTAGTGGCGGGTCCGACTCAAGGTCCAGTGGCGGACAGGTGGTAGGTCAGGTGGCACCTAGGTGGTTTCCAAGCAAATTAGATTGTGACACGTGGTGTGAATGTGGATGCATAAAAAAGGTTAAAAATCAAAATTAAATGTATAGTTTCAACCATGAAAATTTTAAAAATTTAAATGATTGTTGTGCAGAGAGAGATTAATGGTTGAGGGGTTATTTTTTACCCAAATATATAAGTGTTATATGTCATTGGCCTAGGTCTAGTGGTGGGTCCGGTTCAAGGTCCAGTGGCGGACAGGTGGCACCCAGGTGGTTTCCAAGTGAATTAGATTGTGACACGTGGCGCGAATGTGGATGCACAACAAAGGTTAAAAATCAAAATTAAATGTATAGTTTCAACCATGAAAACTGCAAAAATTTAAATGACTGTTGTGCAGAGAGAGATTAATAGTTGAGAGGTTATTTTTTACCCAAATATACAAGTGTTATATGTCATTGGAAAGCTGTAAGATCAAGGAGTTTATTTCTGCAATCGGGTTCAACACATGTCAGATATTTCGAGAGGAGTATCCATGGGAATGATGCAAAGAATTTTTCAGTTGGGGAAAGAGGACACTTGGCAATTTGTGATGTAGATCTGATATTTTCCCTCTTCTTCATATTCTCAGTTCTTCTCATTTGTAAGGGGTTCCCAGTATTTTTGGAAATTTTCTCCAAGGGAAAAATCCGAAATTGCAAGTTTCAGTGATGGCATTTTTCATTTTTTGCAAATGACAGTGTGTTTCTTTTAGGTTTTTAGTGTTAGCTTTGTTGTAGGTTTTGTTTCAGTTTGCAGGTTTACATATGTAAGGCATGTGTGAGTTTCCACAAAATTGTCTCCAAAATGGCATTGGAATTTATATAGTTTCATCTTATCAAGGATAATTTGGATTTGTCTCTTTTAGTCTTCTCTGAGAGTGTAATGTTTATCTTTTGGGTATTCTTCTAGGAAGGATTTAAATCTTGAAACCCAGGATTAATGATTTTGAATGTGTATATTGGATATGTAAGTATGATTTTGTGATAGTGTAGAGGATTGTATAAATGTAATGCATTAATACATGAAAATTTAATGTCAAAAGTAGCTTGCATCTGATATTTCTCTTCCAGTTTTATGCATGACTCTATGGCCAGGATAAGGTACTGGTCTTTTGTAATGTTGAAGGAATGACAGAACATCAATTTTAAAATCAAATCAAAATATCTTTTTCTTTCTGTTCTATGGTAGTTTTCCACCTATCTCATGCTCCAATTTAGTTGAGATGTCAATGTAGATCTAGCCCATCTACAGTAACCTCCTTGTTGTTGATGTTGTCTTGTGTGTAATGGGTCTAATTCAATGCATCAAAGGTACACCCACCTAGGTTTTGTAGAGCCTGAAGAGTAGAAGGATTTAGATCCTTGTTATGTTGTCCAAGTCCCGAAGTTCTTCATAGATTGAAATTTGATATTTCATAGATAAATTGCAGGTGAACTTGGGTTACTCATTTTTTAGGACAACAAAAATGGTGACTCTGTTGGGGAAGTCTTGTAACAACTCATGTTAAATCTGTTAATTTTGTAATGTTGGTCATAGTATTTCATGCCTTTGATACATATATATATATATATATATTTGATTACATATACTAATATATTAATGTTAACTAATGTTAAATAAAACCAAAGTTAACTTATCATGTTTGACCAATGGTTTCACCATTCATGGTATCGAGTGGTAAAGCGATTCTCAAACAAGTCGCACTCCTTCCGATTGGGTAAGTAAACGGTGACTAGTTTATATACTGTGCTGAGAGGTACGTAGGAAAGAGATGTGTCTTCCCACATGGGAAGACATATCTCTTCACTATGTAACCCCTCATCCACTTATATAGCATGCTTACATTGAGGAGGATGTACACACCAAAATTGATAAGTGTGGTGCATCTTTAAAACACACTATAGCAGATAAAATACAACTTTCAGATCATATCTCCATCTCCTCTATTTTGATCACAAAATTTTGAAATAACTTAACATGGTATTAGAGCGAAGTTAAGGAAGATCATATTAAATTTTTGTAACGATCTCATAAACTTTCACCAGGCTCTTACTAAGATCACATTCCCATAATCCTAATGGCAATCGGAGTTAGGTTTGAAGATAGATTAGATGGAGCATCAAATCTTGTATCTTGTAAATTTGGGATCATGCTTGTTTTGAAAGAAAATAAAATTGACTCCCATGTCAAAAGTGAAATTCGTGAACCCTCTGATGATACAGAGAAAATTCAGTGGAGTAAGGACAGTGAGAGGGCCCTTAAGATAATTGTGGATTCAGTAAGAGACCGCATTGTACCAGTTATTTCTAAATATGAGACGGCCTTTTAGATGTTCAAAGCACTAGCTGACATTTATGAAATCAACAACACTAGCAGGGCTCTCACCCTAAAGAATCAACTACACCAGATAAAGATGAATAAAGGAGAAATAGTTACATCCTATTTCTTGAGGATCACTAAGCTTAGGGATCAACTATCCACTATTGGACATCTAGTAGACAACAAAGAACTTGCTATGATGGCCCTAAATGGACTTCCTATCTCATGGGAATCATTCATTCAAGGAATCAGTGCTCATTCTAAATTTCCTAAGTTTGATAGATTGAAAACCGATTGCATTCAAGAGGAATCTCAACTTGTCACAAGAGGAGTAAAACAAAACAATGGTAATGAAGACATTCAAGTTCTAAACTCTATTTCCCACAAGAAAGGAAAGAAGAAGAACTTTAAGAGAAAGAGGGACAACAACTCAAATGGGAAGAGGTCTTCAAAGATGAAGAGAGACATTTTTGAAGTACAATGTTTCAGATGTGACCAATATGGGCACTATGCAATGAAATGTCCAGATAGGATAAAACAACAAGCTTTAATGGTAGAAATTAAAAAAGGGAGTAATTTCCAGAATCTAGTCTTCTACTTAGCCCTCTCTAGTCAAGTCACCTCCAGTTTCAACACATGGGTGATTGACAATGGAGCATCTCGACACATTACTAGATTTCATGAGCACCTAGATACACTTGTGGAAAGTTAAAATGAAGATGTGACAATTGGTGATGACTCAAATTATCTAGTTATGGGGATAGGAACCTGCAATATCAACCTAAAGTCGGGCACATCCCTACAGCTGATTGGAGTTCTATTTGTACCTAGCATAAAGAGAAACCTTGTCTCAATTTTTGCACTTGAAGATAAGGGTTACAGATTAATCTTTATGGAAGGAAGGGTACTTTTTTGGCCAAAGGATTCCACCATCAAGAAAGCCCACACCATTGGAGTAAGACAAGGGAGCCTCTACAGACTTTGCACCACTCCACCTCTAGCCTTGATTCATGAGACTCCAGATTCGAATGAACTTTGGCATAGAAGATTAGGGTACCTTCATTTCCATGCCCTACCTAAGATAGAGAAGATGGTGATTGGCTTACCCAAGCTAAGTCAAAAATCTGAAGGAGCTTGCAAAGGGTGTGCCTTGGCAAAGAATACTAAAGGATCTTTTAATTATAGCAACAGTAAATCCAAAAAAGTATTAGAATTAGTTCATTCTAATTTATGTGGACCCATGTCAGTACCCTCATTAGGGGGATATTTATATTATGTAATATTTGTAGATGATTATTCTAGGAAGACTTGGATATATTTTTTGAGGTACAAAGAGTCTGAAGAAATCCTTTCTAAATTTAAGGAATTCAAAGCTCTTGCAGAAAATATGATAGGTAAGAAAATCATAACCTTAAGAATAGACAATGGGGGGGAATACACTTATGATATGTTTAAAGATTAGTGTATAAATGCTTGGATTGAGAGGGAGTTAACTGTACCTTATAACCCACAACAAAATGGGGTAGCTGAAAGAAAGAATAGGACTATAGTAGAAGCTGCTAGGGCTATCTTGTTTGACCAAAATATAGAAACCTCATTTTGGGCTGAATCATCTAGGACAACTGTGTACATTCAAAATAGATGTCCTCATTCTCTTATTGACAATAAAACCCCTGAAGAAGTCTTTACTGGCAACAAACCTAACATAAGTCATTTCCAGGACTTTGGGTTTCCTGTCTATATTCATGACCCCAAAGAAAAGAGGTCAAAGTTAGAACCTTCTGGAAAGAAAGGAGTATTTGTTGGGTACAGTGAAACCTCTAAAGCCTACAAAATATACATACCTAGTCAAAGACAAATTGAACTAAGCAGAGATGTCATATTTGAGGAAGACATAACATTCAAGAGGTCCAAAAGCTCTAATGAATTAGAACACCAAGATCCTCCTACAAGCTTGGATGAGGATTCCACCCTTGAGATTTAGAGGGAGACCCCTAAAGATGTTAAGCATGAAGTTCAAGGCTTACATTTAGAAGAAAATTATTCCAGAACTAGGAAGAGACCACTTTGGGATAACAGGATGCTTCAAGAAGCTGAAAAATTATGCTGCTCCAAAGGGGACCTTCAGAGAAAGTAAGAGACCTAACCTATTTTCCAATTATACTGCCTTGATGAGTGAGATCAATGATGCAGAACCTTCCTGTGTTGGAGATGCACTCAAGCATCAAGTTTGGATAGATGCTATGTCAAAAGAGTATTAGTCAATTCTGAAAAATGATGTCTAGGATATTGTGCCTAGGCCTAAAGGCAAATCTGAGGTATCTTCTAAATGGCTCTTCAAAATCAAACATGCAGTAGATGGCAGCATTGAGAAGCACAAAGCAAGGTTTGTTGCTAGAGGTTTCTCACACAAAGAAGGTATTGACTATGAAGAGACATTTGCTCCTGTTGCCAAATACACTTCTATTCGATGAGTTTTGGCTATTGTAGCATCTAAAGGATGGAAAGTCCATCAAATGGATGTCAAGACTGCTTTTCTGAATGGTAAGATTGAAGAAGAAGTTTATTTGGATCACCCTGAAGGTTTTGTGATTCATAAGGCTGAATCACATGTTTGTAGATTAGCTCTTTATGGACTGAAATAGGCCCCTAGAGCATGGTATGAAAGAATTGATCACTATCTCTTGGAATTAGGGTTTTTCAAGAATGAAGCAGATCCAGATCTCTACGACAAGATAATCAATGGTGAATTATTAATTCTTATTATTTATGTTGATGATCTACTAATCATAGGAGAGGATAATTGTATTTCTCGATGTAAGAAAGAATTAGCCTTTGAGTTTGATATGAAAGATTTAGGAATTCTTCACTACTTCCTTGGATTGGAAGTTTGGTAGCAGGCAGATGGTATAACCCTTAATCAAGGAAAATACACCATTGATATAACCAAGAGATTTAGAATGCTGGATTGTAGATCCATGACGACACCTATGGAGACAAATATGCACAAGCTAAAGGAAACAACTATGGAATCAGAGTTTGCAGATCCTACACTCTACAAATAGATTAATGGATCTCCAATGTATTTGGTAAACACAAGACCTGATATATGTTATGTTGTAAATGCACTAGGTTAGTTCATGTGTGAACCCAGGGAAATACATCTTGTTGTTGCAAAGCATATTCTGAGATATCTTCAAGGAACTATTGGTTTTGGTTTGAAATATAAACATGTAGTACTTGACCTACATGGATTCACTAATTTTGATTGGGTTGGAAGCATAGTTGACAGGAAAAGCACATCAGGATGTTGCTTCAGTTTAGGATCAAAAATGATCTCATGGATATGTAGAAAACAATCTCCAGTTGTTCAGAGTTCTATAGAAGCTGAATACATTGCAGCCTCCATGGGAGAAAGAGAAGTTGTATGGCTCCGGAAATTGCTTGTAGGACTGTTTGGTCAGCCCTTAAATCCTACTATCATCTACTGTGACAATCAAAGTTGCATCAAGCTTTCAATGAATCCAGTATTTAATGACAGGTCTAAACACATTGAGATTCCTTATCACTATGTTTGAGATATGGTGGAAATGAATGTGATCTGATTGAATAATATTAGTACAAGTGATCAGATTGTAGACATTCTTACCAAACCTCTCTCCAGGATCAAGATTGAACACTTTAGAGATAAACTTGGTATGGTTGAAAATGTTATTTAATTTTGAGATAGAGTCTCATTTATTTCTGATATACTGATATATTTAAAGATGTTTAATGTGTAAACTCTTTTATTTGTCATGTGTGTGACTCCATGACTGCATGGGCCTTTTGTGAACATCATTGAAGGGTGATGACTTTTCAATAATGAATACTTGTTTCAAATTGATATTGTAAGGTGAAGATTTTACAATTATCAATTTAACTATGGTTTATTTAATGATATCAACCAACATATATCTACCATAATGTCTCAGAGATATATATACTATCATGACATGTCCATAGATATCAAGTCACGTGATATCCAGGTAGATATATATTGGTTGATATCATTAAATATACCATAATTATGATAGAGATCTTCATGGTGAATATTATGAACATAATATTCGTGGACATGCCATGAAATCATTATCAGTATGGTAGGCATCATGTGACTTGGTGCCAATGCACATACCTTACTTGATAACTATGAATTATGGTGAGTATCATGAGACTTGATATTCATTGTTGAACCATATCTTTGAATATCACTATGGTGTGGTATCTCCTCTCTTCACAATCAATGGATGAATTGTGATGTTTTCTCTAACATGAAATGTGTCCTCCCTAGTTAAGAAGGAGTGTTAATTTTGTAACGTTGGTCGTACTATTTCATGCTTCCGATATATATATATATATATATATAAATTTGATTACATATACTAATATGTTAACATTAACTAATTATAAATAAAACCAAAGTTAACTTATCGCGTTTGACCAACAATTACACTGTTCATGGTATCAGGTGGTAAAGCGATTCTCAAACAAGTCGCACTCCTTCCGATCGGGTAAGTAAACGGTGACTAGTTTATATACTGTGGTGAGAGGTACGTAGGGAAGAGATGTGTCTTCCCACCTGGGAAGACATATCTCTTAACTACGTAACCCCTTATCCACTTATATAGCATGCTTACATTGAGGAGGATGTACACACCGAAATTGATAAGTGTGGTACATCTTTAAAACACACTATAGCAGATAAAATACAACTTTCAAATCACATCTCCATATCCTCTATTTTGATCATAGAATTTTGAAAGAACTTAATAAAATTGAATCCCGAAGTTATGCCTATCCAAATTTTGGGAAAGAGTTTGAAAGTGTTTACATGTAGAATTTATTTTTGATGTTTGTGTCAAGCCTAGAGAATTTTATTTGCAGCTAATTTAAGGGAAGTGTGATTCTGTAGGGGATATCAGAAATTTATTGAATATATTTTCCTTCGTGAAGGAGGTGGTGACTTTGTATGAAGATCAGTGTACAATGTTAGAAGATTTGAGAAAGATCTCACCAAATATCAGAGTAGCAATTGCAATATCCAGGTGTTTGCCAAAATTGGTATTAAAGATTGTAAGAAATTTTGTTCCTTACCAAGTGAGTTTCAGCACTAAGAAGGAAAAAGTGTAAGTTATGTTGCATGCTCCTGATAGCTTAAAAGAATGGGTGAAGTATTTTGAATAATAGGAAAGGTAGACTCTAGCTGCAATAATTCTTATTGGTTGAAAATAGTGAATGTATTCAAGCAAGGTTGCAGCTAGTAATGGATTGTTGTAGAAATTTCTCTATTAAAGGTTATGTGCCATTGTGTTTTGATGGCATACCTGGTTACCCGAATCAAATTCCAAGTGACATTAGGAAGCATTTACCATTGTTTAATGGGGACCAGTTACAATCAGTAAAAATGCATGTGCAAAAATTTGTTGATTTAATGAATGACTATGATATCTATCATGAGGATATTTGCATGAAGTTGTTTGTGCAGAGCTTGAAAGGGGATGCCAGGATTTGGTTCTCGTTTTTGCAGGAAGCTTCTATTCCCTCATGGGAAGAATTAGTTGCATATTTTCTCGAGCAATTTGCTAAGAGAATAAACTTTAATGATATGCTGAGGAAATTGATGGAGATTACAATTGAGGAAGGTGAATTAGTGCCAGCATTCAATGCTAGATTTTCCAAAGCACTGGCTTCGATCCCACAAGGGTATAGACTAAATGACGAAGTGTCTTTAGTGATTTATTTGGATGCCTTTGGAAGTAAGATGAGTTACATGTTAAGGGATAAAGAGCCAAAGACATTACATCAGGATTTTGTGATAGCCATGGACATAGAGAAAAACTTAAAATATGGTATTCCTAAAGGAATTTTATCTGCCAGTGTCCGTTGTCATAGTGTTTGTAATGCTGCAATTAAGTGTGAAGTGAGAAGTAATGTTTAGAGCTTTGGTATTCATACTTATGTTGACAATGCTGATAATTTAATTCCAAATAAAAATAAAAATTATTTGGTGCAAACAATGGTTGATCCTCATATAGATATTGATAATGTCAATTGTGTTGAAGATGAAGTGGGGGTATTTTCAGATTTCACTTCTTGTAATCATGTTGATTATATTTCTAATATGAAAGTTATGCACAAAATTAATTCAGAAAATTTTAATAGTACACATGATTGCAATGAAAATACAACCCACATTTATGAACAATTTTTTAAAGAATGTCACATTGAACAGCAAAGTGCAGTGCAATTGTAGATGATTGCAGAACTTAGAAAAGCTCTTGAAGTTGTGGACAAGAAAGTTCAAATGTTGGAGAGCCTTAGAGTTATGAATGTAAACCTTCTACAATGTGGTGAAGAGGATTTTTCAGAAAAGGATTATGAATTGAATGCTTATACACTTGATGAACAACATGTTGATCTAATAGATAGTTTTATGACAGAAAATTTAAGTGAACATGCTGAAAATTCATCAGGTGAAGTAAATGGCAGCAAAATTCATTTTTATTCTTTGGCTAATGATGAGTGTTCTATTGGTAAAGAAGATCAATTGTGGAAAGATAAGTATGACTATCTTGATTCTCAGAATGATGGTCATAGGATGAGATTTTGTGGTTGTGAAACATGGAATGCTGAGGATAGTTCCAGCCCAGTTTCAAATTCTTCTTTGTCTGATGAAGATGATTATGATGATAGGATGGATGGTATCTTTAGCAAATTTTCTAATATTTTATTTGATGTCAATATAGATATGGACCAACCACTTCATTGTCACAATGTTCATAAGGTGGTTCTTCATTTGGTTTCTAACCCTTTGTATGAAGAAATAATTGACCAACTAGATGTTGTAAATGATGAACCAGTTCATGATGCTGATACCATTCCATGCAGCAGTGACGTGTCAGGATGAAGATTTTTGTAATGGGTTGCTTACTAGTGTGTTTGAACCCCATCTTGAATTTTTTCATGCGAAGATGAGTGAATGTTCAAATCTTATTTCAGATTATATGCTTGAGCCAAAGGTATGCTCATTTTTTCAAGAGTGGGATATTAAAGATGCTGATTTATTGCATTTAGTAGATGATGAAAACAATGGATATGTTTTGGTAGTTGATCATGAAAGTAAGGTTCAAAATTATGTTCGTGATGAGTATGCATATAATGTTTATTGGAAAAGCATGTTGAAAGATGTGTGTCATAATAGAAACATTTCTCTAATGATCAGTATTTGATTCAGATTGTTTACATTATTAAGTGACGAGAATTGAATTTTTGATAAGGGAAAGAGTTGGTTTCAAAATTTGGTGGCTAGGAGCCATATATAACTAATCGTATATTTGTACAGTTGCTTTGCTTCAATTGTGTGGTTTTCAATAGGTACCTTGTTGTTTGGGTAGAATAAGGAACCCCTATTTTAGAGAGTGAAGCTTATTGAAGAATTTAAAAGAGGAGAAGTGATTTATTTTTTGGGTGGTCTGCTATACCACAGGTTCTGAATTCTTGTGTTGATCTTGCAATCAAACATCCCCAGTCAGAGCCCCTCTTGGAACTCATAAAAATTTGAGGAATTTGAGAGGCCCAATTCAAAATTTTGCATCTGCACTTTCAAATGACTACCTAATGAATCAACCTGAGTGGCCTACTTTGAGGGCATGTAAAATGGAGCCAGTTGATTATCAAGAGGTAAAGCTTCAGAAATTTTTTGTACACCTTTCATTTGGCCTGTGCAGTGTGTTACAACTTTCAAAATTCAATTAAGATCAGTTTGTCAAGTACACATTTCGAGGGGTGGACTGAAAGTTGTTCTATGCACAAATTCAGATTTTACCAAGTGGCCTACTTTGAGGCTTTGCATTTCATGACCAGTGGATTGTCATATCAATTTAAGTGTACCCCTGAATTATAGGCATATAGGTGTGTCCACATGCCAAATTTCAAGTCCCTATGAATCCATTTGCTCAGTTTGGCAAGCTCAATCCATTTGCAGTTTGTACTGCTTGCATAAGTCCCTGTTTTAATAGCTAGTCAAAGCACTACTTTGCAAATGTGTAATAAATGCCCCGATGAGTGTCATATCAGAATATTTACTCCAGGGTACTGCTAGTATGAAATACAAGCTATGTTTCTATTTTTAAGCTCGTACCAATCCGTTTGACCAGTTTTCCAAAATGATTTCTTGAGCCATTTTACTCAGTTTTCTGCACTTTCGTTGTTACATCTGTTAAAGTGGCTATTTTCATGAGCTCACCATTTGCACCCTATCAACTTCCTAGTCAAACTGAACTTCCCATGTTCTTCCTTGTACTTCAAGGTACCTATGCCCCAGATTTGGGGATCTACAGAGATCATTTAATATTTTTAGTAAGGGCATTTTGTGGTTTGTGCACATTGATTTCATTAGGTTCATTTGCTGACAGAGCCATTTAATCAACTTTGTGCATTCATATCTCATCACCCGAGATTCGTCATGAGGAGTGGTTTTGCAGGATGAAATTTAACATATCAGAGTACATGCCTATTAGTTTGTGAATTCCAAAAGGGTGTTTTGACTAGTTTTTGAAATGCCTCTTTGGGTTTAAATGTGAAAATGTGACACATTTGTCTGACAGATGCAGATTGAGTTTCAGTGATTAGAAAACTGTGTCAATCAATTCTAGAGGTATATGAAGGGTGTCCTGAGGCATTTCAAAGGTCAGTTGGATTCAAACAAAAATTTTATTAGTCGGGCCCATTTTAGGGCCCGATTTGGCTCATGCCCTTGCAGTGTTAATTTTAAAGGCAAAGTGTTCTTCATGCATGCTAATGCATATCATCACCAACTCGGTCCACATTATGATCCTTTATGTCTTGTTACAATGGTGAAGGAAGTAGGGTACCAAGATATTATAGGAGTGGAGCCTGATGTTCTTGCTTCTGAGATTAAGAAAGCTTATTACATTAAGGCAAGGCAAGTGCACCTAGACAAGAATCCCAATGATTCTCAAGCAGCATATAATTTTTCAGATGCATGGAGAAGGCTTTAAGAACCTTCAAGAAAATGTGATGGGCAGGTGTATAGCCAAATTCTCCCTGCCATGGTGTGATATGGGTAAGGGTTTAAAAAAAAAAACTAACCAAATGCACTTGGCACGTGAAGGCAACATCCTCCCCTCGTGTACCTCTCTAGCATTCTCCCTACATATGGCATGGAAACTGAAAAGGCCAAAGAAACCTCTAGAAAATACTTTCCTTGTTCGATCATGTGCTCCTCCATGCGTGGTGTGCGTGAGGTGGAGTATGGAAAGGTTTTAGAAAACTCTCAGCGAATCCAATTGGTAGGCATAAAGGTCCATGACCCTTGCCAACATCCTTCCTGCATGGTATGGGTAAAGGGCATTATAAACCTTTAGGAAAATTCAATTGGCAGGAGCATGGCCAAATCATTCTCCTTCCTTCCATGCATGGCATTGAAGAGGCATTAGAAATTTTCAAAGAAATTCAATGAGCGGGTGAAATGGCATTAGAAAGCTTCAAGTAACTGCAATTGGTAGGCAAAGTGCTAGTTGTCCAAGCCTATGCAGAATGTGGTATGTTGAAAAGGCTTCAGTAATTTCCAAACAAATGAAAATGGCAGGCATGAGGTAACGTTTGAAAGGCCATAGAAGCTTCCAGGACAATGTAGATGGCAGAGGAACGTGGGGTTAGAAAAAAATTTATAAACTTTCAAGCAAAGCAAACGCCAGGCATAAAGCCTTTATCCCACATTGGTTGTGGGGAGGGAATATATTGTATTTAAATACAAAGCCACACACATTTATAGTGTCAAGAGCTTGAATGCTTTTGGCAAGTGGAAGTTCAATGCCCAGTAGACCCCACACACATGCATGCATCTCAAGGTGCCCAAATTTTGTAACAAAATGGAGATTAAAGGTCGAGCATGTTGAAGATAATCCAACAGTGGTTGTTGAACCACGATTGGAAGTTGCTCACCAGTTACCCATCGCAACTTGGCGACAAGACGGGCCTAGGTCTAGTGGTGGGTCTGGCTCAAGGTCCTGTGGCGGACAAGTGGTAGGTTAGGATGCACTGAGGTGGTTTTCAGGCGAATCAGATTGTGACATGTGGCATGAATGGATGCACAACAAAGGTTAAAAATCAAAATTAAATGCATAGTTTCAACCATGCAAAAATTGTAAAAATTTAAATGACTATTATGCAGAGAGAATATGTCGTTGGAAAGCTCTTAGAGCGAGGAGTTCATTTCTGCAATCAATTTCAACACATGTTAGATCCTTTGAGAGCAGTTTGCACAGAAATGATGCAAAGAGTTTTTTAGTTGGGGAAAGAGGACACTTGGCAATTTGTAATGTAGATATGATCTTTTCCCTCTTCTTCATATTCTCAGTTCTTCTCATTTGTAAGGGGTTCCCAGTTTTTTTGGAAATTTTCTACAAGGGAGAAATCCAAAATTGCAGGTTCCAGTGATGACATTTTTTATTTTTTGCAAATGACAGTGTGTTTCTTTTGGGTTTTCAGTGTTGTCTTTGTTGTAGGTTTTGTTTCAGTTTGCTGGTTTACATATACAAGGCATGTGTGAGTTTCCACAAAATTGTCTCCAAAATGGCATTTGAATTTATACAGTTTCATCTTATCAAGGATAATTTGGATTTGTCTCTTTTAGTCTTCTCTGAGAGTGTAATGTTTGTCTTTTGGGTATTCTTCTACGAAGGATTTAAATCCTGAAACCCAGCATTAATGATTTTGAATATGTATATTGGATATGTAAGTATGATTTTATGATAGAGCAGAGGATTGTATAGATGTAATGCATTAATACATGAAAATTTAATGTTGAAAGTAGCTTGCATCTGAGATTTGTCTTCCAGTTTTATGCATGACTCTGTGGCCAGGATAAGGCACTAGTCTTTTGCGATGTTGAAGGATTGTCGAAACATCAATTTTAAAATGAAATCAGAATATATTTTTCTTTATGTTCTATGGTAGTGTTCCACCTATCTCATGCTCCAATTTAGTTGAGATGTCAATGTAGATGTAGCCCATCTACAGTAACCTTCTTGTTCTTGAGCCTTTTGAGATTCATTCACTTTTGTTGATGTTGTCTTGTGTGTAATGGGTCTGATTCAATGCATCAAGGGTACACCCAACTAGGTTTTGGGGAGCCTTAAGAGTAGAAGGATTTAGATCCTTGTTATGTTGTCCAAGCCTTGAAGTTCTTCATATATTGAAATTGGCTATTTCATAGATAAATTGCAGGTGGACTTGGGTTACTCATTTTTTAGAACAATAGTTCCTCTAGTCAAAGACATCCTGCAGTCACTCAGAAATCATGATAGCGAAAACCAAGATAAAATAGTTGAACCATTATTGTCAAAGTGTTAAAATCATGAGTCAAGATATATCATCCATTGATATGTGTTTGTCATGTTTAGACTGATATGTGATAGTTAATGGTTGACAGTGTGATCTTATGTTCAACGTTGGATGTGTCTCAGTTTTTCACTTGACAAGTGTTTTCTAAATGTTGTTCTACGTGTTTGATTAAGCTCAAAATGATGAAAATGTTTGCCCCCAGTCTAGAAACAAACTTTATTATGATAAATACAATGATCCAAACCATGACGAGAAAACACCTGGGATGCCTGCATATGTACAAAGGATTTATTATGGATATGAACATCGCTGATGGAGAAGAATGCAAGCAGAAGGATGCATGAACCAATAGATGGAAGAGCTAGCTGACAGATAGCACCTGTTTGCCAGGTTTTCACCATCTGTTTTTATTGCACTTTTTCTCATATTTGATTTTTTTTTTGTTTTTATTGTTTTTCACTATTTTTGTATTTTCTGCTTTTTCACTGTTTTTGGATTTTTCTGATTTTTCACTATTTTTGGATTTTTCATCTTTTTCAGACATAAAACTTCCTCAGATGCATGCTATTCATGGGTTCCTCGAGCTGATCCTTGTCCTATGTTGATAGCTGATATGCTCCTGACCCAAATACTATTGTGACCACAAACATACCTAACCAGTTTGGTTCAAACTTTCCTTTCTTTTCTCGATCTGACTGGTTTCATAGATTTTCCTTTAGTACTAGTTCCCCAACTTGAAAGACTTGTCATTTCACCTTGTGATTATAAATTTGGCACATTCTTTGTTGATATACATTTAAATGATCAAAGGAAATTTTTCTTCGTTCATGGATCAATTCTAACTCCTTCAATCTAGATACTTGTTGTTCTTCATCTAGGATAAGACCTTTTAATGATACTTGTAGAGAAGGTATCTCTACTTCTATTGGTAGTGTTGATTCTGATCCATAAACAAGAGAGAAAGGTGTGGCACCTGTTGGTGTGTGGATACTAGTATGGTGGGCCCATAGAGAAGGGTTCAATTAAATATGCCAATCTCTGCCAGCATCATTCACTATCTTTTTGAGGATTTTCAAACTAGTTTTGTTTGATGCTTCTTCTTGCCCATTCCCTTATAGATAGTACGGTGTGAAAAATTTGTGTTGGATCTTGAATTTCTCACATAGCTCTTGTACATCTTGATTCTTGAATGGTCGCCCATTATTAGTGATAATGGTCATGGGTATTCCATAGCGACAAATGATGTAGTTCAAGATAAATGCAACAATTTTTTTTCATGTGATATTGATGAGAGGTAATACTTCAATCCATTTTGTGAAATATTTTGTAGCTACAAGGATGAATTTGTTACCATTGGATGAAGAAGGATTTATCTTTCCTACTAGATCAAGACCCCATTGGCAGAAAGGCCAAGATGTTGCCAAAGCATGAAGTTCTTGCGCTGGTGCATGAATCAAATTCCCATGGATCTGACATTGTTTGCATGTTTTAGCTATCTTAAAAGAATCTCGTTCCATAGTTGGCCAATAATAGCCCAAGCGTATTAGTTTTTTTGAAAGGGTAAGACCACTTGAATGAGTGCCACAAATTCCATTATGGACTTTATTTAAGGCCTTCTTAGATTCTTCTTGCTCAAGACATCTTAAGAGAGTACCATCCATACCTCATTTAAAAAGGGTATCTGCGACAATAGTATAATGGGAGGATAGGAGAATAGAGTTTCTCTTTTGGTTCTTTGAAAAGTCAAGAGGGAGGATATTATCTTTCAGGTATGTGTAAGTTTTTCCATAGTGGGAGGAATCATGCCCAACAAGGTGAAAAATAGTTTGAGAATCAAGACAATTATGTGTAGGGTAAAACAACTCTTCCTCCAGGAATTCGTAACGCTCTTGATTTTCCTGTGTCTGCAATAGAGAAGAAAGTGTTACCATGGTGTCTGTTGCTTTGTTGTCATTCCTCAGAATCTCTTAAAAATTTATTTCGACAAAGTATTTCTTGACATCATCAACCATCTTCTTATAAGGCATTAACTTTTCATCCTTTGTTTGATAATCATCATTGATTTGATTGATGACGAGTTGAGAGTCTCCAGAGACTTGAAGTTGTGTAATGTTCCACTCTATGGCCATTTTGATTCATGTGACCAAAGCTTCATATTCTTCTATATTGTTGGTACGTGGGAAGCTTAATTTGTACACTTTTAGAATTGTATGACCTTGTGGTGTGATGAATACTATGCTTGCTCCTAATCCATGTTGTGTTCCATTATTGATTCCTACTCTTGGACTAATATTCGAGTGATGTATTATAAGATCTGGATCCAACCCTGGAATGTCTACATATGACCATCTTTTGATTTGCCTTTTTTTAAAGAGTTCCAAATATTTTTTCCTTTCTAATTCTGATAGAGAAGTTGCTGGATATAGATCAGTTGTGCCAATGTTAATTACATCTATTTGTTCTCTCAGGATAGATGACCTCTCTTGATAGTATTCAGGTAAAGTGTCAAATCTCCCATCTTTTGAAGCCTCAAGGAGGTTTTCACCATGAGATGCATCCTTTATTTTCACCTTTTCACTACCTAATGTTGCCAATAAATGGTTTTCAACATTAGACCTGATATTGTTTTCTCTATTTTCACTTTTGTGACTAGGAGATTTGGCACCCACTTGACTCGAAGATATGTTAGTGAAATTCGTGGTGGAATTTGTTTTGGGTTTGATTGCATTAAGATATAAGGATATTGCATGGTCATTAGGAAAGGTATCAATGGTAGTATGTCTTTCATTTTCCCAGTCCATAAGTTCGGGATGGATTAAGGGTAAAGGATCCTCCTGTTGAATTGTTTCAAAGATATTAGGGGTCATGATAGAGGTGGCAGATCTTTCAATATGTATTTCCATGTCTATAATGATACTCTCATCAAAATGACCTCTCGCAGGTAGCTCCTGATTGTCGTCGATTAAGTCCAAGTCAACCGAATGTAATTCTAATTCAAGTAGGATAGTTCCTAATTTTTTTCCTGCATACGCATGAACTACATCAACACCTACATCTACTTCTTGCCTTTCAATTTCAAGTTGCTCTTGTTTGTTGTTCCATGATAATGAATATTCTTTGTTCCCTCAATCTCTTAGCTGCATTTTTTTCCATGCTTTATAGAATTGAGGAAAATTATTGTTCCTTGGATGGTGTACTTGAAGATGATGTATCTCTATTATGTGGAAGAATGACCTCTTGAGCTGGTTTCAGATTATTATAATATTGTAATGGATTTGAGTCTGTTGAGATCGTGATTTCTTGCCCATTGTATGGAAATTTCAGGCACTGATGATATGTTGATGGAATAGCTTGTATGTCTTGTATCCATGGTCTTCCCAAGAGTATGTTGTATGGTAAGTCCAATTCTAGAACTTGGCAGGCTGTGTCTTTCTACAAAGGTCCAACTTTGATGGGTAATATCACAGTTCCTTTAGAGGAACGCTCTTCTTCATCATGTCCTTTGAATGTGATGTTTTTTTGGGGATCAACTGCATCTTCAAAATAACCTAGAGCACAGACAAGACTCAATGAGAAAATTTTTAAGCTAGCTCCCCCATCTATTAGGACACGTTTAACGAGCATTCTATGAAAGATATGTGATTTTTAATGTGATGCTAAAAATGTAGTATATAGGAAAGGCATACACATATAATAAAAACAATAAAACATAAATGAAAAGCTGAATTGAAAACTAGATTAAAAATGAAAACCATAAGCCTTCCTTGAAATGTCCCATTTTCCTCTATTCTTAAGGACCTTGAAGGTGTTGGATTGATTGGCTCTTAGTGGAGCAATGATCTCCAAAGTGGCAAGTCAAGAGTTGAGTAGCTACTTGATCATGATTGATTATGCAAATGATATAAAATGCAATGCTATGATTAATCCAAAATGCTAATTTCTAGATGATTGAAATGAAAATTGCCTATAGTAATGATGCTAAAGCTTTAAATGCAAGGGATCAATGCTTGGACATAAAGGAGATGGGCTTTGAATATGATCCTTTGAAATAGGTTTGATGGCAATCATGGATATCCCTTGGGTAACTTCATCTTTGGGTGTATTATTTGGTGATGATGCTATGGAAGGTTCTTGCATGATGAATAATAAGAGGGGGGGTGAATTAGTATATAGAAAAATATTGAACTTAAACATTTAAACAGTCTAGTAGTAAACCGGTAAAATAGTTTAGCAAACAAACCGGTTAACACACATGCAAACCAAATAGAAAATAATGCATTGACCCACAGAAGCACAATCACCATAACACAAGAGATATTGACATGGAAACCCAAATGGGAAAAACCACGGTGGGATGAAACTCACAAGTAACTATCTGCAGAATAGAAACCAGACCAGTTAAGGTTAGACTAGTTAAGGTCATACAATGTTCTTTACTAGAACAGATCCTGTTAGGAATCTCAATCTCTTTTAGGAGATAAGTCTGATTAAAGACTACCTTGCTATAGGATTTTAGATCCATAGATGTGAACCACCTTGTTAGAGGATTTACAAAAGGCTTTATGGACCTACCCGGTTAAGGGCTTCAGACTTGTCGAAGATGTCAGTAATCAATAAGTGAGTGATCTAACAAATAGCATAGATTGCTTGGTTAGATCCTTGATAGCTCATTCTTAATGCATTCCAACATTACTTCAGTCTTCAACACATTCACACTTTGCATTCTCTTATAGACCTAAACTTCTTTTCTCTGATCACACTTACAAAAATTCATCAACCACTTTCAAAAACCCTTACAACCACCTAAAACCCTAGACATGATGTCCTTATAAAGGAATCTAATTTCATGTCGGTCCAATAGGTTTACAATACAATTTTCTAGGTTCAATGCATCTAGACATATTTGGTAACATGACACAAAAAGCACTGCCAAACAATCGGTGGATGGTAACTCATCGCAAAATGGTGGTTGGTAACTCATCACAGAGTATTACCAGTTCATACAAAATACCAGTTTACGCAAAATACTGGTTGCCGATTTGTCAAAAATGAAGATTGGGAAATATGTGTTATGTCGCTTTGATCCTTCATGCCACTTGAGATCCTCGAACTACTTGGGGTCTTCATACCGCTTGAGATCGGTAAACACTTTCTGCAAAACACCAATAGTCTAAAGACTAACACATGATGCCAGTTTGGAACAATTACCAGTTGAATATAATCATACATTCAAAAAGTGATCTCATAGCAAGTGTGTGACCATCAATGACAATTACAACATTAACATAAAAAATGCCAACATTGCATGATTTCAAGAGCTGTAGGAATAGATACCTTTGGAGAGTCAATTTTCTTACAGGGGAATGTGCCATTACTAGACATAGGTGCGCAATTTTGATCTTCCTTAGCAAAATCCTTTAGGGATCTCTTTAAGAGTTGCATAAAAGAGCCACCTTTCTTTGGAGATGCATTTGAATCCTTGTGAGGTTTTGACATAGTTGGATTTTGAATTTGGAATTGTTTGATTTCTCTGATATGTTGACCTGTTATGTCTTCTTCTTGTATTTTCCTTTGGTGTTCCATGTTTCTATGATCTTCAACTATTACGAATGTTTCTATTTCCATTTCAGTGATCTTATTTCTTTGCACTCTAGTTAAAATGGGCATATATGTGTTTTGCATATTGTGCAAGGATCCAATTGTCTAGAAGGTGTTTCGACAAGTGACCAAATGTCAATGTAGGTATGATAGAGTTATATGACGTGAAAACATAATTCAAGTATTTGTAGATTTGCAAGTTTTTTGATCTTAGTTTGGAGTGCAATGATGATTATTTTGATAAAACCAAGTCCAATAGGAACGATATATCCTACGATGTGGGACAAGGTTATCCTGATCAAATGTTGCAGTTTCATGATAGATGATGATAGATCCTGATGAGAAACTATGTTTTGAGTGATCAAGTTATCAAATAAGGTGTGATGTTGCACTTTGAGATATTAGATCTTAAACTTGTTGGAGATGAATACTTGAGAACCTTAGTGTGTCTATCTTTGAATTTGTTTTAACAAAAGATAACCTGACCAAGTGACCCAAGAAGATGACCTAGTCTCTATGTTTGGCTGTCTAAGAAATGGGTTGTTTTTGTTTTCTAATTTTGGTGCAGTTTACTAGAAATACTGACAAAATGACCAAAAACACTGCTATACAGACTAGAAATGCTGCTAAACTGACCAAAAATGTTGCTATATGGACCAGAAACACTAACAAACTGACCAGAAACACTGACAAACTGACCAGAAATGTTGACAAAATGACAAAAAACGCTGACAAAATGACCAAAAACGCTGACAAACTAACCAAAAACGCTGACAAAATGACTAGGAATGCTAAGGAACATACCAAAAATGCTATTTTGTAATGCAGTGACTCTAAAGTTCAAAACAATGATGTTTAGAATCAACAAATTAGGTGTTTGAACTTAGGAGATTGTTGTTTTGACCTAACTTTTTTATTTTCAGACTCAAATAACTAAAATTTAGACCTAGCAAGTGCAAACCAGGAGATCTAGTGTTGAAACATGAGATTTGACATTTAACCCAAAAGAGCTATTGTTTAGACCAAGAGAGATAACATTTAGACCAAAAGAGCTGATGTTTAGACCAAGAGAGCTGACGTTTAGACCCAAAGAGCTGACGTTTAGACCAAAAGAGCTAACATTTAGACCAAGAGGGCTGACATTTAGACCAGAAGAGCTGACGTTTAGACCAGAAGAGCTGACATTTAGACCAAGAGAGTTGACGTTTAGACCAAGAGAGCTGACATTTAGACCAAGAACTCTGAAGTTTAAACTAGTGATATTAGAACTTAGACAATGGTTATTTTGACCCCAAGGGTTAATGTGTAGACTAATAAAATTTATGTTTATACCTAGCAAGCTCAACCTTGGAGAGTTAATGTAGACTGAGAAAGCTAACATCCATACCAAGAGAGCTGCGTTTGGACTGAAAGCGTGACTATTTGGACTATAAGTGTAACTGTTTGGATTGTAAGTGTGACTGTTTAGACCATAGGTGCAATTGTTGGCACCATAGGTGTGACTGTTTGGACCGTATGTGCGACTGTTTGGACCGAAAGAGTTAATCTATTGTGAAACTTGTAAATTTGACAATTTGAGGTTTGAGTTTGCAATTTTTGTTGTATTTTGATGGTTGATATCTTGACTTGAATAAAAGTGCAACTGTTTGGACTGTATGTGCGACTGTTTACTGTATGTGCGACTGTTTTGACTGTATGTGCGATTGTTTGGACCGTATGTGTGATTGTTTGGACCGAAAGAGCTAATTTGTTGTGAAACTTGTAAATTTGATAATTTGAGGTTTGAGTTGCAATTTTTATTTTATTTCAATGGATGATATCTTGACTTGACTGAAAGTGCGACTGTTTGGATTGTAGGTGTGACTGTTTGGTGGTGCAGGAGCACCTAGGACTTAGGCTTATAGGTTTTTCTCAATTTTGGCTTGTAGTGACCTTAGCCAAGTCAGGTACTTAATAAGGACTCTAGGAGGGTCCAAGAGTGAGTGTGATGAGTAAAATGTAGGCCTAGATTGACTTAGTTCTTCTTAGGTTTGCATTTTGTGCATAGGTAGTGGTTTGAGTAGGAAATTGACCTTCTTGATGGTCAAAAGTGGCAAAACTTAGTATAAGAATTAGGGAGGTTTAAAATAGTCTTAGGAATGCTTAAAAAGTCATAAGTAATGACTTAGAATATGTTTCATAGATTAGAAAAGAAAAAAGTGCAAAGTTGCAAAAAGTTGTCATGACAACTTTTGAAAGTTGTTATGAGAATTTTTGTCCTAAATTTCTTAGTGATGGAGTTAGGGATAGCCCAATGCCCTATATTGCCTCCACACATGGGGAATACTATAAAAACCTTCTCTTGCATGGTTACCAAGGTTGGAGTTTTGTTTTTGTATGATCAACAATCTGAAACTACTCATTTTCAGACTGTTTGACACTATTTTGGCTTATTTTCCTCATATTGTGAATACAAATGGATTGAATCCATTGATCCAGAAATGGATTGATTTTCTTTGGTGTGTTTTAGTGTCATTCAATTCATTTCAAGCTTTGTAGTTAGGTTGTGTTAGTGTTTTCATTGCTTAGTTTGCAAACAACTAGTTTTGGCTTGTACATAACAATTTTGTGTAAAATGGTTGCCCCATGAAATCCCTCCGTGATACCATCATGGCCTATTTGGAAATGGAAGGAAACCACTTTTACAATGTAAATATGCAGGGACAAGTTCTAGAGATGAAGATTGATATTATTTTCACCTTGTTCTAGGTGAGTCCAGGAGCAACCTGGCTAGAGAAGACAGGGTGAAATTGGAGTGTAAAGTGTAGGGGTGAGCATAAAACCACAACCAAACATTTTGGAGGGGTCCATGAAGTTCATACAAAGTTTCCAATGAAAGGACAAGTCTTGAAAAGACCATTTTATGCCCATACACAAACTTGACCAATCATTGCTAGTTAGAAGGCCTAGAAACCCTTCAAAACCCTCATTTTTGGGTTAGGGCATTGTACGGTGGGTTGAGAGACAAAAACCACCTAAATCACTTGGGGATAGGTGTATCATTGAAGAATATAAAACCTTTTTGTAGGGTCTTTTGGACCGTTTTCCTCTAAGCCCTAGAAAACCAGATTTTGGAGGCCTAATAGGGCTCATTTCCTTGTAGCCCTTTTCTAGGCAAAATAGTGAAATTGGTAAGAAAGCAAATGGATGAAAACCTCAAATGGACCCAAAAGGTATTAAAATCATGCTAGAAGCCACCTCCACACTTCTTCATCAAATCACAATAGTAGGAGGTCAAATTGACAAGTTGAAGCCAAGACAACCATAATGAGCACATGGGAAACATTGTGAATTGGTAGGGTTCCTAGTTAAACACTTGAAGTAAACACCTTGAGATTGAAAAGAAGAAAGACTTAGAAGATATTGAGAAGGACTTGGAGGTCTTAAAGCATAGCTAGACCTAGAGAGTTGGTGGAATTGAGCAACACTAGCTAGGTGAAGTGTGAGAAAGCTAGGTGAAACCCCATCAAATTGGTATCAGAGCCCATAAGATTTGGGCTCGGTGAGTAGATGTCCTCAGTGGAATCTATAGGAGACAACAACATGGTGACCAATGCCAAGTTGGCAAAGAAAGTGGAAGATCAGGAGGAAGAAAATAAACTCCTGAAGGAGAAGTTGCTAGAATTGGAGAGTAAGCTTGGTGAGGTTGAAACCAAGGCAGATGAAGTATTGGTAAAGGTTGAAGGAGTAGAAGGGAAGGGTAAAGAAGTGCCAGAGATTGAAAAAGTACTTGAACCTAACCCTATCCTAGAACAAGAACCTTTCCTAAAGGCATTGAAGGCCTTAAGTGGTAAATCACTAGAAGGATTGCCATTGTTCACTGGTAAGATGGAAGCAGAAGTGGTCTTAGAATGGATAGAAGGAATGGAGAACCATTTTGAATGTGAAGGCATCACTGAAGCCCAAAGGGTCAAAGTAGCCAAGTCAAGGATGAGAGGAGCTGCTCTCACCTGGTGGAAATTTGTGCAAGATGAGAGAAAGAAAATGGGTAAAGCACCCATCTCTTCTTGGAAAGGGATGTTAGTCAAAATCAAAAAAGTCTATCTCCCTGATGACTATGAAGTGTAAATTCATAGGAAGAGACAAAACTTAAGACAAAAAGAACTTGATGTCAGTAGTTATATGGAGGAGTTCCATAAACCTAGCCTTAGATCTCATGTAGTGAAAGAAGAGAGTCTCAAAGTTGCTAGGTACCTAAATGGTCTACGGTGGAACATCCAAGAAGAAATCAGTCTAATGAGCCCAAAGATAGTTCATCAAACCTATCAACTTGCCCTTAAAGTGGAAGAAAAACTGAAAAGAAGATATGATTCAAGTAACAATAGGGGCAGAGGTAGAGGAAAATACAATAGTGGCTATAGGGGAGGCTTTGGAGGAAGAAGTTCTAAACAAAGAACACAAGGTGAGTCTAAACTCACTGAGCAGCAAGAGAATGGCACTAGTAAAGGAGGATTCAATAGAGGAAGGGGGTCAAATAGTGGTTTTAGAGGAAGATCTAGTGGACAAGGTAGAGGTTCCTCATATTTTTCAACAATGAAGTGTTACCATTGCAACCAACTTGGATATCCAACATATAGGCGTCCAGAGAAGGGATCATCATCAAAAGGTAGTGAAAGGAGAGTGAACTATCTTCAAGAAGAGTCTTCAAGAAGCAAGACCTCAGAGGTTGCCTTAGAATTAGAGGTAGGTGACAACTTGATGATAATGAGAACTTTGATAAAAGAACCGGTCAGAGAAGAGCCTAGCCAAAGGAGGTCATTATTTAGGATTAAATGCAAGATAATGGACAAAGTTTGCAAAGTGATAATTGATTCAGGGTCAATAGACAACATTGTGTTAGAAGAGGTAGTGAGTAAGCTCAAATTGCAAAGGATACCTCACAACAACCCATATAGAGTCACTTGGTTGATCAAAGGCCAACATTTCCTAGTCAATGAGCAAGCATGGGTGGATTTTACCATTGGGAGGTATAAGGACAAGGTGTTATGTGATGTCCTACCCATGGATGCATGCCATCTTCTATTGGGAAGACCATGGCAATTTGATAGACAAGCTATTCATGATGGAGCCAAGAATGCATACTCATTCAAGAAAGATGAAGTTACATTTAAGATTTAGTCTATCCTTGAGGAAAGTGAAAAGACGGCAACAGGTCCTAATGTTCTTTTGGTGAGTAAAAATAGTTCTTGAGGACACTAGAGGAAGGTGAAGGTATAGGGTTTGCATTAGTAATGAAGCCTAAAGAGGAAGACAAGAATTTGCAACCAGATTTTCCAATAGAGGTTCAAGACCTATTGAAGAAGTTCAAAGGCATATTGAGTGATGGACAGCTAGCCACCTTACCTCCTAAAACAACCATAAGCCATCAAATAGACTTCATTCCCGGAGCATCCTTACCTAACAAGGCAGCTTATAAAATGACTCCCCAACAAAATGTTGAGATTTCCAAACAAATCCAAGAGCTCTTAGACCAAGGCCTAATTAGGAAAAGCATTAGCCCTTGTGCTATCCCTACTATGTTAGCCCCAAAGAAAGGTGGTACTTGGAGATTATGTACTGATTCTAGAGATATAAATAGGATCACCATTAGATATAGGTTTCCAATTCCTAGAATAGAAGACCTAATGGATTGTTTAGGGGAAGCCAAGTACTTTACCAAGATTGACCTTAAAAGTGGATACCACCAAATTAGGAATAAGGAGGGTGATGAGTGGAAAACTGCATTTAAGACTACAGAGGGTCTTTATGAATGGCTTGTGATGCCATTTGGCTTATCCAATGCTCCAAGCGCCTTCATGAGACTCATGAATGAGGTGATGAAGGACTTCATAGGTAAATTTGTGGTGGTATATCTAGATGATATTCTCATTTTCAGTAAGGATAGGGCAGATCATATTAATCATTTGTGAAATGTGATACAAAGATTGTATGATGAAAAGCTAGCCATGAACTTGGACAAGTGTGAATTTGTTAAGAAGGAGTTGGTTTACCTTGGGTTTGTGTTGTCTCAAGGAAACCTCAAGATGAATCCCAACAATGTTGAAGCCATAGTAAATTGGCTTACTCCTAAGTCAACAACAGAGGTGAGAAGATTCCATGGATTAGCTCAGTAATACAGGAAGTTCATTAGGCAATTCAGTGTTGTATGTGCACCAATGTTAGACACCATTAGAGGTGGAATGAAGGCAAATTTTCAGTGGAGTGAACAATCAAATAGAGGTTTTGAAACCTTGAAGGAGAAGATAGCTACTCAACCGGTGTTGGTATTGTCTAGTTTTGAGAAACATTTCATAGTGGAATGTGATGCAAGCAATGTTGCAGTAGGTGATGTCCTAAGCCAAGAAGAAATACCAATAGCTTTTCATAGTGAGAATCTAAGTGATGCAAAGAGGAAGTACTCCTCTTATGACTTGGAACTATATGCTTTAGTGCAGGCTTTGAGGAAGTGGAGACACTGTATCCTTCCTAAGGAATTTGTAGTCTATATAGACAACCAAGCATTGAGATTTCTAAACTCACAAGACAAACTCAGTAATAAACACATGAAATGGGTGGAGTACATACAAGCCTACACATTCACAATCAATCACAAGAAAGGACAGTTAAACCGTGTTGCTGATGCATTAAGTAGGAGACTTTTGACAGTCCAAGAAATCCAATTGAGGAGCATAGTAGTTGACAATTTTAGAGACCTATACCCGAAGGATGAAGACTTCTCAAATACCTACAATGTGTTTAAGGAGTATCAAAATAATTTCCATAGTGAGTATTCTAATTTTACTTTGCAAGATGGACTATTGTTTAGAGGTGGACATCTTTGTGTGCCTAGAGGCTCAATGAGAGAAAACCTCATTCAAGAGAAGCATAATGGAAACCTTAGTGGTCATTTTGGAGTCAATAAGAATCAAGAGCTGGTTTAGAGGTATTACTATTAACCTAGGATGAATCAAGATGTGAAAAAGTATGTAGAGACTTGTATAGTTTGCCAAAAGGCCAAGGGTACTTCTTCAAATTCCAGTTTATACCAACCTCTTCCCATACTAAATAGACCTTGGGAGTGCATTAGTATGGACTTCGTAGTAGGTTTACCAAGGAAAAAGTAGGGATTTGACAACATTTATGTCATTGTGGATAGATTTAGTAAGATGGACAACTTTGTGCCTTGCAATACTACTCATGATGCATGCCAAATAGCTCATTTGTTCTTTAAGGAAATAGTAAGGATACATGGTTGACCCATGAGCATTGTTGTAGATAGGGACTCAAAGTTCATGAGTCATTTTTGGAAGACACTTTGGCAAAAGCTTGGCACCAACCTATCTTTTGGATCAGCCTACCATCCTCAAACAGATGGGCAGACCGAAGTGGTGAATAGGAGCTTAGGGAACTTATTGAGGTGCCTTACCAAAGAGTATAGTAAAACATGGGATTGAGTTCTTTCACAAGCTGAATATGCTTACAATGACACAATAAATAGGACCACCAGCAAGAGCCCTTTTGAAGTGGTCTATGGTGTTCACCCAAGGGGTATTTTGGAGTCAAGAGACTTAGGTAGTGCAGTAGCAAGAAGTGGATATGCAAAAGACATTGATCAGTCAATGAAGGAAGTAAATGAATCAGTTAGGCAAGCCTTGATGGAGAACACAAGCAAAATCAAGCAAAAAGTTGATGAGAGAAGGAAGAACCTACAATTCCAAGTAGGAGATCTTGTCATGGTGCACCTAAACAAACCAAGGCTACAGCAAGGAGTACCTAACAAGTTACAAATGAGAAGGTATAAGAATTAGGGAGGTTTAAAATAGTATTAGGAATGCTTAAAAAGTCATGAGTAATGACTTAGAATAGGTTTCATAGATTAGAAAAGAAAAAAGTACAAAGTTGCAAAAAGTTGTCATGACAACTTTTGAAAGTTGTCATGACAATTTGTATCCTAAATTGCTTAGCGATGGAGTTAGGGATAGACCAATGCCCTAGAATGACTCCACACATGGGGAATACTATAAAATCCTTCTCTTGAATGGTTACCAAGGTTGGATTTTTATTTTTGTATGATCAACAATTTGAAACTACTCATTTTCAGACTGTTTGACACTATTTTGGCTTATTTTGCTCATATTGTGAATACAAATGAATTGAATCCATTGATCCAAAAATGGATTGAGTTTCTTTGGTGTGTTTCAGTGTCATTCAATTCATTTCAATATTTTTACTTAGGTTGTGTTTGTGTTTTCATTGCTTAGTTTGCAAACAACTAGTTTTGCCTTGTACATAGCAATTTTGTGTAAAATGGTTGCCCCATGAAATCCCTCTGTGCTACCATCATGGCCTATTGGGAAATGGAAGGAAACCACTTGTAAAATATACATATGTAGGGACAATTTTTGGAGATGAAGATTGATATTACTGTCACCTTGTTCTAGGCGAGTCCTTGAGCAACCCGGCTAGAGAAGACAGGGTGAAATTGGAGTGTAAAGTGCAGGGGTGAGCATAAAACCACAACCAAACATTTTGGAGGGATCCATGAAGTTCATACAGAGTTTTGAATGCAAGGAGAATCCTTGAAAAGACCATTTGATTCCCATACACAAACTTGACCAATCATTGCCGGTTAGAAGGCCTAGAAACCCTTCAAAACCCTCATTTTTGGGTTAGGGAATTGTACGGTGGGTTGAGAAACCAAAACCACCTAAATCACTTGGGGATAGGTGTATCATTGAAGAATATCAAACCTTGTTGTAGGGTATTCTGGACCATTTTCCTCTAAGCCCTAGAAAACTATATTTTGGAGGCCTAATAGGGCTCATTTCCTTGTAGCCCTTTTCTAGGCAAAATGGTGAAATTGGTAAGAAAGCAAATGGATGAAAACCTCAAATGGACCCAAAAGGTATTAAAATCATGTTAGAAGCCACCTCCACACCTCTACATCAACTCACAATAGTAGGAGGTCAAATTGACAAGTTGAAGCCAAGACAACCATAATGAGCACATGGGAAACATTGTGAATTGGTAGGGTTCCTAGTTAAGCACTTGAAGAAAACACTTTGATATTGACAAGAAGAAAGCCCTAGAAGAGATTGAGAAGGACTTAAAGGTATTAGAGAATAGCTAGACCTGGAGAGTTGGTAGAATTGAGCAACACCAGCTAGGTGAAGTGTGAGCAGCTAGGTGAAACCCCATCATTTGGACTGTAGGTGCGACTGTTTGGACCATATGTGCGACTTTTTGGACCGTATGTGCGACTGTTTGAACCGTATGTGCAACTGTTTGGACCGTATGTGTGACTGTTTCGATAATAGGTGTGATTGTTTGGACTAAAAGAGCTTAGCTGTTGTGAAACTTGTGAATTTGATAATTTGAAGTTTGAGTTTGCAATTTTTGTTGTATTTCAATGGATGATATCTTGACTTGACTTACAAACAAAGAATTAAGATTGTATTTTTGTCCCAAAGGACACATATGTTAGAATCAATGACAGTCCTGAAGACACTGAGAGGGGGGGGGGGTGAATCAGTGTATAACCGATTAGGAGAATATTTAAACTTATTAAGAACTTTGTATCCCAAAATAGTGTACCGGTAAATAATAATTAATGCAGCAAATAAGAATAATAGAGACATCATAGAGAAAACACCATAACACAAGATATTAACGAGGAAACCTGATGTGGGAAAAACCTCAGTGGGATTTGTGACCGACAATATTCACTCACTGGCCAATGAATAAATATTACTTACAATGAGGGCCCTACACATGCAGGAAGGCTAGTAGCCTAGAGCTCACTGCTCAACTACAAAAATAAAGTCTCACTAACTTACAAAATGGATTATCAAAATCCAACACAATGTACTACTTTAGATCAGTATCAGCTATGCCAGGTTCAGTACTGGTTTAAGCTCAGTCTATAACCAAAACCTTCGTTGTCAACTATATCACCTTATCCAAAAATATCATATATACTCTCTCTCTCATAGATCATATAAAAATGACTTATAAGATCTCATACATATATGATTATTTTACAATATGCCATTGTAAAGCGGAAAAAATCGAACCCTAGTCATTCTCCCCTCCCCAACTCCGAGGAGAGAGAAGGGAGAGTCACTAGGGTTGATGGTTTTCACTTAGGAGAGACTTTACATTCAAAAGAGGGGTTGAAACCCACAAGATCCAATCCCACGCAATGCAAGATTGGATTCTAAATGAGTTTCAAGGGTTAAGATATCAAGGATACCCTCTTTTGTAAAGAAATGTAGATAGAAAGATTGAACTAGGAATGCATGTAAAGTGGGAAATATTCACTTATAAATAGAGATAGGGATATGATATGAAGCTGCGGACCTGGAATTAGTAGTAAAATGTCGAGACGGTGCTGTTCTGCAAATTTGAGCGAAAGTTGATGGGACGATGGTGCCCGGCATGCACACGGTCCTCCGAAAAATCCGCGAAACGAAGGTGGATCTATTCGTCTCTGCACAAGGATTCCAGATCTTCAATTACAGTCGCGTACCTGCAACCTACACACAGAAAAGAGAGGATGATTGGGGGGTTAGGGATGAGGGGTTTGCCTTTTGGTCAAACCCCGGTTTTGGAATTAACTAAGAAATGAGAATGCTGTAAATGTAAATGTTTGTAATGTAAACAAGTACTGATACCTTGTTGTAAGAATGTTTGTATTCTTACATGCGAAGGTGTAATGTATGTTGTATGTAATGTGTTATAAGTGATCTCCTCTTCAATGGTTGAATCCTTATCTTGAATGCAACACTTAGCCTTGAATGGAGACTTAGAATGCTCAATTGCTTGAAGGAATGCTTGAATGCTTGAATGTTTGAATGCTTGAATATCATTTCCGCCTTTGCACATATCTGTCCTCCTCCTTTTGAGAGGGGAAATGTAGTTTATATACTTGTCAATTAGGGCTGATAGACTGATTTTCCTGACCTTAGGCCAACTAGGAAACATTATTTTCCAATTTGCAAACTTAAAGACCCGAAGCCCCAAAAGAGACCGGGCCCAAAATAGGGCCAGGGACCAGGGCGCTGGGCGCCATGGTTCTGGGGGACCAGGGCACTGGGCGCCATGGTCCCACCTCCAGGGACAGCGGGGTGCAAGGAGGATCAGGCAAGGGTCTTGAAAAATGCAGTTTTTGATGTCATGAACAAGTTTCGGGGTCTCCATTCAGGTTCCGTGTTGCATCGCCATCGTGAAGACCCAAATGCAGTCAAAATTGCAAGTGTCACAATTTTAGGATGCTACATTTAGCCCCCACTTTAGCGGGAGTATAAGCGTACTCCAATACTTCCGGTAAAGTACAAGGAAACAACATTGAAAAACTTTCACCACGTCAAGGAGACAAGATACACCAAGCCCCCAATGGACTAAGGATCTTATGACTTCAATTGACAAAGTAAAAGGGAAGATCACGAGGGAGAACCATGATTGTCAGTAGTAAGGTTCCCTCACTATGAGTCATGCAAGAAAGATATCAAAAATTTTCAAGGCAAAGCTAAATTTGTCAAGAAATTTTCAAGTATCTTGAAAAGATATGAACGGGATGTATGCCCCCTACGTTAAAGCGATCGCACACACCTCACCGGGGGTGATTGCTTTAAGGTAGTGATACATATAAGAATGAGAAAAGGGAAAGGAGCACATTATCACAAGGATTTAGCCCCCAAGTGTGAGATAAACCCAAGGATAATAGACACAAAACACAAAGCACGAGGTGACTTCGCTTTCCTTGGGGTCAGTATGCTGTATGATTATTCATGTATATCATATGTATGTATGCATAATTGTTCTTCATTCCCCAATCAAGGAAGGTCACCTAGAAGAAGGGAACACATGTGTCTTTTGAGTCAACATGAGAGAGATCGAGAGATCTCAATGCTTTGCATCATCCTCAAGTAGACAACACTAAGGACAACAAATAGAAGAATGAGAATAACACATAGAAGAAGTAACAAAAGAGAGGGGGAGAGAATCTGCTATGCTAATGAAACTAGTCTAGCACGTCATCTACCCCCCGATCTTGCTGATTAGTATTTCGAGAAGGTAGGAAACACGCTAGAGGAGGAACATCCAACACAGTAGATGGAGCTATCACAAGATCCAAACAAGGGCTATGTTCATATCCCAAGCCGCAGTGTTCTTGTCTAGGAGCTAGGATAAGTGCTTTAGAAAATGCATTAGATAAATGGTTATCAACATCAACATATTCATATTCACTATCAGAATGAATAGAAGTAACATTTTCATCATGAATAACATTTTCATCTATATCATCATCAAGATTTATAAAAATAGGATCTTTAACTCGCACAGGATCAAGACCATCATGCATCTTATGTTTAGGAGATTTCGGCTCAATCGTTGGCTGAGGAGAAAATGAAAGAATACTGGCTGAAGGTGTTTTTGGGGATTGTAAAGTCTGAGAAGCAGCTGCCTGAGCTTTAAGATGACGCTTTCGTCGGCGTTCATGTGCAGAATGATTTCATCTAGTCTTAGTAGGAAGATTAGGAGATTGAGGAGGAGGAATGTTCTCATCCTTATCACTTGGGTGTTTACGTTGTGGTCTCTTAGGTTGAATAATAGGAGAAGAGGAAGGTCTCTTCTCTCCATAAGAGGAAGAAGGAGGAACTGCTCCATATAAGGGAGGAATATTTGGTTTAGGAAGGAGACCAAGTCCATCATGATGAGGAGGTATAGGTCTACTTTTAGGAAGTTTATTAGATATAGGCATAGTTATATCCATAGGGATGGGTTGGGAATCTTCTTGAGGAAAGACATTGGTTTTATTTTTCAAAGGAAGAACTTCCTTCTCAAGAACGATAGGAATGTCAAGTTTGGGTGTTCTAGGTTCACTTAGAGATAGGATCATATCTTTTTTCCACTTTTGATAAGATTTAAAAAGATGATCACTTCACGGAGGAAGAGATTGGAATTGTTTAGGCCAAAAGTAATCAATAGAAATGCTAGAAGCTCTTTCAGCTGGTTTAAAGATACTATGATTGATAGTAACAACTTCACCATTATGGGGAAATTTCAAACACTTGTGGATAGGACAAGCAATAGCTTTCATGGAAGATAGCCAAGGATAGCCTAGCTTCACACGAAATTGTTCAGATGATGGAATAATAGCAAAGTCCACATCAAGGGATTTGTTATGGACCTCAATAGGTAATGTAATAGAACCAATTGCAGGAGAAGAAAATGCATCAAATAGTTTCACAACCACATTTGTTTCGTCATAGATTACTTGATTCAATTGCAAAGTTTAAAGAAATTCTTCAGTAATGATATTAACCATACAAAAAGGATCAATAAGCACTCCACGGCAAGGTGTATTCTTGACTTTTGCAACTATATTTAAAGGACCATTAGGAGCCCTGATAGTTTCACTAGAATCAAAGGTGATGGAAGGTTCTTTAGGGATTTTCTGCTGCTCCACAAAGTTAATCACATTAGGAGTCATAGACACAAGATCATCAGGTGAGACGGAGGAATCAGTAGTATCAATCGCATTAGAGGTATGAGAAGGCAATGGATCAGTAAAAATCTTAAGATTTTGGTTAGGAGGAGCTACAGATGCATTGCCTTTATCATTCACTCCAGAAATAGCCATAGTATTATTATCGATCAAATCTTGAATTTTACCCTTTAAAGCAAAACATTTTTTAGTATCATGCCCAGGATGACGATGAAATTGACAAAAAGATTTGTTATCAAAATAGGGTGAATTAATCTTTGCAAGATCTATTTGCCTTATAGGAGGAAGAGTAAGCACATTTTGTTCCAATAACTTATTCATAATACTATGCAATGATTCATTCAAAGGAGTAAACTTTCTTTCTTTATCATAATAATACCATTGTAGGGCTTTATCTCTTAATCTTCTAGTAAACAGTTTTGCAAGCAACCTTTGGTCATAAGCAAAATCAGTACATATTGTTTGAAAGGTCTTAACATGTGTTAGAGGATCACCCTTACCATTATAAAGCTCCAAATGTGGAATTTCAACATGTTTAGGGGGGATAGCTTGAACAATGTCAAGAAAAAGTGGGCTCACAACATCAAATGTGGGCACACTAAACTTGGATTGATTCATAGAGGCAATTTGTTGCTGTAAAGAAGAGACAGTTTGTGCAAGATTGTTAATGGTCGCTTCAGTCGAAGAGTTCATATTAGACGTGTTAGATTGTGATGGAGGTGTTATGTTATTGAAAGAAGGTAGAGAGTAAGGTGGTGGGACACTATGATAGTTAGTCATAGGAGATGATTGGAAAGGAGGAACACTACAAGGAGGAATGGAATGGTTAAATGAATTGCCCCCTTGCGTCATGTTCATTTGTGGAGATATAATAGGAACACTTATTGAAGGAATGAATGAAGAAGTTGGATTGAATGAATGAAGAGGGTTGATTGAAGAAGACGGATTGCCCCCATGACAATTGATCATAGGAGGAATGTCTTGTGTTTAAGTAGTCATTATGTTTGATGTAAAAGTAGGTATACTAGCAATAGGAGTCATCAAAGGAATAGAATGATTAACTTGAGTAGGAGGTTGTGTATAACCCAAAGTTTCGGCACAACTCTTCATAGGCATCACATTCGAATCCACAATGTGTGCAATACCATGCAAAATATCAATTCCATTCTTATCACTTTGAACCATTCGTTTTAGACCCTCAATTAATGAAAGAGCTTTGCTATCGGGGTATTCTTGAGACATCCATTGTCGAAAATCATCAAATTGGTTATCCAATTTTGAAAGTTGTTCTACAGAAACCTCATGGAGAGCTTCTTCATCATTAAGAGGATTGGAGGAATTACCCATGTCCTCATTAAAAAGGCCATTCAAATTAGGTTCCATCTCCTCGGTAATTACACCTTGGAAAGACTTAATTCTAAGGCTTCGTCTAATGGGAATAGTGTAAGTAGGGCTTATTGTCGTAAAACTCATGCACTAAAGAGAGAAAGAAGATTTTGAATTTTAGAGGTAGCAAATTTCAATAAAACCAGCCAATCTCCTAGATTTAAGCTGTAAAATACAATTAGAACAATCTCCCGAAATTTCAGAAAAAATGTCCGGGACCGTGGCGAATGGAGTGCACACAGTCCTCGCAAATTTCTTCAAAATTTTCAGGGATGAAAGTTATGATGATTTTAAAGCTAATCTAAAAAAATTGAGTGATTTTACGATCTGTAGATAGGCCAAATTAGAGTTGCAATCTCAAAATTGAACCCTACCAAGATTGTTGAAAAATGCAAAATTTGAATTTTGAAAAAGAGAGGGAAACTGAAATTTTGAATTTTATGAATTTAGAGGGAATGCTGAAAGCAATGCAAGTTTTGAAATTTAAAAGTTGACTCGATTTCATGCAAAATTCGAATTTGGAAAGTGGAAATCAAGGTTGTTGCAATTAAACACTTAATTTCAAAAGTCACAAACTGCAAAAATTTGAATAAAGTACTGAAATTTTGAATGAATGCCAACACACTTTTCAGATTTAGGACTGTAAGAAACACAATTTTGATAGGAATTTTAATTTCAACAATTTTTGAATGATTAGAAGGCTTAATCCAAGCAATCACTAGACCAACTTTGACTTTAATTTTGAAGGTGTTAAAATTGATAAAATCAGCCAAAATTCTGGATTTTAGCAGAAAAATACAGTAAGATCTAGCTCCCGAAATTTCAGAAAAAATGTCGGGGACGATGGTGCTCGGGGTGCACATGGTCCTCACAACTTTTTTCCAAATTTTCAGGGATGAAAGATATTGTGATTTTATTGCGGAATCCAAAGTTACAGCCGATTTGGAAGTGTTTTGATTAGTGAAATTATCAGTCAAAGGTTGAACCAAGAAGGTTTTAAAAATTAGGGTTTTGACACTTAACCACTTAATTTTCAAAATTAAAGCACAAATATGAATTGACAATTTGTAATACAAGGGTGGATCTGAAACAAGCATTAACAATTAAACATTTCACAAGTTTAATTACTAAAAAGAAAATTTTAGGGTTTTTATGCAATCAACCTCTAAAATTTGCAAAAGATCAAACATGAAAATGTAATTAAGGAAGTAAATTTTTCAGATCTAACCATGAATAATCAGAATGAGGATGTTCACATCGGGTTCACCAAAATGTAAAGCGGAAAAAATCGAACCCTAGTCGTTCTCCCCTCCCCAACTCCAAGGAGAGAGAAGGGAGAGTCACTAGGGTTGATGGTTTTCACTTAGGAGAGACTTTACATTCAAAAGAGGGGTTGAAACCCACAAGATCCAATCCCACACAATGCAAGATTGGATTCTAAATGAGTTTCAAGGGTTAAGATATCAAGGATACCCTCTTTTGTAAAGAAATGTAGATAGAAACATTGAACTAGGAATGCATGTAAAGTGGGAAATATTCACTTATAAACAGAGATAGGGATATGATATGAAGCTGCAGACCTGGAATTAGTAGTAAAATGTCGAGACGGTGCTGTTCTGCAAATTTGAGCGAAAGTTGACGGGACGATGGCACCCGGCGTGCACACGGTCCTCTGAAAAATCCGCGAAACGAAGGTGGATCTGTTTGTCTCTGCACAAGGATTCCAGATCTTCAATTACAGTCGCGTACCTGCAACCTACACACAGAAAAGAGAGGACGATTGGGGGGTTAGGGATGAGGGGTTTGCCTTTTGGTCAAACCTTGGTTTTGGAATTAACCAAGAAATGAGAATGTTGTAAATGTAAATGTTTGTAATGTAAACAAGTACTGATACCTTGTTGTAAGAATGTTTGTATTCTTACATGCGAAGGTGTAATGTATGTTGTATGTAATGTGTTGTAAGTGATCTCCTCTTCAATGGTTGAATCCTTGTCTTGAATGCAACACTTAGCCTTGAATGGAGACTTAGAATGCTCAATTGCTTGAAGGAATGCTTGAATGCTTGAATGTTTGAATGCTTGAATATCGTTTCTACCTTTCCACATATCTGTCCTCCTCCTTTTGAGAGGGGAAATGTAGTTTATATACTTGTCAATTAGGGCTGATAGACTGATTTTCCCGACCTTAGGCCGACCAGGAAACATTATTTTCCAATTTGCAAACTTAAAGACCCGAAGCCCCAAAAGAGACCGGGCCCAAAATAGGGCCAGGGACCAGGGCATTGGGCGCCATGGTCCTGGGGGACCAGGGCACTGGGTGCCCTGGTCCTGAAGGACCAGGGCGTTGGGTGCCATGGTCCCACCTCCAGGGACAGCGGGGTACAAGGAGGATCAGGCCAGGGTGCTGAAAAATGCAGTTTTTGATGTCATGAACAAGTTTCAGGGTCTCCATTCAGGTTCCGTGTTGCATTGCCATCGTGAAGACCCAAATGCAGTTGAAATTGCAAGTGTCGCAATTTTAGGACGCTACAGCCATGTCGGCTTATACAAGAGATAATTAAATTATAAAACAATAAACAAAAGTTTATTCCATGTCGGCTTGAGTGTCGGTATGCATTATTGCCGCTGCTAGTGTATGTAGAAGTCTATTGTTGATGTCGGTAACTGACGGTGGGTTGACAGATGATTGCCAGTTGGTTTCCATCAATGAAAACATCAACTATTCTCATAAGAGTGTAGAATGCCAACAATCTCCCCCTTTGGCATTGATGACAACACTCATGAGAAAAATCCAAAAACTGTTCCAAAAATTGAAGTCCAAAAAGTTTCCAAAAAGATGTGCTCCCCCTGAGCAAATGATCTCCTCTGAATAAGCATTTTTCTCTCCACTACTCCCCCTTTCAAATCAATGACAAAGGTTGTCAAAAATAGTCAAACAAGTGCAAAAATTTTACCTCAAAGTTAGTAACCGGATGGTTACAATCTGAAAGATATCTGCCAAAACTAGATTTAGACTCTGCATAAACCTTTTGCTATCATTCAAGGTTGCCTCAGTCTGTTGGATCGTGTTGGTGAGATAATGCATGTGATCTTCTGGTGATTTCTCTCCTTGAAGTAATGTCTTAGATATTTCTATTCTCTGAGAAATAAGATTGTCCAACTTGAGACCAAGTTTATTTTTAAGTTCTCGGGCATTAGACCTTATCCTTGCCTTTTCTTTCTCAAGTTTCTCTAATTTTTCTTCAAAACCTGTCATTTCCTACTCAAAAATTGATATGTGACTGGATGAACCAATTATGTTATCAGTTATGTCATCAATTTCCTTTTGTGTTTTACTAATCTCCTTATCTATGTTCGCTGTCAGAAGGTGAGGTTTGCATGTTTCCCTGTATAGCTCTTTGTACTCCAAAATTGTAGAGTTCAGTGCTGGTAATAATGTATTTAGGTGTTTTGTACACTTCTTTATGGTGTCATCAAAGAATTTTTCCTTGTCTTTTTCAACTCTCTCCTTTATTGTATCTTCATTCACTTTATCAATGGTTATTACATTGTCAACAATAAATTTGGACAATGTGTCCTATTTATCTAAAGAACCCTTAATATGATATGTTACAATTTGGTGCAATCAATTTAAGAATAGGTATAGTGTTATCAATTGCCTTGTAGGCCAATGCATTACAATCCGTTATCTTTTTGATTGAATCCAAAAGTACCTCTGTAACATTGGTAGGTCTAAATTCACTTGTTGATGTGCCAGATGCTTGACCAATTGCTTTTATTACCTCTGTGCTTCCATCAGTTGTAACCATTTTACTTGTGTTTTCCTATAGTGGGTTAGTTTGGGTTTGCATCTAAACCTATAAAGAATTCTTTGACTATTTTGATGTCTCAGTGATTATCGGTTTCTCTGTTTCAGTGTGTACCTCTACCTCAGATTGTTTTCATGGAAGTTCAACTGCCGATATCTCCGTCTCTGGTGGCCCTATGCCAGTATCTATACCTTCAGTAGGTTTTTCAGTTTCTAATGGTTGCTCTGTTTGGGTTGGGATCTCAACTTTAATAGTTTCTATCAGTTTCTCTACCATTTTGCCACTGTCAACATTGTCTTACTTAGCCTCTGAATTATCCTTGTCCACAACAATATTTACTTCTTGAGTATCCACATTCATGGTAAAGAGTATCTCAGATTCATGATTTGTATCATCATGTGTAACACCTTCAGTGTCAATAACCAGTGGATCATCTGTGTGTACTAATGCATTATCCAAAGGTGATGGCGGTAGATTATCAGTAATCTTGATGTTTGGAATTCCACCAATCTTTCCTTTGCCCTTGTCCTTGTCCTTCTGGTACACTTTAAATGTCTTTTTCGATCGGTTCATTTCCTATTGTTTTTCCTTCTCCACAAAAAATATATCCCAATTATCTGCAGTCTCATCTGCAATCTCTTTTACTCTTCCTACCATTAAGCTTACTTGCTGATGTCCACTGACAAAAATGGATTGGTTAGCCTCAGAAATTTATTCATCAATTTCTTCTTTTGAATTACTAGGATGTACAACTAGAAGTTTTTCAACTTTCAATTTCTTGTCTAATTCCATCGCTGCTATCCTTTTTTCTTCTAATATTCTATACAATTCATTTGGTAAATCATCCACAACTTCAGTTAAAACCTTTTTATATATGTCCAAGTGTAGAATAATACTATTCTCATTGCTTTCCCTGTCAGAATCATTAAATGTGCTATACAGATTGTGTACATTAGCCAAATTTCCATTATCAGTTATCTCATTCAACAAATCATTCAAAGAAGGGGTAACCGGTTGTTGTTTCTTCTTTGGTGTGAGTTTCTTGGGCGGTCCCCTTACTACTTGTTGTTTCTTTCTTGGAGTCATTGCTCTCTTAGGTGAAGGAGAGGGTACTGATTAAGGTTTTCTCTTCCTCCTTTCAACTCTTTTAAACTCTGCTGGTTTCTCACTATCGATTCTAGAAGATGTGTCAACCGGTGAAATATGTGCCTCTGGTTGAAGTCCTTCAAGCTCACTAGCCAATATGCCACTAATGTTCATTACATTTTCCTTGATTTCCTTGACTTTCTTAGAAGCATCTCTAATAATTTTTCTCTTTTCTTCTTTTTCTTCAACAAATTTACATCTCCTTTAATAGTCTCAGCACTACCAAAGACTTTCTTTGATGGTTCTCTTGGTGCTTCCAGTAAAGCTTTAGCTTATGTCTCCAAAATGGTAAGATCTACTTCATGTCCCATTTAAATCACCCAAATAGTCCTAGGGAGTACTGCCTCCATCCATGTCTCATCTCTTTTGATAACAAAACATATTTCTTTGTTATATTTGTCTACTACACTCTGTGGTAGTCTTTCTCTAGTTCTCATTTTAGCTTGGAAAGATTTAAAATAGTCTGTTATGTTTTTGTCTCTAGCAATTCCCATGCTGGTAAAAGCTTCCTATAATTATTTTCCTACTAGTATATCATATCCAAAGTCTTTAGGTCCTATACCGGGGATCTCTTTAGTGAAATATAGCATTAAACATACCAAAAGATTTCCAAAGCGGAATGTCCCTTTCTTATCTCCTTTGATCTTTTTCAAATTGTGAATGAGTTCATCTTTTAGCCATTCACACACATCTATCACTGCATTGTTTTTAATCATCTCATAGGCACTGTTTATACAAAGACTAGAAACTGAATTTAGCTAGTTAGCATGTGTAGTCTTGTACCCTAACACCATACTTACAAATCTCACATTGATGTCCTTGATATCATTTACTCTCAGTGATCTATTGTTAGATGTTGCTCCAGTTAGGCTTATCACTTTGTTGTTAGGAATATTCTTACTCTTATCAAGTCTGTTGTCGGTTGAGGGTAAACTAGTCAATGCCCTAATTTCTTGCCGAGTTATTTTGCAGATAGAATCCAACCATAAGAATTCTCCATATTCTCTACTCAATACAATCTTTACTACTTCCTCCAGAAATTGAGGGATATTCAGAATTTCCACAAAACCTAGAGTTTCCACAATTTTATGTTCGGGTTTAACAGCACCATATTTATCACAAGTTACCTTAGTAAACATTTTCATCAATTCTTTAGAACCTAGTTCTTCTATATTGCAATGTATATAAATCCTAGGGTCTTCTGCAAATGCTACACCTTTAGGAATTTTTAAAAATGCCCCTATAGAGTCATCTTGCTTAGCGATTTCAGGAATTATCTTAAACACGAGCCTAGGGCATTTCACATTTTCCACAATGGTAGGGTTCAGGATAAACTCAGGAGCAGAAGAAGAGGCCATTGAAAAATACCTTTTACTTGCTTGAAAATATTTTGAATGCCTAAAGAAATGACTCTGCACTTTCACCTTGAATGCCTTCGCTCAGTTTTTGTGCTCTTCACTAATTTGAATGCTTGGTGAGTCAAACATGAGGGAAATTAGCTGATTTATAATGACATTTCTTCCACCAACCACATTAAATGCTCACCGGTTAAGTGAAAAATTAACACATCTGTCGATAAGGAAGAAATCTATCTTCTCACCATCAACCGAGGGTAATCTGCATGATTTTCAACTTGCTGCAATACCCCCAAAGGGTTACTTTTCAGTTGGATGAAGAATCTCCTTCCGTTGGAGGATTAGTCTGTTCTACCAGTATAGAGACAACTTCATCAACTTTTTTATCTCTCTTCCTAATCCATTGTTTTGAAATTCTTGCTTTACCTCATCTACCTTTTCTTTGCCTTTCAAACTAGATCCTTTATTGTTTATCGGTGAAGTCTTACTTCTACACAATTTAGCAATATGTCCAATCTTGTTACAAGTATAATAAGTCACATTATTCCTTTGAATAGCCTTTCCATATCCTACGCCAGTTTGTGTTTTGCATTGATTAGATACCTTCTACAAACATAGCATTTCACATTCATTCTGCAATTTTCTGAATTATGACCAACTTTGTTGCATTTAGAACATTGACCGGTGGGAGCATTAATATTCTGATTATTTCTAAATCTACACTGATTTTCTCTATGACCATATTTGTTGCAATTGAAACATTTTCCATTAAACTTATAAGCATTAGGTTGTCTTACTGGTTTGTTCTGGTCTAGATTGTTTGCAGTACCAGAACTGTCTCCAACTTCAAATCCAAGTTCATTAGTATCTCCATTAGGTTTATGACTTTTCAACATGTCCTCAAGCTCCTCTGAACTTTTATTGAATTTGTCTTTGTGTTTATTTGCAGTAGCTAACTCATTCTCCAGAATTCCATTTTGTCTCATAAGCTCAGTTTTATGACGTTGCATGTGAATCAGATCTGTCTTTAGCATATCATTTTCATGAATAAGTCTTAGATTTTCATTTCCAACAACATTGAGTCTCCTAGTCAGTTCTTCTTCATTCTTTTTCTTGTCTTCAATATCTTTACATAACCTCATAGTCATATCTTGCATTTCATTCTTCATATTACTGTTTTTTTGTCTCAACTTGTTTGCAAGTTTTCTAAGAGTTTCCTTTTTATCATCATATTTCTACATCTTCTCATGAAGTTCTTTCCTTTTATTTTGTGCTATAGAAAAGTTCTCATGAAGTCATTTAATGAATTCCTGTGCAGTCCTTAGATCATCTTCAAGTTTGATATTCTTCAATTACTCTGCATCATAATCTACAAGAGCTCCTCCCAATTGTTTTCTTAAGTTCTCCATCTATACCGGTGTCAGAATCTTCCTCACGCTGTTAGGCTTTTGAAAATAGAGGACCAAGCTCTAATACCAATTGTTAGAATCAATGACAGACCCAAAGACACTGAGAGGGGGGGGTGTGAATCAGTGTCTAACCAGTTAGGAGAATATTTAAACTTATTAAGAACTTTGTAGCCCAAAACAGTGTACCGGTAAATATGAATTAATGCAACAAATAAGAATAATAGAGACATCATAGAGAACACACCTAGAACACAAGATATTAATGAGGAAACCCAGTGTGGGAAAAACCTCGGTGGGATTTGTGACCCACAATATTCACTTATTGGCCAATGAATAAATATTACTTACAATGAGGGGCATGCACATGCAGGAAGGCTAGCAGCCTAGAGCTCACTACTCAACTACAAAACTGAAGTCTCACTGACTTACAAAATGGATTATCAAAATCCAATACAATGTACCACTTCAGATCAGCATCAGCTATGCCAAGTTCAGTACCGGTTTAAGCTCAATCTATAACCAAAACCTTCGTTGTCAACTATATCACCTTATATAGAAATATCATCTATACTCTCTCTCTCTCATACATCATATCAAAATGACCTATAAAATCTCATACATATATGAGTCTTTTACAATATGCCATGTTGGCTTATACAAGAGAAAATTACATTATAAAACAATAAACAAAAGTTTATTCCATATCAGCTTGAGTGCCGATATGCATTATTTCTATTGTCGGTGAAGTGCATGTCGATATATGTAGAAGTCTATTGTCGATGCTGGTAATTGCCGGTGGGTTGATAGATCATTGCCAGTTGATTTCCATCAATGACAACATCAACTATTCTCATAAGAGTGTAGAATACCAACAACATAAAGTGTATGTTCAAGAAGCTTTAAAGAAAGCCCAAGTTTTCAAGGGTTTTGAACAATTGAAAACACATCATTCAGTCTATCCTAAGGAAATTGGCTTCATTATTAGTTCTTAGCCCACACAGCCTTGTCACCCCTAAAGGGCACCCATTTTTTTTCCTTTGTGAGAGCTAGTGGAGTCCCATTATGAGCCTAGCAATAAGGTCACAAAAGGGGAGTTCGCACATATGCTCAAGAGGGAAATATGGTGAGTATCTCAAGGAGAGATTCTTCCCCCTCCATGCACTAAGAATTTAATAATGCTTGGAGGTAAACCAGGTAGCTTCTAATTTTAATTGGAACGAGTAAGGGATCCATTCAGCACGTCGGGGTATAAACTCAATTAAGAGGTCTCCCAGCCTTGAAAACCAAGGTTTGATATACCTAAAGGTATGAAGGAGAGCTATTACTGAGCACTATCATTGACTTAATTTTCATCAAATCACATTTATTTTATAGTGGGTTGGAGTACTTGGCATTAGCCATCGCACTTGGGTCATTCCCCTCTCACCGACCTTAATGGATTTGGCCTTATAGGCTCCTCGGGAGGGAAGGTCTGCTAAAGATATGCATTATTGAAAGCAAAAGATGAGTTTGGCTTTCTGATCACCTAAGAAAGGTGAGAGTATACTTACCTATCATCAAAACACATAAGAAATCTTTGTTCATTTCCATTGCAATTAGTCTATGTGCCTAATTTAACAAAAATAAGTGCAAAATCCTACGGCTGCAAACAAATTTAGTAGTTTATATTGCTCTCTTTGATGGCGAAATAAGTACCTACAAAACCAACAATATGCAAATTAGGTTCGGGAAAATGATAGTCCAGAAGCAGAAATAAGGAATGCAACATACAACATTTGAAAAATCAATAAAAAACTAAAAACACCATCAAATTGACCAAGAACGCCATCATATGTGCCAAGAATGTTGCCAAATAGACCCAAAACACCACTCTGCACCCCAGAAATGCTATTCTGCACACCAAAAACAATGTTAAACTGACTGAAAACAATGTCAAATATACCAAAAAATGCTACAAAACATACCAAAAACACTAAGGTACAGACTAAAAATGCTAAAACAGAGAAAAACATAAAAAACAAAGTTGAGAAGTCTCCCATAAACGCCATTTGAGATGCCGAGATGCTACAATAGAGACCAAGAGAGATTCGAGAGCCCAAGAGAGCTAATATGCCCATCAAAAGAGCTAATCAACATGTCAATGAAATTTCCTGCAAGAAAACTTGTTAAAGATCAAAGGGGATTGGCCCCACAGTGGGCGCCAATTAATGTGATGCTAAAAATGTGGTATATAAGAAAGGCATACACATATAATGAGATAGTAAAACATAATGGAAATCTTAATTGAAAACTAAATTAAAGATACAAACCATAAGCCTTCCTTGAAATGTCCCATTTTCCTCTATTGTTGAGGACCTTGAAGGTGTTGGATTGATTGGCTCTTAGTGGAGCAATGACCTCCAAAGTAGCAACTCAAGAGTTGAGTAGGTATTTGATCATGATTGATTATGAAAATGATACGAAATGCAATACTATGATTAATCCAAAAGTCTAATTACTAGATGATTGAAATAAAAATTCCTATAGTAATGATGATGAAAATATGAATGCAAGGGATCCTTATTGCTCCACAATGGGGGATTTTATAGGAATTCCAAGGCCAAAGCTAAGGTGGCAGGAATCAATGGTCCAAGTCTGATCTGAAGATATCAAAGGCCAAGATATAGGAAGTTGGAGAAGAGGTTGGAGGAAGAGACACTTGTCATCTTTGTGGTGACAAGTCTGTTTGCATTATACACTCAGAGGAGATAGGTTGATGTTGTCATTGATGGCAACCAGCTGGTAACATGGTTCATAGGTCACACCGACAAACAGACATCATCTACCAGCACCAGTAGACACTACAAGTTTATTCACACTAGCATCCAGTCTACATCAATAGTAGATCACACCGGCACTCTAAGTTGACATGGAAATAATATTGTTTTGTATTATAATATTATTTATATAGCCGACATGATGTATTGTAAAGACTCATATGTATGAGATCTTGTAGGTCATTTTGCAAGGTAATTAGGATGTGAATGTAAGCGGTATATGAGAGAGAATAACTATATATGCATTATGATGTAATTATTTTATGAGCGAATAAGATCAGAGCAGAGAAAAGAAAGGTTTATGGTAGAGGTATCTGATAGAGCTTAAACCAGTACTGAATCCAGCATTGCAGATGCTATTTTGAGCAGTACATTGTCATTGGATTTAACCATCCAATTGTATTCAGTGGGAATCCTTTTGTGATTGAGCAGTGAGCTCTAGGCTGTTGGCCTTCCTACATGTGTAGGCCCCTATTGTATAAGTAATATTTATTTATATTGGCCAGTGAGTAAATATTGTGGGTCACAAATGCCATCGAGGTTTTTCCCCTACCGGGTTTCCTTGCCAAAAATATCTATGTTATGGTGTGCATTGATGGTTATACTTTTGTTTTTCTTTATTGCATTATTACTTGTTTACTAGTATATTAATTTGGGTTATAAAGTTGCAAACAAGTTTAAATCTTTTGGTTACTGGTTAGACACTGATTCACCCCCCCTCTCAGTGTCTCTAGGACTGATCAAGTATCTAACAATTGGTATCAGAGCCTAGTCCTCTATTTGCAGAAGCCTAACAACTTGAGGAATATTCTGAAACCGATACCGATGGAAAGTTTGAGACAACAGTTGGAAGGAGATCTTGAAGATTTTGATGCAGAAAAATTGAAAAGTATGAAACTGGAAGATGAACTTAGAATTGCTCGAGAATTCATCAAAGCACTTCAAGATAACCTGGTTATAGAAAAGAATAAGAGAAAAGAATTACATGTGCAATTGCAAAATAAAAATGATGAAGAAAAGGAAAATCTAAGAGATATTGCAGAGAAATTAAGACAAGATAACAGTAACATGAAGAATGAGATGCAAGATTTAACCATGAGACTATGCAAGGATATTGAAGATAGAAAGATGAATGAAGAATATTTGGCCAAAAGACTTAATGAAAGATCAAATGAATCTTTACAGCTTAGTTATGAAAATGATATGCTTAAAATAGATTTGATTCACATGCAACATGAAAAAGAGGAACTTATGAGATAAGTTAGCACTTTGGAAGTTAAGTTGGTTACTGCAAATGAATACTAAGAAAAATTCAAGAAGAGTTCAGATAATCTTGATGATTTGCTGAAAAGTGAGAAACTTGATGGAGAAACAATTGGACTTGGATTTGAACATGGAGAAAGTTCTGGGACTGCAAACAATTATGATCACAACAAATCGATAAGGCAACCTAATGCTTATAAATTCAATGGGAAATATTTTAATTTGCAACAAATTTGGTCATAAAGCAAATTGGTGCAGATTTAGGAATAATCATAATACAAACTTACCCACCGGTCAATGTTCGAAATGCAATAAAAATGGTCATAACTTAGACAATTGTAGAATTAATGTGAAATGCTATGTTTGTGGTATATTTGAACATTTATCTAATCAATGCAGAACTCAAACTGGTCAAGGTTATGGAAAATCTATTCAGAGAAACAATGTAACTTGTTATGCATGTAACAAGATTGGGCATATTGAAAATTTTGGTAGAAGTAAGACTATATTGGCAAACATTAAAGGATCTAATGACAAAGGCAAAGAAAAGGTGATTGAAATCAAGCAAGAATTTTCTAAACAATGGATTAGGAAGAGAGATCAGAGAATTGATGAATCTGTCTCTGCACCGACAAAACAGGGTAATCCCGCACCGATGGGATATTCTTCATCTAACTAAGGAGTAATCCCTAGGGGTAAGGCAACTAATTGAATATCATGCATTTACCCTCTGTTGGTGGTAAGAAGTTATAATTCTTCTTTACTGGTAGATATGTGGAGTTTTCACTTCACCGACGAAACATTTATTGCGGTTGTAAGTTAACTTTTTGGTTATAAAGGCACTGTAACTTCTCATTTTGACTTACCAAGTATTCAAGCATTCAAAGAGAGCAAAATTGAGCAAAGGCATTATAAAGGCAAAGCAATAAAGGTCTATTAGAGTATTCAAGGATTTCTCAGTTAAAAGATAAAGGAGGCAATTACTGTTATGGGATCTAATGGTGATGAATTGGTGAAAGACTATTTCAAGAACTTCCAAGCTATAATGAGACAAAGGGAAAGGATTCCCCAAAGAATTATGGATAAATATGATAAACATATATGCTTTGTAGTGAAAAGAGATGAAATTTGGATGGAGGCAATTAGACCCAGAACTATCTGGATTACTGAAATGGGATATGAGGTGGATTCTCACATCTTAGATTCATATGCTAGAATACTCTTAGATGCTCCACCGAAACCATCAGAGGAAATTTTTGGAAATGCAGAAAAAATTGAGAAGGAAGTAGACATGCAAAAGCAAAGGAAGAAAAGAGAGAAACTAATGAAAGATGCTTCTAAGATGGTAAAGGATGTTACAGAGGGATTGATGAATCTTGGTGGTATTCCTGCTAGTGTGAAAGAAAGTCTATCAGAGCAGAAACTGGTAGCTCACATTTCCCCTATGGCTACTTCATCTGATTCTGACACTGATCAGGTAGCTAAATTCAAGAGAGTGGACAGGAAGAAAAGAAAACCCTCACTGACACATGCTCCATCTCCCAAGAAGTCAAGGACACAGAGAAAGAAACAACAGGCTGTAAGAGAGCCTAGTGGTTCGAAGAAGAAAGTGACTCCAAAGAAGAAACTTGAATCTAAGGCACCAGATACTCTTTCACTAGAAGAGTTGATCAATGAAATCACCCAAGATGGTAACCTTGGTAATGTGACTAAATTTTATCATTCTTTCAATGATTCAGATAAGGAAAGCATAGAAGAAAGTATTATTTTGTATCTAGACATATACAAGAAGGTTCTTATTGAAGTTGTAGATGTTCTACCTAATGATTTGTACTTAAGATTAAAAGCAAAGAGAATGTATGTTATGGAGCTTGATGAGAAATTAAAGGTAGAAGCTCTATTAGTTGTGCATCCTGTTAATTCCAAATAGGAAATTGATGATCTAATATCTGAGGCAAATCGAACTGTTTTTGTGAGTGGTCACCAACAAGTTAGTCTTATGGCTAGAAGAGTTAAAGAAATAGCAAATGAAAAAATGGATAAGTGGGATATATTTTTTGTTAAGAGAGAGAAGAAAGAAGAGAAGGGCAGACATAAAGTAGATAAGTATTTTGCTAAGGTATATCAGAAAGTTGATAAAGGTAAAGGGAAATTTGGAAGTGTACCTGATATCACGGTCAAGGATAACCTTCCTCCAATGGCACAGGACACCCCACCAATAACTACAGAGGCACCGACATAAACTGATAGTCAACCTGAAGAGAAGGCAAAGGAAATGAAAAAAGATGACATTAATCCGGAGTCAAACATTCTTTTTACCATGAATTTGGACACTCAGGATTTTAATATTGTGTTGGATAAAGAAACTACAAAGGTAAAGAAAGTTGAAACTACAAATGTTGAGATCTTTAAGTCACCGGTCAACACTGTTGACTCTTAGCAGAATATTGAGATACCAACTGAAGTTAAGAAAATAGAAACCATCCCTGATGATACTCAGCTTAATATTGAGATACTAGTAGAAGTAGAAGCAGAAATAGGAACCAGAACTGGAACAGGGCATGAATAGAGTTATTTGAACTGACAGTCAACAAAGCAAATAGTAAGGATGATAGTAAGGCTGAAAATAAGGTTGAAAACAAAAGTGAGAAAAAGGAAGAAATAGTGAATAAAGAAGAGGTTAATGAAGGAAGCAAGATAGCAGAAGTGGTTAAGGTTAATGTGCAGACATCCAGAGAAGATAAGAAACCAACTGCAGAACCTAGCACTCCACCTAGCACTTCCACCATGGATTATAGACCAACAAATGTTACTGTAATACCCTAAAAAATGGCCATCAAAACCATGAGCCCTTAATCTCGACAACATCACCAAGGTCCTAACCAAAGACATTTAAAATAAATCTTGAGCACACAATTAATTCTTTAATCATCAAATGTCACATGGCAAATTAATCACTCAATATTAATTAAATATTTATTTAATTAATTAATCATTCAAAGTAAATCCTTTTTAAAACAATTATCTTATTTATTTTATTAAATATCCTAGCATATTTAATTAAATAAATCAATTTGCCATCAAATCTTTAAAAAAGGAAATAAATCAAAAAAGGAACTAATTGACCACAAAAGAATTAAAAATTGAGAAAAGAAATCAATTGGAGATAATCTTGAAAAACAAATTAAAAGTTGATGAATAATCTCAAAGAAAGCAATTAAAACAATTAAATATTAAAATTGAATGAAATAGAGAATAAATCAGTTTTTCCCTGATTTTATCTTAATTTTAGTTCAATTTCCTTTAAAACTGAGAAAAGCATCCAATCGCATCAATTCACCTGGATTGTGCTTCCTCTTGGAAAATCTTGACCGCTCATCATCATTTGATCTCAGCCTTTGGTTTCTTTCTGAATTTTCTATAAACTCAGGCTCTCATCTCTCATTAAAGGATCCTGGAGAATATATTGTTATTATGTTGTTTTTGCTCTAGGTTCATTAAGAGTTTGCATTGAGATATTTCATATTAGTTATTTCATACATATTTAGATCATTTATCTCATTTATTGCTTAAATCATGTTAGATTAATCTTTCATTCATCTAGCTTAATTCATGCTCATATAGATTTAAAAATCCTTTGTTTAGGTGTTGTCTAGTCACTGGATAGCTTAGCAATTTGAGAGCAATCTAAACTTGCATCTACTAGAAGGCAATTGGTTGATTTGTTATGGTTTTATTATTCATATTTATATGTATCTAACCATGCATGTAATGACTTAATTGAAGTGGTGTGTATTCCAGATACAGATACAGGTCCACTTTTCAGACACACAGTTATAGATGTACTTTTTAATTTAATAAAGAAGATCACATAATGCAATGCCTTAGCATTTAAGGCCATTGATGATACCTTGCCAATTTTGTAGAGGATTGCACCGATATGTAAATTTGATCACATTGTTGGGTATGTGAGTAAATTGGACACATTGTCCAAATTTATTTCTTCTAATATTCAAACTGTGGATAAAATAAATGAAGAGACCGTTAAGGAAATAGTGAATAAGGAGAAAAATGAATTCTTTGACAGGACAATTAATGAATGTACTAGACAGATTGATTCTTTGTTACCGACACTAAATTCCACCATTTTGGAATACAAATAGTTATACAGGGAAGCATGTAAACCTCACCATCTAACTGAGGATATTGATGAGGAAATAAGGAAAACACAAAAGGAAATTGATGATATAGTGTTGGCATTATGTGAACCGGTATGAGGACATAATGATATTGTATGTTGTCATTGATGTCAATATGTGATATGATGTGAATCGGCATATATGATATGTGAGAAGAGAGAACCGACATATGTGTGAATCGGCATATATGCCAAATTGAAGCGATATATTTGTTCAAGGTGAACCAACATGTCAAGGTGAACCGACATGTAGTTATGGGAACTGACACATGGAAGCATTGTATGACTACCGGTTGGTAGGTAGTTTCCACTTCAGGATTTCTGGTTGAAGTACCTCAAGCCTCTGTGACTCAATCGATGATCTTTGTGTGATGAATTAGCAGTATAACAGAGAATAGATCATGCTGCCAGATAAGCCCTATGTGCATGAAGGATCTTGCATGAAGAAGACTATCCCTATCCACCTTGGAAATGTGCGAAGTTTGTCAAACGGTGATAACGCGTGATGGGTTATCAGCCGCCATGAAATTGGTGGATAATGGACGATGGAGAATGTCTTGAGATCGATTCAAGATTGTTTCATTTAATGCAGTATGATACAATGGTTAGGATTGAACCATTTGAATTGCTTAACCTAACAGGTTTAGGGTTTAGGGTTTTTGCTACCGACCTGTCTGTTTCCTATAAGGTCGATGTTGTGTTTCTTTCTAAAGTTGTTGGCAAAAGTTGTATGTGTGTATCCAAGGGAAGTGATATGTGATTCTTGCCAGACCAAAGGAGAGAAGAGATACCTACAAAGTGAATGTGCAGAAGGTGAAGAGGAGCCAAAATGGATCTGCATTAGCATTGAGTGTTGTTACCAGATCATTGTAATTCCTGTTGATCTTTAACCACTTCAACAGTTGTGAAATCCCTTAACAGGGTAGCCTTAATCGGCTTGATACAAATCCTTTAACAGGGTAACTCGAAGTTATTGAGTTCTGGGAAGCTATAGAGCTCTAGAGATCCTTTAGCTATTGAGTTCTTGAAATCCTCTAACAAGGTAACCCTAACTGGGTTTAACCCTTAACCGGGTATTATAGCCACCTTCACTTAACCGGGTGATCCCTAACAGGATCAGTTCCTAGCAGAACCTATTGTAATGTCTTTAAATGGACAAGGCTCCTAAAAGAGCGAACTTCTAAAGAGTTCAAAAAGCAGCTTGTGGGTATTCATCCCCACCGTGGTTTTTCCCAGTTGGGTTTCCACATGAAAAATATGTGTGTCATGTGTGATGCTTTTATCTTGTGATGCTTTGTTATTACCTATTAAGCATATCATGGTTCTGTGTTTTATACATGTCTATAAAACATATTGAACTAACTATTGTGAAGATCTGATGATAGTTTACCTATTCATGCATGAGGGTGTAATGGTACTATAGTATTGAGCTAAGAGGAAGGCTAAGTGAGTAACCGGTTTATGATTATTTTAGATGTTCTGGGTCTTACCGGTTGCACTCTATTTCAACCACTATCACTGCTTGCCAGTCATTTGGAGTATTTGCTGTCAAACCAGTTTTGGACTATATTTTGTCTTTACTAATTCACCCCCCCCCTCTCAGTACCAATTTTGTACTATTCGTTCATCATTGAGTTATCAATTGGTATAAGAGCGCTCTAGGTCCTCTATGTTGTAATCTTACCCACTTGAGGTAAAGATCCCAATCAAATGATGAAGAGGGAAGGTCCAAAGCTTAACAGGGAAAATTTCAGTATATGGAAAGATAGGATGAAGATATTCATCAGAAGCATGGGTGCTCAACACTGGAGTTATGTTGAGAATGTCTATGTTGTCCCTACCGGTGCTCTCATCGATGACCGAAAGAGAGAGATACAAGAAAATGGGCAAGTCATGGAAGCCCTTATTAGTAGTCTATCTGACATTGAGTTTATTGATGTTCAGGACAAGGAAAATCCCAAAGAGGTATGGGATGCTCTTGAAAGTATCTATGGTGGTGATGAACATGTAAAACAGGCTAAGGAAGAAAGCTTGAGAGGGAAGTTTGAAGATATGCAGATGGTTGAAGGTGAGACCATCCAGCAGTATGGAATAAGAATCAAAACAGTTGTTGGAGAAATCAAGAGTGCAGGTGGTAAAATAGAAGATTCCACTATGGTAAGCAAAGTCCTGAGATCCCTATTGCCGGTCTATGCAATAAGGATTGCTGCTATTTAGGAGCTGAGATTAATAGACAAGACTAAGGTATCCTTGGACTCCATCATAGCCAAGTTGATAGCCTATGAGGTAAATAGTTTTGATGGCAGTGTTCAAAAGACTAAATCAACTTTTAAAGCCTCTGCTATACCACCCAGAAAAGGAAAGGAAGCTAGCACCAGTGGTGAACCTAGATAGAGCAGAGAAATGGATGATGAGGAGATTCTGATGGAATTTGAAGCTCTCCTTCCCAGGAAGCTTCCTAAAGGAACCGGTAAATACAAAGGTAAGCTACATTTGAAATGCTTTACTTGTAACCGGATAGGACATATTGCTATAAACTGTCCTAATGGCTACAACAAGGACAAACCAGAAAGGTTCAGGAAATTCAAAGGAGGAAACCAGAGAAACTATTTTGTGGTAGTTGATGAAGGTGTCACAGATGAAGAATCAGAGGATGAAGAAAATGAAGATATTGTGTTTGTTGTTGTCAAAGAAGATGTGTCAGACAAGAAGGTTCTTGTCTCCCGGTTTGATAATTCCAATGAGTGGATCATTGACAGTGGTTGTTCTCACCATATGAGTGGTGACCAGAGCAAGTTTCTATCCTTGGAGGAGTATGATGGTGGTGTGGTTCACTTTGGCAATGATGCACCATGCATGGTTAAAGGAAGAGGGTCCATCTCTCTGAATGGAAAGAGAAATGCTGACAATGTGTACTGTGTTGATGGTCTTAGACACAACCTTCTAAGTGTTGCCCAGTTGAATGACAGTGGCCTCACTCTGGAATTCAAGAATGGAGTTTGCAGAATCAAAGGAAAAGATGGTGAATTGGTGGCCACTGGCATGCAGACCAAAGGTAACCTATTTCATCTTAATCCAAACATAAGTACATGTCTTATGACTAAGTTTGATGATAGTTGGATATGGCATGAGACTCTGCCATGTAAACTTTGATAACATTGTGAAGGCTAGTAAGATCAAGGCAGTTAGAGGGTTGTCGGTGCTAAGTAAACCAGATAATACCTTGTGTAGAGAATGTCAATTGGGTAAAATGTCTTCCTTAACCTTTAAAGGTAAATCTTTAACTACTGACAACTTGCTTGATCTTGTGCATACTGATTTGTGTGGTCCTATGAAAACTAGAAGTGTGCAGGGTGATAGGTACTTCATGATTCTCACTGATGACTACTCAATAATGATGTGGGTCACATTCTTGAAAGACAAGTCTGAAGCCTTTGTGAAGTTCAAAGTTTTCAGAGCATTAGTGGAGAAGGAAAGTGATAAAAGGATCAAGTGTCTCAGAACTGATCAAGCAAGGGAATTCACTTCTAGTGAATTCAACAAGTATTGTGAAGAATTTGGCAACAAGAGGCAACTATCTGCCCCCCCGGACTCCATAGCAAAATGGCCTAGCAGAGTGGAATAACTAGACTATGGTTGAAGCAGCTAGAACCATGTTTATTCAAGGAAAGGTAGCTCACACCTTTTGGAGAGAAGTGGTGAGCACTGCAGTCTACACAATGAACCGGGTACTCATCAAGAAAGGTAAGGACAAAACTCCTTATGAGTATTGGACCGGTAAGACACCTGTTATTAGCTACTTTAGGGTATTTGGTAGCAAATGTTACATCAAGAGGAGTGAACATCAGGGCAAATTTGAAGATAAATGCGACGAGGGAATATTCCTAGGATATTCCACCAAGAGTAAAGCTCTCAAGTGTTACAACAATAGGACTCAGAGAATTATGGAAAGTATCAATGTAAAAGTTGATGAATCCTTTGAGAAAACTAAGGAAACTGATAGTGAACAAGTTGTAAATGAACCAGTTGCAACCTTCTGGGAACCGATTGTCAGTCAACCAAGTACCAGTAATAGTATTCCTGAACTGGTGAATGCTAATACAGATGAAGATGAGGATGAAGAGAAAAAGCAAGAAGAACTAGTCAAGACCATTCCTCAGTATGTCAAGCTAAATCATGATCCTAAGTAGATCATAGGAGATAAGGATGCAGGAATCCTTACAAGAAGAAAAATCAGAGAAAAATCATGTATGATCTCTGAATTTGAGCCTAAATCATTCAAAGAGGCTCATAAAGATGAAGACTGGATCAAGGCAATGGAAGAGGAACTTGACCAGATAGAGAAAAATGGTACATGGTCCTTGGTACCCAGAACAAAGCATAAAAATGTCATTGGCACCAAATGGGTGTTCAGAAATAAGCTGAATGAGGATGGCGCAGTGATTAAGAATAAAGCCAGATTGGTGTGCAAAGGATATGCTCAAGAAGAAGGAGAAGAATATGGAGAAACCTTTGCTCCTGTAGCTAGATTGGAAGGAGTTCATATGCTTCTTGCATATGCAGCTTTTAAAGTCTTCAAAGTATATGAAATGGATGTAAAATCTGCATTCCCAAATGGTGTACTTGAAGAGGAGGTGTATATTGAGCAACCAGATGGGTTTGCCCTATCGGAAGATAGTGACATGGTATGTAGGCTACATAAAGCCTTATATGGTCTAAAGAAAGCACCTAGGGTATGGTATGAGTGCCTACATTCCCATCTTGTGAAGATTGGATTTGAGAGAACAAGTGAAGATAGCAATATATACTTGAAGTCTAAAGGAGATCAGATCCTGATCTGTGAGGTTTTTGTTGATGACATTGTCTTTGGTGGAGATGACAAGATGAGTCATGAGTTTGCTGATGAGATGAGGAAAGAATTTGAGATGTCACTCATAGGGGAGATTAAGTTCTTCATTGGATTACAGATCCAGCAGATGAAAGATGGAAACTTTATCACTCAGTCCAAATTGTCAAAAGAGGATGATTCCGCACTGGTTGATGAGAAGGAATACCGATCAATGATTCGTAAGTTGTATTATGTAGTGCATAGCAGACCGGATATTGCACATGCAGTTGGCCTTACTTTAAGGTTCCAGAAAAGTCCAAGAGAATCCCACTTGGTTGCAGTCAAGCGGATTCTTATGTATCTGAAGGGAACAGTTGACTATGGATTGTGGTACCCATACATCAATGATTTCATTCTGAAAGTATTCATAGATGTTGATTGGGTAGGTAATGTGGATGACCAAAAAAGCACAACCGGTGGTGCATTCTTTCTCGGTGGTAGACTGGTCTCATGGATGAGTAAAAAGCAGAGTTGTATCTCTCAGTCTATAGCGGAAGCGGAGTTTGTTGCAGCTTTCATGAACTGCACTTAGACAATCTGGATGAAGCATGTTTTAAATGGCTTCAAAATCCCTATATCTAAACCGGTAAGTATATTCTGTGATAACACAAGTGCTATCAATGATTCAAAGAATCCGATTTTACATTTTAGAACCAAGCATTTTGAGCTTAAGTATCATTTCTTGAGGGAAAAGGTTCAGAATAAAGAGATTGCACTGGAACATGTTTCCAGTAAGGAGCAGTTAGCAGACATATTCACCAAGCCTCTCCCAAAGACTATATTTGTGCATTTAAGAGGTGAATTGGGGGTACTGCCCCTTCAGGAGGTGAACTAAAAGTATTTGTTCCACATCAATCAGGTATTGCATAGTCAATTTTTTGTTGATTGATGTGTTGAAGGATGCTACTCCTCAGGGGGAGCAGCATAATGGAATAGGGATGCTTGTGCCTCTACTTTGGCATTGTTGTCAAAGGGGGAGAAGGAGTGAAGTGGAAAAGATATCTGCAAAAAATGGGGGAGAAAATGTGAAGTGGAGAGATATCTTTGTATATTGCCATCAATGCCAAAGGGGGAGATTGTTGGCATTATGTGAACCGGTATGAGGACATAATGATATTGTATGTTGTCATTGATGTCAATATGTGATATAATGTGAACCAGCATATGTGATATGTGAGAAGAGAGAATCGGCATATGTGTGAACCAGCATATATGCCAAAGTGAAGCGGTATATTTGTTCAAGGTGAACCGGCATGTCAAGGTGAACTGGCATGTAGTTATGGGAACCGACACATGGAAGCATTGTATGACTACCGGTTGGTAGGTAGTTTTCACTTTAGGATTTCTAGTTGAAGTACCTCAACCCTATGTGACTCAATCGGTGATCTTTTTGTGATGAGTTAGCAGTATAACAGAGAATAGATCGTGTTGCTACGTAAGCCCTATGTGAAGTTTTTCAAATGGTGATAACGCGTGATGGGTTATCAGCTGCCATGAAATCGATGGAGAATGTCTTGAGATTGATTCAAGATTGTTGCATTTAATGCAGTATGATTCAATGGTCAGGATTGAACCATTTGTATTCCTTAACCTAACAAGTTTAGGGTTTAGGATTTTTGCTACCGACCTATCTGTTTCCTATAAGGTTGATGTTGTGTTTCTTTCTAAAGTTATTGGCAAAAGTTGTATGTGTGTATCCAAGGGAAGTGATACGTGATTCTTTCCAGACCAAAGGAGAGAAGAGATACCTGCAAAGTGAATGTGCAGAAGGTGAAGAGGAGCCAAAACGGATCTGCATTAGCATTGAGTGTTGTTACCAGATCATTGTAATTCTTGTTGATCTTTAACCACTTCAATAGTTGTGAAATCCCTTAACAAGGTAGCCTTAACCGGCTTGATACAAATCCTTTAACAGGGTAACTCGAAGTTATTGAGTTCTGGGAAGATATAGATCTCTGGAGATCCTTTAGCTATTGAGTTCTTGAAATCCTCTAACAAGGTAACCCTAACCATGTTTAACCCTTAACCGGGTATTATAGCCATCCCTTAACCAGGTGATCCCTAACAGGATCAGTTCCTAGCAGAACCTATTGTAATGTCTTTAATCGGACAAGGCTCCTAACAGAGTGGACTTCTAAAGAGTTCAAAAAGTAGCTTGTGGGTATTCATCCCCACCGTGGTTTTTCCCAGTTGGGTTTCCATGTGAAAAATGTGTGTGTCATTTGTGATGCTTTTATCTTGTGATGCTTTGTTATTACCTGTTAAGCATATGATGGTTCTGTGTTTTATGCCTATCTATAAAACATATTGAACTAACTATTGTGAAGATCTGATGATAGTTTACCTATTCATGCATGAGGGTGTAATGGTTCTATAGTATTGAGCTAAGAGGAAGGCTAAGTGAGTAATCGGTTTATGATTGTTTTAGTTGTTCTGGGTCTTACTGGTTGCACTCTGTTTCAACCAGTGTCACTGCTTGCTAGTCATTTGGAGTATTTGCTATCAAACCGGTTTTGGACTATATTTTTTCTATATTGATTCATCCCCCCCCTCTCAGTACCGATTTGGTACTATTCATTCATCATTGAGTTATCATATAGCTGATAATATGTTAGGTTCTTTAGAACTTACTTCAATTTTGGATCAAAAAATGGCAACCTATGAAGAGAAGATTGAGAAATTAGAAAGAGAGAAAGCAAGGCTAAGAATGAAAACCCGGGAGTTGAAGAACAAACTTGGTCCTAGATTGGACAACTTATTAACACACCAGAATGAGTTGTGTAAGGCATCTATTCAAGGTAATAGATCACCGGAGCAACATATGCATTACCTGACTAGGATGATCCAACAAACTGAGACCATAATTTTTGACAGTACTAAGTTTTTGCAAGGTCTTAACTTAGTTTTGGCAGACATTTTTTAGGTTGTACATAACTGGTTACAGGTTTCTAGGTAAATTTTGAATTCTTTGATTCTTTTGACATCCTTTGGCATTGATATCAAAGTGGGAGTAGCGGTGTATGATAAAAATGTACAGAAGGAGATCATTTACTTAGGGGGAGCACATTCAATTTTTGGACTTTAATTTTGGATATCAGGTTTTGGATTTTTCTCATGAGTGTTGTCATCAATGCCAAAGGGGGAGATTGTTGGCATTATACACTCAGAGGAGAATGGTTGATGTTTTCATTGATTGGTAACATGGTTCACAGGTTACACCAACAAACATATATCATCTACCGACACCGATAGGCACTACAAGTTTATTTACACCGGCATCCAGTCTACACCGACAATAGATCACACCCACACTCTAAGCCGATATGGAAATAATATTGTTTTGTATTGTAATTTTATTTTTATAACCAAAATGATGTATTGTAAAGACTCATATATGTATGAGATCTTGTAGGTCATTTTGCAAGGTAATTAGGATTTGAATGTAAGCGGTATATGAGAGTGAATAAATGCATATGCATTACGATGTAATTATTTTATGAGCGAATAAGAGCAGAGAAGAGCAAAGCAAGGTTTATGGTAGAGGTATCTGACAGAGCTTAAACCGGTACTAAATCCAACATTGTAGATGCTATTTTGAGGAGTACATTGTCATCGGATTTAACCATCCAATTGTAGTTAGTGGGACTCCTTTTTGTGATTGAGAAGTGAGCTCTAGGCTATTGGCCTTCCTGCATGTGCAAGCCCTTATTATATAAGTAATATTTATTCATATTGGCCAGTGAGTAAATATTGTGGGTCACAAATACCACCGAGGTTTTTCCCCTACCGAGTTTCCTCGCCAAAAATATCTATGTTATGGTGTGCATTGATGGTTATACTTTTGTTTTTCTTATTGCATTATTACTTGTTTACTGGTATATTAATTTGGGTTATAAAGTTGCAAAAAAGTTTAAATCTTTTGGTTACCGGTTAGACACTGATTCACCCCCCCCCCCACCCCTCTCAGTGTCTCTGGGACTAGTCAAGTATCTAACAAAGTGTCAAGGAGCATTGCTCATGAGAGGGAAAGTGTCCAAGGGGGGAGACATGTGGCAAAAGTGCCATGTGTCTCAAGGGGAGAATATCCACACCATAGGAGGTTAAGATAAAGAAGTTAGAATGTGCAAGATAGGATAGGGTTAGTCTAAGGGATGGTTAGGTTAGGTGGTTAGAAGTTAAGAGGCATGTGGGGAATTTGAATTTAAAAATTAAAATAATAGGAAAAGGATAATTAACTTTCAACAACTCATAAATTGATTTGTTATAATTAATTAGGGGATTAGAAGAAATTAACTTAATGGGGGGATTAATCAATTTAGATTAATTAATCAAAGTGGACTATTGAAATGAACCTATTAAATAAATCTTTGGATTTATTAATAAGTAGATGAATGGGAGAATTTGATCGAATTGCTAATGAATTCAATTAAATTGGGAAAGGGGATTAATTAAATAATTACTTATTCAATTAATTATCTTCAGACCATTTTTAGGTGTATACAGTTTCAGTTTTCTAGACTTGAAAGCAATCACTTTTCCTTCTTGAATTAACACTACTCCTACACCTTAACCTGAGGCATCTGTGATCACTGTGAAGTGTCCACTAGGATCTGGTATAGCTAAGACTGGTGTTGTTGTCAATTTCTACTTCAAGAGCTAAAATGACTCTTCGTACTTCTCAGTCCCCTCAAATTTATTTCCCTTCTTCTGAAGAGAAGTAATAGGTGTTGCTATTCTAAAAAAACCTTCCACATACTTCCTGTAGTATCTTGCAAGACCCATAAAACTTCTGACCTATCTAACACTTTGAGGTGTTGGCCAATCTATAATTGCCTCTATCTTAGTAGGATCAACTGAAATTCCTTCAGCAGATATAACATGACCTAAATAGTGCACCTTTTCTTAAAATAAAGCACACTTTGAAAACTTTCCAAAAAGCTTTTGATCCCTTAGCCATTACAAAACTATCCTTAAGTCCTTCTTGTGTTCCTCTTCATTCTTGGAATAGATTAATATGTCATCAATGAATATAAGCACAAAATCATCTAGATAATCTCCAAAAATGATGTTCATAAGGTTCATGAATGTTGTTGGGGCATTGGTTAGACCAAAAGGTACTATTGTGAACTCAAAGTGTCCATACTGAGTTCGAAATGTTGTCTTACAAATATCCTCATCCTTAATCCTCAACTGGTGGTAACCTGATCGAAGATCAATCTTAGAAAATACTGTAGCACCTTTCATTTGATCAAATAACTCATCTATCTTAGGAAAAGGATATCTTTCTTTTATGGTTACCTTGTTTAGCATCCTGTAATCAATACATAATCTCAAGGTACCATCCTTCTTCTCCATGAAGATTACTGGTGCATCCCATAGTGATACACTAGGTCTTATGAAACCTTGCCTAAGAAACTCTTGTAATTGAGTCTTAAGATCATACAATTCTGTGGTAGTCATTCTATATGGAGCCTTGGATTGTGGCTCGGTTCTAGGTAAGAGTTCTATAGAGAAATCAAACTCCCTTTTTGGTGGTAACTTAGTAAGGTCTTCTGGAAAAATATCCAAGAACTCTCTAAGAATTGGATAATCCTTAGGGCTTTTCTTGGCAATATCCAATTCACTTACAATGATGAAAAAAATAGAACATCCCTTCCTTTGGGATTTCTTAAGTTGCATAGTTGAGATGTGTCTTAGTTCAAGAGGCTTTTGAGACCCAAGAATTTCAACTGGATTTCCAAAATCATCTATACAACTAAAAACCTTATCCTCATAGTTTACTACAACTTTATGCTCAGTTAACCATTTGATACCTAAGATCACATCATATGATCCTAATGGTGCCTGAGTTTGGAAACTAGGAAGCTCTAAGTCACTGCAAAATAGACATGAATCTACCCTCTTCTCTGCTCAATTTCCTTATTGGACCATCAATGCATTTGACATATAACCAGGTCTAATAGATAATATAGAAACTACTTTAGGATCAATAAAGAATTCAGTAGCTCTTGTATCTATCAAAATAGAAACTAATTGACCCTAAAGCTTACTCGTCATCTGGATAGGTGAAGCCTAAAAATCAGCCTGACGGTTGTCAGCCACTACATGAATATGATGTTGTGAAGATCCTTGCTGATTTCATCCTCTTTGATAAGTGGTATGTTTAGGAAAATTTGAAGCATAATTATTTCCCCCATAGTTATAACATCCATCTCTAGGTCCTGGGTGTCCACCAGATCTATTCCTGTCAATGTTCTGCCTAGTATTCGGATTAGTGAATTTGGTGTTATTGTTCACTTTCTTATTTCCACCCTAGTTCACTCCTCCTCTCTCTAGAGTATTTGGTCCTCTTTTAAGATTCCCTATTTGTCGGTTTCCTTTTTGTTGATCATTGTTTTGAAAATTCCTATTCCCAAAACCTGGTTTGGTATTCACATTCTTTCGGACATTTTCCAACTACTACAGCTTCTATTCCTGTTTAGTTGCTTTCTCAAAAACTTCATCCATAGTAAATGGATTATGAATTTCCACTTCTTCTCCAATGTGAGTCCTCAAACCCAAGATGAACTTCCAAATATGGAATTGTTCATCCATCTAGTACTGTGGAACATACTGTTGGCATTATGTGAACCGGTATGAGGGCGTGATGACACTGTATGTTGTCATTGATGTCAATATGCTGAAAAAGAGAGAACCGGTATAACATTGTGAACCAGTATATGTGCCAAAATGAAGTGGTGTGTTTGTTCAAGGTGAACCGGCATGTTGATATGGGAACCGATACATGGAAGCTTTGTATGACTAACCGATTGGTAGTCTCAACTTCAGGGTTTTCGATTGAAGTGCTTCAAGCCTATGTGACTCAACCGGTAACTTTGTGTGATGAGTTAGCATTGTAATGAAGAATAGATCATGTTGCCATGTCAGCCTTGTGCGTGTGAAGGATCTTTCATGAAGGAGATTGTTCCTATCTACCTTGAGAATGTGCAAAGTCTGTAAACAGTGAAAACGCATGATGGGTTATCAGCCGCCATGAAAGTGGTAGAAAACGAATGATGGAGAATGTCTTGAGATCGGTTCAAGACTATTGCATTTAATGCAATGTGCTTAATGACTAGGATTGAACCATTTGAATTGCTTAACCTAACAGGTTTAGGGTTTATGCTACCGACCTATCTATTTCCAATAAGGTCGATGTTGTGTTTCTTTCTGAGGTTGTTGGCAAAAGTTGTGTGTGTGTAACCAAGTGAAGAGATACATGATTCTTGCCAGACCAGAGGAGAGAAGTGATACCTATAGAGTGTAAGTGCAGAAGGTGAAGAGGAGCTAAAGCAGATCTACATTGGCATTGAGTGTTGTTACCAAATCATTGTAGTACCTGATGATCTCTAACCACTTCAACAGTTGGGAAATCCCTTAATAGGGTAACTTTAACCGGCTTACTGTAAATCCTTTGACAAGGTGACTCAAAACCGTTGAGTTTTGAAATCCTCTAAAAAGGTAACCTTTAACAGGGTTTAACCCTTAACCAGGTATTCTAGCCATCCCTTAACCGGGTGATCCCTAATAGGATTGGTTCCTAACAAAACCTATTGTATCAGTCTTTAACCAGACAAGGCTCCTAACAAAGAAGACTTCTAAAGAGTTCAAAAATAGCTTGTGGGTATTCATCCCCATTGTGGTTTTTCCCAGATGGGTTTCCATGTGAAAAATCTATGTGTCATGTGTGGTGTTATTCATGTGATGGTTTAAGTGATTTGTGTCTAAAGTTAAATCATGTTGATCTAGCTATTTATATATTTTTGATGATAAGATTACCTGTTCATGCACTAGGGTGAAATGGAAATGAAGTATTAGATTGTATGAAAAGATAAGTGTCAACCAGTTTATGCTTGTCTCAGTTATTCTAGGTTTTGCCTATTGTACTCTGTTTAAGACCGGTGTTACTGTTTGTCTGCCAAAGCACAGTGTCCGCTGACAAACCGGTTTTAGGAATTTGTTTTTGTTTGTACTGATTCACCCCCCCTCTCAGTACCGATTTGGTACTATCTTTTCATCATTGAGTTATCAATTGGTATCAGAGCATCCTCCAGGTCCTCTATGTTATAAGCTTAACCACTTGAGGAAAAGATCCCAGTCTAATGATGAAGAGGGAAGGTCCAAAGTTCAACAGAGATAATTTCAATATATGGAAAGAGAGAATGAAGATATACATCAAAAGCATGGGTGCTCAACACTGGAGCTATGATGAGAATGCTTATGTTTCCCCTACCGGTACTCTCACTGATGACCAAAAGAAAGAGATGTAGGAGAATGGGCAAGACATGGAAGCCCTAATTAGTAGTTTATCTGACATTGAGTTTATTGATGTCTAAGATAAAGTAAATCCCAAAGAAGTATGGGATACTGTTGAAAATATCTATGGCGGTGATGAGGATGTAAAACAAGCTAAGGAAGAAAGCCTTAGAGGGAAGTTTGAAGACATGTGGATGGTTGAAGGTGAGACAGTTCAATAGTATGGAATAAGAATCAAAACTATTGTCGGAGATATCAAGAGTGCAGGTGGTAAAATGGAAGATTCCATTGTGGTAAGCAAAGTTTTGATATCCTTATTACTGGTCTATGCAATAAGGGTTGCTGCTATTCAGGAGTTGAGATCAATAGACAAGACTAAGGTATCCCTAGAATCCATCATTGCAAAGTTGATAGCCTATGAGCTAAATAGTTTTGATGGTTGTGTTCAAAAGACTAAATCAGCTTTTAAAGCTTCTACTGTACCATCCAAAAAAGGAAAAGAAGCAAGCACCAGTGGTGAACCAAGATAGAGAAGAGAAATGGATGATGAGGAGATTCTGATGGAATTTGAAGCTCTTCTTGCCAGGAAACTTCCTAAAGGAACCAGTAAACATAGAGGTAAGCTCCCTTTGAAATGCATTTCTTGTAACCAGATAGGACATATTGTTGTAAACAGTCCTAATGGTGACAACAAGGACAAATTGAAAAGGTTCAAGAAATTCAAAGGAGGAAATCGAAGAAACTATTTTGTGGCAGTTGATGAAGGTGTCACAGATGAGGAATTAGAAGATGAAAATGAAGATATTGTGTTTGTTTCTATCAAGGAAGATGTGTCAGACAAGAAGGCTCTTGTCTCCCACTTTGATAATTCCAATGAGTAGATTATTAATAGTGGTTGTTCTCACCATATGACTAGTGATCAGAGAAAGATTTTATGCTTGGAAGAGTATGATGGTGGTGTGGTTCACTTTGGTAATGATGCACCATGTATGGTCAAAGGAAGAGGGTCAATCTCTCTAAATGGAAAGAGTAGTGTTGACAATGTGTATTGGGTTGATGGTCTCAGACACAACCTTTTGAGTGTTGCCCAGCTGAATGATAGTGGTCTCACTCTAGAATTCAAGAATGGAGTGTGCAGAATCAAAGAAAAGAATGGTGAATTGGTGGCCACCGACATGCAGACCAAAGGTAGCCTATTTCAGCTGAATGCAAATATCAGCACATGTCTTATGGCCAAGTTCGATGACAGCTGGATATGGCATAGGAGACTCTGCCATGTAAACTTTGATAACATTGTGAAGTCCAGTAAGATCAAGGTAGTTAGAGGGTTGCTAGTGCTAAGCAAACCAAAAAATACCTTGCACAGAGAGTGTCAACTAGGGAAAATGTCTTCCTCAACCTTTAAAGGTAAACCTTTCACTGCTGAAAATTTACTTGATCTTGTGCATACTGATTTCTGTGGTCCTATGAAAATTAGGAGTGTGTAGGGTGATAGGTACTTCATGATTCTCACTGATGACTACTCAAGAATGATGTGGGTCACATTCTTGAAAGATAAGTCTAAAGCTTTTGGAAAGTTCAAAGCTTTCAGAGAATTAGTGGAGAAGGAAAGCAGTAAGAGGATCAAGTGCCTTAGAACTGATCAAGGAGGGGAATTCACTTCCGGTGAATTAAACAAGTATAGTGAAGAAAATGGCATCAAGAGACAACTGTCTGCCCCCCAGACTCCACAATAGAATGGCCTAGTAGAGAGGAATAATCAGACTGTGGTTGAAGCAAGAAGAACAATGTTGATTCAAGGAAAGGTTGATGACACCTTTTGGAGAGAAGCGGTGAGCACTGGAGTCTACACAATGAACCGGGTACTCATCAAGAAAGGTAAGGATAAAACTCCTTATGAGTATTAGACTAGTAAAACACTTGTGGTTAGATACTTTAGAGTGTTTGGTAGCAAATGTTACATCAAGAGGAGCAAACACTAGAGAAAATTTGATGCGAAATGTGATGAGGGAATATTCCTAGGGTATTCCACCAAGAGCAAAGTTCACAAGTGTTTCAATAATAGAACTCAGAGAATTATTGAAAGCATCAATGTGAGAGTTGATGAAACCTCTAAGAAAACTGAGGAAACTGATAGTGAGCAAGCAGTAAATGAACCGGTTGTAACCTTCTGGGAACTAGTTGCCAGTCAACCAAGTACCAGTAACAGTGTTACTACACCAGTAGATGTAGATGCTGATACTGATGGAGATGAGGATGAAGAAGAAAAGAAAGAGGAATCTGTTAAGACCATTCCTTGGTATGTCAAGCTGAATCATGATTCTAGGAAGATCATAGGAGATAAGGATACAGTAATCCTTACAAGAAGAAAGGTCAAAGAAAACTCATTTATGATCTCTGAATTTGAGCCAAAATCATTCAAAGAGGCACATAAAGATGAAGGCTAGATCAAGGCAATGGAAGAGGAACTTGACCAGATAGGGAAAAATGGTACATGGTCCTTGGTACCCAGACCGGAACATAAAATTGTCATCGGTACCAAATGGGTTTTCAGAAATAAGCTAAATGAGCATGGTAGAGTGATTAGAAACAAAGCCAGACTGGTGTGTAAAGGATATGCCCAAGAAGAAGGAGAAGACTATGGAGAAACCTTTGCTCATGTAGCCAGATTGGAAGGAATTTGTATTCTTCTTGCATATGCAGCTTTTAAAGGATTCAAAGTATATCAAATGGATGTAAAATCTACATTCCTAAATGGTGTACTTGAAGAGGAGTTGTATATAGAGCAACAAAATGGGTTTTCCCTATTTGAAGATAGTGACATGGTGTGTAGGCTACATAAAGCCTTATATGGTCTAAAGCAGACACCTAGAGCATGGTATGAATGCCTACACTCCCATCTTATGAAGATTGGATTTGAGAGAACAAGCGAAGATAGCAATATCTACTTGAAATCTGAAGAAGATCAGATCCTAATCTGTGAGGTATTTGTTGATGACATTATCTTTGGTGGAGATGACAAGATGAGCCATGAGTTTGTAGATGAGATGAAGAAAGAGTTTGAGATGTCACTCATAAGGGAGATTAAGCTCTTCATTGGATTGCAGATTCAGCAGATGAAAGATGGAATCTTTATTACTCAGTCCAAGTATGTCAAAGAGGTGTTAAAGACCTTTGGCATGGAAGATAGAAAACCGGTTGGTACACCGATGGTGACCAGTTGTAAACTATCCAAAGAGGATGACTCAGCATTGGTTAATGAGAAGGAATACCGATCAATGATTGGTAAGCTACATTATGTAGTGTATAGCAGACCAGATATTTCACATGCAGTAGGCATTACTGCAAGGTTCCAGAAAAGTCCAAGAGAATCCCACTGTTGGCATTATGTGAACTAGCATGAAGACATAATGATATTGTATGTTGTCATTGATGTCAATATGTGACATGATGTGAAACGGCACATGTGATAGGTGAGAAGAGAGAACCGACATATCTATGAACCGGTATATATGCCAAAGTGATGTGGCACATTTGTTCCAGATGAACCGGCATATAGTTATGGGAACCGGCACATGGAAGCATTGTGTGACTACTGGTTGATAGGTAGTTTCTACTTTAGGATTTCCAGTTGGAGTACCTCAAGCCTGTGTGACTCAATCTGTGATCTTTGATGAGTTAGCAATATAATGGAGAATAGATCGTGTTGCCACGTAAGCCCTGTGTGCGTGAAGGATCTTGCATGAAGAAGACTATTCCTATCTACCTCGAGAATGTGCAAAGTTTGTCAAACGGTGATAATGCGTGATGGGTTATCAGCCACCATGAAATCAGTGGATAATGGACGATGGAGAATGTCTTGAGATCGATTCAAGATTGTTGCATTTAATGCAATATGATTCAATGGTCAGGATTGAACCGCTTGAATTGCTTAACCTAACAGGTTTAGGGTTTAGGGTTTTTGCTACCGACTTGTTTGTTTCCTATAGGGTTGATGTTGTGTTTCTTTCTAAGGTTGTTGGCAAAAGTTGTGAGTGTGTATCCAAGGGAAGTGATACATGATTCTTGCCAGACCAAAGGAGAGAAGAGATACCTACAAAGTGAATGTGCAGAAGGTGAAAAGGAGCCAAAATAGATCTGCATTAGCATTGAGTGTTGTTACTAGATCATTGTAATTCCTGTTGATCTTTAACCAGTTCAATAGTTGTGAAATCCCTTAACAGGGTAGCCTTAACTAGGCTTGATACAAATCCCCTAATAGGGTAGCTTTAACCGGCTTGATTCAAATCCCTTAACAGGGTAACTCAAAGTTAATGAGTTCTGAGAAGCTATAGAGCTCTGGAGATCCTTTAGCTATTGAGTTCTTGAAATCCTATAACAAGGTAACCCTAACCGGGTTTAACCCATAACGGGGTGATCCCTAACAAGATCGGTTCCTAGTAGAACCTATTGTAATGTCTTTAACCGGACAAGGCTCCTAACAAAGTAGACTTCAAAAGAGTTCAAAAGAAACTTGTGGGTATTCATCCCCATCGTGGATTTTTTGAGTTGGGTTTCCACGTGAAAAATACGTGTGTCATGTGTAATGCTTTTATCTTGTGATGCTTTGTTATTACCTATTGAGCATATGATGGTTCTGTGTTTTATGCCTATCTATAAAACATATTGAACTAACTATTATGAAGTTCTGATGTTAGTTTACCTATTCATGCATGAGAGTGTAATGGTACTATAGTATTGAGCTAAGAGGAAAGTTTAGTGAGTGACCGGTTTATGATTGTTTGAGTTGTTTTGGATGTTACCGGTTGCACTCTATTTTAACCAGTATCCCTGTTTGCCAGTCATTTGGAGTATTTGTTGTCAAACCAATTTTGGACTGTATTTGTGTTTGTACTGATTCAACCCCCCCCCCTCTTAGTACCGGTTTGGTACTAGTGGTTCATCATTGAGTTATCAATTGGTATCAGAGCACTCTAGGTCCTCTGTGTTGTAAGCTTAACCGCTTGAGGTAAAGATCCTAGTCAAATGATGAAGAGGGAAGGTCCAAAGTTCAACATGGAAAATTTCGGTATATGGAAAGATAGGATAAAGACATTCATTAGAAGCATGGGTGTTCAACATTGGAGTTATGTTGAGAATTTCTATGTTGTCCCTACCGGTACTCTCACTGATGACCAAAAGAGAGAAATACAAGAAAATGGGCAAGTCATGGAAGCCCTCATTAGTAGTCTATCTGACATTGATTTTATTGATGTTCAGGTCAAGGCAAATCCCAAAGAGGTATGAGATGCTTTTGAAAATATCTATGGTGGTGATGAACATGTAAAATAGGCTAAGGAAGAAAGCCTGAGAGGGAAGTTTAAAGATATGCGAATGGTTGAAGGTGAGCCCATTCAGCAGTATGGAATAAGAATCAAAATGGTTGTTGGAGAAATCAAGAGTGTAGGTGGTAAAATAGAAGATTCCACTATGGTAAGTAAAGTCCTGAGATCCCTATTGCCGGTCTATGCAATAAGGGTTGCTACTATTCAAGAGCTGAGATTAATAGACAAGTCTAAAGTATCTATGGACTCCATCATAGCCAAGTTAATAGCCTATGAGCTAAATAGTTTTGATGGTAGTGTTCAAAAGACTGAATCAGCATTTAAAGCCTCTGCTATACCATCCAGAAAAGGGAAAGAGGCTAGCACTAGTGGGGAACCTAGTCAGAGCAGAGAAATGAATGATGAGGAGATTCTGATGGCATTTGAAGCTCTCCTTGCTAGGAAGCTTCCTAAAGGAACCGGTAAATACAAAGGTAAGCTACCTTTGAAATGCTTTTCTTGTAGCCAGATAGGACATATTGCTATAAACTATCCTAATGGCGATAACAAGGACAAACCAGAAAGGTTTAGGAAATTCAAAGGAGGAAACTAGAGAAACTATTTTGTGGCAATTGATGAAGGTGTCACAGATGAGGAATCAAAAGATAAAGAGAATGATGACATTATGTTTGTTGCTGTAAAGGAAGATGTTACAGACAAGAAGGCTCTTGTCTCCCGGTTTGATAATTCCAATGAGTGGATCATTGATAGTGGTTGTTCTCACCATATGATAGGTGACCAGAGCAAGTTTCTATCCTTGGAGGAGTATGATGGTGGTGTGGTTTGCTTTGGCAATGATGCACCATGCATGGTCAAAGGTAGAGGGTCCATCTCTCTGAATGGAAAGAGCAGTGCTGATAATGTGTATGGAGTTGATGGTCTCAGACACAACCTTCTAAGTGTTGCTCAGCTAAATGACAGTGGCCTCACTCTAGAATTCAAGAATGGAGTTTGCAGAATCAAAGAAAAAGATGGTAAATTGGTCGCCACCGGCATGCAGACCAAAGGTAACCTATTTCATTTGAATGCAAATATAAGTACATGTCTTATGGCTAAGCTTGATGATAGTTGGATATGGCATAGGAGACTCTATCATGTAAACTTTGATAACATTGTGAAGGCTAGTAAGATCAAGGTAGTTAGAGGGTTGTCGATGCTAAGCAAACTAGATAATACCTTGTGCAGAGAGTGTCAATTGGGGAAAATTTCTTCCTCAACCTTTAAAGGTAAATCTTTCACTGCTGACAACTTGCTTGATCTTGTGCATACTGATTTGTGTGGTCCTATGAAAACTAGAAGTGTGCAAGGTGATAGGTACTTCATGATTCTCACTAATAACTACTCAAGAATGATGTGGGTCACATTCTTGAAAGACAAGTCTGAAGCTTTTGTGAAATTCAAAGCTTTCAGAGCATTAGTGGAGATGGAAAGTGGTAAAAGGATCAAGTGTCTAAGAACTGATCAAGGAGGGAAATTCACTTCCGGTGAATTCAACAAGTATTGTGAAGAATTTGGCATCAAGAGGCAACTGTCTGCCCCTCGGACTACACAACAAAATGGCCTAGTAGAGAGGAATAACTGGACTATGGTTGAAGTAGCTAGAACCATGTTGATTCAAGGAAAGGTAGCTCACACCTTTTGGAGAGAAGCGGTGAGCACTGTAGTCTACACTATGAACTGGGTACTCATCAAGAAAGGTAAGGACAAAACTCCTTATGAGTATTGGACCGGTAAGACACCTGTGGTTAGCTACTTTAGGGTATTTGGTAGCAAATGTTACATCAAGAGGAGTGAACAGCAGGGCAAATTTGAAGCCAAAGGTGATGAGGGAATATTCCTAGGATATTCCACCAAGAGTAAAGCTTTCAAGTCTTACAACAATAGGACTCAGAGAATTATGGAAAGTATCAATGTAAGAGTTGATGAATCCTCTGAGAAAACTGAGGAAACCGACAGTGAGCAAGTTGTAAATGAACTAGTTGCAACCTTCTGGGAACTAGTTGTTAGTCAACCAAGTAATAGTAACAGTGTTCCTGAACCGGTGAATGCTGATACTGATGAAGATGAGGATGAAGTGGAAAAGCAAGAATAACCAGTCAAGACCATTCCTCGGTATGTCATGTTGAATCATGATCCTAAGCAGATCATAGGAGATAAGGATGCAGGAATCCTTACAAGAAGAAAGATCAGAGAGAACTCATGTATGATCTCTGAATTTGAGCCTAAATCATTCAAAGAGGCTCATAAAGATGAAGACTGGATCAAGGCAATGGAAGAGGAACTTGATCAGATAGAGAAAAATGGTACATGGTCCTTGGTACCCAGACCGGAGCATAAAAATGTCATTGGCACCAAATGGGTGTTTAGAAACAAGCTAAATGAGGATGGCATAGTGATTAGGAATAAAGCCAGATTGGTGTGCAAAGGATATGCTCAAGAAGAAGGAGAAAACTATGGAGAAATCTTTGCTCCTATAGCCAGATTGGAAGGAGTTCATATGCTTCTTGCATATGCAGCTTTTAAAAGGTTCAAAGTATATCAAATGCATGTAAAATATGCATTCCTAAATGGTGTACTTGAAGAGGAGGTATATATAGAGCAACCAGATGGGTTTTCCCTATCTGAAGATAGTGATATGGTGTGCAGGCTACATAAAGCCTTATATGGTCTAAATCAAGCACTTAGGGCATGGTATGAGCGCCTACATTCCCATCTTGTGAAGACTGGATTTGAGAGAACAAGTGAAGATAGCAATATCTACTTGAAGTCTGAAGGAGATCAGATCCTGATCTGTGAGGTTTTCATTGATGACATTATCTTTGGAGGAGTTGACAAGATGAGTCATGAATTTTCTGATGAGATGAAGAAAGAGTTTGATATGTCACTCATAGGGGAGATTAAGTTCTTCATTGGACTGTAGATCCAGCAGATGAAAGATAGAATCTTTATCACTCAGTCCAAATATGTCAAAGAGGTGTTGAAGACCTTTGGCATGGAAGATAGAAAACCAATTGGTACACCGATGGTGACCGGTTGCAAATTGACAAAAGAGGATGATTCCGCACTGGTTGATGAGAAAGAATACTGATCAATGATTGGTAAGTTGCATTATGTAGTGCATAGCAGACTGAATATTGCACTTGCAGTTGGCATTACTGTAAGGTTCCAGAAAAGTCCAAGAGAATCCCACTTGATTGCAGTCAAGCAGATTCTTAGGTATCTAAAGGGAACAATTGACTATGGATTGTGGTACCCATACAACAATGATTTCAATCTGAAAGTGTTCATAGATGTTGATTGGGCAGGTAATGTGGATGACTGGAAAAGCACAACTAATGGTGCATTCTTTCTCAGTGGTAGACTGGTCTCATGGATGAGTAAAAAGCAGAGTTGTATCTCTCAGTCTACAGTAGAAGCGAAGTATGTTGCAGCTTTCATGAACTACAATCAGACAATTTGGATGAAGCATGTATTGGAAGGCTTCAAAATCTCTGTATCTAAACCGGTAAGTATATTCTATGATAACACAAGTGCTATCAATATTTCAAAGAATCTGATTTTACATTCTAGAACCAAGCATTTTGAGCTTAAATATCATTTCTTGAGGGAAAAGGTTCAGAATAAAGAGATTGCACTGGAACATGTTTCTAGTAAGGAGTAGTTAGCAGACATATTCACCAAGCCTCTCCCAAAGACTACATTTGTGCATTTAAGAGGTGAATTGGGGGTACTGCCCCTTCAGGAGGTAAACTAAAAGTATTTGTTCCACATCAGTCAGGTATTGCATAGTCAAATTTTTGTTGATTGATGTGTTGAAGGATGCTACTCCTCATGGGAAGCAGCATAATGGAACAGAGATGCTTGTGCCTCCACTTTGGCATTGTTGTCAAAGGGGGAGAAGGAGTGAAGCCGAAAAGATATCTGCAGCAAATGGGGGAGAAGATGTGAAGCGGAGAGATATCTTTGTATATTGCCATCAATGCCAAAGGGGGAGATTGTTGGCATTATGTGAACCAGCATGAAGACATAATGATATTGTATGTTGTCATTGATGTCAATATGTGACATGATGTGAACCGACACATGTGATAGGTGAGAAGAGAGAACCAGCATATGTATGAATCGGTATATATGCCAAAGTGAAGCTGCACATTTGTTCAAGATCAACCGGCATGTAGTTATGGGAACCGGCACATGGAAGCATTGTGTGACTACCAGTTGATAGGTAGTTTCTACTTCAGGATTTCCAGTTGGAGTACCTCAAGCCTATGTGACTCAATCGGTGATCTTTAATGAGTTAGCAATATAATGAAGAACAGATCGTGTTGCCACGTAAGCCCTATGCGCATGAAGGATCTTGCATGAAGAAGACTATTCCTATCTACCTCAGGAATGTGCGAAGTTTGTCAAATGGTGATAACGCGTGATGGGTTATCAGCCACCATGAAATCGGTGGATAATGGACAATGGAGAATGTCTTGAGATCGATTCAAGATTGTCACATTTGATGCAGTATGATTCAATGGTCAGGATTGAACCGCTTGAATTTCTTAACCTAACAGGTTTAGGGTTTAGGGTTTTTGCTACCGACCTATCTATTTCCTATAAGGTCAATGTTGTGTTTCTTTCTAAGGTTGTTGGCAAAAGTTGTGAGTGTGTATCCAAGGGAAGTGATACGTGATTCTTGCTAGACCAAAGGAGAGAAGAGATACCGGCAAAGTGAATGTGCAGAATGTGAAAAGAAGCCAAAACGGATCTGCATTAGCATTGAGTGTTGTTACCAGATCATTGTAATTCCTGTTGATCTTTAACCAGTTCAACAGTTGTGAAATCCCTTAATAGGGTAGCCTTAACTAGGCTTGATACAAATCCCCTAACAAGGTAGCTTTAACTGGCTTGATTCAAATCACTTAATAGGGTAACTCAAAGTTAATGAGTTCAGAGAAGCTATAGAGCTCTGGAGATCCTTTAGCTATTGAGTTCTTGAAATCCTATAACAAGGTAACCCTAACTGGGTTTAACCCTTAACCGGGTATTATAGCCATCCCTTAACCGGGTGATCCCTAACAGGATCAGTTCCTAGCAGAACCTATTGTAATGTCTTTAACTGGACAAGGCTCCTAACAGAGCAGACTTTAAAAGAGTTCAAAAGCAACTTGTGGGTATTCATCCCCATCATGGTTTTTCCCAGTTGGGTTTCCACGTGAAAAATATGTGTGTCATGTGTAATGCTTTTATCTTGTGATGCTTTGTTATTACCTGTTGAGCATATGATGGTTCTATGTTTTATGCCTGTCTATAAAACATATTGAACTAACTGTTATGAAGGTCTGATGTTAGTTTATCTATTCATGCATGAGAGTGTAATGCTACTATAGTATTGAGCTAAGAGGAAAGCTTAGTGAGTGACCGGTTTATGATTGTTTGAGCTATTCTGGATGTTACCGGTTGCACTCTGTTTTAACCAATATCCCTGTTTGCCAGTCATTTGGAGTATTTGTTGTCAAACCAGTTTTGGACTGTATTTGTGTTTGTATTGATTCACCCCCCTGCTCTTAGTACCGGTTTGGTACTAGTGGTTCATCATTGAGTTATCACCCACTTGATTGCAGTCAACTGGATTCTTAGGTATTTGAAGGGAACTATTGATTATGGATTGTGGTATCCATATAGCAAGGATTTCAACTTGAAAGCATTCACAGATGCTGATTGGGCAAGTAATGTGGATGACCATAAGAGCACAACCAGTGGTGCATTCTTTCTTGGTGGCAAACTAGTCTCATCGATGAGTAAGAAGCAGAGTTGTATCTCTCAGTCTACAACGGAAGCAAAGTATGTTGCAGCTTTCATGAACTACACTCAAACAATTTGGATGAAGCATGTATTAAATGGCTTCAAAGTTCTTGTATCTGAACTGGTAAGTATATTTTGTGACAATACTAGTGCAATTAACATCTCCAAGAATCCAGTTTTACATTCTAGAACCAAGCACTTTGAGCTTAAGTATCATTTCTTGAGGGAAAAGGTTCAGAACAAAGAGATTGCACTGGAACATATTTCCAGTAAGGAGCAGTTAGTAGACATATTCATCAAGCCTCTCCCAAAGGCTAAATTTATGTACTTAAGAGGTGAATTAGGGGTGTTGCCCCTTCAGGAGGTGAACTAAAGGTATATGCTCCACATCAGTCAGGTATTGCATAGTCAAAAAAAATTTCTTTTAGGATTGATGTGTTGAAGGATGCTACTCCTCAGAGGGAACAACATAATGGAACAGGGAAGCTTATGCCTCCACTTTGGCAATGTTGTCAAAGGGGGAGAAGAAGTGAAGCAAAGAAGATATCTGCAGAAATTGGGGGAGAAGATGTGAAGCAGAGAGATATCTTTATATATTTCCATCAATGCCAAAGGGGGAGATTGTTGGCATTATGTGAACCGGTATGAGGGCGTGATGACACTGTATGTTGTCATTGATGTCAATATGTTGAAGAAGAGAGAGTCGGTATAACATTGTGAACCGGTATATGTGCCAAAGTGAAGTGGTGTGTTTGTTGAAGGTGAACCAACATGTTGATATGAGAACTGCTACATGGAAGCTTTGTATGACTAACCGGTTGGTAGTCTCAACTTCAGGGTTTCCGGTTGAAGTGCTTCAAGCCTATGTGACTCAACCAGTAACTTTGTGTGATGAGTTAGCATTATAAAGAAGAATAGATCATGTTTCCACATCAGCGTTGTGCATGTGAAGGATCTTGCATGAAGGAGATTGTTCCTATCTACGTCAGGAATGTGCGAAGTCTGTAAATAGTGAAAATGCGTGATGGGTTATCAGCCACCATAAAAGCGGTGGAAAATGAATGATGGAGAATGTCTTGAGATCAGTTCAAGACTATTGCATTTAATGCAATGTGCTCAATGGTCAGGATTGAACCATTTGAATTACTTAACCTAACATGTTTAGGGTTTAGGGTTTATGCTACCGACCTATCTGTTTCCTATAAGGTCGATGTTGTGTTTCTTTCTGAGGTTGTTGGAAAAATTTGTGTCAGTGTATCCAAGTGAAGAGATACATGATTCTTGCTAGACCAGAGGAGAGAAGTGATACCTGTAGAGTGTAAGTGCAGAAGATGAAGAGGAGCTAAAGTATATCTGCATTGGCATTGAGTGCTATTACCAGATCATCGTAATACCTGTTGATCTCTAACCACTTCAACAGTTGGGAAATCCCTTAACAGGGTAACTTTAACTGGCTTACTATAAATCCTTTGACAGGGTGACTCAAAACCATTGAGTTCTTGAAATCCTCTAACAAGGTAACCTTTAACAGGGTTTGACCCTTAACTGGGTATTCTAGCCATCCCTTAACCGGGTGATCCCTAACAAGATCAGTTCCTAACAGAACCTATTGTATTAGTCTTTAACCAGACAAGGCTCCTAACAGAGTAGACTTCTGAAGAGTTTGAAAATAGCTTGTGGGTATTCATCCCCACCGTGGTTTTTCCTTGTTGGGTTTCCACGTGGAAAATCTGTGTGTCATGTGTGGTGTTATTCATGTGATGGTTTAAGTGATTTGTGTCTGAAGTTAAATCATGTTGATCTAGCTGTTTATATATTTTTGATGATAAGATTACCTGTTCATGCACTAGGGTGAAATGGAAATGAAGTATTAGATTGTATGAAAAGATAAGTGTCAACCGATTTATGCTTGTCTCAGTTATTCTAGGTTTTGTCAATTGTACTCTGTTTAAGACCATTGTTACTATTTGTCTACCAAAGCACAGTGTCTGCTGACAAATCGGTTTTAGGAATGTGTTTTTGTCTGTACTGATTCACCCCCCCCCCCTCCCCGTGCCTCTCTATACTGGTTTGGTACTATCCATTCATCATTGTGTTATCACATACTTTAGGAGATTGGTAAACTTCTCCCAGTATTGAGTAACTGTCATACCACCTTTTGTTAGATTCTAGAATTCAGTCATCTTCTTGTCAAAGAATAATTGAGGAAGCCACCTCTTCCTAAATGATTGCAGAAATAGTTCCCAAGTAATATCACCATGCTGTAACTTCTTTTCAGATTTCTCATTGTCCCACAATGTCGCAGCTTCTCCAGTAAGCCGATAAGAAGCCCACACTACTTTAGTTTCATTGGAGATGTTACGAAGTTCAAAATACTTCTCCATCTCTATTACGAAAACTTAAACACCATTACCAATGGTCTTACCATTGAACTTAGGTGGGGCTATCCTTTTCAAGTCTTTGGCTAACTCCCCTTCAATCCTAGCTTGATAATCAATTTGTTCCTCATCTCTAGGAATTTTATTTCTAGGTTTCTCTTCTTGTCGAGGTTATTCATTTCAAACCTCACCAACCCTTCGAACTTCTTGTTCGATTCCATCCATTTAGCATTCTGCTGATTTAAAAGATCAAGAATTTGGTCAAGTCTTTCATTCCCATTGCTTGATCCAACTCTAGTAGTTCTTCAACCCATTGCAATTCAACAATTCTTGTATAAAGGAATGTTTCTTTAGTGTAAAGGTCATAGGCCCTAGTGTTACAAACCTAGGCTCTGATACCAAAATGTAAAGACGTAAAATGTTCTAAATTCAATAATAAAATGAAATACTCTTTATTCTTAAATAAACTCATAATTCCTTTAATAAGTCTATTATCTTCCATTATTCCATTCTTAGCTCTAAATGATCATTCCTTTGATATCATAACATACACAAGATTTATATAAAGAGATTAAGATTCTTTATTCAATAGGAAAATGCAGCAGCATCTCAATCATCTGTATGTACAATACCTAGGCCTTTCTAATGCCTTAATTTCAAATAGAAAGAAAAATATAAAGTAAAGGATGAGATGCGTCCTTTGATATGTAATCCAAGCTATCTTCAATGCAATCTTTAGAATGAAGACGAGAACAAGATTCAGGTTCTTTTTCCACCCAACCTTGAAGCTTACACTTCCCCAAAATTCTTGGGCAATCAAGAATACCCGACCCTGCACGAATTGCTTAGCAAAAAGAATTCGATATACAAGATGGAATCTGGTGCGTCCCGAGAATGATACATGTATTTTCAATTTTCTAATTCCATAAAGAAACAAGAAAGATCAATCAAGGATATGGTAGAGAGCATAAATAAATCCATCTATTTCAATGGTCAATAAGTTACTCGACCGAGTATAATGCCATGCATAGCAATAAAATATAGTTTGGAAAATCAAACTATTCTCTCTATGACTCCACATTCAACACCTGTCCCGGAAGGTAACTTTCCCACAAACACAAACACATCAAGATTTCCTATTGTTTGTAAGATATTTAAAGAAGACAATCTTTCGCTTAATAGATAAGGAAGAATCCTTCATTTACAACCAATTTAGTTTAATAAGAAAACATTCTTTCGCTTCATTTTTTTTAAAGTAAAACAAGAATAAGAATTAAAAATAAGAAGGTGTAACACATGTATGCATATTTATCATATAGACAAAGGTAAAATTCTGAAATAGAAATTATGAGTACACGTTCTTTCATCTTTTCTCATAAAATCCAATACTGTAATAATGCATCTTATGGTTTCAAATTTATAAGTTTAGAGTGCATAAGTTCTCTATCTTTCCATATGTTCTTGACTATCTACTTTTCTTGAATTTGATACTAATTGATGTTTTTCATGATCAAAAATGATAATTCTGATTGTCCATACCTATATGGCCTTTTCAAACGAAATTTCATATAATCATTGTCTTCTAAAACAATAAATTATTCAAAAATAGAACTCTTTACTTCACTAAATATCTAAAATGATCAAATCTCTAGATAATTCTATTCTTATTATCTAATAGTAAAACAAACTATTGCTCATTTAAGAGCCTACCTCTGAAATTCGACCCAAGTCTGATATGATCAATGATGATCTTCTCTGAATCTATCTACAAGACATCTAGATTTCAAATGCTTTTCCTTCTCTATGTTGTTCTATCACTTGAGTTCTCTCCTTTCTATTCTCTCCCTCTCTTTTCTATTCACTATTCTTTTTTTTTCTCTATTCTATTCTCACTTATTCACTATATATTTCTTACTGTCTTCTCCCCAATACCATCTTCTCTCTCTCTGTCTTTTCTATGTGTTTTATGTGTACTAATGCTCCATATTTATGCTAAACGCATGCTATATAATCTTCTATGTTTCGGGCTTACATACTCTGTTATTAAAGTTTTACCATGCCACCCATACATATCTAATGGCACGCCGAGTAGTTTGCATGCCATGCAATGTTTATCCCAATGGCTTTCATGATGTCTAATAGTCCTTGTTCACCCTATAGTCCGTGTTCTACTCAAACACTAAGTGTCTTTTAGTTGCATGGTCAATATTAATATTGACTCCCTTGCAATTTGATTCCAAGAATTAGTGGCATACCATTTGATTTCATTATTATCATGTGTTTGTTCATGCCACATAAATGTTTGTTCATGCCATGTAACTATTTGTTCATGTCATGTAACTATTTTTTCAATGCATGTGAAAGTTGAGGTTTGAGTGGGTAGTCAGTAGCAATACTGACTCCCTTCCTATCATTAATGGGGGTAGCTGATGTTACTATTGACTCCCTTATGTTTTAAACAAAAAAAAACTTGTTACTTTGTATAGTCGATACATTATCGACTCCTCCTTGTAATACAATATGCTTTGATATTAATTACATGCTATTTGTAAGTCTGCCAAATAGAATGCTACGTGGAATAGTCAATATCAACATTGACTCCCACTTCGCATAATGAATGCATACACTTGGAAGTCGATATACATACATATATGTGTGTGTGTGTGTGTGTGTGTGTTTATCCTCTCAATTAATTTAATATTCACGAAGTAAAATAATTTATTTTCATGATAATTAGATATATATATATATTATAATTATACACATATATACATGTATATGATCGAATTGCATTTCGGACTCACACACACACACACACACACACACACACACATATATGTACTATTATCAAAATAAAAAAGTGAACACATAAGTGCAATACTTCATCCAATTACACATATCTATACACAAAGAACGTACATCTCTACAATCAATATCTATAGTTAATTTTATTTTAACAATGTCAGAATAAATCATACTTGTAAAATAAAGAAATATCATTTAATATTAGTCATATGAAATTCATCATTTGAATTTGAACAAACACCTAATTAAAGCTATATAAATCTTCAATCTTTGCAAAATGAAAATATGCATTCTAAAGTGGTGTGTGAGATTCCCATCTATTCTAGAGAAGTCCAAGAGCTAAAACAACTCTACCTAAACCATGTTATCGCCTTCATTCACGTTCACCTATTCTTGCATTCACTTGAACTCAATTTCTCATTAGCGATGATGATCCCCATTTTATAATAAAAATAATACTAATCATTCAATTGCATGTAAATCATTTCATTGCATTTGATCTCCTATCTTATTTCACTAACAATTCTATTTCCATTTCATTTTAATTTCATAAATAAAAAATAAGCATTATTTTTCTAATAAAATAATTATATATAAATATGGTTTGTGACATTAACGATGAAGTTTCTATAGTCATGGATACTCATGTTAGCCTCACTGGCAGCAAGGTGCAGGTCACTTTTCTAGTAAACGTTTCCGACCGGTGGTTGCAAAGAATGATGCAACGAAGAAGCCCTTTGATTATTGCAGCCATCAAATGGGTACTTGGCGAGGATTTTATCACTGATATGGATCAGTACTGCATAAACAGGGACATTTTATCACACTTTGCGGCCTTGTTATTGGACGTTAGGATGAATGAGTTTCTGGTAGTGGAGCTGACTTTGACACTCTTCCTATCAGAGTATTTGGGTGGTCTCGAAGTAGTGCAATACATTGTTCCCTTCCAGGGCCTGCCTTTGGCTTCAGACCTGCAATGCTTCATAGCCCTCAAATAATATGTGGAATGACATCCGCTAATCGGTAGTTTGAGGACAATGGCATTGTCTACTCACCACTTTTGAGTAGAGTGCGCTGCTGAATTCCTCCTGCGAGCTCATATGATAGTGCCTACTCCAGCTGGAATGACTTGGTATGCTGATTTCTAGGACTACATCTTCCCGAGGATTCTGACACCACACATCCCTCCACACCTAGTGCACGTCACAATATTCCAAGAGTTGGACAACAACTCTGGCTATGAATGGATGGAGTGAAGGGGATGACGGTGATGATGACTCTAATTTCCTCATGGAAGAGGAGGAGGATGAAGAAGATGATTGATAAAAGAATTGCCTAGCTTGCTTCAACAACCTGCCATCTTTGCTTTACTTTGCTTCTTCATAGGCTACACGCCTCTCTTTTGCATTGTACAAAATAAATACTATAATATAATATAATGTCTCTTTTTTGCTCGTTTATAATGTATCTTATGGTTCACTTTTTTCTCTTTACAATGCATGAAATATCATAATTAAATAAATATAGGCACACAAAATTTACACTCCTAAAAATACACTATTGACATGGAGATGCAAATGTTTGAGGTAAAATCCGTTAACCAAGATTTCGAGGGATTTTCCCTGCATGTCTTCAAGGTCAAATATGTTGAACTTCTTGTAATTGGTTATACAAAAGGGTCCCTCCCATAAGTCATCAAATTTTGCATGCTGACTTGGCCTAGTGGCCCTCTCATTGTATTTCAAGACGAGATCTCCCTCCCTGAATCCTGGGTCAGAACTTTTCTTACCATGAAACCACCTCTTGATGGTTTGCTGGCAGTTTTGAAGTGACTCAAAAGTTGCTTCTCTTGCCTCTTGTAGTTCCATGAGCTCCACTAACCTTACTTCCATTGACTCATTTTCTTCCATCTCAATGGATTTGAGGACCTGTAAGGCAGGGATTTCCATTTATATAGGTAATAACATGTCTTTACCATAAACCAGCTTGCACAGAGAATTCTTGAGGATCTGTTTAGGTGTGATCTGGTCTGCCCATAATGTGCTCTTCAGGTGATGGTGCCATTTCCTTTTGTACTCAAACCCAATCCTTTTGATGAGTCTTATCAAGTTCTTGTTTGTGGACTGAGCCATGGCATTCCCCTATGGGTAATAATTTGAAGAAGTTTTTAGGTAAATACCTTGGTTGAGAGCGAATTGGGTCACTTGGGAACCTGTAAATGCTCATGCATTATTTGATATTATGGTTTTTGGTAGGCCATACTGGTATACTAGCTCTTCCAAAAATGCTAGGATTTTGGTTTCTGTAGCGTTTCTTAGAGGTACAACTTCAGCCCATCTACTGAAGTAATCAGTGGTAGTGAGGATCCATTTGTGTCCGATCGAGCTCAGTGGATTAACCTATGAAGTCTAGACCCCATTAGGTGAAGGGCTCTTCGACCACTATTGGTCTAAGTGGCATTGCTGCATTCCTATGTCTGCCACTGTAAAACTGGCATTCCTTACATTTCCTTACTAGGGCATGTTCTTTTTTAAACATTGAGGGCTAGAAATATCCAACATGGGTGATTTTAATGATAGTGGTTGGTGTTGAATAGTGATCCCCCATGAGCTCATCATGGAATTCATGTAGGATCTTATTGGCTTGATCTTTGTCCACATAACAAAGTAAAATCCTATCAAAATTCCTTTTGAAAAGAACCCCCTCCAACAAGTGGTGTCCACTATTTTGTATTCTATAGAACCTCCTCTTTTCAGGGGGAATGTGAACTAAGAAGACCCCAGTCAGCATGAAATGCTTTCAATCCATGATCCAACATGCTTCCATTAGCTCAAAGGTGGCCATCACAACTTCCTCCGTAGTGGTCTTAGGTTCTTGGGGGCTTGACTCTTGGTCTATGTATTCACAAAGGCCCTTTCCATAGATTACCTTAGTAGGTTTGACGTTAATGTCATATGCTAGGATTTTAGGAATCCAATTAGCTCTTTTTTCTATAATGTCACCTTCCATTATATATTCTTAGACTGAAGGATGGGAAATATATATGGTAGTTTTGTTACAAGCAATGAAATGCCGGAACTTTTTAAAGCCTTTAACAATGGCCAAGGCTTGATTCTCAACGAAGTTGTACTTGGCCTCATATTATTTTAGCATTTTTGAATGGAAGGCTATCAGATGTTCACCCTTTTGATCTGCATCCTTCTAGGTTAAAACTAAGGCAATGTTGTAGTTATTAGAGAAGGCATACATTATGAAATCCTTAGACATGTCAGGATTGGAAAGGACTGGGGATGATGAAATGGCATCTTTGATCTTCTTGAGCACCTCCTTTTCTTCAAGGGTCCACTTAAAATACATGTCTTTCTTGAGCATAAGTGTGATAGGCCTTACCATCTCAGTGAAATTAGAGATGAAATGACTAACAAAATTAACCTTGCCTAGGAACAATTGGACACCTTTCTTGTTGACAAGAAATGGGAGCTCTTTGATTGCTTTCGCATGATCAGCATCAATTGTGACTCCTTCTTTGGACACTACATGCCCCAGCAACTTCCCTTGTGGGACCCCAAAGAGGTTCAAGGTGATACCAAATTCTAGGTACTTTTGGAAGACTAGCTCAAGATGATCAAAATTATCCTCTTTGTGTTTTGAGAACAAAGTCAAATCATCTAAGTAGATAAGGATGATTTTGTTTATCAACTCCTTAAAAGCCAAATCCATGGCCCTCTGAAAGGTTGCACCAACGTTTGACAATCCAAATGGCATCTTCTGGTAGGTAAACGTTCCCCACTTGGTGGTGAATGTGGTCTTGTGTTGATATCTAGCTTGACTAGCACTTGGTTATAGCCTGAGAATAATCTAATCCTTATCAAAAATACAATATGATATTTAGTCAATTTGGGAATAATTTGATTCTCATCAAAAGTAAAATAGGTCCCAAGACTTGTAGCATGGTAATTGGCATATGGGTAAGATTTTATGAACTCATTAAGGAAGACCTCTTGTTTTAGTGTAATGTCACCAGTCACCTCTTCGTCCTCTAGAAGCTCTACATGTTTCCTCTCCTCATTAGAGATGGAGGTATGGATTGGTTCAAATTTGATCATGGCTTGATCATCTATATGCTCAACATGTAGGGGTTCTGAAAGGATTTTTAGTTTGGCCCCATGCTGGGTTTGGAGGATTAGATGAGACCAATCTAGGGATAGGTAACCTCCTATCTTAGCAGTAAAGTCGTAGGAGAGGCAGAGGCCAAAAACAAGGGGGATATCAATGAAAACTACCTCCTAAGATATAATGACACTAGAACATGCAAATAATGTTAGCGAAAGACTTTTGATAAGACCCATAGTCTAAACTTTGTTTCTGTTTAATTGCATAACACCCCTACTTAGAGGTTCATATTTGATTTTCAAAACCTCGGCAATCTATTTTGGCATGACGATGGTGCTAGCGCTAGAGTCGATCATGGAATTATGCAACAACTTGTCTCCTACAATGAGATTCAAATAGAATGCATTTTGTTTAGGCTTACTCTCCGCTTGGGACTTGGGTGGCTCGGCCTCATTCATTAGTATAGCTGATAGGCATGATTGAGTCATGGGAGCCACAGATCCTTCCTTGTTAAATCTTGAGGAATTCGTGACATTCCTAGTGACAGGTCTCTCCACCTCTACCAGAGCTTCTTTTAATCAGTTCTTTTTCTCAGGGATGCTAAGGATATCCCATAAAGAGACATTAGTTGGGGCTTTCTTTAGCTGTTTCACCACATCTAATACTGACAAAACAGATAATTTTACTTCTCTTGGCTTATAGCGGATAAAATATTTCCTCTGATATGTGGTAGTAGACATGGGTTGTTCAGGAGCCTTTTCTAAGTTGAATTTCCCTTGTGCATTTGTAGGCTCTCCCGTGAACCGTATTTTTTACCAAAGGTTGTAGCCTGACTGTACTTGGGGGGCTCCTGAACTCAATCCAATTGAATCATTTGTGAGTACGACGCCCTCATCTTCCATCCAAGAAAATAAAGCATGATATGGGGATATCTCTTCTTCTTGCTCCATCAACATGCCTTGGATTTGAGCGATGAGGGCCACATTATCCATGCCAAAGGAAGCATAAACCCCCACATCTGAGATAACACCTTGACTTTTCTAATCTGCAATTGTTGCAAATTACCCCTTGGACAGTTTCTTAGAGCATGAGCATCGTTATATGGGACAAACCAAGAATTGGTGTTGTCAGCTAGATTATTCTATCCTACAGTTAATTCTTCATTGGTACTAGGATGGACGGTTTGCAATAGATTGGGCATTGGAACTATCTGGCGATTTGTTTTACTTGAGGAAGCTTGGTTGTTCACATATTGGCTTTGCTGATATGGGGGTTTATTTCCTTAGAAATTTTGCTGGAAAGGAGGTCTAGTAGAGGGGATTTGGGATCTTTTCAGGTTAATGATCTCATTAGAAAAATATCTCAGCAAATTTTTCATGTCATTGACTTCAGTAGCCAAAGATGAAGAAGAGGCTATACTGGCTTGTTGGGATTCGGGGTATACATACATGGATTGAGGCATAGAAGTGCTAGGTGCAATGGGCTCAGGAACTTGATTTGATATTTCGAGGAAGACTAGCATGAGCGATCGTGGTGCAAGCTTCCCGACATTAATTAAATTGTTCTCTACTCGGACTGCCAAATCATATGCATCTAGGAGAGTACTGCCTCCGAGAGATTGGATCATCATGGATATATCTGAATTGAAAGCCTTCAAATAGAAGATAAATGCCATATTTGCGAGTGGATGAGTGGACAAAGGTATCCTTTGCTAGGTTCTTTGAAATCTCATATTGAAGTCTATCACCACTTCATGAGGAGGTCTCTTGATAGTAATCAGTTGTTGCATCACAGATGACCTATCTACCTTATCTGAAAATCTCTCAAAGAAACAATCACCAAGCTGATCCCAAACAGCTATAGAATTGGGTGCAAGAGATCTGTACCAATCTAAAGCTCTTCCTTTAAAAGAGGTGGCAAGCAATCTTAGAGCTACATTCTACTCTGTAACATTATGGACTGTGCAAACATTACCTACATCTTGTAGGTGTTCCCTCAGGGTTTTGGAATCTTCATCAGTGAATTTAGGGATGACTTTCAGCACAAAGGTAGGAATAGGGCCCTATACTATGGGTGGAACAGGAGGAATAAGGGGACTGCTGCTATTCCAAGTCACAAAATTCCTGGGAGGAACTTGAGCCATCAATATGGGAATAGATACCGCAGGGATAAAAGGTGAATTCTGAGAAGAGGCAATTGCGGATGACTGGATGGTTACTAGGGGTGGGAAAAGTAAACTGGGATTTGAAATTGTTTGACTCCTGGTAACAAGTTTGTGGTTCATAAACCTTCTTAGCCTTTAAGAACAAATTAGGTCCCATCAAGCGTGCCAGAAAAAGAACTATTGACTACAAATTTTGCATTATATGCTAACAACCTTATGGGAAATTTAGTGATGGGGGACCTTTGTGCGAAGTTCACTGAATAACCTCTAGGTTTGTGAAGCTGACTCTTCATATAATGGGGGGAAGAAAAGGGAGAAAGAATACTTAAAAGCTACACTAATTAGGCGATGCGCAAGAATATTTTTTGAACATTTGAAGCATTGGAAAACCCAAGTATTTGTAGTTTTAAGGCCCATTCAATAATCTACATGCCCAATATATTTAGAGAATAAAATCAAACAAGGCTCATTCAACATAATATTACATACACCATTCATCTAATAGATAAAATGTTTAATAACATAGTTCAATCCATAGAGTCTCATAGCACATATCATAGAAGTTACTGAATTAGAAAATAGCACATAAGTTAACCTATTAAGCTTCAAACAAAATAACCATAAAGGCCACATGCACAGTCTAATATATTTATCATCCACAAAATATAATTAACATAAAGGCCTGATTCATAGAGCCAAAGTTTAGTCATCTTTCCTCAAAGTGTGAACCTCTAAAACAACTGAAGGAAGGCCAATAAATAGCCCTTAGGCATCTAACAACTACCAGCAGGAAAGCATGAGAAAAACCCCCCACAACTACTCCTTGTCAAGAATCTCCTTGTGTGGCATCCATAGAGAGGAATGCAATCAAAAGGCAAAAATGACCCTTTCATATCATTATGCTAACTACATCATGGCGATCTTTGTACCTGCCAAAACAAGAAACTCGTGGAGCCAATAGCATTCCAGCTCACGAACCAACAGAGGGACATAGACAACTTAGAGGAGACTCAGAGCCAAGTGTAAAAGGAGGACCAATAAATGAAGCACAGAGGTGCCAAGTGCCACTTCTAGTGCATGAAGAATGGTGGGGTCGGAAGCACATACACCAAAGGGAAGACCTACGCTATGTGGCAGCTTCACACTTTCTTAATGCAAGGTGAGAAAGGCAAGCCACTTAGAGAAATGTTGTGACACAATGTGGCACGTGTGGATAAATAGAAGAGCGAGCTGAAAAGAGAAAGGGGGATGACAAACACTTAACCAAAACACCACCCCGTGAACAACTTCGACAAAACATTAACACATCTGCAACACGCTATAATCACCAAGAATGCTGCATAATACGAAGAACACAATCGGATCAATAAATTGATCAATAACGTCCACAACGATTAATATGGACCATCAACACAAATAGGACCTGATCTAGAAACATCCACAAGCAATGTAAATTACACCAAAAACTACCACACATCACCACTTGCTAGAATCTCCCTCATCATTATACCGAACCTCAAGAACACATGCTGAACTAACTGACAAACTGAAAGATTCACTTATGGACTTCCAAATCATGAACCATTTGAATTGATGACACATATGAATGTCTCAAACACTCTGCAAAATCTACGAACTGAGATAATACAATTCCAGAGCAATGCGGAGCACAAACCAGAATACTGAATAACACAAACAACTGAATATCAACCATAATATCAGACCTCATAACTCGATCAAATAATCATGCGATTCACTGAAACTTTAGTTGAATCAACTGTAGATATGTATCTCTAAACCCATCAAATGATAACAACTCAACCATAACACATTGACCAAAGGAATATACAAAATAATATTTTGACATCAATGACAACACATCATTCAAAAAAATTCTCAATAATATCCAAAAATAATCCCACAAATGATGGAAAAATAAGGGATGAAACATGAGTATGCAACAATCCCATATTGATAATTGACAAATGAAATGCAACTTGGAGGCCACATATATGGTCCCCCCACCTCCCCCTTAAGATGTCAACATAGTTGTATGTTGATTTCTTAAGGTAGATAGAAATAAGGATACCCACCTTTAACACTAAGGATATATCCACCAATCAATAATGCATGCATTCCAAGCTAGAAAGAAAGACACCTGAGTAGGCTTCGTTTCTTTAAGCAAGGAAGATATAATTGTAAAAGAGATATCTTGCAACAAGTGTAAAGGGATCCTTTTGAGGAATGTATGATTAATAAAGGATGAAGAGATCTTTGCATAAAGATATCTACCTTTGAGAGTAGAGGAGATCCTTAATTAAGATGACATCTTGGAAGGACAAGAGGATTAAGAATTAACACCTTCTCCAAAGTGGATTCTTAGGATTGCACAATTTCACTAAGGAGAGACTATATAGATACACTCATAAGAAATAACATCAAATTATGAAAGATGCAACTCAATAAAGGAAAAAGGCAATCTTTGGAAAAAGAGAGAGAGATAGGGAGAGAGAGAGTTGAAACTGTTGGACATTGATGCTGCTAGGATATGTTGTTGTCATTGATGTCAACATATTCCTGTGTTTTATTCTCCGATGGTTGCATATTAGTTTATTGGGATAATTTTTTTGTGTATGGAGTATTTCTTGTATCAATATATCTTTTTGTAATGGTTTCAGTGATCCGGAAGCTTAATTGATCATATCATATGATTCGGTTTGCAGTTTAGTTTTTCAAATAAGTACTTTGCAAAGCTTGGTATTTACTCCAGTATAATACGGTGTGATTAGATATTGAGTTATGATTTTGGGAGAATGTTTTGGATGTTCATGTGTATCTCCATTTTCAAATGGATTGTGATTTGGTGCTCCACAAGCTATCTTTCTAGTCTGTGTCGTTGTTGTTTGAGTGTTCCTAAGTTTTAGGTGTTGATCGATGAAGATTTGATAAGTGGTTTTGGTGCAGCTATTGTAGATGGTTCTAATGTCTGTGTTGGTGTCTCTTGATTGTTTTCTATTTGTTTTGGTGGTCGGCATTGACTCTTGTGTGCATTCTTGGTGATTTTGTTGATCCAGTGATATTCTTCATGTTATGCGATATTCTTGGTGGAGTAGTGTGTTGTAGTTTATCTTGGTGAGATTTCTGATGGTGATGCATGTTTGGAGATTTGATTTAGGTCCATTTTATGTCATGTATATCATTATATTGGTCCGGTGGTCGATCTTTGTATCGTGTGATATAATTTTGTAATTGTGAGATGAGGGTTTAGCCGACCTTGTTGCCAAGGTTGATGATTGGTATGTATAGGTGGTATAGTCATGTAATTTGAGTATCGATGGTGTGTCTGTATTATCAAAGAGTAGTATATGTGGTTCTTAAGAAAATTTATCCATTGGTGTACTGTATTGAGCAGAGTATTGCAAAGCAGACAAATTTTCTTAACCAGAATTGTCATCAGGCATAAGGAGATGCTATATTTGCAATTCATATAATCCGGATTGTAGTTCGATCATTATTGTAAGGTAGTGAACCTTCCCTAAGGGTTGTAGCCTTCTAGGTTATCCTATTTTGAGCAGTGAACTCTAGGTAGTGTCCCTCAATGCATGTGCATTCCCCATTGTAATATTCACATATACTACTACAGAGTATCATCTTATTGTAGGTAGGTTCCCATCATGGTTTTCCCCTTAACTGGGTTTTCCACATCAAAATCTTGGTGTTGTGTGTTGTGCTGTCAATTTTCTTATCTTCATTGTTATTACAGTTTATCAGATTTGCATTTGAGGTTAAGTTTGATAATCCAGTGAAAACTGATTCACCTCCCCCCCCTCTCAATTTTCCTTCATTGTTGTTGCCAACAATTGGTATCAGATTTAGATCCTCCAAAAGAATCTTGACCGATTGAGGTGATCGAGGATGGCAACTAGAAGTGTTATTTTTAAGAAGGAAAGTCTGAGATTCGATGGAAGTAATTATCCTATATGGAAGAACCAGATGGAGGTACACTTGAGATGTCTTGGAGAGGATTATTGGAAGATTACAAAGGATTCCTATTTAGTTCCTCAAAATGGATCATTTATTTCTGATAAGATCAAGGATGCTGAAGAATAACATTCGAGCTAAGGAAGCATTATGGAGTGCCCTGATTGATTCTGAGATGACTAATGTGATGAGACTTCAGATTGTGCATGAGATCTGGGAGAGGCTTGAGACCTTGTATGAAGGAGATAAACAAGTCAAAGCTACTAAGTTGCGGAGATTGAAAGGGAAGTATGAGATGTTGAAGATGGGAGGAGATGCGAACATAAACTCCTTCATGGATAAGGTGAATGAACTTGCTCTAGGTATCAGATGTGTTGGTGGTACCATTGAAGAAGATGAAATTGTTGCTAAGGTGTTGAGATCATTTCCTATTGCTTACAAATATAAGGTAGCAGCTATTAATGATATCTAGAGTATGACTATTGTGACAAGAGACATGTTGGTCAGAAAGATTGCTGCATTTAAACTGAGCGAATTTGGTGAATCGCATGGAAAGTCAAAGACAACATTTAGAGAATCTATATCTAGAAAGTAGAAGTATGACCCTGATGAATGCAGAATATCTAGATGTGAAAGAGAGAGAAGAGAGATGGAAGAGAAAGAAAGAGAATTGGATGAGCTTGAATCATTGATTACCTAAAGATTTCCTAAAGGAGCTTGTAAGTATGATGGTAAATTGCCTCTGAAATGTTTCTCTTGCAATAAGATAGGACATTTTTCTTCTAGGTTCTCAGAGAGAATGTCTAAGTATGATAGGCATGATGAATTTGATAAGCATGATAGAGATGATAGATATCAGAAGCCTGATATGTATGATAAAATGTACAAGTCTAATAGAAAGTATAAGCATCAGAAGAACTATTATTATACTACTAATGAAGGTGTTACAGATGAATAGTCTGAAGGAGATGAAATAGTGCTTATTGCTATTAAAGAAGATGGATCGGTACATATTGATTCCACAATTTGCACTATTGAAGAGAAATCTTTAGCTACTAAAGTTGAAGAGAAAGATGAATGGGTGATTGCCAGTGGTTGTTCACATCATATGACTGGTGATAAAAGCAAATTTGTAAATATGGAGAGGTATGATGGTGGAATAGTAATATTTGGAGATGACAAAGCCTATGTATGTTAGATAGTTTAAATAATCGAAAGACAACTGAGAGGGGGGTGAATCAGTTGTCACCTGATTACCAGAACCTTAAGCAATTAAAACTTTAATAACAGAACACATAAGATCAATACCAAAATACTTTAACCAATTACCAAAATAGCTGATATACCAACTAAGCACAAGCAATTAGAGAATAGATAATTCCACATGACACCAAGATTTGTACGTGGAAAACCCGGTAAAGGGAAAAACCATGGTGGGAAGCCTATCCACAATCAAATAATACTTTTGCAGTAACTATGTGATTACAAATTGAGGGGCCTGCACTTGCAGGAAGGCCAATAGTCTAGATCACGTTGCTCATTACAAAAGGAGTCTCACTAACTACATAAAAATCTAGACTACAATCCATAAGGAAGAATGAACTGCAATAATAGCATCTCCTATGCCTAGATACAGTTCTGATTAAGCTCAATATCAAAGGACTTAATCCTCTTACACAAACCCAACTCGATCACCTATGATCGACCAAATCCTCTGCATGAATGATTATTACATTATTAGCTCCTATATCATTCCTTTTTTTTTATCTATAATGAGATCTTACATTATATATATACAAACCCTCAACCATAAACAATAAGGTTGGCCACCAGGTGATAAAACTAATTACATAATTATAAAACATGTCGGCCTAAGACCAAACAAATATCATCCAACCCATAATAAATCCTAGAAACACATCGAGAAGACCAAAAAACACGTTACATTAAGTTGGTCCATAATCTAGATAGTACCGGACCCAAATTAGGTCTGCACATGCTAAAGCAATGACCCTAATCAACCAAGTCTCGAACATGATCACCATCAACATCCTAAATCTCTACTAGAAGTCGTGCCAATACCACTTATACATAGTATCAAAATATCTTCAATAAAGCTTTTCCATTGAAACCCTCACCGGATTAACAAACCAAGCTTACCAACATATAAGATAGTATCCAATCACCAAATCAAAACCAACTGACTGAACATGAATCTGAGTAGCATGAATAGAAGTTCTAATACAATTCCATAAGACAAATTTTACCAGAGTATACTAGATCATCATGATCTAACCAATCAGAAACCAAACATCCTACTGGGACCAAAAGGATACAGCTAAAGCATCCAAAACAGCTAGTGTTGATGTCAATGTCCAAACATAAATACAACTATAAGTAGGAAATCTGGAAATCATTAAAGCAATAGAAAATTGGACTAGTTCAATCACGAAAACTGAAATGTAGTGATAACAATCCTAATTACACTCAATAAAGACATGAAAACAAGACATCAATTCAAACGCAAACCATTGCAAACTTTAATGTCTCCTTCATGTGGCTCCATTGTCCTTCTTTCTCCTTCAAATAGCTTTGTTTATGGATCTCACCTACTAGTGCATAAGCATGATGTGAAAGCAAGTAGACAAGACGATAGTGCAAGAATACTAGAAGCATGATTGATTCGACCAGGGACTTTGATTGAAGAAATTCATCCAGTTTATAGACAAATTGGAGAAAAGATCAGATTAGCATGAAAGTGATTCGAATAGAAATTCAAATCAAGAATAGCAAAATTATGACAAGTGTATGACAAATTGCTATACAAGGATTTATGACGATTTATGACAATTTATGACAAGAATTTGAAATAGAAATAGACATTTAGGAATTTAGGAGAAATTAGAAAATTAAGTTAGAAATGATGACTTGGAAATTAGGAAATTGATGAAAATTAGGTAAATTAATTAATAATTTCTCATTCATTAATTAATTTACAAAAATAGGAGGAATTAATTAGCCAATTAAATAAACATTTAATTGTGACAAGAAGACTTCGGATAAATAAATAAATAAATTATTAATCCTAGAGGGAAAATGACAAACAAGGTTAAATGAATAAATCATGAAACCCTAAAAGATAAATTAGAAATGCAAGGACAACAATTAGGTCTTGACAAAAGATAATTGATGTAGGGTCGATTTAATCATGATTCCGACTGACACAAGACCAATGCTGACAAATGATTTGATTGATAAACAATTGAAATTGGTTGACAAATTGACCAATATTGATAAAGAGACCAAATTGATATGCGCCAATTGACATGATTGAAGAGGACAAGGATCGATGACAAATCGATCGCAAAATTGACGAGATTGACAAGGACGAGGATCGATGACAAAATGACAAGATTGATAAAAGGACAAAAACCTAATTCAAAAGCGATAAAAATGAGGAATGCAGAAGAAGGACTCGATGCTCGCAAATGATAAAGACCAATTACACAACATACCAATTACGCAACATAGAAGAAATGTTAATGTGATGCAAAAACCTAAAATAAGGCAATGCGCCAATGTTAAAGTATGACTCTGCAAGCGTTGACCATTTTTAGGTGTCTACAACAACACATAATCAATTCCTCCAAATTGCCAACAATCTCCCCTATTGGCATTGATGGAAACACTAGAAGTGAAAAACATCCAAGTGCAAGAAATGCCAAACAAATCTCCCACACAAGAATATAGAAATTAAGTTTCGATCCATACTCTCCCTATAGATGATATCACAATTAAGTTTTGTAAATTTTCCCCCCTAATGTATATATCTCCTTAAGTTTCTCACATGAATATCTCTCCCCCTTTGACATCAATGCCAAAGATCTGACGTAAATATCAAAATAAAATCATAAACCACTCAATCACAAGACTAACTACTCCCCCTAAGTAGTAGCATCACCATGTCAATCTGGAATGAATAATATATCTGATAATGCATACCAAACTGATGCCAAATAGCATCAATTAGTTTTCTATCGAAGGGGCAGAAACCCCTAATCCATCTCTGAGGTACTCAAATGATTCTTTAGGCAAAGGTTTAGTGAAGATGTTTGCAATCTACTATTTAGTGTTCACATAAACTAATCTAACTTCATTTTCTTCCACCTTTTCTTTCAAAAAGTTGTACTTGATAGATATGTGCTTTGTCTTAGAGTGAAATACTGGATTCTTTGATATGTTGATAGCAACAGAGTTATCATAGTGAATGGATCACTATCAATCCATTGCAATGCACTTTTATATCCTTCAACATTTGCTTCATCCATAGAATTTGTGTACAGTTAGTAGTAGCAATAACATACTTAGCTTCAACAATACATAAAGAAGTACATGATTGTTTCTTGTTGATCCATGAAATAAGTTTCTTTCCAAGAAAGAAAGCTCCACCAGAAGTACTTTTCCAGTCATCAACATCACCTACCCAATCTACATCTGTATATGCACATAAAGTAAAGTCATCATCTTTAAGATACCACAAACCATATTCAGATGTTCCTTGTAAGTATCTAAAAATCCTTTTCATTGCACTCTCATGATTTTTTCTAGGATCACTTTGATATCTTGATGTAATGCAAACAACATTCATTATATCTGGCATAGTCTGAGTCAAATATAGTAGACCTCCAATCATAAACTTGTATCTTGTAGGATTTACTGGTGCTGGTTCATCTTTCTTTTTCAATTTCTCACTTGTAACCATAGGAGTACTAACCGGTTTAGAATTTTCCATACCAAATTTATTCAACATCTCTTTAGAATACTTAGTTTGACAGATGAAAATACCTTTATCAGTTTGAGTAATTTGCAAACCTAAGAAAAATTTCATTTCTCCAATCATAGACATCTCAAATTCATTCTCCATGTTGCTAGAAAATTCCATGCACAATTTATCTTCACCTCCAAAAATGATGTCATCAACAAAGACCTCAATAATCAGTATATCATCATCAATGACTTTATAATATAGATTACTATTAGCATTACCTTTACTAAAACCAAGCTTTAAAAGATATTTGTCCAACCTTCCATACTAAGCTCTAGGTTCCTGTTTCAATCCATATAAACTTCCTCAATTTTCTCATATAAACTTCCTCATCAAGATCCCTATTCAGAAAAGCACACTTAACATCCATCTGATAAAACTTGTACATTTTATGTACAACATAGGCAAGAAATAATCTTACAGCTTCAATCCTAGCTATAGGTGCAAAAGTTTCACCATAACCAATTCCTTCCTTCTAAGAATATCCTTTACAAACCAATCTAGCTTTATTACTCACAACTTGTCCATCTTCATTTAATTTATTCCTAAAAACCCATTTAGTTCCAATATCATTCTTATTTTTAGGTCGGGGAACTAAAGTCCATGTGTTATTCTTTTCTATCTGATCTAATTCTTCTTCCATGGCTTTCATCCAACATTCATATTTACATGCTTCAGTTACTGATACCGGTTCAACTTGAGAAATTAAACATACCTCATTAGCTGCAAATATTCTTCTTGTCATCACTCCATTGTTTTTATCCCCAATGATTTGATCTTCTCAATGATTCAACCTTACATACCTAGGAGTCTTCTGACTCTCTGTTCCTCTTTCCTGATCTTCAATTACTATTGATTTTTTTGATACTGCTGGAGCAACTGGTTCAACATTCTTTTTCGGTAAAGGTGTTGTTCAGTTATGATCATTTCCACTACTAGTTCTTGTTCATAAATTATGATTTGACTTCTATTTTTCTTATCCATCTTGACATTAGCTGTGAGGCCCCACCCCGACTCATTCTGACATTTCAGTGGTTTTTATGATGAGACTATTATGGATGCTTTATTTTTTATGCATTATGGATTTAGAACTTATATGATTCCATGATTTGGATAACATTGCTATATGTTGATGCTTTATTTATATGCTTTATGATATAGAACACTACATGATTTTTGAATACGATGAATTTGTGGTGATAAATGTCGTTATTGAATTTGCAGGACTTTACTATGCTGATAGAAATATGATGTATTAAATTGTTTATATGAGGTTACTTGAAGCTACTAATGTGTAAATTGAGATGCGCAGGGAGTTATCCATGTGACCATGGAAATATTACGGAGAACCAAACCTAGACCTATGTATGTTCGTAAAGCCAGGGTTTGTCTATTTGGAGAGACAACACCCCGTTTGTGTTGTATTTTATTCGTAACAGTAAATGATGCATGTGTGTTGAGTGTTATTTAATTGATTTATGTAAAATCCACAAGAGACACGATTTCATCTATAAATTTGTAAAAGTATTTTCTTTGTGTCACTTGACACGTGTGGATTTATGTTTGAATTTTTAAAATTGTCTCTTGGTGGGAATTGTTTAACTATAGCTTTTTCAATTAATGTAATGTGATGTCATAAATGCCTTGGAAAAAGAATCTTTGGGATGGTAAACATAGGTTTGACCCGAAAATAAACTTCAGAGGGGTTAAAAAAGGGTTAAATGGACACCTAGGGGTAGTTTAATAGGGTTTCCTAAAGCCCATAAGGTATACCTAAGGGTTAGGGGTAATTTTAGTCAAGTTTCTACTCCCATGTGACCTTTTAGACACCCTAAAAAGTGACTTTTCTAAGTTGTGCGAAAATTGAACTAGAAGACGTGAACCAAGTTGAAAACCTTCCTTTTCAAATGAGAGTTCCCTTTCCCATTTTACCTTACCTTTCCTTTTAGTTTTTAGACACCTGTGACAACTCTCACAATGGGCTTCTTAAGTAAGAATTAGAAAATTTGTGGGTAATCATCCACTCTCCATTTTTGGAGACAAGAGAATTTTGGTAAAGAAAAAAGATAGAATTGGGTTTTGAGAATTTTGGCTAAGGGTAGAAAGAGAAGAATCATGGAATTGGGTTGCTCATCCTCAACAAAACTAGCATACCTTTGGGCAGATTAAGGTTGGTTGTATCTTTCTTATAATGGATTTCTTATTGCATGTGTTTTGAAAGTAATGATTGTGTAAAATACTAGTTTCCATGCATGTTCTCTTGGAAATTTATTTGGTATTTTGTGTATATACATTGTATGTGTTTTTGGGGAGTAATCAAGACCTCCTACTCTTGGGAGAGAGGAGGATCTTGTGGGTGGTAGAAGTGACAACCCTCGAGTGAGAGACTCTCATTATGAGAGTGATCACAAGGGATTTTATGTGACCCTTGCTGCATGGCTTGTTTATGCATTGGGGGTCATAAGGAAGGAAATAAGGAATGAATGCCTTGGGGGGCATAAGGAATAAGGGGTTGTTATACTTGATGTATTTGGTTTCCATGAGGTGGCTACATGTTTTCCATACTTGCAATTCTCCTTAGGGTACTTGGTCCACTACCAACCTTGAAAAGGTCACCACAATGTGTGGTGCAGTGTAGCCTGGGTTGGGATGTGTTTTAGTTTGCGTGTATTCTGTCTTTTCTGTTTGCATGTTTGTTACCTATCTAGGGCTTGGTTCTCCGAGCTCGGGGGTGGCTACCAGTTAGCCTAGGCTGGGAAGTGAGCACTCCATGGTCATAGTTTTGGTTTATTTATAGATTGTTGGAAGAAATATCAGGGCATGCAGTTATGGTGAAAGATGTTGATTTAGGAAAAATGTTGTAAATGTAATTAATACCCTTTGAAAAGTCCTCATTTGTTTGAAAAGAGAGGCTATTTGTAAAATAGAAATAAAGACTTGGGGATATGTTATTTGTTATATATATGCAGAAAATATCATGTTATTTTGCAGAAATGATAAATGATTTATTTCTAAGTTCTAGTCCTAAAGTTGAGGTTAAATCTTGTAGAGTATTTAATATTTCTTGAAAGGAAATGAGTTAAAATTTATTCTTTTATTTAATTGAAAAGAAATAGAATTGATTTTGCATGCATGCAAAGGCTGAAATATAAAAGCATTTAGAGTATACATGGAAATGTAAAAGTATTTTAATTAAATCTGTGATTTTATTTTAAATGCAGAAAATAAAACCTAAATTTATCATAACCATCTCTATAGTTTAAGTTAATAAATTCTTTATTTAATATATTTGATGTTTTAGGATTAGTTAAATCTGTTATTTGCTTTTATTGCAGAAAATAAAACTTCAGCTAAATAGTTTATCTCTGATTTCTTTTGTAAATTAATGTTTGTTTTTTTTAAAAAAAATGCAAAGGATTAAATCTGGTTATTTTTAGAAAAATCTGATAAGAACAAAAAAAAATATTGGTACCTAATGCTTAGTTGAAATAATCCTAAAATTTGAAATATAGCCTTATAAATAAATATATACATATATGTATGTATATATATTTATTTATATTTTTTTTTGCGAAATATCTATGTTTTAGTGTAATGGTGATTTTATATATATATATATAATTATAAAAGTTATATATTTTTATGAAAAAATTATATTTTTATTTTTTATTTAAAAAAAAAAAAACACATTAAAATTGTTATTTAAAAAAAAAGTGTTTTGGCATGGGCTTGGCCCCTGTGGATTCTCCCGCAGGGCGGCCCCTCCGCACAGTGGGCACGGGCTCCCGAGTGGCGGCCGCAGCCGCCACTATGGGCTGCAACCCACAATGGAAGGCCTTGGCCTCCACTGTGGGCGGCGACCCATAGCGACGGCACCGTCATCCCTGTGGGGAGCAAACTGCGGCCCTCGCCACTCTCCCAAACCCGCCTCCGCCTCTCCTTGTCGTGAGCCCTGTGCACATCCGCCATGGCCACTTCCATGAGCTCACCCTACAACAAAAAAAAAAGAACATTAAAATATAAAACCCTAGCCTGGGTAGGGCTAGGGTAGTTAAGAGGAAAATAAAGATAATAATAAAAAAAAAGAGTTAGACTTATAATATGTATATAGGATAGGGTTTGCATGGAGGTGTAGTAAATTTGGAAACTAATATATATATATATATATATATATATATATATATATAAGAAAAAAACATATAGAGAATGAATATCTATGAAGATAAGGCAACTTTTAAAATTAAATAGTTTATTAAGTATTTTTTTTTATATATATGTGTTTTTTTTAAAGGTCAAGAGGACAAATATTGTTTTTAATTAAACTTTGGGAATTTTAAAAGAATAATGCTAGAATTAAATTATTTTACTTCGATATAGGTTTATGGAGTTATTCTTTATGGGACATGTGTCATTTTTAATTGATCTTTTAGACAATTTAGTTTAAACACTTTTTAGTTATTAATAATATTAAACATAGATGTTTGCTAGCTAAGTGTTAAGACTAATTTTATTGAGATTCTAAAAGCTATTTATGACTATTAGAAATTTATATTACCTTGTCGATCAATTTAGATCTTTGGATTTAATTTAATCTATTGGATTAAGTTGAAGAGATAAAATAATAATTAATTTGGTATTACGCTTTTGATTTAAATAATTATTTGTTTACTTGTGCTAATGGAATAAAGTTAACTCTAAACTTAGTTAAGACAAAACATGTAGAGTATTTCAAATTAGTTAATTTAATGTTCTAAGTTATGGTTTTTTAAAAATAAATTTATCCCGTTCTTGCCCTGAATTTTGGGCATGACGTTTTGGTATCAGAGCAAGGTTTCCACACTAGGAACCTTACTCCACTTATGTTTTGCTTTAGATTATCTAATTTATTTTATTATATTGATTTTTTATAAGATATTTAAATTTAATTACTTAAATATTTTTCTACAAGAAATTAGTTATTTAATTTATTTTATTTTATTTTCCTCTTAGGATGCCTCCGATGACGTGACAAGCTCGCAAGTGCGTAAGGGGTCCTAGGCATGTGCGCATAGCACGCCAAGAGGTAGCTAGGGAGGAATCGGTTCCAGAAGAGAACCTAGAAGCACCTCCAAACAACCAAATGACCCTAACTGAAACCTCTTAGAAGCAATCCAGAACCTTATTGGCATAGTTCAAGAAAGGATTCCAGCAGAGAACCCTCAGGTTAGAAAGCAGGACTCTGGGAGTCATAGATCAGTTGAGAGGGAATGAAGCAGGATCCCAACTCCTATTCCTATATAGAGTCAGGTTGGAAATGAGCTAGAGTCTGTGCACATACCAGGACCACCTCTAGTGGTGGAGCCAGTTTATTTTGAGAGAGCTCGTCGGGATCCAAGGGATCTTATCAAGGAGGTCATGTGCCTTCAGCCACCATCTTTTGGGGGCTCTACCAACGGGGTAGAAGCTGAGGCATGGCTTTTAAGCCTTGAGAGATGCTTTGCATTGCGCTCTTACGAGAGCAACCTAAAAGCACATGTCGCAGTCCATCTACTGAGAGGAACGGCCTCCACATGGTGGAGATAGGAGGAGTACAAATGCGGATTAGTTCCTGATACTCTCACTTGGGAGATATTCACAGAGAGGTTCTGGGAGAGGTACCTATCAAAACATTTCAGACAGCGTCGTATACATGAGTTTCACGACCTCCAACAAAAGGGCTTATCAGTAACCCAATATGAGAGAAAATTCTTTGAGTTATTGCCTTACATGGATTATCTAAAGGATGAGAAACTTCTCGTTAACCGCTTCATCAAAGGGTTAAATGTCGGTATAGCCAGGCCAATGAGGATGTCCGCTCCAGAGAGCCTTCAGGTTGCCATGGAAAAGGTACTAATAGCTGAGGAGATTCAAGTCAGACCACAGGACACTAGGGATCAGTTTCAGAACCGAAACCCTACACCTCAGACTTATGGATGCCAGAAACCACATTGGAAGGGAAATAGCTGAAACTCACAGGGGTTCTCCAAACCCCCTCCTCTGCAATAGACACTACAGAACCAGAGGCAGAAGCCTCCACAGTATCAATAGGGCACCAAGCCCAAGCATTGGCAGTCTCAGGGTCAGAGGCGAGATCAGAGAGTGCAGGTTCCTTACACATCTCCGGTGAGGACTCAGTAGTCCTCCAGGGGTGGGTACAGCAGATCCAACAGGACAAGAGGACAGGCTTTCTCTAGGCCCCAGGGCACCTAATTTCAAGCATGGGGTGCTTGCTTTACATGTGGAGCCATAGGGGCATATGGCGAGGGATTGCCCTCAGTGTCAGATGGTAGGAAATCAGTGGATGGCCACTTCAAAGCCGACAGTTGGTGATATGGGCAGGTCCCATAGAGTATTCATAGTGGTTGACAACCGCCAGGCTAAGCATCAGGCCATGGTCATCGAGGCTGCAAGTATGATCAAAGGTAACAATGTATCTATTTTGTTTGATTCAAGAGCTACTAACTCCTTTATATCTCCATTAGTTGTGGAGCGTTGCAGGCTAGTGGCAACTAGACAGGGTGTCAGTTGGGAAGTGGAATTAGCTTCAGGGGCTAGAGTGTCAATGGAATCAGAGGTTAGGGCATGTCAGCTGTAGATTGGCAAGACCACCACATTAGTAGACCTTAGAGTGACACCACTTGGATCTTATGGTATCGTACTTGGCATGGATTGGCTTTATGCCCACAGAGCCAAGATGGATTGCCGCTTGAAAAAGATCAAGTGTGAGGATGATCATGGTTCACCCATAGTTATCACCAGGATTCAGAGATGCGTGTCTCTTCATATGATCTCTACAACGCAGCTTAAGAAGAGCATGCGAAAGGGATGTCAGCTTTTTGCTATCACTATCAGTGACAGAGGAGAAGAGGAAGAAAAGGAAACATTTCTTGACGAACATCCTATCCTTAAGGGATATTCAGATGTGTTCCCTTTAGAGCTACCTGGAATGCCACCCCGTAGAGAGATTGACTTTCATATAGACCTTGTACCAGGAGCCGAGCTAGTTTCCAAAGCACCTTATAGGATGACCACAAATGAGCTTAATGAGCTCAAAATACAGCTTGAGGAACTCCTTGAGAAGGGTCATATTCATCCTAGCGTATCCCCTTGGGGTGCACCAGTCATCTTCATTAAGAAGAAGGATGGATCTCTCTGATTATGTATGGATTATCGGCAGTTAAATAAAGTAACCATCAAGAACTGATATCCTTTGCCCAGAATTGATGATTTATTCGACCAACTTCAGGGTGCCAAAGTCTTTTCCAAAATTGATCTGAAGTCAGGATACCATCAGCTGAGAATAGTGGAAAGTGATATCCACAAGATCGCATTTCACACTAGATATGGTCACTATGAGTTCACCTTGGTTCCATTCAGTCTTACGAATGCCCTAGCTATTTTTATGAGCCTCATGAATGGGGTATTCCGTACATTTCTGGACTGTTTTGTAATTGTTTTCCTTGATGATATACTGATATATTCTCGGAATGAGAAGGAGCATGAGGAGCACCTGAAACAAGTATTGCAGTGTTTGCGGGATAACCAGTTGTTTGGCAGATTGTCAAAGTGTGCTTTCTTTCGATCAGAGGTCAAGTACCTTGGGCACGTTATTTTCGGTGATGGGATCTTAGTTGACCCATCAAAGGTCAGGGCTATTATGGATTGACCAGTGCCAACCAATGTGATAGAGGTCAAGAGCTTCATGGGCTTATTAGGTTATTACCGATGTTTTGTTGAGGGATTCTCCAGAGTCACACATCCTATTACTTCTCTTCAGCGTAAAGGGAAGAAATTTTAGTGGACAGGGAAGTGTGAGAAGGCCTTTCAGGAACTCAAAAAGGCACTTACTAGCACTCCTATCCTTGTTGTACCAGATCCTTCAGCTGACTTCATGGTTTGTACAGATGCTTCATTAGAGGGTTTAGGGGCAATTCTTATGCAGGATGGTAGGGCTATAGCTTCCAAACTAGGAAACTTAAGACTCATGAACTTAATTATCCTACTCATGACCTTGAGCTCGCAGCAGTAGTGCATGCACTTGTGAGGTGGAGACACTTCCTTTTGGGTCATCACTTCGAGCTACATTCAGACCATCAGAGTCTTTAGTACATTTTCACTCAGCCGAACCTTAATGCACGTCAGAGGAGATGGATAGAGTTCTTGTGCGAATATGATTTTGATGTTCACTACATCAAAGGAAAGGAAAACGTAGTCACAGATGCTTTGAGTAGGAGATGTCATAAGGTTTACACCATATCTATGGGCACGGATTTGAGAGACCGTATACTACAGCATTTGCCAGAGGATGGATGGTATGCAGAGGTTTGTTAGGTGATATGATCTTAGCTTACTCTAGAGGGGAAATATGTGGATTATTCTTTGGAGTCCAATGGACTATTATGCCATAGAGGGCGCATCTATGTACCTTCCTTCGGGGGATTGTGAGAGTTCATTATCACGGAAGCTCATAGAGATCCTTATGCAGCGCATCCTGGAGTTAAAAAGTTGCATGCTGACTTGAGGTAGTTATATCATTGGCCAGGAATACGGCAGCTCATTGCTGAGATAGTAGCTCGATGCCTCGAGTGTCAAAGAGTAAAGGCAGAGCATTGCCATCCAGGGGGGTTGCTCCAGTCTCATGCTATACTAGAGTGGAAGTGGGATACTATATCCATGGATTTCAATATTGGTCTTCCTATGTCCTCTCGTTGTCATGATGCTATCTTGGTGACAGTTGACAAGTTGACCAAAGTGGCTCACTTTTCACCAGTTCAGACTACCTTCACGGGTGTTCTTGCGAGACATTGTCAAACTTCATGGTGTGCCATGCAAGATTATTTCTGACAGAGATTCCCTCTTCACTTCTTCCTTTTGGAAGTCATTACAGGCAGCTATGGGCACTAAGCTCAATTTCAATATAGCCTATCACCTAGAAACGGATGGTCAGACATATAGGGTTAATCAGATGTTAGAGGATATGCTTCACATGTACATCATGGATCATCAGATCAAATGGGAAGAGTACCTTCCCTTAGTGGAGTTTGCCTATAACAATGGGCATCACACTTCTTTGGGGATGCCACCCTACCAGGCATTATACGGCAGGCCTTGCAGGACACCGTTGAGTTGGGATCGTATAGAGGATAGAATTGCTATTGGTCCTGAGATAGTTTGGGACATGGAACAGTAGGTGGATTTGATTAGGCAGTGTTTGAGAGAGGCACAGGATAGACAGAAGAAATACACAGATGCGAAGAGGATAGATCATAGCTACTTGGTTGGAGATAGAGTCTTCTTGAGAGTGTGGCCGCATAAGAGTCCAATCCATTACGGAAAGGGTTCTAAGCTCACACCTCTCTTTGTAGGACCTTTTGAGATCCTTGAGAGGATAGGTCCAGTTGCCTACCATTTAGCATTGCCACCTAGCTTGTCATACATCCATGATGTGTTTCATATTGTATCAGTTTTAAGGAAATATATCTATGATGAGTCTCATATTTTAGATTGGGATGCCTTGCAGGTGGAGTTGGATGGGCAGCTAGCTTTGGAGCCCAATTGTATTTTGGCATGCCCGACGCTGGCCCTTCGAGGTCGAGAGCTAGACCAAGTTAGGGTCCAGTGGGATTGTTATGATGAGGTTACGGCTTCATGGGAGGATGCAGCACGTATGAGATCAGAGTACCCCCACCTCTTTGCTGAACTCCAGGAGGAAGTTCATACCTAGAGGGGGAGGGTGTGAGGCCCCACCCTAACTCAATCTAACATTTCAATGGTTTTTATGATGAGACTATTATGGATTCTTTATTTTTTATGCATTATGGATTTAGAACTTATATGATTCCATGATTTGGATAACATTGCTATATGTTGATGCTTTATTTATATGCTTTATGATATAGAACACTACATGATTTTTGAATACGCTGAATTTGTGGTGATAAATGTCGTTATTGAATTTGCAGGACTTTACTATGATGATAGAAATATAATGTATTAAATTGTTCAGATGTAAATTGCATGCAAGTGATTATGTGTATTAATATTCTTGTGATTTATATTATATGAGGTTACTTGAAGCTACTAATGTGTAAATTGAGATGCGCAGGGAGTTATCCATGTGACCATGGAAATATTACGGAGAACCAAACCTAGACCTATGTATGTTCGTAAAGCTAGGGTTTGTCTATTTGGAGAGACAACACCCCATTTGTGTTGTATTTTATTTGTAATAGTAAATGATGCATGTGTGTTGAGTGTTATTTAATTGATTTATGTAAAATCCACAAGAGACATGATTTCATGTATAACTTTGTAAAAGTATTTTCTTTGTGTCACTTGACACATGTGTGGATTTATGTTTGAATTTTTAAAATTGTCTCTTGGTGGGAATTGTTTAACTATAGCTTTTATAATTAATGTAATGTGATGTCATAAATGCCTTGGGGAAAGAATCTTTGGGTTGGTCAACATAGGTTTGACCCGAAAATAAACTTCAGAGGGGTTAAAAAAGGGTTAAATGGACACCTAGGGGTAGTTTAATAAGGTTTCCTAAAGCCCATAAGGTATACCTAAGGGTTAGGGGTAATTTTAGGCAAGTTTCTACTCCCATGTGACCTTTTAGACACCCTAAAAAGTAACTTTTCTAAGTTATGCGAAAATTGAACTAGAAGACTTGAACCAAGTTGAAAACCTTCCTTTTCGAATGAGAGTTCCCTTTCCCATTTTACCTTACCTTCCTTTTTAGTTTTTAGAAACTTGTGAGAACTCTCACAATGGGCTTCTTAAGCAAGAATTAGAAAATTTGTTGGTAATCACCCACTCTCCATTTTTGGAAACAAGAGAATTTTGGTAAAGAAAAAAGATAGAATTGGGTTTTGAGAATTTTGGCTAAGGGTAGAAAGAGAAGAACCGTGGAATTGGGCCGCTCATCCTCAACAAAACTAGCATACCTTTGGGCAGATTAAGGTTGGTTGTATCTTTCTTATAATGGATTTCTTATTGCATGTGTTTTGAAAGTAATGATTGTGTAAAAGACTAGTTTCCATGCATGTTCTCTTGGAAATTTATTTGGTATTTTGTGTATATACATTGTATGTGTTTTTGGAGAGTAATCAAGACCTCCTACTCTTGGGAGAGAGGAGGATCTTGTGGGTGGTAGAAGTGACAGCCCTCAAGTGAGAGACTCTCGTTATGAGAGCGATCACAAGGGATTTTATGTGACTCTTGTTGCATGGCTTGTTTATGCATTAGGGGTCATAAGGAGGGAAATAAGGCATGAATGCCTTGGGGGGCATAAGGAATAAGGGGTTGTTATACTTGATGTATTTGGTTGCCATGAGGTGGCTACATGTTTTCCATACTTGTAGTTCTTCTTAGGGTACTTGGTCCACTACCACCCTTGAAAAGGTCATCACAATGTGTGGTGCAATGTAGCCTAGGTTGGAATGTGGTTTAGTTTGTGTGTATTCTGTCTTTTGTGTTTGCATGTTTGTTACCTATCTAGGGCTTGGTTCTCCGAGCTCGAGGGTGGCTACTAGTTAGCCTAGGCTAGGAGGTGAGCACTCCATGGTCATAGTTTTGGTTTATTTGTAGATTGTTAGAAGAAATATCAGGGCATGCAGTTATGGCGAAAGATGTTGATTTAAGAAAAATGTTGTAAATGTAATTAATACCCTTTGAAAAGTTCTCATTTGTTTGAAAAGAGAGGCTATTTGTAAAATAGAAATAAAGACTTGGGGATATGTTATTTGTTATATATATGCAGAAAATATCATGTTATTTTGCAGAAAAGATAAATGATTTATTTCTAAGTTCTAGTCCTAAAGTTGAGGTTAAATCTTATAGAGTATTTAATATTTCTTGAAAGGAAATGAGTTAAAATTTATTCTTTTATTTAATTGAAAAGAAATAGAATTGATTTTGCATGCATGCAAAGGCTGAAATATAAAAGCATTTAGAGTATACATCGAAATGTAAAAGTATTTTAATTAAATCTGTGATTTTATTTTAAATGCAGAAAATAAAACCTAAATTTATCATAACCATCTCTATAGTTTAAGTTAATAAATTCTTTATTTAATATATTTGTTGTTTTAGGATTAGTTAAATCTGTTATTTGCTTTTATTGTAGAAAATAAAACTTCAGCTAAATAGTTTATCTTTGATTTCTTTTGTAAATTAATGTTTTTTTTTTTTTTTTTTAAATGCAAAGGATTAAATCTAGTTATTTTTAGAAAAATCTGATAAGAAGAACAAAAAAAAATATTGGTACCTAATGCTTAGTTGAAATAATCCTAAAATTTGAAATATAGCCTTGTAAATAAATATATACATATATGTATGTATATATATTTATTTATATTTGTTTTTTTGAGAAATATCTATGTTTTAGTGTAATGGTGATTATATATATATATATATATAATTATAAAATTTATATATTTTTATTAAAACATTATACTTTAATTTTTTATTTAAAAAAAATATATATATATATTAAAATTTTTATTTAAAAAAAAAAAAAATTTAAAAAAAGTGTTTTGGTGTGGGCTCGGCCCCTGCAGATTCTCCTACAGGGCGGCCCCTCCGCACAGTGGGTACGGGCTCCCTAGTGGTGGCCGCAGCCGCCACTGTGGGCTGCAACCCACAATGGAAGGCCTCGGCCTCCACTGTGGGCGGCGACCCATAGCGACGGTGTCGCCGTCCTTGTGGGGAGTAGGCCGCGGCCCCCGCCACTCTCGCAAACCCGCCTCTACCTCTCTTTGTCGTGAGCCCTACGCACATCCACCATGGCCGCTTCCATGAGCTCGCCTTCAACAAAAAAAAAGAACAAAAAAATATAAAACCCTAGCTCGGGTAGGGCTAGGGTAGTTAAGAGGAAAATAAAGATAATAAAAAAAAAAAGAGTTAGACTTATAATATGTATATAGGATAGGGTTTGCATGGAGGTGTAGTAAATTTGGAAACATATAGAGAATGAATAACTATGAAGATAAGGCAACTTTTGAAATTAAATAGTTTATTAAGTGTTTTTTTTAATATATATATATATGTGTTTTTTTTTTAGGTCAAGAGGACAAATATTGTTTTTAATTAAACTTTGGGAATTTTAAAAGAATAATGCTAGAATTAAATTATTTTACTTGGATATAGGTTTATGGAGTTATTCTTTATGGGACGTGTCATTTTTAATTGATCTTTTAGACAATTTAGTTTAAACACTTTTTAGTTATTAATAATATTAAACATAGACGTTTGCTAGCTAAGTGTTAAGACTAATTTTATTGAGATTCTAAAAGCTATTTATGACTATTGGAAATTTATATTACCTTGTCGATCAATTTAGATCTTTGGATTTAATTTAATCTATTGGATTAAGTTGAAGAGATAAAATAATAATTAATTTGGTATTACGCTTGATTTAAATAATTATTTGTTTACTTGTGTTAATGGAATAAAGTTAAATCTAAACTTAGTTAAGACAAAACATGTAGAGTATTTCAAATTAGTTAATTAAATGTTCTAAGTTATGGTTTAGAAAAAAAAAAAATTATCCTGTTCTTGCCCTGAATTTTGCGTATGACATTAGCGTTGTCCACAATTATCTACAATCTCTTGTTATAACATCTATATGCTTTTCTTTCATTAGAATAACTAATAAATATTCCTTCATCACATCTAGGATCAAACTTGCCAATGAAATCATCTCTCTTGATATAACATTTACTACCAAATATTTTGAAGTACTTAACTATAGGTGTATTGTCAAACCATAACTCATAAGGTGTCTTAATAGTTTCTCCTTTGATATGAACTCTATTGAATGTATAAACTATTTTTCTCATTGTTTCTCTCCAGTAGATATGAGGTAGATTAGCTTCCATCATCATGGTTCTAGCAACATCCAAGATAGTTTTGTTCTTTCTTTCCACAACTCCATTTTGTTGAGGTATCCAGGGAGTAGAAAATTGTCTCCTTATGCCATGCTTCTCACAAAAGTTATTAAACTCACCAGATGTGAATTCTCCACCATGGTCTAACCTTAAACACTTAATATTCAATCATGTCTCAGTTTCAACTTTAGCTTTAAAGATTTTAAACTTTTCAAAAGCCTCATATTTCTCCCTTAGAAACGTAATCCACATCATTCTAGAATAATCATCAATGATTAGCATAAAATATATATCACCTTGAAAACTTTTCATTCTAGTGAGACCACACAAATTAGTATGAATAAGATCAAGAACATCATTAGATTTGTCTTGTATACTCTTAAAAGAGATTCTGACCTATTTTCACATTTGACATTCTTTACATATCAGATTATAGGGCTTTACAATCTTAGGTATATCTCTAACTACCTTAGTTGAACTGATCTTTACCATGCAATCAAAATTCACATGACATAGCCTTTTATCCAAAGACAAATCTCATCAATTTGTGCAATCAAACATGTCTTCTCACCAGAATTCAAATGAAATATATTACCTTTTGTCTAAGTACCGGTTGCAATCTCTAATCCAGATCTATTAATGATTTTTCATTTTCCATCCTTGAATTGTAATTGAAATCCCTTATCCACCAATTGTCCTACACTCAAAAGATTATCCCTCAAACCTTCAACATAATAAACATTATTAGTATTGTTCTTACCATCTAATGATATGGTTCATCTTCCTTTGATCATGCATGCTTTGTCATCTTCAAATCTAACTAGACCACCATCAAATTCTTGCAAAGATAGAAACTTCCTTTTATCTCCAATCATATGATGTGAACATGCACTATCTATTACCCATTCATCCTTATCTTCAATTTTAGTAGCAAGGGCCTTTTCTTCAGATACATTCTCTTCTAGTGTCAAAACATCTTCCTTGATAGCCAGGAACACCCATTCCTTTCCATTGTTGGAACCACTAGCAGATTCTTGTGTCGCTTCATCATCAGAATCAGTCACACCTTCCTCATCCACAAAGTAACATGATTTATCATTGTTTTTCCTATACTTATGCTTGTTCTAATATCCAGGGTTACGCTTAAAAGATCTTCTAGCTCTTTCTTCAAATCTTGAATTCCTTTCAGGACATCTAGATGCAAAATGACCGATCTTATTACATGCAAAAAATTTAAAAGGTGATTTTCCTTCATACTTACTTCCTACCGGTCCTTTAGGTACTCTTCTAGCAAATAGGGCTTCAAGTTGGTCAAATTCATCATCTTCTCTCTTCATATCATCCAATTCCTTCGCATACAAAGCTTTCCAATCTTTCTTGCGGGTTGATGATGTAAATGCATGAAAAGGAGGTTCAAACTTCACAGCTCCATAAGGTCCAAATTCTTCAAGCTCAAAAGAAGATAATTTCCCAACCAAGGTATGTCTATTGATAGAAGTATTAGCCATTGTTCTCAATTCATTAATTGCAGTAGCCTTCATCTTATAAGCTAGTGGTAAAGCTCTCAGAACTTTAGAGACTATTTCATCACTTAGAGATCCACCACAACATTGAATTCCCATGACAATTTCATTTACCCTTTCCATGAATGCAGTAATCCTTTCATATTCTTTCATCTTCAAATTTTTTATATCTCACCCAGTAACCATCAATTTTAGCAATCTTAACAGTAGGGTCACCTTCATTTAGAGTCTCCAACTTGTACCATATAGCTTTTGTTGATGATTTGTCAGTCAATCCCATTATTTACTGATCAGAAAGTGCACACAAGAGGGCTTCTCTAGATCTAAAATCATTCTCAAGCTCCTTATCCAAGTTTTCTGGAGGAGGATTTACAAATGCCGGATTAAAAGGTGTTACTCCATTCTCTGTGATCTCCCAAATTTCCTTACCAAGACATCTCAGATGAGTCTCCATCTAAATCTTCCATACTCTATAATTTGTTCCATCAAGCCTAGGAATTTCTCTTCGAAAGATAGCTATAGCTGAACGAGATGAAATTGAACTATTAGTCACCATAGGATCTTCCTCAAGCGATTAAGCTTCTGTAGAGATGACCAGAGCTCTAATACCAATTGTTAGACAATTCAAATAACTGGAAGACAACTAAGAGGGGGGGTGAATCAGTTGTCACCAGATTACTGGAACCTTAAGAAATTAAAACTTTAATACTGAAACACATAAGATCAATACTGGAATACATAAACCAATTACCGAAATACAAAATATACCAATTAAGCACAAGCAACAATTAAAGAATAGATACCATCCACATGACACCAAGATTTGTACATGGAAAACCCAATAAAGGGAAAAAACATGGTGGGAAGCCTACCCATAGTCAAATAATACTTCTACAGTAAGTATGTGATTATAAATTGAGGGGCCTACACTTGCAGGAAGGCCAATAGCCTAGACCACACTGCTCATTACAAAAGGAGTCTCACTGACTACATAAAAATCCAGACTACAATCTGGAAGGAAGAATGTGTTGGCATTCTACACTCTAATGAGAAGTGATGGTGTTGTAATTGATAGCAACCTACTGGCAAACCTTTTGGCAACCATCTGTCATTCATTTGGTAAAGCCACTGGTAGACACTTCACCGATAATAGCTACAATGGATATTGGCACTCCAACCGACAGGGAATAAACTTTTTCTTATTGTATTTAATGTAATTATCTTTTGTAAAGCTGACATGGCATATTGTAAATGACATATATATGTATGAGATCTTATAGGTCATTGTGTGTAGCAAGAGAATAATTGTGAATTATGTATAAGGAGATATAAGTTGACAGCGAAGGTTTTTGGTTATAGTATGAGCTTAAACTGATAATGAACCTAACATAGTTGATGCTGATTTGAAGTAGTACATTGTATTGGATTTTCATAATCCATTTTGTAAGTCAGTGAGACTTCTATCTTGTAAATTGAGCAGTGAGCTCTAGGCAGTTGGCCTTTCTGCATGTGCAGGCCCCTCATTGTAAGTAGTATTTATTCATTGGCCAGTGAGTGAATATTGTGGGTCATAAATCCCACAAAGGTTTTTCCCACACCAGGTTTCCTCATCAAACATCATGTGTTATGGTGTGTTTTCTATGTTGTCTTTATTGTTCCTGTTTACTGCATTAACTCTTATTTACTAGTACACTGTTTTAGAATGCAAAATACTTAATAAGGTTAAATATTCTACAAACTGGTTAGATACTGATTCACCCCCCCCTCTCAGATATTTGGGACTATCATTAATCCTAACAATTTGTATTAAAGCCTGGTCCTCTATTTTCAAAAGCCTAACAACTTGAGGAAGATTGTGACACCGATACAGATGGAGAACTTAAGAAAGTAGTTGGAAGGAGCTCATGTAGACTATGATTCAGAGAAGTTGAAGAATATCAAACTTGAAGATGATCTAAGGACTGCATAAGAATTCATTTAAGGACTTCAAGAGAATCTTACTATTACTAGAAATAAAAGAAAAGAACTTCATGAGAAGATGCAGAATGATAATGATGAAAAGGAAACTCTTAATGAACTTGTGAACAAGATGAGACAAGAAAACCTTACTATGAGGAATGAAATGCAAGATATGACTATGAGATTTTGTAAAGACATTGAAGACAGGAAGAAGAATGAAGATGACTTGACTAAAAGACTCAATGATGCAAGAAATGAAAATCTAAGACTTAGTCATGAAAATGATATGTTAAAGACAGATCTGATTCACATGCAACATGATAAAACTGAACTTATGAGACAAATGGGAATTCTGGAAAATGAGTTGGTTACTACAAATCAACACAAAGAGAAATTCAAGAAAAGTTCAGAAGAATTTGATGATATGTTGAAAAGTCAGAAACCTAATGGAGATACTAATGGACTTGGATTTGAAGTTGGTGAAAGTTCTGGTACTGCAAACAATCATGATCACAATAAACCAGTAAGACAACCTAATGCTTACAAATTTAATGGGAAATGCTTTAACTATAACAAGTATGGTCATAGAGAAAATAAATGTAGATCTAGAAATAATCAGAACATTAATGCACCCACCTGTCTATGTTCCAAATGCAACAAAGTTGGTCATAATTCAGAGAACTGCAGAATGAATGCGAGATGTTATGTATGTGGAATATTTGGGCACTTATCTAATCAATGTTGAACACAAACCGACATAGGATATGGAAAGTCTATTTAGGAGAATAATGTGACTTGTTATGCTTGTAACAAAATTGGACATATTGCAAAATTTTGTAGAAGCAAGAATTCATCGGCAAACAATAAAGGACCTAGTTTGAAAGGCAAAGAAAAGGTTGATGAGGTAAAATAAGAATTTTCAAAACAATGGATTAGAAAGACAGATCAGAATGTTGATGAGACTATTCCTTCACCATTAGAACAGAGTATTACTCCACCGACAGGAAATTCTTCATCCAACTGAGAAGTAACCCTTTGGGGGTATTGCAACAAGTTGAATATCATGTAGTTTACCCTTAGTTGATGGTGAGAAGATAGATTTCTTCTTTATTGGTAGATGTGTTAAGTTTTCACTTAATCGACGAGCATTTAATGTAGTATTTGAAAGAAATTTCATTATAAATCATCCGTTTTCCTTCATTTATGATTCATCAAGTATTCAAATTAGTAGAGAGCGCAAAATCTGAGTGAAGGCATTCAAGGCGAAGAAGTGAAGTGATTTCTTTCAAGCACTCAAACATTATCAGGCAGCTTAAGGTATTTTTCAAATGGCTTCCTCTTCTGCTCCCAAATTTATTGCAAACCCTACTGTTGTGGAAAATATAAAATGCTCTAGGCCCATATTTAAAATCATTCCCGAGATAGCTAAGAAAGATGATTTCATAGGCGCATTTTCAAAGATTCTTAAAGGTGTATCTTATGTTGAAGACCCTAGGATATATATTCACTGCAATATTGAAGAATTAGGTTCTGAGGAAGTGTTAAATATGTTTAAAACCATAATTTGTGATGAAAATGGCAATGTCAAACCCGAGCACAAGGTTATTGAGACTTTAGGTTTTGTGGAAATCTTGAACATCCCTAAATTTCTGGAGGAAGTTGTGAGAATTGTCCTAAGTAGGGCACATGGAGAATTTCTTTGGTTAGACTTAGTCTGCAAATTCACCCAACAAGCAATTAGGGCAGTGATAGGTCTACCCTCAACCGGCAGTAGACCTGACAAAACTAAGAAGGTTCCTAATAACAAAGTCATGACCTTAACTGGAGCAACATCTGATAGTAGATCTCTGAGAGTAAATGACATCAAGGACATTAATGTGAGATTCACAAGTATAATCTTAGGTTACAAGACTACACATGCAAACAGACTTAATTTAGTTTCTAGTCTTTGCATTAATAGTGCTTATGAAATGGTAAACAATAATGCAAAAATAGATGTGTGTAAATGGTTGAAGGATGAACTAGTTGATAACCTAAAGAAGATAAAAGGTGATAAGAAAGGGACATTTCATTTTGGAAATCTCTTGGTATGCCTTATATTGTATTTCTCAAAGGAAATCCCCAATATTGGACAGAAAGACTTTGGATATCACATACTGGTAGGTAAACAGTTGCAAGAAGCATTCATCGGTATGGGTACTGCTAAGGAAAACAACATAACTGAATATTTCAAAGATTTCCAAACCAAAATGAAAACCAGAGAGAGACTTGTTGGCATTACAGTAAGAAAGATTGTTGATATTCAATAAGGATATTGAGAAGGTTGTTGAAGATTATTGATATAACTGAAGAAGGATGATAACTATCTTTATAACATTATTTTGTCATTGATGTCAAGAAATTGATTATCTGATTCGATATGATGTTGCCATATCTTGAGAAGATTTATTAGAAGAGAATTAAGATGTCGATAAAAGACACAGAAAGAATGTGATGAATAAAGGGAGGAATAAGTTATTCAATGGGTAGCTATTACTGAGTTAGACAATGATGAGATCATGATGTTTAGATTGTTTTGATATCCTACATATGTTATTGATTGTAAGGTTAATACTATACTATGCAACTGAGCAAGGAACCTAGTCAATAAACCCTAAGGAACCTAGTCGGTAAACCTTAAGGTTATGGATATCGGTTAATGAAGGAGAAATGTCTACTAAGTAAAGTTTAGTATTTACCGAGTTACAACCGAGTTATGATAGTGCGCATGGGATGGATAAAAGCATTATTTAATGAAGGACAATGATTAGTTGGAAATGTATAAATGATTGGTATGTCGTGTATGAAGTTTGTTAAGGATCTATGGCAAAGGAAAATCGATAGAAAGATCTACAGTGCAGATTGAACTGCAATAACCTTATGCAAGTTCCATGGAGGGAATGCAAGTCTCGAGGTAAGGTAAAACATTTTCAGATCGAAAGGATACATTGAACCTTGTCAAGTTTGAAGATCTGATGGCTAAGATTGATCATGGGAAATGTGATCAAGGAGATTTAGTGGTTAGAAATTGTTTATAAATAAGGAATTGTTGATAAACAATGTATGCGGGCAAGTGTATGCACAGGGATGCTACATAGTGATTACCAAGTATAGAAGCTTGAAGTCCTGTTTGAATAACAGAGTAGAGAGCCCAGCAGAGGGACAAGATAAGTCCTATGACAAGATTGTTTTGAGAAAATAAGAATCTTCTTTAGCATTTTAGATGTGAAGTTGCGGATAGATTTTATTACTGTTATTTTGTAAGTGACAGAAAATCTCTTAACCGAGTGGACTTAGCAGTCTTATATGTAGACCCTCTAGCAAGGTAACATTCTAAGTGAGTGTTCGAAATCCTTTAACAAGGTCACTTCTAACAAAGTGAAGATCCTAACAGATCTGAGGGAAATCCCTTAATCGGGTCACATCTAGCAATGTGTTTGTAATCTTTAACAGGATTTTCTTTTAACTGAGCATACTCTAGAAGAGCATATTTCTTAGTGGTTCCAAAATCCCACAATTGTTTTTCCCTATTTGGGTTTCCACGTTAAATCTGGTGTTATGAGTGTTGTTATGATTATGTGTTCTTAAGTTTGCATTTTTAATAGTTTTTGGTTAAGTTGCTGAAGTATAAGTTACCGAGGTTAAATCTATTGATTTATGGAAGTTTAAGTTTGTATGATTCACACCCCCCCCCCTCTCATATTATTAGCTATTGGCATCTATACTTTACATCAAGTATCAGAACTAACAATTGGTATCAGAGCTCAGGACTCCGGAAGAAAAATTTTAAAGGTTCTTGAGGCAAAGATCCGAAGATGTATAAAAGGGATGCACTGAAGCTGAACAAGTCAAGTTTCTCCACATGGTAGAAAAGGATGAAGCTACATTTATCAGGAATTGGAGAATATGCAACATATTATCTGGAGAATGATTACATTGCATCGAGCACCAACCTTTTGACCTTGGAAGAGATTAAAGCAAAGCAAGAACATATTCAAGCTATGATTGAAATAACATCAGCATTGACCGACTTAGAGTTTAATGATCTAGAAGGCTGCAATGATGCAAAAGCAATGTGGACTAAGCTCACATTTGTGTATGGAGGTGATGAACATGTTCAAAGAGAAAAAGTAGATAGTCTAAGAGGACAACTTGAATCCATGAGGATGAATGAAGGTGAGAAAATAACCCAATACAGTACAAGACTAAAGGAGATTGTCAATCAAATTAAAGGAGCAGGTGGAACTATTGAAGAAAAGGATATAACAAGTTGTTGAGAACCCTTCTACCAGCTTATGTTATTCGAGTCTCTGCAATCAATGAATTGAGGTCTATACCTAACATGCCAGTTTCTTTAGATGCTACTATTGGTAAGCTACATGCATTTGAGTTAAGTAATTTTGATAACAATGGGTCTTCGGTAAATAAAGTAGAATCTCAATTCAGTTCTTTTCATATTGGTGAATCTGATGATTACAATGATAGAATGAGTAAGTATTCTGAAGGAGATCACAGTGGAGCAAGTGAAAGATTTCGCATAAACATCGAAAAAGTGTACAAACTGTATGAGGAAATCAAGAAGCAAGAAGAATTTGAAGCATTATCAGCCAGAAGGTTACCAAGAGGAAAAGGTAAGTATAAAGGAAAGCTACCTTTAAAATGTTTCAATTGTGATAAAATAGGACATATGGCTTCTAACTGCCCTGACAAAGAATCTAGTGAAAAGAGAGAATACCGAGATAACAAGCAGAAAGATAACCAATACAGAGGACACCGAGACTTTAGAAGGAGAGATAGAAAGACATGTCTAGTAGAAAATGAGGAATCCAACGATGACAAATATGATGAAACTGATACTGAGGAAGTTGTTTATGTGGCTATTAAAGATGGATCTGATGAGGAAAGGTATGAAGAAAAAGCCCTAATATCTCACATAAATAATAATGATTCTTGGATCATAGACAGTGGATGCTCACATCATATGATAGGTGATAAACACAAGTTTGTTAAATTAGAAGACTATGATGGAGGCTATGTAAGATTTGGTAATGATGCACCATGTCCAGTGAAAGGTAAAGGATCTATAACACTTCTTGACAATGCTAAATGTGATAATGTATACTAGGTTGAAGGATTGAAATACAATTTATTGAGTGTAGCATAGCTAAACAATATAGGATATCGAATAGAATTTCAGAAAGGAATTGTCAAAGTTCATAACAAGCATGGAAAGTTAGCTGCTACCAGGACACAAACAAAAGGTAATACATTTCATCTTGACTCAACTTGGAACAAGTGTCTTTATGCAAAGATAGATGATACCTGGTTATGGCATAAAAGGTTTTGTCATGTAAATTTTGATAATCTAATCAAAATAAGTAAGAAGCACCGAGTAAGAGGTCTACTGAGTCTTGAAAAACCTAAGAATGTTATGTGTCGAGGATGCCAGATGGGTAAGATGACAAGATCAAGCTTTACAAGTAATTCCTACACTTCTAAAGGAATTTTAAATCGAGTACACACTAATCATTGTGGTCCTATGAAAGTTCAAAGTTATTATGGTGATAAATATTTCATATTATTTGTGGATGATTACTCAAGGATGATGTCAGTTATGTTTTTAAAAGAAAAATCAGAAGCTTTTCAAATGTTCAAATGGTACAAGGCAAGAGTTGAAAATGAAATAGGAAGACAACTGAAATGTCTTAGATCTGATAGAGGAGGAGAATTCACTTCTGATGAATTTAACTTATACAACAATGATCATGGTATAAAGAGGCAAGTATCTGCATCGAGAACACCTCAGCAAAATGGGATACCGGAGAGAAGAAACAGATCAATTGTGGATTGTGCAAGAACCTTGATGATAGAAAAGAGGGTACCTCAAACATTTTGGAGAGAAGCAATCAGCACTGCAGTTTACACCCTGAACTGAGTTTAACTGAAGAAAGGAACTATGAAGACACCATATGAGATCTGGTATGACAAGAAACCTAATGTAAGTTACTTTAAAATCTTTGGAAGTAGATGCTATGTTCACAAATATGACAAAAATGGAAAGTTTGATTAGAAAAGTGAAGAAGGAACATTTCTTGGATATTCTTCTAGAAGTAAAGCATTTAAATGTCTGATCAAATCATCTAACAAAATAGTGGAAAGTGCAAATGTGAAAATTGATGAATTTGCAAAAAGAAATGATGAAGGAAATTCCAAAGAACCAGAAGATTATGAAGAATTTATTTATGTTCAACTGAGAAGTATTACCGAGAATATTGCTAAAGAAAATAAAGATAATGTCTAGCTACTGAGTGATGAAGAAGATCATACAGAACCTACCGAGCCTATATTAGCCAAATATGTCAGAAGAAATCATGCATCAAGTCAGATTATAGGAGATAAAGATGATCTAGTGATGACAAGAAACAAACTGAGACAAAACACATGTCTAATTTCTGAATTTGAATAGAGAATAGTGAAAGAAGCATTTAATAGTGAAGATTGGGTAAATGCTATGATAGAAGAGATTGATCAAATCCAGAAGAATGACACATGGACACTAATCCCAAGACCAAAGGACAAAAATGTAATCGATACTAAGTGGATTTTCAGGAATAAGATAAATGAAAAAGGTGAGGTCATTCGCAACAAAGCAAGACTAGTTTGCAAAGGTTATGCTCAAGAAGAAGGAATAGATTATGGTGAAACCTTTGCACCTGTGGCTAGACTTGAGGGAGTAAGAACATTGTTGGCATATTTTGCTTTCAAAAATTTCAAGGTATATCAAATGGATGTTAAATCTGCATTTTTGAAAGGTATACTAGAAGAGGAAGTTTTCATTGAACAACCTAAAGGATTTGTTGAAGACAAGAGTAAAGATCGGGTATGCAAACTGAACAAAGCTTTATATGGTCTGAAACAAGCACCTAGAGCATGGTATGAAAGATTGCACTCTTATTGAATCAAGATTGGTTTTATAAGGACAAGTGAAAACAACAATATGTACATGAAGAAAGATGAGGACAATGGAATATTGATCTCAGCCATATTTGTTAATGACATTATATTTTGTGGTAATGACTCCTTATGCAAGAACTTTGGAAATGAAATGTGCAAAGAATTTGAGATGTCACTAATCGGTGAAATAAAGTATTTTATAGGTTTACAGATATTGCAAATTAAAGATGAGATTTTCATTACTCAATCCAAGTACATAAAGGAAATCTTGAAGAAATTTGGAATGGAGGATTCTAAACCAATAAGTACTCCTATGACTATTAACTGTAAATTATCAAAGACTGATGAATCTGCATCTGTTGATGAGACACTTTACCGATCTATGATTGGAGAATTGAAATATGTTGTGCATAGTAGACCAGATATAGCACATGTAGTGGGTATTGTAGCAAGATTCTCTGCAGATCCTAAGGAAACTCATATGACAGCAATCAAGAGAATTTTCAGATACCTGAGAGGCATGGAAGATTATGGCTTAGTATATGGAAAGAGAAATAATTTTGATTTAAAAGTTTATACTGATGCTGATTGGGCAGGCAACATAGATGATAGGAAAAGCACAAGTGGTGGAGCTTTCTTTTTAGGAGAAAGACTAGTAAGTTGGCTTAGCAAGAAACAAGGATGTATTTCTCAATCTACAACAAAAGCTGAATATGTTGTTGTAGGATTGAACTATACCAATATAGCACTGATCAAACAATTGTTAGAAGGTATAAATGAGAAAGTTACCGAGCTAGTAACGATATTCTGTGATAATACTAGTGCCATTAACATTTCAAAGAATCAAGTGATGCACTCTAAGACAAAGCATATATCTATAAAGTATCACTATCTCAAAGAAGAAGTTCAAGAGAAGAAAGTTGTGCTAGAATATATCAGTTCAAAGGAGAAATTAACAGACATCTTCACAAAGCCACTGCCAAGGGACACTTTTGAGTATCTCAGAAGCAAGTTAGGGGTCCTACCCCTATCTTCTACTCACTGATCGAGTTCGGTGAAATCATCAATTCGATGAATCTACAGAATATTATGTGTGGATTGATGTTGATTTACGCACTTTAGGAGGTCACCTAAAGGTGTGTAGGAAATTGTGATTAGAGATAAGCTGATCTGACCAAGACTGAGATGTTACACAGCAAGGCAAATCACTTCACAGAGGAAGGAATCATGATTTAGTTCTTTTACTTTTTGGCATTGTTGTCAAAGGGGGAGAAGACTAAATGGTTGAAAGACTAAATGGTTGATTGCATGATAAAGCCCTGAATGATGGAAATAACAGAAGACTAATGATAGGGGGAGTAGATTGAAAAATGAAGAAGATTAAATGCAAGTCAACAACTCAGAAGCCTATTGAAAAGGAAGAAGACTTCAGAAGATTTTAACAGATCAAGGACAATAGAAGAAGTCTAACAGCAATCTGAATCTGAATCAATTTGAATATCTTGTTGGTATTACCATTTAATTATTGGTTTTTCCATCAATGCCAAAGGGGGAGATCGTTGGCATTATAGTAAGAAAGATTGTTGATATTCAATAAGGATATTGAGAAGGTTTTTGAAGATTATTGATATAACTGAAGAAGGATGATAACTATCTTTATAACATTATTTTGTCATTGATGTCAAGAAATTGATTATCTGATTCAGTATGATGTTGCCATATCTTGAGAAGATTGATTAAAAGAGAATTAAGATGTCAGTAAAAGACACATAAAGAATGTGATGAATAAAGGGAGGAATAAGTTATTCAATGGGAAACTATTACCGAGTTAGACAATGATGAGATCATGATGTTTAGATTGTTTTGATATCCTACATATGTTATTGATTGTAAGGTTAATACTATACTATGCAACTAAGTAAGGAACCTAGTCGGTAAACCCTAAGGAACCTAGTCGGTAAACCCTAAGGTTATCGATATCGGTTAATGAAGGCAAAATGTCTACTGAGTAAAGTTTAGTATTTACCGAGTTACAACCGAGTTATGACAGTGCGCATGGGATGGATAAAAGCATTATTTAATGAAGGACAATGATTAGCTGGAAATGTATAAATGATTGGTATGTCGTGTATGAAGTTTGTTAAGGATCTATGGCGAAGGAAAATTGGCAGAAAGATCTACAATGCAGATTGAACCGCAATAATCTTATGCAAGTTCCAAGAAGGGAATGCAAGTCCTGAGGTAAGGTAAAATGTTTTCAGATTGAAAGGATACATTGAACCTAGTCAAGTTTGAAGATCTGATGGCTAAGATTGATCATGGGAAATGTGATCATGGGGATTTAGTGGTTAGCAATTGTTTATAAATAAGGAATTGTTGATAAACAATGTATGCGGGCAAGTGTATGCACAGGGATGCTACATAGTGATTACCGAACATAGAAGCTTGAAGACCTGTTTGAATAACAAAGTAGAGAGCCCAGCAGAGAGACAAGATAAGTCCTATGAGAAGATTGTTTTGAGCAAATAATAATCTTCTTTAGCATTTTAGATGTGAAGTTGCAGATAGATTTTATTACTATTATTTTGGAAGTGACAGAAAATCTCTTAACTGAGTGGACTTAACAGTCTTATATGTAAACCCTCTAGCAAGGTAACATTCTAAGTGAGTGTTTGAAATCCTTTATCAAGGTCACTTCTAACAAAGTGAAGATCCTAATAGATCTGAGGGAAATCCCTTAACCGGGTCACATCTAGCAATGTGTTTGTAATCTTTAACAGGATTTGCTTTTAACAGAGCATACTCTAGAAGAGTATATTTCTTAGTGGGTCCAAAATCCCATATTGGTTTTTCCCTATTTGGGTTTCCATGTTAAATCTAGTGTTATCAGTGTTGTTATGATTATGTGTTCTTAAGTTTGCATGTTTAACAGTTTTTGGTTAAGTTGCTGAAGTATAATTTACCGAGGTTGAATTTGTTGATTTATGGAAATTTAAGTTTGTATGATTCACCCCCCCCCCCCTCTCATCTTATTAGCTATTGGCATACATACTTTACATCAAGTATTAGAACCAACAAGACTACCACAGACTGTAGTAGATAAATATGATAAGGAAATCTATTTTGTAATTAATAAAGATGAAACATGGATGGAAGTTGTATTACCTAGAACTATATGGGTAACAGAAATGGGTTATGAGGTAGATATCAACATTGTTGAAACTTATGCAAAAGCTTTATTATATGCACCTACAGAACCATCAGAAGAAGTTTTTGGTAGTGCTCAAACAATTGAAATGGTGTACAAACAATGAAACAAAGGAAGAGAAAAGAAAAGTACAGAAGAGATGCTTATAAATAGGTAAAGGAAATAAAAGAAAATGTTATGAACCTTACTAGTATAAAGGAAAGTGAACTAGGAGGACTGCAACTAGAGGCACACATTTCATCGGTTGGCACTGTCATGCCTATGAAGTGTGTACCTATTATACCTACAGCTGCAACACAAAACACTCAATAAATCATTACAAGCAATGGTTAGAAAATTAATCAACGAAAGATAAAACCATAGCTAATCGATCTATTGCCTCCTCGTAAATGCAAGTATGAATTTTGCTCTCAAATTTGGTTATGAGAATTCTAGTGACTTGACTACACTTAAATGGAGGATTTAAATGATGGAGATGCATAAGCTAGCAATGATAGCATGATTAAGCTACATGATTTCATGATTATGCTAGAAAATAAGCTAGTTTAAGCTAAAATTGAACATGATAACAATGCTAAATTGATAAACTAAGAGCTATATGCCTATAGTAACAATGCTTGAATGCAAATGAGATGGGATTTGGGATCCTTTGAACTCCAAAATGGGGTCTATTTATAGGATTTCCAAGGCAAGGGGGTGAGGTGGCAGGAATCAATGGTCAAAATTAAGTCTGAAGATATCAATGGTTAAATTGGAGGAGGTTGGCAAAGAGGTTGGATGAAAAGGAACATTTGGAGGTTAGTAGGAGAAGGGGTTGGATGAAAGGGGACAATGTCATCTCCATGGTGACAAGTGTCAGGAAGCTTCTAGAAGAGGTTTGATGAAAGGGAACACTTAGTGACAAGTGTCACAAAGCTTTGCTCATGAGAGGGCAAAGTATTAAAGGAAAGGGGACATGGTGGTTAGGATGTGCAAGCTAGGATGGAGTTAGTTAAACCCGGGATTAGATGGAATGAGTTAGGTTTAGAAGAGGTTAGGTTAGGTGGTTAGAAGTTAGGAGAATTTTAATTTAAAAATTCAAATAATAGAAAAAGGCTAATTAATCTCAACGACTCATAAATTGATTTGTTTTAATTAATTAGGGGATTTAGAAGAAATGAATTTGATGGGGGGAATTAATTAATTTGAATTAATTAATCAAAGGGGATTATTGAAATGAACCTATTAAATAAATCCTTAGATTTATTAATAAGTAGATGAAAGGGGGAATTTAATCAAATTTCTTAGTGAATTCAATTAAATTAGGAAGGGGGATTAATCAAATAATTGCTTATTTAATTAATTATCTTCAAACCATTTTTAGGTGTATACATTTTGCCCCTCTTTGAAGCGAGGTGTGATGACGCGTTGATTCAAAGAATAATCTCATTTTAATGATGATATTGGTTTGATAGGATGCCCCAACTCTTGATTGATAAATTGTGATACAATGATGCCCCCTCGGGAGATCAATTGAGATAATTGATTTTTGGAGTTTTTGGACTTTTGTGAAATTGATGCTCCGATTAGAAATGATTTGATGTCTGCAACTATGGTTGATGAAAATGTGAGTTCTTCAATTACAGTGATGTGGTTCTTGATGATTGATAAAGCCTGATTGGTTAGATTGATAAGATTGAGATTTAGTCTGGTTTTAGGAATGATACCTCCTGTATAAGACAAAGATGATCAAAGCCTCTGGTTTCAAGAATGATGTATCATGTATAAGACATGATTAGAACGTCTGGTTTCAGGAAAGATACATCTTGTATAAGACATGAGAAAATTGATTTAGATGTGATTGATTGATAGAATTGATAAGATTGATTGGATAAAGAACTGACAATTTGTTGATATCAAATTGCAGAAAGATTTGGATATGCTGATGTTGGTTCTATTGAGAGGGTAGCATAAGATTTTCACTAGGTCAAAAATATCTGGAGAGATATGAGTCATCATTCTGAATGCGTATACACTTGTGATGATACCTTGATGATTCCTGCGATAGATTGAACCTTGGATAAAAGGAGCATGTGGGATCCCATGCAACAATGAAATGCAAGCTAAATGCAAATGCAAATGAAATGCAAAGCTACAAGCGGACTAGTCACTGGATTATTGTGTTTTGTCATCATTGAGCTATTTTAAAATGTGGGAAGTGAGTGCAAACATTGATGGTATAATTAAACCATGATGACTTGAGCACTGCTTTCCTAGATTTTGATATTGCAAGTTAGCACAAGCATCAAGGTATAATTGAACTGAGATGACCTGAGTGTTGCTTGCGTAAAATAGGCAGTATTAATCATTTCAATATGAAAATCAGAAATGTCTTTGATGATACTCTGATGATCATGTCCTGAGACAAATTTGCACATATTAATGATTAATTTTCAGATAGCAGACAAGAAAAATATCATGTTTCTTCCTTTTTCCTCTAGTCAAAGACATCTTGGAGTCACTCAAAAATCATGATAGTGAAAATCAATATAGCAAATAAAAGTTGAACAATCATGTTAAAATCATTATCCAGAAGATATCATCCATGCGTTTAGACTGACTTTGTGATAGTGTGATGGTTGATAATTTGATATCGTGTTCAATGTTGGATATGTCTCAGTTTTTGCTTGATAAGAGTTGTCTAACTATTTGTTCTACCTGTTGGATTAAGCTCAGAATGATCAAGAAGTTTGCCCCTAGCTAAGTGCGGGATTTCACCCCAAGCCTAGAAACAAATTCATTATGATATACCCAATTATCCAAACCATGGTGAGAGAGCAGTTGCAATGCCTGCGTATGTACAAAGGCTTTTTATGATGCATATGAATTGTGCTGATGGAAAAAATGAATACAAATGGAAAGATGCATGAACTAATAGATGGAAGAGATAGCTAACAGATAGCGCCTATTTGCCAGGTTTTCACCATCTTTTTTTATTGCACTTTTTCTCATATTTGATTTTTTTGGATTTTCTTTTTGTTTTTCACTGTTTTTTATTTTTCTGCTTTTTCAAACATAGAACTTCTTCAGATGCATGCTATTGATGGGTTCCTCAATCTGATCTCCATCCTATGTTGATAGCTGATATGCTCCTGACCCAAATATTGTTGTGATCACAAATGGACCTAACTAGTTTGGTTCAAATTTTCCTTTCTTTTCTCGATCTGCCTGGTTGCATGGATTTTCCTTTAGCACTAGTTCTCCAACTTGAAAGACTCTTGGTTTGACCTTATTATTATAACTCTGGCACATTCTTTGTTGATATACCTTTAAATGATCAAAGGTATTTTTTCTTCATTCATGGATCAATTCTAACTCTTGAAATCTAGATACTCGTTGTTCTTCATCTGGGATGAGACCTTTTAGTGATACACGTAGAGAGGGTATCTCTACTTTGATTGGAAATATTTCTTTGGATCCGTATACAAGAGAGAAAGGTGTGGCACCTGTTGGTGTGCTGATATTGGTATGGTAAGCCCATAGAGCAGGGTTCAATTGAATATGCCAATCTTTACCAGCATCATTCGCTGTCTTTTTTAGGATTTTCAGAATAGTTTTATTTGATGCTTTTGCTTGCCCATTCCCTTGTGGATAGTAGGGTGTGGAGAATCTGTGTTGAATCTTGAATTTATCACATAGCTCTTGTACATCCTGATTCTTGAATGATCACCCATTATCAGTGATAATGGTCATTGGTATTCCTTAGCGATAGATGATATAGTTCAAGATAAATGCAACAATTTGTTTTCTTGTGATATTTATGAGAGGTACTGCCTCAATCCATTTTGTGAAATATTCTATAGCTACAAGGATGAATTTGTGACCATTAGATGAAGAAGGATTTATTTTTCCTACTAGATCAAGACCTCATTGACATAAACAGGCCAAGATGTTGCTAAAGCATGAAGTACTTGTGTTGGTGCATGAATCAAATTTCCATGGATCTGACATTGTTTGCATGTTCTAGCTATCTGAAAAGAATCTTGTTCCATAGTCAGCCAATAATAGCCCAAGCATATGTGTTTTTTTGAAAGGGTAAGACCACTTGAATGAGTGCCACAAATGTCATTATGGACTTCATGTAAGGCCTTCTCAGATTCTTCTTGTTCAAGACATCTTAAAAGAGTACCGTCTAGACCTTGTTTAAACAGGGTATCTGCGACAAGAGTAAAATGGGAGGATTGGTGAATAAAGTTTCTCTTTTGGTTCTTCGATAAGTCGGGAGGTAAGGTGTTATCTTTCAGGTATGTGTAAGTTTGGCCATAGTGGAAGGAATCATGTCCAATAAGTTGACAGATGGCTTGGGAATCAGGACAATTATAGGTGAGGTAAAACAACTCTTCCACCAGGAATTCATAACGTTGTTGATTTTCTTGTGTCTGAAGGAGAGAAGAAAGTGTAGCCATGGCGTCTTCTTCTTTGTTGTCATTCCTTGGAATCTGTTAGAAAGTTATTTCTACAAAGTATTTATTGATATCATCAACCATTTTTTTATAAGGCATTAGCTTTTTGTCCTTTGTTTCATAGTCATCATTGATTTGATTGATAATGATCTGAGAGTCTCCAAAGACTTGAAGTTATGTTATGTTCCATTCTATAGCCATTTTGATACCTGTAACCAAAGCTTCATACTCTATGGTGTTGTTGGTCCATAGAAAGCTTAATTTTTATGATTTTGGGATTGTATGACCTTGTGGTATGATGAATAGAATGCCTACTCCTGATCCATGTTGTGTTCTATTATTGATATCTACTCCTGGACTGATATTTGGGTGTTGTATGTTAAGATATGGATTGAACCCTAGAATGTTTGCATATGACCATCTTTTGATTTGCCTCCTTTTGAAGAGTTCCAAATATTTTTGCCTTGCTAGTTCTGATAGAGAAGTTGCTAGATATAAATCAGTTGTGCCAACAATAACTGCCTCTGCTGGTTCAATAAAAATGTATGGCCTTTCTTGATAGTGCTCAGGTAAAGTGTCAAATCTCCCATCTTTCGGCGCCTTGAGGAGGTTTTCACCTTTAGATTCATCCTTTATTTTTACTTTTTCGTGATCTAATGTTGCCAATAAATGGTTTTCAGCATTATACCTGATATTGTTTTCTTGATTTTCACTTTTGCAACTAGGAGATTTAACACCCACTTGACTGGAAGATACATTAGCGGAATCCCTGGTGAAATTTGTTGTGGGTTTGATTTAATTAAAATATAAGGATATAGCCTGGTCATTAGGAAAGGTATCAATGGCAATATGTCCTTCATTTTCCCAGTCCATAGGTTTAGGAGGGATTAAGGATAAAGGGTCCTCATGTTGAATTATGTCAAAAATATTTGGGGTCATGATAGAGATATCAAAGCTTTCAATATGTATTTCCATGTCTAGAATGATACTCTCATCAGAATGACCTCGCATAAGAAACTCCTGATCATCCTCAGTTAAGTCCATGTTAGCCAAATGTGATTCTAATTCAAGTAGGCTAGTTCCTAACATTTTTCCTACATACATGTGAACTACATCGACTTCTACATCTGCTTCTTCCCTTTCAATTTCAAGTTGCTCTTGTTTGTTTTTCCATGATAGCAAATATTCTTCGTTCCCTCGATCTTTTAGCTACATTTGTTTTTCCATGTTTGACAAATTTGATGCAAATGATTGTTCCTTGGATTGTGTGCTTGAATATGCTGCCTCTTTGTTATGTGAAACAATGACCTCTTGAGCTGATTTCATATTATTACAATACTGCAATGGATTTGAGTCTACTAAGATTGTGATTCCCTGCCCATTATAGGGAAACTTTAATTACTGATGACTTCTTGATGGAATAGCTTGTATGTCATGTATCCATGGTCCTCCCAAGAGTATGTTATATGGTAGGTCCAAGTCTAGAACTTGGCATGCTGTGTCTTTTTGTAAAGGTCCCATCCTAATAGGTAACATCACAATTCCTTTAGAGTGATGCTCTTCTTCATCACATGCTTTGAATGTGATATTTTTCAGGGGATCAACTACATCTTCAGAATAACCTAAAGCATGAACAAGACTCAAAGAGAAAATGTTCAATCCAGCTCCCCCATCTATTAGGACATGCTTAATGAGTGTTCTATGAATGAGGACTTCAATTTGCAAGGAAGCGCTATGGGGATGTTGCAATGAATCAATGCTTGGATATGAAGAAGATGAGTTTTGAATAGGATCCTCTGAAATAGGTTTGATGAGTATATTATTTGGTAAGGATGCTATGGAAGGTTCTTGCAAGCTTTCAAGAGGTGTAGGAATAGATGCCTTTGGAGAATCAATTTGCTTATGGGGGGATGAGCCTTTGCTAGACATAGGTGCACGATTTTGATCTTTCTCAGCCAAGTCTTTTAGGGATACCTTTAAGAGTTGCATAAAAGAGTTATCTTTATTTTGAGATATATTTGAATCCTTGTTAGGTTTTGATATAGTTGGATTTTTATTTTGGACTTGTTTGATTTCTCTGATATATTGGTTTGTCATGTTTTCTTCTTGTGTTTTGCTTTGGTATGTCATGTTGATATGATTTTCAGCTATTGCAAATGTTTTAGTTTCCGTTTCAAGGGTTTGATTGTCTAAAAGTTGTTTTGATAAGTGATCAACTGTCAATATAAATGTGATAGCGCAATATGACATGAAAAGATGGTTCAAGTGTTTAAAGGTTTGCAAGTTTTTCAATCTTTGGTTTTGGAGTGCAATGATGATGATTTGATAAGAATCAACTCCAGTAGGAACGATATATCATACGATGTGGGATAAGATTATCCTGACCAAACATTTCAGTTTCATGAGAAAGGATGATAGATCTTGATGCGAAACTATGTTTGAGTTATCTGTTTACCAAAGAGGGTGATAGTGCACTTTGAGATGTTAAGATCTTGAGCTTGTTCAGGGTTAGCACTTCAAAATCTTAAGGTGTTTATGTTCTAAAGTCTGATTTTGATGGATGATAACTTGACCAAGTGAACCAAGAAGACAATTTAAGCATAGAATAATAGATAACAGGTGTTTATGATTACTGAAAATTGATCAAGTAGAATGACAGACCTGGAAAAGTCATGCAAAGTAACAGCTCTAGACTGATAAAAATAGAGACTCATATGACAATACTTCATGAACCATGTGACAAAAGATACAAGACCAGACGATAAATTATAAATTTCATTTGAAAGAGTAGAGACTCCTATGACAGATCTTTATGAATTATATGACAAAATAGATATCTTGTATGACAGATCACCTGACTGTACGATAGAGAATAGGACAATGAAAAATATGTTTGTTTTTTTGAATTTGATTAGTGAATTTTGGTGTTTTGCTTATGTTTTCCAGTTTTAAATGTCTCATTTTTCAATTTAGGGATGAATACACAGCAAACACATGATGTGATAAGTGACTTCAATCATGCTAAACCTAAGGAAGTTGGCTGAGGAGAGAAAACCTTTGCTTGCAAGCTTAGGTACACATCCAATAGCTAATCAAAATATGACTGCTGATTCTCATGCAATGGATTCTCAATGCCGTATTATCTGACTCCAAACGCTAATGGGGGAATGATATGGAAAGTATCTTGGGAGAGTTACTATCTCTCTTGTACAAAGATTATCACCCTTTCGAAGGTGAATTGGGTAGCTTCTAATTTAACCGGCACTAGTAAGGGATCTGTTCGGCACGTCGAGGTATAATACTCAATTAAGAGGTCTCCCAACCTTGAAAACCAAGGTTTTCTATACCCGAAGGTACGAAGGAGAGCGATTCCCGAGCACTATCATTGACTTGATTTTCATCAGATCACATTTATTTTATAGTGGGTTGGATTCCTTGGCGTTAGCCGTTCCCACTTAGGTCGTTCCCCTCACACTGACCGTAATGGCTTTAAGAGTTATTAACTCCTCAGGAGGGCAGGCCTGCTAAAGATATGCACTAATGAAAGAAAATGATGAATCTAGCTTTTTTATCACCTAAGAAAGGTGAGAGCATACTCGCCTATCATCAAAGACACAAAATACATGACTGTTCATTCTTTAACAAAATTAAGTGTGCCTAGAAAATTTTAATGAATACACAAAGTTTAGTCAAATTCATAGGCAACCTACAAAATAGATCCATTAGTAGTCATTGATGCATTTTGAATTTGGTCTTTGACAAGCATATCTTCATCAATCATTCTGCAAAAAAGATTTAGGTTGCCAAAAATCTCATAAACAGAACAAAGTTAGCATTAGTCATAATCAAACTGAAGTATGAAACCTGAAATGCAATATGCTCTCAGAACACAGAAGAAGTATTTCGTATGACAAACTTTACCTGATCGTATGAGCCACTTTCTGATACCATATGAGTCAAGATGAGAGATCGTACAACACTATAATTTTCCTAAAGGCTCGTACGACACAAGATCTCTTGTCATTTCATCTCATAAATCATGTCGTACTAGGCCAAAAATGAGTATGTACGACATTCTAATTCAGACCCGACAGAGATGAATGTTGATGAAGCTTGAGAGGCCAAAAATGATAACTTCGGCCCCACGGTGGGTGCCAAAATGTCATGCCTATGAAGTGTGTACCTATTATACCTGCAGCTGCAACACAAAACACTCAATAAATCATTACAAGCAATGGTTAGAAAATTAATCAGCGAAAGATAAAACCATAGCTAATCGATCTATTGCCTCCTAGTAAATGCAAGTATGAATTTTGCTCTCAGATCTAGTTATGCAAATTCTAGTGACTTGACTACACTTAAATGGAGGATTTAAATGATGGAGATGCATAAGCTAGCAATGATAGCATGATTAAGTTATGTGATTTTATGATTATGCTAGAAAATAAGCTAGATTTAAGCTAAAATTGAACATGATAACAATGCTAAAATGATAAACTAAGAGCTATATGCCTATAGTAACAATGCTTGAATGCAAATGAGATGGGATTCGGGATCCTTTGAACTCCAAAATGGGGTCTTTTTATAGGATTTCCAAGGCTAGGGGGTGAGGTGGCAGGAATCAATGGTTAAATTGGAGGAGGTTGGCAAAGAGGTTGGATGAAAGGGAACATTTGGAGGTTGGTAGGAGAAGGGGTTGGATGAAAGGGGACAATGTCATCTCCACGGTGACAAGTGTCAAGAAGCTTCTAGAAGAGGTTGGATGAAAGGGAACACTTAGTGAGAAGTGTCACAAAGCTTTGTTGATGAGAGGGAAAAGTGTTCAAGGAAAGGGGACATGGTGGTTAGGATGTGCAAGCTAGGATGGAGTTAGTTAAACCCGAGGTTAGATGGAATGAGATAGGTTTAGAAGAGGTTAGGTTAGGTGGTTAGAAGTTACGAGAATTTGAATTTAAAATTCAAATAATAGGAAAAGGCTAATCTCAACAACTCATAAATTGATTTGTTTTAATTAATTAGGGGATTTAGAAGAAATGAATTTGATGGGGGGAATTAATTAATTTGAATTAATTAATCAAAGGGGATTATTGAAATGAACCTATTAAATAAATCCTTAGATTTATTAATAACTAGATGAAAGGGGGAATTCAATCAAATTGCTTAGTGAATTCAATTAAATTAGGAAGGGGGATTAATTAAATAATTTCTTATTTAATTAATTATCTTCAGACCATGTTTAGGTGTATACAGGAACATCATCTAACAGTGAGATACCTATAGAATTCAAGAGAGTTAATAGGAAGAGAAAACCCTCACCGGTACCCTCTCCTTCACCCAAGAAAACAAGAACTTTGAGAAAGAAACAACAAGCAGTAAGGCAATTGGCAAAGAAACTTACACCCAAGAAGAAATAGAAATAGATTATACCACAATTAGATAATTTATTGAATGAAATCACTGGTGACGATAACTTGGCAAATGTGAGAAAATTGTATAACACATTCACAGATTCAGAAAAGGAAAGTATTGAAAACGGTATAATTCTACATCTGGACATATACAAGAAAGTGTTAATTGATGTTGTAGATGATTTACCAAATGATATGTATAGAAGGTTAGATGCAAAGAGGATTGTAGTAATGGAGTTAGACAAGAAACTTAAAATTGAAAAACTTCTAGTTGTACATCTAGTTAACTCTAAAGAGGAAATTGATGACCTAATCTATGAAGATAGCAAATTAGTTTTTGCTAGTGGTCATGGCAAGTGAGCTTAATGGCTGGTAGAGTTAATGAAATTGCAAAGGAAACGACTGATAAATGGGATATCGTTTTTGTAGAAAAAGAAAAACAAGAGGAATTGAACAAGTCGAAGAAAATATTTAAGGTATATCAGAAGGACAAGGACAAAGGGAAAGGTAAAGTTGGTGGAATACCAAACATCAAAATAACTGACAACTTACCACCACCCTTGGATATTGCACCGGTACATTCTATTGATCCACCAGCTGCTGACAGTATAGGTGTAACACATGATGATACTAACCCTGATTTAGAAATTCTATTCACCATGATTGTGGACACTTAGGAAGTGAACATTATTGTGGATAAGGATAATACAAAGGTAAAGAATGAAATTGCTGACAGTGGAAACATTGTTGAGAAACTGGCAGAGAATGTTGAGGTTGAAATGCAAACAGAGCATACACTACAAATAGAGCAACCTTTGGTTACTGGAATTAATAATGGTAGTATAGATGTTGGAACTGAGAAACCTACAGAGATAGAGATACCGATAGTTGAGCACACAGAGAAACCAACAGAGAAATCGACAGAGGCACAGGTACACATTGAGGCAAAGAAACCGATAATCACTGAGAAACCCAAACCATTACATGTTGAAACACAAACTCAGACTGATCCACCAGAGGTTGATACAAGAAAATTGGTAACTAATTTTGGAAGCACTGAAGTGAATAAGGCAATTGGTCAGACATCTGGTACTTCTTTAAGTGAATTTAGGCCTACCAATGTGACAGAGGTACTCCTAGACTCTATCAAGAAGATAATTGATTGTAATGCATTGGCTTATAAAGAAATTGATGATACAATACCTATTCTTAAAATTATTGCACTAAAATGTAATATAGATCATGTAAAGGATTTTTTAGGCCAGTTGGACACATTGTCTAAAATTATTGTTGGAAATGTAATAACAGTTGATAAGGTGAATGAGGATACATTCAAAGAGAAAATGGAAAAAGAAAAGGAAAAACTCTTTGAGGATACAATAAATAAGTGCACTGAACATATTAACACACTTTTACCAGCACTGAGTACAACAATTTTGGAATATAAGGAACTATACAGAGAAACATGCAAGCCACATCTATTGACACATGACATTGAAAAGGAAATAAGCAAAGTACAGAAGGAGATAGATGATATAGTTGATAACATTATTGGATCATCCAAACCTATATCAGTTATTAAGCAAGAAATAGCAGGTTTTGAGGAAAAGTTGGAGAAATTTGAGAAGGAAAAAGTAAGGATCAAGGCAAATGCCAGAGAGCTTAAGTATAAACTTAGTCCTAAGTTGGACAATCTTATCTCTCTGAGAAATGAGATATCTAAGGCATTAATTCAAGGAGAAAGATCACCAGAGGAGCATATGCATCATCTCATTGGCACGACCCAACGAACTAAGGCAACCATGAATTACAGTAACAGATTCATGCAGAGTTTAAACCTGGTTTTGGTAGACATATTTCAGATTGTAACCAACTGGTTACAAACCTTAAGGTGAAATTTTGTACTCATTTGACAATTTTTGACAACCTTTATCATTGATGTCAAAGGGGGAGTAGTAGACAGAGAAAATGGCTATTCAAAGGAGATCATCTGCTCAGGGGGACCACATTTTTTTGGTAAATTTTTGGACTTCACTTTTTGGAACAGTTTTTGGATTTTTCTCATGAGTGTTACCATCAATGCCAAAGGGGGAGATTGTTGGTATTCTACACTCTAATGAGAAATGATGGTGTTGTCATTGATGGAAACCTACTGGAAACCACCTGGCATTCATCTAGTAAAGCCACCGGCAGGCACCGGCACCAGATAGACATCTACATACATTGATAGACACTTCACCAACAGCAGCTACAATGCATACCGGCACTCCAGCCGATAGGGAATAAAATTTTGTTTATTATATTTAATGTAATTATCTTTTGTAAAGCCGACATGGAATAATGTAAAAGACTCATATATATGTATGAGATCATATAGGTCATTGTGTGTAGCAAGAGAATAATTGTGAATTATGTATAAGGAGATATAAGTTGACAGCAAAGGTTTTTGGTTATAGTATGAGCTTAAACTGGTATTGAACCTAGCATAGTTGATGCTGATTTGAAGCAGTACATTGTATTGGATTTTCATAATCCATTTTGTAAGTCAATGAGACTTCTATCTTGTAAATTAAGCAGTGAGCTCTAGGCAGTTGGCCTTCCTGCATGTACAGGCTCCTCATTGTAAGTAACATTTATTCATTGACTAGTGAGTGAATATTGTAGGTCACAAATCCCACTGAGGTTTTTCCCACATAGGGTTTCCTCGTCAAACATCTTGTGTTATGGTGTGTTTTCTATGTTGTCTTTATTGTTCCTGTTTACTACATTAACTCTTATTTATCGGTACACTATTTTCGAATGCAAAATACTTAATAAGGTTAAATATTCTACAAACCGGTTAGATACTGATTCATCCCCCCCCTCTCAGTATCTTTGGGACTATCATTAATCCTAACAGAATGAACTACAATAATAGCATCTCCTATACCTGAATATAGTTTTGATTAAGCTCAATACTAGAGGACTTAATCCTCTTACATAAACCCAACTCGATCACCTATGATCGACCAAATCCTCTGCATGAATGATTATTACATTATTCGCTCCTATATCATTCCTCTTTTTTTTTATCTATAATGAGATCTTACATCATATATATACAAACCCTTGACCATAAACAATAAGGTTGGCCACCAGATAATAAAACCAATTACATAATTATAAAACATGTCAGCCTGAGACCAAAAAAATATCATCCAACCCATAAGACATCTCGGAAACACATCAAGAAGACCAAAAAACACGTTACATTAAGCTGGTCCATAACCTAGATAGTACTGGACCCAATTTAGGTCCACACATGCTAAAGCAATAACCCCAATCAGCCAATTCTTGAACACGATCACCATCAGCATCCTGAATCTCTACTAGAAGCTGCACCAACACCACTTATGCATAGTATCAAAAGATCTTCAACAAAGCTCTGGTGGTGAAATCCTCACCAGATCAACAAACAAGGCTTACTAGTATATAAGATAGCATCCAATCATGAAATCAAAACCAACTAACTGAACATGAATCTGAGTAGCATGAATAGAAGATCTAATAAGCCAATTCCATAAGCCAAAGAATACTAGAGTATACTGGATCATCATGATCTAACCAACCAGAAACCAAACATCCTACCAGGACCAAAAGGATACTGATAAAGCAGCCAAAACAACTAGTGTTGACATCAATGACAAAACATTAATGCAACACATAATCAATTCCTCCAAATTGCCAACAATGTGATCTGTGGTAGAGGTTCTATTTCTTTTGATGGTAAGCATAACACTGATGATGTCTTGTATGTTGAAGTTTTGAAGCATAATCTTTTGAGTGTTGTTTAGATGGTTGACAAAGGTTATACATTTTAATTCAAGAATAGAAAATGCAAGATCCTAAATGCCTCTGGTATAGAGATTGCATCAGGAACTAAGAATGAAGGTAATATATTTCATTTGAATGCTGGTGAGAAAAGTTGCTTGATTTCTTAGATTGATGAAATTTTGTTATGGCATAAGAGAATGTGTCATGTTAATTTTGAATCAATGATTAAGGTTAGTTCTACTCAAGTTGTTAGAGATTTGCCTAAAATTGTTAAGCCTTCTAATTCCGTATGTAAGGAATGTCAAATGGGAAAGCAAACAAGAATTTCTTTCAAGAATAAGAAGTATTCATCTGATGGATTGCTAGATCTTGTGCACACTGACCTATGTGGACCTATTGCAATAAGAAGTGTGTAGGGTGATAGATATTTCATGTTATTTATTGATGATTATTCCAAGATGATGTGGGTTGCCTTTTTGAGGGAGAAATCAGAAGCATTGGACAAAATCAAGATATTCAAAGTAAAGGTTGAGACTGAAGCTGAAATGTCTAGATCTAATAGAGGAGGAGAATTATTTTCTGGTGAGTTTGATTCATTTTGTGAGAAGCATGGAATTAGAAGACAATTATCTACTCCTAGAACCCCACAACAAAATGGAGTTGTTGAAAGGAAGAACATGACTATCTTGGATGTTGCAAGGACTATGGTGATTGAAGGGAATGTTCCAAAGATCTATTGGAGAGAAGCTATTAGGATTGTTGTTTGCACATTCAACTGAGTACATATAAAAGGTGAATCTAGTGAGACTCCTTATGAGAAATGGTTTGGTCATGTTCCTATTGTGGGATATTTCAAAATCTTTGGAAGCAAGTGTTATATCAAGAGAGATGAGGATATAAGAAAGTTTGATGCAAGAAGTGATGAAGGAATTTTCTTGGGATATTCAACAAAGAGAAAATCCTACTGGTGCTACAATAAGAGGCTAAGAAAGATAGTGGAAAGTGAAAATGTGAAAGTTGATGAGAACTATGGAAAAGAGATCAGAGCATATGGATATGATGATGATTAGGAATTTGTTTTAACACTAAATCAGATAGAATAATTGAAACAAAATGATCCGGTAGAGACAGTTAATCTAGATGTTGTTGTTGCCAATGAAGAGGTGTAGGAACCTAAAAATATGAATAATCATAAGACTCTGAGGTATGTGAGATTTAATCATTCTAAAAATCAGATCATTGGTGATAAAAATAAAGGTGTGATGACTAGGAGAAGGCTAGCTTCTGAAGAGATATGTTTGACTTCTAAAATTGAACCTAAAAATGTTGTTGAAGCTTGCAAAGATGAAAATTGGATTAAAGCTATGGAAGAATAATTGAATCAAGTTGAAAAGAATAACACATGAGAACTTATGTCTAGACCTAAATACAAGAATGTGATTGGTACTAAATGAGTATTCAGGAACATATTGAATGAATCCGGTGAAGTTGTCAGAAATAAAGCAAGACTAGTATGCAAAGGATATTCAGAGAAAGAAGGAATTGATTATAAGGAGACTTTTGCTCTAGTAGTTAGAATTGAAGATGTTGGACTATTGCTTTCATATGCTTCTTATAAATATTTCAAGGTATATTAGATGGATGTCAAGGCAGCCTTTCTGAATGGTCATCTTGAGGAAGAAGTCTATATTGAGCAACCTGGTGGATTTTCATTATCAGATGATGGAGATATGGTATGTAAACTGAAGAAACCTCTTTAAGGACTGAAACAAGCCCCTAGAGCCTGGTATGCTAGATTGGATAAGTATTTACTAAAATTGGGATCTAATAAAGGTATTGTTGATAGTAATCTATATCTCAAGATTGAGAATGATAACATTTTGATTGTTGAAGTTTTTGTTGATGACATTATCTTTGGAGGAGATGATAACTTAAGTATGAAGTTTGCCGGTGATATGCAGAAAGAATTTGAGATGTCTATGATAGGAGAAATGAAATTTTTCTTAGGACTGCAGATTTCACAAACTAGTAAAGGAATTTTTATATCTCAAGCCAAATATGTAAGGGAATTATTGAAGAAGTTTGGGTTAGAAGATTCTAAACCAGTTGGAACTCCTATGGTGACTAGCTGCAAATTGTCTAAGAATGATGAATCTCTGAAAGCTAATTAGACCTTGTAGAGATCTATGGTTAGTGGACTGTTATACCTAACTCAGACTAAACCTGATATTATGCATGTTGTGTGCATGGCTGCTAGATATAAAGCTGATCCGAAAGAGAGTCATGTCACTACTATGAAGAGGATATTCATATACTTGAAATGAACTATGGATTATGGTTTGTGGCATTTGAGGAATGATGATTTCATGTTATATTCTTACACTGATGTTGATTGGGCTGGTGATGTTGATGACTGGAAGAGTACCTTCAGTGGTGCATTCTTTTTGGGTAAGAAATTGGTTTCATGGGCAAGTAAGAAATAAGATTCGGTTTCCCTATCTACTACTGAAGTTGAGTACATTGTTGTTGCCAGTAATTGCACTCAGGTAGTTGATGAAACAAATGTTGAAGGATATCAGAGTTATCTATGATGAGCCTACTGTCATATAATGTGATAATTCCAGTACTATTAATATGTCAAAAAACCCGATGCAAAATTCAAAGACTAAGTATGTGTCAATCAAGTATCATGAGATAAAAAGTCAGTGAAGAGGAAGTGAAGCTAGAGTATGTGCCTACAAAGGAAAAAATTGCTGATATTTTCACCAAGCCTCTATCTATAGATACATTTGTCTATCTGAGAGACAAGTTAGGGGTATCCACCCCTCCTGATGGGAACTAGATGCATTGAGTTGCATCAATCCGATGGACCTCACAATCTTATATTTTTGTCTAGATTGATGAGTTTATGCTACTCCTCTGATGGAGTAGTCTATTTGTGGTTCAGTGATTATTGTGCTTATCAAGATTCGAACAAGGAGACATTATAATTAAGATGGGAAGAGAGAAAGCATGTGAAAAAATGTCCTATCTGCTATTGGTGAGCTTGGTCTTAGGGGGATTTTGTTGGAGATGTTTTCTTTCTTTGAATTGATTGTTTTTCACATTCATATGTTGTCATCGATGCCAAAGGGGGAGATTCTTGGACATTGTTGCTACTAGGATATGTTGTTGTCATTGATGTTGACATATTCATGTGGTTTATTGCTTTGCTAGTTGCAGATTGGTTTATTGGGATCATTGTTCAGTGTATGGGGTATTTCTTGTATCAATATATATTTTTGTAATGGTTTCAATGATCCAAAAGCTTACTTGATCATATCATATGATCCGATTTGCAATTTGGTTTTTCTAATCAGTGCTTTGTGGAGTTCGGTATATCCTTCAGTATATTCCAATGTGATCAAATCTTGAGTTATGATTTTGGGAGATTTTTTTGGATGTTCATTTGTATCTACATTTTCAAATGGATCATGATTTAGTTCCTAGCAAGATATCTTTCTAGTTCGAGTTGTTGTTGTTTGAGTGTTCTTGAGTTTCAGGTGTTGATCGATGAAGATTAGATAAGTGGTATTGGTGCAAATATTGTGGATGGTTCTAATGTGCTTTTTTGTGTTTCCTGATTGTATTCTATTTGTTTTGGTGGTCTTCATTGACTCTTGTGCACATTCTTGGTGATTTTCTTGATCCAGTGATATTCTTCGTGTTATGCAGTATTCTTGGTGGTGTAGCATGTTGCAGTTGATCTTGGCGAGATTTATGGTGGTGATGTGTGCTTGGAGATTTTATTTAGCTCCATGTTATGTCATGTATATCATTATATTGGTCTGGTGGTCGATCTTGGTATCATGTGATATAATTTTGTAATTGTGAGATGAGGGTTTAGCCGGCCTTGTTGCCAAGGTTGATGATTGGTATTTATAGGTGGTATAGTCATGTAATTTGAGTATCAATGGAGTTTTTGCATTATAAAAGAGTGGTATATGTGGTTCTTAAGAGAATTTATCCTTCGGTGTGGTGTATTGAGCAGAGTGTTGCAGAGTAGACAAATTTGCTTAACCGAAACTGTCATTAGGCATAAGGAGATTCTATATTTGTAGTTCATATAATCCGGATTGTAGTTTGATCATTATTGTAAGGTAGTGAACCTTCCTTGAGGGTTGTAGCATTTTGGTTCATCCTATTTTGAGCAGTGAACTCTAGGCAGTGTGCCTGAATGCATGTGCATTCCCCATTGTAATATTTACACATACTACTGTAGAGTATCATATTATTGTGGGTAGGTTCCCACCATGGTTTTTCTCTTAACTAGGTTTTCCACATCAAAATATTGGTGTTGTGTGTTGTTCTATCAATTTTTTTATCTTTGTTTTTACTACAGTTTATCAGATTTGCATTTGAGGTTAAGTTTTATAATCCAGTGAAAATTGATTCACACCCCCCCCCTCTTAGTTTTCCTTCATTTTTGTTGCCAACATAAACATTATTCTTTCCCCCCAAGCATGGAGACAAAGAAACCAAAGAGAGATCATCTATAAAAAAAACACTCTTCTAAAATAAGCAAAAGATCCTCAACAAGGATGCATATCACAATATAGAAGGGTTCATTATAAAAGATACAACTCAATAAAGAGAAGAATTTGATGAATGATTATAGACTTCAACACTAAGGAAGAGATCCAATTAAGGATATGCACTTATAAGGAAAGGATAAGATCCTCATTAGGGATACTTGTTCCAATAAGAGGAAGGAGATCCTCAATAGGGATATAAACCTCTATAATTGATAAGAGATCCTTAATAAAGGTCCTACTTCACAAAGGGAAAGTGAGAAAGGACTATTGAAAAGCTAATCTTGCCCCCCAAGCATAAAGACAAGAATAAAAATACTATTATGTTACTACCAAAGTATGATTTCACTTGAAATTGTACCACCATGAATGACAATGACCCCCCAATAGGTAAGCTACCAATGTCACATAATGAGGAGCAACATAATAGGAACTTAAATGTTATGTGTAAGAAAAAATATGAGAATCCAAATCATTTCCATCTAGTATTTGAATGGTACTACTTATAATAAGTTGTTGAATTTTATATTATTAATCATAACATTCATTAGTGGCATGGCTAGGGATTTGATGATACTTACGAAAAAGAAGAACCGTGTTCATGTTTCTTATGATTCTTTATTTGATTCTTTAAAGGGAGAGTAATCAAGTTGGTTTTAAAAAGCTCATACAAGATACTCTCTTGTTGTGATGAGAAGTTGTAAGAAGACAAAGATGTATTAGATAATGGGGAAGGGGATGCTGACAAAGGAGGATTCTGGAAACCTAGATCTTCTTGGAAAAAGTGTGGTATAGATTTCTCATCACCATAAAAACTTTGTTGCACACATCCTAAACCATATCCATTGTGTCCATGCATAAATTTTGAAATGTCTAGAGGAGAGGGTTCATTCCTAGTATCAAAATCTAAAGACCCCTCATCATCATCAAGACATGTGTTGGAAGGAGAGGTGAGATTTGATTTAGAAGAAGTTTGGATAAATGACACACAAAGCTCCTTCAAGGCTTCCTCATATTGAGGGATTTTATACCCATTGATGGAAGGCATAAAGTCTAATGTACCCCAATTATTTGCTAAAAAATATCATTGATAGGAGATTGTGTTACTGAAGGAATCATAGTATTAAAGGGAGAAAGGCATCCTACTTTATCATGAACAACATCATAAGGATTAGAATCAACCTTGATTATGTGAAGTTCATTGTTATATATGAATTTGATTGTGTGATAAAGAGTAGAAGGGACCGCTTTCATAGCATGAATCCATGGTCTACCTAGAAGAAGGTTATAATTAAGATGGTTGGGCATGAAATGAATAGGAATAGGTAAAGTCATAGGTCCTACTATGATAGTTAATATGACTATACCAAGTGTCTCTCTAGGAACATTATCAAAGCCATGAACACAAAGAGGGTTAGGTTGAATAGAAGAATGATCACAACCTATCTTTTCTAATAAGTCAACACAAAAAATGTTAAGTGTTGACCTATTATCAATTAAGGTACCTCTTATGTTGTGTCCATATATACAAGGAGTAATCATAAGGGGATCATCTCTTTTTCTAACCTCTATAGAAGGGAATTCATCTTGTGAGAATGTGATATCATTTGGTTTAGAAGAAGGATGAGGAACCACTTTATGAAAGGCTTCTTGGATAAACCTATGGTATGAAGGGGAAGTTTGAATGAAGTCCCAAAGGGAGATCTTTGCTAAGATACCATGGAGTTTCCCAATAAGATCCTTATCAATGTCCTTCTTAGGGTGAGAGGGGGAAGAAAGAGAAGTGAGAAGAAAATTAGGATCTTTCATTTTGACACAAGAGTTAAATGTTTGATGTATTTTGCAACCATATTTTTGTTCTAGTTGTCTTTCCATAACATCTCTTTAACATATGTATTTTACAACTATTAGGATATGGGAGGTTCCTTGGATTTAGACTTCTCATAACTAGAAACATGAATGGTATTGACTTGATTAGGCTCTTTGTTCTCTAATGATACATCTTTAGAAGGGAGAGCATTAAGGAAATTTCTAATGATTTCATCCTCTTGCACCAAATTATCCTCATGGGGGAGGTACATTTTAGGGTAAACATCATTCTTCAAAGATTCATCTTTAGGAGGGAGATATTTGAAAGAAGTTCTCATAACCTTTTCTTTCACCAATGTGCCCTCATTGGAAGGACCAAATTTGGGAGAGGGTAAATCAATGTCTGTCGACACTTATCCTCTAGGAGAGATATGATTTATGGAAGGTAAAGTGTCATCAAGGAAGGTGCTTATGATATCATCATCTTTCTCTAAGGTATTCTTATAGGAAAGACACTTTTTAGGAGAAAGATCTCTTAGCCCCCAATTATTTTTCAAAAAAAGTAACTGCCCCTTTTTAAAATGGTCATCCTTATCGGTTAAACCCGATCAGTCAAATCTTAGTGTACCTGAACTTTTCTGTAGGATTACCAAGTTCTGTTTTTGCCGAAAAGACCAATGTTTATTGGGTGGTAGTCAAAGAACTTCATAGGATCAATTTCTAGTTTCTTCCTGATGCCCAATACTCACTCAAAGGCCGATATCAGAGAATCAGGATCTTTTTCAGCTCCCTTCTAGTCACCTCAAAACTAATCAACAACCATGTGAGGCATAGTTCCCAAGGAATGAATAAAAGGGATATTTTCTAGTACCATCATTTATGATGGGTTAAATGGTTGGGGACATGTAAAGGCAATGGTGTGAGCTGCAGTTTTTTTATATTATCACCTTTTTACAAGAAAACTAAATGCACAACCTTTAAAAATTGTTCAAGTAATGTATGCTATCATGATTTTTATTTTCTCAAATGGTTCTCCCTCATGATGGTTAGCTGCCATTAGATAATCTTGACCTAAATTAGCCAACAATAGAACAACAAAATATTATCCTAGAATTGTGATCTCTTGTGTGGAAACAAAGAACTAACTTTGCCAGATATAGAAGGGTTATCACTCTATTGGAAAATATTGTAGAGCAAGCCAGAAATCACGAACAACATCTAGAAGAAGAAATTGTTGCAAGAAGGGATACTGATAATAAGTTTCTCAAACATGGTGCTTAAGGGAAAAGGACCTATGATACAACCTGATGTTGAGCATATGTAGGATGATATCCTCTTCGACCTCACTAATCTAGCTTGAGAATTCATACTGGATAAAGATGAATTTTCAGTAGTTCTTTGGGTACTTATCGAAGAGGAAATGAAGGCAGAGATGATTGACAATCAAATTGCAGGTCAGAACCCATAGCTTGATGAGGAATAAGTATGAAGTTGGTGGTTGTTTATAATGTAGTGATTAGTTCTAATGATAGGGTTTTTTGATATTTTTGTTTTCATTAAACTAAGCTTAAAAAATAGTCATTTTCAAGACCATTGCTCTAGAAAGAACCATTTCTTGAAAATGGAAAAAGGGTTTTTAGATATAAATAGATAGGAGATAGGAAAAAGGAGGGGAGGAATTTTTGGAATACAAACTTGGTGTTGTTTTCTAAAAACAAATATGATGTGTTTTTGTTTGTGTTATGGAACAATTTATCTCATAGATCAGACTTTGTACTACTTTGGATAAATCTGCATTTTTCTTATGTGAATTCTTTCTGTTCAGTTCCCATGTTTTGAAACATTAAATGTTTGTTTTTCCTCTATTGTTCACTATGCTATGATACTTATCTTTGAATGGTATTGTGCAACATGAACTAAGTTGGTGTTTGGCTAGGCAAATGCTTTGTCATTTGTACATTTTCTTTTTTGTTTTCTAGAATCTTAAGATAGGAATTCTTGCCTTTCCTTCTTTCTAGTAAAAAGAATACCCCTGAAAAACCTAAATTCATATCATATGAGGGAACTGTACCTCTAAAATTCAGAGTAAATTTGCAGAGATAGTTGCAGCTTATCTAGCTATTGATTGATAGTTTGTTCTCTCGTGTGGGCATAGAATCATATTGTTATATTTTTTATGGGAATAAAATCTGTTAACCAATAAGATCAACAACAATTTTCAAAACTTCAACCTTAGGAGGAAGAGTTGTAAAAGGAGTGTTAATAATCTTTTCTTTCACCAAAGTATCCTCATGAACAAAAGAAGAATTAGGAGAGGAATTATCATGGTTCATTGGGGTATCATCTCTAAAAGGTAAAGTTTGATAAAGAGGATTGTCCACCACATCTATTTCTTTTAGCACAAATGCTTCTTCATAAATAATATTTATAGAAGATAAAGGTTCATAAAGCAGAATGCCATGCATGACAATATCCTTGCGAATTGTTGGAGATTTAGAGGATGATTTAGAAGGAAGGATGAAGTCATCAAGAGTTTCATCTATCACATCACTACTAAATGGTTTATGCATTATGTTGATTAACCTTTGGTAAAAGGATGTTTTAGAAGGATTAGGATAAAGGAAACCCTCAAGAGCCTCCTCAAGTTCTTCTCTACTATAAACTTCTTCAAAAGGATAATCATTATAATCAAATGGATTGTCAAAGGCACGATAATATTGCAAAGAGTAATTTGACATTTTGAAAAGAAATGCTAACTATTGCAATGAAATGAACTAAAGCATGAAAACATACAAAATGCATAAAACAAGATTGTTTTGTATTTTTCTTTTTTTTTTAATTAATTTTTTTTTTTTTGTATTTTTTTTTTAATTTTGAAAAAAATGAAATGAAATTTGAAATTTGAAATTTGAAATTTGAAAGTTTAAAGTTGAAATTTGAAATTTGGAACTTGCAAAATAATTGAATAATGCAAAATTTTAGAAAAAATGATTATTCAATTAAATAAGCAAATTGATTGAAAGAATAATGAGCAATAATTTAACCTCCTAGGAAATTTAAAATTAAAATTAGGATTATACAAAAATAATCTCTTAATTTAAATTTAAAATTATCCAAAAGAGATTTAAAATTTAAAATTAGGGCCTTGTAAAAATAACCTCTTAATCTTAAAATATAAATTTGAAATGTTGAAATTTGGGAATTGTAATAATCAATTTAAATCTAAAAATTAGGGTTGTTTTAATTTACCACTTAATTTGAAAAATTTAAATTTGAAATTGTCCACAAGAAATTTAAATTGAAAATTAGGGCTTTGTAAAAAGAACCTCTTAATTTTAAAATTTAAATTTAAAATAAGATCTAGGATTGAAATTTGGAATTTGAGATAATCAATGCAAACTTGGGAAATGCACAAGGTTAATTTAAATTAAAAAAATAGGGTCTTTTTAATTAAGAACTTAATTTTAAAATTTTAATTTGAAATTTGATCCAAGATTGTAAATTTTAATTGGAATTGAAATTAACAACCAAATTTGAAGTGTGAATTTCAAAATTTAAACAACCCACAAGCTCAATTTTTAAAAATTTAAAAATTAGGGTTTTTGAAATTAACCACTTAATTTTTTTTAAAATGTTGTGAAATTTGACCTGTAGATAAAATTTGAATTTTGAAATTGAAAAACTACCCAAATTTTAAATAATTAATCCAAATTAAACAATTGACAAGATAAATTTTGAATTTAAAAATTAGGGTTTTAGTGAAATTAACCTCTAAATTTTTAAAATTTGCAAGGACATCAAACTTGTAAATGAAAATTTGAATTTTAAATTGCATACATACTCAGATATAAGAACATAAATCAGAATTAAAGGTGTAAGGAGTTGGGTTCACCAAAATGTAATGCGGAAAATTTGATCTAGAGATTTGCAACATAGAAGGGAGAAACCACTAAATCAATTTTCACTTGGTAAATATTACATTCAAAAGAGGGAAGGGAATCCACTAGATTCAGTCACAAATTAGATAAGGTCTGAATACTAAATGGATTGAATTAATTTTGATTTCCTCTTTTGTATGTTGAAATGCTGATTTAGGGGTAAAGTGTTGAAATTGGAGACAAAACTGAGAAAATAATGAGCTACAGGTTTGGGATTTTGTCGTACACCTGGATCTGAGGAATATAAGCTGATTTGGATCTTTCCTATGAAAATGCCCCGAAAAAGAAGGGATTGTAGCACGACAACATGGTCCTCTGAATTTGCCGCACACCAAAAAGGGTTGTTATGTCTCTATGTTTGAAGCTTATTTTGCGAAGTACAACTACACCCATATTTACTGCACACATAAAGAAAGGGAAATAGGTTGGGAATAGGGACTTGCCTTAGGTCAAACCTCAATTTTGGAATTAACCATGAAATGAAATATTGCAAATATTAAATAAAATGATGGAAGGATATACCTCAGATCTACAATGAATGATAATAATGATTTTCTTCTTGAATGTAATCACATATGTTGTATGAAATGGCATGAACATGATAAAACCCTAATCACACACACATGCTTGCAAATGAATGATGTAATGTTGCTCCACAATGGATAGATGAAGAATATTCAGCCTTGAAGACCTCTAGAAATGTTTGAGGATGAATACTTCAATGCCTGAATGCTTGATTGCTTGATTGTAGTGCTCCCAATTTTGCCATCTATCCAAAATGAGAGGGGAAGAGCTCCCTATATACTTGCCCATTGTCAAACATATAAATTTTTTGACATAGGTCGACACAGGGAAAGGTTTCCCACTTAAATTTGAGATAGGGCCAAGTATTTAAATTAGGGACCAATTGAGGAGGACCATGGCGTGGTGCCATGGTCCTGGTGAGGACAAAGGCACCACGTACTGGTCCTACCCCAATTTAGGGCTAGGACTGGGGGTCCAGGTAAGGTAAAATATGATATTGATGCCATTATTGCATGGTAGGGGTATAAATAGGTCCTAAACAAGCGTGGGGATGAGAACACTAAGGTGAGGGCCCCAAATGTGGTCAAAATTGCAAAGGGTGAAATTTTAGGATGGTACAAAAATAAAGACTCATTCAAACCAAATACATGAAAACCTTAGAAAGATAATTGCGATGTGTTGATAGATTGAATGTGCTTTCTTGTATAACTAAAAACATGTATGATTGATATAATTGAGACCAAATGGATAGCATTATAGTATGAGAAAAATGGATCCCCAAATGGGATGAGAGGCTTATCATTTATAAAATTTCCAAGAGGAGAACTAAGGGCTAAGATGCATTGGTTGATGAATGGCTAATATTTAGTGATGATTAGAGTTTGGATTGAAGTTATCATAATGTGGCAAGTTTCCCATGAGGTGTAAGAGATAGGTGGTGGAAACAGAGGGCTCATAATTGAGGAGAGATCTCAAGAAAGGGGATTAAAAATTATCAAGAAGGAATTAAATGGAAAAGGTGGCCAGGAGTTCAATGTTAAGGATTGGACATAAGAAATGGTGGTGGGATAATATTTGATTTGAATAGTTAAAAAATATATCCTAGGAGACAAGATTTGATTTCAAATTTTCAAATTTTCTTTCCAAAGAGGCAAGATTTTTCTTTTGTACATTCCCAAGGGGGTGGGGGATTTTAAAATTATAATTTATTTGAAAAGGGAATATTGTCACATGTGCATAATATTAAGGATGAAATTTAATTAATTAATGTCTTTGAAAATGGCTGGATAAAGTGTGTTTGGTGTAACCTACTTTAGGTTTCTATATTTTCCTCCTCTTTGATATGACATCACGATTCTAAGAAGTGGTGTATCAAAGAAGAATAAAATATAGTGCACATAAAGGATGAGGACAAGTGGTATGATATCCATCACTAGAATGATGATGAAGGATAATGAAGAGAGATCTTGTAATGACCCCTTGAGATTATTTATAGGTTCAAAGTACATAGGTTATCTCTTGAAATGAATGAGATGATTAGATAATGAAGGATGAAAGGATAAGGGAGGACATGGGTGGAAGAAGTGGATGGATGAGAATAATGCCACAATGGTATAAGAAAATTAGATTTTGCATTGTACTTGATGTTCTAGACTAAGGTGTAAGGAACTAGGGTGATGATGTGCCAAGCATGTGATAAAAAATTCAACTACAAAAATATGTCTTATAACACCATGATATAGAAGATGATGATGCCCCTATAGAAATATGGTACAAATGTCATGATAAATAAAATAATGATAATGCACACAAGAACCAATCAAGCATTAACAACAATACATAAAACAAGATATGACTATAATACAAGTCAAGATGAAAATTGAATTAAGTAATTGATTGATCGATGATTATTGAGGACAGAAAATTTAATGATAAGAATAAATTGTACCTAAAGGATTATGTTGTTGGTGATAAGAACAACAAAAAGATATGCAATGGTGTATCTCTATGATGATAACTCAATTTATGTGTAGTAATAGATAATAAATTGATTTGGATCAACGTCAATGGATGCTTCTAGATGGTGAGATGGATTGCAATATTGGATTTTAAAGATTAGAATTGATTGTGTTCGGATGGATTACATTGGAATTTCTTATTCAAGTTATGGAGGGAGGATGAATGGATTTTATTATATGGGATTTCATGAAGGATAAATAGATTTTGATATGAGGCAATTGCATGACAAATTATGATGGTTAAGATAGAGGAATGGACAAGAGATAGGAGAATGGGAGGAGGTATCTACAAGGATTATGTTTCAAAGGAATGAGATGCCTCACACTAGAGGTAGTATAATTATGGATTGGTGGTAGTAAAATATGTATGAAATGAAATGATAATGCATAAGAAATATGGTTGATGAAGCAAGTAAGGTTTGTATTGTCCATAGAAGGCATGTATATTTTACTTGTTTAGGAATTGGTTGAGAAAATCATCCAATGCCTTCCTATCTCTAAATAATTTTCTCCCCTGCACCCATAAGACCAGTAACGTATACTTTAATATCTTTAGTGATGGTCATATCCTTTCCATAATCTAAAAGTGTCCTATATTTTCAACCCTTAAGAAACAATTTTATATCTTATGTGTCATAGTCATGAAGCTTTTCCATATAAGGTACCAAGTCTTCTTCCTCCACAATCTTTTGCACTTGATGTTCCTTTGAACCCCATCATAATAAAGGGCCACCATCTTGCTCCTACCTCAACCAATTGCAGAATCTACATGGAGACTGAGATAGATCAAGTAAATAAAATGAATTAGAAAATGGTCACTACATACACTCCACCTGAAAGAAAGTAGAAAATAGGCATTAAAAATTAGTCAAAAGAGTGTGAAGAGTCCCATAGTCATAATAGCATAAATAGTCTTCTCCAAAATAACCCCACTGACATTTATATTTAATGCTAATTTGGGCCTCAATAGGAGGAGTATTGTCATATTCAACACTTTAATCATTGGCTATAAACTCCAACATTTGAAAAAACATATACCACCCCATTACCCTCATAGTATATGTGGGAAATATGAAAATCATCAAAAGAATTAATAAGGGTAAGTGCATCCCTAAAAAGAGATTCTATAGACCAAATAGGACTCTGCACTTTTTTTATGCATTTGATTATGTTTAGAGAGTCCCCTTCTAACCATACTTTTCTATAACCCTAAGAATGAGCTGAATTTAGACCATTGTAGCCCACCACAACTTCAAGATAGTGGTTATCATAGGTAGACATATAATTGGAGTATATGAGAAAGTTGAAGAATCAAGTGGTAAAATGTGTGGCTAAGGGATGCATTTTTCGTGTTGGTGCAGGAAGGCCATGAGACTTTATTAATGTACTTGATTCTTATTTATGTTTTATTATGCTTGTAATCATAATATATAATGTTAAGTAGGATAATGTTAGGATAAAGAAACATGTACCTTGTAATCCTAAGTCATTTTTATGTATCTTCTTGTCCTTGAAAGGTGTACTTGGACACCTAAGGTTATGATGAAGACAATATTTATGATGTTGTAATTACACACATAGAAGATGTACATACTCATTGATGATGAGAATACAACATAATGGAAGAATATTCCATTTGAGATTCCATTTTGTGAGTGGGGTATAGGTGGACTTGCATTCTTGTGCATTTTGACATATTGCATTCTCATGTCTTCCAAAGTTGGGCTCTCAGGTTTGCATGTTTTGCACATTAGCCATCGAAGCCATTAGTGAGTTATGGAGCACTTAGATTTCACCATTTATAATTAGCTATGGTTTGGGTGCCCATGTGAAGGTCATGTGAAAGGGATATGGTTTTTCAGGTAATTTTTTTCTCTTCTTTTGAGAGTTGATAGTGGTTTTCTCATAGTATCTCTTCTATAAATTTATCCCTTGGATTAGAATAATGTATCATTGTTTGTAAGTAATGAAGTTCTATAGGATTGAAGACACATAATGATTGATGGAAGTGAATGTATTCTAATCTTTCTATTGAAGATAATGCAATTTTGTCCTCTCTTCCTAGTGGAATTTTTTCCTTTCAAGGGTTTCTCTAGGTAAATCTTGTGTTGTGATATGTTCTTCTTGTGTTGTTGATTTGTATTATTTTTTGAGTTGTTGCTATTTTATGGTGATATAATGTTTATTTTGTTGATATTTTATGTCCATCTAAGATAGTTCTATTAAACATGTTAAAGTGGTTGATTTTAGCATGACAAAGAAGATCAGTCTCTCTATAGTCTTTTGTATTAAAGTAGCTTAGTTTTATATTTGCATACTATTTTTATTTTTCATATTGTAATAGTATAGGTCTTTAATCTCATCAATTTTTATTGGATTAGAGAGTAAAAAAGCTCCAGTAATTTCTCAACATGTGCTATCATAGCCAAGCTAGGATCCCCAAGCATTTGTAATGTGGTTTAAGGAGTAGCATTATTAATAAACCAAACCTAAAACAAAAATGGGTTCACCAAAGAGTGGCCAACAGCTGAGTCGTAGATCACTCCAATAACAAATGGAAGATACTAGTATCGAGTCTTAATTGGTCCATATGAGTTTTAGCTCAACACTTAGTGCTTCTCTTAAATTTGTAAATATTTTTTTTTTTACTATTGAAACTACTTGAAATTTATTTGTCTACCTTGTGGATTTGCATCTTCATCAAACAAGGTAAATTTGTAATTTTGTTGGTTTTCTTTCTTGCATTTCTCAAAAATCTATATAATGAAAACATAAAAGTTAATTAGTCACATTAATGAACAATCATATAATTAAAAAATATGTATAGGGAATGCCTATATTCTATTTTGGATAACACATTGTTGCATTTATTCAATTACACTAGAACTTACATGTAAATATTGTGCTAATTACATTTTTGCATTTTTTACAAAATAGACTAGTTTTCTAGTCTACAAATTTACATACCTTATTAGAATAATAAAAATATAAATAATCAAAACTATTTTTAAAGAAAAGACCAAAAGCAAATCTTAGGTCATCACAAATCACATGCACCACTATTTCATATACAAGCCATGTATTTTATGTGTGATAGAATAACTAAGAGTTTTGGGGTCTCAATTAAATGTTTCTTATAGGTTGTAAAAGTTGGCATTCATCTCTACCCCATCCCATCTTTGATTATTGGTCAACCAAGTTCCATAAATCAATAAGAGACGAAAATGGAAATGGATCCTTTTATTTTCCACAATATCAGGTGATCTGTTTATAGGTCTACAAATGGCTTATAATAATATGGGACTACCTTGTACTCATTGTAGGAGGCATCTAACTGTACTAAAAATTAAGTACACATACCTTACCCCCTATAATATTTGAATTTGTGACCTCTCTTTCAAGAGTACAAATTCTCTATTGCTAGGCCAACTCAAGTGTATATAAGAGGTGATTGATTGCCTAAAGTTCTTAATAAATTGAAGCAACTATGTAGACCTCAACTAGTTTTTCTCGACCCTTAGCTATTTGGACTAAGTCAAATCCCTAGGCACTAGACTTGTTTCTACAATGCTTTTGTGGCTACTTTGGGCCATCCCGATAATGTTACACACTAATTTTTTATTTTTTTTTTGTATATATGCAACAAATGTGATCCAATCATGGACATTTTTGCATAGAGATCATAATGGAAGATCTAGAGAACAAGACAAGTCCAATTTCAACGTCAAAAAAAGATTGTAACAACCAGAAATCATCATCTTCTGTTGAAATGACTTAAACTTTTAAAACCCCCTCCATTATTTCAACTCTTATAACAACCTATTATATTTCTTTAATTTCAAAGCTCTAAACATATTTTAATGTTTATTATGCTTTATATTTATATTAACTTATAGATCTAAAACCCTAATTAAAATATATAAAATTATCATTTTAACCTTTTTAAGTACATTTCATTCAATTATGAACAATGATAGTCACTACTAACAACTTTCAAGTAAACATACTAAAATGATAGATTAAATAAATTTTTAATACCAAATATTACTATTCATAATTATTAGACCTAATTTTCTATAAAAATGAATTTCAATATCAATCATTTCCTTATCTTAAAAGAATTTATAATGTATTGAAAATCAATCATTCCTTAATTAAAGTAAAAGAAAACCATTCAAAATCTTAAAACTTCGTCAACAAAAAAACTACATGATCTAATCCAAAAGTAATTATATTGATCATTATGAACTCTGGGAGCTTCATGAATTTGATCCTAAAACTTTGTCAAGGAATCCCACCCACTTCTCCTTCTATTTGAAGATCGGTTCACCTTATGCACAAAGAAGAGTTTCTCTGTATTCAACCTACACTCAACCTATCAAAGATCCATTCACTATGTAAATAGGATACTGATTAGATTCCCATTCCTATACCTTCTTAAGACCCCAAAATTGAGTTTCATCAATCATTTCCTTATTTTAAAAGAATTTCTAATGTATTAAAAATCAATCATTCTTTAATTAAAATAGAAGAAAAATATTCAAAATCCTAAAACTTTGTCAACTAATCCCATCCACTTCTTCTTTTATTGAAGATTGGTTCACCTTATACCTAGAAAACCCAAAATATTTTGTGTATTCGACCTATACTCAACCTATTGAAATCAACATCCATTCCCTATATAAATTGACTAGATTCCCATTCCCATATCTTCATAAGACCCCAAAATTCAAACACTCTTGAAACTTCATGTGCCCTGAACATTGTATCATGTCATCCCCTAGTCCAATGCCCCCACCCCTCATCCCCTAGTCCAGTGCCCCCACCCCTCACCACACTATTTATTGCTTTACTACCACCCCTTTCTAGCTTAGCTGTTGGTGAGCAAGCACTCGATTCAAAAGTCTAACCCCCAACGTGCATATTATTTCCCTATGGCAGACATTCGGTTTTACTAATTTGTTTTTATATGAAGAAAATATGAACTACAGCTGTCAAACTTTGTCTCCATTGGTTGGAAATGACTTGTTTCGCCGTATTCCCTCGAATCATGTCAAACTGCTCAAAATTTAGTACATTTATTTTGAAACGAAACCAATAATTTTCTTTAATTTTTTTTTGAAGATGACGGTGATTAATTTTTTTCTTATTCTGTCTTAGTCTCAAATTATTCATAAAATTGGACATGCCAACTTTATCATCAAACCTGACGGGGTTTCTTGTTTTCTCTTCGGAAATACGTTTCTCTATATTTTTATATTATATAATAGGGATTGAAGTACAAGAATTGAATATGCTAAAGGGTTTTTTTTAAGTTTAAAAATAATTTTGATATTTTTTTGATATTAAATAAAATAATTGGATATATCTTAAACTTAAATTTTATGCTTAAAAATATAATATTTTATATAATGGTCATTTAAGTGAAATTGGCTTACATCATATATTATTGAAAAGACATAAAATATATGACTTCTACTGAGGTCTTATATAGATTGTCTATTTAAACTGTCTATTTAAAATAGATTGTGTAATCTTATGACAATCTTTAGAAAGGGGAAATGAAAATCATTTTGATCAAAATCTAATTTTCCAATTTCTTAAGTAAAGATGGATTTAAAAATAAAAGAGTTTTGACCTATTATCTTATTCATCTAGAACATTGTTGTACTTGTCGTGAGAATTTGACATAAAGAGTATTTACAAATCTATTCCCTAACAAACAGGAATCCAAAAATGGCTTTAGATTTGGAAGCCTAAACAAGAAAAACAAGTAGGCTACAAGAATCACCCATAAGGTCCACCCATGCATATTTTGAAGATCTTGCTTATTACTATTATACAATTACTATTATACAATTAGGAATTAGACATTTTATAATATTTATGAAAGTTGGTTATGATTATCTATTGTCTAATTTTTTCAATAATTTTAATAGCAAAATCACAATGTATAAATAAATAATGAATGGAAAAAAGAAAGTCTCTTTTACATGTTATTTTACATTAAAAGAGTCAATAATGATATTATTTTAATATTGTTTTCTATTGAACAAAATAAAAGTATGATAAGGAAAAGATGGTGGAGAAGACTATAATGAAAAGAAACATAAAGAATAAATGTGATTATATATGACAAAGTAAAATAAGGATAATTAGAGACATAAGGATGCATACAGGGGAGATGGCAGTTGCCTACATTGGGAATTTGAAGGAAGTACAAATAACCAAGCAGAATGGATGGCATTACTTTGGGGACTCTGAGTTGGCATTTCAATTGGATTGAAGGCTTTAACCATTGAGGGTGATTCCAAACCCATAATTGATACGTTTAAGGGACTGAACAAAGTTAGTTGGTCAATTGAAGGGATAATCAGAGACAAACACAAGTTTCTTTTGGGAATGGAGCACTTCAAAAAATTTCATGTCTATAGAGGGGAACAAGATCGTTGATTCTATGGAGGCTTTAGGTTTCTAGATTGAAGGATGGAGATGCTGGAGGAGAAAGGATTCCCTCCCAAATAATGTCTGGTTACTACTACATGGAGTCCTTGGTGTTAGACTCAGATGGGTAGTACTCATCTCTTTGGGAGTGGATTTATGCAGCCCCTAATTGCTTGGGCTATGGGTTGCAATTTTGAATACCCATGGCAGGAATATTTAAACAAGATGATGAGTTGGTCGAGGATGATGTGGAATTTGCTAATGTGGTCTCCTAAGCGAGTGTGGTACATGTTGTCACAAAAGTTGAACCTGCTTGATGAACAACCTTGATCATCAACCTTGTGCAACGTGGAAACAACCCCCCAAGTGTGGGACTTGCAAAAGCAAGGTTGAATCTCTGGAGAAGGTTGGCTTCCTTTTCAATCCGAGTGCAAGTGTTGGACTAACCCAACGCTAGTAAAACTAATCTATTGATTCTGACAAGAAAAAGGGAGAAAGAGGGAATGCTTAAAAGAGGGGAAAAGGTTTGCACCTAGATGGAAATGTTGATCTTCCCATAAAAGCACAAAACATCAATAAAAATACCCCAAGTATGCACAATATTCTATCCTAATTCATCACCTATGTGTGAGTGAAGGTTGGAATTCTATAAGATGAAGAGAGGAACTGATACTAGTTACATTCAACATCCATAGAAGGAGCAACACAATCACCTACAACTAAGGGAAAGCATATAAAATGCACTCAAGCAAGAAGGTAACACATTTACATGAATTGCTTAAACTAAATAAAGGCAAGACGAGATAATCTTATTAATGTGAAGGCAAAGTATAATTTATAGTTGCAGAGGAACAAACATGTATTTTGCAAGAGAAAAAGAAAGAAGATCCCTAGAAAGGGTGAAAAAAATGTCTATAAAGATTAGGCATAACTTAGATTGAACTGAAGTTAGAAACCCTAACCCTAACTAGGGTTAGGTTACAAAATATCAAAGCGAAGAAGAAGATCAGATCAAGGATCTAATGGTGTACAAGGACAACTTTGCAAGTGGTCCTCATCTCTGAAAGAGGCGAAAAGGGTGTTGGAATCAAGTAACACTAAGAGGGGGGTGTGAATCAGTGTTCTACAGGTTGGGTGAATCAGTGTTCTACGGGTTAACAAATTTTCTGATCTAACTTTAAACCACTGAAAGCATACACATGAAACTGAAATGCAGAAACTCAAAACAACCAACCACAAAATCATAGCACTAAGATTTTTACATGGAAACCCAAGTGGGAAAAACTACGGTGGGATTTGAACCCATAATATTATTCCACTATGTCCAGTAGAAAAACAATATTACTGTTGGCAATTGACATTCAATTGGTTGGTTTCACTATGTTGTCATTGATGGCAACATGGTAATTTATTCCAGCTTCATATTTTTGTTTAGTTGTCTACCGACAGGCACTTCACAAACACTATACCGACACCGGCAAGTTGGATAGGATTTCTTTGGTTACCGACAATGCAGGTCGACATGGTTTAGAATCAAGTTATCAATATTGGAGGTTGACATCTTTTGGATCTAGCATCGACAATTGTTTTTGACATTCATGTATTTATGTTATCTACCGATATGTATATTCATATTGTAATTATCTTTGTAAGCCGCCATAAGGCATGATGAATTGTAAAGGGTATATAGGTCAGTTGGTTAGATCATTTTGAAATATGATATGGATGCGAATATGTATCTATAAGGAAATAATAAAGGATATGTGAAATATATGAGAGAGATCATGTACGTAAGGATACTTATGTAAAAGGGTATTCTGGTATAGGGTTAAGGGTTTCAGACTAGAACAAATTGAGCTTAAGTAGAACTGTATTCATGCATAGAAGATGATATCTTAGCAGTTCAATCATTTCTCTGGATTGTAGTCTGGATTTGTATGTAGTCAATGAGGCTCCTTTTGTGATTGAGCAGTGTGCTCTAGGCTGTAAGCCTTCCTGCAAGTGCAGGCCCCTATATTTTGTAATATCTCTTCATATGGCTAGTGGATTGATATTGTGGGTCACAAATCCCACCGTGGTTTTTCCTCTTTGAGGTTTTCCACATATAATTTTGTGTTATGGTATTCATTTATGTGATTGGCTTATTGTTTTCTTTACTTCTTTCAATTCTATATGTACCGGTATACCGGTTGGTGTATGCATGTCTTAATAAGGTTAAAATTGATCATTCTGGTAGAACATTGATTCACCCCCCTTCTCAGTGTTATTGGATTCCAACAATTGGTATCAGATCCTTGTTCCTCGAAGGAAGTTTAACAACTTGAGGAAGATCTTGAATCTAGAATCCATGGATATGATTTTGGAGAAGCAACTTGAGGTGGGACTTGAATATTATGATATTGAAAGGATGAAGAACTTGAAGCTACAAGATGAATTTAATTCTACTCAAGAATTCATTCTTGTCCTATAGGAGAGGCTGTCATCTGGTCAAGCTAGGAGGAAGGAAATTTTGCAGAATAAGGATGATGAAGAGAAAGATGTACTTAATAAATAGTGTCAGAAGTTGAGTCAGGGGAACATGGTCATGAGAAATGAAATGCAAGCTATAACTATGAGAATGTCTAAGGAGATTGAAGACTGAAAGAAAAAGGAAGAAAATCTTGTTGTATCTCTGAAGAATAAATTTGAAAAATGTTGTAGGTTAGTTCAAGAGAATGATATGTTGAGAACTGATTTAGTACAATCCCAAAGTAATCAACAAGAGATTGAGAGACAAATGATAATTCTAAGAGATGACTTGACTATTGCAAGTGAGTATAAAGAAAAAGTCAAGATTAGTTCAGCACAACTAGATGAGTTATTGAAGAGACAAAGACAAAATGGAGATTCCAGTGGACCTTGGATTTGAACAAGGACAAAGTTTCGATATTGCAAATTAAGATCAAAACCATAAGGCACTGGTAAGGTAGTTTAATGCTTATGAATTTAATGGTAGATTCTTTGTTTGTAATAAATTTGGTCACATGGCTAGGCAATATAGAAACAGAGCAAATCAGAACCCTGATTCTACTCCCGGTCAATGTTCTAAATGTAATAAGTATAAACATAAGACAAAATATTTCATAATGAATGTTAAATGTTATGCATGTGGAAAATTTGGACATATGGCTAATCAGTGCAGGTCAAGCAATTACATTAGTTTTAGAAAATCAATTAAAAGAACAATGTTACATGTTATGCATGTAATGAGGTTGGGCATATTGCTAAATTCTATAGAAGTAGAAATCCATCGGTTGGTAATGGAGGATCAAATGAGAAAGGGAAAGAAAAGGTTAATGAAATCTGGCAAGATCGTACCCAGAGATGGGCCAGGAATTTAGAAGATCAATATGCAGATGGGAATGCTCTGATTACTCAACCGACAAAGGAGGTTGCTTCTACACTGGTAGGAAGCTCATCCGGTAATTGAGGCAGATGCCTTAGGAGTAGACAAAATTCATGCTAATATTGCTTAAGCCCTGAGAAGAGGTTCTAGAAGATGTTCCAGAAATTGGGGATGCTTATCTGGCATGGAGATGTTTGATCAAGATCCGGTATCTTCCATCGAAAGTCATTTATATCAATGATGGATTAGGGTTTTTCTTGGAGGATAAAAGATTGAATTCACTTCATTTCTGATCACTTTGAATTCAGAGAGATTCAGAGCGATTCAGAGGAAATCTAAGGCAAATCAGTTTGATCGATATCATCTTGAGCGATTTCACTAGCGATTGGAAGAGGTATTTAGGGTCTTTCACTGGTAGCAATTCACAAGTATTTATCTTTAATCATGGAAGTAGGATCATCATCTGTACCTATCTTTGTTGCAAATACGACTGTTGTTGAGGTCAAGGACCGTCCCAAGCTGATTTTCAAGTGATATCTGCATGTTGCTATCCTAGACGATTAGGTTGGAGGTTTTTCTCGTGTCTTGGAAGGAGTTGTGTATGTCGAAGATGTAAGAGCTTATATTAACTATCATATTAAGGATTTGGGAATGAATGATATTAAGAGCATAGACATGAATGAGTTAATGGGAGATTCTGGAAAGATTAAACTTGAATACTAGCATATTTTTGATCTAGGGTTTACCGACATTCTGGATATTCCAGAATTTGAAGATGAAATTGTTAGGTATGTTTTGAGCAGGGTGCATGGAGAGTTTATCTGGTTGGATAGACCATATAAGATTACAAAGGAGACCATCAAGGCAATCACCAGTTTACTGTAGGTTGGACAATGTCTAGAGAAGAAAGTTTTAAATGATCGGGTTAACAAGATTACCAGTGCAACATCAGACAAGAAATCAATGGGAATCAGTACTATCACTGACACAAATATCAGATTCGGTAGCATGGTGATTGGTTATAATGTAGCTCAATCAAACTGACCGAATTCTATTTCTAGCTCCTGCATTTATCCAGCTCATAAAATTATGAGGGAGAATGAGAAGTTAGATCTATGTGGTTGGATGTTGGATGAATTATTGATTAACCTAGGGAAAATCAAAGGAGAAAAGAAGGGGACATTCCAGTATGGTAACCTAATTGTCTATTTAATGCTATTTTTCATCAATGAGATTCCCAGTTTTGGGAAGAGAAAATGGGCATTTGATATCCCGGTAGGGAGGCAATTAAAACAGTCTATTGCTACATTGGGTACTCAGAGAGATGACAAAGTGTGGGGTTATTTTAAAGCATTTCAAAAGGCTCTTAATTATAGGATGAGGGCTCCCAAGCACATTGTTGAGAAGTATTCAACTGACATATGCTTCATGGTCAAGAAAGATGAAACTTTGATGGAAGCTGTTAGGCCCTGAAAGATTTGGATTGAGGAAATGGGTTAAGAAGTTGATGCATAGATTCTTGATGCTTATGCACAAATTCTAACAGATGCACTGATAAATGAAACTATAAAAACCTTTGGCATTGCTAAGAAGAAGATACAAGAGGTTGAAATTAAGTTCAATCAAAAGAAGAGAGAGAAGCAGGAAGGTAAGGAAAGTAAGTTTGTTGAAAAGGTTTCACAGTACATCAAAACATTGATTGATATTGTCCCAGAGAAAGGCGGGAAGAGAAAAGAACTAGAAATATTCATTGAGCCTATTGCAGCTGAATCTGCATCTAAATATGACACACCCTGGACATTCAAAAGGGTAATAAGGAAGTAAACTGAAGAAACTAAGGTAGAGGCTAAGAAGCAACTAGTTAGGAAAGTTACTATTAGGGTACCAGCACAGAGAAGAGCACCTAAAGAAACACCTTCAGCCCCATCTAGTACTAGAAGGATAAAGAAGAAGGATGACATTGATCTGGCAATTGAATCTGGTAATGTAACTATCATTCCACCAAAGACTTGTGCAGAGTTAGTTGATGAGATTACTAAAGATGGTATATTAAAGAATGTACAATTTTATTATGAACATTTAGATAATGATGAACAAAAAGAAGTAGAGGAAGCAATTTTGTTATATTTGGATATTTATAAGAAAGCCTCGTTAGAAATTGAAGACCAAATATCGACACAGTTTTATGATATGTTAGATGATAGAAGACTATCAACAATGCAAGAGGAAAAGCATATAAATATTCAAGAATTGTTATCTATTTGTGTTTCTATTGCTCTAGAGGAGATGGATAAGACACTTGAAGTTGTAGATAGGAAAATATTTAACAACAAGTGCATAGAATAATCAGTCTTATGTTAGGAAGAGTTAATGAGATAATCAAGGAGACCAACAAGGCATGGGTTAAGTTATTTGAAGAGAACAATGGTTTTTATACTTCACCTAAATCTAAGAAATATACTGTAGACATCCCGGTTGAGGGCAAAGGAAAGGGTATTATGGGTACTTCACCCTCAATTTTGAAAAACATTAGGATAATAGATATTGAGCCTTTGGTAGATACAAATGTATAGGGAAATGTTGAGATGTTGGTAGATATAGAGAGTGTAAAGGTTGATAATGTACATGGTACTATGTTGAGGACAACAATTCTCTAGATACAAATACAGGATGAGGTTGTAGTTCCTAGGGAGTAACCAATAGTTACTGAGACTGCACCAAGTGGTGAAGCCACCGATGCAAGTGAGGAAACTATAAAGGTTAAATCATCAGAGGAGAAGAAAGAGGAATCTGACAAGGAACCAATAATGAGTCCATCATTGTTGTCAATTGACACCTCATAGGTTGTGATGAATACTAAGAGGAGGGGTGAATTAGTATGCCAAAAATCTTTACACTTAAACACTTTACAAGACTGACAATAAACCGGTAAAACAGTTTAGCAGACAAACCGGTTAGCACACATGCAATTCAAATAGCAAATAATGCATTCACCCACAAAAGCACAAACACCATAACACATGAGATTTTGACGTGGAAACCCAAATGGGAAAAACCACGGTGAGATGGAACTCACAAGTAACTATCTGCAGAATAGGAACCAAACCGATTAAGGTCAGACTAGTTTAAGGTCTTACAATGTTCTTTACCAGAATAGATCCTGTTAGGAATCTCAATCTCTATTAGGAGATAAGTTCGATTAAAGACTACCTTGCTAGAGGATTTTAGATCCACAGATGTGAACCACCTTGTTAGAGGATTTACAAAAGGCTTTTGGGCCTACCCAGTTAAGGGCTACAAACTTGTCAAAGATGTGAGTAATCAACAAGTGATTGATATAGCTAATAGCACAGACTACTTGGTTAGATCCTTGATAGCTCGTTCCTAATGCATTCCAGCATTACTTTAGTCTTCTACACATTCATATTCTCTCCAACTCCTCAACCACCTTAAACCCTAGCAACAACATAAACTTTCGCTACAACCACATCAACAACCTAAAACCCTAGACATGATGTCCTTATAAAGGAATATGATTTCATGTCGGTCTAATAGGATTACATTACAATTTCCTAGGTTTAATGAACCTAGACATACTTGGTAACATGACACAAAAAGCACCATTAAAGTGTCGGAACCGTCAAAAAATCGGTGGATGGTAACTCATCATAAAATGCTGGTTGGTAACTCATCACAAAGTATTATCGGTTCATACAAAATACTGGTTGCCGGTTTGACAAAAATGAAGACTGGGAAATATGTGTTTTGTCGCTTTGATCCTTCATACTGCTTGAGATCCTCGAACCACTTGGGGTCTACATACCGCTTCACACCGGTAAACACATTTTGCAAAACACCAATAGTCTAACAACTATAATACAACATACCGGTTGCAACATATTCCAGTTGAGCTTAGGCTCATACATATAAAGAAGATCTCAATGCAAGTGTGTGTCCATCAATGACAATCAAATCATAAACATCAAAAATGCCAACAATCTCCCCCTTTGGCATTGATGGCAACACTTAGGAAAATAAAATTTTGACATCTAAGTGTTTTACAACAAAATCATGCCATTAGCAAAATTGTTCCCCCTAAGCATATACACTATCCCTTTGACAATACAATGTATAACAATTTTGCATATAGAGAAGAAACATTGACATATTCAAAGCATATATCAAAATTTTGATTACCAGATACTTCTTCCCTATACTTCTCCCAAATAGAATTCTTCTCCCCCTTTGCCAACAATGACAAAGTATAGATGAACAACCTTGTTTTCATTTGATATTAAAATAATAAAAGTTTATGACAATAAGGAATAATACTTGTCAAAAACATATTTAAAGTCCTGCAAGAATTGTTTCATCAATAAAGACTAGGACTCAAGTAGGGAGGTGGCTACTTCTTTGTCTGTCTGCATCTGGGAGACCTGTTCTTCCATGGCATTGATTGTGCTCATCTCCTGTGTCACTATTAAGGCATCCAGGTTTAGATAGCACTTCTGAAGAATTTGCAATCGTGGGAGTAGAACCAGTTGTAGCTCCTGCAAATCTCTAGACTAGGTGCTGATCTCTTGCTCCATTTTTGTTGACTGGATGTGAAATCGGTGAATGGTTTGCCCATAAGTTGTAAAGGAATCATAAGGCGGCTTGAATGTGCTCATGTAGGACCGCAAGTCTATTTGAAGCTTTTGCTTCTGAGCTAGCACATCATCATAGAATAGATGGGGTTGGCAGATCTTGCTAAGTAGCAGATTCCCCTCATCTAGAACATCCCTTATATCCTTTTGTTCTTTTTGCAGTTCAGACCGGAGCTCATTCAACTTCTTTACTAGAGTTGTATTAAGAGTTGTTTGATGCTCTTTCTTGACATTTGCCTCTGTTGCCTCTTCTAGGCTCTGCACCTGATCATCCACTACTGTGCATAGGAGCTTAAGTTTAGCCAGTGATGATTCAGTGTTGGGAAGGTTAGTACCAAGTATCAAACCGGGAAGAGTGTCCACAGCCGCTTGAATTACATCCTGCTTCTTCTTCCTCCGTATGTTTTCAAGCTGTTCTTGGGAAACTTTGATGTTGTGCATCAACTCCATTTCACTTGCAGACTGGAGGTCGATAGGACTGGTGAGATCAGTCAGTTTGGCTTGACTACCAGTTGCCTTCGGAGTCTCCATCTGGGTTCTCTTTGCCACTTCTCTTTCCTTATCCTCTTCTTCTTTTTTCTTCTCTACTTCTCTCCTCTTCTCCTCTGCTTTGTCTTCCTCATCCTTTTTCCTCTCAGCTTCTATCCTCTTCTTCTCTGCTTTGTCTTCCTCTGCCTTCTTCCTTTCTACTTCCTTCCGCTTCTCCTCTTCTTTCTCTTCCTCTTCCTTCTTATTTTTCTTTGCTTCTCTCCTCTTCTCTTATTCCTTATCTTCCTCTTCCTTCTTTTTCCTTTCATCTTCTTGCTTCTTTTTCTCTTCATCTTCTTTTCTTTTCTCCTCTTCCTCTTTTCTCTTTTCCTCCTCTTTCTGCTTCTCCTCATCTTCATCCTTTTTCCATTGCTCTACCTGTTCCTTTGCCACTTCATGTCTATCCTCGGCTTGCTTATCAACCTGTTTAGCCTGTTGCTCCTGTCATGTTGCCTCAAATGGTGTTTCCTAAGTAACATCCTCTACATCCATAGCATCGACATCAATGGTGTCGATCGACTCAACAACCAAGTTTCCTTCATCATCAAATGCTTCATCTGGTTTTGTTATTACCGGTTCTTGCTCAACCTTCCGGTTGGCTTCAGCCACTTGATGCATTTTAAAATCTTCTAGAGCAAGGGTGTGTGTATTCTTGAGCACTTCTTTACCCTTCCCTTCCAGCAATAGAAGTCTTCTTCTTCTCATGAAGAAGAGGCCTTTGTATTTGTTCATCACTTCAAATAGTTCCGAATTTGATACATTCAGAAAATGTTCAGCAAAAACTTTTTCTCTCATTTCCTGTTCCTTCTCTATGGCAATACATCATTTATTGTCTAAGGATTTATACAAAGAATCCGATGTCTCAGATCTAATTTCTGAAGGCGACCGGTCATTAACACATAAATACTGAATTATTTCTTTTTCCATCGCTTCCTTTTCATCATCATTAAAGTCATCAAAACAATCAATTAAATCATTCAATACTTTTCTCCTAATGTTTTTGATAGTTCTTTGACAATGTGTCAAAGGTTTGTAGGAGGAGATGTCAATATTTACCGGTGCCGATGACGTTGGTTCATTCTTTGTCTTTTTCTTTGCTGAGGGTTCCTCAACCGATGTTATCCTTTCTAGGTAGGTGTCGGTTCTTTTTTCCTTTGGATCAAGCGGTGAGGCCATAAGGGTAGAGGCATATCCTTCCAGCATATCATTCATTACCTCATAGCCCATAGGCTCCACTTCCTCCTGTCTAGGCTCAACAGCCTCTATTATGCATTGATCCACTTTGATGGTGAAACAGATATCATCTTCATATTTCTTGACAATATCACTTGATATTCTCACCCTCTAACTCATTTTGCATCTGAACTCATCAAAATACTTGTTCAGAACTTCAGGGTAACTGGTTCCAACTACTTGAATGCTTTCCTTGATTTGCTTGGTTACCGGTTGGTCAGCAGACCATTGGACATCACCTACTCCTCGAAAGTAGCCTTGGATGTAAAAGAATAGCCCAACCAATAGTTGTCCAAACTTGAACCTTATAGCATTATCCTATTTGATAGATTTCAGATTCAATAGGAGTTGCCTTTGCATACCGGTGCATAGGTCAAATGATGCATCCTCCTTGATCATCTGGTAAGCGGCATTTACTGCTGCAACAGATATAGAGTTAATTTTGCTCACTGACAACATCCGGTATCCAATCACCATACATGCATACTTCACCAGATTGTCCTTGATAGAATTGATGATCATACCTCATGAGTCGCTCACTGAACCAGTGAGCTTGGACATTTCAGTTTTACTTACCATCCTTAGGGCTGGTACATCCCCTGTATTGTAGAAACCGGTGATGGCATGAATTGCTTGTGGTGTTATATCATGCGTTCTTTCTAGGTACATCTTGTCACCATGAAATCTGCTCAGAATGATCCTAATGTGATCATCTGTGAAATCCTCCAGGAAATAAACAACATTGTGGAGCTTCTTCTTCTCCAAGATACTATACTCTAGTTTGATCTTTTTATCTTGTCCACAGAACAAAACTAGTTGGGAGTGGATAGCTAGAGACCCTAGGTCTTCAATCTTGCAATCTATGTAATCAGAAATCCCTTCTACTATAACACTGGCCGGAACTTGTGATAGGGCATTATACTTAGACTTGCGTTGAATAAAACTTGCAGAATCGACAGGTGCACTAGAACTGGTATGAGATGCAGAAGCCATGATAGAAACTTAAAAAAAAACTTGAGAAATACCTTTTGAAACATGTGAATTTAGGGCTTTCAGATTCTCCTTCACTTCACACTTCGTTGGTTGCAGAATCATTGCTTTGCATTCTTCACTTGGCCAATTGCAATTTGAATTTGAATCTCCTTCACGGTTTCTCAATTTCTCAAAACCTCAGCACAAATCACCTTTTCTTTGCTCAAAAACTGATACTGAGAAATGATTTGAAAAATGCTTTTAAGCATATTCCTCACCTACCACCATTAATGCTCCCCATTAGGGCATAAACCCTAATTTGCCTTTTACCATTTTCGGTCTTCCACCAACTGACAGGTATCACATACTAGTTAAGGTCTTTTACCGGTGTAAACTGGGGGGTTCAAAACATTTCGCCGTTTGCTCCCCCTAAGCTTTTCTGAAGCTTAGTTTGTCGGTTCCGTGATTTCCACACTAGGTGCAGAAACCAGTTCCTCTTGTAACACTGCTGGTTTCTTCTTCCAGGTTTTGTTCATGTCTGCTTGAACAGTGTCAACATCAATGTTTCCTTTTGGAGTGACCAATATATCATTAGATATGTTCTTTCTTGATCTACAAAATCTGGCAATGTGACTCGGTTTGTTGCAGTGATAGCAGACCAATCCAGGTGCTCTCCAAGGTCCATTGTTCATGTTTCCATTCTTCCTTCTGCATGTTGTAGTAGTGTGACCATGACCATGACAGACCATACAGTTTTCTCTCCATCCGGTTGCCTCTTGATAGCCATTGCTTCTTGGCTGATGATTGAAAGCGTTAAACCGGTTGTGATTCCAATTCACAAAAGGTTCAGGACCAACTCCTTGGGTCCTCTGAGGATATCTTCCAGTGTTGTTCATAACTAACCTACATTCAGATGCTCTATGCCCATACTTGTTGCATGCATAACAGTTACCATTAAATCTATAGGATCTAGGCTTATCATTTAGGAAATAAGGAAAATTGTTGTAAGCCTTACTCCTACACACATTTGCAATATGTCCTTCTTTAAGACAGTTAAAGAAAACAGGTTTAAACTTTTGCTTACCTTTATCCTTTGATGCCAGTTGTTTCTTTGATGTTCCAACATTTGTACCAGAGGTCTCACCTTCCTCATGAATGGAATAACCAAGTCCATTGGTATTCTTTGCCGGTTTGGCAGATTCAAGCTTTTTCTCTAGCTTGATAGTACTCTTGTTGAACTTAGCAAGTATTTCCTTTGACTCAAAGAGTTCTTTGGAAATAGCAACATTTGTTTCCATCAAGTTTTCATTCTCAGAGATGGCAATGTTCAGTTCTCCTTGCATGTCTTTCTTTTCCACTTTGCTTGCATGGAGTTGAGCAGTTAAGGCACTGATCTCTTGTTTCAGCTTGGAGATCTCATGATCTTTGTCCTTCACCAGATCTTTAGCTTTCCTCTAGTTCTCAAGCTCTTGACACATCCGGATAGTCAGTCCTTCCAACTCCTTTCTCAGGTTGGAGTTTGATTCATTCAACTTATTTACTTCTGCAATTAGGTCTTCCATGTCTGCTTCATTTGAAGAACTATTTTTAGATAGCTCCATTAGCTTTTCAGCATGTTCTCTCCTTTTTGCCTGAGAGACCTTATATTTTGCCATAAGTTCATCATAGGCTTGCTCAGACTGAGTGAGCCGGTGAGTAAGTTCCCTTATAGAGTATTCCCCCATATCTCTTTCGAAGTGGTTAAACTTATAGAAAGGTTGGCTCTGATACCAATTGATGAATACTAAGAGGGGGGGGGGTGAATTAGTATGCCAAAAATCTTTGCACTTAAACACTTTACAAGACTAATAGTAAACTGGTAAAATAGTTTAGCAAACAAACTGGTTAGCACACATGCAATCCAAAAAGCAAATAATGCATTCACCCACAAAAGCACAAACACCATAACACATGAGATTTTGATGTGGAAACCCAAATGGGAAAAACCACGGTCAGATGGAACTCACAAGTAACTATCTACAAAATAGGAACCAGACCAGTTAAGGTCTTACAATGTTCTTTACTAGAACAGGTCCTGTTAGGAATCTCAATCTCTGTTAGGAGATAAGTTCAATTAAAGACTACCTTGCTAGAGGATTTTAGATCCACAGATGTGAACCACCTTGTTAGAGGATTTACAAAAGGCTTTTGGGCCTACTCGGTTAAGGGCTACAGACTTGTCAAAGATGTGAGTAATCAACAAGTGATTGATCTAGCTAATAGCACCGACTGCTTGGTTATATTCTTAATAGCTCGTTCCTAATGCATTCCAGCATTACTTCAGTCTTCTACACATTCATATTCTCTCCAACTCCTCAACCACCTTAAACCCTAGCAACAACATAAACTTTCACTACAACCACATCAACAACCTAAAACCCTAGACATGATGTCCTTATAAAGGAATCCGATTTCATGTCGGTCCAATAGGATTACATTACAATTTCCTAGGTTCAATGAACCTAGACATACTTGGTAACACAACACAAAAAGCACCGTTAAAGTGTCAGCACCATCAAACAATCGGTGGATGGTAACTCATCACAAAATGGCTGTTGGTAACTCATCACAGAGTATTACCAGTTCATACAAAATACTGGTCGCCGGTTTGACAAAAATGAAGATTGGGAAATATGTGTTCTACCACTTTGATCCTTCGTGCCGCTTGAGATCCTCGAACCTCTTGGGGTCTACATACCGCTTCAGACCGGTAAACACATTCTGCAAAACACCAATAGTCTAACGACTATAATACAACATATGGGTTGCAACATATTCCGGTTGAGCTTAGGCTCATACATATAAAGAAGATCTCAATGCAAGTGTGCGTCCATCAATGACAACCACATCATAAACATAAAAAATGCCAACAGGTTGAAAAGAAAAGCATAACCGAGATGAGTTCTATTGAACTCATGATTATGGTTGCACAGAAAATGATGAAGGAAGGATCTATGGATAAGGTGTTATTGAACAGTCTATCACTATTTTGCATAGACTTATCCTAGAGTGTAAATTTGGCAATGAAGCGAGCCCATTCGATAAGCTTAAGATAATCATTGAACACATTTCAAAGGATTTTCAATCCTTGTAGTAGATATCAAACCGACAAGCACTGGAGAGGTTTACACAAGAAAAAAGAGCTACATTTGATCAAGTGATTGAGTTTGAGAGGAAGAAGATTAATGAAAAGTTGAAATTGATAGATAATGCATTGAGGCAGTGTACAAGTATCTATAAAGTATGTTGTAATACAAGTTTGCTCACAATTGAGATAGATAAAATGATTAAGGATATTCAGGAGGAGATTGTAGGTATAGCCAATTCTTTTGATGGATTGAATTCATTGACTACATCTATAGATGGTCAGATTTTGGTTTTGGAAGCCCAAATTTTTGCTGTTGAGAGGAAAAATGAAAAAATCATAAGAAGAGCTAGAAGTCTTAGAGGTTTAGTGAGTCCCCAGTTAGATTCATTAAGTATACATAAGAAGGAGTGTTTAGATATGTTTGGTAAGCCCATACCGACAGAGCTTAATGGGAAAGAGTCATTTACCCATATGATAAATGGACTTGTATATATTTCTGGCAATTTCAAATCAAGTTGGGATACCTATCTTGAGCTATTGAAGAAGGCCTATTTGGAAATTTTCAAATATATTCAACTCCGGTAAGGTATTTTGAGACATATTCATTGTACAATCTTTCATTCTTCGTCCTAATTTTTGACTTTTTGGTATTTTTTATGGCATTGATGTCAAAGAGGGAGCGATATAAATGTGAAAAATAAAAAGGAGCTGTATAAATTAGGGGGAGTATAGGTAAAAATATGGAGGTATGGAGTTGTAGCGTCCTAAAATTGTGACACTTGCAATTTCGACTGCATTTCGGTCTTCACGATGGCGACGCAACACGCAACCTGAATGGAGACCCCGAAACTTGCTCACGACACTGAAAACTGCATTTTTCAAGCACCCTAGCCTGAACCTCCTTGCACCCTGTTGTCCCGGGAGGTGGGACCAGAGCGCCCAGCGCCCTGGTCCTTCCGGACCAGGGCGCCCAACGCCCTGGTCCCTGGGTCCTATTTTGGGCCCGGTCTCCTAAGGGGTCTCAGGTCTTTTTGTTTGCAATTTGGAAATTAACTTTTCTGGTCGGCCTCAGGTCGGGAAAATCAGTCTATCAGCCCTAAATGACAAGTATATAAACTACATTTTTCTCTCTCATTTGGCATGAAGAGGATATATGTAAAAGCGTGGAAACTATACTCAAGTACTCAAGCATTCAAGCATTCAAGCATTCCTTCAAGCAATTGATCATTTTAAGTCTCCATTCAAGGCTAAGTGTTGCATTCAAGTCAAGGATTCAACCATTGAAGAGGAGATCACATACTACATGCTACAACATACAACATACAACATCTATACCTTCGCACATAAGGATACAAACATCCTTAGAACAAGGTATTAGTACTTGTTTTACAGTCATTTACATTTACAGCACTTGCTCATTTCTTGGTTAATTCCAAAACCGGGGTTTGACCTAAAGGCAAACCCCTAATCCCTAACCCCCCAATCATCTTCACTTTTTTGTGTGTAGGTTGCAGGTACGCGGCTGAAATTGAAGATCTGGAATCCTTGTGCAGAGACGAATAGATCCCCCTTCGTTTCGCGGATTTTTCGAAGGACCGTGGTGTCGGGCGCCATCGTCCTGACAACTTTTGCTCAAATTTACAGGACAGTGCCGTATCGACATTTTACTGCTAATTCCAGGTCCGCAGCTTCATACTGTATTCCTATCTCAGTTTATAAGCGAATCTTTATCAGTTTCTATGCATGCTTAGCTTAATTCTTCTATCAACATTCTTTACAAAAGAGGGTAGCCTTGCTGTCTTAACCCTTGAAACACATTTAGCATCCAATCTTGCATTGCGTGGGATTGGATCTTGTGGGTTTCAACCCCTCTTTTGAATGTAAAGTCTCTCCCCTAAGTGAAAACCATCGAATCCTAGCGAACCTCCCTTCTCTCTCCTTGGAGTTGGAAGAGGGGAGAACAACTAGGGTTCGATCGTGATTTTCTGCTTTACATTTTGGTGAACCCGACATGAATCATCCTTTCTGATTTTTCATGCTTAGATCTGAAAAAATTGATTACATTTCCATGTTTGATCTTTTGCAAAATTTTAGAGGTGATTGCATAAAAACCCTAAATTTTCTTTTTAGTAATTGAACTTGCGAAATGTCTAAATGTTAATGCTTGTTTCAGATCTGCCCTTCTATTACAAATTATCAATTCATATTTGTGCTTTAATTCTGAAAATTAAGTGGTTAAGTGTCAAAACCCTAATTTTTGAAACCCTCTTGATTCAACCTTTGTCCGACAATTTCACTGATCAAAACATCTCCAAATCAGCTGTAACTTTGGATTCCGCAATAAAATCACAATATCTTTCATCCCTGAAAATTTGGAAAAAAGTTGCGAGGACCGTGGCGCCGAGCGCCATCGTCCCCGACATTTTTTCCGAAATTTCGGGAGCGAGATCTTACTATGTTTTTCTACTAAAATTCAGAATTTTGGCTGATTTTATCAATTATAACACCTTCAAAATTACAGTCAAAGTTGGTCTTGTGATTGCTTGGATTAAGGCTTCTAAACATTTAAAAATCATTGAAATTGAAATTTTGTGTCAAAATTGTGTTCTTACTGTCCTAAATCTGAAAAGTGTGTTATCATTCATTAAAAATTTCAGTGCTTTATTCAAATTCTTGCAATTTGTGACTTTTGAAATTAAGTGCTTAATTACAACAACTTTGATTTCCGCTTTCAAAATTGAATTTTGCGTGAAATTGAGTCAATTTTCAAATTTCAAAATTTGCATTGCTCTTGACATTCCCTCTAAAATCATAAAATTCAAAATTTCAGTTTCCCTTTCTTTTTCAAAATTCAAATTTTGCATTTTTCGACAATCTTGGTAGGGTTCAATTTCGAGATTGCAACTTTAATTTGGCCTATCTACAAATCGTAAAATCACTCAATTTTTTCAGATTAGCTCTAAAATCATCATACCTTTCATCCCTGCAAATTTCAAAAAAAGTTAAAAGGACCGTGTTGCACTCCGGGCGCCACGGTCCCGAACATTTTTTCCAAAATTTTGGGAGACTGTTGTGATTGCATTTAACAGCTTAAATCTAGAAGATTGGCTGATTTTACTGAAAATTGCTACCTCTAAATTCAAAATCTTCTCTCTCTTTCTAGTGCATGAGTTTTACAACAATAAGCCCTACTTACACTATTCCTGTTAGACGAAGCCGTAGAATTAAGTCTTTCCGAGGTTTAACTACTGAGGAGATGGAACCTAATTTGAATAGCCTTTTTAATGAGGACATGGGTAATTCCTCTAATCCTCCTAATGATGAAGAAGCTCTCCATGAGGTTTCCGTAGAACAACTTTCGAAATTGGATAACTAATTTGATGATTTTCGACAATGGATGTCTCAAGAATACCCTGATAGTCAAGCTCTTCCTTTAATTGAGGGTCTAAAACGTATGCTTCAAAGTGATAAGAATGGAATTGATATTTTGCGTGGTATTGCACACATTGTGGATTCGAATGTGATGCCTATGAAGAGTTGTGCTGAAAATGTGGGTTATATACAACCTCCTACTCAAGTCAATCATTCTATTCCTTTGACAACTTCTATTGCTAGCATACCTACTTTTACATCAAACATAATGGCTACTTCTATACAAGACATTCCTCCTATGATCACCAGTCATGGGGGCAATCCTTCCTCTTCAATTAACCCTATTCCTTCATTTAATCCGACTTCTTCATTCATTCCTTCAATGAGTGTCCCTATTACATCTCCACAAATGAACATGACGCAAGGGGGCAATTCATTTAACCAGTCCATTCCTCGTTGTAGTGTTCCTCTTGTCCAATCATCTCCTATGACTGACTATCATAGGGTCCCACCACCTTACTCTCTACCTTCTTTCAATAACATAACACCTCCATCTCAATCTAACACATCTAATATGAATTCTTCGACTGAAGTGACCATTAACAATCTTGCACAAACTGTCTCTTCTTTACAGCAACAAATTGCCTCTATGAATCAATCTAAGTTTAGTGTGCCCACATTTGATGTTGCGAGCCCACTTTCTCTTGACATTGTTCGAGCTATCCCTCCTAAACATGTTGAAATCCCGCATTTGGAACTTTATAATGGTAAAGGAGATCCTCTAACACATGTTAAGACTTTTCAAACAATATGTACCGATTTTGCTTATGACCAAAGGTTGCTTGCAAAACTGTTTACTAGAACATTAAGAGACAAAGCCCTACAATGGTATTGCTCGTTGCCTTCTTATTCTATTACTTCTTTCGAACAACTTGCAAATGCTTTCATTCAACAATTTCAAAACAATATAAGTCCTAAAGTTACTTCGATTGATTTAATGCATTGTAAACAAGGTGTTAAAGAAAAAGTGACTGATTTCATTGGTAGATATAAGCATTTGTATGCTCAAATTTCTTTTCCAGTGCCTGACAATGATATTCAAAGAATCTTTATTTCTAATTTACAAAAAGATATTCGAGACAAACTTCTATTTTCTGAGTTTACTTCTTTCCAACAGTTGTGTGCAACTCTTCACAATTATCAATTGACTGTGAGTCAAATGGAACAATCACATCCTATGGCTCCGAGTGATAAGGGTGATAGCAGTCAACAACCATTTGGGAAGTTTAAACCAAACAGAGATTCCATCAAATTCAATGAAAACATCATCAACAACAATGTGAATGCAGCATTAGGTGTGCCTCCTATTTCTAAATTTTTCAAGAAAGAAAGAAAGTATACTCCTTTGAATGAATCATTGCATAGTATTATGAATAAGTTATTGGAACAAAATGTGCTTACTCTTCCTCCTATAAGACAAATTGATCCTGCAAAGATTACTTCACCTTATTTTGATAACAAATCTTTTTGTCAATTTCACCGTCAGCCTGGGCATGATACTGAAAAATGTTTTTCTTTAAAGGGTAAAATTCAAGATTTGATTGATAACAATACTATCTCTGTTTCTGGAGTGAATGATAAAGGCAACACATCTGTAGCTCCTCCTAACCAAAATATTCAGATTTTCACTGATCCATTGCCTTCTCATACCTCTAATGCAATTGAGGCTAATGATTCCTCTCTCTCATCTGATGGTCTTGTGTCTATGACTCCGAATGTGATTAACTTTGTAGAGCAACAAGAAATCCCTAAAGAATCTTCCATCACATTTGATTCCAGTGAAACCATTAGGGCACCTGATGGTCCTTTATACATAGTTGCAAAAGTTAAGAATACACCTTGCCGTGGAGTGCTTATTGATCCTTCGTGCATGATTAATGTGATTACTGAAGAATTCCTTTTTACTTTGCAATTGAATCAAGTGATATATGACAAAACAGATGTGATTGTGAAATTATTTGATGCATTTTCTTCTCCTGCAATTGGTTCTATTACATTGCCTATTGAGGTCCATAACAAATCTCTTGATGTGAACTTTGCTATTATTCCATCTGCCGAACAATTTCATGTGAAGCTTGGCTATCCTTGGCTATCTTCCATGAAAGCTATTGCTTCTCCTATTCATAAGTGTTTGAAATTTCCCCATAATGGTGAAGTTGTTATTGTCAATCATAGTCTCTTTAAACCAGCTGAAAGAACTTCTAGCGTTCCTATTGATTACTTTTGGCCTAAACAATTCCAATCTCTTCCTCCGCGAAGTGATCATCTTTTCAAATCTTATCAAAAGTGGAAAACAGATATGATCCTATCTCTAAGTGAACCTAGAACACCTAAACTTGATATTCCTATCATTCTTGAGAAGGAAGTTCTTCCTTTGAAAGATAAAACTAATGTCTTTCCTCAAGAAGATTCCCAACCCATCCCTATGGATGTGACTATGTCTATGCCTAATAAACTTCCTAAGGGTAGACCTATACCTCCTCGTCATGATGGACTTGGGCTTCTCCCTAAACCAAAAATTTCTCCTTTATATGGAGCAGTTCCTCCTCCTTTTTATAGAGAGAAGAGACCTTCTTCTTCTCCTATTATCCAGCCTAAGAGACCACAACCTAAACACCCAAGTGCTAAGGATGAGAACATTCCTCCTCCTCAATCTTCTCCACTTCCTACTAAGACTAGACGAAATCGTTCTGCACGTGAACGCCGGTGAAAGCGTCGTCTTAGAGCTCAAACTTTGCAATCTCCAAAAACACCTTCAACAAGCATTATTCCATTTTCTCCTCAGCTGGACATTGAGCCTAAATCTCCTAAACATAAAATGCATGATGGTCTTGATCCTGTGTGAGTTAAAGATCCTATTTTTATAAATCTTGATGATGATATAGATGAAAATGTTATTCCTGATGAAAATGTTACTCCTCTTGCTTCTGATAGTAAATATGAACTTGTTGATATTGATAACCATTTATCTAATGAATTTTCTAAAGCACTTATCCTAGCTCCTAGATAAGAACAATGTGGCTCGGAACATGAACATAGCCCTTGTTTGGATCTTGTGATAGCTCCATCTACTGTGTTGGATGTTCCTCCTTTGGCGTGTTCCCTGCCTTCCCGAAACATTGATCAGCAAGATCGAGGGGTAGATGACGTGCTAGACTAGTTACATTAGCATAGCAGATTCTCTCCTCCTCTCTTTCGTTACTTCTTCCATATGTTATTCTCATTCTTCTATTTGTTGTCCTTAGTGTTGTTTACTTGAGGACGATGCAAAGTATTGAGATCTCTCGATCTCTCTCATGTTGACTCAAAAGACACATGTGTTCCCTTCTTCTAGGTGACCTTCCTTGATTGGGGAATGAAGAACAATTATGCATACATACATATGATATATATACATGAATTATCATACAGCATACTGACCCCGAGGAAAGCGAAGTCACCTTGTGCTTTGTGTTTTGTGTCTATTATCCTTGGGTTTATCTCACACTGGGGGGCTAAATCCTTGCGATAATGTGCTCCTTTCCTTTCTCATTTCTTATGTGTGTCACTACGTTAAAACAATCACCCCCGGTGAGGCGTGTACGATCGCTTTAACGTAGGGGGGCATACATCCCGTTCATATCTTTTCAAGATACTTGAAAATTTCTTGGTAAATTTAGCCTTGCCTTGAAAATTTTTGATATCTTTCTTGCATGACTCATAGTGAGGGAACCTTACTACTGACAGTCATGGTTCTTCCTCGTGATCTTCCCTTTTACTTTGTCAATCGAAGTCGTAAGATCCTTAGTCCACTGGGGGCTTGGTGTATCTTGCCTCCTTGACATGGTGAAAGTCTTTCAATATTGTTTCCTTGTACTTTATCAGAAGTATGAGCATACATACTCCTGCTAAAGTGGGGGCTAAATGTAGCGTCCTAAAATTGCGACACTTGCAATTTCGACTGCATTTCGGTCTTCATGATGGCGACACAACACGCAACCTGAATGGAGACCCCGAAACTTGCTCACGACACTAAAAACTGCATTTTTCAAGCACCCTGGCCTGAACCTCCTTGCACCCTGCTGTCCCGGGAGGTGGGACCAGAGCGCCCAGCGCCCTGGTCCCTGGGTCCTATTTTGGGCCCGGTCTCCTAAGGGGTCTCAGGTCTTTTTGTTTGCAATTTGGAAATTAACTTTTCTGGTCGGCCTCAGGTCGGGAAAATCAGTCTATCAGCCCTAAATGACAAGTATATAAACTACATTTTTCTCTCTCATTTGGCATGAAGAGGATATATGTAAAAGCGTGGAAACTATACTCAAGTACTCAAGCATTCAAGCATTCAAGCATTCCTTCAAGCAATTGATCATTTCAAGTCTCCATTCAAGGCTAAGTGTTGCATTCAAGTCAAGGATTCAACCATTGAAGAGGAGATCACATACTACATGCTACAACATACAACATACAACATCTATACCTTCGCACATAAGGATACAAACATCCTTAGAACAAGGTATTAGTACTTGTTTTACAGTCATTTACATTTACAACACTTGCTCATTTATTGGTTAATTCCAAAACCGGGGTTTGACCTAAAGGCAAACCCCTAATCCCTAACCCCCCAATCGTCTTCGCTTTTCTGTGTGTAGGTTGCAGGTACGCGGCTGAAATTGAAGATCTGGAATCCTTGTGCAGAGACGAACAGATCCCCCTTCGTTTCGCGGATTTTTCGGAGGACCGTGGCGCCGGGCGCCATCGTCCCGACAACTTTTGCTCAAATTTGCAGGACAGCGCTATATCGACATTTTACTGCTAATTCCAGGTCCGCAGCTTCATACTGTATTCCTATCTCAGTTTATAAGCGAATCTTTATCAGTTTCTATGCATGCTTAGCTTAATTCTTCTATCAACATTCTTTACAAAAGAGGGTAGCCTTGCTGTCTTAACCCTTGAAACACATTTAGCATCTAATCTTGCATTGCATGGGATTGGATCTTGTGGGTTTCAACCCCTCTTTTGAATGTAAAGTCTCTCCCCTAAGTGAAAACCATCGAATCCTAGCGAACCTCCCTTCTCTCTCCTCGGAGTTGGAAGAGGGGAGAACAACTAGGGTTCGATCGTGATTTTGCGCTTTACAGGAGTATTTTGTATTGATGGAAATTTAGCTTAGGGGGAGCAGGCTCAAATTGAAATCGATAGATGGAAACCATGATCATTTTTCACATGAGTGTTGCCATCAATGCCAAAGGGAGAGATTGTTGGCAATTGTTACCAGATCAATAATGCACACATGAAAATATGCTACAAAGGATTCTCGATCACCACTCACTCACAAGTCAATCATACCACACACAAAAAAGATCTTCTACACTGGTCTTATATATCCACAATCACAAAATAGATCATTCATCAAGTCGGCCTACTAATGTAACATGTAGTCATATATCGGCTTGACCGGATAACCAAAAACAAATGCAGATCACCAAATCAATGATAAATGATGTCTTTATGTTGGCCCAATCATCAAAAAGCTTCTGAACCAAAATTGCTCTGCTCAGCCTAAAATACCAGTTAACAGGATACCAGTTCACATCCACTTCTGGATATCAAGATCCATAATTACTGGATAGGAATCTTAAGAAGAGTTTCCATCAATGACAACCCTAAACCACTAATTAAGCATTGATAGCCACCATATGAGTGTCAATTGCCAACAATCTCCCCGTTTGGCATTAATAGCAACACTCGTGAAAAATGGCTAACTGTTGAAAACCTGTATACCGGATCAAAATTTGCTAAGTATCCCCCTTAGACAAAGAATTTTGAAGCCTATGTTATGCTTTGTACATTTCACTCTTCTACTATACATTTTTCACTTTCACTCTCCCTCTTTAACAACAATGTCAAAGATGAGGTGTTGTCCAAAACTTATATTACAAAGATATCTACCAGAGACTTTACAAGTATTTGAAAATACTAGCAAAAATGTTCTTCAAAAATACTAAGTGGGTGTCCCACCTATTCTTCAAGTTGTCCAAGACTACAATGAATGCACTAAAAACATATGCATGAATCTCCACATCCTTCAGTTCAGATGGAATAGGTTGTTCCATAGCCTTCCGACAGTCAACCTTATTGCTCAACATGGTGTCTAACCGGGGGGCAATCAAATTCCGGAGTTCACCAACTCTCCTCAAAATTCTATCCTTATCTGCATAAAGCCTCGAGATCTGATTATTGAGAGCCATTATCTGCCCTTCTACATTTCTGGTTAGGGCTACATTAGGATCAAAAGACTATGAAATACCAGCAAGTTTACCCTAGCAAACACTTATTTGCTTATCTATGTCGATTGTGAAGTTTGGAAAAAATAGACAAGACATATGTATTTTACCGCCTTCTGTTAATGCAAATGAAATAATTTGCATACCTTTATTCAATCTCACTTTATCATCTTCTATCATTTTCTAGAATGTCTTCATTCTAACCTCCTTAAATTTATCTAATACCCTCATAGTAGTAGACTTATGCAAAGAATAAAAATTGGTATTTACATTGTTAATCAATTATAATAATTTACTCGAAGGGACATAATTGGGATCTAGTTGCACTCCTAAAACCACCTTTTGTAACACATCAACAGACATCAAAATAATATTTTTATCTTTTGACTTTGATTTGACCAGATCCTAACTGGTGTGAGCTTGTACAAATGCCACAAGCATCAACTTCTTAGTAGGATACATTTGTCCAAGATCTAGAGGACCATCAATATTGATAGAGATTTGGGGTAGGGTCCTTGTGACTTTGACTGGAGGAGTGTCAATTGCCAAATCAACAACTCCCTTCCCTTTATCTACCTCTGCATCTCACACCTCTGACTTCTCAAGCTCCTTTACCTCAGCACCATCCCCTTTATCCTATGCACCAGTGTAGTATCATCCTTTTGAATCATGGGAACTTCTCCAACACTATCTATTACCAAAGGATTTGCACAAATCTTAGCATCAAGTGTCACATTTCCTTGGTCTTTCAGATGCTCCTCAGTTTGAGTTTTATCCTTTTAATCATTGGAGACACCTTCCTTTACTTTCAGATGGGAAATCTAAACTACATCACTATACAAGGGATTGTTCTTCACAATTCTTCTCCAGATATCCTCTATCTTCTTCCTCACCTCTTCAACCCTTCCAATCATCAACCCGTTCACCCTATTTCTGCTTCTGAATTCTTTCTTATTAGCTTCCTCAATAATCCTTTTGGCTTCATCTTGGGAGACACAGGTGTAAACATTAATCAATTCTCTTTCTTTCATTGCCTTATCAATTTTCCTGGCAGTCAGTCTTCTTGTATCAATAATGTTATATAGATCCTTAGGGATACTGATGCAGCCATAACTGGTAAAAACCTCAAAGAGAATCAACTAACTTATGTAGCAAGAGAAACACAATGAAAGAAGAAAGAAAACATAACAAGATTACATAAACAAATCATATTATTCTTTAGAACTTCCAGCAACCATCCGGTTATCATCATATAATCATCAAAGAACATCCGATAGTTAACCGGTTACATGCAGGCTATCAGCTAGATATAATCCAACCGAGACTCTAAGAATCAACCAGATCACTAAATGTGAATCTCAATCCTTATTCTCAATTCTATTTCCTTTTCCCCTATGAATGATTACATACTAACATATTTATACCCACCAGAACATATCCGGGTCGACCTCATAAGATTACATTTACCAATGCAGGAAAATGAAACGTGTAATTAGGTTGGCCCTAAGAATTAAAGAAATATTTTTGGAAAATAACAACCAAGAGGTGTGGTTTAGCAGGGAGGTCAACCACATGCCAAAGAACATCGAAAAAGACCCAAGATAGGTCCACATTCCAAGAATCGCGTCGACAATGAAGGAAAACCAACCGATAAGCACAATAACTATCCTAGAGCCCAGAAATAGTCAACCAGAAGCAATAACTGACCGGAAAAGAACCCAAATGAATTAAAAGATATTGGATTAAGCACATGAATGGGCCTAGAAAATGAAAATAAGATCTACCACGAAAAGAAAGTAACTACCAGTACCAATCGGTAAGAACATAGAAAAACAACATAAAGAATTAAACAAGAACAAAATTGAAATGAAATATTTTTGGTTGATGCAAGATTGCTCATCGATCGGGGATGCTCTTACATCAGACAACCCAAGTAGAAAATGATGTTCTATGAGAGTAAACTCATGAACATCTAAAAGGGTTCAGAATAAAGACCCCATGCTCATTTTTGTTCCAAACATCTTCCTTATCTGCCAACCTCTACTTTAGCTCCTCCGATGCCTCAACCAACTTCTCTAACCCCTGACTCTCTTTGTTTCTCTTCCTTTGCTTTAGATCTACACATTGTCTCTTCTTACTGTTCTCTTTCTTTTGCAACTCTTATTTGTTTTTGCCACAAGAGTTCATCCGGTTTGTCACCATAAGCTCTCTATCATCTGGTTCTATCTGTCCATTAGGCTCATCTATCAGATCCTTCTACAAACTCATGTCACCCTTCGATATAACCTCTGCAACTAGTTCTATCAGATCTTTCTTCAAACCTTTTGGTATAACCTCTGTCACCGGTTTCTCAGTACTGCAACTTTTCTTACGACTCGAATTCTTCACCTCCTCTTTCTCCTTCAAAGAAATCAATGTGAACTTTTGCCCATCCTTCTCAATAGTGACTAGGTTTCTTCTACAGTCATAAATAGCTCCCCTATCAAACTACCAAGGTTTTCCCAACAAGATGTGAAAATCACTCATAGATACAACATCACACAAAACCTCATCCCTGAAAGTCCCAATATTAAAATTCACTAAACACTGCTCCTTTTTCTCTATCTTTTGATCATCTTGCAACCAAATTACCTCATAAGGACAAAGATGATCAAGCCTATTCAATCCGAGCTTCAAAACCATCTCCTCAGATACCAAATTGTTAGTACTTACACTATCTACAATAACCTTGCAACACTTACCACCTGATTTACACACTCCAAAAAAAACTCTTCCTCTGAGTAGATCCGGTATCCTTTCTTCAAAACATAAGGGATTCTCCTTTCTCTGGTGCATAGTCAGATTGGGTACCTTCACCTTCTGGTTCCTCATCTACCACAAAACTTCTTACCTGTCCCTTCTTACATTCATAAAATCTATGTCCAGTTTCTCCACACTTGTAACATTTTCTAGGAATTTCTCTATCGGTACTGTCAGTGCCTTTCCTCTATATCTTATGTTTTAGTTCTTTACTCCACTTAGGCTTTGATTCATTTTCCTCAACTGGTTTCTACTTCTCTATACTCACTGGTCCCTTGAATTTATTCTTCCCTTTATTTTGTTGTCTTCTTCTCATCTTCTCCTCAGCCTTCAAAGCATACTGGTAAGCTTCTTCAATTGTGAAAACCCTCAACATACTCATATCATCTTGAATGTTAAAATCAAGTCCATTTATGTACCTTGCCACCTTTTCTCTATCCATCTCTCTATGTCCAAATCTAATCACCACCTTGTAGAGTTCCTTAGTATATTCCTTCACAGTCATGTTTCTTTGTTTCAGGTTCTACAACTTCTTGAACAATTCCAACTCATAGTCTCCTGATATGAACTTGGCCTTCAATCTTGCAACCATTTGTCTCCACCAGGTGATATTCAATTCACCATTCTCTACTCTGTCTTTCTATAATTATTTCCACCATAAGGAAACATGCCCTTTCAACTTAGTCTATGCCAACCAGACTCTCTATGGGTCCTTGACATCCTCAAACTCAAAGTAGTCCTCCAACTCTCTAATCCAATCAATCAGATCCTCTGGGTTTAGTGTTCTAAAACAGTTGGAAACTTCAAATTTATGAACTTTACTCCCTTGCACCACTGCTCTCAAGAATATTTCCTCTCTTTCATCTTCTGGTCCTTCAACTTCTTCATGTTGGAATCCAAGAACACTGAGAGGGGGGATAAATCAATGTTCTACTGGTAATTAATAATTTAATTCCTTTAGATTCTTTTCCAATTAACAACCGGTAAGCATATAAACAAGATATAATAAAGAACAAAACAACCACAAAGATCAACACCATCACACCACATATTTATGCATAGAGAACCTCAAAGACGAAAAACCACGGTGGGATTTGTGACCCACAATATCTATCCACTGGCCAGCTGAAAAAATATTACATAAGAAGGGAGCCTGCACATGCAGGAAGACACACTGCCTAGAGCGCACTACTCATCACAAAGGAGCCTCATTGACTACATATAAAATACTAAATTAAAAACAAGATTCTGAACTCTGAGTGTGCATCTAATATAGAGGATGAGTTTTGATTTAAGTACTGACTGTACCGGTTAACATTTTCTCCTTCCTTATTGGTAACCTGATTCACTTTACAATCCTCTTGACAGACAACCAAGACCGACTAAAAATCATTACATTCACATTTTGTCGATCAATATCTCACTCACACAATTACATAAATCCTATCGCATCTATATCCCAAAATGACTTAACCAAACTGACTTATATACCCTTACATACATGAACATGAATGCCTTATGTCGACTTACAATCATATTACAAAAGATAAATACATGTTGGCCAAGACAAAAACGTAAACATTACTCTTTATGACCATTTCCACTTTAACCTTTTCTGGATCAATCTCCTATGTTGGCCTCCAAATACTGGTTCCAAGTTTGTCGGTTTCCTTTTCTTTTCATAATGTCAGTTTCCTTAAATGTCGGATGTCAATCCTAGAATACCGGTGAGTACAGGATAAGTATCCAACCCAAAATGATGTGTCTTTCCATCAATAACAACACTGTGAGCCCACATGAGTGTCAATTTCCAACAATCTCCCCCTTTGGCAATGATGGCAACACTCATATGAAAAATGGATCATTGAAGTTCTATTCTAGTTCCTGTCCAAAAACTTCCCAAAACTTGGTCTCTGAAATCTGCTCCCCCTGAGCTATACATTACTTCTTATGTCCCTTAACATTTTTCACATCCAACCTCTCCCCCTTTGACAACAATGCCAAAGCTGGGGAAAATGTTAAGATATGAATGAAATCAAAATTGTGTTTACTAGATCTAGATGTACTTGAATATATCAGGGTAAACACACTTCAAAAATCCCAAGTGTTCCAGCCGGTTTTCAAAGTTCTCGAAATTGATACAAACCCATTAAGAATGTAGGCATGCCATTCTTCTTCTGTTAATGAGTTTGGTGTGGGCTTACTCATCTGTTCTATACATTCCCTTTTATGAAGCAATAAAGCATTTAGCCGAGGACTAACCAAACCTCTCAATTCTCTAGCTCGTCGGATTAACTTGTCCATATCCTTCTCCAAAGCAAAAATCTCCTATTCAAAAAGAAAAATTTGAACATCAACAAAGTTGGCCAATGATTGAGTACCATCAAAATTATTTTCAAGATTCTCTAACTGGACCTTAGCTGCTTTTATTTTAACATCCAGTTCTGATGTTAATTTAGTTGTGTTAGTGTAAGACCGGTAAATACTACTGCATTACTGAAGGGCTTCATCAATCCTTGTCAATTATTCTGTAAGATTTTCCTTATTAGATGTGATCATGTTATGACAAGTGACCTTCCTAGCTACATTATACCTCTCCACCAATTTGACACTTGTTGTAGAGTTTTGTACTCCTTAGCAATGTGTTTTGTCAAACCCTTAAGGTTGGCGGAAGGGATAGCTACCTGATTGATCTTGTATTTTGGGGCAAGCTACTGTAAGATTAGAATGGTGAATGAGTTCACAATGATGGTTCCCACTTTCACCCACGAAGGAAAAATGTGATGGTGAGAAAAAAAATTCAGAGGGTGTTTGTATGGACTACCCTTTGGGGTTCGAGCAAACCCCCCACTTCACTCGAACCTACCTTTTTGAGTGAAACCCCTTCAACGGTTGTTTTTGTTAATTTTTAATTATATTGGGGGGGTTTTCTCAAACCCCCCTTCACTCGAACCCTTGTTCGTATGAACTACCTTTTTGAGATCTCTCCCCAAACTCTTCAGAATTGTGAGAAATTTTGATCTTCAAACCTCTGGTTCAAGGATCAAATGAAAGAATCTTGATAACCCAAAAATATAAGATGATAGTGCTTGAAGCAAGCTTTCCAATGAGCATAATTTTAATACATTATGAATTTATTATGTTCTTGTTTTTATAATTTTATGAAATATTGGTTTTCATCGAACATGGACTTCTTTGTTCAACACAATGGAAAAAATAGGAAACTAATTCAAAAAAATTCTGAAAAATATCTATGCCCTAGGTATTGATGTCTTCTTTCTAACCAAAAAAAATTTGAATTTTGATATATATAGAACAAGTTATGTGTTCAAACCTAAACCTAGGTTTGAATTATAACTAGTCGGACTTCAAAACTTAATAAAATGAAAAATATTCAACATATCACTATCAAACCAACAACAAGCCCTGGATATTGATGTTATAAAACAAAATTCGAAAGAATTGAGTTTTTATCATTTATAGAAAAAAAAGTTATGCATTTCGGGAGGCACATCACTCTTAAACAATGTAATTTGCTGTAAAAAACTACTTTTTGAGGGAGATGGAAAATTTTGAAAAAAAATCTTCAAAAAATTTTGAATTTTTTTTTTTAGAATCTACAGACAAAATGCTACAAATCACTAATTTACATCATCTTCAAATTATTAATAGTTTAAAAGTTATAATTGTCGGAAGTTGAAGCTTATTTTTAAAATATTCATATCAGTGTCAAAAGTAGCAAAAAAGTTGGAACCATTATTGTGAGTTCACCCTGGCTTGTTCTATAACTTTCTTGTCCTCTGATCCTTCCTTTATAAGCTTTTGTGTTGTAACAATGAAAATTTACTTGATTGGATATGTCAAGTGCCAACAATGAGGGACCAACAACTGATGATGGTGTCGATACCCTTACTTCAATTTTCTCTGTTCTTTATCCTCTACCTTTTGTTCTTTTTCTTGATCCTTCTCCTCGGCACCAGTGGCTTCACCACTACATCATGAATGTCAATTGTATCTTCATCAATAACTAGAGGAAAATTGTCCTTAATATTATCTGTCAGGTTATTTTCCTCTATATACTTAGTTAATTTCTTATCCAAAACCAGTGGGTCTTCACCTAATATGCCTTTCCCTCTAGCATCAACCAGGATGTTTGGAATGTCAGTCTTAGGAAGAACTTTTGGTGATCTGAAGAATCCTAGATTATTGACAAAGAATTTTACCCATGCCTTGTGAGTCTCTTTAACTATTTCTTTCACTCTTCCCACTATTAAGCTAACATGCCTATGTTTACTCCAAAAAAATATTTTATTTGGAAATTCAATACACTTCTGCATCTCCTCTTTAGTTATTGCACCACAAACAATTAACAGTTCCTGAATCTTTATATACCTATCTTCCTCAATTGCAAATAGTCTTCTACCATCTAATTTATTATACAACTCTGCTGGTATTTGCATTTCTATCTTAATTAAGGCCTTCTTATATATATCCAAGTATAACAAAACTGCTTCCTCAGTTTCCTTTTGCTCAACATCATCCATACGCATATAATAATATTGTATATTACTAAAAATTCCATCCTTAGTGATTTGATCAATCAATTCATCTACACATAAAGGAGGGATAAATTTTATACTTTTACTCGATTCAAGAGCCTTATCCAATTCAGATTTCTTCTCCTTCCCGGATGAGGGAGCTGTATCTCTAACTGGTTTCCTCTTCTTTGTAGTCTTTCTTTCCTTCATAGGTTTCTTATGGGCTGCTGGAGGGGTGACCTTGGTTTTCTGTTCCTTTCCTTCCTTGGGGTTCTTCCTCTGAATTCTAATGTAAATTTTGGGAATCTTAGAGGGTTCTTCTTCAGTTTCAGATCAAAAAGCAATTGGGGCAATAAAGGTTTCTGGTTTCTTCCTTTCCATCACACCTTTTTCGGTTGCTGCTACTGGTCAAGCCTAAACTGCTGTTGAAGAAGATGACTCTGCTAGTCCAATAATCTGCTTGATTTCAGTAGACATTTTCTTGACAACTTGTCCTACCTTTTGTTGGGATCTAAGAACATTGAGAGGGGGGGTGAATCAATGTTCTATTGGTAAGATATGATTTTACCCTTTTATAACATACATATATAAACCGGTAAATGAAGAAACATATAACTTGAAGCAAATAAACCATCCACATAAATGAACACCATAACACACAAAATTTATATGTGGAAAACCTTAAAGAGGAAAAACCACGGTGGGATTTGTGACCCACAATATCAGTTCACTAGCCATATGAAAGGATATTACATAAAATGGGGGCCTGCACATGCAGGAAGGCACACTTCCTAGAGCACACTACTAATCACAAAAGAGTCTCATTGACTACAAGCTTCTGCTATAACCAAAAAGTAATAAAGAACTCACAAAATGCATCTGCTATACCAAAAAGAGTTTTGGTTATAGTTCTGCTCTGTACCGGCTCATAAACCCTGAACACTTCTACTGGTATCTCTTCTCCTCCAAAAATGCTTTCCAAACTATCTATAGATCATTGCATGATACAATATTTGCATACAAATGATCTGCATACATATACTTCACATCATATAGTTATGATATTATTCTCCTATGTTACTATCTACAAAATGACCTAGCAGACTAACCTATATACCCTTATAAATAATAAACCTTATGTTAGCTTACAATGTATTACAAAAGATATACAATGTCGGCTTTATACAATAATTACAAAGTGATTTTACAAATAAAACTTCCTTTGGGTCCAAGCCTGATGTCGGCTTCACTAAAGTGTTGGATGGCGGTGTTGGTGCTCGTGTAACCCTAGATACTCCAATGCCAATGTCTATCAGTGAATCCCTCCTAGTGCCGGTGTATGCTTCCTTATGAATCTTGTTGCTAAGTTACCATGTTGTCATGTTGCCATCAATGACAACATATGAATTGAATGAGTGCCAATTGCCAACAATCTCTCCCTTTGGCATTGATGGCAACACTCATGTGAAAAATGGATTCCCTGTCATTTCAATCTGAAATATGCTCCCCCTGAGCAATACACTCCTTCCTGATATCCTTCCCATATTTTTTTGTCTGATGTTTTTTACATTATATACAATCCCCCTTTGGCATCAATGCTAAAGACCGATGAAAGAATTTGAAAGAATTAATGAATACAGATTACTTTACCGGAGCTTGACCAATTTCAAAATTTCTGGGTAAGCCTTGTCTAGCAACTGTAAATATGTATCCCAACTGGTTCTGAAGGTTTTAGATATGGATACAAGTCCACTCAGTAAGTGTGCAAATGTTTCCTTCTCTTAAACTTCTGTCGGTGTGGGCTTAGCAATCATATCCATACATTCCCTCTTATTTACACCAAGTGAATCCAATCTAGGACTCGCTAATGCTATAAGACTCCTTGCTCTCCAAATGATCTTGTCTCTTTCCTTTTCAAAAGAAAAAAATTGGTTCTCCAGGGACAAAATTTGTCCATCAACAGATGTTGTTAGTGAGGTTAATCCATCAAAAGAATTTGCAATATTGGCAACCTTATCATGTAATTCTTTTAATCTGCTATCTACATTGACTATAAGAGTTTCTATGTTACAACATACCCTGTAGATATTTGTACACTGTTTCAAACAATTCTCAATAAGAATCAATTTTCCTTCAATTTTCTTCTTCTCTATTTCAATAATCTGATCAAAAGCGGCTCTCTTAGCCACGGTAAATCTCTCAAGTGCCCACCGATCTGAAATTTCCTACAAAGATTGAAATTTGTTAGATATATGCTCAGTTAATGCCTTAAACTTTCTGGAAGGGCTTGCTTCATTTTCAATCTTACAATCAGGAATTAGTCTGTGAAAAAATGTGATGTGAGTGATCTATTATTCCTTTATCCGTTGATCCCTCCTTTATTAGTTTCTGAGTACCCATCATCATTAACTCAGTGGGACTCATCTCAATGATTGATTTCTTCTCAACTTGAGAAGTGTCAATTGCCAAAACCTTTGCTGAGTTATCAATATTAACTTTCGGTATAGTCTCAGTTCCCTTTGCCTTATCCTCGTTAGCACTGGTGGCTTTTCCACTTGGTGCAATATCTATTACTGTCGGTGGATTATTATCCACAATATTGTCAGTAACCTATACATTGCCTTGTTCAAAAGTTATTTCTATTGGTATTGACTGTACACTCTCCTTTACTGCCGGTGGTGTTTGTATACTTATAGTTACTCTTGGCCTATTCAAAATTGGAGCTAAACTATCTAAAATTCTTTTCCCTTTAGATTTGTCCAGGATGGTGGAAGTTGCTTTTACAAGTTCTTCATGGGAGGTTAGAAAATCAGGATTCTTTTGGAAGGATTTGGTCCAACCATCTTTGGTCTCATTTACTAACTCATTTACCCTACCCATCACTAGGCTGGTTTGTGGAGATTTGCTACTAAAAATTGTTTTGTTTGCAACATCCATGCATCGTTTCATTTCCTCATTGTTTATTAAACCACACAAACCCAAAAGTTCTATTTCTTAATTTCTCTATCCCTCTTGACTGCATCAAGTCTTCTAGCATCTAATTTATTGTACAGTGATAGAGGAATTTCCTTCAAAATTTCTACTAAGGCTTTCTTATATATATCCATGTATAACAAAATTGCCTCCAATCTCATTTTTCTCATTATCCTCTAAATCTTCATAATAAATGGATACATTTTTCAACATTCTATCCTTGGTTATTTCATCAATCAATTCAACATAGGTCATTGTAGCCTTACCAGATTTAGTATCATCACTCTTCTTCTTCTTGTTGTCGGTTACTAGAGTGGATGTGACTGGTTTCCTCTTCTGAATAGGTTTCCTTGCCGGAGGTGGGGGTGCAGTAGGTTTTGTCACTTTTCTCACAATCTTCCTCCTTGGCTCCACCTTCTTCTCCTCTACCAGAGGCTGGTCAAATTTCTTTCTTTGTACCCTTCTGAATGCTAAAGGTTCATTATCCATTGGATCAGATTCAAAATTGATAGAAGAAATGAAAGTTTCAAGCCTCTTTGCCTTAGGAGCACTAACCATTACTGGTTCCTTTCATAGTTTCATAGTCTTATGTCAGGTAAACCTTCATCAATAATTAAGACAACTCTCCAGATCGCTTCTAGATCTCTTCTGGGGAATATGCAAGATTTGTAATAGATTTTTCCAACCCCTAAGGCGTATGCCTCAGTTACTAGTGGAATTTCCTACCAGTGCAGAAATGCTCTGTTCAATCGATGGAGTTACCGGTGTAGATCCATCTCCACTTGGTTCTTTAGACTTTCTAACCAATCTCTTGGCATGATCTTATGGTATTTCATCTACCTTCTTCTTTCCTTTCTCATTTTCTTTATCATTGCTAATCGGTTGAGTCTTTCTTTTCCAATACTTAGAAATATGACCTATTTTGTTGCATTCATAACATGTAACATTGTTCTTTTGGATTTCTTTAACATATCCAATGTCATTCCTTGACCTAAATTGATTAGCCAAATGACCAAACTTTCCACATGCATGACATTTGACATTCATTCTGCAATCTTCTGATCTATGACCATATTTCTTGCAATTTGTGCATTGACTGAGAACATAATTGTAGTTGCGATTTGTTCTATTTCTAAATTGTTTAGCCATATGACCAAATTTATTACAAATAAAGCATCTACCATTGAATTTATAAGCATTGGATTGCTTTATTGGTTTCCTCTGGTCTGATGAGTTTTGCATACTGGTTGTTTGATCTTCATTTGTAGTACCAGAGCTTTCACCTTGTACAAATCCAAGTCCTCTAGAATCATCATTCTGCCTTTGTCTTTTCAATAAGTCATCCAACTATGCAACACTAATCTTGAATTTTTCTTTATACTCACTTGCAATAGTCAAATAATCTCCCAGAGTAGTTATTTGTCTTTCAAGCTCTTGTTCATTGTTCTGAGAGTGTGCCAAATCAATTCTCAATAGATTATTCTCATGAGTCAATATCCCACATTCATCAAATTTGTTCTTCAAAGATATAACAAGATTTTCTTCCTTCTTCTTTTTGTCCTCAATATGTTTTGATAACCTGATATTTAGGTCTTGCATTTCATTCTTCATGAGAATGTTTGCTTGACTTAGTTTCTGACATTGTTCCTTAAGTGCACTTTTCTCTTCATCATCCTGGTTTTGCAAAATTTCCTCTCTCTTGGCTTGAGCTGATGATAACTTTTCTTGCAGGACAAGAATGAATTCATTAGCAAAATTCAATTCATCTTGCAATTTTAAATTCTTCATCCTTTTAGCATCATAATCCTCAAGAGCTATCTCAATTTGCTTCTCCATAGCCATGTTCAATGATTTCGGTTTCAGGATCTTCCTCAAGTTGTTAAACTTCTTTCGATGAACTAGGCTTTGATACCAATTGTTGGGATCCAAGAACATTGAGAGGGGGGGATGAATTAGTGTTCTGCCGATAAGATATGATTTTACCCTTTTATAACATACACATATAAACTGGTAAATGAAGAAACATATAACTTGAAGCAAATAAACCATCCACATAAATGAACACCATAACATGGAATTTATATGTGGAAAACCTCAAAGAGGGAAAACCACGGTGGGATTTGTGACCCACAATATCAGTTCACTAGCCATATGAAAGGATATTACATAAAATGGGGGTTTGCACATGCAGGAAGGCACACTGCTTAGAGAACACTGCTCATCACAAAAAGAGTCTCACTGATTACAAGCTTCTGCTGAAATAAAATAGTAATAATGAACTCACAAAATGCATCTGCTATGCCAAAAAGAGTTTCGGTTATAGTTCTTCCCTATACTGGTTCATAAACCCTGAACACTTCTACTGGTATCTCTTCTCCTCTAAGAATGCTTTCCAAAATATCTACAGATCATTGCATGATACAACATTTACATACAAATGATCTACATATATATACTTCACATCATATAGTTCTACTATTATTCTCCTATGTCATCATCTACAAAATGATCTAGAAGACTGACCTATATACCCTTACAAATAATAAGCCTTATGTTGGCTTACAATGTATTACAAAAGATATACAATGTTGACTTTATACAATAATTACAAAATGATTTTACAAATAAAAGTTCCTTCGGGTCCAAGCCTGATGTCGGCTTCACTAAAGTGCTGGATGTTGGTGTCGATGTTGGTGCTGGTGTAACCCTAGATACTCCAATGCTGGTGTCTTCCGGAAAATGCCTCCAAGTGCCAGTGTATGCTTTCTTATGAATCTTGTTTCCAACTTACCATGTTGCCATGTTTCCATCAATGACAACATGTGAATCTAACGAGTGTCAATTGCCAACACCTTCTTTATTTGACCTTCCCTCTTCTTCTTATTGAAGCCTATTTGAACTTCAAGTTCCTTTTGCTTTGCAATGCCAAAAGTCTTTTCCTTTTCATCTACAAGGGAATCTATAAGTGTAGCATCATGAAATTTTGACCCTTGCAATTTTTGACCGCATTAGGTTCCTCACACATGTGAATTGAATCCCTAAGCCTGATCAGAGACTGGAGACTTGCTCGACACCTGAAAACTGCATCTTTCTTTCCCTCTGCACTGCCCAAACTACATCATGTCTTGAAAAAAGGGGCTAGGACAGGGGTGTGGCACCCCTGTCCCTGCCCTATTTTGGGGTAGGACCATTAAAATTATGCTTTGGTGGTTGTGCATTGAGTGGAAAAACTCCCCTAGTGTCTACGTTTGATGGAAAATCAGTAAGTTAACCCTAATAGATGAGTATATAAGTTGCATTTGTCATAAGTAAACAAATCAATAAATTCAAATCTCATTCTAGAAGAGGGGATTAACTTACCATTCTTATATCACTCAGGATTCAATCTCCTTTTTTGGAGGTTGAATCTAGTGTATTTTCCCCCCTCTTCTAATGTAATGCGTGAAAAGTGTTGAAGGGATATCCAAAGTGAAACTTTCATCTCTCCTCAGAGGAAAGCAAAGCTTTCCTATAGATCTCTCATTCACCCATTTTTTCCAACATCACAATAAGTATCTTAGCATATAAGTCCAATACCTATGCATCAAATTCATAACCCATCTCAGTTACCCATACTGTTCTAGGTACTCTCTCCCTTTATTTCATTTCCTTCTGAAAAGCCTTGAAATATCCCCATAAGGTGGATTAAGGCATCCTTGATTTGTTTCCCTACCAGAATGTCAAAGGCCCATTGCCATTTTTTAGATCCCAGGGTCTCGTTGAGAAAGAATAGCATCAGACAAACAATAAGATTTCCATACTTGAATACACATTTCTTCTTACCCTTGATTTTCCCAAGATTCAAAATTAATTCATCACACATCCACTAGCAAATATCACATTTTTTATTTTCCTTGATCATCTTATGTGTATAGTATATACGGGAACTAGAAACATAATTCAATTGATTAGATTGAGTTACCTTATACCCAATAACCATGATAGAAAATTGCACGTCCTTATCTCTGATTGCGCTAATCCTTATAGGCTGATTGTTGAATGTAGCACTGGTTAGCTTGGTGACTTCATTGTTAGAGATTTTCTTCTTATCTGGTCTCTGACCAACCTAGGGTAAATTGGTAATTGCCCGAATGGCATCCTTAGTGATTTTATGAGCTCGATCTAGCCACATAAACTCACCATGAACATGACTCAACACATACCGGATGATTTCATCATCAAATTCAGGCATCTCCAAAATGTCTGTAAACCCTTGATCCTTTAAATATCTGAATTTCGATTTGATTACACCATTCTTATCCAAAAATAATGTCATATACATAGTCTTTATCTTGGATGAACCCAAATCCTCCAAAGTGCAATGAATGTATGTTCTAACATCATAAAGAACACCATTAGGAACCCTAGAAAATGCACCGACTGAATCATCAACCTTTACAATCTGAGGGTATTTCTTAAATATTGGGCATGGACAATCCTTGATATCAACCACAATAGGAACAACAATATCTATCAAAGCAGGAGCAAGTCCAGAAGTCATTGCAATTTTAAAAAATATAGCTTGAAAACTGAGAAATACCTTAGAATCTTTGTGGGCGAAAAAACTTTGAAAATTTGCTCTGAATGTCCTAGAATTCACTTGGAAATGCTCAGGATCACTCTGAATCACCTTCAACTCACTCGACTTGCTCTGAATGTATGGTGGTGAAAAATGAATCACTTTTGCCTTTTAACTTGCAAAACCTTAATTCATCATTGACATAAATGCTTGCTAACATATCATACCGGATCCAAGATCCATCAAATCTGTATTGGTGAATCTTCAAACTGACTTGTATAATGTCTGAAACATGCTTTCAGACCACTACCAGGAGTAATGCAAGATCTATCATCAATTTGCCCCCATGTAAGGCTAATGCCCTAGCTACCGGACGAGTCTCCTGCCGGTGTAGGAACATTTTGCTCTATCGGTTGAGTAACTGAGGTATATCCTTCAGCCTATTGATCCTCAGAATTTCTAATCCATTTCTTCTCATGCTCCTTCTAGATATCATCAACCTTTTGTTTTCCCTTCTCATTGGATTTGTCATTTTATTTCGGTAGGTTCTTTCTTCTTCAAAATTTAGCAATATGTCCTACTTTGTTGCATGCATAATAGGTGACATTGTTCTTCTAAATATCCTTGTTGTAACCTTGATCATTTCTTGACCTACATTGATTAGCCATATGCCCAAACTTTCCACATTCATTCTACAATTTGTTGTCCTATGACCATACTTTTTATAATTCAAACACTAAAAGGTACCTGAATTATTATTCTGATTGGCTCTATTTTTGCATTGACTTTCCATGTGACCAAACTTAATGCAAATAAAGAATCTACCATTAAATTTATGTGCATTGGATTGTCTTACCGATGATCTCTGATTCTAGTTGTCTAGTGGATTCTCCTGATTTGCAGTACCAGAGCTTTCTCCATGCTCAAATCCAAGACCTCTAGTGTCTCCAGTGTCCCTTTGATTCTTCAATAACTCATCAAGCTTTGTAGAAATGACTTTGAACTTGTCTTTGTACTCATTTTCAACATCCAGATCAATTCTTAGGACTGTCATCATTCTTTCCAACTCTTGCTCATTATTTTGAGATTGTACTAATTCAGTTCTCAATATATCATTCTCATGTGCCAACCTAATGCATTCTTCAAATCCGTCTTTCAGATATTTGGCAAGATTTTATTCATTCTTCTTCCTCTCTTCAATCTCCTTGGACATCCTCATGGTTAGGGCTTAGATTTCATTCTTCATGATACCATTTTGTTGACTCAGCTTCTGACATAGTTCCTTTAAAGCATTCTTCTCTTCATCATATTGATTTTGTAATTGATCACACAATTCTTTCCTTTTGGCTTGTGTAGATGACAACCTCTCTTGCAGAGTAAGGATGAATTATTTTGTAGATCTCAGCTCATCTTTAGTAGAATTTAGCTCATCTTGCAACTTCATGTTCTTCAATCTTTCAGAATCATAGTCTTCAAGTTCTACTTCAAGTTCTTTCCTCAAACTCATCTCCATGGATTCCAGATTCAGGATCTTCCTCAAGCTGTTAGACTTATTTCGAGGCACCACACTCTAATACTAATTGTTGGAATCCAAGAACACTAAGAGGGGGGGTGAATTAGTGTTCTACCAGTAATTAATAATTTAATTTCTTTAGATACTTTTCCAATTAAAAACTGGTAAGCATATGAACAAGATATAGTAAAGAATAAAGCAACCACAAAGATCAAAACCATAACACCACATATTTATATGTGGAAAACCTCAAAGAGGAAAAACCACAGTGGGATTTGTGACCCATAATATCTATCCACTAGCCAACTGAATAAATATTGCATAAGAAGGGGACCTACACATGTAGGAAGGAACACTTCCTAGAGTGTAGTGCTCATCATGAAGGAGCCTCACTTAGTATAGATAAAACATTTAATTACAAACAAGATTCTGAATTCTGAGTATGCATCCGATATGCTAGATGAGTTCCAGTTTAAGTACTGATTGTACTGGTTAACACTATCTCCTTCCTTATGGGTAACCTGATTCTCTTTACAATCCTCTTGACAAACAACCAAGACCGACTATAGATCATTACATTCGCATTCTGTCGATCAATATCTTGCTCACAAAATTACATAAATCTTATCACATATATATCCCAAAATTACTTATCCAAATTGACTTATATACCCTTACATACATGAACATGAATGACTTAGGCCAACTTACAATCATATTACAAAAGATAAATATATGTTAGCCTAGACAAAAATGTAAACATTAATTTTTATGACTGTTGCCACTTTAACCTTTGTCGGATCAATCTCTTATGTTGACCTCCAAATACCGGTTCCAAGTTTGTTGGTTTCCTTTACTTTTCATTAAGTCAATTTCCTCAAATGTCAGATGTCAATCCTAGAATATCAGTGAGTACCAGATAAGTATCCAACCCAAAATGATGTGTCTTTCCATCAACGACAATACCATGAACTCAAATGAGTGTCAATTGCCAACACTTCAAGCTCTTCATCGACTTCCTCATATTCATCATCCGATTTGGGATTTCTCCGCAAACCAAGCAAAGCATTTTGAATTCCGTTCCTCACTTTGTTATTGAACACACACACAACCTACCTCCAATTGGTGATCTATTCACCCAAACAAATGCCTCAATGTCCGCAAACAATTCTTCCACTAGCCAGTCCATAACCAGCTCTGATACCACTTGAGGTAGCCATAACCAGTTAAACCCTCAAAGAGAATCAACTGACTTATGCAACAAGAGAAACACAATGAAAGAAACCAAAAAACATAACATGATTACATAAATAGATCATATTATTGCTTTAGAACTTTCGGTAACCATTTGGTTATCATCATATAATCATCAAAGAACATATGGTAGTTAATTGGTTACATGCAGTCTATCAGCCAAATACAATCCAACCGGGACTCTAAGAATCAACCAGATCACTAAATGCAAATCTTAATCCTTATTCTCAATTCTACTTCCTCTTCCCCTATAAATGATCACACAATAACATATTTATATCCATTGGAACATATCTGTGTCGACCTCTGTAAAGTGGAAAATTGAACCCTAGTGATTCCCCACCTAGGAGAGAAAGTAATGTTGAACACAAAGTACCACTAAGGGGGTGAATTAGTGGTTCCTAAAGCTCTTTTGTTTTTAAAGAAACTTCAAAATACCAGTTGTTATCTTAAGCGCTAAATAATCAAACTAGTAAAGCAAATGGGGAGTCCAAAGAAGACAATCACACAAATGCACTCCACAACACCATATGTACGAGGAAAACCCAATATGGGAAAAATCTCAGTGAGAAATGTTGCAGGAGACTACTGCTCCAATCCAGCCTCACAAATGAAATAGTGAATTACAAAGATTTAGGGCACCAAACCAAGGAGCACCAACCCCTGCACCAAGCTCCAACTTGGCGATGTATATTGAAAATATAATTTCAATACAGTTATGGCTTCTTGTTGCAAATGAATTCTGCAACTCTTGATCAAATAACTTACTGCTCGTTGAGAGTCTTTTATTTTTTATAGGATCTCACACTACCAGTTGTGAGATCACTCTCTCTTATTCTTACCCTCTCTTCTCTTTCTCTCTCACTCATAGTCTCACAACTTACTATGCCACACTTGGATGCTATCTCACTCTACCACACCTCATCGGTCTTAACTATTGGACCTGCTATAGTTATACCGGTACTCAATCACTATCTGTTAAACCCTAACACTGGTTTGCTTGCTTACTCACTCTGCAACTTTCTTAGAATAAATTCTAAGGCAAAATGATCCTTCTCTGCACTTAAGCTTTCTTTACTCTTCTTCTTCTCTTCAAGCATCAATCTTTTCTATTTTGAGCTTGTATATTTATAATCATGGATTCCAGCCAAGAATACATTCAAACACTGTCATGTTAGTGTAAAGTGGAAAAATTGAACCCTAGTCGTTCTCCCCTCCCCAACTCCAAGGAGAGAGAAGGGAGAGTCACTAGGGTTGATGGTTTTCACTTAGGAGAGACTTTACATTCAAAAGAGGGGTTGAAACCCACAAGATCCAATCCCACGCAATGCAAGATTGGATTCTAAATGAGTTTCAAGGGTTAAGACATCAAGGATACCCTCTTTTGTAAAGAATGTAGATAGAAAGATTGGACTAGGAATGCATGTAGAAGCAAGAAAGATTCACTTATAAACAAAGATAGGGATATGGGATGAAGCTGCGAACCTGGAATTACCAGTAAAATGTTGAGATGGTGTTGTTCTACAAATTTGAGCGAAAGTTGACAGGACAATGGTGCCCGGCGTGCACACGGTCCTCCGAAAAATCTGCGAAATGAAGGTGGATCTGTTCGTCTCTGCACAAGGATTCCAGATTTCAATTACAACCGCATACCTGCAACATGCGAAGGTGTAAATGTTGTTGTATGTTGTATGTTGTATGTGATCTCCTCTTTAATGGTTGAATCCTTGTCTTGAATGCAACACTTAGCCTTGAATGGAGACTTAGAATGCTCAATTGCTTGAAGGAATACTTGAATGCTTGAATACTTGAATATCATTTTCGACTTTTTTTCATCTACCAAAATGGGAGAGGAAATGTAGTTTATATACTTGTCAATTAGGGTTGAAAGACTGATTTTCCCAACCTTAGGCTGACCAGGAAATATTATTTTCCAATTTGCAAACTTAAAGACCCAAAGCCCCATAAGAGACCGGGCCCAAAATAGGGCCAGGGACCAGGGCGCTAGGCGCCATGGTCCTGGGGGACCAGGGCACTAGGCACCCTAGTACTGAAGGACCAGGGCATTGGGCGCCATGGTCCCACCTCCAGGGACAGCAGGGTGCAAGGAGGATCAGGCCAGGGTGCTGAAAAATGCAGTTTTTGATGTTATGAACAAGTTTTGGGGTCTCCATTCAGGTTCCATGTTGCATCGCCATCGTGAAGACCCAAATGCGGTCAAAATTGCAAGTGTCACAATTTTAGGATGCTACATTTAGCCCCCACTATAGCGGGAGTATAAGCATATGCTCATACTTCCGGTAAAGTACAAGGAAACAACATTGAAAAACTTTCACCACGTCAAGGAGGCAATATACACCAAGCCCCTAGTGGACTAAGGATCTTACGACTTCGATTGACAAAGTAAAAGGGAAGATCACGAGGGAGAACCATGACTATCAGTAGTAAGGTTCCCTCACTGTGAGTCATGCAAGAAAGATATCAAAAATTTTCAAGGCAAAGCTAAATTTGTCAAGAAATTTTCAAGTATCTTGAAAAGATATGAACGAGATGTATGCCGCCCTACGTTAAAGCGATCGAACACGCCTCACCGGGGGTGATTGCTTTAAGGTAGTGATACATATAAGAAATGAGAAAGGAGCACGTTATCACAAGGATTTAGCCCCCAAGTGTGAGATAAGCCCAAGGATAATAGACACAAAACACAAAGCACAAGGTGACTTTTCTTTCCTTGGGGTCAGTATGCTGTATGATAATTCATGTATATCATATGTATGTATGCATAATTGTTCTTCATTCCCCAATCAAGGAAGGTCACCTAGAAGAAGGGAACACATGTGTCTTTTGAGTCAACATGAGAGAGACCAAAAGAGATCTCAATGTTTTGCATCGTCCTCAAGTAGACAACACTAAGGACAACAAATAGAAGAATGAGAATAACACACAGAAGAAGTCACAAAAGAGAGGAGGAGAGAGTCTGCTATGCTAATGAACTAGTCTAGCATGTCATCTACCCCCCGATCTTGCTGATCAATATTTTGGGAAGGTAGGAAACACGCTAGAGGAGGAACATCCAACATAGCAGATGGAGCTATCACAAGATCCAAACAAGGGCTATGTTCATACCCCAAGCCACGGTGTTCTTGTCTAGGAGCTAGGATAAGTGCTTTAGAAAATTTGTTAGATAGATGGTTATCAACATCAACATATTCATATTCACTATCAAAATGAACAGGAGTAATATTTTCAACATGAATAACATTTTCATCTATATCATCATCAAGATTTATAAAAATAGGATCTTTAACTCGCACAGGATCAAGACCATCATGCATCTTATGTTCAGGAGATTTCGGCTCAATCGTCAGCTGAGGAGAAAATGGAATAATATTAGTTGAAGGTGTTTTTGGGGATTGCAAAGTTTGAGAAGCAGCTGCCTGAGCTCTAAGATGACGCTTTCATCGGCGTTCACGTGCAGAACGATTTCGTCTAGTCTTAGTAGGAAGTTGCAAAGATTGAGGAGGAGGAATGTTCTCATCCTTATCACTTGGGTGTTTAGGTTGTGGTCTCTTAGGTTGAAAAATAGGAGAAGAAGAAGGTCTCTTCTCTCTATAAAAAGAAGGAGGAGGAACTGCTCCATATAAGGGAGGAATATTTTGTTTAGGAAGGAGACCAAGTCCATCATGACGAGGAGGGATAGGTCTACTTTTAGGAAGTTTATTAGATATAGGCATAGTCACATCCATAGGGATGGGTTGGGAATCTTCTTGAGGAAAGACATTAGTTTTATCTTTCAAAGGAAGAACTTCAAGAATGATAGGAATGTCAAGTTTGGGTGTTCTAGGTTCACTTAGAGATAGGATCATATCTTTCTTCCACTTTTGATAAGATTTGAAAAGATGATCACTTTGCGGAGGAAGAGATTGGAATTGTTTAGGCCAAAAGTAATCAATAGGAATGCTAGAAGTTCTTTCAGCTGGTTTAAAGAGACTATGATTGACAGTAACAACTTCACCATTATGGGGAAATTTCAAACGCTTGTGAATAGGAGAAGCAATAGCTTTCATGGAAGATAGCCAAGGATAGCCTAGCTTCACACGAAATTGTTCGGATGATGGAATAATAGCAAAGTTCACATCAAGGGATTTGTTATGGACCTCAATAGGTAATGTAATAGAACCAATTGCAGGAGAAGAAAATGCATCAAATAGTTTCACAACCACATTTGTTTCATCATAGATCACTTGATTCAATTGCAAAGTAAAAAGAAATTCTTCAGTAATGATATTAACCATACAAGAAGGATCAATAAGCACTCCACGGCAAGGTGTATTCTTAACTTTTGCAACTGTATATAAAGGACCATTAGGTGCCCTGATAGTTTCACTAGAATCAAATGTGATGGAAGGTTCTTTAGGGATTTTCTGGTGCTCTACAAAGTTAATCACATTCAGAGTCATAGACACAAGATCATCAGGTGAGACAGAGGAATCATTAGTATCAATCGCATTAGAGGTATGAGAAGGTAATGGATCAGTAAAAATCTTAAGATTTTGGTTAGGAGGAGCTACAGATGTGTTGCCTTTATCATTCACACCAGAAATAGAGATAGTGTTATTATCAATCAAATCTTGAATTTTACCCTTTAAAGCAAAACATTTTTCAGTATCATGCCCAGGATGACAATTAAATTGACAAAAAGATTTGTTATCAAAATAGGGTGAGTTAATCTTTGCAGGATCTATTTGCCTTATAGGAGGAAGAGTAAGCACATTTTGTTCCAATAACTTATTCATAATACTATGCAATGATTCATTCAAAGGAGTGAACTTTCTTTCTTTCTTGAAAAACTTAGAAATAGGAGGCACACCTGATGCCGCATTCACATTGTTGTTGATGATGTTTGCATTGAATTTAATGGACTCTCTATTCGGTTTAAACTTCCCAAATGGTTGTTGACTACTATCACCCTTATCACTCGGAGCCATAGGATTTGTTTGTTCCATTTGACTCACAGTCAGTTGATAATTGTGAAGAGTTGTGCACAACTGTTGGAAAGAAATAAACTCAGAAAACAGAAAATTTTCTCTAATATCTTTTTGTAAATTAGAAATAAAGATTCTTTGAATATCATTGTCAGGCACTGGAAAAGAAATTTGAGCATACAAATGCTTATATCTACCAATGAAATCAGTCACTTTTTCTTTAACACCTTGTTTACAATGCATTAAATCAATCAAAGTAACTTTAGGACTTATATTGTTTTGAAATTGTTGAATGAAAGCATTTGCAAGTTGTTCGAAAGAAGTAATAGAATAAGAAGGCAACGAGCAATACCATTGTAGGGCTTTATCTCTTAATGTTCTAGTAAACAGTTTTGCAAGCAACCTTTGGTCATAAGCAAAATCAGTGCATATTGTTTGAAAGGTCTTAACATGTGTTAGAGGATCACCCTTACCATTATAAAGCTCCAAATGTGGAATTTCAACATGTTTAGGGGGAATAGCTTGAACAATGTCAAGAGAAAGTGGGCTCGCAACATCAAATGTGGGCACACTAAACTTAGATTGATTCATAGAGGCAATTTGTTGCTATAAAGAAGAGACAATTTGTGCAAGATTGTTAATGGTCACTTCAGTCGAAGAGTTCATATTAGACGTGTTAGATTGTGATGGAGCTGTTATGTTATTGAAAGAAGGTAGAGAGTAAGGTGGTGGGACACTATGATAGTTAGTCATAGGAGATGATTGGAAAGGAGGAACACTACAAGGAGGAATGGAAGGGTTAAATGAATTGCCCCCTTGCATCATGTTTATTTGTGGAGATGAAATAGGAACACTCATTGAAGGAATGAATGAAGAAGTTGGATTTCCCCCATGACTGGTGATCATAGGAGGAATGTCTTGTATTGAAATAGTCATTATGTTTGATGTAAAAGTAGGTATACTAGCAATAGGAGTTGTCAAAGGAATAGAATGATTAACTTGAGTAGGAGGTTGTGTATAACCTAAGGTTTCGGCACAACTCTTCATAGGCATCACATTCGATTCCACAATGTGTGCAATACCACACAAAATATCAATTCCATTCTTATCACTTTGAACCATATGCTTTAGACCCTCAATTAAAGGAAGAGCTTGACTATCGGGGTATTCTTGAGACATCCATTGTCAAAAATCATCAAATTGGTTATCCAATTTTGAAAGTTGTTCTATAGAAACCTCATGGAGAGCTTCTTCATCATTAAGAGGATTAGAGGAATTACCCATGTCCTCGTTAAAAAGGCCATTCAAATTAGGTTCCATCTCCTCGGTAATTACACCTTGGAAAGACTTAATTCTAAGGCTTCGTCTAACGGGAATAGTGTAAGTAGGGCTTATTGTTGTAAAACTCATGCACTAGAGAGAGAGAGAGATTTTGAATTTTAGAGGTAGCAAATTTCAATAAAATCAGCCAATCTCCTAGATTTAAGCTGTTAAATGCAATCGGGACAATCTCCTGAAATTTCAGAAAAAATGTCTGGGACCATGGCGAACGGAGTGCACACGGTCCTCGCAACTTTTTTCGAAATTTTCAGGGATGAAAGTTATGATGATTTTAAAGCTAATCTGAAAAAATTGAGTGATTTTACGATCTGTAGATAGGCCAAATTAAAGTTGCAATCTAAAAATTGAATCCTACCAAAATTGTTGAAAAATGTAAAATTTGAATTTTGAAAAAGAGAGGGAAATTGAAATTTTGAATTTTATGATTTTAGAGGGAATACTAAAAGCAATGCAAGTGTTGAAATTTAAAAGTTGACTCAATTTCATGCAAAATTCAAATTTGAAAGTGGAAATCAAGGTTGCTGCAATTAAACACTTAATTTCAAAAGTCACAAACTGCAAAAATTTGAATAAAGCACTGAAATCTCGAATGAATGCTAACACACTTTTTAGATTTAGGACTGTAAGAAACACAATTTTGACACAAATTTCAATTTCAACAATTTTTGAATGATTATAAGCCTTAATCCAAGCAATCACTAGACCAACTTTGACTTTAATTTTGAAAGTGTTGGAATTGATAAAATCAGCCAAAATTCTAGATTTTAGCATAAAAATACAGTAAGATCTAGCTCCCGAAATTTCGGAAAAAATGTCGGGGACGATGGCGCTCGGGGTGCACACAGTCCTCGCAACTTTTTTCCAAATTTTCAGGGATGAAAGATATTGTGATTTTATTGCGGAATCCAAAGTTATAGCCGATTTGGAGGTGTTTTGATCAGTGAAATTATCAGTCAAAGGTTGAATCAAGAAGGTCTTAAAAATTAGGGTTTTGACATTTAACCACTTAATTTTCAGAATTAAAGCACAAATATGAATTAACAATTTGTAATAGAAGGGTAGATCTGAAACAAGCATTAACAATTAAACATTTCACAAGTTTAATTACTAAAAAGAAAATTTTAGGGTTTTTATGCAATTAACCTCTAAAATTTGCAAAAGATCAAACATGGAAATGTAATTAGGGAAGCAAATTTTTCAGATCTAACCATGAATAATCAGAATGAGGATGTTCACATCAGGTTCACCAAAATGTAAAGCGGAAAAATTGAACCCTAGTTGTTCTCCCCTCCCCAACTCCAAGGAGAGAGAAGGGAGAGTCACTAGGGTTGATGGTTTTCACTTAGGAGAGACTTTACATTCAAAAGAGGGGTTGAAACCCACAAGATCCAATCCCACGCAATGCAAGATTGGATTCTAAATGAGTTTCAAGGGTTAAGACATCAAGGATACCCTCTTTTGTAAAGAATGTAGATAGAAAGATTGGACTAGGAATGCATGTAGAAGCAAGAAAGATTCACTTATAAATAGAGATAGGGATATGGGATGAAGCTGCGGACCTGGAATTAGCAGTAAAATGTTGAGATGGTGTTGTTCTACAAATTTGAGTGAAAGTTGATGGGACGATGGCACCCAGCGTGCACACGGTCCTCCCAAAAATCCGCGAAACGAAGGTGGATCTGTTCGTCTCTGCACAAGGATTCCAGATCTTCAATTACAGCCGCGTACCTGCAACATGCGAAGGTGTAAATGTTGTTGTATGTGATCTCCTCTTCGATGGTTGAATCCTTGTCTTGAATGCAACACTTAGCCTTGAATGGAGACTTAGAATGCTCAATTGCTTGAAGGAATGCTTGAATGCTTGAATGCTTAAATATCATTTTTGAATTTTTTTCATCTACCAAAATGGGAGAGGAAATGTAGTTTATATACTTGTCAATTAGGGTTGAAAGACTGATTTTCCCGACCTTAGGCCAACCAGGAAATAGTATTTTCCAATTTGCAAACTTAAAGACCCAAAGCCCCATAAGAGACCGGGCCCAAAATAGGGCCAGGGACCAGGGCGCTGGGCACCATGGTCCTGGGGGACCAGGGCACTGGGCGCCCTAGTCCTAAAGGACCAGGGTGCTGGGCACCATGGTCCCACCTCCAGGGACAGCAGGGTGCAAGGAGGATCAGGCCAGGGTGCTGAAAAATGCAGTTTTTGATGTTATGAACAAGTTTCGGGGTCTTCATTCAGGTTCCATGTTGCATCGCCATCGTGAAGACCCAAATGCGGTCGAAATTGCAAGTGTCACAATTTTAGGATGCTACAGTTAGGTTTTCCTTTTCCAACTCAATCTAAATCCCCTTTGATTCAATCTACTTTTTAGGGATATGATCTTTATGACAGCGATCAATCACCAACCAAACTTCACATTCCAATGTGTGTTTTCTAGATCTGGAGGTCTGCACCATGCTTTTCTTCTTTTCTCTATCACTCGCCATTAATGACTTTTCTATTTCCTTCACCTATCAGGTATGAAGATCAAATATTCTTGCAAGATTAGTGCGATTGCTTTTCTAGCTAGCCTTCCTCAAGCCGCAATCTTCTGGCATCCTCCGTGACTTGTGGGTTCCTCATAAAAGCCAATCTGCATGCAAATTTGTTACATAGATGCACACTCCACTGACCTATGCAATACCTCCACCTGGCATCCAGCTATCATTCTTGTTGACATCCTCCTTTGCTTGGATTCCTATGTCATTTTGACATACTTTGTCGACCCAAGTTTACTATCGGTTTAGCTTATCTCACTGGTATGACCGTCAACCATCCTTTCAATTTTGTTCACTGGTTGTCCATTGGTTGTTGTGCCTTCATAACACACAAATAGCCTTCATTCTAGTTTACACCTTACTAATAAGCCTTCTTTACTGATAGATGACCTGATTAATGTGTACCAATAACCTTCCTTCTGTCTTCTCACTCTCATGTGTATCACCATCATATCGGTCACCACTTCTAACTTACTAGTGACCTTGCCAAACTGGTTGACATCAATGACAAATTAGTGCCAAATTGCCAATAATCTCCCCCTTTAGCATTGATGTCAACTTACCACAAAGACACTTCATACTAGTATATTTCTCCCCCTTTGACTCAATGGCAAAGGGTAAAGTACACTCGCCTTGAACCACATGAATCCTTCCTAGGAAGATGACACAACTCGCAACTTGTGTTGGAGGTACTCAAAGGTGCTCACCAGTAATCATTTGGTGAAAATGTCTGCTACTTGTTCACTGATAGGGACATAATCCATCCTTACCTCCTGTCCTTCAACCTTCTCTTTGAGAAAATGACACTTGATAGAAATGTGCTTTATTTTGGAATGCATCACAAGATTCTTTTCTATGTTGATTGCACTTGAATTATCACACCGGATGAGAATAAGATCAGTGATGTCCACCTAGATTTCCTTGAGGGTCTGCTTCATCAAAAGTACCTGAGAGAAGCATGTAGTAGCAACAATGTATTATGCTTCAACAGTTGATAGAGAGACCGAGTCATGTTTCTTTCTATGCCATGAGACCAATTGGTCACCTAGGAAGAATGCACCGCCACTTGTTGTCTTCCGATAATCAATGCAACCTACCCAATCAACATCAATGTATGTTTCCAAGATGAATTCCCCTTGTTTAGGGTACCGCAATCCATAACTAAGTGTCCCTTATAGGTACCTAAAGATTCTTCTTATAGAACTCATATGTGACTGCTTAGGTGCAACTTGGAATCTGGCCACCATGCATACTTCTTGTACTATATCCGATCTAGAAGCAATTAGATACAATAGACTACCTATCATGGATCTACAAAGTTCGATCCACCTCCAGTGATTCATCATTCTTTCTCAATTTACTTTTGGTCACCATGGGGGTACTTATTGGTTTACAATCCTCCAGTTGGAATTTATTCAACATTTCCTTTGCATACTTGATTTGTGAGATAAAGATTCCCTTATCTTTCTATAATATCTGCAAACCAAGGAAGTATGCCAATTCACCAAGCATTGACATCTCAAATTTTGTCTGCATCTAATTAGAAAATTAGTTGCAGAAGGTGTCCTTGTTGCCTCCAAAGATAGTGTCATCTACATACACAACCACAATGATCATGTGGTTCTCATCTTTCTTTATGTACAAATTGATATCCACACTCCCCTTTTTGAATCCCTACTCCTTCAGGTACTGATCTAATCTTGAGTACCATGCTCTATGAGTTTTCTTTAGACCATACAGGGCCTTCTTGAATTGGTACACAAATGTTTCATCATCATACAATAGAAACCCTTCCAGTTGCTCCATGTACGCTTCTTCTTCCAAATTCCATTTAGGAAGGCAGATTTTACATCCATTTGATATACTTTATAACCCTTGTAGGCAGAGAAGGCTAGAAACATTCTACTTGCTTCTAATCTAGCTACTGGTACAAATGTTTCATCAAAGTCAATTCCCTCTACCCGAGAGTATCCTTTGCACACTATTCTAGCTTTATGCCTAACAATTTTACCTTCTTCATTCATTTTATTTTGATAGACCCATTTTGTGCCAATGATGTTCTTATCTTCTGGTCTAGGGACTAATTCTCAAGTCTTGTTCTTCTCAATCTATTGCAGTTCTTCTTTCATGGCATCCATCCATTCTTGTCTTTTGCTGGCCTTATTGAATGTTTTAGGTTGAACTTCAGTCATGAGGCAAAAGTTGACTTGTTCATCATTTCGTGCAAGTCTTCTTCTAGTCTGCATACCATCACTCTTATTTCCTATAATTTTCTCTTTCGGATGATTCAATTGCACATACTAGTTGGGGGTCTTCTTGGATGCTTCTTTTGATTCAATGTTTGTCTGAGCTTCATCACCTTCATCACCAGAATCATCATAACAATTAATCTGTGGTTGACTTCCTTTGTGCATATCCTCATCAACTTTTACATGCACACTCTCAATGACTCTTCTTAGTCTTTTGTTGTAGCATTTGTAGGCCTTGCTATTAGATGAGTAACCAAGGAAGATTCCTTCATCACTCCTTGAGTAAAAAATTCCTAGACCATCCATATCTCTCTTGATAAACCACTTACTTCAAAATACTTTGAAGTATTTGATTGATAGCTTTTGGTCATACCACAACTCATAAGGTGTCATTTTGTTGTTTGATCTTAATTGAACCTATTTCAAAGTATATGCAACAGTATGAACAACTTCCTTCCAATATATGTTTGGAAAACTGGCCTCATTTAACATGGTTCTAGCCATATCCTTAACTGTCATGTTCTTTCTTTCTACCACACCATTTTGCTGTTGTGTCCTAGGGGCTGAATATTGCCTTCTAATTCCATTTTTTTCACAATAATCTTCAAACTCATTTGATGTGAACTCTCCACCCCGATATGATCTTAAACATTTTAACTTGCACCCACTTTCTTTCTCCACCATTTTCCTAAAGAGCTTGAATCTATCAAATTATTGTGACTTATCTTGTAGGAAGGTGACCCAAATCATTCTTGAGTAATCATCAATAAAGAGCATAAAATATCTTCCACCGACAAGAGCTATTATCCTAGTTGGACTACACAGATCTATATGCACAATCTCAAGTAGTATGGAGGTGTTGTTCTCTTTTGTCCTGAAACTCACTTTAGTTTTCTTCCCTTTCACACCTTCATCACAAAATGTGCTTATCGGTTTGATGATGGGTGGAATATTCCTAACACACCCCTTTCTACTCACTACAACTATGTTATCAAAGTTTATGTGGCCTAATATTCAGTGCCATAACCATCTTTCATCAACCTATCCTAACATGCATTGGGACTCATAGCATTCCTTCAGATTGTAAAAATTGCCATCTGTTCTCTTTCCTTCTACCACTATAACCTGGTCGATACTTTCTTTCTTTAGCTAGCAACCGATAGAGTCAAAGGTTAATTTATAACCTTTGTCACACATCCAACTCACACTCATTAGATTGTGCTTTAGGCCTTCCACATGGTATACATCATGTGCCTTTAATTTTCCATCGATGCTTAGAGTACCTTTTCCCTTTATTTTGATGGATGATTTGTCTCCTAATATTACTGAACCACCATGAAGTCATCAAGTTTGATAAATTTATTTTTATCATCAATCATGTGATTGGAACAACCACTATCTACAACCCATAGATTTTTCCTTTCAGCATGCAAGGTAGTTTGCACTATCAGACTTGATTCTACCTTTTCTTTTTCTTTCTCAACCCATATTGGTTTGGTTTCCTTCTTCTCATTAGTTGATATATTGTACTCAGGTTCAGCTACCAGTTCTTGATTAGGATTTTTTTTCTTCTGCTTGATCTTCCTGTTTTTACACAACCTTTCTATGTGTCCAAACTTTTGACAGTTATAGAATTTCACATTTTCATTTAAAGATAAATCCTTAAAATTATTGTAGGGCATGCATTTATTCTTCATACATTAAAAAATCCTATGACCATATCTATTGCACTGATAACAGATAACATTTATATCCTAGAGTGCATTAAATGGATTTCTACTTTCATAATTCATCAAAGGGCTTATTGGTTAATTTGCAGTCAACTTTTCTATGCCCAAATTTGTTACACCGGTAACAATAACCATGAAAGTTAGAAACATACCAGTTAGGTTGCCTCGGTCCTGCAAAGGGCTGCCTCACCAAGAGTCTTTCCTTCATGTTGTTGACTCAGGTGAATCCTTCATGGTCAACTCTTGCATTTCTCCTTGTATCTGCATATTGGTACAATGAGTGTGGCCTTTGGCTCATTTCTTGTGTATACCGGTTTGTGTTATGATTTCAAACAACATCTGCATATGTCTTTTTATCGGTATCCTTGCTTATAGTGAATGTCTTCTTCTCTTCACCTTCATATGAAGAGGTGAATTGTATCTCTTTATCGGATGTGTCTTTGTTGTTTGAATTTTGACCTTGTTGAAAGCCTAAGCCACCAATATCTTTGGATTTCTTTTATTTGCTCAACATCTTCTCTAAGGCTTTGGTGTTGCCTTCATATTTGCTCCTTACTTTTATTTATTCCTTACTTTCTTCCAGCTCCTTTGTGAGCTTCACTATTTCTGCTTCTAGATCTTGATGCTCCTTTTCCTTCTTCATCAGATCAAAGGATGTAACTTCACATGTTCTCTTGGTTTCTTCCAGTAGCGGTTTCAAGTCAGATATTACTTGACTGGACTCATCCAAGGATTGCTTCAAGAGACCTTGTTCATCTACTACTTCATGCTTGACCTTCTTGAGTTCCCTTCTTGTTTTACTCAGTTCCTCAAGAGCACTTATAAGCTCTCTTTCTAAATCCACTTTAGCCTCAATGTCCTCTTCTCCCTCATCTTCACCAACCAGTTCATCAAGTGGCATAAAGAGGTTAATTTTTTTTCATTCTCATGGTAGTCATCTTCTGATGCACTTTCTTCATCTGTGACATCATCTTCAATGGTATAGAGGTTATTTTTCTTCTAGTAGCCTCTCCTTCCTTGTTGGTAGACATTTCTTTCTCTATCGTTGCCAACAGATTTGCTAAACTCTCTTGACTCATCTCCACTAGTTTCATTGTAAGGACATTTTGAAGCAAAGTGTCCAACCTTACCACAATTGAAACATTTGAGTGGTATCTTTCCTTTATACTTGTCGGATCCTCTTTTGAGATTTCTGACAAAGTTTGCCACCTCTGCATCAGAGTCTACACTAGATTCTTTATGGGAAACTATTTCTTTGCCCTTTTTGGTGGTGTTGAACATTGCTTTTTTCCTCAAGGAAGCATCACTGACTGTTCTAATCTCATAGGCTGTTAGTGAGCCAAATATCTCATCTATTGAAAATATCTTTGGATCCTTGACTTCTTCTATGGAAAACACCTTTGTATCATACTTAGGTGTAAGGGACGTAAGTACCTTCTTTACAAGGATCTCATCTGCAATTTCTTCACCAAGCCCTTTGATGGTATTCACAGTTTTATCAAATCTATGAAGGTAGTCTGCAATAGTTTCTTCATCTTTCATCTTGATGCCTTCAAGTTGGCCCCTTAGTGCTTGCAGCTTGGCCTCTTTGACTTTTGCATCTCCTTCAAATAACCTCTGCAATTTATCCCAAGTCTCCTTAGCTGATGCATAGTGCATGACTTTAATAAACTCATTATCAGACAAGCCGCTCAAGATAGCATGTTTGGCCTTTATGTTGTTCTCATACTTCTTTTTCGCATCTGGATTAGTGGGAGGAACACTAGGAACAACATACCCATTCTTGACAGACATCCACACATCAAAAACAAGGGAGGAAATATAGATCTCCAATCTTCTACTCCAGAAGGAATAGTTGGATCCATCAAACATGGGGGCTTTTGAGGAAGCAGACTCATTTCTTGCCATTGTGTTCTAAGTCCAAAATCTACCCAAGGTTTTTCTAAAAAATAACTAGGAACCTAGGCTCTGATACCAACTATTGAAGATGGAGTACCACTAAGAGGGGGGTGAATAAGTGGTTCCTAAAGCTATTTTGATTTTAAAGCAACCTCAAAATACCAGTTGTTATCTTAAGCACTAAACAGTCAAACCAGTAAAGAAAATGGGGATTCCAAAGAAGACAATCACACAAATGCACTCCACAACACCAGATGTACGAGGAAAACCCAATATGGGAAAAACCTCAGTGAGAAATGCTACTAGAGACTGCTGCTCCAATCCATCCTCACAAATGAAACACTGAATTATAAAGATTTATGGAACCAACCCAAGGAGCACCAACCCCTACTGATTTAGGGTACCAATCCCTGCACCAAGCTCCAACTTGGTGATGTATATTAAAAATATAATTTTGATACAATTATGGCTTCTTGTTGCAAATGAATTTTGCAACTCTTGATCAAATAACTTACTGCCGACAATCTTTTCTTCTCCACAAGATCTCACACTACCAGTTGTGAGATCACTCTCTCTAATTATTTCCCTCTCTTCTCTCTCTCTCTCTCTCTCTCACAGTCTCACAACTTACTTTGTCACACTTAAATGTTATCTTTCTCTACCACACCTCATTAGATTTCTTAATTGTTGGACCTACTATAGTTATACCAGTACTTAATCACTGTTGGTTAAACCCTCTCACCGGTTTTCTTGCTTACCCAATCTGCAAATTTCTTAGAATAAATTCTAAGGCAAAATGATCCTTCTCTGCACTTAAGATTTATTTACTCTTCTTCATCTTTTCAAGCATCAATCTTTTATGTTTCGAGATTGTATATTTATAATCATGGATTCCCGCCAAGAATGCATTCAAACACTATCGTGTTAAGTTTTCCTTTTCCAGGTCAATCTAAATCCCCTTTGATTCGATCTGCTTTTTAGGGATATGATCTTTATGACAACGATCAATCACCAGCCAAACTTCACATTCCAATGTGTGTTTTCTAAATCTGAAGGTTTGTACCATGCTTTTCTACTTTTCTCTGTCACTCACCATTAATGGCTTTGCTATCTCCTTCACCTATCAAGTACCAAGATCAAATATTCTCGCAAGATCAATGCAATTGCTTTTCCATCTAGCCTTCCTCGAGCCACAATCTTCTATCATCCTTTGTAACTTGCGGGTTCCTCATAAAGGCCAACCTGCATGCAAATTTGTTACATCGATGCACACTCCACTGACCTATGCAATACCTCCACCTGGCATCCAACTGTCATGCTTGTCAATATCCTCCTTTGCTTGGATTCCTATGTTAGTTTGACATACTTTGTCGACCCAGGTTGACTATCGGTTTATCTTATCTCATTGGTATGACCATCAACCATCCTTTCAGTTTTATTCACTGGTTGTCCACTGGTTGTTGTGCCTTCATAACACACAAATAGTCTTCATTCTAGTTTACACCTTAATGGTAAGCCTTCTTTATGATGAATACTAAGAGGGGGGGTGAATTAGTATACCAAAAAATATTGAACTCAAACACTTAAATAGTTTAGCTGTAAACTAGTATAACAATTTTACTAACAAATCGGTTAAGACAAATGCAAACCAAACAACAAATAAGGCATTCACCCACAGGAGCACAATCAACATAACATAAGAGATTTTGACATGGAAACCCAAATGGGAAAAACCATGGTGAGATGAAACTCACAAGTAACTATCTACAGAATAGTAACTAGACCGGTTAAGGTCATACAATGTTCTTCACCAGAACAAATCCTATTAGGAATCTCAATCTCTATTAGGAGATAAGTCCGATTAAAGACTACCTTGTGAGAGGATTTTAGATCCACGGTTATGAACCACCTTGTTAGAGGATTTACAAAGGCTTTTCCAGGCCTACCTGATTAAGGGTTTCAGACTTGTCGAAGATGTGAGTAATCAACAAGTGAGTGATCTAAATACTAGCACAGTATGCTTGGTTAGATCCTTGATAGCTCATTGTTAATGCATTTCAGCATTACTTCATTCTTCAATATTTCCACACTCTATTTCTTCACACAGACCTAATCTACTTCTGTGGTTGGACATACAAAAACCTCATCAACCACCTAAAACCCTAACAACTAATAAAACCCTAGGCATGATGTCCTTATAAAGAAATCTGATTTCATGTCGGTCCAGTAGGATTACATTGCAAGTTCCTAGGTATAGTGCATCTGGACACATTTGGTAACATGGCACAAAATCACTACCAAAGTGTCGGTGGATGATAACTCATCACAAAAAAAAATACCGGTTGGTAACTCATCACAGAGTAATATTGATTCATACAGTTAACCAATTACCGGTTCAAATATTTTACCAATTAACCGTTTGTCAAAATGAAGACTGGGAAAAATGATAACAACCACTTTGTTCCTTCATACCACTTTGGGATCCTCAAACCTCTTGAGGTCTTCATACCGCTTGGGTCTTCATACCGCTTGAGATCGGTAAACACTTTATGCAAAACACCGATAGTCTAAAGACTATAATACATAATACCAGTTGGAATAAATACCGGTTGAGCATAACTCATACATACAAAATGTGATCTCAAAGAAAGTGTGTGTCCATCAATGACAATCACAACATCATCATCAAAAATGCCAACAATGTCCCCCTTTGGCATTGATGGCAACACTTAGGAAAAATTTTGACATCTAAGTGTTTTACAACAAAAATATGCCATAATCAAAATTACTCCCCCTAAGCATATACACTATCCCTTTTGCAGAAAATACAATGTATACTACTCCCTTAAGAAGATAACATGAAAGCATACATAGCATACACCAAAATTTTAAATACAAAATACTACTCCCCCTTTGTCAACAATGACAAAGTATTGCAGAATAACCCCTATTTCACATTATAATTAATATAATAAATGTTTATGAAAATAATGAGTGAAACTTATCAAAAACTAATTTAAAATCCTGCATGAAGGTCTTCATGGATAAGGACCATGAATCAAGTAATGAGGTAGCCACCTCACTTTGTGTTTGCATCTGGGATACCTGTTCTTCCATGGCATCAATGGTGCTCATCTCTTGAGTGACTGTTAAGGCATCCAGATTGAGACAACATTTATGAAGTATTTGCAGTCTCGGTAGTATAACCAATTGAAGTTCCTACAAATCTCTGGTCCGGTTGCTGATCTCCAACTCTATTCTGTCGGACTGGAGCTGAAGCTAGTGAACAATTTGCCCATATGTAGTAAAGGAATCATAGGGCATCTTAAAGGTGCTTATAAATGCCTGCAAATTAGATTGCAATTTTTCTTTATGTCCAAGCACATCATCACAGAATAGATGGGGTTGGCTTATCTCACTGAGCAGTAATTTCCCCTCATCCATAGCATCTCTTATGTATTTATGCTCTTTCTAAAGTTCACACCGGAGCTCGTTCAATTTCTTCACTAAGGCAGTGTTTAGAGCCTTTTAATGCTTCTTCTATGCATTAGCTTCAACAACCTCTTCTAGGCTTTGTACCTAGTCCTCCACGACTATGCATAGAAGTTCTAGCTGGGCCAAAGAGGAATTGGTACTGGAGAGGTTGGTATCGGGAATCAAACTGGTAAGTGTATCCACCGCAGTTTGAATAATGTCTTACTCCTTCTTCCTCCTTAAAGCTTCCAGTCACTCTTGAGCAAGCTTAATGCTTTGGAGCAACTCTGATTCATTTTCAGATTGGAGAGTAATGGGACTGGTAATGTCAGCTGGTTTGGCTTGAATACCGGTTGCCTTTGGTGTCTCCACATGTGTGCTCTTTGTCGCTTCCTTCTTTGCTTTGGCTTTTTTCTTTTCCTCTTTTGCCTTCTTTTGTTCCTCTACTTCTTTCTTCTTCTCCTCTTCTTGTTTCCTCTTCTCCTCTTCCTATTTCCTCTTCTCCTCTTCCTGTTTCCTTTTCTCTTCTCCTCCTCTTCCTTTCTTCTTCTTCTCTTCCTTTTTCTTCTTCTCCTCTTCCTGTTTCTTTTTCTCCTCTTCTGCTTGTTTCCTCTTCTCTTCCTCTTGATTCTTTTTCTCTTTCTCCACTTGCACTTTATTAGCCTTTTCTTTGTCCACTCTCTCTTTGTCAACCTTTTCCTTTGCTACATCCAAAGTGACATTTTCACCATCCAAAGCATCAATGTCAATTATGTCCATCTATTCAGTGACTGATTCTCCTTCACTCTCATATACCTCATCTGGTTTTCCAGTTTCTGGTTCTTTCTCAGCCTTCTTGTTGGCTTTAGACACTTGGTGCAACCTCAGAGCGACTTTGGCATGTGAATGTGTATCTTTTACCACTTTAGGACCTTTCCCTTCCAGTAACAAGAGTCTTCTTCTTCTCATGAAGAAGAGGCTTTGTATGTATCCATAACTTCATATAGTTTTGAATTTGGCACATCATAAAAATATTGTGCAAAAATTTCCTCTCTTATTTCTTGTTCCTTTTCTATGGCAATGCACCATTTGTTATCTAAAGAATTATACAAAGAATCCGGTGTCACAAATCTAATTTTTGATGGTGACCAGTCATTAATACATAAATATTGAATAAATTCCTATTCAACTTCCTCCTTTTCATTATTAAAATTATCAAAATGATCTATTAAATCACTTAGCACTTTTCTCCTAATATTCTTGATAGTTCTTTGACAATGTGTCAATGGTTTGTAAGAGGAAATGTCTATATTTACTAGTGCTGATGATGCTGGTTCATTGCTGGTTGTGTATCCTCAGAATCTGGTGAGGTGTTCTTAGTTTTCCACTTTCTTTCAAAGACCTTGGCAGGTGCAACTTCTGGTTTCTTCTTGGCCGGTGACCGCTTGGTCACTTTAAGACTTCCTGAAGTAACCGATGCTAATACCGATGGCAATGCCTTTCCTTTCTTCACTGAAGGTTCTTCAACTGGTGTTACCCTCTCCAAGTAGGTGTTAGTTCTCTTCTTCTTTGGATCAAGAGGCGAGGCAAGTAGGGTAGAGGCATACCCATCAAGCATGTCATACATGACCTCATATCCCATGGGCTCCACTTCTTCCTTTCTAGGCTTAGCCACCTCCATTATGCACTTATCTACTCTGATGATAAAGAAGATGTCCTCTTCACACTTCTTGACAATATCACCAAATATTCTCATCCTCTAGCTCATCTTGCATCTAAATTCATCAAATTATTTGTTCAGGACTTCAGGATAACTGGTTCCTACCACATGAAGACTTTCTCTGATTTTCTTGGTAATCGGTTGGTCAACAGACCATTGTATATCACCGACTCCCAGAAAATAGCCTTGAAAATAGAAAAATAAACCTACTAATAGTTGTCCAAATTTAAATCTTAAGGCATTGTCCTGTTTGATAGATTTCAGGTTTACTAGAAGTTGCCTCTGCATACAAGTGCATAGATCAAATGATGCATCTTCTATGATCATTTTGTAGGCGGCATTCACCACTGCTGTAGAGACAGAGTTTTTTCTGCTAGCATAAAATGTCTGGTATCTGATCACCATGGAGGCAAGTTTGACCAAATCATCCTTGATGGTGTTAATGGTCATTCCTCGTTGGTTAGTCACAGAATAGGTGAGCTTGGTCATTTCCGTCTTAATGACTTTCCTTAGGGCTGACACTTCTCCAATGTTATAGAAACCAGTGATGACATGAATCGCTGCTGGTGTGATGTCATGTGTCTAGTCAAGATACATTTTGTCACCATGTACTCTTCTTAGGATGATGCAGATGTGATCTTTTGTAAATTCTTCAAGAAAATAGACCACATTGTGAAGTTTCTTTCTTTCCAGGATGTTGTATTCTGGTTTGATCTTCTTGTCATTCCCGCAGAATAAACCTAACTAAAAATAGATCACTAGGGATCCTAGGTCTTCTATTTTGCAATCAATATAATCTGAAATACCTTCCTCAACTATAACACCAGTGGGTATCTAAGATAGGGCATTGTATTTCATCTTCCTTTGTATGAAATCCGCTGAATCACTAGGTGCACTTGAATTGGAGTATGATGTAGAAGCCATGATAAACAAAGAAGCTCAAAATATACCTTCACGAATTGAGATTTAGGGATTTGACACTGTATCTTGAAACACACCACTTTAGTCGCTTGGAACACTGCTTAGTGTTCTTCACTTGACTGATTGATACTATCTCCGGATTCTACTTCAATATTTTGAAATCTCTCATAATTGCAAAACAAATCGCCTTTGGTCGCTCTGCACTTGAGAACTTCTTCGCTCATAAATTGATAAGTGAAAATGAATTAAAAATCCTTTTTAAACAAATTCTTCACCTACCATAATAAATGCTCCACCATTAGGTTATAAACCCTAATTTTGCCTTTTACCATTTCTGGTCTTCTGTCGATTGACAGGTAACACATACCAGTTAAGATCTTTTATCGGTGTAAATCGGGGGTTCAAAACATTTCACCGATTTGTTCCCCCTAAGATTTTCTGAAGCTTAGTTTGTCAATTCAACGACTTCCACACTAGGTGCAAAAACTGGTTCTTCTTGTGACACTTCTTCAGGTTTCTTCTTCCATGTTGTCTTCATATCTGCTTGAATAGTTTCAACATCAATCTTTCCTTTCGGAGTGACCGGTATATCATCTGATATGTTCTTTCTCATTCTGCAGATTTTAGCAGTGTGACCCGATTTGTTGCAATGATAGCAAACAATTCCAGGTGCTCTCCATGGTCCATTATTCATGTTTCCATTCTTCCTTCTACATGTTGGAGCAGTGTGACCACTACCATGACAAATCAAACAGGTTTCTCTCCAACCAGTTGCCGCTTGATAGCCACCACCACTTGACTAATGGTCATAGGCATTATATCAGTTTGGATTCCGGTTCATAGAGTATTCAGGAAAAACTTCTTGACTCCTTTGAGGATATATTCCATTGTTGTGTATAGCAACCTGCATTCAAATGCTCTATGCCCAAACTTGTTGCATGCATAAAAGTTACCATTGAATCTATTGGATCTAGGCTTATTGTTTAGAAAGCAGGGAAAATTATTGTAAACCTTACTTCTACATACATTGGCAGTGTGTACTTCCTTGAGACAATTAAAGCAAACAGGTTTGAACTTTTTCTTACCTTTATCCTTTGGTGTCGGTTGCTTCTTGTATGCTCCATCTTTTGTTCTGGAGGTCTCACCTTCCTCATAACCAGAAAAACCAAGTCCAATGGTATTCTTTACTGGTTTTGTTGATTCAAGCTTTTGTTCTAGCTTAACAGTACTCTTATTGAATTTGGCAAGCATCTCCTTTGACTCAGTGAGTTCTTTGGAAATAGAAGCATTGGATTCCTTCAAGGTTGCATTCTCAAAAATAGCCATGTTTAGTTCACCTTGCATTTCTTCTTTTTCCACTTTACTCTCTTGGAGATGAGCTGTAAGTGTACTGATTTCTTGCTTCAGCTTGGAGATCTCATGATCTTTGTCTTTTACCAGATCTTCAGCTTTCCTCCAGTTCTCAAGCTCTTGACACATTCTGATAGTCAGTCCATCCAGTTCCCTTCTTAGGTTAGCATTAGATTCATTTAGTTTTTCAACTTCTTCAACTAGGGCTTCCATGTCTGCTTCATCAAAAGAACTATTTTTAGTAAGCTCCTTCAGTTTCTCAGCATGCTCTCTTCTCTTTGCTAGAGAGGATTTATATTTGACTTTGAATTCATCAAAGTCTTTCTGAGTTTGAGTGAGACGATGAGTAAGCTTCCTCACAGTGTATTCCCCCATATCTCCCTCCAAGTGGTTAAACTTATAGAAAGGTTGGCTCTGATACCAATTGATGAATACTAAGAGGGGGGGTGAATTAGTATACCAAAAAATATTGAACTCAAACACTTAAATAGTTTAGCAATAAACCAGTATAATAGTTTTACTAACAAACTCGTTAAGACAAATGCAAACCAAACAACAAATAAGGCATTCACCCATAGGAGCACAATCACCATAACACAAGAGATTTTGATGTGGAAACCCAAATGGGAAAAACCATAGTGAGATGAAACTCAAAAGTAACTATCTGCAGAACAGTAACCAGACCGGTTAAGGTCATACAATGTTCTTTACCAGAGAAAATCCTATTAGGAATCTCAATCTCTATTAGGAGATAAATCTGATTAAATACTACCTTGTGAGAGGATTTCAGATCCATGGTTGTGAACCACCTTGTTAGAGGATTTACAAAGGCTTTTCCAGGCCTACCCAATTAAGGGTTTCAGACTTGTTGAAGATGTGAGTAATCAACAAGTGAGTGGTCTAAATACTAGCACAGTATGCTTGGTTAGATCCTTGATAGCTCATTGTTAATGCATTTCAGCATTACTTCAGTCTTCAATATTTCCACACTCTATTTCTTCACATAGACCTAATCTACTTCTGTGGTTGCACATATAAAAACCTCATCAACCACCTAAAACCCTAACAACTAATAAAACCCTAGGCATGATGTCCTTATAAAGGAATCTGATTTCATGTCGGTCCAGTAGGATTACATTGCAAGTTCCTAGGTATAGTGCATTTGGACACATTTGGTAACACGACACAGAATCACTGCCAAAGTGTTGGTGGATGATAACTCATCACAAAAAAAATACCAGTTGGTTACTCATCACAGAGTAATATCGATTCATACAGTTAATCGATTACCGGTTCACACATTTTACCAATTATCGGTTTGTCAAAATGAAGACTGGGAAAAATGATAACAACCGCTTTGTTCCTTCGTACCACTTTGGGATCCTTGAACCTCTTGAGGTCTTCATACCACTTGGGTCTTCATACTGCTCGAGATTGGTAAACACATTCTGCAAAACACCGATAGTCTAAAGACTATAATATATAATACCGGTTGAGCATAACTCATACATACAAAAAGTGATCTCAAAGAAAGTGTGTGTCCATCAATGAAAATCACAACATCATCATAAAAAATGCTAACACTTTACTAGTAGATGATCTAAGTCATGTGTACCAGTAACCTTCCTTCTATCTGCTCACTCTCATGCATATCACCATCATATCGGTCACCACTTCTAACTTACCAGTGACCTTGCCAAACTGGTGATATCAGTGACAACTTAGAGCCAAATTGCCAACAAGGAAATCACTAGGATGATTTTCACTTGGGAGATACTTTACATTCAAAAGAGGGGTTGAATCCACTAGATCCAAATCCAAGGGAAACAAAGATGTGAATTCTAAGTGGATTACAAGAGTTGGAATGTAATTTACCCTCTTTTGTAAATAGAAGAGTTGACTTGTTGACTATGCAAAAAAGAGATATAAAATGGGTGAAATGAGGAGCTACCGGTTTGGAATCGTGTTATAACTTTTGATCTGAGATATTTAGATTGATACGGATATGCCTTGCAAATTTAGAGAAAAGGTTGTCGGGACCAAGTTAAAAATGCACATAGTTATTCGAAAAATCCACGAAACGAAAAGCATTTTTCTGTCTCTACAAATGAAGCCCAAACCCACAATTACAACTGTGCACCTGCATCCTTGCAGATTTGCAATTTGTTGATGATGGTTGCTTTGCTTCTTGAATGTAATCACAAGTGTCACATGAAATGGCATGTAACATGACAAAACCCTAACACACACATATGCTTGCAAATGAATGTTGTAATGTTTCTTCAATGGATGAATGAAGAAGACACATGAAAAAGAAGACTTGATGAATGCTTGAAGACTTGAATGCTTTATGAAGACCTTTCACTTGAATTTATCCTATCGTTTATTTTGTATATATCATGTATCTACAAATGAGAGGACCAAATCCCCTTTTATACATGCCTTGGAAGATTAATTCATCTCACCAAAGGTCGGCATCAAGGGGATTTGGAATCCTAAAATGTAGACAGGACCAAAGGGACCTATCTTGGGGCCACCCTAAGAGGGGGGCCCAGGGGTTCCATGTTAGTATTATGGATGTGTTGCATTGGTTTTGTCATTGATGTCAACACTTGTCAACACTTATTCATCTAGAGGTCTTTGGTTATGTTCACCAACATATTCAGTGACTTATGCATAGTCACCAGTATCTGGTTCACTGACAGGTTATATTGTTCACCAACACTGAGGATGATCTGTTATCATCTAGAGATTAATTGGTTATGTCAAAGACATTGTTTGGACACTTGGTTTTGGTTATTTTATTATTGGTATAATCGATTTTGCATATTTTTTGTTACCGACAAATAGGTCTAGGGTATGGACCGACAAGCATTATCTATTCCAGATCAGCACGACACATTATGGAGATGTTTTATTGATTGGTTATTATTGTAAATGCATTGAGCCAACATTATGCATCACTTATTGATTCATTTTTAATTGATTTAATTGTAATATTCTTAGTGAGCCAACCTACACATTTGGTCTTAGGTTTTGGTATATATGTAAGATCTCATTTGTGAGATTATGTAGAAGAAGTGTAGTGGAAAAAGGATTGTAATAAGGTATATGTGAATATAAGCAGAGCTATACATGTAGACATTATTTGAAGATTCAAGGAAGGTATAAGGAAGGAAAATCAAAGCTTAACTAGTACTGAATCCAGCATATGAAGATGCTATTTTGAGCAGTACATTATCATTGGATTTAACCATCCAATTATAGTCAGTGTGACTCCCATTTTGTGATTGAGTAGTGAGCTCTAGGCAGTTGGCCTTTCTACATGTGCAGAACCCATTTGTACACACATACTATTTGTAGTAGTATAATCTGATTGTGGGTAAGGTTTCCCACCATGGATTTTCCCCTTACAGGGTTTCCATGTACAAATAATTGTGTTATGTGTTGTGGATGTTATTTGTCTTTCTATTTCATGCATTAAACTTTATCGATACTGTTATTAACTACTAAACTATCTATTGGCATTAAGTTTGGTTAGGTTATATTTGGGTTGAAATTAATAGTCAACTGATTCACCCCCCCTCTCAGTTGCCTCTGGGTCCTAACATTCCATGCCCCTGTCCTAGGGGGATAGGGGTGCCAGGCCCCTATCTTGCCCTATCTTGGGGCCCGGACAAGGTCTTGAGGCCATCTCAGGGCTTAAACAAGGAGAGTTTCGAGGTGAAAATGCAAGGAGAAGTCTCAGTTGGGAAGAAAGATGTTGTCACCAAGGTGAGGACCTCAAATGTGTGTAAAATTTCTAGGGTCGCAATTTTATGACACTACATTTAGCCCCACTTTAGCGGTAGTATGACTTATGCCAATACTATTGATAAAATAGAAGAAATAGATATGAAGATGAGAGATGTGAAGAAATACCACAAGGATTATAAGACATCACTAATCTTGAGTAACAAAGCCCCCAATCTTAGGATCTTAACTCACTCAAACATATGCAAGAGCACACACAAAAAAAGGATGAGACAAACAACACAAGACAAAGTATGAAAGACACACAATAAAAATGAAACACAAGACCACACATCAACTAGTCAAGAGAGACCTTAATATCCAAATGTCTCAACAACTAATTGAAACACAAATACAAATGCCATCACATAAAAATGAGTTGATCACATAAAATAGAAAAGCTAACATCATCCATGAAGCATCAATAGTAAAACTATGGGTTCATGAGAGGAAGGAGTGAGAGGACATGAATACACACTCTGGTGATCCATGAGAAGAAAGATGAACAAGAGAGAAACCATGGACATCTTGCCCCTAAAACTAGGTGATCCATGGAGAGAAGGACATGGAAATATATCCCCCAAAGTCTATCTAGGTGATCCATGTGAGGGAGGGGAGTGAGAACACCATTAGTTCCACCCAACCTCATGTGTGTGTGCACAAGTGAGGTTCGAAGTTCCTCATAGGAGTCTATTCTTGAGTACGCTACAACTTTTATAAGATGTATAGTACAAATGTCAAGAAAGGCGTGACATCTCACTCTAAGAGTCTATGCTCTAGATCAGAGAATAATCACCCTGCATAAGAGAAAAGTGGAATTATCTCTCTCTAAGAGTCTGTGCTCTGGTTCTAAGAATGACCCAAAGTACAAGGAAAAAGTGATGACATCTCTCTCTAAGAGTTTGTCTGGTACGGATAATGACCTACTATATAAGAGAAAAGTGATGACATCTCACTCTAACATTCTATGCTCTGGTTCCAAGAATGACCCACTGTACAATAGAAATGTGATGATATATTTCTCTAAGAGGTTTCCCTCTAGTTCCAAGATTGTCCCATTGTACAAGAGAAAAGTGATGACAACTTTCTCTAAGAGGTTGCCCTCTGGTTCCAAGAATGTCCCACTATACAATGCACAAGAGAAGTATGGTACAAAGGAGCAGTGTGGGTGCCCCCCCCTTAAGATGTCAACATAGTTTAATGTTGATATCTTAAGGAAAGTAGAACAAGGATACTTACCTTCATCACAAAGAAAATATCCATTATGCAACAATGTTGTAAATCCAAGCAAGAGAGGGAATACTCTTCAAGCAAGGATAAGATAGTTGAAGAGAGATATCTTGATGTAAGTGTCAAGGAGATCCTTGGAGGAGAAGATATATTTTCTCAAAAGACATATACCTCCAAAAGGAGTTGTCTTAGACAAATATAACATCTTCTAAAATGAAGCACAAAAGAATTCAATCCTTCCTCCTATTGCTAGGTGAAAGGGAGTGTTGATGAAGGATGACTCACTTTTATCCCAATGGGGATCGGTGAATTTATTATAGATGCACATTACCAAGTGTTAAAGAGATTGTCGTCAAGGACTTACACCTCTTGTATAAGAGAGAACCCTTGAGTGAACAACAACAATTCCACACAGGGAATGACATCAAATAATAAAAGTCACACCATCCACAACATAGGAAATAGTGGATCCTTAGAGAGTGAGAAAGAGAGAGAGATCATTCCCCCCAATTGTAGGACAATCAGAAGAATTACACAACTTATAGAGATAGTATACTCATAAGAGACATACCATTTCAAGCAAGGAATACATCCTAACCAAGGAACAAACATGCACTCGAATGAAGGATAATTCCATTCAAGAAAGGACATCAAGTTATGAATAACATAATAGAAGAGGTAGTTTGCAAAGAGAGAGAAAGAAGAAGATTCACAAAAGTTCTCTAAGGAAAGATTGTTCATAATAGACATACCATTTCAAACAAGGAGAAGATCCCACTCACAGAATAGACATGCGCTCACATGAAGGAAAACTCTATGCAAGAAAGGACATCAAGCTTATGAATAATGTACTCCATAAAGAAATAGTGAAACTTTAGAAAGAGGAAAAGGAATATTATTTCCCCCCAAGCATAGAGGCAAGAATAAATAGACTAATACGTTGCTCACTAAGTATGATTGCACCTGAAATTGTACCACCATGAATGACAAGGAGCCCCCAATAGGTAGGCTAACTATGTTACATAGTGAGGAGAAACATAATAGGAACTTCAATGTTATTTTAAATGATCATGATGAATATGCCATTCATTGTCAGATGTTATTTAAAAAAATGCCCGAATCAATGTAATGTTGTATTTGTGTTTTCAAAGATTGACACTTGTTAGTAGAATGGCCATAGGTTTGATGATATTTACAAAAAGAAGAATTTTGAGAATGTTATTTATGTTTTATTCTTCATTTAGGACAAAAAGGAGATATTAAGTTGGAATTTAGAAGATTGGTCAGCACATTTTCTTGTTGTAACTCAAAATTAGAATGAGAAGGTGTGGATTTAGAAGGCAATAGAGAAGAAGATGTTGACAAAGGCAAGTGTCATTTCTCATGACTTTGTTGCTCACATTTAAGCATTTGTACATTGCATCCATATGTATGTTCAAAAGAGGTTTCACTCTTAGGGGAAATTAGATTGAAGTTTAAAGAGTCCCAATCAATTTCAATATTTGTGTTAAGAGAGAAATTTGGAATATGAAATTCAGGCATCTTGGAATTTCTAGAAAAAGTAGGAATGAAATCTAAGGACCCCCAATCATCCTCTAAGAGTTTTTCTTTAGGTACTTCTTTAGTAATAGATGGTGTATTTGAGTGAATTGAAGAGAGGATTGTAGGAACTAAGAAAGCATATGATTCTTCACTTATGTTCTCAACAACTACCTCATTAATATATGTGTAAGGCACAACATGATAATCACGAAGGATTTTTGGTTTCCTAGGAACATGAATGGAATTGATTTGATTTTTGTTAGGCTCTTGATTTTTGGGAGAGAGAAAATTATGATTAGAAATAATATCATCCTCTTGTTCTAAGGTATCTTTATGTTCAAGAAACTCATTAGGAAAAGGAGTATCATATGTAATTAATGCTTCATTTGTAGAGGGAGTTAGAGTTATCTTGTATTAGCTAATAATTATTTATTTAATTATTAGTCTATTAAACTCTACGCTTAAGCTAAACTTAGGCATTTAATAAATATTGTAGGTATTTAATAATTATTCTAATTATTAAATACACATTATCCCTTTAGGGTTTCTTTAGGGTTGCATATCTTTAGGGTATTTAATTGATTAATTAAATTGATTCCCTTTCTAAATGATAATCTTCATCAGAGCATTTATGCCTTTTTGCTTTATGTGCCTACATTCTTCTCTTGTGATAGGTATTTGCATGCAAGTGTTCTTGGGATCTCTAAAGTTGTATTTCCTCAACTTCTTCATGGTATCAGAGCCTACATTTGCTACTACTGGTTCCTAATTTTGTAGAAGATTTTTTGGAGGAGGGTTTCAAGTTTTTTTAGAGTTTTTTATTGGATCTGGGGTAGCTATTTTGTTTCTGATCATTTTGGGCTCAAATGAAACTCATCGTTGAGCTCAGAACGCCCCAAAACCCCCATTTCCATATAAAATTTGTCAAATTTTGACAAATTTGGGTTCTGAAATTTTTTCTTTGGTTTTGCCTTTTTTTGGCATGAATTTCAAGAAATTTGTCAAAAAAATCATTAAATTTTTTTAGAGCAGTTTGGGCAAAAAAAGACCTCACCGTTGGCTTCCGAAGGGCGTTTCCAATCATTTTGATATATAATTCAACCTATTTCAGTGACAAGTGCATCTGGGCCATGATTTTTTCATTGACATGCTTTACGAGGCACCAAAATCCGTACGACTATACCTACAAATGTGTCAGAAAATTTTCGTCAAAAAAATTTTTTAAAAAAATAATAATTTTTTTTAAACCCTTTTTATGCCCTAAAAGAGGGCTTTTTTCTTTTGGCCATAACTTGGTCATACGGAGGCGCTTTTTCAAAAACTTTATATCGTCGGAAAGCTCTTTTTGAGCTCTCTTCAAATATAGATGTCTAATCTTCTGTTTTTCCTTTTTTGATGGTGTTTTTCTATCAAATCCAGAAGTTCCTTTGTGCACTCTGAGAGCCATAGAATGAGCATCCAAACTCCGTTTTTCAAAAAAATTATATCGTTGGAAAACTTGTCCAATGTTGTGAAAATAAGGTATGGTATCCCTAAGATAAGTAGCCATAATATCATCCTCTTGCACCAAATAATCCTTATGAGGGAGGTACTTTTTAGGAGAAGAAGGAACACAATTATCCAAAGATTCATATTTAGGAGGAAGATCTTTGAAAGAAGTGTCCATATTCCCTTTTTGCACCAATGTGCCCTCATTAATGAGATCAATTTTGGGAGAGGGTAAATCATAGGTATGAATGAAAGAGAGAACTAAATTATCATCATATGCATGAAAGGGAACATCATGAACATCTTTAATGTAGCTTGAAATTGAATTAGCAAAATAAGATGAGAACTCCATATGCACCCCATACATGCATAGAAAATTGAATAAAGGAGGGAAAATTGAATTTGAATTGTAAATTGTAAATTTGAATTTTAAAATTTGAAACTTGCAAAATAATTGAATAATTCAAAATTCTAGGAAAAATGATTATTCAATTAAATGAACAAATTGATTGAAAGAATAATAATGCAACCTCCTAGGAATTTGAAATTTTAAAATTAGTATTATGTAAAAAAATTGATTGAAAGAATAATAATCCAAAACAAATTAAAATTAGGGCCTATTAAAAAAACTCTTAATTTGAAAAATTGAAAGTTGTTGAATTGAAATTTTGAAATTTAAAATTAGGGCTTTTCTTATTTAACCACTTAATTTTAAACTATATCTTGAAAATGGAAATTTTGAAAGTGGAGATTGTTTTTTCTTTTAGAGGGATCGAAATTCGACAAAATCAGCTAATTTTTTGGATTTAAGCAATTAAATATAGTCATAACAATCTCCCAAAATTTTGGAAAAAAAGCTAGGGACCATGTTGAAAGTGCACACAGTCCTCCCAAATTTTTCGAAAATTTCCAAGGATGAAAGCTACAATTATTTCAGAGCTAACCCCAAAAAATTGATTGATTTTACAATCTCTAGATAGGTGAAATTAGGGTTTGAATGTTGAAATAGGACCCTATTAGGGTTTTGAAAAAGATAAGTAATTGAATTGTAAGTTTGAAAAAAGTCAAACCTAATGGATAGGGCCACCTTAAATAATATTTAGAAGACTGAAATTGGTTGAAATTGATTGAAATTTGCACAAAATCCAATTAAATTTGAAAATTAGGGTTTGAGGACCTAACCACTGAATTTTGAACTTTTGAATTTTGGGAAAAGGAGGAAAATTGAAACTTTGAATTTTAGGCAAGAAGACAAGTCTAACAATAATAATAAATCTAAAAATTGAAGTAAGATCCAAATTTTGCACAAATTCAATTTCCAATCTAGATTTTTTGTAAATTGCAAGAAAATCATGCAATTTTGAATTTGTTTTCAACCTTAGGAGGTTTAAAAATTGATAAAATCAACCAATTTCGTGGATTTAAGCAGAAAAATATAGTCAATTCCGACTCCCAAAATTTTGGGGAAAAAGTCAGGGACCATGTGCAAAGTGCACACGATTCGACCAACTTTTTTCAAAAATTTCAAGGATGATAGAAATTATGATTTTATTGCAGAATCCAAAAAAATAGCTGATTTGGAGATGTATAGATCAGTCAAATTAGCAGTCAAAGGTCGAAATAAGAGATTCTTAAAAATTAGGGTTTTATTGTTTAACCACTTAATTGTTACAGTGAAAAGATAGATTTGAATTGTAATTTTGAAATAGAAATTAGATTTGAAACAAGCAACCAAAATGTTATACTTCACAAGCTTAATTTCCTCAAAATGAAAAATTAGGGTTTTTATGCAATTAACCTCTAAATGTTGCAAAAAGATCCAACTTGGAAATGAAATTTTGAAATTCAAATTGCATTTATTCAGATCTAACAATAAGAAATCAGAATTAGTTGGCACACATGCACTGGAGCAAGATTTCGCAAAGTGTAAGACATCGGGCTCTCCAAAATGTAAAGTGGAAAATTGAACCCTAGTGATTCCCCACCTAGGAGAGAGAAAGGAAATCACTAGGATGATTTTCACTTGGGAGATACTTTACATTCAAAAGAGGGGTTGAATCCACTAGATCCAAATCCAAGGGAAACAAGGATGTGAATGCCAAGTGGATTGCAAGAGTTAGAATGTAATTTACCCTCTTTTGTAAATAGAAGAGTTGACTTGTTGACTATGCAAAAAAGAGATATAAAATGGGTGAATGAGGAGCTACTAGTTTGGGATCATGCTGTAACTTTGGATTTGAGATATTTAGACTGATACAGATCTATCCTATAAATTTGGAGAAAGTTTGTTGGGACCATGTTGAAAGTGCACATGGTCCTCGAAAAAATCCACAAAATGAAAAGGGTTTTTTCATCTCTGCAAATGAAGCCCAAACCTGCAATTATAGTTGCACACCTGCATCCTTGTAGATCTACAATTTATTGATGATGGTTGCTTTGCTTCTTGAATGTAATCACAAGTGTCTCATGAAATGGCATGTAACATGATAAAACCTTAACACACACATATGCTTGCAAATGAATGTTGTAATGTTTCTCCAATGGATGAATGAAGAAGACACATGAAGAAGAATTGATGGATGCTTGAAGACTTGAATGATCGATGAAGAACCTTCACTTGAATTTTGCCTATCATTTATTTAGTGTATATCATGTATTTGAAAATGAGAGGAGCAACTCCCCTTTAATACATGCCTTAGAAGATTAATTCATCTCACCAAAGGTCAACATCGTGGGGATTTGGAATCCTGAAATGCAGATAGGACCAGAGGGACCTATCTTGGGGCCACCCCAGCAAGGGGGGACAAAAGTACCATGCCCATGTCCTAGGGGGGACAGGGGTGCCGTACCCTTGTCCTAGGGGGGACAGGGGTGTCACACCCCTATTCTGCCCTATCTTGGGGCCCGGATAGGGTCCTGAGGCCATCTAAGGGCTTAAACAAGGAGAGATTTGAGGTGAAAATGCAGAGAGAAATTTCAGTTGGGAAGGAAGATGTTGTTGCGAAGGTGAGGACCTCAAATATGGTTAAAATTGCTAGGGTCGCAATTTAATGACACTACAGCCTCATAAGATTACATTTACCAGTGCAAGAAAATGAAACGTGTAATTAGGTTGGCCGTAAGAATTAAAGAAATCTTTCAGGTAAATAACAACCAAGAGGTGCAATTCAACAGGAAGGTCAATCACACACCAAAGAACATTTGACAAGACCCAAGATAAATCCAAATGCCAAGAATCACACTGGTAATGAAGGAAAACCAACTAGTAAGCACAAGAACTGTCCCAAACCCAAAAACAGTCAATTGAAAGTGATAACTGACCAAAAAAGAACCCAAATGAATAGAAAATTTGGGATTAAGCACACAAACTAGCCTAGAAACTAAAAATAAGATCTGCCACAAAAATAAAGAAACTACCGGTACCAACTGGTAAGATCACAAAAAAATTGCATAAAGAACTAAACAAGAACAAAACTGAAAGGAAATATTTTTGGCTGATGCAAGATTGCTCATCGACTGGAGATGCTTCTACATCAAAAGGGAGTACTAGAGCATCAAATTCAAAAAATAAATCCTCTCAAGACTCTAGAGCATCAAAAGGGAGTACTAGATGAGGCTAAACCAAAGCATTATCATAGGAATGATTTTTGGGAAATTCAAACTACAGGAGGCAGTTAACATGAGGAGGCAAGGAATTGTGGTTCCTCCAACATCTTAGGCCAGTGTTCAATAATCCAAGGGTTGCTAGAGAATCAACAACCCCATTGCCTTCCCTATACACATGCATGATACATAAGGAGTCAAGCCCAACTATAAGCCCAAGAATATCCCTGATGATACTTTCAATAGTCTAGTTAAGTTCGTTCCGCCCTTTGACAACATCAACAATGAGCTTAGAGTCCCCTTCAATGTCAAGATTTGTTATTCCCATGGAGAGGGACAATCTTATTCCCAAAGCCAAGGCCATAGCTTCTTCTTCATTGCTAGAGTAGTCATTCAGGTTCCCAGCATAGGTAGCAACCAGGGCCCCACTATGAGTTTCGATAACACTGTCCCCAACCGCAAGGCCCAAATGAGCTGCCCCATCAAAGTTGAGTTTGAAGAAGCTAGGGAAAGGGGGAGACCAAATGGTATTCTACCTTAGGAGAGGTTTAGATCCGTCAAAATAAGAAAAGGAGCTACGGAGGTTCCAGCTGCTAGCGAACTCCCAATCCCGTTTTGAGGGAGGATTGGGGGCATTTTGATCCTAGCGACATAAATGTTCTCCAGGATGAGTTTAAGAAAACTAGCAAAGACAAAATCTAGTGAGTCCACCTTATCCCTGAAAATCCTATTATTCCTTTCCTTCCAGATACTCCAACAGAGGTGAGGGGGGATTTGCCTCCAAAGTTGGTGGACCATAGGGTTGGAGGAGGGGCCCCCAAACTCATGCATTAGTTGCAACATATTTTCATTCATGGTCCAGGAAATGTTAATCTTGTGACATACCATCCCTCAAAGGTTTTTGGCAAAGGAACAGTGAAGGAAAAGATGGGGGGAGCTATCAGTATCAATTTTACAAAGGAAACATCTATTGGGGAACTGAAATCCTCTTTTGGCCAAGTTCTCCCGAGTCAAAATTTTGTTGTGCAGAACAATCCACCAGAAGAAATTGATCTTAGGGATGAGTTGATGATTCCAAACCTCTTTCCAATTAAAAGGAAAGATAGGTTCTCGTAACAGGGTGTTGTAAGTAGTCTTGATAGAGAAATCCCCGGAGGGGTCCCATTTCCAAATAAATTTGTTCTCCCTAGGAAAGAGAGGGAGGAGGGTCCTGGCTAGAATCTTCTGCAGCTCATTAGCAATAGGAAGTAGAAGAGGTTGATCCAAACAATAGTCCACCATAGTCTTCCAATTGCTATTGAGGAATAAGTCAGACACTCTTTCCCTAAATAATCGTCTAGTGATATTCTCAATCCTTCTGGGGAAGGTGAGACAATGATGGATTTTTCCCCAAGCCAACAATCCTCCCAGAAGAGAATCTTTCTTCCATTTCCAATAAGTCATTTCATACCCTAGGAGATGGGGCCCTTATAATTGATAATTTTATTCCAAATTTTAGACCATCTGGGGAGTCCATCTTCACTTAAAGTAGAGAGAAAACTGTCATTTCCAAGGTATTTGGCTCTCATAGTTTGTCCCCAATCTAATTCCTTGTAAAGTAGATTCTATGCCATTTGGACATGAGAGCCTTATTGAAATGGGTAATTTTACAAATACTTAAACCTCCCATCCATTTTGGCTAGTAGACTTTATCCCAACCCACAAGAGAAAGCCTTTTCTTTTCCTCCATCCTAGTCCAAAGGATAGTTCTTTGGATATTTTTCAGTTTGTCAGCCATGACAGCATAAATTTTGAAGAGGGAAAGGAAGTAGATAGGGATACCTTGCAGAGCATAGGCTAGCAGTTGAAGCTTTCCCACACTATTAAGGAGCCTTCCCTTCCACCCAACCAACTTTCTCTACATTATTTCAAGGATGGTTTCCCAAAAGGAGTTGGAGACATCCTTGACAGTTAGAGGTAACCCATGGTAAATACCTGGGAGGGAGGCCATTTGACAACCTAGGATCCTTTAAATTTTATCTTAAAGATTAACAATGGTGTGGAAGAAGTAGATATTGATTTTATCATAATTAATGTGCTGACCTGAAGCATCCACATACTGGTTGAGAAGGGATTTCCATCCCTTGGCCTCAACCATAGAAGAGATCCCGAAGAGAATGGTGTTGTCCACAAACTATTGTAAAATGGTAGGAGGAATAGTGGAAGAAGGTTTGATTCCATGAAGGACCCCTCTACCAACCAAGGAGTTGAAATTTGTTGCCAAAACTTCAGCAAGAATAATAAAGAGGTAGGGTGAAAGAGGGTCACCTTGTCTCAACCCCATAGAAGCCCCAAAGGTCTCCAGAGGGCTCCCATTGAAAAGGACAAAGTAGTTAACCATAGTTATGCATTCCCTAACAAGGTTTAACAATTTTTCCCCAACACCAATGTTTTGCATAACCTTGAAAAGAAAGCTCCATTTTACTCCATCAAAAGTCTTCGAGATATCTAACTTTAACACCATACCAGAATTATGACATTTGTGCATAGAATGAATGATCTCATAGTGGAGATGGCCACATCAAAGATTTGTCTGCCAGGGATGAACCCCTTCTGGCTTGGGCTGATAAGGGGGTCTAGAAAGGGGTTGATTCTATTGACCAAGACTTTGGTGAAGATCTTGTAGATAGTACTATAGAGGCTGATTGGGAAAAAGTCTTTTAGAGAAGATGACTCCTAAATTTTAGGGACCAAAACAATGAAGGTGGTGTTTAACTTTTTGAGGAGATTTATGGATCTGAAGAGATCCTTAGTATCAAGAACCACATTAGCACCCACCACATCTGAAAAGTCCTAGAAAAAAGTAGGAGGGAAGCCATCCAAGCCTGGATTTTTGAAGGCCCCCATAGAAAACACCACAATCCTAACTTCATCCTCAGAAATCGGGGCCATGATAAGTTGATTGTCTTCCCTCGTGAGGGGGGATGGGAGGAAATGAGGGAGGTTCTCATTGAGAATAGGATCTCCAACTCTCAAATCATCTCAAAATAGGGCATAGAAATAGTCAGCAACCATGTTCCCAGGCTAACTTCATCTTTGACATCCTGATTGTGGCCATCCTTTAAATAGGAAATGTGGTTCCTTCTCCTATGGATATTGGTCAATCTATGAAAGAAGGCTACATTTTTGTCTCCCTCTTTTAACCATTGAAACCTAGATTTCTATTTCCGATAGATTTTTCCTTCCATTTCATTCGAAGGTCAACCTCCTCCAGGTGGGTTGCTTCTAGGGAATCCCCTTGATCAATTTGTTTCTGAATGACATCCAGCTTGCTGGAAATTTCCTTTTTCTGAATAAAAATGTCCCCAAAGGTGTTTTTATGCCATCTGGTAAGGTCTTATTTTTCTTTTTTTGTTTGAACTCTGGGTGGGTATTCCATATGAATTCATACCTAAAGGGGTAGCTTTTTCTTTTGGAGTTTGTGATGCTGAAGAGAAGAAGGGGGTTATGATCATAAATTGTTCTAGGGAGGGTAGAGAGTTTTGGAGAGGGACCAATACCCCAATTGCCCAAGATGAGAAATCCTTCCCTTTTCTAAGATTGGACCAGGTGAATCTTTGACCAGTTAAGTCTACATCAAGTAACCCATTCCTACCTATGAAATCTGCCATGTCAGACATGCTATCAAAGTACTTTGGAAGTCCACCCAATTTTTTTAGACAAAAAAGTGGGGAATTGAAGTCACTCGCAATCATCCAATGAGCATTGAGATCATTTTGGCAAAGAGACGTAATGTCATTCCACAGAGTTAACCCAACCAATCTCAAATTAGGAGCATAGACATTAATGAGGATTTAGGAGTCCAAGGTAGAAGAGAGTCTCAAGACAATAAAGTTAGCAAAAGTGGTAATCAGGCTGCCAGATAACTCACAAGGGTCTCACATAGTAACTAAACCACCAAAGGCTCCACTAGAATCACTAATAAAAAAATCAGCACCAGGCCATATTTTTTCCACTATAAGGGAAAAAGGGGAACCCATCATTTTAACCTCTTGAAGAAGAAGAACCTCAATTTTATCTTAACAAATACAATTCTTAAGGGTATATTGCTTTTGAGGGTTGTTCAGGCCCCTCATATTCCATGAGATAACCGTCATTTCTTACCTCTTATGGATGTCTCCAAGGTCTGTTGTCTGCCATTGGCAACATCCCTTGCTGCTTCCTTTTGTCTAGATAGTCTCTATGATGGGTGGCCTATCTTTAGGTTAGCCCCAACATTAGTCTTCACATTCCTAGTCTTGCATCTCTATGTGATCCATCGATCATCAGTAGGGATTTGGTGTTGGCAATTTGAAGGAATTGATTATATGTTGCATTGATGTTTGTCAATAATAACAACACTAGTTGTTTTGTTGTCTATTGGGTTTTGGTAGAGTGATTGGATTATGATGTTGATATGGAGATCTTCTCTGGTATATTTCAGTTTGTGGAATTGGTTTGGATTGGTCATTCATGTGTTCCTGGTGTGTATCACATTTAGTTGGTGTGGGATTTGATGATCTAGATGCTATCATTTGTTCTAGTAATCTTTTTTGTTATCGGTAAGGGTTTTACCGGCAGCACTTTGATGAAGATCTTTTAGTGAATTCGATAAGTGGTGTTGGTGTAGATTCTAGAAGGTTATCAGGATGTTGATGGTTATCATATTCATGTTCCAATTATTCGTGGTGTTTCATTTGGTTTATGGCAACTTATTTTGGGTCTGGTGTTATTCTGCTACATTATGGACCGGTTTACATAATGTCTTGGTGGATGATCTTGATGTGTTACTGGTTGGATTTATTGATTGGATTATGTTGTTTTGGTCTTAGGCCGACTTGGTTGATCATTGGAATATGGTTTTATATTATGAATTTATTGTATTATCTTTTAGGTGGCCGACCTAATTGTTTAGGTCTTGGGTTGGTATAAATATGATGTAAGATCTCTTTGTAGATCATGGTTACGGTAATGGGTTTACGGGTTATGTGACTATTTGTGTGCAAATAAGGTTGTAATTCTATGCAAAGGTTTTGGTTGATCATAGGTGATCGAATTAGGTTGGTGAAAGAGGTTTAAGACCTCTGGTACTAAGCTTAACCAAAACTATACTCAGGCATAGGAGATGCTATTCTTGCAATTCAATCTTCATTCTAGATTTTAGTCTGATGTTTTCTGTAGTCAGTGAGTCTCCTTTTGTGATGAAAAGTGAGCTCTAGGCTATTGGCCTTCTTGCATGTGCAGACCCCTTATTGTAATATTTATTCATCTGATTAGTGGATAGATATTGTGGGTCTCCAATCCCACTATGGTTTTTCCTCTTTGAGGTTTTCTATGTATAAATATGTGGTGTTATGGTGTTCATCTTTGTGGTTGCATTATTTCTTATTGTTATATGCTTTTATGTTTACCGATTGTTAAGTTGTTGTGTTAATAAGGTTAAAAATAATCAAACCGATAGAACACTGATTCACCCCCACCTCTTAGTGCTCTTGGATTCCAACAATTGGTATCAGAGCTTGGTGCCTCAGAAGAAGTCTAACATCTTGAGGAAGATCTTGTATCTGGAATCCATGGAGATAAGTTTGAGGAAGGAACTTCAAGTAGCACTTGAAGACTATGATTCTAAAAGGTTAAGGAACATGGATTTACAAGGTGAATTGAGATCTGTGAAGGATTTCATTTTTACTCTACAGGAGACGTTGTCATTTGCACAAGCTAAAAGGAAAGAACTATGTGATCAACTACAAAATCAGGATGATGGAGAGAAGAATTCTTTAAAGTATTTATGTCAGAAGCTGAGTCAGGAGAATGGTGTCATGAAAAATGAAATGCAAGCTATTACTATGAGGATGTCTAAGGAGAATTGAAGACCGGAAGAAGAATGGAGAAAAAATTTCTATATCTCTGAAAGACAAATCCAAGGAATGCATTAGGTTGGCGCATGATAATGATGCATTGAGAACTGAATTGGGGCAATGACAGAACAATAAGCAAGAGTTGGAGAGAATGATGTTAATCATAGGAAGTGATCTAGATGTCACAAATGAATACAAAGATAAGTTCAAGGTTAGTTCTACTAAGATTGATGAGTTATTGAAGGATCAAAGAGATAGTGGAGATGCCAGATCTTGAATTTAAGCATGGTGAAAGCTTTGGTACTGCAAATTAAGATGACACATCCAATGAGAAGGTCAACCAGAATCAGAGATCAGTAGTAAGGTAACCCAATGCACACAAATTTAATGGTAGATGCTTTATTTGTAATAAGTTTGGTCATAGAGAAAGTCAATGCAGGAATAGAGAAAATCAGAATCATAATGCAGTTCTCGATCAGTGTTTAAATTGTAAAAAGTATGGTCATAGAACATAAGATTGTAAAATGAATGTGAGATGTCATGCATATGGAAAGTTTGGACATATGGCTAATCAATGTCAATCGAGGAATGGTCAAGGATACATTAAGGCAATTCAAAAGAATAATGTCACTTGTTATGCATGCAAAAAAGTAGGACATATTGCTAAATTTTGCAAAAGCAAGAACCTACTGGCATGAAGTGATAAATCTAATGAGAAGGGAAAGTAGAAGGTTGATGATATTTAGAAGGAGCATAAGGAAAAGTTGGTTATGAAGTCTGAGGGTCAACCGGAAGAATCAAATGCCCCAGATGTTCATTCGGCTGAAGCATATACCCCAATTACTTAACCGATAGAGCAGAATGTTCCGACACTAGCAAAAAACTCATCTGATAACTAAGACATTCGCCTTAGGGGGAGGCAAATTGATGACAGATCTTGCATTGCCCCTGGTAGTGGTCTAAAATCCTATTTTAGATCTTTTGAGAAGTCATTTTGAAGGCTAACCGACGAATATTTGTTGGATCTTGGATCCTTGATCATGGATTTGGTTTGGTTTACTGAGAATTGTGGAGAGTGCAAATGTCAAGATGGATGAGCAGTCTAGAAATCAAATCAGAACTTATGAGAGAACCAGAACTAGAAATGGTTATAACTGAACTGGTAACACCTATACTAGAATAGAATGTTGAGCCAGTTACCCTAATAGTATCAGAAAATTCAACAATAACTGAAGATCAGAGCAGAGTAATAGAAATTCAGAAGACTCCTAGGTATGTAAGGTTGAATCATTCATAAGATCAGATAATTGGACAAGAAGAAGGTTGGCAGTTGATGAGGTATGCTTAATTTCTTTAATTGTACCGATATCAGTAGATGAAGCTTGTAAGGATGAATGTTGGATGTAATCTATGGAAGAGGAATTGGATTAGATAGAAAAGGACAACACATGGAATTGGATGTTATTGGAACTAGGCTTGATTGATTTACAAAGGATATTCTCAGAAGGAAGGAATTGGTTATGTTGAATCCTTTCTCTAGTAGCTAGGATTTTCAAATATTTTCTAGGATTTTCAAGTATGGTTTTTGGTTTGTGATGACTTTACACTATGTGCATATACATATGCGGATTGGGATGGAGATATAGGTAACGAAATAGGCTCATTCAGTGAAGTTTTCTTTCTTGGAAAGAAACATGTTTCATGGATCAACTGAAGCATTTATGTACCTCTTTATATACTGCTAAAGTTGAGTATGTTGTCACTGCTACTAACTGTACACAAGTTCTATGGATAAAGAAAAGGTTGAAGGATATAAGGGTGGATTGTAATGAATCAGTAGTTATTCACTGTGATAACTCTCCTACTATTAATATATCAAAGAATTTGATATTTATATCAGGGATAATTTTTTGATGGAGAAGGTAATGAAGTCAGATTGGTTTGAGGAATCATTTAAGTACTTCAGAGATAGATCGGGGGTTTCTGCCCCTCCGGTAGAGAGTTGAGTGCTGTTGATTGGCATCAGTCCAATATGCATTTATCATTTCTATCATTCATTATGGATTGATGTGGTGGTGCTACTACTTAGGGGGAGTAGTAAACTATGTGGTTTAGTGGATTTATGATTTTTCTTTGATGTTTATGTCAAATTCTTGGCATTGATGTCAAAAGGGGGAGAGATATTTATGTGAAAAATAGAGCTTAACAAAGATATTAGTCTAAGGGGGAGATTGTGGGCACTAGGAGGAGGAACATAATTTTAGATTGGTTGTATCCTATTGGGGGAGTTTGGTTCAAGTCTATGGATGGTTAATTGGTACAAATAATTGTTTTAGAACTTTATTGTCATATCATTTTGGGGAGATTGTTAGATGTCTTCCTTTGGGGGAGACTTGTTTGGCATTTCTTGGCACTTGGATGTTTTTCACATCTAGTGTTGCCATCAATTTCAAAGGGGGAGATCATTGGAAATTTGGAGGAATTGATTATGTGTTGTATTGATGTTTTTCATTTATGTCAACACTAGCTATTTTGTTGTCTACTGGGTTCCGATAGAGTGATTGGATTATGATGATGATCTGGAGATCTTCTCCGGTATGTTTCAGTTTGTGGAATTGGTTTGGATTGGTTATTCATGTGTTCCTAGGGTGTATCACATTTAATTGGTTTGGTATTTGATGATCCAATTGTTATCATTTGTTCTAGTAAGCCTTTTTGTTACTGGTAAGGGTTTTATCAGCAACGCTTTGATGAAGATCTTTTAGTGAATCCAATAAGTGGTGTTGGTGCAGCTTCTAGAAGGTTATTAGGATGCTGGTGGTTATCATGTTTGTGTTCCAATTGTTTATGGTGTTTCATTTGGTTTATGGCGACCTATTTTGGGTCTAGTGTTATTCTTCTAGGTTATGGACCAGTTTATGTAACGTGTTGGTGGATGATCCTGATATGTTAGCGGTTGGATTTATAGATTGGATTATTTTGTTTTGGTCTTAGGCCAACTTGGTTGATCATTGGATTGCAGGTTTATATTATAAATTTATTGTATTATCTTTTAGGTGGCCGACCTAATTGTTTAGATCCTAGGTTGGTATAAATATGATGTAAGATCTCTTTGTAGATCATGGTTATGGTAATGGGTTTATGGGTTATGCAACTATCTGTGTGGGAATAAGGTTGTAATCATATGTAGAGGTTTAGGTCAATCATAGGTGATCAAATTAGGTTGGTGAAAGAGGTTTAAGACCTCCGATACTGTTAGTAGCACATATAAAATTTCCATTTCTATATGTATCCTTGCTTGAGTAATGCCCGTTGGATCCGTTGGTCAAGTCATTGGTTTAAAATTCCTCATGTAATCCGGTCTTTATTATGTTGTTTAAGTTTCACTGCGTTGAACTTGAACCTTTTTGGTTCAAAGTTCAAAGTTCAATGGGCATTGTTTTAAAAAAAATTTCTTCTTATGTCGTTTTAAGTCTTCACTAGTCCTTGTTGGCATTTTACATTCGTTGAACCTTGAAGTTGAACCTTTTTGGTTCAAGGTTCAAAGTTCAAGATTTGTCATGTGTATGATTTGTGTCATGATTGTTTCACAAGGTTCAAAATTTGATGACTAGGTCTCCTGGAGATCATGTGACTTGGCATGAGGTGGCGGCATGGATTTTAAGATTTGACAAATGGCGGTAGAAGAGAGGAATATTCTTTCTTTTATGATTTGAAATCTGACATTTATAGCAAGTATGGTATGAGGATCTGAAGTGTCAAATATGAAGTGGCTTAATATTTAAAGCATGCTTGAGTGCAATCATTTTAGAGTAAGGTCACATGAATGAAGAGTAATGGTGACAGTTCATGGTAATCATGGGTAAGATTTTCTAAGCTTTAAAATTGAGTAGTTGTCATATCGAGACTATCATTTTCTTTGGATAAGTTTTAAGAAGAAGTTTTTCTTTGGAGCGGGAGAAATAGATAGTGAAGTGGTTTGCAGATGATAGAGGAAGGTATGTTTGACAACTTTCTAAATTCTTGTAGTTTGTTTTAGGAAGGCTCTAGATATTTTGTTAGCTGTTAATTTCCATTTCCCTTTTCTCCTTTGTTTGGGTTAATTGGAGAAAATCACGAGCAAAACATGAGGCCTACTTTGCCCAAATTAGTGAGCTCATCTTTCCTTGTAAGTTCTTTACCAGAGTTGGGTGATACGACATTAGTCCAACTGGATTTAGATGAATTCCTAGAAAGAGTACAAAACCTAACCACTGACCCTATGATGAGAGATATTGCACAGAGCGGATTATTAGAAGCAGCCACATTTCCCACAACTGCCCCTTGCCCTAAATTGGTTTTAGAATGTATGAATCATTATGACAAAGGTAATAGATGCATAAGGAAAAATAATAGTGAGGTTTTGTTGTCCATTGATAGATAAACAGTAATGGCCACCATAGGTATCCCACATCTATGAAGATTGGACAATTGGGAAATCTTATGAAATTTTCTCTGAGAAAAGGCAATATTACAGAACTATTATTGCACAGAATTGGCTTCTGAAGTTCTAGAAAGGAGGCTCTAGGCTACCACGACCCCTAACCCATGAGCATTTAATACCTGCAATGCGAGATTTGGTAGTATTGTTGAGCAGGGTAAAGGGTAATTCACACTCCTTCTATTGGGAGGACTGCATGTATTTCTTCATCCAGGTTACTCTAGACAAAAATAGGTTCATCGATTGGGGAACTATTATTGCGGAAAGGTTGTATGAGGGTTTGAGTAATCACCCTGGGATTTCAAACTTCTATATGTCTTCATACCTGTTGTATATGCTTGCTTGTGTAAGGGAATGGTCTAGATTGTCTCATGCAAAATGGGTTCAGGGCATTAACATTTATGAGTATGACCCAAATTTGACTTTAAAAGGGCATGTTGATGATTCTCTTCGCTGGAATGATATATTTGCTGGGAGATTGAATTTTGAATTAGAAGGTAACTTGCATATGAGGATGTCTGATGAGGCCATTGAACTAGTTAATATTAATGGTAGTTTCTTTACACAGTTTAATCACTTCACTTACTTAAGGGTTAGGGGTTTTAAAGGTGAACCCTTTAGGCTACCCAGGTATATTTTAGACTCTTGTATTTTGATTGAAGTTTCCAGACAGTTGGCCTATGTCGCAAAGGATTATGGTGAGGATTCTGACACAAGAGGGATTTTTCCCATTGATTTGGGCCATTATAGTTTTAGGTCTGTCTCTGATGCGCTGAATCTCGAGCTAGAATTTAAAAGATTTCATTTGAAAACCTTTGTGAAAAGAGACAACTTTGACAGTAAAGGATTTATATCTCAATATGTGAAGAGGATAGTGCCTGACCAACATGTTTCCTAGTTGGAGGATTATTGGGTAGATTGCCTAGATGAATTTGAAGTAAGGAAAAGGAGTTGGTCTAGATTAACCTTGAAACAAATTCATGACATGAAACTGCAAATGCATACCTCAGGTGTCACCACTAATGTAATGAGAATGTACTGGATTCAAAGTTTATGAAAAGGGTTCATAATGAACTTCTCCCAGAGGTGAATTGGAGTAAAAAGATGGAGGATAGTGTCCAGACATGCACTTTCAGCGTAATTCGCAGGATAGAGAATTGGCTTAGGAGTTGCCTATTTCATCTGACAAGGGCAACCAACTAAAGAAACAAATTGGGAAGAGGAAGATCGCAAGAAAAACTTCTATTTTAACTAACATTCTTGTTTCAGTTGCAGGAAAAGGGTAGGCAAAGATTAAAGAAGAGAAACTTGTCACCGAGGCTGAACTTTCTATTGGTGGTCCGGTTACCATGTCAAGGTTCAAGAAGAGTTTTTAGCTGCTGACTCCTCATCTTATTCTTGATTTTGATGCATAGGAGGTGCTATGCGATATGAATTCCCCTGTTTCTGATGCAAATAAGGTTTCAACTGAGGCAGATGCTATTTTTGAAGACTCAGGGATGCTTGACATCTGGTCTCATGCAGACAGTGTCACATTGTCACCTTCAAAGCGATCTCCTCACATGCCATCTAAGGAACTATCTCTGGCACCTAAGTGGTTAAGTGACTCAATTACCAAGAAAAGAAACATGGTTCCAATTTCAGTATCAATGGAGGATGTCGTGAGTAAATGTCTAGGAAAATCTACGAAGCCCAAGAGGCTAAAAATGGAGACTATGATTGGTTTTGACGAAAGTTCAAAGCATTGGACTGTAAACATTGCCAAACCCGCACTTGATAAAGATGATGTTACTACTCTAGAAGTAGACTATGCCATTGAACGAGTTGATTTGGGGGTCAGAACCAGAGCCATAGATGTGAAGCATTTGGAGACTTCAACCAAATGGATTATCTCTCATACTTGGAAGGATGAAAGAGACATGGCTGAATTGAAGAAGAATTTAATGCAAATGGCTCAGTATATTCATGCCCTATAGAACAACCCATTACCATTGTCTCAAATCTCAGTGCCATTTAGTTCAAAATCACTAGGTAATTAGAAATTATTTGATGAGGTTCAATGAAACAAAATGATCACAGAGATTTTCTCTGAATGGCTCACCTCAATTGTGCATCAAGGGACCAACTACATTTCAGATTTGGTTCAGATTTTCAAAGATGCTAATGAAGTCACCAAAGAGTTGGATGTCAACTTGGTCTCGTAGCAGAAAGAAAAGACTAAATGGGCAGTGATTTCAAAGCAAATGCATGATATTCAACATTATGGCCTGATGAATTTTCTTGCTAAAAGACAAGTGCCAGGGCTAAATGAAGATGTGATGTTTATTTGCAAAGAAAGCATTGAGTGGCGCAACCAAATCATTGAACAAGGCCATAATGAATCAACCAGTCTACGTGGTGAATTAACAACCTTGAGGATGACCATGTAGAAGGATTTGCGCTATGTAGAAGTCCAATTGCTTAAAGAAGATAGCCAAACTCTAGAGCATACTGTAGAAATGATTAATCAGTTTAGCAACCACATTAAACAAATCAAAGTAGAGAAATCCTTGGCTGTGAAGGATTTTACAAGGATTTATAAAGTGGAATCGATGCTTATAGTTTGTCTAGATCACCTGGACTAACACAGGGACAAAGTGTAGATGGTGAAGAGAAAGAAAGAGCTCTGGAAACAAAGACTAACACACATCAGCCTGCCGCATGTAACTATAATTCAGGAATTTTTGAAAGTGCATCGAGAGTGGAGTGCGGTGAAAGTGGTGATGGTGTCTATCCAAAGCACCAATCCGGGCAACCCAATCGAGACCAAATCAATGACATGACTAGAACTAATGGCAGTTGTTTGCCAGCGAGTCTAGTCATTTTTAATTTTGGTTATGCAGTTAGGGTAGTTTTCTATTAACTCTTACAAGTTAATCTTACTTATGGTTAAAAACTATTGGTCTGGTGACCTATTTATATGTTTTAGAATGACTTTAAAAGGGTTCACTAAGTTTTTGAAAAACTATCTCTCAAATTTTGCTGAAATACTCTGTGTATGAAAAGTTGATAATCATCTATGAATGAAAATCATATAATAGTTATCTTTGAATTCAAATCTGTGTATTTGATGCATGAAATTTGATTTCTATGTGGATCTATTTCAAATAAAGATATGTTATAACTTTATGTGCACGGAAGATTACTAGCGGGATTCGCTTTATAAGCTTTTCATTTTATTTTAGTGTACATGTAAATTCTACCGGCTTTATACAAAGGTTATATATAAATCAATGCTTGTGTTCATTTGGTGTTGACTTGTGAATGCAATTACCTTTTCTATGCTTTCTGGTGAAAAGTATAATATTACTTGTGTGTAATTTGAAGTTGATTGAATATTTGCTAGAGGGAGTTGTACCTTAATTCAGAGGTTAATCAATATAATGATTTTCCAACTGTCTGGTGAGATTTGTTCTTTCATTCCTTGGTCTTAAGGGCATCCAAACTAAATAAAGTATGAAAGAAAAATCTGTTTACCAACAGATTTTTGGCAACTCTGCTAGGGAGAGCGAGAAAATTGGTTTTAACAAAATTTGTCTTTACAGTGATGCTTTGTTCTTTATAAATGGTGTTTGCTCGCGAAGGGTTCTTACCTATTTTACAACCAAATCTAAATTGGGTGCAAGAGGAGCAAAGCAATATTATCTCTGAGTTGGATACTCTAGCTTGGGGACACAAAAGAAGTCGAGCTGAGTATGACAAAATAAGTACATTTCTCAAGGAAATAGAAAGACAAGCAGACCATCTTGTGTTGGTTTTTGAGAGAGTGATCATTCCTAGACTTTTCTTTATTCAAATCCTTGATAATCAACAACAAAATCTCAGACGTTTGTTACCCTGACTACTTTTCACACTGTAGTCCAAGTCTTATACCTGGTCACAATGGAGGGAGTGAATTGTTGATCACACCTTCCAGGAACTTTTGGGCCTCAGTTTCATTTCTCAGGTTACACCTAGAAGGGATAGAAGTAGACCCATATCTCCACCAAGAACAACCACCTCACTTGTCTGTCAAGCTTTAACTTTACATGGTGTTGTACCCCCAATTGTTATAAATCTTATCCCTTTGAATACTACTGGAACAATGGCCAATAATCCTTGGGGTGCTGCAATCGGACCTTTAGCTTTAGGGGTTGTCCATAATCTTCCTAAGGGGGAAAAAGAAAATTTACCCAAGTTTAGTGGTGATGCTAAAGTAACCACTACTGAACACTTAAATGCTTTCAAGGTTGCGTTGTGGAGTGTTAGCAGTTCAACATGAAGATGTGGCAGTGAGGTTATTTGTTCAAACTTTTAGTGATGTAGCCGTTGATTGGTTCTATCATCTGCCTGATGGGGCAATCACAAATTGGTAGGTTTTAATAGATAGTTTTGAAGCTAGATTCAAATTGACAGGGGATGAGCATTCACTTATTGCTCAATTAGCACAATCAAAGAAGGAGATAACAGAGCCTATGAGAGACTTTGTTGCCCCATTTCAATAAACTTTTCCATAAAATTCCAATCGCACAAAAACCCTCCATTGAAAACATGAAGTGTTTCGTCATGAACTCCATGCCTGCTGAAATAAGTTTCTTGATGAGGCGCGAGCACTTACAAACCCTTGATGATATGAAAGCTTCAGCTATAAGTCTAGAAGATGATTTAATCATGATAGGCAAGTGGAAGAGATAAGTGCAAACTCCCACTTCTCAGGTTGCGAATGCTTCTACTTCTTCAGATCCTATGATTCAACTGTTAATGAATGATGTAATTTTCCTAAAAAGACAGGCTCCTAAAACCGGTGCTTCATATCCTCAACCTTACCAGGACATTCCTAGAAGGTATCCCATCAACAAAGAGGGAGACAATTACAATTTCCTCTAGCACAACAAAGACTTTCTATTGAACCACCACCTCCTAAGATAAACTCATGTGTGTTCCATTTAACTGATGAACATGATGGTTCTTCATGTCCAGAGATGGTCCATTTTTCTCAAATGGTGTGCAAAGGAGAAACAATTTTAGAAGCTGATGAAGTAGGCTCCCAAAGTATGCCTGGTGACTCTAAAATTAATTATATGGAATATGTTTCTAACTCAGAAAGGGGAGGAAACATGTTGGTCTCTTTGGAAGATTCTTCATATGTCATCCTTACCAGAACTCAACAAAACTTGGAGTTACAAGATGTAGTAACACCGGTCCATAGCACCGTTAAAGGTAAGGAAATTCTGACTCGATCTGGAAATGTTTCAAAAGTTGTTCAAGAAGTTGCTTCTTCAAGTTCTGATTCATCTAATAATTCTTTTGATATCATTGAGTTTTGCAAGTCATCTTGTGTCCAGATTACTCTGGCTGAGTATCTGAAGTTGAACCCTAAAGAGTTAGATAGACTGGTTGAATTTGTCAAGGGAAATGATGCTCATGCTTTAACAAGTGAAATCCAAATGCCTGTGACTTGTATTTCCTCAGCATAGGAAAATATCAGTCCTGCTTTAGTACTTCCTAAAGTCTCATCAAAAACTGCTCCTCAATAATATGAATTGAGTGAACCTAATTTTGAAAATAAACCTGAATCTTTCTATGAGTCATTATATATTAATGGGCATAAATTGAGCAATTCTATAATAGATTCAGGAGCATCAGGCAATGTGATGCCTTCTGATGTAGCAAAAGCTTTAGGTTTAACCTTAACAAAGACTTTTGGCAAATGCTACTCCATGGATTCCAAGTAGGTTCCTTTATTAGGGTAGATTAAGGATGCGCAGGTCACTTTAGTAGCACATCCAGATAAGAGAATCAAGTTCACAATCCTAGTAGCTGACATCCCTGCTAGTTACGACATGCTATTGAGTTGCACCTTCTATAAATATATGGGAGGGGAAATCAGAATGAATTCGTCACACGTAATGATCATAGTTGGGAAATAGAGAGTTATTTTGCATCCTGAAACAAAAGCTAAATACATAGTCTTTCCCTCATATGATCTGAAAGCTCAGATCTTGTATCAAGATTGCGGTTTTGGAAATTACATGATATCCTCTCATCCTCATGGGAAGGAAGATGCTCCAAGTGCAGATATGTCAGATGAAATCTGGTCTATGGAATTCAATGGGAGTTGTTCATCTTCTAGTTTAGGGGCCGGGGTTGTATTAAAACCTCCTCAAGGATGTTACTACTTATTAAGTTGCCATTAGTTTTATATCCAAAGTCATTCTATATACTCTATTCAATTACCTCTACCGAAACATTCAGTCGGTATGCACAGAACAATCGGTTAAAGAAGAAAGTAGTCACAGAGCCCAGTATGCACTGAGTTGTCTACCGAGTATCATTCCATCTCTATCGAGTAGTAACAATGATACACCAAGTTGATATACACCGAGTGAAACATTTTACCAGATTCATTGAACCTAGACACACATGTGGAAATGTGTTACAAGATCGAGGAACATAGAACCGTTATCACATTGGAAATTGCACTTAAGGATTGTGTATGATTTTGAGGTCATCTAACCAATGAAATATTTTGTATGTTTATTCATTCGATAAATCATGTTTGTAAGATTGAAGCAATGAATTAGATCATCGACATAAGAGATCTATTTATACAACATGGATTGAGATCAGATAGATATATGTAGTGTGACAAAGAGAGAGATATAGAGGTGTATGAAGAAAGACATGTGTAATACATAAGAAAGCACTAAGTGTTATGACTGTTACAGAGACACAGAGGTCACTGAGAAGGATTTCAGAGAATAGTCAAAGAATAGAGTAAACAGAAGGGTTTACTGAGTTACTTTATGGGTTACCGAGGTATGCTATAAGCAAGGTAATCTTATTATGAGCACATAGAATCTACTATAACATTCCAGATGTAAAGTTGCAGATATTTGTAATGATTTATTGTAATATTTTGAAGTTGTAAGAGAAACCATTAACAGGGTAAAAGACTCTAACAAAGTCTATAAATTGTAAAGCCTTTAACTAGGTGCAACATTTAAATTAAGTGTTGTAAAATCCTTTAGCAAGGTAGATCTAAAGATCTTAATACTCCTAAAAGGGTAAGCTATCAGAAATAGTTGAACATGTAACTCTAACCGAGCACTCTTTATTATTGTAGTAGTGAAGTTGTGGGTGCCATCCCCACCATAGTTTTTCTCTCTAACCAAGAGTTTCTACGTAACCAAAATATATGTGTTATGGAGTGAATCATGTATGATTTTTATCTATTTGTTTTAGCTTTATGTTATGTTGCAGCAATTTTTGGTTTATGCATAACAGTAAATATATTATTGTTGAAAGGTTTTGAAGTACTGATTCACCCCTCCCCTCTCAGTACATTAGCTTTCCATATTGGGCCTAACAATTGGTATCAGAGCTTGAATCTTGGAAAAGGGTTTAACAACCTAAAGAGAAAGATCTTATCAATGGAAAGCTATAAACAATCTCGAAAAATTGTTTATCTACAAGAAGAGTTGGATCATGCTAATCAAGTGATTGCAGACATGCAAAGACAAATGCAAAAATCATTGAAAGTGAGAAGTAGATTATCTGATGATTTACAGGACTCTCAAGAGTTAGTGGAACAAATTGAAACATCATCTAAAAATAGTATATCTAAAGAGACTGAATAAATGATTGGATTATTGAAAGAAAAGAACAAAGCACTGGCTGATCTGCTAAAAGAAATGAAAAGAGGACATGAACATTTCAGCACATAGATGACTGAAAATCTTGATGCATTGAGGACAACTGAAGATAAAGTAAGAGATATAGAAAGAGAAAAACAATAGCTTGAAGCATTAGTATCTGAAAAGAATGATGAAATTACAAGGTTGACTAGGATTCAACAAAATTTGTTAGATCAATTGGGTTATGCACATCATGAAGCAAATCTAAAAGATGATGAGAATCAAACATTGAAACTTGAAGTATCAAGGTTGACCAATGAACTTGAGATAGAGAAGAAATCCAAGGAAACACTAAAGAAGAGTTATGAAGCATGAAAGATGTTGGATGAGCAACTGAATACAAGAAGACCCAACAAAGATGCAGGACTCAGTTACAAAGGAAAAGACTCTACCGAGAAGGGAATTCATACTACTGAAAGAGGAGAATCATCAAAGCAAGTTGGAAATAAGAAGAATATCAAAGGAAAGAAGCCTATTTGCAACTATTGTGGAAATCAAGGTCATACTGCTAACTTGTGCCAAATCAAAAAAGGTAAGCAACCGAATATCACTAAGTCTAATGGTTATTGTTACAATTGCAATAAATATGGTCTCACATCTAATCAATGTAGGAAAAAATCTATTAGCAATTATCAGAAGGCAAAATTCAAAGGGTTTTGTAAAAACTGCAATAGATATGGACATAGTACCGAAAAGTGTTGGCTTAAGCAGAAAAACTATATGTGGTCTGCACACCGAGCAAATACTAGAGGTTACCGAGCTCACATAGATCCTTATCGACAATATTTTGTAGTACCATGGGATTACAATACAAGGATATGGTGTGAATGTTGTGGAAGATATGGACATATAAGTGCCAACTGCTTTATAAGGTTTGGAATGAACAACCGAAGATCATGGAGAAATCCTGGTATGGCATGTTTTCATTGTCACAAAGTTGGACACTTGGCTAGAGATTGGAGAGATCAACCTAGAAGAGACACTGAAGAAATAAAAGGCAAATTATAGATGATTTGGAAAAAGAAGGAAATTGTGTCAAATGAAGAAAGAACCTTATCTATCGAGTTAGGTGCACCTATTCCAAATTAATCAGTAAAGGTATGAAGGGATTGCATTCTCTCAAAGATTAAATCTTAACAGTTCCTATTTTATTATGTACTTAATTCAAAATCTACATAACTAAGATGTATTAGTAAGTTTGAAATTCTATCAAAGTCTTTTGGAGCACTTTACAGGAAGATTGTCAAGTCAGTGAATATAGGAAGCCTGTCAAGTCGGTAAATGAAGAAAGTCTAGTTACTTGGTTAAAGTGCAAGAAGGAAAGAAAGTTTGGTGGAACAGAGTACATTTAATGTTTTTGACCTAACCTGCATGGAGCCCAATAAGGTGTATTGTGTACTTAAAGCATTTACGCAGTCATTTTTCACTCACCAAGTTTTCAAGAAAGCAGAGCAAAGCGAATCAAAGGCGATCAAACCACCTCCCGAGTGAATTTCAAAGGTATTTACATCAATCTCAATGCATTGTTAAGCTGGTTTATCGATCATATCAAGTTGTTATTATCTGCTAAGTGTGAAGTGTCTGCCATTTGAAAGTCTTCAAACCCTAAAGATCTTTTGTTAGTGTTTATCCGAAATCTGCAATGGCACCTAAGATCCAGAATCCCATTGTTGTTGAGAACATCGAAAAGCCCTCACTGAAATACTCTTTAACTCCCAAAATTACATTTGAACCGGATGAAAAAACTGCATTTTCACTCATTCTAGATAGAGTTCTATTAGTCGAGGATGTGAGATTCTTTACCAAATGTCGAGTTGAAGAACTAGGTCACGTTGAAATCAAAGACACATATGATGAATTGTGCACCAATGGTAGAATGGATAGCGAGTATGAGCACATTAAGATCAAGGGATTGACTGAAGCCCTAACCTATCCCCGTGTCTTCAAACCCTAGTGGGTCAAGTTTGTTTTAAGTAGAGTTCATGATGACTTCATGTGGCTAGAAGAGCAACCATTTAAGATCACCAAGGAAATCATTCATTTGATCATCGGTTACCCTATTTATGATCATGCCCAAGCTCAGAAAATGATATCACAAAAGGAATTGATCAGTTTAACCAGAGTAGAATCTGATTGCAAAGGACTGAAATTGAACAATGTCACTGATGTAGAACTAAAGTTTTCCATTAGAGTAATAGGTTATTGTTTCTTCCAATCGGCAAGGGAAAACAGTGTACCCTATGCAATAGTAAACTTAGCATATAAAATTGTGAAGAAAGGCATGAAAATTGATTTATGTGAGGTGTTGCTGAAAAACCTATTTGAGAATCTGAACACCATAAGGAAACCAAAGAAGAACAATTTGGCCAATACACTAAAGTTTGGATCACTGTTAATATGCATGTTTTTCTATTTTGAAATTTTTTTTCCATCAGTCAGTAAAGTTGTTTGGGAGCTACACCAACCAATCACCCATCAGATCAATGACTTCATCAAGAAGCTAGGTGATAATTTTAATGATATTATGGATGATTATTTTAGCAAGTTTTAGGAAAGGATGCATAACAGGTATCGGATTCCACCCAAGCTAGTGGAGAAATACAAGGATGACATATGTTTTGAAGTGGACACTGATTACTGTTATGTGAATGTTGTGGAACCAGGAACTCAATCTTTGCCACCAATGGGTTATGAGATCGATTTTGACATTACACAATAATAAATAGATGCTTTTCTGACATTACCAAGGCATGCTACCAAGCTGAGGTATGGAACATATGAAGAAGTGAAGTAAAAAGTAAAAATGAGCATTGTAGTACCTAAAGCTACAAGGAAGGAAACAAAGATGATAAAGGTATTAACGGAGAAATTTGGAGAAGATTCTTCCTCCACACCTATCAAAGGCACTATAGTAATCATCAAAGAGGAATCTAAAGCCCAAGAGGTAGCTATAACACTGAGCAACAAATTGTCTAAGGGAAAAGTGTTGAAAAGAAAGAAACATGATACATCAAAGGTATCACCGACTCCTCCTGCTAAGCGACCTAACACAAGAGCATCTACAGCTTCACTGAGTAAGAAAACAAAGAGTGTTGCCACACCAAAGGTAACAAAAACCTACAAGAAATCTACTCGAAGACTCATTTTGACAAAAGAGTCTAGTGACACCGAATCTGAAGATGCAAGTAAATTTCAGATTGTCAAGAGCAAGAAGGTAAATGTACATAGTGTTGAAAATTTTTGTGCTAATCTGAAGCAATATGGTGGATTTGGAGCATTTAGATATGTTACGTATGAATCTAGATCTGATGATGAAAAGAGACAAATAGAAGAAGTTGTCATCTGCACACTATTGAAATTTTGATTAGCTCCATTGGAATTATCTAAGTCACTTCCAAATGAATTATATTTGCATATTGACAATAGATGGAAGTATGTCATGGATATGGAGAAATAGATGAGAGAGAAATAGATGAGAGAAAGAAGTCTGGTACATCTTTTCCTAGACATGTCGGTAGATGAGATTACCAAACATCTAACAAACTATCACACAAAATTCCTAGTCAAGCAAAGAGCCTTGAAACTAATGAATGGCCTTTACTTGGATGTAGAGAATGACACCAAAGAAAAATGGCAGGAAATCTTTAAAATAAAGAATGATGGTGAGCAAGCTAAAGTTGAAATAGTTGATGTCACTGAGAAAGATCCTGATATCACCAAGCAAAACCCTGCTGACACCATACAAGTAGATGAAGATATCATGGATACAGAGGCACCGAAATAGGAAATGATAGAAGGGAATGCTTATGCCCAACTTGTATCTAGTGAATCAGTTTTGGAGCAAGTTCAGCCCTATCCTTTGGTCAATCAATCTATTTCAACCAAGGCCCCCAAGGATACGAAGAAAAGAACAGAAGGTCACAAGACAACAATAGGAGAAGGTACTTCTCAAGAACAGACCTCTCAAGCTCCTTCCAACACTGAAAATGTTACATCTAAGACCCCAAGCATTGAAGCACTGATGGACACAACAAAGGCTACATCAGAGACTAAAGAAACTGACCAAAGTGTTGCCTCTACCGAGCAACCTACCAAGGGTCCACAAGCCTCACAAGCCATTGTTTTAGTCCAACTGATGAAAGGTAAAGAAAAGAAGATGAAAAAGCATAGTTTCAAATTAGATTTGTCAAAACCAATAGTGTTGCCCAATATTGATATATCTAAATTAAAGGGGCAAGCACTCATTGAATTTGGTGAACTATTCAAAGCCAAAGCTGAACAGGAGAAGCAACTGGCTATTCAAAAGAAAAATAAAGTACTTTAGAAGGTAAACGCACTCTTAACTGATATGCTACCTGAAGCTACAGTGACAATAGATGCAGCCATCCATGTACAACTGGATGAACTCCTAACCAAGATAGAGACATCTGGAGTGGATGCATCAAAATATTTGAGCAAATTGAAGGACAAGGAGCTCACTACTAAGATGATAGAAGAGGTACAGAAAGCTATTGCCATTGGCAAAGTTAAACTTGTCAAATTTATTACTAAGTTGTCCCCTCAACTCAAGCACATTCTTTATTTATTTTAGAAACTCTGTACATTCTCTTTATTCATTAAGGACATTAAAAATAAAATAGAAGTAATTGAGAAAGAGATCACCGATCTCTTAAGTAAGTTGACCACTGAGCCTAATTCCATTCAGAATTTTTATACCAAGCTACATCAGCTCATGGCTCAACAATTGGAACTAAGGAATGAAGAACACAAGATAAGGATGGACATAATGATACTTCAAACATTATTCCTTCCTCATTTTTCATCCATCCAAGAACAGATCAACAAATCTACCTCCCTTTCCACACAGCAAGAGGGAAGCACCTTAGATGGACTCATTTAACTGTTAGCTGACATTACAGCTCAGAATTCACTCATGGACAGTGTTAAGGATACCCTCTCTGCCACTCTCACTGATGCCAAGACAAAGTACAAATCCATTTTTGACCAGTTGCCACCACCGAATGGTAACTAAGTCTTGATGTTTGTCAAAAAGGGGGAGTGAGTATCATATCAAAGTATACAGGGGAATGTAGTATACAGGGGGAGTATATATCGAGTATATACCGAGTAGGACAGAGTATTCAAATTTTGATAGTGAACAGAAAACAGAGCAGTGAATCGAGCAGTTATCACAGAACATTGATCACCGAGCATGCAAAATCAAAGTTTTGTACAGTATAGTGATAAGGGGAGTATATCTAAATATACTATTTCATTGACTAATGTATATACTATTTGTTTAGTCAAATTTTACAAGTATATAGATTTTTTGAGTTATGACTTTGAAAGTAGTTTTGTCAAACATCTCAACTAATGTCAAAAGGGGAGATTGTTACTACTTATTAAGTTGCCATTAGTTTTATATCCAAAGTCATTCTATATACTCTAGTCAGTTACGGTAAGCACAGAATAGTCGGTTAAAGAAGAAAGTAGTCACAGAGCCCAATATGCACTGAACTATCTACCGAGTATCATTCCATGTCTACCGAGCAACAACAATGATACATCGAGTTGATATACACCGAGTGAAACATTTTACTAGATTCATTGAACCTAGACACACATGTGGAAATGTGTTACAAGATCGAGGAACATAGAACTGTTATCACATTGGAAATTGCACTTAAGGATTGTGTATGATTTTGAGGTCATCTAACCAATGAAATATTTTGTATGGTTATTCATCTGATAAATCATGTTTGTAAGATCAAAGCAATGAATCAGATCACTGACATAAGAGATCTATTTATACAACATGGATTGAGATCAGATAGATACATGTAGTGTGATAGAGAGAGAGATATAGAGGTGTATGAAGAAAGACATGTGTAATACATAAGAAATCACTAAGTGTTATGACTGTTATAGAGACATAGAGGTCACTGAGAAGGATTTTAGAGAACATTCAAAGAATAGAGTAAACAGAAGGGTTTACCAAGTTACTTTATGGGTTACCGAGGTATGCTATAAGCAAGGTAATCTTAATATGAGCACATAGAATCTGCTATAATATTCCAAATGTAAAGTTGCAGATATTTGTAATGATTTATTGTAATATTTTGAAGTTGTAAGAGAAACCTTTAACAAGGTAAAAGACTCTAACAAAGTCTATAAATTGTAAAGCCTTTAACTAGGTGCAACATTTAGATTAAGTGTTGTAAAATCCTTTAGCAAGGTAGATCTAAAGATCTTAATACTCCTAACAGGGTAAGCTATCAAAAATAGTTGAACATGTAGCTCTAACTGAGCACTCTTTATTATTGCAGTAGTGAAGTTGTTAGTGCCATCCCCACCGCAGTTTTTCTCTCTAACCAAGAGTTTCTACGTAACCAAAATATATGTGTTATGGAGTGAATCATGAATGATTGTTATCTATTTGTTTTAGCTTTATGTTATGTTGCAACAGTTTTTGGTTTATGCATAACAGTAAAGATATTGTTGTTGAAAGGTTTTGAAGTACTGATTCACCCCTCCCCTCTCAGTACGTTAGCTTTCCATATTGGGCCTAACAAAGGAAAGGTTATTCCTTATGCTTTCAAACTGGATTTCTAAAACACGAATAATACTGCCGAATACAAAGCTTTGTTATTAGGTCTTGCTGAAGTGAAGAGATTACAAATCAAAATGTTGAAGGTTAAAGGTGATGCAAAACTTATTTTTAAACAAGAGGTTTATATGCTGTTAAAAATGAGAGATTGAAGCATTATAGAAATCATGTTTGGGATGAGATCGAAGCATTTGATGCCTTCTCAATTGAAGTGGTGCCAAGGGAGATTAACTCGAAGGTGGATTTTGTGCCGGTATCTATAGCTTTATTAGTGCCTCATCCAGATTTTGTGAGTGATACCTACAGGGTGGAGTTAGTTTATAGACCCAGCGTGTTTGACAATTCTAAATCTTGGCAAGTATTTGAAAATGATAAACAAATTCAGAACTTTTTACACTATGCTGAGGTTTTCACATCCTTGTTTTATGAAGGATCGAAAGTGAGTTGTAAAGAGTTTTCTCCCAATACACTAGAGGAACTACATGATGGAATGTTACAATTGAAAGGAAATAGGATCCTGAAGGGTTTAGTTTCTCTTGAATGCCTCTTTGATAGGAAAGATGGATATGTTAAGCAAAGGGAGAAAGAGGCTTCTGTAATTCAAGATGCTAGTGAGCATGAGCCAATCAACATTGGTACTAAGGAGGAGCCTAAATTTGTGAACTTGGGAAAGTGTTGTTCTAAAGAGGAAAAAAGAAGGTTCATCAGCTTGTTGGTTGAGTTCAAAGATGTATTTGCATGGTTCTTTGATGATTTAAAGAATTTAAAGGATGGCAGTTTCTAGAATCACATTCCTTTAAAACTAGGTGTTAATCCTTTCCAGCAAAAGTTGAAGAACTTTAATCCAAAAGTGGCAGAGGTGATATTTCATGAGGTTGACAAGATGTTGAAATCCTGAATTATTTATCCTCTACACCATTCCACCTGGATTTCTAACATAGTCCCTGTTCAAAAAAAAATGGTGAAATATGAATCTGTGTTGATTTCGGAAACCTAAACCAGGCGAGTTTGAAAGACAATTACCCCTTGCCCACAATGGACCATATTTTACAAATCATTTCAGGGTCGGAGATGATGTCCATGTTGGATGGCTTCTTTGGATATAATCAAATTAGTGTCTCAGAGAAAGACCAACATAAGACAACCTTTATAACTCCTTGGGGTACCTTCGTGTATAACAGGATGCCTTTTGGGTTGACTAATGCAGGAACAATGTTTAAGAGCAATGGATCTTTCCTTCAGGCATTTGAGGAATAAGATTATTGTGGTGTATTTAGATGATTTAACTATTTTCTCCAGGAAAAGGAAGCATCATGTGCAGGATTTGAGAAAAGTTCTACTGAGATGCAGAGAGCATGGAGTATCATTAAACCCTAAAAAGTTTGTTTTTGGGGTCATGGAGGGAAAACTTCTGGGACATATTGTTTCACATGAAGGAGTAAAGGTTGATCCATAGAGGGTAAAAGAAATACAACAACTCAGTCTTCCTTCCAACAAAAATGGAGTGAGGTCCTTCTTTGGACAGGTAAACTTCCTAAGGTGTTTTATTCCTGATTTTGCTGAAACTACTAAATACATTGTAAATATGATGAGTGAGAAGGTAGCTTTTAGGTGGAATGAAGAGGGTAAAAGGTCTTTTGAGGAAATAAAGAGAGAAATTGCACATGCACCTACTCTAGTTAACCTGGATTTTAGTAAAGATTTTATCATTTATTGCTATGCATCAGAACATACTATGTCTAGAATTTTAGTGCATAAGGGTGAGGATAATAAGGAAGTCCCAATCTCCTTCATGAGCGTACCCCTAAAGAAGCATGAGTTAAAATACTCACAGATAGAAAAGAAAGCTTACGTAGTAGTGAAAGCCATGAAAAAATTTAGGTACTATATACTTCATTCACATTCAACTGTATTTGTCCCAAACTCTGCAGTGAAAAGTATTTTAACTCAGCAAGATGTTGGTATCAATAATAGAGCATCTTGGGTCTCTAAGATTCAGGAGTTCAATTTGGATCTTAAGACCACTAATCTAGTCAGAGGACAAGATCTTTTTAAACTAATGGTAGAGAATAAGTTTGAAGAGGAGGAAATTTTACCCTTAACTCTATTTGTGAGTCATCAAGACTCATGGTTCACTGATGTTGCCTATTATCTCACTTATGGAGACTGTCCAAGTCATCTTTCTCCTAGGGAGAAAAGGAATTTGAGGTTGAAAACTGCAAAGTACATGATTTTTGATGACCTACTGTACAAGAAGGGCCTCGATGGTACTTTTATCAGGTGTGTAGATAAACCGCATCAAGAAGCTTTATTGAGAACTTTTCATGATGAGGCATGCGGGGGTCATTTTTCTTCTACGGTTACTGCATATAAAATCTTGAGGAATTATTACCATTGGCCAGGAATGTTCAGAGATGTGTATGCATGGGTAGCAAGGTGTGAGAAGTGCAAATTGTTTACAGGAAAACCTCAGCTGGCTACCTTGCCCTTAAGACCTGTGGTAATTGAAGAGTACCCCATAAACAGTGGGGGTTAGATTTTATTGGTCCTCTGGACCCAATTTCTAGTGTTAGACACACTCACATATTAAGAACAACTAATTACTTCACTAAGTGGGTGAAAGCTATCCCTATAAAAAAAACCACTACAAAAACTGTGTGTATGTTCCTAAAGGAGAATATTCTTGTCAGGTTTGGAGTCCCTTAGAAAATAGTCACGAATAATGCATCAAATTTCTCTTCTTCTGATTTAATTTTATTTTGCTATGATCATGGGATTTCTTTGGCACATGCTTCTAATTATTACCCACAGGGTAATGGCCAAATAGAATCAAGTAACAAAAACTTGATTAATATCATGAGAAAGTTGGTTAATGAAAATTTCAGGGACTAGCACAAGAGGTTACATGAAGCCTTGTGGGTAGATCATACTTCACCAAAATGAGCAATAGGGATGTCACCTTTTGAGTTAGTAAATGTCATCGATGCTCAAATATCTCTTTCTTTAGAGTTAGCTACTTCTAGATTGTAGACTGTAGAAGAAGATGCATTTTTTCATAATGCTTTTGAAAAAATAGTTATGTACTTAACTAAAATTGAGGAAGAGAGCGAAAAGTTGGTTGATAGGATTACAGAACATCAGATGAGGGTAAAAAAGATTTTTGATCAAAAGGCAAGGCCTAGGAAATTCATGAAAGGTGATCTGGTGTTACTATGGGATAAAAGAAGAGAGTCGAAAGGCGCTCATGGAGAATTTGAGTCATTGTGGAAAGGACCTTATGTAATTTGTGAAGAAAGGGGCCCCAATTCTTTTAAACTTGCTTACTAGGATGGCTTTGAGTTACCCCTGTCATATAATGGGAAGGATTTAAAATTATATCAAATGTAAGTAGGCATCTCCTGTCAGTTTGTATATACAATTCTGTTGTGTTAGTTTAGGTGTGTCAATTTTGTTGTGAGTTGAACCTTTGTTTTAAGTCATTTTTCAAAAATAGAGATTTTGAGGTTCATTGCTTGGTAGTTTATAGTTCCAATACCCATGCAAAGCCATTGTTAGCAGCACATATAAAAGTTTCAATTTCTATATGTATTCTTTCTTGAGTAATGCCCATTGGATTCATTGGTCAAGTCATTGGTTTAAAATTCCTCATGTAATCTGGTCTTTATTATGTTGTTTAAGTTTCACTACGTTGAACTTGAACCTTGAACTTGAACCTTTTTGGTTCAAGGTTCAAAGTTCAATGGGCCTTATTTAAAAAAAAATTTCTTCTTATGCCGTTTTAAGTCTTCACTAGTCCTTGTCGGCATTTTACATTCATTGAACCTTGAACTTGAACCTTTTTGGTTCAAGGTTCAAAGTTCAAGATTTTTCATGTGTATGATTTGTGTCACGATTGTTTTGCAAGGTTCAGAATTTGATGATTAGGTTTCTTGGAGATCATGTGACTTGGCATGAGCTGGCGGCATGGATTTGAAGATTTGACAAATGGCGGTAGAAGAAAGGAATATTCTTTCTTTTATGATTTGAAATATGACATTGATAGAAAGTATGGTGTGAGGATCTGAAGAGTTAGATATGAAGTGACTTAATATTTAAAGCATGCTCGAGCACAATCATTTTAGAGTAAGGTCACATGAATGAAGAGTAATGGTGACAATTCATGGTAATCATGGGTAAGATTTTCTAAGCTTTAAAATTGAGTAGTTGTCATATCGAGACTATCATTTTCTTTGGATAAGTTTTAAGAAGAAGTTTTTCTTTCAAGCGGGAGAAATAGACTATGAAGCGATTTGCAGATGACAGAGCAAGGTATGTCCGACAACTTTCTAAATTCTTGCATTTTGTTTTAGGAAGGCTCTAGATATTTTGTTAGCTGTTTATTTTCATTTCCCTTTTCTCCTTTGTCTGGGTTAATTGAAGAAAATCAGGAGCAAACCATGAGGCCTACTTTGCCCAAATTAGTGAGCTCATCTTCCCTTGTAAGTTCTTTACCAGAGTTGGGTGATATGACATTACTCCAACTAGATTTAGATGAATTCCTAGAAAGAGTACAAAACCCAACCGCCAACCCTATGATGAGAGATATTACACAGAGCGGATTATTAGAAGCAACCGCATTTCCCACAGCTACCCCTTGCCCTGAATTGGTTTTAGAATGTATGAATCATTATGAAAAAGGTAATAGATGCATAAGGAAAAAAAATGGTGAGGTTTTGTTGTCCATTGATAGACAAACTATAATGGCTGCCATGGGTATCCCACATCGGGAACCCTATGAAGATTGAACAATTGGGAAATCTTACAAAATTTTCTTTGAGAAAAGGCAATATTAAAGAACTGTTATTGCATGGAATTGGCTTCTAAAGTTCCAAAAAGGAGGCTCTAGGCTACTGAGACCCCTAACCCATGAGCATTGAATACCTACAATTCGAGATTTGGTAGTATTGTTGAGCAGGGTAAAGGGTAATTCTCACTCCTTCTATTGGGAGGACTAGATGTATTTCTTCATCCAAGTTACTCTAGACAAAAATCAGTTCATCGATTGGGGAACTGTTATTGCGGAAAGGTTGCATGAGGGTTTGAGTAATTACCCTGGGATGTCAAACTTCTATATGTCTTCATACCTGTTGTATATGCTTGCTTGTGTAAGGGAATGGTCTGGATTGTCTCATGCAAAATGGGTTCAGGGCTTTAAAATTTATGAGTATCACCCCAATTTAACTTTAAAGGGGAATGTTGATGATTATCTCCGCTGGAATGATATTTTTCCTATGAGATTGACTTTTGAATTACAAGGTAACTTGCATAGGAGGATGTTTGATGAGGCCATTGAACTAGTTAACATTTATGGCAGTTTCTTTACATAGTTTAATCACTTCACTTACTTAAGGGTTGGGGGTTTTAAAGGTGAACCCTTTAGGCTACCCAAGTATGTTTCAGACTCCTATATTTTGATTGAAGTTTCTAGATAACTGGCCTATGTCGCAAAGGATTATGATGAGGATTTTGACACAAGTGGGATTTTTTCCATTGATTTGGGCCATTACAGTTGTAGGTTTGTCTCTGATGCGCTGAATCTCGAGCTAGAATTTTAAAGATTTCATTTGAAAACCTTTGTGAAAAGAGACAAATTTGATAGTAAAGGGTTTATCTCTCAATATGTGAAGAGGTTGGTGCCTGACCAACATGTTTCCCAGTTGGAGGATTATTGGGCAGATTGCCTGGATGAATTTGAAGTAAGGAAAAGGAGATGGTCTAGATTAACCTTGAAATAGATTCATGACATGAAACTACCAATGGATACCTCAGGTGTCACCACTAATAATGAGAATGTATTGGATTCAGAGTTTATGAAAAGGGTTCATAATGAACCTCTCCCAGAGGTGGATTGGAGTAAAAAGATGGAGGATAGTGTCCAGACACGCACTTTCAGCGTAATTCGTAGGATAGAGAATTGGCTTAAGAGTTGCTGATTTCATCCGACAAGGGCAACCAGCTCAAGAAACAAAAGTGGGAAGAGAAAGATCCCAAGAAAAACTTCTATTTTAACTAATTCCTATTTCTATTGCAGGAAAAGGGCAGGCAAAGATTAAAGAAGAGAAACTTGTCACCAAGGTTGAACTTTCTATTGGTGGTCGGGTTAAGAGGTCAAGGTCCATGAAGATTTTTTAGCTACGGGCTCCTCATCTTATTCTTGATTTGGACACAGAGGAGGTGTTGTGCGATATGAATTCCCCTGGTTTTGATGCAAACAAGGTTTCAACCAAGGTAGATGTTTTTTTTGAAGACTCAAGGATGCTTGACATCCGGTCTTATGCAGACAGTGTTGCATTGCCGCCTTGAGAGGGATCTTCTCACATGCCATCAAAGGAACTGACTCTGGCACCAAAGTGGTTAAGTGACTCAATTACCAAGAAAAGAAACATGGTTCCAATTTTGGTATCAATGGAGGATGTCGTGAGTAAATGTCTAGGAAAATCTACTAAGCCCAAGAGGCTAAAAATGGAGGCTATGATTGGTTTTGATGAAAGTACAAAGCATTGGACTTTAGACATCACCAAACCCACACCTGATAAAGATGTTGCTACTGCTTCAGAAGTAGACTATGCCATTGAACGAGTTGATTTGGGGGTCGGAACCAGAGACATAGATGTGAAGCATTTGGAAATTTCAACCAAATAGATTATCTCTCGTACTTGGAAGGATGAAAGAGACAAGGCTAAATTGAAGCAAAATTTAATGCAAATGGCTCAGTATATTCATGCCCTGCAGAACAATCCATTACTATTGTCTCAAAGCTTAGTGCCATTTAGTTCAAAATCACCAGGTAATAAAAAATTCTTTGATGAGGTTCAATGAAACAAAATGATCACAAAGATTTTCTCTGAATGGCTCACCTCAATTGTGCATCAAGGGACCAACTACATTTCAGATTTGGTTCAGATTTTCAAAGATTCTAATGAAGTCACCAAAGAGTTGGATGCTAACTTGGTCTCATGGCAGAAAGAAAAGACTAAATGGGCAGTGATTTCAAAGCAAATGCGCGATATTCAACGTTATTGCTTGATGAATTTTCTTGTTGAAAGACAAGTGCCAGGGCTAAATGAAGACATGATGTTTATTTGCAAAGAAAGCATTGAGTGAAGCAACCAAATCATTGAACAAGGCCATAATTAATTAGCCAGTCTACGTGGTGAATTAACAACCTTGAGGATGACCATGCAGAAGGATTTGCACTGCATAGATGTCCATTTACTTAAAGAAGATAGCCAAACTCTAGAGGATACTGTATAAATGATTAATCAGTTTAGCAACCACATTAAACAAATCAAAGTAGAGAAATACTTGGCTATGGAGGATTTTATGGGGATTTCTAAAGTGGAATTGATGCTCGCAGTTTGTTTGGATCACCTAGACTCACACAGGGACAAAGTGCAGATGGTGAAGAGAAAGAAAGAGCTCTGGAAACAAAGAGTAATACACATCAGCCTGCCGCATGTAACTATAACTCAGGAATTTTTGAAAGTGCATCGAGAGTGGAGTGAGATGAAAGTAGTGATGGTGTCTATCCAAAGCACCAATCTGGGCAACCCAACGGAGACCAAATCAATGACATGACTAGCACTCCTGGTAGTTGTTTGCTAGTGAGTCTAGTCATTTTTAATTTTGGTTATGGAGTTAGGGTAGTTTTCTATTAACTCTTATGAGTTAATCTTACTTATGGTTAAAAAATATTGGTCTGGTGACCTATTTATATGTTTTAGAATGACTTTAAAAGGGTTCACTAAGTTTTTGAAAAACTATCTCTCAAATTTTGCTGAAATACTCTGTGTATGAAAAGTTGATAATCATCTATGAATGAAAATCATATAATAGTTATCTTTGAATTCAAATATGTGTGTTTGATTCATGAATTGATTTCTGTGTGGATCTATTTCAAATAAAGATTTGTTATAACTTTATGTGCGTGGAAGATTACTTGCGGGATTTGCTTTATAAGCTTTTCATTTTGTTTTAGTGTACATATAAAGTCTGTCGACTTTATACAAAGGTTATATATAAATCAATGCTTACGTTCATTTGGTGTTGACTTTTGAATGCAATTACCTTTTCTATGCTTTTTGGTGAAAAGTATAATATTGGTTGTGTGTAATTTGAAGTCGATTGAATATTTGCTAGAGGGAGTTGTACCTTAATTCAAAGGTTAATCAATATAATGATTTTCCAACTATCTAGTGAGATTTGTTCTTTCATTCCTTGGTCTTAAGGGCATCCAAAGTAAATAAAGTATGAAAGACAAATCTGTTTACCAACAGGTACTGAGCTTAATCAAAACTATACTCAGGAATAGGAGTTGCTATTCTTGCAATTCAATCTTCATTCCAGATTCTACTCCAATATTTTATGTAGTCAATGAGGCTCCATTTTTTACGAGCAGTGTGCTCTAGGCTATTGGTCTTCTTGCATGGAGGCCCCTTATTGTAATATTTATTCATCTAATCAGTGGATAGATATTGTGGGTCTCCAATCCCACCATGGTTTTTCTTCTTTTAGGTTTTCCACATATAAATTTGTGGTGTTATGGTGCTCATCTTTGTGGTTGCATTGTTACTTATTGTTATATGCTTTTATATTTACCAGTTTCTAAGTTGTGTTAATAAGGTTAAAAATACTCAAACCGGTAGAACACTGATTCACCCCCTCTCTTAGTGTTCTTGGATTCCAATAGTTGGGACCCACTAGAGGAAGCTCCAAAAGAGGAGAGACCCTTTCCTAAGGTAGGAGTAATCAGGAAAGAAGGCTCCTTTGAGAGACACATAACAAGAGGGGACCCAATGGACCTAAAGGGCTAGCATAGAAATGGAGCCATAAACAATCTCACCTTCCTCAAGAGGGGTCAACTTCAGAGGGGAGGAGAAGAGAACTACCGAGGGAACAAGTTTAGAGTTTACCATTTTTTAGAGCTAGCAACACCACCTCGTCTGGCAAGGGGGTAGGGGTACCTTGAGTAAATTTGGCAGGTGAGCAAAGGAGATTATTTATACTCTCTATGAATGGGTAGTCCTCAAAACTAGCCTCAGGACCTTCCATGGAAGCAGTATCCTCACAAGAGCCTTCCACTACTACAGGACCTTTGAGCTTGAAGGGCTTGGGGTCCTGAACTTTGCACTAAGAGATTATATGGCCCACCTTGTGACATTTTAGATGAAAGAGGGTAACATTTTCATAGACTAGGGTCTGAGTCTAGTTTCCCAACCTAGACTTGAGAGTAATGAAGTTAGGGAGATTCTTGTTGAATGTAGCCTGCACACATAAGTGCGCATAGACCAATCTGGATTTGGTTCTAGTTATGTCTTCAATGCCCACATAACTTTCAAAGGTGTTACCAATCCATCTAAAAATGGGTTCATCCCAATATTCAAGAGAGAACCCCAAAAGGTAGACCCAAACTGGAGCCATCTTTTTCAGGTTAGTCGTCGGGTCAAAACCAACCTTCCATCTAGAGAGAGAAGTTGCATCTGCCATAGGTCCAACAACTAGAGAGGTCCATTGTGAAATCTTCCTCAATGGTAAATTTAAAGAGGAAGAAAACCCCAAGCATTGCACTAACTAAGAAGAATTTAAGCACAAAAGATGAATTCGAAGGTGAAAGGTAGGAAGAATTTAAGCACAAAAGATGATGACTTTGGACAAATTATAATGAACGAGATCTATGTGCAAGTGAAGAATCAACTAGAGGATAGAAATGTGGAGTAGAATCTACATGTAAATGAAAATCATAGAAAAAATCCTTGTATAGTAGGGAAGTTAATCATAACACATTTGATGAGTTCCCAATAAGAACTTAAACAAATTGAATCTCAAATAGATAGGCTGATACCATCTTACAAAAAAAATCTAGAAAACATGTATGTGTATCTAGGGGTAAAATAAGTGTAAATTGAATAATCAAATATCAAAGAGTGAATCAAAACTCTAATCTAATTAATATTACTCCTAAATTACAATGGAATGATGCAAAATCAATTGAAATGAAAGAAACGTCTATCTAAAACTCCCTCAATTGACATAGTAAGGCTTCCATTGCTCTTCTCCATTATTGTTGATGTAGGTGGCTCTCAGGTATTGCACTGATTTCCTACATATGATGGACAATTGCTTTGAAGACTGTGATTCTACCTTGAATTGAGAAAAGAGGTAGAATCTATAGATTTTCAACACAAAGGGGGTGAGAAATAGAACTCAAGTGTTGATTGACAGATAACTGAAATTAATTGATTAGTTAATAGAGTTGATTGATTTGTTAACATAATTGATTGAGGAGTCAACTAGATAGATTAGCTAGTAAACTCAATTGATTGACCAATAGACTGAATTGACTAGCTAGTTGACTAGATTGATTAGGGAGATGAGTGATTAGATGGATTAGTTAGAAAAAGGTGATTGAGAGTTAAAACAAATGATTGATGAGTTAAATGATTAGATAACTGACTTGATGAACTAGTTTTGATTTTAGCATGTGCTGTAGGATTTTGAAATTGAATTTGATTCTCATTTTCAATTTGGATTTGAATTTGGACTTTTGAATGCTGAAATGCACATGAAATTAATTCAAATTCAGATTTGGTGAAATGTGAATTTGGAGGAAAAGAAATTAATGGGAATTAGAATTTGGGAGAAATGAAATGATATTAGATGGAATTAATTGGAATTATAATTTGGGGACTTAGAGGAATTTAATTAATTAATTTAAATAAAATTATTTAAACTTAGGAAATTGAATTAATTAAATAATAACGATTATTTAACTAAGGAAAAAGTTGCAATTAATTAAATAATTGATATTTAATTAATGATTGAGATAGGGTTAATTAATTAGAATGATGTAGAAGTTTGGACAATTAATAATGATTTGAATTGATTAGAAGATAGGTTAGTTTAATTAAATAATTAAAGAATTACTTAATTAAATAGATGAATAATTAGTGTAAGATAGATGAGACATTTTTAGGTGTCTACATTTGCCCCTCTTTGACACAATGTCGAAATGACATTATTTCAAAGAAAACAAAAAAAATATGCCCCAATATGCCCTGGTGACACTTAGGGTATAAATATGCCCCCTTGGAAAAAGTGGTAAAAAAATTGAGAAATGAATATCATTCTTTCGGAAATGTGCTAGATAGTGACAATGTGCAGTTTGGTAAGGTTTTGATCTTGTTTGGTATGTCTACAACTAAATTGAAGTTGGAGGGGTTCACAACCATTAGGGTGGCAAAAAACCCTAATTGTGAGCTATAAATTGAAAATTGATATTGATTTGAGCTCATTTGAACTCTTTTTCTTTGTAAGAATTCCTTAAAGATATTAGTGCTTTTGGCCTCCTTGGAGTGAGATGGTGGGTCATGGAGCGAGGCTACATTTGTCCAAGTGAGTGTGGTCATATCAGAGACCTCTCGACACTGATGGCATGGTGAGTTGTCATGGTTTTTTGCTCATTTTTATCTGTTTTTTCTAATTTTTTCACCGATGTTTGATAGGTCCAATTTTATGCATTTCACAATTGCATGTCAATTTTTTCTCATTTGATATTAATGATTCACATTTTCTTTTAATGCGTAGCAATTGATTTTTTAGATCACACTTGAAGTTATTGATTCACATTTGTTGAAATTAGTTTGCACTTGAAAATTGTGATTCGCAGTTGATAATACTAATTCACACTTGTGAATATTATCTCGCAGTTGCACTAGTACAAAAACAACAATATATGACTAAAAAAACTACCAAAAATTGTAGATAAATGACTAAATTTGATCATGTGACCATTGGTAGGTAGTTTATTGCATGTCAGTCATAAATCAATTTGGTCATGTGACCACGGTTTTTTTCATTGATCAATTTGGTCATCAATTTGGTCATTGATTTGGTCATTGATTTGGTCATCGATTTGGTCATTGATTTAGTCATATATTTAGTCACTAATTTAGTCACTAATTTAGTCATATATTTAGTCACTAATTTAGTCATATATTTAATCATTAATTTAGTCTTTGATTATTGTTATCTGGTCATTTATTTAGTCATGATAGTCACTAATTTAGTCATATATTTTGTCACTAATTTGGTCATATATTTAATCATTAATTTAGTCATTGATTGTTGTTCTCTGGTCATTTATTTAGTCATATATATAATCATTAATTTAGTTATATATTGAGTCATTAATTTAATCATTGATTGTTGTTAAATGGTCATTTATTTAGTCATAATAGTCATTATTTTAGTCATATATTTACATCCATTGGTAGTATATTTAATCATTTTTATTTATTAATAGTATATTTAATCATTTTATAATGCACAAATAATATAACATTAAACTCGAACTAGATCATAAAAGCAAATAAAATTATAACATATACGAATAAGCTACATGTTAGAATTAAAAGACTGATTGAACATCATGACAAACAAGGTAATCTGCAATAAAAAAGATATAATGCAAATATGTATATATAAATCAAGTTATAAGATATCAAATCTGTCTAAGGGTATATATGTAAATGTAATAAAAAATGTTAAAGTTTTCTAAGAGTTTCCAACTCTTTCAAAATATTCAAAGTACTTCATAAAACAATAAGAAACATGATAAACATATTCAACCATATCATTTTTTGCAAATATTTTAATGGCCACCTTGCGAAGGTTCCCTCTTTCTCTTTTAGACGAACAACTCCATCTATTTTGTCTTCATAAGGAAGAGGTATGTTACTTGTGACCGTTAAAATTTTTAGTTTTGCGTCGCCTATTCCTTTTAAGTTTACTCCATGTAGACTATATAGGGAGTAAATCCTCCAAATGCCAATAGAAAGACTATCAAATGGATCCAATGGCTTAACTTTATCACCTTCATTGAATTTATCAATGTGTTTCTACAAAAAAGATAAAATAACACGTTATATTAATACATATGTAATGATTACCCTTATTTGCATAATAAACCAACCATTAATTTAATAGTAAGTGTGTTAAAATAACTACAAAAAAAAATTTCAAAAAAATTGCAATAATTCTACAGCTGAAAAAAAAGACATCTAGTAGACCAAAGTTATGAATTCACTGTAATAATCATACAATTATAAGAAATACTGCAATCTCTATAAAAGTAGTTTTTTGCACACATTTTCTTATATTATTCTGCATAAAAGTCTGATTATAGACATTATTTTGTGTCATAGACTTAGTGCCAAGTTTGGAAACCTATTGGGTTAGATGGAGGCATGAACCCACTTCATTTTGGCTTTCAAATCACCTAATTCCATTAAGTATTGGCTGAGATATTCACATTTTAGTGGAAGGCTATCAAAACCCTCATTGGGGTAACCCAAGAGGCAATAAAATGTAACTAGAAAAGTCTTTCAGTGAAAGAGAAATGTCGAGGAAATAAAAAAAGCACCTAGTATCACTAAAGTTTCATCGAAAACCTAACATCAATGAAAATAACAACAGTCTTGCCGAAGCAAACTTTTTTGATGAAAGAATGATGTCGGAAGAATCGAATGAACTCTTGGTGAAGGCAAAGTTTCATCAAAATATGTATTGTGATGGAATCATGCCAAATTTCAGTGAAAGGAATGCGTTGATAAAACAAGGGTTTTGATGAATGGGATAAACAACTTATTGAAGCAGCATGTTCCATCGAAATGAAAAGAAAGTGAGACAAGCACATCAGCTTGACCCTCAAAGTATCTATCGAAAGACTAAGTTCCATCGAAGTATCCAGTTTGATGAAAATGGGCATAGTCTCATAGAGATGGTCTCGTCGATGAAAGGACATGTTAGTGAAATCCCAAAAGCATCTGCCAAAGCACAAGACTCATCGAAGTGGATATGAAGTGAGGCCCTCTGGCTGGAGTCACATATCGATGAAATGGAATGAGATCTCATCGAAGTAAAGGGGCTTCGATGAAAACAAGATATCGAGTAAAGCATTAGAGTGCATGGCGAAATAAGACCTTTCATCGAAAATACAATATCGATGAATTCAATGGATAACTCATCGAAATATGGTTGTCGATAGAAAATGCATATCGATAAAAGGTGAAAACACTTGAGAAAAGAGAGAGTTTCATCGAAACAAAATAAATAGTGTTGGGTCTATACTAAAGATGGGCATCGATGAAACTAGGGTGTCGAAGAACATGAAAATAAACTCATTGAATGGGTATGTTTCATCAAAAAAAGAGTTGCGTTTCAGAAATGTGGCACTCATGCATCGAAAGGCAGAAATCAGCAAAAAAGTACAATCAATCCGTCGGGAAATATTACATGAATCGAAACAAGTCACATCATCATAAATTCAAAACACATTTCTTAATGACCATTGCAGTACCAAAAGTAATCAAACTACTCAGATACCATACATGTTCAGGTAGATAAATTCGTCAAGGAAAGAAGGAACTGGTGTAGTAGGGGTCACAAAATTCTTCATGGAAAGAAGTAAAAACTATAAGTGTTTCTCATAATTTCTTGTCTTCTTTTGAATTGAACATAAAGATGCAAGCTTCGTCATCTAGGAAAGCTAAAACAAAGAAGAACAAAGAGCCTTACCCTCCTAAAATCAATGAAGAAAAGCCAAAATGATAGAAAAAGGAAGGTCAACCCTTAGACCAGGACCTAATAGACCAATTTCCTCTCTCAAGTCACTGGTCTAGAAAGATTAAGAATGATGATGAGAGATTGGAAGATGGATTTAAAAACATAGAAGACATTTCAATAGAGGTTCGAGGGCATGAATTGTTCATTTTCAGCTATGCTAGAAGGTTTGCAATAGAACCAGTGTGCAATATTTGGAAGCTAAATCTAGGGAGACTTTTTGCTCCCAATGTCTTTGTGAATGTAGAGCTAATAACAACGTTGGTAGATAGGTATGACCCACAAACACAAACCATCTGTGACTATAAAGGGAACTGCCTGTTGCCGATTAGTAAAGAGTACATTGAGCAAGTTTTTGGTCTGGGATGGGGGCATGAGGATGAGGTTGATGCCAAAAAGTTTGTGGACGAGTATTTAAACATGGAGAGAATGTATAAATGATGAAGACTCCCACCACACAGACCAAAGACCGAAGGAGCTATGACTTTGTTTGCAGATACTGACAAATCCCCATTTGATGTTAACTTATTTTCTCCCTACTTTAAGTTCACCTATTATTGTACTGCACAAGTGTTGGGCATGGAAGCCTCCAAATAATGGACATTGTTGCTATGGTGATTTGTGCTGAAATCCAATCAAAGGACCCAAGGACCTTTGATTATACTTCTTACTTAGCTCATGTCATCAACCATGGGTTAGAAAAATTAAAGGGAGGCAAGGTTGATGTGAATTTCAGATACTACTCTCACCTTATGCATATGTTTATATATGTTGGTCAAGATATAGGGCTATGGACTCAAGGTCTATCCATTAGGGAGTATTGTAGAGTAGGAATCCGCAAGCCAGTGCAATTATGGTTATCAACCTAGGACCAAAGATACATTAACAACTAGTACATGCAATTAGAAGAACATTCTGTGAAATCATTATATAAATTGATTAGACATCCATGTGATTTTTCACTTTCCCCTCAGGTTAAGAAATTTCTTCAGCCTAAATATTTTGATGAAGAAAGCCACATTACCCATAACTAGGGGGATTGGTACTATTTCTTGGATTACACATAGATTAGGGTGTATGGGTTCGAGGGAGAACCATACTTATTGTCTATGACTATCTTGGACAAAATTGATTATTTGGAAATTATTAGGCAATTGTGTTGGCATTATACACTCAGATGAGAATAATTGATGTTTTCACTGATGGCAACCAACTGGTAACATGGTTCACAAATTACACCAGCAATAGACATCATCTACTAGCATCAACAGGCACTACAAATCTTATTCTCATCGACATCCATTCTACACCGACAAAAGATCTTAGTGGCACTCCCAACCGACATGGAAATTATATTGTTTTGTATTGTAATTATATTGTATAGCCGAGATGATTTATTGTAAAGACTCATATATGTATGAGATCTTCTAGGTCATTTTCTAAGAATGTATGGTATGTAAGTGAAGTAAATATATGTAATTAGGTAATGAATATGAGAGAAAATATCTATATTTGCATTTTGATGTAATACTTTTATGAGAAAATAAGAGAAGAGAAGAGCGAAGAAAGGTTTATGGTAGGTATTTGATAGAGCTTAAACTAGTACTGAATCCAACATTGCACATGTTATTTTGAGCAGTACATCATCATTAGATTTAATCATCCAATTTTGTAGTCAGTGTGACTCCTTTTGTGATTGAGCAGTAGGCTGTTGGCCTTCCTACATGTGCAGGCCCCTATTGTATAAGTAATATTTATTCATATTGTCTAGTAAGTAAATATTATGGGTCACAAATCCCACCGAGGTTTTTCCCCTAACGGGTTTCCTCGCCAAAATATTTGTGTTATGGTGTGCATTGATGGTTATACTATTATTTCTCTTTATTACTTTATTGCTTGTTTATCGGTACACTAATTTGGGTTGTATATTTGCAAACAAGTTTAAATATTTTGTTTACTCATTGAATATTGATTCACCCCCCTCTTAGTGTCTTTGGGACTGATCAAGTATCTAACAATTGGTATCATAGCCTAGTCTTCTATTTGTAGAAGCCTAACAACTTGAGGAAGATTTTGAAACTGATACCAATGGAAATTTTGAGACAATAGTTGGAAGGAGCTCTTGAAGATTTTGATGCAGAAAAATTGAAAAATATCAAACTGGAAGATGAACTCAAAACTACTCGGGAATTTATCAAAGCACTTCAAGATAACCTGGTTATAGCAAAGAATAAGAGAAAAGAACTACATGTGCAATTGCAAAATCAAGATGATGAAGAAAAAGAAACTCTCAGAGATATTGCAGACAAATTGAGACAAGAGAACAATAACATGAAGAATGAGATGCAAGATTTAACCATGACACTATGCAAGGATATTGAAGATAGAAAGAGAAATGAAGAAGATTTGGCCAAAAGACTTAATGAAAGTTTAGATGAAACTCTAAGGCTTAGTTATGAAAATGATATGCTTAAAATTGATTTGATTCACATGCAACATGAAAAAGAGGAACTTTTGAGACAAGTTAGCAATTTGGAAAGTGAGTTGGTCACTGCAAATGAATACAAAGACAAATTCAAGAAGAGTTTAGATAATCTTGATGATATGCTGAATAGTAAGAAACTTGATGGAGAAATAGTTGGACTTGGATTTGAACATGGAGAAAGCTCTGGGACTGCAAACAATCATGATCACAACAAACTGGTAAGGCAACCTAATGCTTATAAATTTAATGGAAAATGTTTTAATTGCAACAAATTTAGTCATAAAGCAAATCAGTGAAGATTTAGGAATAATCAGAATACAAACTTACCCACAGGTCAATGTTCCAAATGCAATAAGAATATTCATAACTCAGACAATTGCAGAATGAATGTGAAATGCTATGTTTGTGGTAGATTTGGAAATTTATCTAATCAATGCAGAACTCAAACCGGTCAAGGTTATAGAAAGGCTATTTAGAGAAATAATGCAACTTGTTATGCATGTAACAAGATTGGGCATATTGCAAAATTTTGTAGAAGCAAGACTATACCGGCAAACATTAAAGGATCCAATAACAAAGGCAAAGAAAAGGTGACTGAAATCAAGCAAGAATTTTCAAAACAATGGATTAGAAAGAGAGATCAGAGAGGAGACGAATCTGTCACTGCATTGGCAGAACAAGGTAATCCTGTACCGATAGGAGATTCTTCATCTAACTAAGGAATAATCCTTAGGGCTACGGCAAAAAATTCAAAATCATGCATTTACCCTCGGTTGGTAGTAGGAAGTTATATTTCTTCTTTACCGATAGATATGTGGATTTTTCACTTCACTGGTGAAGCATTTATTGTAGTTGTAAGTCAATTTTTGGTTATAAAGGCATTATAACCTCTCATTTCACTTCACCAAGTATCCAAGCATTCAAAGAGAGAAAAATTGAGCAAAGGCATTCTAAAGGTGAAGCAACAAAGGTCTTTCTAGAGCATTCAAGGATTTCACAGTTAAAAGGTATTTATCTTTTGTAATGGCATCTTCATCTTTTGTTCCCGAATTAATAGAAAACCCTACTATCATGGAAAATATTAAATAACCTAGACCTATTTTCAAGATCATTCCTAAGATAGCAAAACAAGATGACTCTATTGGTGCATTCTAAAATCTCGAAGGGAGTTACGTTTACTAAAAACCCTAGGGCATACATACATTGCAACATAGAAAGTTTAGGGTCTGAAGATTTGATGAACATGTAAATGAATGTAATCACTGACAAGAATGGGGTAGTGAAACCAGAACATAAGGTAGTTGAGGATATAGGTTTCATAGACATCCTCCATATGCCATAATTCTCAGATGAAGCCATCCTTTATGTCCTTAGTAGGGTTCAAGGAGAATTTATGTGGTTGGACTCAGTATTTAAGATTGCCAAGGAAGCTATCAAGGCTGTTACTGGTTTACCCTCCACCAGCTCTAGACCTAACAAGAAGAAGAAAATCCCTAACAAGTATGAGATTAACTGAAGCTACATATGACAACCGGTTACTTAGGGTAAATGACATAAAGGATAAAAATGTTAAATTTGCTAGCATGGTCATTGGATATAAAGTTGGTCATACAAATAGGTTGAATTTTGTGTCAAGTTCATGCATTCATAGTGCACATGTGATGATTATAAACAATGCAAAGATTGATATTTGTTAATGGTTAAAGGATGAATTGATAGAGAATTTCGACAAGATAAAAGGTGATAAGAAAGGAACCTTCAAATTTGGAAGTCTATTAGTGTGTTTAATGCTTTACTTTTCAAAGGAGATCCCCGATATGGGACATAAGGATTTTTCCTATGATATTTATGTTGGAAAATAGATAAAGGAGGCAATTACCGCTATGCGAGCTAACAGTGATGAGTTGGTTAAAGATTAATTTAAGAATTTCCAAACTAAGATGAAACAGAGGGAAAGGATTCCATAGAGCATTGTAGATAAATATGACAAACAAATATGCTTTGTAGTGAAGAGAGATGAGATCTGGATGGAAGCAATTAGACCTAGAACTGTATGGATTACTGAAATGGGATATGAGGTGGACTCTCACATCTTGGACTCATATGCTAAAATACTCCTAGATTCTCCACTAGAACCAACAAAGAAACTATTTGGTAATGCTGAAACCATTGAAAGTGATGTTACTATGATGAATAAGAGAAAGAAAAGAGACAAATTCATGAAAGATGCTTCTAAGATGGTAAAATATGTTACAAAAGGTTTGATGAATCTTAGCGGTATTGTTGCTAGTGTGATAGAAAGTCAATCAGAGAAGATACTGGTAGCTCACATTTCCCCTGTTGCTACTTCTTTTGATTCTAATAGTGACAGGGCAACTAAATTCAATAGAGTGAACAAGGAGAAAAGAAAACCCTCACTGGAACCTACTCCATCTCCCAAGAAGTCAAGGACACAAAGAAAGAAACAATAGGATGTAAGAGAGCCCATTGGTTAGAAGAAGAAGGTGACTCCAAAGAAGAAACAAGAACCTAAAGCACTAGAAACTCTTACATTGGAAGAGAAGGGAGAATAAATGACACAAAATGATTCTAATTCAGATTCAAACATTATTTTTACCATGAATTTGGACACTCAAGACTTCAACATTGTCATGGATAAGGAAACAACAAAAATTGAAGCACAAACTGAAACTAGAAAAGGACAAGAACAGAGTATAGCTGAACTAACAATCAGCAAGGTAGAAAGTAAGGATGATGGTAAGGATGAAAACAAAATTGAAAAATAGAGTGAGCAAAAGGAAGAAATGGTGGATAAAGAAAAGGTCAATGATGGAAGTAAGATAGCGGAAGTGGTTAATGTGCAAACATCCGGAGATGAGATGAAACCAACTGCAGAACCTCACACTCCACCTAGCACTTCCACTATGGACTACAAACCTACTAATGTGACATATATACTTTTGGATTCCATAAAGAGGATCATAGATTGCAACACCTTAGCCTTTAAGGCCATTTATGATACTTTACCTATTTTAAAAATGATTGCATCGACATGTAAAGTTGATCATATTGATGGATATTTAGGTAAATTGGACACATTGTCCAAATTCATTGCTTCAAATATTCTAATTGTGGACAAAATTAATGAAAAGACTATTAAGGAAAGGGTGAATAAGGAGAAAAGTGAATTCTTTGATAAGACTATCAAAGACTGTACTGAGCATATTGATTCTTTATTACCGACACTTAATTCCACTATTTTGGAATATAAAGAATTGTATAAGGAAGCATGCAAGCCTCACAACCTAACTAGAGACATTGAGGAAGAGATAAATAAAACACAAAAAGATATTGATGATATAGTAGATAACATGATAGGTTCTTCGGAACTTACTTTAGTTTTTATCAAGAAATGGAATTTTTTGAAGAAAAGATTGAGAAATTAGAAAAAGAAAAAGCAAGGATAAGAATGAAGGCACGAGAGATGAAAAATAAACTTTGTCCTAGATTGGACAACCTTCTAACACAGCGGATTGAGTTGTCTAAAGAAACAATTGAAGGAGAAAGATCACTAGAGCAACAAATGCATTATCTGTCCAGGATGATCCAACAGACTGAAACCATTATTTCTGACAACACTAAATTCATGCAGAGTCTTAATCTGATTTTGGCAGATATCTTTCAGATTGTATACAACCGATTATAGGCTATGAGGTAGAATTTTGAATTCTTTTATTTCTTTTTTGACATCCTTTGTCATTGATGTCAAAGGGGGAGTAGTAGTATGGGAGAAAAATGTACAAAAGAGATCATTTTCTCAGGGGGGCACTCTTATTTTTGGATCAGTTTTGGACTTCATTTTTGGATATCAATTTTTCAATTTTTCTCATGAGTGTTGCCATCAATGCCAAAGGGGGAAATTGTTGGAATTATACACTCAGATGAGAATAGTTGATGTTGTCATTGATGGCAACCAACTGGTAACATGGTTCATAGCTTACACTGGCAATAGACATCATCTACCAGCACCAGTAAGCACTACAAAGATTATTCTCACCGGCATCCATTATACACCGACATAAGATCTTACCGGCATGCCCAACCGGCACAGAAATTATATTGTTTTATATTATAATTATATTTTATAGCCGACATGATGTATTGTAAAGACACATATATGTTTGAGATCTTATAAGTTATTTTGTAAAAATGTATGGTCTGTAAGCAAAGTAAGGATATGTAATTAGGTAATGAATATGAGAGTGAATATCTGTATATGAATTTTGATGTAATAATTTTATGAGCGAATAAGAGCAGAGCAGAGCAAAGAAAGGTTTATGGCAGAGGTATTTGATAGAGCTTAAACCGGTACTAAATCCAGCATTGCAGATGCCATTTTGAGCAGTACATCGTCATTGGATTTAATCGTCCAATTTTGTAGTTAATGTGACTCCTTTTGTAATTGAGCAGTAAGCTCTAGGCCGTTGGCCTCCTTACATGTGTAGGCCCCTATTGTATAAGTAATATTTATTCAGATTGACCAGTGAGTAAATATTGTGGGTCATAAATCCCACCGAGGTTTTTCCCCTACCAGGTTTCCTCTCCAAAATATTTGTGTTATGGTGTGCATTGATGGTTATAATGTTATTTCTATTTATTGCTTTATTGCTTGCTTACCGGTACATTGATTTGGGTTGTAAAGTTGTAAACAAGTTTAAATATTTTGTTTACTGATTAGACACTTATTCACCCCCTCTCAGTGTCTTTGAGACTGATCAAGTATCTAACAAATTGTCTATAGTCAGTGCCAAAAATCTTACAGATCATGGGAAGCAGTCAATTATGCTTGGCTTGTTGTCCTTTTCTAATTTTCTTGTTAAGAGTTAAAAAAGTTATGGTTGACTGCAAAATAAGTTAGAATATTTCCACCTTGTGAAAGGAGACCCTGGGCCCAACTTTGATCCAGAAGGATATATGTAGGGGGCTAGAATGTCATAGAGATTGAAAGCCATAGAACATGTGCCATTAATGATTGATGAATGTGGAAAGGGAGGAAGCAATCAAGAAGAGGTCAACACACGATAAGGTAGCTAAAGCATATGAATGGATATTGAGGAGGGGAAAGATCAACAAAGAAATCTTAGAAGGAATTAACGACCCTGTGGCCAAAGTGAACAAACTAATGTCTCATGAATTGGAGATTCTAGATAATGCAGTGTCATTGTATGTCTTTAGAGAAATGATTAAATATCCTAGGGAGACTACTCCCATTGCCCTCTTATCCCCTGAATCCACTGCTGAATTTGTTAACATAGAAGAAGATGTACCACTCGCTAGGTTTGGATTTGATCACCACATGGATCTAGCAATAGGACAACCCTACAAGATGGAAATTGATAATTTTAGAATCCTCTAGCATGAGGAATTTGTTTCAGATCAAGAGTTTGTTAATACTCATGAGTTTGAAACCTTCTTATATAAATACAAAGGTAGGATGATCAAGAAGCATATGGGAAACATGACAGAGGAAGACACTCTATGAATGTTGTAGGAGGAAATCAATGCTGAGAAAAGAGAAATGACCCATGAAAGAGGAAGGAAAATCCTCAAGGATGCTGGTGTGATAATTTACCCTCGGTGGGAAATGAAAGCTGCTATTATGTTTGACAGCTTCAAGAGAAAGTAACACAATGATAAGTAATTGTTACCTGAGGAGGTTGATAGGATATTTATAGGTTCAGGGTATGATCCAGAGAAAAAGGCCTTGTTGCTATGGGCTCTATATCCAAGAGACAAGAGACCCCTGCTGGTAGACATAGATGAAGCATTTGGCCACCTCATGATCCATCAAGTTGGAAAAAAGGACCCTAGGATCACTACCTAGTTAAACCTCAATGTTGTGAAGATAAACAAAGAACAAGTTGAGTTCTTGGTGAGGGAAAACCAAACAGTCAAAGGCCTTTATGAGAAAGCATAGGAAGAGAAACAATATTGGCAAGATAAGGCATTACAGTTGGAATCGGCCCCAAGGATTATAGAGGTTGGACTTGCTACTTATGAAACTGATAAAGATATACTTGAAACAATCTAGGATGCTTCATATTGGAGGTATAAGAGCAAGAAGGGGAATAGATTGCTCAAAGTTGCATAGGCTCGCACTGTCAAGCTTGTTAATGACATAATTGATGCTCATTTTAAGGTTATGCTAAAGTATTTTGAAGACTTCTAGAAGATGCACACTGGTACCATCAAAGAATACACAAAGCATATGAGGTTGCACAAATGGATCCAGGATATCATGACCACTCACGACTCTATGACTCCAGATGATAAGAATGAAGTAGATACCCTACTTAAGGCACATAGTGAATTCAGGGACAAGTTGAAAAATACCATCCAATTTCTAGAGAATGAACAATCGATCCAATTTCCAGCATGTTTTGTGATGGAGAACTCATGTCATTGGGAGACTGGCAACTTCAATTGATAGGTTTCATGAGTAGAGCCATAGGACAAGTTGATGAGGATGGGGATCTAGCTCCATATGTGATCCAGATGATAGAGAGATCCTATACCATGGAGAGTGCAATGAAGAAATGGACCTCAGACTTCTAGTGTTACCAGGATGATGATTATATCAATCATATTAGCATACTTAATTTGTTTATGTCTAAGATTAACAAATGATAGTTGTTTAGTTCAAAAGGGGTGCACCCCTTCATTTAAAAAGACTCGTGATTCTCATATATATGAGAAGGTTTTGTAATACTAGTCATCATCAAATAGTTTTAGATCTTTGCAAGAATTTATCAAGACTTTGTTAATGAAATACAATAGACTTCACTTTCTTTTGTGCAAGTTGTAGAACATATTGTCGTGGGTATCAATTCCTTGTGATATTATCTACAATAGATAAGCTTGCTTGAATTTCTTGGTGTAGAATGTGTTGGCATTTTGATGCAATTTTGTATGACAGGTAAATGGTATGGTTGTCATTGTTGGCAACATCATCTCCTTAGTCTTCATAGTCCATAGGTAGTGAGTAAACTGGCAGGTCATGAGTGAATCAACAAGAAGAAGACCGGCAAGCAGTAGATCGATAGGCGATGAATGAACCAGCAAGCAATAGACCAACAAGTAGTAAGTAAATCAGCAAGTAACAGACCGACAAGCAATGATAAAACCAACAAGCAATAAGGAGATTGGGTAGTAGTGATTAGATCAGCATGAAAGATGTCCACTAGCTAAGAAAAAAGGAGACCAGTATACAGGATGAAATCGGCTAGACAAGTTTTGATCGGAACACCGGAAGAGTAGGTAACTGACAGACTGGTAACATTCAGTTACATCCAGGTAAATCGAGAATCTTCTTGAGTCAACCGGTGGAATTATTGATATGTTCGACTATATTGACAGAGATTCTTGCAATTATTTCAGAGACATGATTTGAGGCTTGACAAGGAAATTTTGAGTGGTATGTTTTGGAGGGAAATTTGGTGACAGACTAAAGGGTCTATAAATACACATATCTCATTCTTGAGATTGTTGTTGTCAAGGTGAATTAATTTAATGTTAAAGTGGACATAGGGGGAGTTTTAGAGTTTGCAGAGCCGAGTGAAAGAGGACTGGTAGAGTGGGGTTTCATAGAGCAGTGACTCGAGTGACAAAGGAATGGAAGTGTAGAATCCAAGTACTAGCAAACTGGCAGAAGGCAGAGTTGTGGAGAACAAGCACAAATGATGCAGACTTAGAGTGATACTTAAGTGTGATCTGATCAGACTAATGAGTAGTATTTTGTAACATATCATCCATCTGTTGCTTTCTAACAACTGCAACATACAATCCTTTAACTGGGTGGACTTTAACAGGTCCCATTGTATAAATCCCTTAATTGGGTGACATCTTAATTGATGTTCTAAGTCCTTTAACTGGGCTACCTTTAACAGGGTAAAGGCACTAACTGGCCTTGATCAAAATCCCTTAATAGGGTGGAACCTAACTAGTGTCTTTGTAATCTCCTAACAGGGAGGGCTCTTCATTGGGCATACTCCAAAAGAGTACAAATTTTATGAGTTCCAACTCACATTGTGGTTTTATCCCTATTGGGTTTCCATGAGATAAATATGTGTGTCATTGTGTATCTTTTCATGCTTGGCTATTCTTCTGCAATAGTTATTTATATTGATGAATGTTGAGTTAGCAACAACTTAAGTTAAAAAGTTTAATTGAGTAATTACTGGTAATGTGTTGATTCACCCCTCCCCTCTCAGCACCGGTTGGGACTAACAGAATGATGGTGAATGTAATGTCCCTTCTTATGAATTCTTAAGAATAAGGAATTATTTAATCACAGATGACTTCTTTTTTTAATCAATTAACTCAAAACCTTCATGAGAACTGATATATACATTAGTAGTTACCACTTACACTAAGAATGGTGGTTATAATCTGCTATATCGATATATTTATCCCTCTAATTGGTACAGTTGATATTTGAAGCGATATATGATCTGCAACTATTATTGGATTACAATGAAAGTGATACTCAGAACTCATAATGTATGTTCCCTATCAAACTAATAACATATAATATCTTTTCTATGTATGAAATAACTGTGGGGGTTATGCAATGACAATGTTCTGGTTAATATTATGGAAATATCGTTCGGTTGTCCCTGATACAACTATAAACTTATGTTATTAGTCTTCTCTCTGTCTCTTATGGGGATGATGATTAATTGTTGTGTTTAATTATTTCTTCGAAGTATGCAAAATATGGTGTTGTTTCTAATTATTGACTTCTAATTGTGCCTCCTGAATATGCAAATGGCAATTGCTTTCTTTGGGCCAATTTAACCACAGATACTAGTAAAAATAATTAGAAAAAACTTATTTGTACTACACAAATCAATTATCTGTGATCAACCTCATGTATGGAAGCTTATCTAATAGTCAAAAAAAGTATTAAAATTATTGTTTATTAAATGGTTCATATAGATTGTCTTTGTTATATGTAAAATGATCAAACTTAAATACAATGTGTCCATTAATTTCCCAGTCATCATGCTCTAGGACTGAGTTGCAAACTTGTGTTGTGCATAGGGGCTAGAGATTTTGTAATGTTCCCTATTCGATGCTATCATAGTTCAAATTATTTATCAATCAATCATTAAAGAATAAATTATCAATTTATCATACTAGATAATTAATTCTTTCATCCCTAATCCCTAATTCTTAATTCAATGTACCAACCTCTGTTACTACTTCAGCTTTAAGGAAGGAGGAGGATATGTATGTTACCAAAGCACTTAGAGACCAAATACAATAGGTTCCCTCAAAGTTTATAGATCCAATCCCTTACCTATCTTGGGTCTATACCCTCAAGGCTTATGGGTCTCTGATCCCCACCCTCTCTTGGGACTTAACCTATTGCTTGGATTATGACTACCCCTCTTTGGAACATCTCATTCCCATCTTCTTAAGTACTAGTAGTAATAACATGGTTTATACTATAAAAAGTACTAAAAGATAAAAGAAAAGTAAAGGTTCCATAGCACTGACCTCATGTTGAGCATAACCACTACTATGAATATCATTAACATACTGCTTGAATTCATCATCATCACTATCAATATTGACTCTATTGGCATCAATGTGTTTTTGTTTTTCTGTTTCTTTGATCAAATTTCTTTGCATGTAGTTTAAAAAATTATCCTTATGAGGAGTAATTCATTTTAAAAATAGTCAACAAAAGGCAAAATTTTATATATTCACTATTCTATATATGATCAAAATATATTTGCATACATATTCAAAATACAATATAAAGATGATATAGGTGAGAATAAAAATACTGAGGGATAGGCTCTTATGTGATTTGAATCCATGGAATCATGGTCATTCCATGCAAAAATTATAAGCTTAACCAAGGTAGCCAACTGCAAAACTTTCTCAATGAGATTGTGTAAGCAACTCATTATATCTCATAACCCTTCATTTGAGTTGACATGATTTTTTGAGGCTCTTAGTGGGCGTTCAACAAATGGATGTGAAATCTCTTTGGATGAACTAGATTTGCACTTCATACTACCTACTTCTTTATTACTATTTTCCACCTGAAATCCAATGTCAATTTTAACATATAGTTAGTAAAAAAAAAATTAATTAAATAACACAATGTAGATTGAACCAAAAAGCCATATACTTACTCCTAATTTGTCCATTTTGGCTTGCAACCCGCCTTGGCCAAATGACATATATTCAGTGCTCACATTATCTCTTGCTCTCTTGCCTTTGTGACTCATTGTCAAATATTCTTCAGAATGCATGCTTTCTTTCAATGACTCCCACTATTTTGGAGATAGAGTGGAGTAGTCAAACCTCTCTTTTCCCTGCATGATTGCTTTTCTACAATTGTATCTAAAACTGTTCATCAAAAGTCTCATCTTGTTTTTATAATATTTTCTTGACATTTGTCCACCAATAGTGTCAAAGGCATTTTTCATTTTTTAAATAACATTTTCCACACTTTGTGGATCTTGGTTTGCAAAATCTGATTAACATATATTCAAATGGGCCCTACATCTTACACCCAACTCAGTGGCCCACCTTGTAGAATTTTGCCCAATGGGTTCACCATCTCTTGACACCTCAACCAAGAATTCATTCTTCCCTTCTAATTTTATTTCTTTTGCATTGTTCTCTACAGATCTATATAAATCTTGACTCAATCTCTTTCTTTTAACAAAAGCGGCCACATATTCTATTAAACCACTACCAATGTTTCTTTCTGATCCAGTACTTCCATCAAAAGTTGCAGATGCAACAGCCTCACTCTGAGCCACTGGAACTTCATGCTCCTCTACCACATTATGTGTGGTATGAGTAGATAGATTAGTAGTGGTCTCTACAGATTTCACTTCAAACACATCCTTTAAACTTGAATAAATCATCTAAAAATCATTGTTTCTTTGCTCTCTTGTTTTTCAATAATTTCTCTTAGACTTTGTGTTAAGAGATCACTATGTGGTATATTAGGCTGCACATCACCATGTGGTATATCAGGTTACACATCACCACAACTATAGTTTTCACCAAGTACATTTGTTGAGTCACAAAAATGTTGGCCGCATTGTATCTTTACTTTCCTTTTTTTTCTCTGCTTTTTCTCTGCATTGTTTTTCTTGGCTAAAAAACAAAAAAAAATCTCATATCGTGTCTTATGTACATAAAAATATTGCTTATAAAATTTCATTAAATGGTATTAAACAAATGATATACTACTTAGTGGACTTACAACTTGCCTGTTTGTCAAACCTAGATGCGATAAAAAAATATTATTTTTGGCCACACGTTCTTCATGAGAGCACTCATAATTTGTGATTGGAACTTTAGAAATATGATCACTATCATCTAATTTGTGCCTTAAATTCTTTTTCCCCACTTCCTCATACCCAAATAAATAATAATGTATAATTATCTCATCAAATCAAAGAGATCTCATTACCAGAAAAAGAGCTTCATTTAGACAGTCACTCAGCCATACCACAAAAACAATCATGCCAAAAGAGGATCTTAGAACATTCTTTAAAAGTTAATACTTTTACTTCTAATTGGTAATTAAAGATAACTTCCCGCTAGTTCTTTATCGAATTTCCAGCTAAGAAAATCTTCTCTTAGTAGAAGTGAATATCTAACAAGAGATAATAAAAATGGAATTCAGATACCTTTTTTTCCTCAAAACAAAAAATATTAGTCTGCAAATAAGTTTGTACAGATAATTTTGTTCTGTTCTGATATGTTGTTTTGTTTCACAAACCACAAATAATAATAGTCTACAAATAATTTTGTATAAGAATTGACTATCATAAAGACCAATGTATTGTAAACCCAAAGCATATCCTTGTCACGGAATACAATCATAGTGCTTATAAAGACTAGAATAACTTCATGAGAACAAAGCCAAAGGGGGATTATTATTGTCAAAGATCTTCATTGAAAAATGCGGTAGTGATAATACAAAGCAATAATGAACTTTTTAAGTTCACAAAGCATATCTCAATGAATCATAGTTTGATACATAGAACAATGAATCATCTAGAGCAGGTATAAGGCAGTAACAAACCATACCATGATAGTCATAGAGCTAAAATATTTTCATTATATAGAAGTCTCAATAGATGCAGAGAAGTCCATGATACAAAGATAGAGTGAATTATAGTCTAAGATAATGGCTATCTACAGAGACATTTCATCAAATGCTTGTCTTGTAGTCATTATTGTTATAAGGCACAACTAACAGTCACAGTGTAGCATGGTTACAAATATTAAAGCTAACGTATTCATATAGAAACTTTGTTCAACATTAAATCTTTCAAACAAGTATTAGTTAGAAGGTTTGTGTCCTTACAACATAAAATAGTCTTAAAACAACAAAAAAATTCTTAAATAAAAAAGTCATAAAATGGGGCTCATCAATAATCATCTGCATTGCCAATGAGATCACAATCTTGATCACTAGTGTTTGCATCTACTTGATTTTCTTCCTCATCCTCATTTGAGAAATGTAATACATTCTCTCTCCCAATTTCTTCATTTTGAATCAAATTTTCTTCTTCAAATAGTCCCTCATTGTCTTCATCCACTTCTTTGAATGTTTCTTGTAAATTAGCATATTGCCCATCAGGCATTACAACAACAACTTCCATGAATTTTTGTTTCAAACAAGACTCTGTTTGAATGACAAAAGACCATCTTGGGTTTCTTACATCATCAATTATAAATGACTAGTTAATTTGAAGAGGGGAAACATACGATTCATCTGTCTTTGATAAAAATTGTTGTGTATTTGCATGCACAAATCCATGCGCATCAAATTATACGATGGATGGTCAGATCCACTTACATTTTAATAATATAGGACTATTTTCACCAGAATCTACTTGAATAATATCTTGGATGAATCCAACATAAAATTTTTTCTCATTTCCATGAAGAAATTCAGCACTAACACAATCACAATTAGTCTTTCGTTTTTCTATTTCTTCCACTCTTAAGTGACTACCATAGGCCCACATTCCACTAAAATGCATAGCCCATAAATGTAGAGATTGTGAAAGTTCACTTTCCTTTGTTGTTATATTGTGACCTCCTTCTTTTACACCATTGATTGCATTAGGAATTCATTCTTTAATTTTTAGAAAAGAATCACCTCTAATCAAACCATGACGGCTGTGCTTTTGAGGTCAATGTTGCATCGAAGTTTGATTCTCTTCTTCGTATTTTTTACATAAAATAATGACATACAAATAGTAAGATTAATAATATAAATGTGTAAATGCAATTGAGTAAATAAATTATTGTGTAATTTCTTTTTTACTTGTGCCATTTATTGAACGAAGATGTGTTTTGAAGAATAAAGGCATGTATTGCACTTCTTTCTTGATATGATAGCTTGAAGTGACATCCATTGCCTTCTAATACTTCACCTGCAACACTATCATCTTTTTCATCATCCCATATACATCGATTGACAATTTTAAAATCCTTCATATATTATGTGCAAAATCCCATGGCCTCTTGCATTGAATATCCCTCAGACATGTTGCCTTCTGGTTTTACCCTAGTACGGACAATTTTTTTCAAAACCTTCACATATCATTCTATAGGATACATCCATCTCATTCTTATTGGGCCATAATGCTCTAGTTCATATTCTAGATGTATCAAAATATGCATATAAATGTTAAAGATTGCTGGTGGAAATTGTCGTTCCAATAGACAAAGGACTTCAACAACCTCACCCCTCAAACTATCAAAGTTCAAAGGATCTAATACATGTAAGCTCATTCTCTTTAATATTAGGCCCAACCTTATAATTGCCAATCTTGGCCCCTTTGCCAAACTTGATATATTTACGACAATAGGTAAGATATTCTCAATTATGACATGATAGTCATGGGTCTTGAGGCCTATTAAGCTATTAATGTCAATTTGGCTTATGATGCTACTACTTACATATCCAGTGGGAAAGTGAGTCTGAGACATCAACTGTAAGAATTGTGCACGTTGTTCCTTTGTCCAGACGTAAGGAGCACTAGGTTTTCTATATTTTTCATTATCATATTTTTCAACCCAAAGATTTCGATGAATCTTTATTTCTTGAAATCCTTCACATGATGAAATAGTATCTAAGGTACCAAAAAGAATTTCTATAATAGCAAAGGCTATTTTTCTTGGTATGCATAAAGTCAACATTATGCCTAATGGCTATATCCTTAAAGTATGACAACTTATACAATATGCACAACTGTTTTACACCTCTTTCATTACATGGATCATTTCTACTACTTACAATCTCATAATTTTCAATAAATGACATTCTTTTATGTCCATATTCAATAATGTAATCACCTATTATTAGCAATGGTGCTTCATGATTCTCTTCTTGACCGTTGAAACATGTTTTTTGCTGACAATATGGATGATCCATTTTAAGGTAAGCACGATCTCCACAATAAATACATGTATGCAAACTTCTTGAGTGCCTCACAAAACCCTGAGTTGCAAGAAGGACATCCATGGTATCCATGAATAGAGAGACTAGATAATGTTCCATACGCAAGAAGATCATGAATAGTAAATAATAAGGAAGATCTTAAAGTGAATTTGATTGAATGAACATCCCTTAAATATTGAATTGCTTCAATTCCTTTTCACAATTCCATTATCTCATCATACAATGGCTCTAGACAAGCATCTATTGTCTCTGAAGTCACACTTTTATTTCCTTGTATAATCAATGATAACCTTAAGAAAAATAGTTTAGTTGCTAACCATGGAGGCAAGTTATAATTTATTAGAAACACCAGACAAGTTGACCATTTAGTACTTTGATCAGAGAATGGGTTCACCCTGTCTAGAGCCAAACCCAACCTTATATTATGAGGATCTTGAGAAAAATCAGGCCATCTATTATTAAATTCCATCCACGTCCTTGAATCAGGTGCATGGCATTGTTTTTCACCAGTGCTCTTATTTTGGGAATGCCACTGCATAAGTTCAGCAATGTCTCTAAACCTATACATTTGGAGTAATTGTGGGATTATCGAAAAGTGGCAAAGAACTTTTCTAGGAACCATAGCTGATTTCAACCCTTGTCTATACCTCACTTCATGACATTTTGGACATTCACTATCACTTGCAAGATTTTTGCCAAATAATACACAACCATTCATACATGTGTGGATGTTTTCATACCCAAAACTGAGCTTACTAATTTTCTTTTTACATTGACTTCATTTTGTTGGCAATGTGGAGTCAGCTAGTAACAATGAACTTAATAATGCCAATAACGGATCTACACTCTCATTTGTCCAACCATGCACCACTTGCAAGTTAAGAATTTGAAGGATTGTTGTCAAATGACTTATCTTACAATTAGCATAAATAGGCTTTAAAGAATCCTCCATTGACTTGGCCGAATCATCTCTTAGACCCTCATTCAACATTCTATTAACTTCAAACCCTTCGTCAAACATTTTTGCCTCTTCATCTATGTTTGGTGCCACTTCATCTATGTTTTCTACCACTTAGTCTATGTTTTCTTCCTCTCCATCTCTCACAGTCTGCAATTCTATAATATCTTCATAATAATTTTAATCCCAAGGGATTATACCACTATTCCCACAACTTATCATATATCGATAAATCACATTTCTTTTTTTCACCTTTCCACCAAGACAATCATTACATGGACATGGATATTTGTCCAAGCTCCTCTCATTAGCTACTCTTTCATCATGTGTGATAAGTTGACACTTTGTCATGTTTTTATCATCAAAACTCTTAGGTTTTTGATATCTTTTGGTTTGCATATTAGTAGTGATGTATTGTAAATTGACTATATGTATTCCATGTGTTAAACCTGAACCTATGAAATCATGTTTGAACTTTGCTGGTCTATTCCTGCAGCCATGCCATTTATTCCTGCATCCATGTGATTTGTTCCTATTCCTATGCGGATTATTTAGGGTAATATCATATGTGAATTAATAGATGTGTTAATTAAATAAAATATGTATGCATGTCCTTGCATGTTGTTTTTGTTGTAGTGTAGGTAATAAATGATGCCACAGTGGATATTCTCCTTTTGTGCCTAAAGAAGGAAAGGTCACGCAAGAGATAACTAGAAATCAAACTGAAGAGAAGCTGAGCGATAGCAAGGTACAGCATGGGCAAAGCAACCAAGCAACACTACTAAAGTTTAACTTTAGTGGGCATTGAATTCGCAAAACACCATCGTGACATGCAAAGACTGTGGTTTGGTTTAGATCCATGTTTCCTGTAGCCAAGCTCTAGTTATCTTCTTTATCAGTTAGTCATTCGCCTCTTCTTCTGGGCGTGATTTGAGTTGTCTATTGTAGTTGGTCTTCTCTTTATTAATAATCTCTTCCTTTTTCTTAGAGGTTAGATAGAATATAAGGAAAGAGAACATTCTTAGGTTTCTTTTCAAGGTATGTAATCTTTTTCAAGAAGCAATGAATAAAAGATATGTTGTTCTGATCCGTTAAAGGTAGTTTTTAGGAAGCTTGATATCACTCATCCAAGGGGGCCCACTTGGTGAGTGATCCTGTGTGTGCTCATTGAAATTAGTTTTTCTTTAGTTGTAGTAGAAGTTCTAGCTTTGACTGTTCCTGTAGCCACTGGAAATAGATCCATTGACTATTCCTACAGCCAAGCCAGAACAAAGTAATTTCTATTATCTATATTAAATCTTTCTAGCATTGTTTTTATAAGTTTTTCCTATAGCCTTTCATAATTTCCATTCTTGCCTTTCCTTTCGCATAATGTTAGTTGCTGCAGTAATGCAGAATAGCGATTGAAGGAGCTTATTGCATATATAGTGCAAACCCATTTCAAGTTTTACGTCCCTAGGTTGATAACTAAATGAGCACTAGCCATGAAAATAGTAACTTTACTAGATGAATGTCCAAACTTCGAGTTGAGATTTCAATTAGAGTTATTATTATTATTGTTGGAGTAGACAATGTGCATGATATTCCTTTGTAGTCAACCTTTGACATTGATCCATATGTAGTACTCTGCATTCTAGTATTAATTTAGTTTCTAATTCCAAGAAAACTAAATAAATTTGAAAACAGAGATGCCAAAACATTGTTGAAAGTAGTCACTTTTAATAGAGGTTGTAATAGAAAGAAGATAATACAATGAGTCATTTTTTTGAGATCTATCTTACATTCATTTGAAGTTTACCTACTAAGAATGGAATATGTGTGTGTTCCCTATCAACTTACTTTCACCAATGAGGGTTTCAAATTACCTCTGAATTTGCTGCAGAGGGCCTCATTGACTTCAAATTTGTTGCAGTAAACTCTGATTTCCTTGCTCGACTTTTCGAAAGTCTCCAGGTACTATCCAAAAAATCTTTATCCAGAATGAAAGTGCTTCAATACTTGTGCATGAGAATAACAAACATAAAAAATAATCCAAAGATGACACATTCAAGGCACATTATTCAAGTAACTAGTGATATTCAATGATGACACATTAATAATTTTTACTCTGATGCAAAGAAATTCAAATACAACATAATCATGAAAGTTTTGTTTAATACATAAATTTATACAAGATTGAAATCACATTTTATATATCTTACTATCAACATAACCATTGCACTTTATTTGGTGCAAGTGCTAGTTATATTGTGGATGACTAATGGAAAGCAGATGAAAGCTATCCACTTTACAAGGCGCTTCCAAATGTTTGATGGCCACTCCTTTTGAAATCAAAAGAGACAAGAAAAGTGCAAAGTGGATTTTAGAGTATGTTATCAAGCACTGCAATGAGGATTGGATTATTTCTGGACTCATCAAAGCTCTTCCTGTTTCAAATGAAATTTTTAAGCTCAAAAAAATGATGTTGCTGAAGAGTATTTCCTCATATGTTCACAATGAGTCAATTGTGTAGGCACAAATAATGGGACATCATGGAGTTTGGTCATGTTATAACTCCATATCTAGCTTTTGTGGATGACTAATGGAAAGCATATGAAAGTTGTGCACTTTACCAGGAGCTCCCAAATATTTGATGGCCACTCTTTCTAAAATCGGAAGCGACAAGAAAAGTGTAGAGTGGATTTTAGAGTATGTTATCAAGCACTGCAATGAGGATTGGATTATTTCTAGACTCATCAGAGCTCTTCCTATTTCAAATGAAAATTTTAAGCTCAAGAAAATGATGTTGCTGAAGAGTATTTCCTCAGACCTTTCAAAGGGCATCATTTTTGAGAAAATGGTAGAAACTCTACAGTCGCTCAAGGATCAAAACAGGCAAATATGCAGAGATTCTAATAATGAAAAATTTATGCAGGAATTATGTTGCAAAGTAGTTGTGGAGTGTACTGTAAATTTTTTTAGGGGACCTAGAAAATCAACGGGGATGGTTTTAATGATGCTTTATGTAAGCTATGGACTTATCGTGCTGAGGACATGAAAGATATAGAAATGGATGATGCATTTGTTGACGTAAAGAAGGAGCTTCTTATGGTTTCTTCTAATCCTAAGCTTCAAGAAAGGTTTATCAAAAAATATAAACAAGATGATGTTTTCAATTCTTTCCATCATTTTTAGAAATTGTAGCTGAAGATGTGGTGCAGGGAAGGTATAATCCCATAGCTAGACAAGATTTGAATCATGGTGTCATTACTGCAAGAAAGGTAGTTCCTTCATGTGAAACTTGGGTTCCTTCTTGTAGAGTGTCTGACAACAATGAGGAAATCACTTCAACGTTTCCTCCTTCTTGGGCTGGTATGCAATTTGATCTATTCAAAATATTTTTGTGCTTTTGTTTCATGTAATTACTCTTGTTACATCGCAGCCCTTGGGTGTTCGCATGACATTTTTCATATATGGGTAGTTTTTATGGGGTATTTGTTCACAATTGTCTTTCTTTCCCAAAAGGTTTTTAGTATCCAAATATTCTACCAAAAAGCATTAGCCAAATTATAAAAGCAAATGTGGCAAAATTTGAAAACTACGCATTTGCATTGGAGATGTGAAGGTCATTGGAATTGGAAACTACTACTACTGTTGCCAGGTGAAAGAAGTGGTAGAGATTGGAAAGTATACCTGGATATTGAATAGATATAATGATTTTTGTTTGACACTCAGGAGAGAACTTATCGATAGATTGTACATTTTGGGGAATGGGAAGATTCTTGATGACTATTCTATGCATGTTAAAATAATTCCATCCCTTATCTATTACTTTTATTCTTGACACAATTTCTGTCAAACTTGATTAATTTATCTAAACTTGTAAAAACATGTAGAGATTCCATAAAGTAGCTTCACCTACAAATATTACAATTTCAAAATATGGAGAGCTTAAGTCTTAAATGACACAAAATCAGTGACAAAGATCATAAATAGACTTTCTATGATAAACATGATGGAAAGCTACAAAGTATAAAGGAGACATATCATAGTCACATGGAAACATATAGAAAATGTAGTCATGGTTCACATAAGAATCAAGGCATTCAATTCATTATTACATGGAGTGGCACCATGATCAATGATCACAACTACAAAGAAGCTATACAAAACAGGGAGAAAAGCAAAAAAATAGTTATGAAGGTTTGAAGAGTTTCCTCCCTCAAAAATAATGTTGTAGAGAAACATAGTCTATGCACAAAGAAGCAATCAAAATTAGTTTTGACAGTCATCAATAGGTAGTATATAGGTTCATTAAATTATAATCCTTATTGTTGAAAGCCAAGGAAAAGATATCAGAAGATTTATCCAAGATCTTGTTGGTAAACATAAATTCAAAATGACAGCCAAACATCAATGTGATAAAGCTTACGGCTCAAAGATCACAATGACTTTAATGATAGTATTTGTCAAAGCATGATATGAACAACCCAGGAGGAATGGTAATCATAATTTTTTTTTGAGATACAGAGTAGCTAAAGCTCAAAAGGGAAAGGCAAATAAAGTCATAACAGTCATCTACCCAAAGGAGCAATAGAGATTCCAAGAAACACAAAGCCACCATCAACGAGCTTTCAAAGACCATTAAAATGTACAAGGGTTACATGCAATCCTATTATCACTGTCATTATGGTCCTTCCAAGAAAGACCCAATGGTGACAAAAGAGATATTTGAGGTCATGATCAGGTCTACTCAAGGTGTAGATAAGGTTAGGATAGTATTAGGATAGAGTTACAACCATTAAGACAGTAAGAGTAGCCATAGAACGGTCATAAGGGAGATTTATTTAATGATTTAAAAGAAGCACTCAACCCCATGAGATAGAGTAGCAGTAGTCAAGATATCAAAGAGAAGAACACTCAATTAGCAAGAAGAAGGAGATCATTATCTTTATAGAATAGATGTCATAGAGAAACACACACTTAGGTATGATCAAAGACACTCAAAAAATTGAATAAAAGAGTCAATGATCAAGTAATGAAGGTCCAGACCTAAAGAATCTACAATGGACATCACAACTAAAGAGAAAATTAGCTAAAGGCATAAAAGAGATATCTATTGTAGTGCATACAAGGGTAGTTAAGTTGATTGCTCAAGAGAAACGAGAAATATAATCATGGTAGTAATGTTATATTGATTTACAAGTCAAAAAGGTTTACAAGATAAAAGCGGTCAATCACTGTTATTGAACAATTATAAACAATAGAGGCTATCTATTGATTTTTATATAAATTTTTTAGTAAGGTCTCTTTGTTTGAAGGGTACTAGAACAATCTAGAGTGAGATCTTGAGCAAAAATTGCATAAGAACAAGGATTTCAATAGTCATTAGGACAAGAGACTCTTAGTAATCTTACAGTCATAAAGCTAAAATGACAATAGCTAAGGACAACTATTTGCAATCAAGGCACAAAATAACAGTGCAAAGTCACAAGGGATTCTCAACCTTAAAGAGGAACACTATCAAACCCAAAGAGAGAAGCACACTGAAGTTTCTAGAATTAAGTAAGAGTTTGATATTTACATAAAGAGTCATACATACCAAGATAGTGGCCCAAAGGATAGTCTAACACATAGAAATAGAGCCTTAATAAACTGTAGATATAATGGTTCTTCTTGTCAATAACAAGATCATTCATGGCCATATAGTTGCTTCATGTCATGCTTAGATAAAGAGAAAACATAAATGAGAAAACACTATTATTTTTATGGTGGTATTATTTTTGGGGTTTGTTTCTGCTCTACTATCGACTATGGATAGGGGTGGGTGGATTCAAAGATTCTTCCCTGATTCCTCTCTCCCAAGACCTTGAATCCCTAATACATAGATTGAATTAGAGGGAACCCAATTGATATAGGAGGGTATGCCAATGATCAATCTCCTTTATCTGATACAAAAATTTGATATTGCATACAAGCAAAAGATACAAAAAATTTATTCGAAGTTTTATAATTCAAAAACATAGAAACATACGGTACCTTTGCTTGTGAAGGTCTTCCTTTGGTCTTCTTCTACCGTGCATAGTCTGCAGAGTGTAGATAAAGACCACTTTTTGCTTTCCTATTTTTTCCATAGCAAAGTTTTTCTTACAAAATTCCATCCATTGGTATGGTTTCCATAGCTCCTCTTACTTTGGCTATCGATCGAAATTCTGATTTCGCGCTAATTTTTTCCTTGGCAGGACTCATTTTTTTTTGGAAAAAAATTAGCCTTTGGAGTTAATTTTTTTATTTATTCTTTAAAGAATTCAAAATGTTTTAAAATTTCAATTATGACCTTGAAATCTATATAGGCTATTTTTAATCTAGATAGATGAAAAATGGGCGACAATAAAAAAGGGGTAATCTGCAATAAAAATATAATGCAATTTTGATAAACAGTAAGAATTAGAATATATATATACATATTCCACACATCGACTTCCTCATCAAGATTGAAAATGTGGTGCATACCCTTCCCCTTGATGTTGCTGAAGAGGTTAGACAAGATTGTGCTGTGGCGCTCCGTAATGCTAAACCTCCTAAATTCAACATCCCTAAAGCTGAGTTGTTGGCCTTTAATAATCTAATGTGTAATAATGACCTTATCATCTCAAGAGCTGACAAAGGTAATGCCATGGTCATTATGAGAAAACCAGATTACTTGGCCAAAATGGAAATCCTCCTCTCGGATTCCAGTAGTTACAAAATTCTGTCACGTAACCCGTGCCCGAAGATTTTGAAGGCAGTTAGATCTGCTATTTCCAACTCCTCATTGGATGATTCTACCAAACTTCATCTTCTTCTATCTAAGGAAGTGACCCCTCGTATATATGGGGTCCCAAAAATTCACAAAGCCAACATTCCTTTGAGACCCATTGTTGATACCATTGGGTCTCCCACTTACAAGTTAGCCATTTTTCTTGCCAAATTAATATCTCCGCTTGTTGGTAACTCCAACTCCTTCATCAAAGATTCCAACCATTTTGTCCAGTTTATCAAGGACACCAAGTTGGACCCTCAAGACACTCTTGTGAGCTTCGATGTGGTGTCCCTCTTCACCAAGGTCCCTATTCTAGACTCCATCGAGATTGTCAAGCTTAAGGTCAATGAGGAGATCGCCTCTTTGGTGGAACTTTGCTTAAGGTCAACCTTCTTCGCCTCCCAAGGCATTATCTATGAACAGGTTGATGGAGTAGCCATGGGCTCCCCTCTCTAACCGGTTATTGCCAACATATTCATGGAACATTTTGAAGAGGTGGCCTTACATTCTTTCCCCCTCAAGCCAAAATGGTGGAAACGATATATGGATGACACCAATGTATGTTGGCCCCACGGCTTGGACATGTTAGAGGAATTTCATACTCACCTCAACAACATTTCTCCTTCTATTGCCTTCACCAAAGAACTTGAATCCAACAACCTTTTATCTTTTCTTGATGTCTTAATCTATAAAAAGCCTAATGGATCCCTTGGTCGTCAGGTGTTTCGCAAAACTACCCACACTGACTTATATCTTCATTCGACTTCTCATCACCACCCTAGCCAGAAAGTTGGGATCCTCAAAACCTTGGCTTTAAGAGCCCATAGGATTTGTGATAAGGATAACTTAGACCAAGAGCTCTGCCATCTTCATCAAGTCTTCCTTTGGAATGGCTACTCGAACAAGAAGATCACTAGGGCCTTCCTCCAAGCCAAATCTCATTTCCTTTCCATCTCTAATCCCTTTCCCTCTCCATCTTAGGCCCTGTTTGTCTCTCTCCCTTATGTTGAAGGCATATCTCACAAGATCTCAAAAATCCTTGTGAAAAAAGGTCTCCATTGTGCCTTCAAACCTGTTTCCACCATCAAGAGGCATGCCCCACTGCTTAAGGACACTAGGGATGCCTTTTCAGAGTCAGGTGTATACAAGATTGTATGCTCCTGTGGAACTCCATACATTGGAGAAATAGGTCGTTCGTTCATGACTCGAATAAAAGAGCATAGTGTCGACATTAAGCATGAACGTGCCCTCAAATCAGCCTTAGTTGAGCATTCGTCAACTACCAAGCATCATATCTATTTGGAGGACACTCAGGTATTGTGTAGGGAGAACAAATTTTTCAAGAGGAAAGTTAAAGAGGCCATTGCTATCATTCATCACCCATCCAATCTTAATCGAGATGATGGGTTAAACTTTAGTATCTCGTGGCACCCTCTGCTTTTTGCCCTCCAGTGTCATCCCCGCCCCCCTCCTTGACTTCTCCCCCTCTTTCTTTTTCATTTATGCGTCTCCCTCTCCCCTTTGGTTTATTTACATAATTGTATATTTTCAAGTATATTTTCGCTTATAGACATAAACATATGTATATTTTTATTTGCTCAGGTCTTTTGGTATTTGTAAATATATATATTCTTATATGTTTCTATGTTTTTGTCTTTTGGTATATGCATATGCTTATATACATTTATGTATTTATATATATATTTATATTTGTATATTTATTCATTTAGTTTTATATTTTTTGTCCCAATTTCTTTTCTTCTTTTTTGTTTTTTAGTGGTTTTGATTGTGTTGCTTGGCTTTGCTTTTTTCTTTTCTTTGGGTGGTTATTCCTAGGAGCTTTTTAGGTCTCCCATCCTTCAGGTGGTCTTTTTTCTTTTTCTCTTTCCTCTCTCCTTGTTCCTCGTGCCCTCCCCCACCCCTCTCCTCTTTATATTTTGTCTCAAATCTGCAACTCAACATCTTTCATGTCTTGGGAATTCTTTTCATCCTGATGATGAATCACGGAGTGTGATTCGAAACGTTGATGGGAAAAATATACACACAATCGAATCCAGAAAAATAACACTAGAAATACAAAATGGATTGTGGAAATCTCATAGCTTTAATTATATATATACAATCAGAATATTTTTCATTTTTAATTTAAGATAATATAAAGAATAATTTAAATATTTAAGGCAAAATATTTATTCTATCTTCAAAAACTGTTTAAAATCCAAGTGAAATTGTTATACTTTTACTCTTATTATATTTTTAAGAGAAATAAAAAAAATATAATATAATACATTTGCTAATAAAATAATTTATTATTTATAAATAAAAATAATATTTAAATAATAAATAATTTACAAACAAAAATATTAGGATCAGTTTTTATATCATTTCCACAAGTACCTAATTTCTTTAAGAGAAGAGATAGACAATTATCTAGTCATTTATTTAGTCATGTATAGCTTTGTTTTAAAAAATGACAAAAATTTGGTCATTTTTACTTGTCGTGACTAAAATTTTTGGTCACGTAGTCATTTATTTTCCATATTTCCACTAGTGTTGGTTTACGTATTTTGCAATTGAAACTTTAAATTTAAAATTGATAATGATAGGCATTTACTCATGCGTCCTGATGATGCGAATGATGTAATTGGTTCATTTTTCTTTTTTTCTTTTTTTTTTTCAAATGCAGGAGCATTGTTCAGTATTGCTTGCTAGATAGACAAGGCTAGATGGTGTTGATCAAAGTCATGAGTTGGATGCAGAGGATACCACTTTGTTGTGACATGTTGGATTGTATCACATAGCACATTTTTCTTGATGTTACGACCAATAGGGCCATGATTATTGCTTTGATTGAAAGGTTGCATTCAAAGACATGTTATTTTCATCTATCGATAGGTGAGGCATCCATCACACTTCAGGATTTGTGGTGTATCTTACACATTCCAATATTTGGTACACAAGTTACTTTTGATCATCATGATGGTGTATCTACTTTGTGTACATTGTTTGAGTGTTTAGAGGAGGATCTACATATTCGTGGTCGTTATGAGATTCATTGGGATGATTTTGATTATGATGATCTCACTGTTGTTCTTGCTTGCACTGTTGCTAGATTATTTATCCCTGATAGACATACCCATGATTTTTCTATTGGATGGGGGCAAGTCATGCATGATATGATAATTGATAAACAAGTGTTTGCTTGGGGTCCATGTCTTCTTGCCACTTTATATCATCAGATGCATGGGATTGCTTACTTGCGGCAAGAATCAATTGGATGTGGCATTACTTTGATCCAGATGTGGGCTTATGAGCACATAACTATATTTTATCCTACGTTAGATGTTGATTTGGAGCCAGAGAAACCATATGCTTATAGGTACACTTTTAGTGTGAGACATAGGGCATCGGGTAATATCTTGTATTGACATCATCATATTGATATCTTACAGTATTTCTCATGGAGGCCTTTCTCACTTGCCCTGGTTGGGCTGATGATGCCCAACATCTTCCTTTTTGTCGATAGCAGAGATATCTTATTGGTTGAGACGTGGTTGGTCATAGGGTTATTGATATGCATCTTCCTGGCCATGTACATCTTGACAACTCTGGGAGATACAGGGTATTTTGGATGTGACAGCTTATTTTGCTCGCACTACTCAAGAGGTTGGTGATTGGGGTGCTTGCATGCAATCTCATGTTGTTCTTGTTGAGTTTGATTCTCTTGCTCCCATTTAGTGGGGATGGTGGATTGGTGTAGTGTATTTGGGGACCACAACACAATATAGTGTATGGTGGATACAACATAGGCCTATACCTTTAACAGATTCAACAATTTTGATTGTTGCTCAACATATTAGACATAGAAAGGGTCCCAGGGGGAGAAGGAGAGGTGGGGCAAGAGATGGGGTGAGAGATGGAAGAGGGAGAGATGGAGGTGGGATAGATCTGATAGCAATGGTTGTAGAGTAGGTAGAGAGTGGAGAGGAGGATGTGGATATTAGTGGAGAGACTGTATCTATGAGAAGTTTTGATAGGAGTGATAGTGAGGGTGATGAGTTAGCATCAGGCTCATCAAGCAATGATGGGGATGAGGGTGGGGGCACTGGACATGATGTTGACATGGCCCAGGATATAGATTCAAGAGGTGTGGAGAGAGGAGATGAGGAGGGATTGAGAGATTAGGTTAGGAGTTTAGAGGATTTGGTCGCTACTTTGTGGCAGTGATAGATGGAGGATAGAGATCAGTATTGGTGGGCGATAGAGGAGTTGACTATAGAGAGGGATCAAATAGTCATTGAGAGAGATCGACTACAGAGGGAGAGGGATGAGGCAGAAAGGAGATCTCAGATCACCATGGATGCATATGATCAGTTATTTGGGCTGGTGACAGAGGCACGAAGCCAGGAAGATATATAGTTTGTTGTTTTACAGGAGGCTATTTACTATAAGTAGTCTTATGAGAGAGCCATTCCTGAGGGTTAGAGGAAGCCTAGTTTTAGTGCTTTCATGGGGAGGATATCGAGTTGGTCTACCTCTCAACAAATTAGTAGTGGAGGAGTGATGGGTCCACATAGGGCACCATCAGGATAGACTAGAATTAGGCAAGATGCACCTTCTGATAGATGTAGCATAGGTTGAGAGTTTTTTTATTGACATTGTATTATAGATATGATGTATTTTGACACATTTGTATTAGATATATGATATTGATTCTTGATGAGCTATTTGATAATGAACTTCATAGTCTAATGTTTCTTTGTTGTTTTTATGCTTATGCTTATGCTTACTTGGTAATGTAGTGATGTTTCATTATTTTGTGATCTATGAACGTATATGTGAATATTGATGAAATGCTTGTGATAATGCAATGGACTAATGCAACATTATGTGAAATGATTTATACAAAAATGCGATCCTATTTTTTTTGTTGTGTCAAAATAGGAGTTGAAAATCATGAATTTGGAAGAATTGTTAGTTGTTAGAAGGAATGATATGATAGAATTTTGATGAGAAAGCCTTCATTGTTTTATTTGTAGTGCAATATATTATCATCATTGAGCCTTATTATTTAACAATGGATCTTATCACACCATGGTATGAGGAACCAAGATGTATAAATATCTCATTGCAAAGAAACAAACACGTAGCAAGCAAGGAATGAACCCTCCATTCTGGGAATTACTCTAGGGGTCGAGGTATGTGTGTCATCCATAAGCTAAATGCTCTTATCACAGACACCCACTAGAGAAGTTACCCCATAAATTCATTGGTTCAAACCACAAACAACAAACAAAGAAAAAGGATCATGCCCATCACGGCTCCTCTAGCCACTTTTTGGACATCCTTGAGTAGCTAAAAGAAATGATATTCGCCAATTTGATAAAAAGATTCAAAAATAAAAAAATAAAACTCAGCAGTTGGATTGAATGTGTCTTTAATTTGATATGTTTGATGTGATTTTGACAATGTCTGGTTTCAGAAGTTTAGGACCTCATTTAAGACTGACTTGACTGGTTTCAAGTGTATCGATTCTATTTAAGGCAAGATGATGATCACGTTGATAGTTTGATAGTGATTTGATAGATTAGACAGTTGATCAACTTGATTGTAGACATTTTGACAAGATAGTTATATCCTTTGTTTAATTTTGTGCGAAGTGTTTGTTGGATATCTACTAGGGTGTTGGATTCTTGCGAGACAATTTATTGCAAGTTTTTTAATTGATATTTGAATGTTTTTGGATTTTGTGGATTGATATTTGAATGTTTTGATTTTTTTATTTTTCAAGACTTTTTTATGATTTTTTTATTTTTGGGGACTTTTTATGATTTTTAGGGGTTTTTAAAGACTTTTATGCTTTTTAGGGTTTTTTCAGGACTTTTATTATTTTTTATGATTTTTTTCAGGACTTTTATGATTATTATGAATTTTTTCAGTTATGCCCCTAGGTATGCAATCCTATATGATGATATGCAACATGTATGTGGAGACAATACATGAGGTATACTAATGTAGTATGGAAGATGAAGATGCAGTTCCTATTCAAAAAAGTATGATTGTGTGTTTCCTTCATTTTGACATGTACTGATTGAATTGAAGGTGTGAAACATTTCAGAGATAGGAGTTCAATCCGTTCTTAGAAAATCTTAGACCATCCAACCTAACACACTATGTAACCAATATTTATGAATGGAGGCATGGAAAACTTCTCTATCAATTCTTGAAACTTTGATCTTCTTTTGCCCATGTGTGTGCATTTGGATTCATTCTGACTCTTATAACCATCAAATACCCTTGGAATCCTATGTGGCTAGCTACGTGAGTTATTCTTACTTCAAAAGAATCCTAGATAGAGCCTTGCTACCACCAAGCTTATTGTTGGCATTCTACACTCACATGAGACTAGTTGATGTTGCCATTGATGGCAACCAACCGGTAACAGGATTCTATAGGTTCACTGGCAACGTAAACATCATTTACTGGCACCGACAGACAACAAAGTTCATTCACCGGCGACGAATCATACCGGCACTCAGGCCAACATGATACAAAGTTTTTCTTATATGAATTATATTGTAATGTAATTAATTATTTGTAAGCCGACATGATGTATTGTAAAGACTCATATATGTATGAGATCTTGTAGGTCATTTTGATAAGTGATAAGAGAGGTAAGATTGTGATAGGAAGCGTAATTATGTAATGAATGCAATCTGTATATGAGAGTGAATAATTGTATATGCATTTGAATGTAATCATCTTATGAGCGAATAAGGAGCAGAGCATAGTAGAGTGAATTTCATTCACCGGCAAGGTTTTGGTTATGGTTTCTGACAGAGCTTAAACTGGTACTGAATCAAGCATTGCAGATGTTATTTTGAGCAGTACATTATCTTGGCTTTAATTATCCATTTTGTAGTTAGTGAGACTCTTTCATTGAGCAGTGAGCTCTAAGTTGTTGGCCTTCTTGCATGTGCAGGCCCCTATTGTAAGTAATATTTATTCATATTGGCCAATGAGTAAATATTGTGGGTCACAAATACCATTGAGTTTTTTCCCTTACCGGGTTTCCTCGCCAAAATATCTTGTATTATGGTGTGCATTTATGTTGTCTCTGTTAATTCTCTTTACTACACTATTGCTTGTTTACTGATACATTAATTTGGGTTGCAACATTATAAATAAGTTTAAATATTCCATTAACCGGCTAGACACTGATTCACCCCCCATCTCAGTGTCTTTGGGCCTGTCATTGCATCTAACAATTGGTATTAGAGCCTGGTCCTCTATTTGCAAAAGCCTAATAGCTTGAGGAAGATTTTGAATGATGGAGAGTTTGAGAAAACAATTGGAAGGAGATCTTCAAGATTTTGATGTAGAAAAATTGAAGAATATCAAACTTGAAGATGATTTGAGGACTGCCCAGGAATTCATTAAAGGACTTCAAGAGAACCTGGCTATAGCACAAAACAAGAGGAAGGAACTTCATGAGCAAATACAGAAACATGATGATGAGAAGGAAACTCTTAGGGTTATTGTAGAAAAGTTGAGACAAGAGAACAATAACATGAGGAATGAAATGCAAGATTTAACCATGAGGCTATGTAAGGATATTGAAGATAGGAAGAAGAATGAAGAAGATTTGACTAGGAGACTTAATGATGGAGCAAATGAAAATCCTTTGTCATGAAAATGATATGCTAAAGACAGATCTGATTCACATGCAACATAATAAAGAGGAACTTATGGGACAAGTTGGGATTCTGGAAAATGAGTTGGTCACTGCAAATGAACACAAAGACAAATTCAAGAAAAGTTCAGAAAGACTTGATGACATGCTGAAAAGACAGAAACTTGATGGGGATACAATTGGACTTGGATTTGAACATGGAGAAAGTTCTGGAACTACAAATAATCAAGATCACAACAAACTAGTAAGACAACCTAATGCTTATAAATTTAATGGGAAATTTTTTAATTGCAACAAATTTGGTCATAGAGCAAATCAATGCAGATTTAGAAATAATCAAAATACAAATTTACCCACCAGTCAATCTTCCAAATGCAATAAAGTTGGTCATAACTCAGAAAATTGCAGAATGAATGTGAAATGCTATGTTTGTGGTAGATTTGGACATTTATCTAATCAATCCAGAACACAAACTGGTCAAGGATATGGAAAGGCTATTCAGAGGAATAATGTAACTTGTTATGCATGTAACAAGATTGGGCATATTGCAAAATTTTGTAGAAGCAAGACTATACCGATGAATAATAAAGGATCTAATGAGAAGGGAAAAGAAAAGGTAAATGAAATAAAGAAAGAATTTTCAAAACAATGGATTAAGAAAAGAGATCAGAGAGTTGATGAATCTATCTGTGCACCAGTAGAACAAAGTAACCCTCCACCGGTAGGAGATTCTTCATCTAACTAAGGAATAATCCTTAGGGGGTATGGCATAAAACTGAAAATCATGCATTCTACCCTCGGTTTATGGTAAGAAGTTATATTTCTTCTTTAGGGGTAGATATGTTAAGATTTCACTTAACCGAAAAGCATTTAATGTGGTTGTTGGAGAACTTTTTTGGTTATAAAGCATCGGATAATCCTCATTATATTCACAAAGCATCCAAGTATTCAAAGAGTGCGAATTGAGCAAAGGCATTTTAAAGGCGAAGCAACAAGGTGTTTTCAGGGCATTCAAGGATTTCAAATCAAAAGGTATTTATCTTTCACAATGGCATCTTCATCTTCTACGCCTGAATTCATTGCAAACCCTACTGTGGTAGAGAATATTAAGGGCCCTATACCCGTGTTTAAAATTGTTCTTAAGATTGCTAAGCAAGATGATTCCATCGGAGCCCTTTCTAAGATTTTGAAGGGAATTGCTTTTGACGAAGACTCGAGGATTTATATTCACTACAACATAGAAAATTTAGGGTCTGATGACTTGAAAAACATGTACGAAGATATTATAACTGATGAACAAGGTTTAGTCAAGCTGGAGCATAAGATTGTTAAGGACTTAGGATTTGTTGAAATTTTGAACATTCCTGAATTTCTGGATGAGATAGTTCATCTTGTATTGAGAAGAGTTCATGGGGAGTTTATGTGGCTAGATTTTGTTTTTAAAATCACTAAGGAGGCAATAAAGGCAGTTATTGGTTTACCCTCAACTGGTACTAGGCCCGACAAAAAGAAGAAGATACCAAACAAGGGTGTTATGGACCTTACCGGAGCTACATATGACAATAGATCACTTAGGGTTAATGATATCAATGATGAAAATGTGAGATACGTGAGCATGATACTTGGATACAGAGTTACACATGCAAATAGATTAAATTTTGTTTCTAGTTTATGTATTCATAGTGCATATGAGATGGCTAAGAACAATGCAAGGATTGACATCTATGAGTGGCTTCAGGATGAATTGATAGATAACCTAAAAAAGATTAAGGGTGACAAGAAGGGAACATTCCGTTTTGGAAGCCTACTTGTGTGTTTAATTCTTTACTTCACAAAGGAGATACCCAACATTGGTCACAAGGACTTTGCATATGATATCCCTGTTGGTAGACAGATCATGAAAGCTATTACCAGCATTGGTGGTAATAGTGATAACATTGTAACATATTACTTCAAAAACTTTTAAACTAAGATGAAGGCTAGAGAAACGTTATCTTTGATCTTTATATCAGGTACACTACCAATTTTACCTTTTCTTTTACCCTTTTGATATACCATAGAGTATTGTGGACAATTATGACAATCAAATCTGTTTTGTAATCAAAAGAGATGAAACATGGATGGAAGTTGTTACTCCTAGAACCATTTGGATAACATAGATGGGATATGAAGTTGATATAAATATTCTTGAGGATTATGCTAAGACACTTCTTGATGCACCTAGGGAACCGTCTGAAGAAAATTTTGGTAATGCTGACACTATTGAGAGTGTTGTTTTGATGCAAAATCAAAGAAAAAGAAGAGAAAAATTTATCAGAGATGCATCCAAAATGGCTAAAGAAGTTAAAGAAAATGTGATGAACATAAGTGGTATTTCTACTACTGAACTGGAAGGATTCAAACTAGTAGCTCATGTTTCACTGGTTGTCACTTCTTTTGATATGGACAGTGGTAAGGTAGCTGAGTTCAAAAGAGTGGAAAGGAAGAAGCGAAAAGCCTCACCAGTACCTTCTCCTTCTCTAAAAGGACAAGAATATTAAGGAAGAAGCAACAGGTTGTAAGACAGCCCAAGAAGAAGTTAACTCCAAAATAGAAACAACAACCTAAGGCACTAGATACCTTTACACCAGAGGACTTGGTCAATGAAATAACACAAGAAGGTAATCTTAGTAATGTAAACAAATTTTATCATTATTTCAAGGATTCTGACAAATATACAATAGAGGAAAGTATTATTTTGCATCTTGACATCTACAAGAAAGTTTTGATTGAGGTTGTAGATGATCTACCTAATGACTTGTACATAAGATTAGAGGCCAAAAGAATGTCAGTGATGGAATTAGATAAAAATTTAAAGATTGAAGCATTGTTGGTTGTTCACCCTATAAATTCTCGAGAGGAAATGGATGAACTGATTGCTGAAACCAACCAGACAATTTTTGTGAGTGGTCACTGATAGGTTAGTCTAATGGTAGGGAGAGTGAAAGAAATAGTTGATGAAACTGTTGACAAAGAGGACATATTTTTTGTTGAAAAAGAAAAGAAAGAAGAAAGGGATAGATAGAAAAAGGATAACTCTTTTACCAAAGTATATCAACAGGATAAAGGAAAAGGTAAAAATGGTAGTGTACCTGATATAAAGATCAAAGATAACCTTTCTCCACCAGCTCAAGACACCCTACCAATAACTTCAGAGACACCAACACATACAGATAGTCAACTGGATAAGGTGGCTAAAGAAACAACACATGAAGATACTAATCCAGATTCTGAAATTCTTTTTACCATGAATGTAGATACACATGATGCCAATATTGTTATGGATAAAGAGACTGCAGAGGTTAAGATAGATGATTCTACAAATGTTGAGATCTCTGAGTCACCGATTAACACTGTTGACTCTTAGAACATTGAAATACCAGCAAAAGTTGAGAAACCTGTCACTGAGAAACAAGAAGTGGAGGTAATAACACAAAGTAAGGAACCGGAAGCTACTATAATTAAAGAGGTAATAAATGATGAAAACAAGGAATAAATTGTCAAGGCAATTGGTCAAATATCTATGGAAAAGAAAATTACTGCAGAACCAACCACATCTACTATAGATTTCAGACCTAAAAATGTAACAGATGTTCTTTTGGATTCAATTAAGAGGATCATAGATTACAATGCCTTAGCATTTAAGGCCATTGATGATACATTGCCTATTTTGCAAATGATTGCACCAACATGTAAGATAGATCATATTCATGGTTCTTTGGGTAAATTGGACACATTGTCTAAATTTATTGCTTCAAATGTTCTACCTGTGGATAAGCTCAATGAGGAAATTGTTAAGGAAATGGTGAATAAAGAAAAAGGTGAATTCTTTGAGAAAACTATCAAGGACTGTACTGAGCACATTGATTCATTATTACAAATACTTAATTCAACAATTTTGGAGTATAAGGATTTGTATAAAGAAGCTTGCAAGCCTCACCACCTGACTGGGGACATTGATGAAAAGATTAAGAAAACACAATGGGAAATAGATGATATAGTAGATAATATGATAGGTTCTTCATAATTTACCTCATTTTTTAATCAAGAGATGGTAGTTTTTGAGGAAAAGATAGAGAAACTGGAGCAAGAAAAAGCTAGGATAAGGTTGAAGGCTCGGGAGCTAAAAATCAAACTTGGTCCAAGATTGGATAGTCTTATAACTCAATGGGTTGAGCTATCTAAAGAAACAATTCAAGGAGAATGATCATCAGAGAAACAGATGCATTATCTGACTGGCATGATCCAACAGGCCAAAACCATTATTGTTGACAGTAATAAATTTATGCAGAGCCTGAATCTAATTGTGGCGGATATCTTTCAAATTGTAACCAACCAATTACAAGCTATGAGGTAGGATTTTGACTCTTTTTGACATCCTTTGTCATTGATGCCAAAGGGGGAGTAGTATGGAGAAAAATGAATAGAAGAGATCACTTGCTCAGGGGGAGCACATTTTTTTTGGGATCAGTTTTGGACTTCATTTTTGAACAACAGTTTTTGGATTTTTCTCATGAGTGTTGCCATCAATGCCAAAGGGGGAGATTCTTGGAATTCTACACTCACATTGAGACTAGTTGATGTTATCATTGATGGCAACTAACCGGTAACAATATTCTATAGGTTCACCAACAACGCAAACATCATTTATGAGCACCAATAGACAACAAATCTAATTCAATGACGATGAAGCATACCGGCACTCAGGCCGACATGAGACAAACTTTTGTTTATATGAATTGTATTGTAATGTAATTAATTATTTGTAAGCTAAAATGATGTATTGTAAAGACTCATATATGTATGAGATCTTGTAGGTCATTTTGATAAGTGATAAGAGAGGTAAGAGTGTGATAGGAAGGGTAATTATGTAATGAATGCAATCAGTATATGAGAGCGAATAACTGTATATGCATTTGAATGTAATCATCTTATGAACGAATAAGGAGAAGAGAAGAGTGCTGGAATATGATGAACTGACATGTTGATATGATGATAATGTATGTTGTCATTGATGTCAATAAGTGCAAGTGAACCGGTATGTAGATTGGAAGAAGTTGGTGAACTGGTATGAAGAGATGTAGTGAACCGGTGTCAGGGTTTCACTGAGTGTGACTACCGGTTGGTAGTCTCAGCTCTAGGTTTTCTGTTTTGGCAATCTTGCTTGTGCGATGCAACTGAAAACATTCTGTGATGAGTTAGCTAAGAGATGAAGGTAAGATCATGATGCCATGCCATCTTTGTGCACATGAAGGATTTCTTTAAGGATCTTGCATGTAAAGATTGACTACATTAAATCTCTACCTTGGGAATGAACATTTTGCTTAGCGGTATGAGAAGAAAGCATGATGAGTTACTAATTTCTATGTGCGGTGAAGAATGGATGATGTAGATTGTCTTGTGATTTGTTTAAAATTGTATTGCTCTATGCAAAGTATTTGGATGGTCAGGATTGGACCGCTTGTATTGTAAACCTAAAATGCTTAGGGTTTAGGGTTTATGCTACCAACCTAATTGTTGTCTATAAGGTCGATGATGCTTGTTATTGTAAGTTGTTGGAAAAAGTTGTGTGCGTATTCTAGTGATGAGATACTTGGCAGACCAGTAAGAGAAAACTACAGAGTGTGATTGTAGAGTAGAGGAACTGAAAAAGGTTCTGCCTTAGCATATAGTGTTTTTATCAGATCAAATCTTTACCTGTTGTCTTCTAACCATTTCAACAAAAGGAAAATCCCTTTGCTGGGTAGCTTTAACAAGCTTACTGTAAATCCTCTAGCTAGGTGACTCAAGTTCATTGAGTTCTTTAAATCCTCTAGCAAGGTAACCTTTAACAAGGTTTCAACCTTTAATAGGGTATATAGCCATCCCTTAATCGGGTGATCTTTAATAGGGTCAGATCCAATCAAAACCTTATTGTAAAGTCTTTAACTAGACTAGGCTCCTGATAGAGAAAGCTTCAAAAGAATTCAAAAACAAGCTTGTGGGTATTCATCCCCACCGTGGTTTTTCCCATTTAGGTTTCCACGTGAAAAATTTGTGTCATGAGTTGTGCATTTTTCATGTGATGATTAAGTATTCTTTGTTTAAGTGATTATGCATCCAGAGCTAATGGTTATGGTATTGTTGACACACCACATGCATATTTTTATGGGTGAAGTAGTTATCAAGTATTAAATGTATTTGAAGTGTTCAGACTTATCCATCTATGTTGTCTGAAGTCATACCATGTTTAACCGATATTGCCATGGTTAAATTTAGTGATGAAGACAAAAAGGTTAGTGTTGTTTTAGCTTGATAATTTGTTGGAAAGTAATTGTATGTACTAATTCACCCCCCCCCCTCCCCCACCCCCCGCTTAGTACTGTTTAGGGTATGTTTTGTTCATCATTATTCATTAATTGGTATCAAAGATACTCCAGGTCCTTGGTGATATAAGCTTAACTACTTGAGGTAAAAGATCATGCCTTAATGATGAAGAGGGAAGGTCCTAAGTTCAATAGATATAACTTCAAAATATGGAAGGACAGAATGAAGATCTATATCAAGATTTTGGGTGCTCAACACTGGAGTTTATGTTGAGAATGTCTATGTAATTCCCATTGGAACTTTAACTGATGATCAGAAAAGAGAGATTCAAGAAAATGGGCAAGTCATGGACACCCTTATTAGCAGTTTGTCTGATATTGAGTTCATTGATGTATAAGATAAGGACACTCCTAAATATGTATGGGACACATTGGAAACTATTTATTGTGGTGATGAGCATGTAAAGAAAGCTAAGGAAGAGAGCCTTAGAGGAAAATTTGAAGACATGAGGATGGTTGAAGGTGAGACCATTCAGCAATATGGCATAAGAACCAAGACTATTGTTGGAGATATCAAGAGCACTAGTGGAACAATTGATGATGGCATGGTTGTCAGTAAAGTCTTGAGATCATTGTTACCAGTCTATGCAATCAGAGTTGTTGCTATTTAGGAACTAAGGTCTATTGACAAAACCAAGGTATCCTTAGACTCTATCATTGCAAAGTTAACTGCATATGAGTTGAATAGCTATGATGGCAGTGTTTAGAAGATTGAGTCAGCTTTTTAGAGCATCTGTTGCACCAACCACAAAAGGAAAAGAAGAAAGTACTAGTTATGAATCCATGCAAAGCAAAGGTATGGATGATGAAGAGATTCTGATGGATTTTGAAGCTCTTCTTGCCAAGAGACTTCCAAAAGGTACTGGAAAATACAGAGGTAAGCTTCCTTTAAAATGTTTTTCTTGCAATAAGATAGGACATATAGTTGTTAACTATCCTAACAATGACAATAAGGATAAATCGAAGAGGTTTAGAAAGTATAAAGGAGGAAATAGAAGAAATTGTCTTGTTGCAGTGGATGAAGGTGTTACTGATGAAGAATCTGAGGATGAAGAAAATGAAGACATAGTATTTGTAGCTATAAAGGAAGAAGTGTCTGAAAAGAAAGCACTTGTCTCTCACATTGAAAACTCTAATGAGTGGATAATTGATAGTGGTTGTTCTCACCACATGGCTGGTGATCGGAGAAAGTTTTTGTCACTAGAAGAATATGATTGAGGTGTTGTCAGATTTGGCAACGATGCACCATGTTTGGTGAAAGGTAAAGGATCCATCTCACTGAATGGAAAGAGCAGTGCAGATGATGTCTACTAGGTAGAAGGTCTTAAACATAACCTATTGAGTGTTGCTCAGCTAAATGATAAAGGACTCATTTTGGAGTTCAAAGGTGGAGTTTGCAGTATATTTGGAAAAAGTGGTGAACTTATTGCCACTAATAAGCAGACCAGAGGTAACCTATTTCAGTTGAATGCCAAGATAAGTCAGTATCTGAAGGTAAAGTTTGATGACAATTGGATATGGCATAGGAGACTTTGTCATATGAACTTTGATAATATTGTAAAGGCTAGTAAGATCCAGGTAGTAAGAAGATTGCCTTTGCTGAACAAACTGGAGAATTATTTATGCAAAGAATGTAAACCTGGGAAGATGTCTTCCTCAACTTTCAAAGCTAAGTCTTTTTCAGCAGAAAACTTACTTGATCTTGTGCATACTGATTTGTGTGGTCCTATGAAAACTAGAAGAATTCAGGGAGATAGGTATTTCATGATTCTTACTAATGAATGCTCAAGAATGATGTGGGCCACATTCTTTAAAGACAAGTCTGAGGCATTTGGAAAGTTCAAAGCCTTTAGAATATTAGTAGAGAAGGAAAGTGGTCAAAAGATAAAATGCCTAAGAACTAATCAAGGAGGTGAATTCACTTTTGATGAATTCAACAAGTACTATTTAGAGAATGGCATCAAGAGGCAATTGTCTGCCCCTAGGACACTACAACAGAATGACATAGCAGAAAGGAATAACAAGACTATAGTTGAAGCGGCTAGAACAATGTTGATCCAAGGAAAGGTTGCTCACACTTTTTGGAGAGAAGTGGTGAGCACTACAATCTATACTATGAACTAGGTACTCATCAAGAAAGGTAGAATTAAAACCCCTTATGAGTATTGGACTGGGAAAACTCCCACTGGGAGTTAATTTAAAGTGTTTGGTAGTAAGTGTTACATCAAGAGAGGTGAGCATCTAAGCAAGTTTGATACTAAAAGTGATGGAGGAATATATATGGGATATTACACTAAGAGAAAAGTTCTCAAGTAGTACAAAAATAGAAAATAAAAAATTGTTGAGAGTATCAATGTCAGGGTTGATGAATCCCCTGAAGAACCTAAGGAAACATGTAGTGAGGAGGTGGAAGATGAACCGGGTATAGCCTTCTGGGAACTAGTTGAGAAAGAAACAAGTAAAGATCTCAATGTTCATGTACTGATAGAAGCTATAGTCAGTGCAGAAGAAGAGGAAAAGCTAATAGAACCAGCTAGAGTCATTCCTAGGTATGTGAAACTACATCATGATCTGAAGCAAATCATAGGAGATAAAGATGCAGGGATACTCACAAGAAGAAAGGTGAAAGAAAACTCTTGCATGATTTCTGAATCAGAGCCCAAGACTTCCAGAGAAGCACTTACAGATGAAGACTAGATTAACGTGATGGAAGAGGAGCTAGACCAAATAGAAAATAATACAACATGGTCCTTGGTACCCAGACTAGAACACAAGAATGTCATAGGTACCAAATGGGTCTTCATGAATAAGCTAAATGAAGAAGGTACAGTTGTAAGGAACAAGGTAAGACTTGTATGCAAAGGATATGCTCAGGAAGAGGGAGAAGAATATGGAGAAACCTTTGCTCCTGTGGCTAGACAGGAAGGTGTCCAAATGCTACTTGCATTTCTAGCATTCAAGGGATTTAAGGTTTATTAGATGGATGTGAAGTCTGCATTTCTGAATGGAATCCTAGAAGAGGAAGTGTATATTGAGCAACCAGATCGGTTTGCCTTATTTAGAAGATAGTAACATGGTGTGTGTATTACACACAGCCATGTATGGATTAAAACAAGCACCTAGGGCATGGTATGAAAGGTTACACTCTCATCTTATGAAGATAGGATTTTAGAGAACAAGTGAGGATAGCAACATCTACCTAAAATCTTAAGGTGATCAGATTCTAATCTATGAAGTATTTGTAGATGACATAATCTTTGGAGGAGATGATAAAATGAGTCATGCTTTTGCAGATGAAATGAAGAAAGAGTTTGAGATGTCTCTGATTGGAGAGATAAAGTTCTTCATTGGTTTACAGATTCAGCAAATGAAAGAGGTTATCTTTATTACCCAGTCCAAGTATGTCAAAGAGGTATTGAAGACCTTTGGCATGGAGGAGAGCAAATCAGTTGGTACACTGATGGTGACCAGCTATAAACTAACTAAGAAAGATGATTCAGCATTGGTGAATGAGAAGGAGTACCGGTCAATGATCGGTAAGCTACACTATGTGGTGTACAATAGATCAAATATTGCTCATGCAGTGGGCATAGTAGCTCATTTTTAGAAAAGTCCAAGAAAATCCCACTTGGTAGCTATCAAGAAGATTCTTAGATATCTGAAAGGAATAGTTGAATATGGATTGTGATATCCATATAACGGTGTCTTTAATCTAAAAGTATATATCAATGCCGATTGGGCAGGTAATGTGGATGACCAGAAGAGCACAACCGGTGGAGCGTTCTTTCTTGATGGAAGACTAGTATCGTGGATGAGTAAGAAGCATAGTTGTATTTCCCAATCTACTGCTGAAGAAGAATATGTCATAGCATTTATGAAGTGCACTCAAGCAATCTAGATGAAACATGTATTGGAAGGTTTCAAAGTACCTCTATCTAAACCGGTGAATATATTTTGTGACAACACAAGTGCAATAAATATTTTCAAGAATTAGGTATTGCATGCTATAACTAAGCACATTGAGCTTAAGTATCACTTCTTGAGAGAAAAGTTTCAGAATAAGGAGGTTGTACTAGACCATGTTTCTAGTAAGGAGTAGCTAGCAGATATATTCACTAAGCCCTTACCAAGGACTACATTTACCTATTTGAGAGGTGAATTAGGGGTTCTACCCCTTCATGAAGTCAACTAAAGTTGTGTGCTCCACATTAGTCAGGTACTACAGTGTCAAATATTTCAGGATTGATGTGTTGAAGGATGCTACTCCATAGGGGGAGCAACATAGTGGATAATGGAAGCTTGTGCCTCCACTTTGGCATTGTTGTCAAAGGGGGAGAAGATATCTGATGTATGGGGAGAAGATATTTGATGTAGAATTCATTGGTCTATGATGTTTATAGTTGCAATACTACACTGAGTATTGCCATCAATGACAAAGGGGGAGATTGTTGGCATATGATGAACTAGCATGTTGATCTGATGATAATGTATTTTGTCATTGATGTCAATAAGTGCAAGTGAACTGGCATGTAGATTGGAAGAAGTTGGTGAACCGATATATAGAGATGCAGTGAATCGGTGTCAGGTTTTCACTGAGTGTGACTGCCGGTTGGTAGTTGTAGCTCTAGGGTTTCTGGTTTGGAAATCTCGCTTGTGCGATGCAACTGATGACATTATGTGATAAGTTAGCTAAGAGTTGAAGATGAGATCATGATGCCATGTCATCTTTGTGCACGTGAAGGATTTCATTAAGGATCTTGCATGTAAAGATCGACTGCATTAAATGTCTACCTTGAGAATGAACATTCTTCTTAGCAGTATGAGAAGAAAGCGTGATGAGTTATTGATTTCTATGTGCACTGAAGAATGGATGGTGTAGATTGGCTTGTGATCTATTTGAAATTGTATTGCTCTATGCAAAGTGTTTGGATGGTCAGGATTGGACCACTTGTATTGTAAACCTAAAATACTTAGGGTTTAGGGTTTATGCTACTGACCTAATTGTTGTCTATAAGTTCTATGATGTTTGTTATTGTAAGTTGTTGGAAAAAGTTGTGTGTGTATCTGAGTGATGAGATACTTGCTAGACTGGTAAGAGAAAATTGTAGAGTGTGGTTGCAGAGTAGAGGAACTGAAAAGGATCTGCCTTAGCATATAGTGTTGTTATCAGATCAAAGCTTTACCTATTGTCTTCTAACCATTTCAATAGAAGGAAAATCCCTTTGCCATGTAGCTTTAACAGGCTTACTATAAATCCTCTAACCAGGTGCTTCAAGTTCATTGAGTTATTTAAATCCTCTATCAAGGTAACCTTTAACAAGGTTTCAACCTTTAATTGGGTATATAGCCATCCCTTAACCGGGTGATCTTTAACAGGATTGGTTCCTAGCACAACCTTATTGTAAAGTCTTTAACTGGACTAGGCTTCTAATAGAGCGAGCTTCAAAAGAGTTCAAAAACAAGCTTGTGGGTATTCATCCCCACCGTGGTTTTTCCCATTTGGGTTTCCACGTGAAAAATTTCGTTTGTCATGAGTTGTGCATTTTTCATGTGATGATTAAGTATTCTTTGTTTAAGTGATTATGCATGCAGAGCTAATGGTTATGGTATTGTTGACACACCACATGCATATGTTTATGGGTGAAGTAGTTATCAAGTACTAAATTTATTTGAAGTGTTCAGACTTACCGATCTATGTTGTCTGAAGTCTTGTTGTGTTTAACCGGTATTGCCATGGTTAAGTTCAATGACGAAGACAACCGGTTAGTGTTGTTTTAGCTTGATAAGTTGTTGGAAAGTTTTTGTTTGTACTGATTCACCCCCCCCTTCTCAGTACCATTTAGGGTATTTGTTGTTCATCATTATTCATCAAAGAGTAGAGTGAATTTCATTCACCGACAAGGTTTTGGTTATGGTTTCTGATAGATCTTAAACCGGTACTGAATCAAACATTGCAGATGCTATTTTGAGTAGTACATTGTCTTGGATTTAATTATCCATTTTGTAGTCAATGAGACTCTTTCATTGACTAGTGAGCTCTAGGTTGTTGGCCTTCTTGCATGTGCAAGCCCCTATTGTAAGTAATATTTATTCATATTGGCAAGTGAGTAAATATTGTGGGTCACAAATCCCATCGAGGTTTTTCCCTTACCAGGTTTCCTCGCCAAAATATCTTGTGTTATGGTGTGCATTTATGTTGTCTCTGTTATTTCTCTTTACTACACTATTTCTTGTTTATCGATACATTAATTTGGGTTGCAAAGTTATAAATAAATTCAAATATTCCATTAACCAGTTAGACATTGATTCACCCCCCCCCCCCCTTAGTGTCTTTGGGACCATCTAACACTTTTAGGGATCCAAAAAGGTTATGCACTACAAAATCTTAAATATTGCTCCATTGCCAGTAGGCGTCCATATCCCTGATGGAGTTACTTGCATGTTCCCATAGTCAAGTTTTTATTGTCGCACTTGTATGCGTGATATTTCAGTAATATATCATTATTTTTTTATGTTTTTCCTTGAAATGGATATTGGCATAGTATATATTTTTTTCTCTTTTTTTTTTTGGTTTTTTTCCCTTGACTTGTAAGTAATGAAACCTACATAGGTATGATAATTACAGTGGTGCTGAAGCAAAATATTGGATTTTTCACTAGCCACTTGACCAACTAGGTATATGTAATGACTTAGAGATTTTGATTAATGTGTGAGATATAGAAATTGATAGATTCTGGGTAGCAAGACTTGATAGTGAAACGTCTACCCAACCAAGGATAAAGCTTAATCACAAGGTGACTTTGAAGATGAATGACTAAAGGCCTCCTAAAGACTTCATGAACAAGTATCTAGGAAATGAAACAACCTTCATTCCTTTCAGTGCAAACAGGTGAATGACTCATACAATCTCCTTGATTTATTGATGCCACTATATGAGAAAGCAATAATGATATGCAACTATATGTTGTGCAATAGTGATATGCAAGAAACTATGATGTACTCTAAAATGAAGATATGCAACACAATAAAGATATATGCAAATGCAGTACTAAAAATTGAAATCAACCCACCCTTAGATGTAATTTCTTTTTAAGTGCATTTTGTTAATAGGATCAAGGAGTGGATCTCCCTCCATTATTTGCAAATGATAAGTTGCATTTTCAATTACTTTCATTATGACAAAAGGACCTAACCAATTAGGCTCAAATTTTCTCAGTTTTTCACATTCAGCGAGGTTCCTTTGATTTTCTTTAAGAACAATGTCTCCTATTTCAAAGCAACATGGGTTAAATATTTTGTTGTAGCTTCTTCTCATTCTATTTTGATTTCCTTTTAAATGATTCAGAGCGCTTTGTCATTTTTCGTCTAGGAATTCTAGTTCTTGCAAACGTGCTACTATATAGTCTTCTTCTGAGATAATGTTTTTCAGAGAGACCCTTAGCGATGACAATTCTATCTTGATAGGTAAAATAGCTTTTGAACCATAAACCAAATAGAGTGGTGTGGTACCAGTTTTTGTGCGGACACTAGTTCAATAGGCTCAGAGAGCCGGATTCAGTTGGAGATGCCAATCTCATCCACTGTCATTGACAACTTTCTTTAAAATTTTCAAAATAGTTTTGTTTGTTGCCTCATCTTGACCATTTCTTTGGGGATAGTAGGGTGTTGCAAAACATTTTTGGATGTCAGATTGTTCACAAAGTTCACTCACTTCTTAATTTTTGAAGTGTCATCCGTTATCAGTTACAATGCGCGTGGGTACTCCATATCTACAAATAATATAATTCAAAATGAATTTAGCTATTTTCTTTCCTATTATGAAGGTCATTGGGGTTTCTTCAACCCATTTTTTGAAGTATTATATAGCTATGAGGATAAAATTATGTATGTTGGAGGAGGTAGGGTTTATTTTCCCTACAAGATCTAATCCCCACTGTTAAGAATGGTCATGGTGATGTTATTGGCTGAAGATCTTGAGCAGGTGCATGGATCAGGTTCCCATGCTTTTGGTATTGCTTGCATCTTTGGACATACTTGTAAGCGTCCTTTTCCATTGTAGGCCAATAATAACCTGTTCACAACAATGTTTTTGCTAGAGAAGGTCCAGAAGAATGTGCCCCACATATGCCATCATGAACTTCTTTTAGGGCGATTTGCGCCTCCTCAACATTAAGGCATCTGAGTAAGGTGCCATCTACACTTTTTCTGTACAAAGTGTCAGAAATAATTGAATTTTTTGACAATTGTCAGATGAGTTCCTTCCTTTGATTTCATGAAAGATCAGGAGGTATATATTGATCATGAAGGTATGCATATATATCTTTGTACCATAGGGACTCAGGTTCTATTATCATACATACATATTCAGTGGATGGTATTTCATAAGCTGGGACAATGAGTTGTTCTACTTGAAATTCAAAGTGAGTTCCATCATTTGGCATATCCAATAGAGAACTCACTGTTGCCATTCTACTACCTTGTTTTGTACCCTTGGTATTTGTTCAAATGTTGCATTGGTGAAGTATTTCTTGTCTTCTTCCACCAATTATTTGTACGATGTTAGCTTATCATCTTTTGTATTGTAATCATCATTAAATTGATTAATAATAAGTTGTGAGTCTCCAAAGACTTGTAGGTCCATGATCTTCCATTGTATTGTGGTGCATAGTCCTACCATCAGAGCTTCATATTCAGCAATGTTATTAGTGAAAGGGAAGTTGATCTTGAATAATTTAGGAATTTAATCTCCTTGAGGAGTTATGAATAGAATTCATGCTCCTGTTCCATGATTTGTGTGAGACCCATCAAAAAATAGTTTTGAGTTTGTTTGTGCTGATATTGTAAATACCGATTCATCTAAAAAATCCACCACCATTGGATGACTATCTCGTATGGGTGCCTCTGCAAGTTGATTTGTTATGATTTGTCATTTTATTGTGTTTCTATTAACATATTCAATGTCTAATTGACTAAGTTTCATAACCCACTTTGAAAGTCTTCCAGTTAGTGTTTCTCTATTCATTAGGTATTTGAGTGGATCAAATTGTGCAATGAGCTGGAGTTTATGACTCAACATATAGTGTCTCAGTTTTTGTGAGGCAAAAAATAGTACAAGACATGCTCTTTCTATTAGTGTGCAATTGAGTTCATATCCAATGAGTGTTCTACTGATGTAGTAGACAACTCTCTTTTTTCCTTGTTCATCATGTTGTGCTAGGAGAGCACCTAAGGAGGAGTTTTTTGCAGCTATATACAGGAGTAATGGTTTCCCATGCATGGGTGGAACCAAGATCAGCATGGACAAAATATATTCTTTTAATGTCTCGAATGCCTCTTGGCATTGTTGTGTCCATTTGAATATGACACCTTTATTTAAAAGAATGCTGAAATGGTTGGCACTTTTCTGCCAATTGAGCAATGAAATGCCTTATGGATTGTAATCTACCTTGCAGACTTCTAAGTTGCTTGAGCATAGTAGGTGATGGCATGTCTAAAATAGCTTTCACTTTCTCTGGATCTATCTCAATGTCGCAATTGGATAAATGAAGCCCAATATTTTGTTGGACGTTATTCCAAAGACACATTTTTTTGGATTTAGTCTTACATTGTATTGCTTAAGTCAATCAAAGATCTTAGCCAATATGTCTAGATAACTATCCCTTGCATTGAATTTTGCTAGAAAATCATCTACATAGTCCTCCATGATTGTGTGTATCATGTCATGGAATAAGGTGGTCATTGCCCTTTGATAAGTGGGGCCTACATTTTTAAGGTCAAACGACATCACAATCTAGCAATATGTTCCCCATGGACAAGTGAATGTTGTTTTAGGTTGGTCTTTTGGTGCAGTTTTGTTTTGATTATAACCAGAAAACCATCCATGAGTGATAGCATTTCATTTCCAGTTGTCAAGTCCACTATCATGTATATGTTAGGGAGTGGAAAGTCATATTTTTGGAAAGCCTTGTTGAGATCTCTGAAGTCAATGCAGATCGTGATACCTCCAGTATGCTTGGATACTAGGACTAGATTTGAAATCCATTCAGCATAGTCTATGGGCCTAATGAAACCCACATCTAACAATTTTTGTAGCTCAATTTTGACTAACAAGGCCATGTGAGGGTGCATCTTTCTGAGCTTCCGCTTATATCATTTTACTCCTGGAAGAAATGGAAAATGATGTAAGGCCAATTCAGGATCTAATCCAAGCATATCTACATAAGACCATGCAAAATTGATTGGTCTTTGCTTAAAGAATTGGAGAAATTTCTCTTTTTCTAATTGATTTAGGGACTTTGCTAGGTTAATGTTATGAACTTTCTCAGCATCACTGATGTTGATTTCCTTAGTTTCTTCTACCAATAATGTTGACTATTCTTTATCAATAGGAAGAGCATCCATTATGTTATGAGGAATGTGTTCTACTTCATTATCATTGTCTTGATTAGGAGAGGAGCTTGCTTCTCCAAAATATGTAGTTCTATCTAGATCTATTGCAAAGCCAACCTTGTGATCATCATAAGGGATTTTGTCCCTTGCACCCAAGAATTAAGTTATGGCTTCATCATTTTGAAACCAATCTAATTGTGGCTTTCCTTTTTTCCCTATTCAAACAAATATGGATGTATAAGGGGTAAGTCTTTGCTCCCTACTATTATAGAAGATCCTGATACCATGCATACTTGGTTATGACCTGATATGTCCTCATCATAAATTGGTGGTCAATTGTCTTCATTATCAGATGGGAATTCATAGTCATGAGAATCTATGACACTTTCTATGTATGTTTCACTTTCTGATTCTATGTCACTCAACTCCTCTTGTTCTTGTAACTGAGTTTGTTGCAGATTAGTGGATCTTATTTGTATTGTGGATACCCTTCTTAAGCTTGGTATCAGTCTTTGAAATCTTTCTTCATCTAACTCAAATGGAGGAGTTGAAGTTGTTTCCCTTTGTAAAAGTATTCATAGCAACCAAGGATTTGGCTCATTTTATTGGTGTTAAGCCTATATCTGCTACCATATTTTCTTGTGCAGATGTTTTAGGTATTGTACTGCTAGATGACTTTGTGCTAGTTTCTTGTAGAATTTGCCTCATGTCTTTACCATCTGATTCCATAATAGGAGATGTTGATGCTCTCCTTCTTTTTTGAGATGAAGAGGAAAATACTCTTGTTGATGATTGATTCTAAGGTATGTATCCTTAGGGTAACCTACACTTGTTCAATATATCTAATGTACGTTGCCTGGATTCTATTATTTGTGGTACATGTTTATATCCAAAACCTTGATTCATTGGGTTTTCATGTGGGAAAACAGCTTCTAATCTTTATTTCTTTTTTAGTCCCAATCTTGTGGTGCCATCATACCCGTGTTTTTGTAACATCTTGAAGTCATTGCCATATTGATGTAGAGGTAGCTTGGGTATGGTCATGTCATCTTCTTCTTTGTGTATCTAGTGATTGACATCTTCACTTAGAGATTCTTCTTGTAAGTCTCCCCATCTAATGAAAGAGCATGAATCTGAGTACTTCACTATCTCTTTTCCTTTATCTTGCTTCATTGTTGTGTTCTGAGGCTTCCCAAAAGACCTAGGAGAAAAAGATGATTGTTTTCCATTTGAGGTACTCGAAATGGAATATTTTCCACAACCAACTTCCTTAATCTACAAAGAAGACGTGGTTGGTGTATTTTTCTCTATTTCTTTGATTGACAATGATTCCATTTCTAAGTGAAGTGGGGCTTCCTGATTGTTTGGTACTTGATTGTTTGTGATATCTCTTAAATAATTACAAGGTTGAAAAGGGTTTGGGTCACCATGGATAGTGATCTCTATGCCATTGTATGGGAACTTCACACATTGGTGAAAAGTTGATGGTACTACTTGCATGGTATGTATCCATGGGTGACCTAATAGCATATTGTACCCCAATTCCCTATCTAGGACTTGAAAGGTGATGTCTATTGTAACTGGTCCCACTTGTACTAGTAAAGTGACCACACCCTTAGAAGGGTGTTCCTCGTCATCATAGGATTTAATATTGATTCTCTTGGTAGAATCAATATAATGTTCAGAATATCCCAAAGCTTTGATCAAATGTAGTGTGCATATGTCAAGACCAGCTCCACCATCTATAAGCACTCTTCGAACCTTCTTTTGGTGAACCAAATATTCTAAGTGCAAGGGATCATTATGCATGGGTTAGTCTGTAGGTAGATTATGTTTAGTGAATGCGATCTTTGAAGCTGCCAAGTTTCCAACTAGGGATTGGAATGTGTTCTCATCAATATCTCTAACAACAACTAAATCTTGTAAGACTTTGTCTAGGACTACCTTATGAACCAACAAGATGCACAATAACTCAAATAATGAAATTTGAGCTAGAGTTCACTTCAACAGATCCACCATATTGTAGTTGCTCATTGTTGAAGAGGGATTTGAAGGTACCCATTGTAATGTGACCTTTGATCTTCTAGTAATGACATCACAATCTCTATTTGTGAGATTTATTGTGATTGTAACCACCATTTCATCTTCTCCACTTAGTGTGTTTATGGAATAGTTGAATGTGACATTGGTATAGTTGGTAGTATTGTTTTGTGCATTGGAACTAGAAGCCTTTCCTTTGTCATGTTTGATGAAAGGATCCTTAAAAATGGTATGATTTGTGTTTGGTGCCTTATTGGTATCCACAATAATGTCACCTTGATCAATGAGATTTGGGATGAGGTTTTTCAATTTGTAGAAACTTGTTGTCTTGTGACCCTTATTGCAGTGATACTCACATAAATTATTGTCATTCTACCAAGTGGGCTTGAATGGACCTATTTCATATTGTCTAGATTTTGGTAAAGTTATGGCATTGCTCTGTATCAATTTTTTGAGTGTTGATTCAATAGGTTCACCAAGGGGTGTAAAGCTTCTTTGGGTATGCTTTCCCTTGGTGGTCTTGGATTGTTTGAATGTAGTGCATTGGTGTTGCTTGCCTGAGACTGGTTCTTACTTCCAAAATCAGCTGATCCTTGTAGAGATACTACTAGTTGAGCTCTGTTTATAATACGTGCATCAACAAATCCATTATTTGTAATATTTTTGTTCCTGGGCCAAAATTTTAGCCTTTCATTGTTTGTATTGGTGGTCAATCCACTATCCTTGTGGTGTTTCAGTATCCCTTGTTCTAACAAGCCTCTCTCACACTTGATGCCTTATTCTATTATCTCTTTAAAATTGTCTAGGCATTGCATTTGCAATGGATACTTAATTGGAGGCACAATATTTTCATTGAAAATGTCTACTTGCTCAGCTTCAAGGATGTGACTAAGACATCGCGGTATAGGCCCCTCCATCTTTGCAGGAACGTGGTGAAATCTTCACCTTTTTTTGCTTTGTTGCACATTAATCCATTAAGGTAACTAGATTATCTATGTTGAATGCAAAGTTGGATATGAATAACTAAGCCAATTCTCCCCATGAAGTAATTTTGGGTCGAAGGTGTGAAAACCATTCCAATGATGTCCCTCCAAGACTTTTGGAAAATAACCTCATTAAGCATGTATCATCGTGGGCTACTTCAATACATGTGAAAAATTCTCTGACATGATTTCGAGGATCACCTTTCCCTCTATACTTGTCGAACCTTAGAGTTTCAAAATGTGGGGGAAATGGTGGCATGTATAACTTTCTGTCAAAAGGATACAGATGACGGTCCTCTATTGTGTATCTCTTTTTATCATTAACTTCTTGCATACTGGCCATTTTCTTTTGAAGATTCTCCATTTTTTGAGTCAGGATCTCTTTTTGGGTCAATGGTACACTGACTTGATAAGTATTTCCCACAAAAGGCATATAGTGTTGGAGTATCTTGGAGCTTGTTGAAATGTGGACTACCCATGAAATTGTGTACCATGAATCCCATTGGGTGGTGTAAAGTATGCAAATTGTGGACTAACATTTGGCTGAGATGAGCTAGTTGTCCCTTGATTTTCATTATGGCTACTGTAGGTGGAACCAACTAAAACTGAGGGTTAAGTTATATTTGCCAAAGTAGCGTTGTGAGAAATTGTAGCTTGCATTGTCATCCTGAGCATTGTCAGAGATGTAACATTGGTACTTGTTGATGAAATTGTTGATGGTGGTGGAGTTTTAATCGCTTGAGTATTTAGAGATACACCCTGGGGTTGATGTAGCAAGTTTTGCTTTAGTCTATGTAATAGTAGGTACTTGAGGAACATTTTGATTCAATGTCACACCTTATGGTAATATAGTCAAAATGTCCACCCCTGGAGGTAATTTGGCCCCATTTTGGACTAATAGTGTGAGATATTTGTCTCTATCATTATTGATGAGAGCGTCGAGAATCATAAGCATCGTAGGATCTTATTGGGCTTCTTCCAATTATTTTTTTGTCAAATTATGTTGCATTTCATCAATGGAAGGCATCCTATTTGTGTTTGTTGATAAGGTTGTGGGTCTTTGACCCTGTGCCTGTTGTTGTGTGGATAGATCCATATTCCATGTGGGGTTAACCAAAGGGTCATTGTTAGGATCCATCTGGTGTTTTCCCTTTTGAGCACGCATTAATGGCATGAATGTTGTTCCAAAGTGATCTTGACTCTCTAAAATGCAGATGCAAGACTCAATTAAATGCACCTAAGTATGCTTCTATGACTTCCTAAAGACTAAAGTGCAGACAATGCAATCTATGAATGATGACTTTCTATCGAGGATTCTGAAATTCAAACACAATATTTTCAGCATATTGCCGAAAAGCTTCTAATTTTGCCTCTTCTTTGATTTGATTTTCGAGGTCTATGTCAATTTGTACTGACTTGTGAACTTCATCATCTATGACATCTTGGACTATGTCATATTGGTCTTGATCAACTATCAATTCCTCAGCAAGGATATTCAAACCATCAATTATTTCTAATTGAACTTTGTTTGGCCCAAGATCGGGTTGCTCAAATGGGAATTTATCATTTCCTTTTAGACCCATACATTGAAGACTACAATGGAGACTATGCAGACCCTAGGGATGATTGACATTTTTCTTTTTTGAATAATATTAACAAGGATTTAGAAATACTGCTATGGTATTTTCTACCAATTGTCTAATGTCTTCTTTCTAAGTTGCTCTTTGTATCTTTTTCCTTAGTTTCTCATGAAGATGAACAAACTCCCAGATTTCATCATTTGTGATAGCCTCAACCATGTCGTACTAGGCACAATTGACTCTTACTTCCCAAGCGAGGTTATCTAAACCATGAATTATTGCTAATTGGTCATTGTCTAGCCCAATATAGGGTTATTCGAATGGAAATTTTTCATCTCCTCTAATACCCATGGACTTAGGTATGGTTTCTATACTCTAATGCAACACTAAATTTTAAATGAGTGAATGGAAACTTGATGAAATGACTTGTGCAAGGACTTTGTGTGATGATTCTAATGGGACTTCTACATGAATTGAATGCCTAGGACCTAAGATCACTTGAAAGTAACATGTATATCATCTTTGAATTTGTACAAAGGTTTGGATCTGACGTTGATGTTGATGTTGACACTTAACTTTGTTGAGGTTTGTTTGATCTTGTTGAACACTAAAACTTTGTTAAGGTTTTCATTTGTTTTCTACAATGTTTGAATTTGACAAAGTGTAGCAAAGGACATAGTAGTCACACCAAAAGAATAAAATCATGAAAATGACACTTGTTTAAGGGTTTTTTCCAAATTCCCATGAATGTTGGGATCTTTCTCAAGATCTCATTTTGTTTTCAATATATTTGTGGCAATTTGATATCACATCAAATAGACTCTCCTAAGGTCAAAAGGTCACAAGTATTACCACAACCCACATCTTGAGACTTTGTCAGCTCAAACATCCCTATCACACCCTAGGGTGCACCCATTTTTTTGCCTTTTCCTAGAAATTAGACCAAAGAAGATTGCTCCTCAATTGGCTTGTTATCTTGGGAGATATATGGTGAGTGTCTTGAGGGTGGATTCTTCCCCACCCTTACACTATGATAAAACAAGTGTCTGGTTACTGACTCAGCTAGGCTTCTAATTCTATGGTGTTTAGACAAGGTTCCGTTTGAGTGGTCACAATCAACAACATTTTACACTCCCTTGAGGAAGGTCTCCTAGTCTATAGAGGTTACACTCTATAGATTTAAACATACCGTATAGGCACTGAGGAAGGCATAATGTTGTTGTGACAACGTGTAACACTCTTCGCATATGATTTTCATCACATATGCATTTATTTATAGTGGCTTGGATTACTTGGCTTTAGTCATTGCCACTTAGGTCATTCCCCTCTCACCGGCCTTAATGGCACCCTAAGGGCAACTCGAGAGGGCAGGCCTTCTAGAGGATGTAATTGCAAGAAATAAATGAAAGTGTGAAAGAAGAGAGTCTTGCTTTTTAATCACCCATTGAAGGGGAGAGCATAATACCTATCCCTTCAAAAACACGTAAAACAAGGGTTCTTTTTAACCTTTTATCGCAATGATTTTCTAATCTATTTGGAGATGTTCTCCAAAAAAGCATGGGGTTCAGTTTTAACTTTCATCGCAATTGTGAAAATGAAGACAAGTTTATTTGTGGTTTATTTTATTAGAACCAAACTGAAGTGTTTCTAAGCTACCCCTATAGAAAATGATGTTAGTAAGTACATGATGGCCTATCCAGCCTAATTTTCCAATTATAGAGCTTTGTCTTTTTACAGATAGAAAGAAATTCTGAAAAAAACATAACTAAACTAAAAAATAATGAAAAAAATCTAATCTAACAATTGCAACTTACCTCCAAAGCAAATGTGAATGGATGTCAGATCAATTACGACTTGATATACCATCAATTGTGAATTACTCTTTAAGCAATTGCAATATGATGACTAATCAAAGATCAATTGCTCATCACTAAAAAAAATTAAAAAAAGTTGAATTTTTAGAAAAAATAGAAAAAGATAGAAGATAGAAGGATTATTCTAGAATGATATTATCCCACACCACTCAAGCCATCACATCAATGTCATCGTAAAATTTGTACTTGGCTAAGAAACGATGGATATTTTTGTGATATCCAACAATCTCCTCTTTTTCTTAGATTTCATGAAGCTCCCTTTCTACCTTTAAGAGACTTTGATACGTCCTTTGTTGTCTCCTATGTTGTTTTTCCTTCCTTGCACCTGAAATTCAGAATCTCACCTTTCCTGTCATTGAATTAGATACATTTTACATGCAGAAATTGAAATTTCCAGAATTTAATGAAATTTATGGGTTAGGTGCGCAAGACTAGATAATAAAAAAATGACATAAGACAAATTAATTTTTCAATTTCCCAAGCCAATTGTGAATTGTTTTTTGCAATTGCGGTGTAGGAGCTAATCAATTGTGGTGTAATATGCTATCAATTGCGGTGTAATATTGTCAAATGCAATTTTTTTCTTAAGCAATTTGGTGCAGGAGCACCCCTTCAAGATGATAAATTAGACTCGGAGGAGGAAGGATAAGAAATCAAACATTTATTTAGGATATTTTATATGTGTTTCAATCATGCATTGTGTGTTCGTAATAAAAGACCCCATCTTGTGAGCCAAACTCCTATTTTGGCATCTCAATAAGCCAATTAGGACTTTTGGACAATAGGCAATCAAATGTGTGTAGGACATAGTTATCCTAGTAGTTTTAGTGCTTCTAGGATGTTTTAGGAGGGATTAATCTTGAACCAAGGCATTAGGAGGTGAAAGATGACATTTTGACAACTTTTGCAAAAGTTGTCAAAAGTTGTCATAAGCAACTTTTATGCACTTTTCGCATTTTTGTTTTTTGAATTCCTCCAATAGCTCTAACCTCTTGTTTTTGGTTGAGATTAGTTGTGGAGTGGTTTATACACCTTATGGATCTAGTTCCCAAGGAGAGATTATACAGAGGAAAGATTTGGTGACTGCAAACTAATGAAATTATGAGTTTTTCCTGCAATTCTAGAGTTTTGGTACAGAGTACGGTACTATATGGATTGGGATCAATCCCCAAAGATGTTAATTGGTTAGAGTAGAGATTTACCTTTGTTTTGGATTTATTTTGCGGTTCAGATCATGTTTTTTTCTCCTAATATTCCAATTTTGTTGTAGGTGCCTGAAAAACCAGGGTTTACCTAGGGTTTTACTCCTCCATGGCCATAACTTACAATTTATGAATCTGAGACTCATGGGATTCAGTGAAATGAAAGTATGGCCAGGTTTTTATAGGATTCAAAATTCATTTTGTATGAGGATAAAGGGATTTGTTTGTTTGAACCGACCCTAGGTAGACATCTCTATGTGGCTACCTAGTCCTTAAACAACAAAGTTACCCTTGTATGCAAATGGTGATGATTCCAGGAATGTAACCCTATAATGCATGATGGTTTATGGTTCCCCACATGTTCATGGGGCTGCTATTATATGGTTTTCTCATTTGGACATAAATGCTTCACAAATGGAGGCCTAATTAGCCCTTTAGGATAGTCAACATCCTATCGGTTCAGACCTTTGTTTGTCTGACCTTGACCCTTCCTTTTGGGGAGTTGTGTAAGGACCAAAAGGGTACTTGAATCCATAATTTTTTTGCTAGGGTGTTTGTAAAGCTTTGGACCTAAGGTCCCTTTACTCGCTTCAAAGGGCTACTAGCGAATAGGCCTAATTGTGAAGGTGCTATAGGGAATGGGGTTGAACCTGTACAACCAGTGTTTGATCTGGTCCATGTGAGTCATGTTTTACCCAAAACAAGTGTGCTAATGATCAATAACCCTTGGAGGTCTCAAAATGTATGTTGGAGAAAATTATCCAAGTTGAGTAGGTATGAATCTTGAAGGTTGTGAGATGATGAACTAATGTTGTAGAGTCTTGCCTTGATAGATTCCTATTGTTTCTCTGAGCTGTCATTTCCATACATCTTGGAGTGTTTGGCAGGTTAAAAGGAGGGCTTTGCATCAAGTGGTATCAGAGCTAGTAACAAATTTGGTAAGGAGATAGAGATTTGAGGAATGTTCGGATACCGTTGGTAGATGTCATCAACTTGTCATCAAGGTGGAAGAGAAGATCAAAAGGAGATAAGAGAAGAAAAATAAAGGAAGAGGAAGAAAGAAGAGGGGTGGAGTAAATTTTTTCAGAGGTAAGGGAAATGGTTTTGGAAACCAATGTGAAACCAGTCAAGAAGGCACTAAAGGAGAGAGTAGTTCCAATAACAATGGAGGATACAATCAGATAGGTAACTTTAGAGGAAGGAGACCACCATTTAGAGGGAGATATCAAGGTAGAGGTCCAATTAGATGTTATAATTGTAACCAAGAAGGACACATGGCCAATAGATGCCCTGATAAACCTACTAGTTCCATGGGGGAGAGGAGAAGTAACTTGGTTCTAGAAGCTGATTGCCAAATTCTGGCAAGTACAAATACATACCAAAGTGTCAATACCCCTGATAGTTATGGCTACCCTGAAATAGGTGAGGCTTTGATGATCATAAGAGTAGTAACTACCATGAAGATTATTGATAAAGAACCCCCACAAAGGAAGTCTTTATTCAATACCACTTGCAAAGCAGGTGGAAAGGTATGCAAGGTTCTAATATATTCTAGTTCAATTGAAAACTTTGTGTCTCTAAAAATGGTGGATAAACTAAAGTTGAGGAGACTACCTCGCCCTTTCCCTAACAAGGTCCCATGGCTCACCCAAGGACAACAAGCTATTGTGGAAGAGCAGGATTGGGTAGAATTTTAGATTGGAACCTATAAGGATAGACTAATGTTTGACATTGCAAAGATGGATGCTTGCCATATCCTATTTGGGAGACCATGGAAATTTGATTTGAAGGCACAACATGATGGTGCTAGGAACATATATTCCATCCCCAAAGATGGTAAGGTGATTGAGTTGTTATCTCTGATGGAGAATGAGGAGGAAACCAAACCAAAGGAGTCCAAGTTGTTGGTGTTAGGAGGGAAGCAATTCATGAAGAAGATGGAATATGCAGGCATGGTTTGTTATGCCCTTATTCCTAGTCCAAAAATAACAAAGGTGGAGAGGTTTGAAGACAAGAAAGAAGACATGTTGAGGTTGGTTGACCCTGCAGTGCAACAACTACTAAACAAGTACAAGGGTGTCATCTCTGATGGCATGCCAAGGTCACTACCTCCCATGAGGGATATAAACCATTGCATAGATCTTATACTTGGATCCACCTTGCCTAATAAAGAAGCATACAAGATCACACTGGATCAGAATGTTGAGATGGCAAAATAGGTTGAAGAATTGTTGGAGTCCAGACTGATTAGCAAAAGCTTGGGCCCATGTGTAGTCCCTGCAGTCTTGGCACCCAAAAAGGAAGGCACTTGGAGGATTTATACTGACTCAAGGGCTATCAACAAAATTACTATCAGGTATAGATTTTCAATGCCTGGGATTGAAGATTTATTGGATTGTTTGGGGGTGCTAGATATTTTACAAAAGTTGACTTGAAGAGTGGCTATCATCAGATTAGGATTAGGTTGGGAGATGAGTGGAAGATTGCATTTAAAACAAATGAGGGGTTGTATGAATGGAAGGTCATGCCTTTTGGCTTATCCAATGCACCTAGTACCTTTATGGGGTTAATGAATGAAGTCTTGAGGGATTTCATAGGAAAATTTGTTATAGTCTTCCTAGATGACATTCTAGTTTTTAGTCAAACCAAAGGAAAGCATCTAAAACATGTAGACCTGGTCCTAAAAAATATTTTATGAAGAGCAATTAATGATCAATTTGGAAAAGTGTTTATTTATGGAGGAAGAGATCATTTAATTGAGATTTGTAATCTCATATGGTGAGTTGAAAATGGATCAAGAAAAGGTGAGTGCCATATTGTCTTGGCCTACACCTAGAACAATGAATTATGTTAGAAGTTTTCATGGCTTAGCTACCTTATATAAGAATTTTATAAGAGGATTTAGCCATATTTGTGCTCTTATTCTTGATACCATAAAGAGAGGACAAAAGTGCAGGTTCAGTTGGACAGAATAGGCAGATAACTCCTTTGAAATATTGAAGAGAAAAGTTGCAAAGTAGCCGGTCCTTGCCCTACCTGATTTCAACAAGATCCTCCAAGTGGAGTGTGATGCTAGTCACAAGGCTATTGGGGTAGTGCTCAGTCAAGAGGGAAGAACTATTGCCTTCTTCAGTGAGAATTTGAATGAGGCACAGAGAAGATATTCATCCTATGATCTAGAGATGTATGCTCTAGTACAATCCTTGAAAAAGTGGAGACACTACTTGCTGCCAAAAGAATTCATAGTCTTCATAGACAATCAAGACCTTAGCTTTATAAATGGTCAAGAAAAGTTGAATTACATGCATATGAAGTGGGTAGAGACCCTACAAGTCTTCACTTTCATTCTTAAGCACAAGAAAGGGGTCAAGAATAAGGTGGCAGATACTTTGAACAGAAGAGTCCTAACTGCAAATTAGATCCAGTTGGAGAGTGTTGGAATAGACTCCTTGAAAGCCATTTATTAGGATTATGAATACTTTGGAGAGATCTATAAGGTATTTTATTCATTTGATGAGCGGTTTCATGTTGATTTCTATGAGTTTTTTATTCAAAATGGATTATTGTTTAAGAGTGCATAGCTATACATACCCAAATGCTCTATGAGAGTGAATATAATTAAGGAGAAACATTGTGGAGCAATGGAAGGCCACTTTGGCCTTGAGAAGACACTAGATTTAGTGAAGAGGCACTACTTTTAGCCCAAACTATAGATAGATGTCAGGAGATTTGTGGAGACATGTGTGATATGCCAAAAGGAAAAGGGAAAGTCCACAAATGCAGGCCTATACCAGCCTTTACCCATCCCTTCAAGACCATGGGAAAGCATAAGTATGGATTTTATTTTAGAATTTCCTAGGACAAGGAAAGGATATGATAGTGTTTTTGTAGTGGTGGATAGGTTTAGTAAAATGGCACATTTCTTGCCATGCAAAACCACTTGTGATGCTTCTTATATTGCAGACTTGTTCTTCAAGGAGATTGTTCGGATACATGGTTTACCTTTGACTATAGTCTCTGATAGGGATGTGAAATTTATTGGACACTTCTGGAGGACCCTTTGGGAGAAGCTTGGTACAAATATAGCCTTCTCCTCAGCCTACCATCCCCAAACGGATGGCCAAACTGAAATTGTAAATAGGTCATTGGGAAATTTGCTAAGGTGTTTGACTAGACATCATGGAGAGAGATATGATATCATATTGTCTCAGGAAGAATTCTCCTACAATGATATAGTGAATATGAGTACCGGTAAGTCACCATTCTAGATTGTATATGGCATCCACCCAAGGGGTGTGATGGAGTTGAAAGAATTACCTCAAGGAGAAGTCATTAGTGCAGATGGGGAGACCTTTGCTACCACCATAAAGGAAATCCATAATCCATGACCAAGTTAAAACTCACCTTCAACAATCTGAAGAAAGATATAAAGCCCATGCTGACAAAAAGAAGAGGGATGTTCAGTTTGATGTGGGAGACTTGGTGTGGGTTCACTTGAAGAAGGAAAGACTTCTAAAAGGCGGATATACAAAGTTGATGGAAAGAAAGATTGGACCCTATCAAATCTTGAAAAAATGTGGCCAAAATTATTATGAACTTCAACTCCCACCTAATCTTGGTTTGTCACCTATCTTTAATGTATGTGACTTAACTCTTTATAAATGTAGTGTTGATGCAAGAGAAGACATAATTCAGGTTATTGCAGATGATGATATTCCCAAACATGAACCACGGAAGTTGCATAAGGTTTTAGACACCAAGGTTGCAAAGAAAACAAGGAACAAAGTTTACATGGAGTATTTGGTGGCTTGGAAAGGACAACCTAATTCTGAAGCAGTCTGGATGATAGAACAATAGAACAAAGACCATGGTGCAGACCTGCAAGCTCTCATCTCAAGTGGACTTGAGATTTCTTCTTCTGGGGAGTATGGTGCAAGAGCACCCCTTCAAGATGATAAATCAGACTCGGAGGAGGAAGGATAAGGAATAAAACATGTCTTTAGGATATTTTATATGTGTTTCAATCATGCATTGTGTGTTTGTAATAAAAGACCCCATCTTGTGAGCCAAACTCCTATTTTGGCATCTCAATAAGCCAATTAGGACTTTTGGACAATAGGTGATCAAATGTATGTAGGACATAGTTATACTAGTAGTTTTAGTGCTTCTAGGATGTTTTAGGAGGGATTAATCTTGAACCAAGGCATTAGGAGGTGAAAGATGACATTTTGACAACTTTTGCAAAAGTTGTCAAAAGTTGTCACAAGCAACTTTTATGCACTTTTTGCATTTTTGTTTTTTGAACTCCTCCAATGGCTCTAACCTCTTGTTTTCAATTGAGAGAAGTTTTGGATTGGTTTATACACCTTGTGGATCCAATTCATAAGGAGAGACTATACAGAGGAAAGATTTGGTGACTGCAAACTAATGAAATTATGAGTTTTTCCTGCAATTCTGGAGTTCTGGTATGGAGTACGGTACTGTATGGATTGGGATCAATCCCCAATGATGTGAATTGGTTAGAGTAGAGATTTAAATTTGTTTTGGATTTGGTTTGAGGTTCGTATCATGTGTTTTTCTCCTGATATTCTAATTTTGTTGTAGGTGCCTAAAAAACCAGGGTTTACCTAGGGTTTTACTCCTCCATGGCCATAACTTGCAATTTATCAATCTGAGACTCATGGGATTCGGTGAAATGAAATTATGGACAATGTATTATAGGATTCCAAAATCCTTTTTCAAGAGGAGCAAGGGAGGTGTGTGTTTGAACCGACCCTAGGTAGACATCTCTATGTGGCTACCTAGTACTTAAATAACAAAATTACCCTTGTATGCAAATGGTGATGATTCCAGGTATGTAACCCTGGAATCCATGATGGTTTATCATTCCCCACATGCTCATGGGTTTTTGATTGTATGGTTTCCTCATTTGGACATAGATGCTTCACAAATGGAGGCCTAATTAGCCCTTTAGGATAGTCAACATCCTACCGATTCAGACCTTTGTTTGTCAGACCTTGACCCTTCCTTTTGGGGAATTGTGTAAGGCCCAAAAGGGTACTTGAATCCATAATTTTTTTTCTAGGATTTTTGGAAAGGTTTCGACCTAAGGTCCCTTTAACCGCTTCAAAGGGCTACTAGCAAATAGGCCTAATTGTGAAGGTGCTATAGGGAATGGGGTTGAACCCGTACAACCAATGATTGATCTAGTCTGGATGAGTCATGTTTGACCCAAAACACATGTACTAATGATCAATAACCCTTGGAGGTCTTAAAGTGTATGTTGGAGCAAATTATCCAGGTTGAGTAGGTATGAATCTTGAAGGTTGTGAGATGTTGAACTAATGTTGTAGAGCCTTGCCTTGATAGATTCCTATTGTTGCTTTGAGGGGTTAGTGTCATACATCTTGGAGTGTTTGGTAGGTTACAAGGAGGTCTCTGCATCACAATTGCAGTATTAGGATCTCCTTTTGAGTACGAACCTACAAAATCAATTTAAACAGACAATTGAAGTTAGCATGTTTTCACGTCGGGTTCACCAAATGTATCTAGGGGTAAAATAAGTGTAAATTGCATAATTAGATATCAAATAGCGAATCCCAACTCTAATCTAGTCAATATTACTCCTAAATTACAATGGAATGATGAAAAATCAATTGAAATGAAAGAAAGATCTATCTAAAACTCTCTCAATTGACATAGCAAGGCTTCCATTGCTCTTCTCCATTATTGTTGATGTAGGTGGCTCTCAGGTATTGCACTGATTTCCTACATAAGATGGACAATAGCTTTGAAGACTGTCATTGTAGCTTGAATTGAGAAAAGAGGTTGAATTTATAGATTTTCAACACAAAGGGGTGAGAAATAGAACTCAAGTGTTGATTGACAAATAACTAAAATTGATTGATTAGTTAACAGAGTTGATTGATTTGTTAACAAAATTGATTGAGGAGTCAACTAGATAGATTGGCTAGTAAACTCAATTGATTGATCAGTAGACTGAATTGACTAGCTAGTTGACTACATCAATCAGGGAGATGACTGATTAGATGGATTAGTCAGAAAAAGGTGATTGAGAGTGAAAAAGGATAATTGATGAGTTAACTGAGTTAACTGATTAGATAACTAATTTGATGAACTAGTTCTAATTTAGCATGTGTTGTAGGTTTTTGAAATTGAATTGATTCTCATTTTCAATTTGAATTTGAATTTGGACTTTCAAATGCTGAAATGCACAAGAAATTAATTGAAATTCAGATTTGGTGAAATGTGAATTTGGAGGAAATGAAATTAATTGGAATTAGAATTTGGGGACTTGGAGGAATTTAATTAATTAATTTAAATGAAATTATTTAAACTTGGGAAATTGAATTAATTAAATAATAAAGATTATTTAACTAAGAAAAATGTCACAATTAATTAAATAATTGATATTTAATTAATAATTGAGATAGGGTTAATTAATTAGAATGATGCAGAAGTTTGGACAATTAATAATGATTTGAAATGATTAGAAGAATAGGTTAGTTTAATTAAATAATTAAAGAATTATCTAATTAAATTGATGAATAATTAGTATAAGATCGATGAGACATTTTTAGGTGTCTACAGTATGAACTAAAATTGACAAAATATTTTGATATCTCTTATTAAAATAGAAAGTAAAAGTTATTGTATATCACAAATCAAAATAATCCCATATTTGTATTTACCTTTTCGTAAAATATAATACATATGTTTTATTTGTAAACCTCCATTTATTCTTATACTTCTATAATATTAAATTAGTCATTCATTTACCCTACCAATATTTCTTACACTATACTAAAATCATCTCAATCAAATTATTAAAAATTCCTATTATTAATTAAACCATAAACCCAATAATCTCACTAAACAATCCTTAACATTCCTTCTTAATATTTTAATATTCTTTGAGGAATGTTTGAGGTTACAAGTGGATTTCTTATTAAACACCCTTGATGATTTATTATTCCTAGTGAGAGGATGTCATCATATGAGATATGAGATTCTAAAACCCTACGAAAGAGGGTTTAACAAACTCATATATTATAATGGAATGCAGCCTGTTAAAATAATTCCGAGCTTGACAAGTGAAAGAGACACCATTTGTACGTTTAATTAATAATAATATCACATCATATAAATTATTGAATGGCTTTAGATTTGTGCATCAATAACAGCAAACTTACTATAACAATTACTAAGATGTTTGCCTAAGAAATTAAAGCGTATAAGAAAGATAATTAGATTATTTCCCTTAGTTAAAAGAAAACTAATTTTCTTGTGTCCTCCATTAATTTCTGTTGTGCCCAACTTTTGGGCAAAAACGAAACAACAATTTTTTTTATTTTTTTTATTTTTATTTTTAGACAACATGAACTCACAACATATCCTACATTATAATAACTTCATTAGAGTTTTGTCTTATCTAGGATGTAAATAAAATTGTTTACTAAGGTTGGGTTAATTAACCAACTCGAACGAGCGACTTTATTTGGTGGAGATTAATTAGTGTCACGGATTAGTTAGCTAGTTCAATTACCTTAATTAAGTTGTCGCTAATTAAAAACGAGGGTTAATTGGTTATCTTAATGTATTAAATCATTCCCGACCATACAATGATAATGCTATTAATTAATTGATGCACACGTAAATTTATTATTTAAATCCAACCGATAAGGGTTCGAATTCCTATAATGCCATTTGCCCACTAAATCCGATATTAAGCTAAAGCCAGTTCTAATTTCCCTAAACCCTTAATTTTGACGATTTAATTAATCCGGCCAATGCCGGTCTTAAAGGCTTATGGTTCATAAAATTAATTTACAATCTCCCCTTTTAAATTTTCCCCATTTACAATATAACCTAATGTCCACAATTAAATCAAGGAAAATCTATTGACTAATTAAATAAATTAATTTGATTAAGTGTATAGTGTATCCAACTACATTAACTCTTCATTTTAAACCCCTTTGAAATAACTATATTAAAATTTTAATTCTCTAAGGAATATAAGCATATAATAATTCAATTATTTAAATAACCCTAATTATTAGTTAAAATATTAAAACTCAAATTCAAATTTCCCATATCTAATTCAAAATTCTTTTAAATAAAGAAATCCCTTATTCATAAAATGCTAACCCTAACCCGAAATTGGGTTAGGGTTGCATTTCTATTTATTACTCACTTTTGTTTTAATTTCTCCTCTTCTATTTAATTCAAATTATACCCTAACCCGAAATGGGTTAAGGTTTGTTGCACCAAAATATTCTTTTATTTTACCCTACCCGAATGGGTTAGGGTTTGTTTTTCTTTTCTTTTTGTGGTTTGGTGTGACTGTACAGGTACGGGGTCGAGATTAGGGCACAATAGCCATGGACGGCGGAGGTGTTTCGAAGAGGGAAAGAGCGGAGGTGGTGACGTGGGCTCCCTCGGACGCCACTGTGCGTACACACAGTGGCGGGCAGCACCGGCCACTATGTGCACACACAGTGGTGGGCAGCGTTGCCCACTATGTGCACACACAGTGGCGAACGGTATTACCGCCACCCACTATGTATACACACAGTGGCAGGGCGCCGCTCACTGTGTGTAGCACAGTGGCGGCCACGGCCGTTCCACTGTGTCTACACATAGTGTGATGCCTCCCACGCCGCCCCACTGTGTGTAAACACACTGGCTCAGCCGTGAGTCGTCCACTGTGTTAACACATAGTGGCTCGGCCGGTACCCCCGATTTCCTCTTTTTTTTTTCTAGTTTTTTTTAATATGATATTTTTTTTAAATATAAAAGTATATATATATATACACACTACCATGACCAGAATATATACATATATCTTTTTTTTTAAAGGTATCCATTGAGTATGTTTTTAGATGCAGGGATGTATATATATATATATATCAACCTAATAGGGTTAGGAAGCTTATTTTGAATAATTTTAACACAAGCATGCAACCCCTATATTGTTTTTGTAACAGCAATACATAGGTCCATGATATATATATTTTTTTGTTTTACAACTTGCAGGAGTGGGTTAAATACTAGCACATTCAGTGATTTTAGATCTCATTTCCTAGGTGTGATTTATCTTAATATACAACATTCAGAAGTTATTATTATTATTATTATTTTTAAATAGTTATGCAACATGTTTTCTACAGCAATGTTTAAATACTAGTTCTTTTTCAGCTATGCCTAAATAGAGTTAAAAGTAACAAAATAACAGTAAATAAACTTTGCAAGTAAATACTCAAACATAATGCATTTTTTTTTTTTTGAGACAAAATTTGATACAATTTACAGCAACATAATAGATTTTCAGAATTTAAATAAAATGTACTTTGCATATAGAATATTTGAATACCAGGGCCCACATTTACAGTGGGTGAAATAACCCAACTAGTCTCTCATTCTTAATGATGAGGACCCGAATAAAAGAATACATTCCTTTATACAGAAATAAAGGAAAACAACATAAGGCTCTTTATAATATTTTTCTGCAACAAAACATGGTATCATTCCTTTTTGCTTTTCTGCATCTGAATAAAAGTCTGTATCTAAATAAAAATCTGCAACCAAACAAATCTGCAACTCCTAGTCTCTTTTCCAAGCAACCTGCATACAAAATTTTAGGGTTGTGACCATGGGGTGCTCACCTCCCAGCCTAGGCTTACTAGAAGCCACCCTCGAGCTTGGAGAATCAAGACCTAGACAGGGTTACAACCAAGCAACACAACAAGCAAAGGGGAAAATCAACACAATAGACACATCCCTTCCCAAGCTAAAACTCGATCACAAAATGTGATGTCTTACTAGGGTGGAAGTGGACCAAGTACCCTAGGGGAGAATTCTGCTAGATAGAACTTACAGCCAACTCATGGCATCCATGAAAGCATAACCAAAAATCATCCTTAATCCCTACACCCTTATGACCCCCAAAAAGGCAAACATGCCATATTTGCTCCCCCTTATGACCCCCAAGTGAAATAACACAAAAGAAAAGTAGCAAGGGTCTCATGGATAGACCCTTGAGATCACTCTCATAATGAGAGCCTCTCACCCTAAGGGTTGTCAAGCTCCTTCCACCCCCAAGACCAATCCCAAGGAAAGGATGGTCTTGAACACTCCCCAAACACAACAATACATAAAAGAAAAATAAGCAAGAAATCACATAGATTTTTACAAGTACAACACAAATAAAGAGATACAACAATTTCCATTCAAGCATTCTAGAACATTTTTACATTTACATAAGAGGGAAAAAGTAACACCAACCTTGAACTGCCAAGGAAAATCTAGGGGAAAGCTTGATGAAGAGCTGCCCAATCCTCAATCTTTTTTTTTGCAAATACCTAGCCCCAATTTACTATCCCTAAAACTGGTTTTCCTCCAAAAATTTCTCCAAAAAAATCTCCAAGGATGGAGAGTGGATGATTAGCTCACTAAGCTTCCATTCCTAGCCTAAGAAGGCCTCTCTCACTCCTTCCAACCTCTTGGATAGAGTGAGGGATCCCCCATTGGATTGGTCTTCCCTAGGTCTTAAACACTCCCTAACCTAGGTACCTAGAGAAGGGAAATGGAATGGGGAAGAGGGATTACTCCCATCAAGAAGGTTATCCTACCAAGGATGGCACTCCTATAGATGGAATTCGTCCATCTTGGGAAAACCACTTTTTTGGGTGGTTAAACAAGTCCTAAGGGAAGGACACATGGCCAATTTTGGCCTTCACCCATAGGTATCCCATGAGGCCTAATAGAAATGCTCTAAAATTGACTCTAGGAGTTGATTTGACCCTCAGAAAGTTCACCTAAAGTTAACCTACGGGTCAACTCTGAGTTGACCCTCCTTGTGGCTCACTAACCTAGATTTCTTGGTTCTTTCAAGGATAATTAGGAGATATAACAATTAACAAAAAATAAAACTCTCCAAAAAAGGTGACATGACAAATTGCCAACACAACATACTACATAGGTGTCAAGTGACACTACAAAATAATTCCACATCATAATACAGACGTGGCAATTGTCCCTTAAATGATTTAAACAATTCAATAAATACAATTTACACTCATGCAACATTTTACATTTATGAATAAAATACAATACATACGAGGTGTTGCCTCTCCAAATAGACAACCCCTGGTTTTACGAACGCACATAGGCCTAGGCTTGATTCTCCATAATATTTCCATGGTCACATGGATAATTTCCTGCACATCTCAATTTAAACATTAGTACTTCCCAATAGCCTCATATAATATAAAACACATAATTAGAATACAATACATTCATTCTGCAAAGACTTGTCATTATAAAATATGATTTGTCACAAATCAAAGCAATTCATCATAATCCTCAAAATTTGATCCATTTACAAGATATGCAAACATATTTCTAGCATTATAACAAATCCTGAAATTCAGATAATAACATACATCATCACAATGTTACCCTAATCTAGAATCATATAATATTCTATAACCACAAGGCATAGAAATGAAGCATCAATATATATCAATATTACCAAAATCGTGGGACCATATAAAGTTCTATATCCATAGTGTGTCAAAACTAGCATCCATAATAGTTCCAATATGAAAATAACTAAAGAGGTAGGATGGGTCAGGGTAGGGCCTCACAATTTCATATCCTATATTTATTCTTTTTAATTAATTTTATTATTATTGTAATCGTGAAAATTATATATCTATATTTATTTTCTTTAGTTTGGTTTCTAATTTGATTGAAGTGTACTTTTTATAATAAAAAATTTATAGTTGTATATTTTTATTCGAAGTTAGTTCATGATGTTTTCTCATTTCAATTCTAGTCCCTAGATATCCCATTCTTTAATTTAGATGAGGCTTGTGAGTGTACAATTGATTCATCATTTCTATAAACACAAATTGAATCTCAAATTTTTAAATTCAAATTTAGATTTTAATCTTATTGAATCTCTTTTAGTAGCCACTAAGAGTCTATCTAGTACATATTTTATTGATTTATGCTCTATGTTACATTTAAAGGTAATCATTCATTCATTTGTAATAATTGAAGAGCACTAGAATGTCTAGGAGTTATCAAAAGAGTATTTGAATTGAGAGACTCTTAGCAACATTTTATCATAGTGTACATCATCCTAGGCATCTTACATGTTTACTTGTTATCTTTGATAATTATTTTGAAGCCATTGAACTAGTCATCATAAGGGTTCGACTAAGAAGAAGATGGCCTTTGAAACTCAATAAATTCCCCAAAAAGTGTTTATAAATACCCATGAGTTCTTTACTCTGATTTAGAGAGTAGACATTAACACAAATGAAATTTTGTATGCATTGAGTATGACACTTCATTGTTATTGTGACTCACAAATGGTATGCATGTCTATTTCTTGTGTTAATTGGATAGGTGATAGACTAATGTTGCCTAGTTGAAACTGTTGCAAGGTGTGTACCCTTGGTCTCCATGTGTTGTACAACGTAGTGCTCGGTTTTGTGACATGGCTTAACCACCTCTTGTGGATTCTATAAGTCTAGTGGTTGTATCAGACAGTAATAAGTCAATCTTTTGGTGCAACGACAACTGCACTTGTAACAAGTGGTATTAGAGCTTGGTCACAGGTTCAAACCCCTATCTTGCACTTGAGGGGATTGTTGCAAGGTGTGCACCCTTGGTCTCCTTGTGTTGTGCAGTGCAGTGCTTAGGTTTGTGATATGGCTTAAGCACCTCCTATGAATTCTATAAGTCTAGTGGTTGTATCAAGCATTAACAGGTCGATCTTTTGGTGCAATGACAACCGTACTTGTAACAAAAACAATATGTTTAATGGTAAAATATCTACTTGGGTAGTTTCTTCATGAGAAAGGGATGCCTTATGAATATTAAAGATGTTTAATTGATGTGTAGTATTTCTACTATGAGTTAGCCTCTAGGAAAAAATTGGTAAGATCTTGTTGACTAGTATTAAGAAAATAATCTATATGAGTAATTTCTTGCTCAAAAAGAACATTAAGATGAACTAATTTAGAAAGAATTCATTTTACCATTGGACTCTATAAAGTGCTAGTGTGATATGTAACCTTAAATATGATATAAAGTCACTTAGATTACTTAGTTTGTGCTTTCTTGTTTTCAATTGATTTTTAGAAGTTGTGAGATAGACACTTGCATTTGAAAGTAAGTTTGAAGCATTCTAGCTTAAATGAGAAAAATATATAAGTGTGTTATTCTCTTATGTTTCAATTTTTATTTTATTTTTTAAATTCATTAATGCTTAAATAAATATTTATAAAAAAATTTACTTCCTAAAATGAAGTTAAAATAAACTAATTATATTATACATTTTTTAATATTTGAATAAAATAAACTAATATATTTTTTTTTGTTAACTTGAGGTATCCTCGCATCCTAGCCCAGTACCCAAACCTAGAACCTTACCTTGTCCATTAACAACTAAGTTGGGGTTTAGGAGAGAGGCGACCTGAGGCGAGACTAGTCCCTGGGGATGGACCAAGCAACTTACTTGCTAGACCCATCAGGTGAGTACGAGTCGAACCCAGAACCAATGGGGAGCAAACCCATGGCCCAAGCCAACTACGCTACCTTGTCTAGTTAATAAACTATTATGTTGTTTTTGATTAAGGGTGAACAGGTTTTGAGGGGACTAGAAACCCCATACAACAAGTTTTGAGGGGATTCGAAACCCCAGGTTTTGAAGGGACCCAAAACCCTCAAATTTTACTAGGATCTGGAACCCATAGTATAACGCTACTAAAAGAAAAGAACATCAACATACTAGTAGCCAAGCCAAAAACTAGACATAAATCATCCCTAACACATAAACAAGGGTTTTACAAGGCTCCCTTAACCTACAGATGTTTCCATGGGTGAATCCTAGCACCCATCACCTTCAACAAAACCAGATTACAATAGATCAACATATACTCACAATCTAGCCTAATGGGATTTTGAAAGGCTCCCCTACCTTCATCAAGGGTTTTAAATTGGCTCCCAAAAACAATAAACAAGGGTTTTACCAAGCTCCCTTAACCTGTGACAAATTCATCAGCTTGCCAACAACACAACTAACCCTTAACCAAAAACCATAACTGGCCAGACTGGGCCCTTTAAAATTGCTAGCATCCAGCTTGCCTATAGGGAGAACAAGGCTCCCACAACCAGTACACACGAAAAAGAGAAAAAACTGGAAGCACACATGGGGGTTTTGAAAGGCTCCCCTAACCTTCAATACATACACAAGGAGGGTTTTGGAAGGCTCCCTCAAACCCCCAAAAAAACTAGAAAGCAGGGACCAAAAATCCCAGACCTAACCATGAAGACCCACAAGAAAGTAATGGCAGGTAGCCTCAACTAGTAACTCGAGCAATATCCTCACCCTAAAGACCTTCTCACACCATCTCCCCACCTCAATAGGGTAGAACCTTGATAGGACAATAAATAAGGCAAATCAGTAGCCCCAGAAACTCTCTCATAGGAGGCAGAAACCCGGTTGCTCCCAACCACCAAATCTTCACCTCAATAGGAGAAAGGGCCACCTCAGATAGGCTAGGAAGAGAGCAACCCATAAGTCCATGCATTATAGTCATGGACCATCAAATAAAAATCCCCTCCACCTCTATAGGAGGACTTCCCAAAATAGAGAAAAAGTCGATCAACCATGTCTCTAACTTAACAGAAGACAAGTCCACCTCCAAAGGATAGAAATGATAGCCAACAAAGAGCCCGCACAATCCTTTCTCAGCCAAAAACAACCTCTCCATCAACATAATAGAGAAATCCCTCACCAAGAAGGAGCCAAGAGAATAGGGGAAGTGAGTAGAAGAAACCCAAGCCAAAGATAAAACAGGAAAAGACCAAAGGGTCTGCTCATCCCAAAGACAATGAATCCCCTCTAAAACAACCACACTCTTCCATGACTAAGTAGATCCCTACTTCCTGAAACTTGAGAAAATAGAGAGGCATAGGGGAATCCCCCACATGGGTGAGAAAAGGGAAAGGCAATGTTGAACAGCCTGCAACCGACCATAGCACTCCAAGGTCAAAACCACATCACTGAGAGAGATGGACCAAGAAAAGAGGGGTGGCAACAAGACATCGTCCATCCCTGAGAAGACCACAAAGACATTCATGACACAGGCCTCCAAACCTAAAACACCATTGTATGAAAACTTGGAATCCCAATAGCCAACAATACCACCCTCCTCATTGCTCACAACCCACACACTCTGCAAATCACACAACACTGAGCAACAACCAAGGCAACAAAGATGGGCCAAAAGGAAGAAGCCCCCACCCTTGCCATCTATCTCACCATCCTCATCTCCTTCGCCCGAGTCCTCAAGGGTTGAAACCCTCACTCAAGAGTGCCCTCCTTTCCCACTCATCACTCTCCACTCTCCTTCATTAAACTATTATATTGTTGAACTTTGATAAAAAAATATAATATTAAAATTAGAAAAGTGAAGAACACTTTTCTCTTTTAAAATTAAACATGCATATATAGACTAAAAACACGAGTGCCTAAACATTACTTGAATAAACAACTTTTTCTCAAAAAAAAAATCAAATTCAAATGATTCTGTTCTTTTACTTCAACATGCTCATTATATGTGAATTTTTGGTTACAATGGTTGAAATAAAAAATATCGAGATTTTCTTTCTTTTTATTTGATTTGTGCTTGCTTTATTTTTTACTTATGTTGAATATTTTAAGAAATTTAAATTACAAAATATAAATATTATTTTGGATTTTTTAGAAATGAAAATACCTTAGTAAATGGTAATTACTCTAAGTCTATACTAAATCAAAATATAAAACAAAATTTAACAAGTCTAGAGTAGTGACATGTTTATGTTAAAACTAACAACTAATCTATTGTGGACCCCTATAATCTCAATTGGGTTACACTTAACTTAGATGGGTCTACTAAGGGGAACCCAAGTCAAGCAATAGGGTACGGTATTCCAAGATACCATAGTGGGCATATGTTTTTTCCTCTGCTATGAACCTTGGAATCCAATATTCAAACTTTGTTAAAGTTATGCTATCTTTCCATGGAATCCAAATAACCATAAAAAAGCTTAAGATATGTAATAATTGAAGGACAATCTAAAAATTTTATCGATATGTTAAAATCTAAGGCTTCTCCTAGCTAATGTTACCATTATATAATTTGTGATACTCTAGCTAATATCACTAAGTTTGAGGGCTCCAAATTACAATATTTGTTGAGAGAGGGTAATCAATCAATGGACCTCCTTGCAAATTTGGGAACCTAAGTTGAAACTATTATGACTTGGTATTATAAGGACTAATTGATTTGATGGATAATACTCCTTATTGGATTACTCATAATGAAATATTAAGGCAACTTTATTTGTTGTCTCAATCTTTAGAGGAAAGATTAAAATTTTTCCCTATTATTGTAAAGTGGAAAAATCACTAAGCTCAATTTTCACTTGAGGGGGACTTTACATTCAAAAGAGGGGTTGAATCTACTAGATCCAATCCCAAATGATGCAAGGGCTGAATACTAAGTAGATTGGTTGTGATTGGAATGCAATTGACCTTGTTTTGTACATTGACTAATTGAATTAAGATTAAGTGTTGGAAATGAAGACAAAGTATGAGAAAACAACAAGATATATATTTGGGATTCAATCATGCACCTAGATCTGATAAATTTGAGATTATTCAAAGTTGCTCTGTGAAATCAGGCAAAAGTTGCAGGGTCTGTGTGTCCAGACAAGGGTGCCCTCCTATTGGTCCTTCAAACTTTCTACATGTCGGAAAGGGTTTTTCATCTCTACGAATAAAACTTAATTCCAGATGTACAACTGCACACCTATTTCTTGCACACAGAAAGAAAAGGAAATGTGTTGGGAATAGGGGTTTTCCTTTAGATCAAACCCTAGTTTTGGAATTAACCAAGTGGTTGAAATAATGTAATTGAAATGATTGAAAGTAGAAATCCTCCTCTTTGAGGGGGTTAAGATTAAGTGTTGGAAATGAAGACAAAGTATGAAAAAACAATGAGCTATAGTTTTGGATTCAGTTGTGCATCTAGATCTAAGAAATTTGAGATGATTCGAATCTGCTCTACAAAATCAGGCAAAAGTTGCAGGGACCATGTGTCTGGACAGGGGTGCCCTCCTATTGGTCCTCTGAACTTTCTATGCATCAAAAAGGGTTTTTCTGTCTCTGCGAATAAAGCTTACTTACAAATGTGCAGCTGCGCACTTGTTTCTTGCACATAGAAAGAAAGGGAAATGTGTTGGGAATAGGGGTTTGCCTTTAGGTCAAACCTCGATTTTGGAATTAACCAAGTGGTTGAAATAATGTAATTGAAATGACTAAAAGTAGAAATTATCCTCTTTGAAGGATGTTGAATTGATTGAAAATGAAATGCTTATACCTCCTTGTGAATTTTTGCTGGCCTCCACATGGAATTAGGGTTTCATGAATTAGAATGTTGATCTCCTCTTCAATTCTTGAAATCTTGACTCTATTGAATGCTTGATGACCTCTTCTATGTATGCATTCGATTGTGGATGATCAAATGAGAGGGTAGATCCCTCTTATATAATTTCCAGTAGGATTAACTGTTTAATTTTCTGACTTGAGACAACATGGGGGATTTTCCCACTTCAATTTGAGATAGGTCTAGGGAAATGGGTCTAAGATAGGTCCCCATTAAGGGGGACTAGGGTGCCATGCCCTAGTCCTAGTGAGGACCAGGGTGTCATGCTCTGGTCCTAGTGAGGACCAGGGCACCACGCTCTGGTCCTACCCTATTTTGGGGTAGGATCAAGGTGTAGGTAAAGTGCATTGTTAAGTTACAATGTGTTTTAGATGTGCATGAGCATATTCAGGTCTCCAAATAGGCTGAGGGGTGCAAACACTAAAGAGAAGACCCAAATGCAGTTGAAAATTGTGAGGGGTGCAATATTAGGATGTTACAATTATGTTGTATTCTTTAAGAAGAAAAGCTTTTGGATACTCAATTTTCTTATGAAATTAGCCCCCAAACTTTCATTGTTCTTTCCCAATCAAACATGGGAAGAGACCTTCTACAAATTGAGACTAAATATTGTGAAGGTATCAAGGAAAACCATGAACTATGGGTGGTCCTTGAAAATGGTAACTTCTCATCATGTATTGAATCCATGAAAGGCTATGATATTATTTTAGAGGAATTTATAAAATCACATAAAGTTTATTGTATTCAAGTTCATGGTATTTCCTTCAATTCTTCTATACAATGTATTGCCACTGTAACTAGGATATATTTGGAGGGGATTGGAATTTCCAAAATGTTAAAGGAAATTACTAGGATGATAGGAATAGATATATCAAATGAGGGGAGAATGTGAATGGTTTGTAGAATGGTTACAATAGGGATGACCTACCTAACATTTTGAAGAAGGTGGAAAATTCATTATGAGGTACATAATACTAGAGGGCCATTGTAAGTGGTTGCATATCTATCTCTTTCCAATGTTGAACCATTTTAGGCATAATGTAAAATTTTAATAAAATATTTTGGTTGAGAACCAAGATGAACTGGTGAGCTTGGGCGGGATTTTTTTTGAAAATTTTTAGTGGAAGAAGGAAATTGTGTGGCTCAAAGATCGTCAAAGATCAGGTATAGGTGAGCAGTATTGCTTTGATCATTCCAAACATTGGCAGAATAATCACTTATTTTCAGATAGGAATAGGGACCCATCATATAAACAACATTTTTGGCAAAATGATAGACACATCGAACATAGGTTTGCTTGGCCAAACTGGTTGCCTTTCCATTATTACAAATGCTTGAATAAAGATAAATAGGAGGTGTTTGACATATGTGAGGATAATGATTTTCATAGTCAGTAACCTAAAGTATCTCCAAGTTTTTTGAATTCTTTCTACAAAGAAAATGCCAAAGAATTCAAGACAAAACAAACTCAGAAAGAGGGGGACAATGGGCCACAAGGAAGGGTCAGGGTTCTGATAACTTAATGATGAATGAATAGTACCAAACCAGTACTAAGAGGGGGGGGTGAATCTATACAGGAAAAAACTCAACCTTAAACCGGTTTGTCAACTAACACTTATGCACTGACAGACAAATAGCAGCATCGGTCCTTCAACAGAGTTCAATCGGCAAAACCTAGTATAACTAAGATGAGCAAAGACCGGTTGACAGTTATCTTCTCATATAATCTAACTCTTCATTCCCATTTCACTCTAATGCATGAACAGGCAATCTACCATCAAAGATGTACATATTACAGCAAGATCAATATGCATCATCACTTAATCAGAAAACAATCATAACATCACACATGACACACATATTTTTCATGTGGAAACCCAACTAGGAAAAACCATGGTGGGGATGAATACCCACAAGCTTGTTTTTGAACTCTTTGGAAGTCCACTCTGTTAGGAGCCTTGTCCAGTTAAAGATAGATACAATAGGTTTTGTTAGGAACTGATCCTGTTAGGGATCACCCAGTTAAGGGATGGCTACAATACCCGGTTAACGGTTAAACCATATTAAGGGTACCTTGTTAGAGGATTTCAAGAACTCAATAGCTAAAGGATATCAATGACTCAGTAGCTTCGAGTTACCCTAGTAGAGGATTTTCAACAAGTCGGTTAAGGCTACCCTGTTAGGGGATTTCATAACTATAGAAGTAGTTAAAGATCAACAGGTATATCAATGACCTGATAATAGAACTCAATGCCAATGTAGATCCACTTAAGCTCCTCTTCACCTTCTACACTTACACTCTGCAGATATGACTTCTCTCCTCTGGTCTGGCAAGAATCACGTATCTCTTCTCTTAGATACACACACACAACTTTTGCCAACAACCTTTGAAAGAATCACAATATCGACCTTATAGGACTACAGACAGGTCGATAGCATAAACCCTAAACCCTAGACCTATTAGGTTAAGGAATTCAAATGGTTCAATCCTGACCGTTGATCATACTATATTGAATGCAATAGTCTTGATCCAATCTCAAGACATTCTCCATCATTCATTTTCCACTGATTTCATGGCAGCTGATAACCCATCACACGTTATCATCGTTTACAGACTTCACACATTCCCGAGGTAGATAGGGATAGTCTTCTTCATGTAAGATCCTTCACGCACACAAGGCTGACGTGGCATCACGATCTGTTCTTTGTTATACTACTAACTCATCACACAAAGATCACTGATTGAGTCACACAGGCTTGAGGTACTCCAACCAAAAATCCTAAAGTAGAAACTACCTACCAACCGATAGTCATACAATGCTTCCATGTGCCAGTTCACATGACTTCATGCCAGTTGACCTTGACATGCCGGTTCACCTTGAACAAATATACCACTTTACTTTGGCATATATACCAGTTCTCACATATGTCGGTTGTCTCTTCATATCACATATTGACATCAATGACAACATACAATATCATTATGTCCTCATACCGGTTCACATAATGCCAACAATCTCCCCCTTTGGCATTAATGGCAATATACAAAGATATCTTTCTGCAAACTCATCTTCTCCCCAATTTCTGCAGATATCTTCTCCGCTACACTTCTTCTCCCCCTTTGACAACAATGCCAAAATGGAGGCACAAACATCCCTGTTCCATTATGTTGCTCCCCCTAAGGAGTAGCATCCTTCAACACATCAATAAAAAAAAATTACTATGCAATACCTAACTGATGTGGAACAAATACTTTTAATTTACCTCCTGAAGGGGCAGTACCCCCAATTTGCCTCTTAAATACACAAATGTAGTCTTTGGGAGAGGCTTGGTGAATATGTCTGCTAACTGCTCCTTACTGGAAACATGTTCCAGTGCAATCTCTTTATTCTGAACCTTTTCCCTCAAGAAATCATACCTAAGCTCAAAATGCTTGGTTCTATAATGTAAAACCAGATTCTTTGAAATATTGATAGCACTTGTGTTATCACAGAATATACTTACTGGTTTAGATACAGGGATTTTGAAGCCATGTAATACATGCTTCATCCAGATTGTTTGAGTGCAGTTCATGAAAGCTGCAACATACTCCGCTTCCACTGTAGACTGAGAGATACAGCTCTGCTTCTTACTCATCCATGAGACCAATCTACCACCGAGAAAGAATGCACCACTGGTTGTGCTTTTCTGACCATCCACATTACCTACCCAATCAGCATCTGTGAATACTTTCAGGTTGAAATCATTGTTGTATGGGTACCACAATCCATAGTCAATTGTTCCCTTCAGAAACCTAAGAATCCGCTTGACTGCAACCAAGTGGGATTCTCTTGGACTTTTCTGGAACCTTGCAGTAATGCCAACTGCATGTGCAATATCTGGTCTTCTATGCACTAGATAATGCAACTTACCAATCATTGATCAGTATTCCTTCTCATCAACCAATACGGAATCATCCTCTTTTGATAATTTGCAACTGGTCACCATCGATGTACCAACCGGTTTGCTATCTTCCATGCCAAAGGTCTTCAACACCTCTTTGACATATTTGGACTAAGTGATAAAGATTCCATCTTTCATTTGCTCAATCTATAGTCCAATGAAGAACTTAATCTCCCCTATGAGTGACATCTCAAACTCTTCCTTCATCTCATCAGCAAACTCATGACTCATCTTGTCATCTCCACCAAAGATAATGTCATCAACAAAACCTTCATAGATCAGGATCTGATCTTTTTTAGATTTCAAGTAGATATTGCTATCTTCACTTGTTCTCTCAAATGCAATATTCACAAGATGGGAATGTAGATGTTCATACCATGCTCTAGGTGCTTGCTTTAGACCATATAAGGCTTTATGTAGCCTGCATACCATATCAATGTCTTCAGATAGGGAAAACCCATCTGGTTTCTCTATATACACCTCCTCTTCAAGTACACCATTTAGGAATGCAGATTTTACATCCATTTGATATACCTTGAATCCTTTAAAACCTACATATGCAAGAAGCATATGAACTCCTTCCAATCTGGCTACAAGAGAAAAGGTTTCTCCATAGTCTTCTCCTTCTTCTTGAGCATATCCTTTGCACACCAATTTGGCTTTGTTCCTGATCACTGTGTCCTCCTCATTCAACTTGTTTCTGAACACCCATTTGGTGCCAATGACATTTTTATGTTCCAATCTAGGTACCAAGGACCATGTACCATTTTTCTCTATCTGGTCAAGTTCCTCTTCCATTGCCTTGATCCAGTCTTCATCTTTATGAGCCTCTTTGAATGAATTAGGCTCAAATTCAGAGATCAAACATGAGTTTTCTCTGATCTTTCTTCTTGTAAGGATTCCTGCATCCTTATCTCCTATGATTTGCTTAGGATCATGATTCAACTTGACATACCGAGGAATAGTCTTGACTGGTTCTTCTTGCTTTTCCTCTTCATCCTCATCTTCATCAGTATCAACATTCACCGGTTCAGGAACACTATTATTGGTATTTGGTTGACTGACAACTGGTTCCTAGAAGGTTGCAACCGGTTCACTTACAACTTTCTCACTGCATGTTTCCTCCAGTTTATTAGAGGTTTCATCAACTCTCACATTGATACTTTCCATAATTCTTTGAGTCTTATTGTTGAAACACTTGAGAGCTTTACTCTTGGTGGAATATCCTAGGAATATTCCCTCATCAAATTAAGCTTCAAACTTGCCGTGATGTTCACTCCTCTTGATGTAATATTTTCTATGAAATACCCTAAAGTAGCTAATCACAGGTGTCTTACTGGTCCAATACTCATAAGGAGTTTTATCCTTACCTTTCTTGATGAGTACCTGGTTCATTGTGTAGACTGCAGTGCTTACCACTTCTCTCCAAAAGGTGTGAGCTAGTTTTCCTTGAATCAACATGGTTCTAGCTGCTTCAACCACAATCCGGTTATTCCTCTCTACTAGGCCATTCTGTTGTGGAGTCTGGGGGGAAGAAAGTTGCCTCTTGATGCCAAATTCTTCACAATACTTGTTGAATTCACCAGAAGTGAATTCCCCTCCTTGATCAGTTCTGAGACACTTGATCCTTTTACCACTTTCCTTCTCCACTAATGCTCTAAAAGCTTTGAACTTGACAAAGGCTTCAAACTTGTCTTTCAAGAATGTGACCCACATCATTCTTGAGCAGTCATCAGTGAGAACCATGAAGTACCTATCACCCTGCACACTTCTAGTTTTCATAGGACCACACAAATTAGTATGCACAGGATCAAGCAAGTTGTCAGCAGTGAAAGATTTACCTTTAAAGGTCGAGGAAGACATTTTCCCCAATTGACACTCTCTACACAAGGTATTATCCAGTTTTCTTAGCACTGACAACCCTCTAACTGCCTTGATCTTACTAGCCTTCACAATGTTATCAAAGTTTACATGGCAGAGTCTCCTATGCCATATCCAGCTATCATCAAACTTAGCCATATGACATGTACTTATATTTGCATTCAGATGAAATAGGTTACCTTTGGTTTTCATGCCGGTGGCCACCAATTCACCATCTTTTCCTTTGATTCTGCAGATTCCATTCTTGAATTCCAGAGTGAGGCCACTGTCATTCAGCTGGGCAACACTCAGAAGGTTGTGTTTGAGACCATCAACCCAATACATTGTCAGCACTACTCTTTCCATTCAGAGAGATGGACCCTTTTCCTTTAACCATACATGGTGCATCATTTCCAAAATGAACCACACCACCATCATACTCTTCCAAGGATAGAAACTTGCTCCAATCACTAGTCATATGGTGTGAGCAACCAATATCAATAATCAACTCATTGGAATTATCAAAGAGGGAGATAAGAGCCTTCTTGTCTGATACATCTTCGTTTACAACAACAAACACAATGTCTTCATTCTCTTCATCTTTTGATTCCTCATCCGTGACACCTTCATCAACTGCATTAAAACAGTTTCTCTGGTTTCCTCCTTTGAATTTCCTGAATCTTTCTAGTTTATCCTTGTTGTCACTATTAGGACAGTTCATAGCAATATGTCCTATTTGGTTACATGAAAAACATTTCAAAGGGATCTTACCTCTGTATTTACCAGTTCCTTTTGGAAATTTCCTGACAAGAAGAGCTTCAAATTCCATCAGAAACTCCTCATCATCCATTACTCTACTTTGTCTTGGTTCACCACTAGTGCTTGCTTCTTTTCCTTTCCTGGATGGTATAGCAGAAGCTCTAAAAGCTGATTCAGTCTTTTGAACACTGCCATCAAAACTATTTAGCTCATAGGCTATCAACTTTTCTATGATGGAGTCTAAGGATACCTTAGTCTTGTCTATTGATCTCGGCTCCTAAATAGCAACAACCCTTATTGCATAGACCGGCAATAGGGATATCAGAACTTTGCTTACCACAGTGGAATCTTCCATTTTACCACCTACACTCTTGATATCTCCAACAACATTTTTGATTCTAATACCATATTGTTGAATGGTTTCACCTTCAACCATTCGCATGTCTTCAAAATTTCCTCTAAGGCTTTCTTCCTTATCTTGTTTTACATGCTCATCACCTCCATAGATATTTTCAAGAGCATCCCATACCTCTTTGGGATTTACCTTATCTTGGACATCAATGAACTTAATATCAGATAAACTACTGATTAGGGCTTCCATGACTTGCTCATTCTCCTGTATCTCTCTCTTTTGATCATCGGTGAGAGTATTGGTAGGAGCAACATAGGGATTCTCAACATAGCTCCGGTGTTGAGCACCCATGATTCTGATGTATATCTTCATTTTGTCTTTCCATATACTGAAATTTTCTTTGTTAAACTTTGGACCTTCCCTCTTCATCATTACAAAAGGATCTTTCCCTCAAGTGGTTAAGCTTACAACACAGAGGACCTGGAGGATGCTCTGATACCAATTGATAACCTAATGATGAACGAATAGTACCAAACCGGTACTGAGAGGGGGGGTGAATCGGTAAAGGCAAAAACTCAACCTTAAACTGGTTTATCAACTAACACTTATGCACTGACAGACAAACAGCAACACCAGTCCTTCAACAGAGTTCAACCGACAAAACCCAGTGTGACTAAGACGAGCAAAGACCTATTGACACTTATCTTCTCATATAATCTAACTCTTCATTCCCATTTCACTATAATGCATGAATAGGCAATCTACCATCAAAGATGTACATATTACAACAAGATCAACATGCATCACCACTTAATTAGAAAACAATCATAACATCACACATGACACACATATTTTTCACGTGGAAACCCAACTAGGAAAAACCACGGTGGGGATGAATACCCACAAGCTTGTTTTTGAACTCTTTGGAAGTCCACTCTGTTAGGAGCCTTGTCTGGTTAAAGACAGATACAATAGGTTCTGTTAGGAACCGATCTTGTTAGGGATCACCCGGTTAAGGGTTAAACCCTGTTAAGGGTACCTTGTTAGAGGATTTCAAGAACTCAATAGCTAAAGGATATCAATGACTCAGTAGCTTCGAGTTACCCTGTTAGAGGATTTTCAACAAGTCGGTTAACGCTACCCTATTAGGGGATTTGACAACTATCAAAGTAGTTAAAGATCAATAGGTATATCAATGACCTGATAATAGCACTCAATACTAATGCAGATTCGCTTAAGCTCTTCTTCACCTTCTGCACTTACATTTTGCAGATATGACTTCTCTCCTCTGGTCTGGCAAGAATCATGTATCTCTTCTCTTAGATACACACACACAACTATTACCAACAACCTCTAAAAGAATCACAACATCGACCTTATAGGACAACAGACAGGTCGGTAGCATAAACCCTAAACCCTAGACCTGTTATGTTAAGGAATTCAAATGGTTCAATCCTGACAGTTGATCATACTGTACTGAATGCAATAGTCTTGATCCAATCTCAAGACATTTTCCATCATTCATTTTCCACCGATTTCATGGGGGCTGATAACCCATCACACGTTATCACCGTTTACAGACTTCGCACATTCTCGAGGTAGATAGGGATAGTCTTCTTCATGTAAGATCCTTCACGCGCACAAGGTTGACATGGCAACATGATCTGTTCTTTTTTATACTGCTAACTCATCACACAAAGATCACCGATTGAGTCACATAGGCTTGAGGTACTCCAACCGGAAATATTGAAGTGGAAACTACCTACCAACCGGTAGTCATACAGTGCTTCCATGTGCTGGTTCCCATGATTTCAGGCCAATTCACCTTGACATGTCGGTTCACCTTGAACAAATATACCACTTTACTTTGGCATATATACCGGTTCTCACATATGTCGGTTCTCTCTTCATATCACATATTGACATCAATGACAACATACAATATCATTATGTCCTCATACCGGTTCACATAATGCCAACAGGTTCCATGTTGAAGAATGATAAACCTTTGCAACATGGTTTTTATACTAAAAATGATAGGAAGCGGAAAGGGAAAGAGGCAAAAATAATGGTACCTTTCAAAAATGGGAACATTCTACAAGATGAACCCCTCACAGAAACTATTGTGTCATTTAAAGGGAAAGATGAAGAGAGTAAGGTTTTGTGTATTTCTGACCACTCCTCACAAAATGGATTTTTGATTCGAAACATTAAAGAGCCCCCTTCATTCCAAATATATTCAAACATGTAAACAAAGATAGCCAACCTAAAAAAGACTATCAATGGTACTCAGGATAACAGGGGTATTCATGCAGTCCACCAAAGGAAGGGTACAAAAAAACCTTATAAGAAGAATGCAGGCAAAAATGGCAAAAAATATAAACCAATCATGCAATAGAAACACAAAGAGGTTGTTAATTGTGATGCCTCTTAGGTGCATAAAATAGAACACAAGCAAGAGGGTTCAATCAGTATCACCTTTTCTAAGGACCTTCTACAAGCCTTGTAGTGCCCCTCCCTTATTCATCCCTTATGAGAGGACGTGATAAACACTTTTAGATTAGTTTATGTTTATTTCCTATGATGATTTATCTTAGATGTTTCATATTGACAAATGATACATTACAATTTATGATGATGATGATGATGATGATAGATCTTGGATTATTATGATGGATGGACTTATATGTGGTGATCTATAAAGCACTTATTATACACGTGTGATTTATATTTCTTATGGTGACGATGGTATCTTGTTAGTTCTAACACCAATTGATGATTATTTTTTATTAGATGATGATGTGATTGCCACAATTGTCTTACTACTATATTTGTGATAGAGATGATGTCATATCACTCATTGCGAGAATGATATGATGTTGTGATTCTCTTCACTTATCTAGTTATTTATGATATATGCAATGTATATGTTGTCTCGTGAATATTGGTGGATGCAAGTTTGTAGGTACTAGACATCGACTCCTCATGGTCTCATAGGTCTGGGCGTGTCTTCATCCCAATGGCAAGTTGATCGGAGGTGACATGAGTTCCTTCTACACACTCTCAGCTTAAGTGGATATCTTTGTCAGTTTAGTGTCTTGGCTTGAGTCTTCTTGTAGTTGTCGTATGGCATGTTGTTCAACCCTATGATGGGTTGCCTTATGGAAGTTGTGATTATTTATTAATTAATAATTAATTGATTCATATAGTTTATTAAATATTAAATTAAATTAATGGATGGCATTAATATTTAGATATTATTGTGTAATTTAATTATTGAGGGTTATTATTTATTAATGTTATTTTGCGGATCATAATATTCAGCATTTATCACTATGGATGAAAGAATATTTATTTATTATATTTAATACGTATGTGGGAGATATTTATAGTATTGAGTTTAAATCATATTGGTTGGAGTATTTTTATCTATCTGTACATTTATTTATTTATTGTTTATTTATTTATTGTTGACTCATCTACTTATTGATTATTTATTTGTTATTATTTATTTACCTACCCCTTGTTATGATTGGCCTTTTTGGGAGTTGTGTTTGTGAGATAATATTATTTAATTGTTTATTTATTCATTTTGTGGATTTAATTGGGTGTTTATATTTATTTATGCTTATGATTTATTTATTTATTTATTGGTATTTGGTTTTTTTTTACTATTTATCCCTTTTATTTATTTATTTATTCTTCCTACCTACCTAGCCTCGTTTGCTATTGGGTTGTTCTTATTATCTAATCTTTTGGATTATTAAATTATTATTTATCCTACCTACCCTATTTTATTATTGGTTGAGAGATTTCGGTAAGTTAAGTGATATTATTTTATATTTTCTTACCTTGATTTTGTGCATGGTTGGTAAGAAATATTATATTAATGATTATTTTGATGGGTGGAGATTTTGTATAGTTTTGAATGAAATTTTATTTATATGGGTTTTTGAGTTTTGTCATTAGGTTGGTTTCCTAGAGAATTATCTGTATTGTTAAGGATTTTGATTGTTTGGAGCTTGGCTTTAGTTTTGGCTGGATTTTGGATTGGATTTGTGCTTCACCGAATTCATTTGCCATAACTTCAATATTCCAGCTTCAAGGTTTTAACCCTCTTTGCATTTGCTTTCGAAAAGATTGTTTTCATTATGTTTGTGAAAAGATTGTCTGCGGGAGTGGGAAAATTTGATATTGTTGTTAGAATATTGATATAGTTTTATATTTATAATATTATCTAGGACTCTTGTATTTTATGGATTTTATTGCTAGTATATTGTTGTGTATGGTATTTGCAAATACCTTCTGTGTGTGTCATGAATGATTTTGGGTCTCTCTTGGCTTTATAGTTTGGAAGTATGATTAGTCAATTTGTGTTTATTTTGTTTGATCAATTTTGTCATCGTTTGATTGCATTAATGTTCTTTTCCTAGGCCTTATTGTTAAATTTATCCCCGTATTTTGAGTTTTTGTGTCTTTGTCGCAAATGTGCTATTCTACTAGACATATATGTTATTGTTTATTTCAAATGCACTGCACTGCTTATCAATTGTGCTACCCTAATCCCTGTATGCACTACCAAATTGATCACATGCGCTCTGAAAGGTGGTAAATGCGCTATTCTATCTGATATATGTGTTGTTCTGATTCTTATATGCATCATAGAATTATTTATATGCACTATGCTATGCCTTAAAAGTGTTGTCAGCATTTATATATGCACTAAATTATTTTTTGAATGCATTGTATTGTTTACCATGGGTGCTAGTGATAAACTTATAAGGCATTGAGAGGGGGGGGGTGAATTAGTGAAAGCAAAAATACCAACACAAATCTGATCATCACTTTTATCAACTTGAAACTTAACAAGCATGCAAGGAAAATAATCACATAAGCTAACACCCAATAAAACATGCACCACATGACACAGTATTTTTCACATGGAAACCCAAATGGGAAAAACCACGGTGGGAATTAGTACCCACAACATTTGCACTCTTTCGGAATGCACCCTATTAAAGGCCTAGCCCAATTAGGAGCTTTACAATAATGCATGGTTAAGAGAAGACCCTGTTAGGAGTCACCCGACGAGGGGATTTATAAATTAGCTGTGTTAGGAGCTTTACTCTATTAGGAGTAACCTCGCTGGAGGATTTAAATTCTAGTTGTTGAGCTACCCGGTTAAGGGATTCATACAATCAGGCATGTTAGGACTTACTCGGTTAAGAGATTTAGACTGCTACAATTGTTAGGAAATAATAAGTAACTGACCTACATATAGAACCTTTTGTGCCTAATAGATCCACATTAGTTCTACTTGAATCATGGACTATACATCATCACACAACTTCTCTTTTTACTGCACAATCAAATCTCCACTCTAAACCCTTCATCTTGTGCATCATTACATACTTTTCATCTTTTTATAAACATCTCAACTAAGTCAGCTAACAACCTTGGAACAATTTCCTAGGTTCAATGTATCTGGTCAATCTTGCTCAACATGCTTTACTTATGTTGGCCACAAACAAAAATAAAACATTACACTACCAGTTTATTGATCTAAGCTATTCTTCTCTACCGGTTAACTATTCTTAAATATTGACTACTCTTCTCATCATAACTCGCTCATCTTGTTGAATCTTTTGTTGTGGTATGAAATATAGCTGCCTAATACAATCTCCAACACTCCTGCAAAAGTGCATCAACTAACTCTTCACCAATTTTCTGTACTTCACATGAACATTGCTCTACCACTAATTACGGGTTCTCTAACCTATTTTACTAGTTCACTATTTAACTGACTCCACTACCAGTTAGGCTTTGCCGATTGGACTAAATGACTTATATGACTGACAAAACATGGTTGCTATCAATGACAACACAATACAAGTCATCAATTACAACTCAAACATCATCATCAAGCCAACAATCTCCCCCTTTGGCATTGATGGAAACATTTAGGAAACATTTTGTCAACTAAGTGTCACATTACAAAAATTATGACTCATGACTCAAAACTCAAAACTCCCCCTTAGCAATTACATGCTATTACAAAATTTTAATTGACCAATACTACTCCTTCTTTGACAACAATGACAAAGGTAAGAAAATACATGTAAAACAAAATGAATAGAATAGACCAAAATTTGTATTACCAGTGCAAAGTGTATAAGAGTCGGGTTACATATTACATTTTTGAAAAAATATCGTCAAAATTAAACTTAAAAGCCTACAAGTCATTATCACATGTTTCCAAAAGAGGATGGGATCTCAATGTGTGTCTGGATTTGGTATGCAAGTTCCTTCATGGCATCTAGAGTGCTCATCTCTGGTGTCAACAATATTGCCTTTGTTTCCTTGTAGCCTCTCTGCAAAATTTGTAACTTGGGAACTATATGTGTCTATAACTCGTGTAGAGTTGCAGTCCTTTTAACCTTCTCTGCCTCATATAACTTCAACTTATGTTGTACATTTACAATAGAATGACAAAAAATTGTAGTTGAATCATTTAGAGAATCATTTGATTCACTCATAACCTTTATTGCCTGTTGTTCTACCTTGATCTTCTCAATATCATCAAGAAATAATGAAAAATTACAAATTGTAGATAGTATTTTACCTCTAGTCTTGAGTGCATCTTTTATCTGTTCCATATTATCACTAAGATCTACCCTGTCTCTGTCAATTTCTTTGATCAAAATTGTAATCCTTCTCTTCTCATATTCCTTCACAGCATTCTTGATTTTAAATTCTTCTAGGCTCTTCATCTGCTCACCTACTGATGTAACCAAATGTTCCAATTTGCCAATAGGTGTAGGAAGACTGTCAATATCAGTCTTCAGTAATATATTGGAAAGTATATCTATTTCACTTTGAATAGTTTGTGCTTCTTTTCTCTGAGCCTTCATAATCTTCTTTTGTGCCTTATATTACATGGAAGATGCAATCTCCATCATCTCATTGGGACTTAATCTCCATTAGCTTCATAGGACTTAGCATGTCCATATTGATTGGTCCCAGAATACTCACAGTATCATCTTCCTCGTCTTCATCAATTATCTTCTTTGGTGTAAGTTACTAGGGAGTCACTTTCTATTATTCCTCTTCCTTATGTTTTTCTTCCTCCTTCTGTTTCCCTACATCCTTCTCATGCTCCTCTTCTTTCTCTTCATCTCTCTCCTCTTCCTTCTCTTTGTCCTTCATTGGTGGTGTAGTGGTTTGCACATCTTTTGTTTGTGTAACTACCGGTGGCTCTTGTGCTTCTGTCTTGTCGGGTTGCTTAGTGGGTTGTACATTTTCTGTTTGATCATTCACTGGTTGCTCTATCATTTCTTCATCTATCTTTTCCACTTCTATTCTCTCTTCACCTATACCGGTGGAAGTAGCTCTTGGTAATACATTCTTATCATCAGGAATAATGATTGTTTCTTGCTCAGTGTGTGTATCAACTGTTGTGTCAGCAAAAACAATCTCATCCAATATGATTTCATCAATATTCACATTGTCAGGGAGATCTTTTCCCTTTAATCTCTCTAGTTCCTCTTCTTCGGGAATAACTCCTAAAAAATTCTTCAAAATCTCCTCAGTCTCATCTTGTACCGACTGGGATTCTCCAAGAAGTAATCTTGTAAGCCTTTTCTTTGATCTACAGAATGGTTTTGAATTCAAAAAGATATTTTGCAAATCCTCCTTTGAGGCTTACGGTTGTAAACTTACAAGAACAAATTCAATAGTTTCCCTGTCTTGTTTTATTAAAGCTTGCCATCTTGCATCTAATTTACTATACAAAGAATTTGGTATTTTCCCTTGCAATTCAATCAGAGCTTTACTGAACTTATTCATTAACAAAACTACTACATCTTCAATTTGCCTTTTCTCTTCTTCACTAAATTTGTCATAAAGTTTATTCAAACCAGCTAATATACCATAATCTTTAATGTGCAACACTAATTTTTCAAAGGGAGTAAGTTTAGTTATCGGTTTCTTAACTGATTTTACAGTAGATGCTCCATCAACCTTTGATTTATTACCATTGGCTCTCATCTCTTTGTTCTCTCCTTCAGAATCTATTTCTTCTTCATCTACAGCTCTATTTGCTTTCTCCTTCTTCCTCTTACTGGTGACTACCGGTGCTTTAGGTGTAGGAAGCTTGACTTCTTTCCCCTTTCTCTTGAATTGAATTTTAGAAGGTTTCTCCTTAGCAGTCGTGCTTCTTGTTTGTCTAATAGTATTGGTATTGGCTGGGCACTAGAGGATTGAACAACCTTCTTTGCTTCAAATTTTACTCTGGCCTCAACAATCACCTCTTTAGTAAATCCATGTGAAAAAACAAATTCTTCCACCTCTTTTCAGACTTTCTTAGCAATGACCAGTCTGGCAAGCTCAAAATGCACCTCAATAGATTTCTTCTTATATGTTCCAAACCTTGTTTCTTTTGGATCTACTAATGCAGATACAAGATGATCAACATAAGAAATCAAAAGATCAACTTCTATGTCATAACCCATGGGAATCACCCATGATGTCCTAGGTTCTACTGCCTCCATCTGACAAGTGTCAGTATCAACCATGAAACAGATAGAATCTTCATACCTTTTAACAACCTATTCTAGTATCCTTTCTCTTTCATGCATCCTCTTCTGAAAATCTTTAAAATATCCCCAAATTACCTTTGTAAACTTATTACCAATCATCTTGATGTTGTTCTTGATTTTTAACATTGTTGGTGTACCTTCTGACCATTGTATATCACTGATATCGGGAAAGGAGTTCTAGAAATAGAAAAATAAACCTATGACAAATTGTCCAAATTTAAATTTCTACCTTTTATCCTTCTTGATAGATTCCAGATTCAATATCAACTGGGTTCTCAGGGCTTCAACAAGATCATAGCCTACGTTTTCTTTAATCATCTGGTAGGCAGTATGAATCGCAGCTCGGGGAATATTGTTTGTTCTGCTTGAATGATAAACCCTATTTCTGATGACCATAGATGCAAATTTTACCTCAGGGTCTTCAATCTCATTTATAGTCATTTCTCGACCATCCCATTAAGACTCTATTAATCAGGTGACTTCATCCTTCGAGATTGATCTCAACATAGGAACTTCATCGGTTACCCATAGTCTAGTGACAACATGAATAGCTTCCTTTGTAATCTTATACGGGTGATGTAACCACATGAACTAATCATGTATTCTTCTCAAGACATATTTGATATGGTCTTCTTCAAATTCATCAAGAAAGTTCAGCACATGGTGAAAAACCATGTTTGTCCCCCTTCACAATTGATCTTTTATAACTCTTTTCTTATCATACAAAGTTTGATACTGACTAAAGATAGAAAGGGTTCCCAAATATTCCAATTTGTAATGAATATAGGATCAGACATCTTCCATATGTAATACACCATAGGGTACGTTGGATAGGGCTCCAGCTGGATTAGTTTCCATCGACTTATGTGGATGCCTCTTGAATTCCAGTTGAGGCCTTTCAGTAACATCTACAAAGTGTGGTGTATCCATTGAAAAATATCAAACACAAACTTAGATTCTCAGATAAATACCTTTTCAACTTCTTCGCTACTAGGGTTTCTACACTTTCTAGTCTGAATGCACTTCACTGATTCACTTCTCCACAAATCTCTTCAATCTGCAATCAACCTTGCCAATGCAGTAATCAAAATCTCTTCTCTGCTTTAGTCTCTCTCCAAATGCTCTTGAGAATGAAAAGGTAACAAATGAAACTTTAAAACATCCTTTTATTTACCTTTCATGAACTACATTAAATACTATACCCGGTTGAGCGAACCCTAAACACCGTTCAACCCTAAAACATGATATCGGTTCTCATAGCACATCAAACTTACCCATTTCAACTCAAAATAATTACTCATCATCAAATTACATCTAAATATGCAGATTTGACTTACTGCACACCATATAGGGGGTCCAGAAATGGATTTGACAATAAGTTCCCCCTAAGATTTATAACTAGCTTAGTTCACCGATGAGGGATTCTCCATACTAGGTGAAGAATTAGAACCTTCTGATGGTTTCTCCTCACTCTTCTTTCTCCAGATCTTGTTCATTGCAGCCATGGTCTCTTCCACATCAACCTTCTTCTTCCCTTTCTGGTCAATAGACTGATTAACCGGTTGGTTCATTCTTGCTCTGCAAAACTTTGCAAGGTGTCCCAGTTTGTGACAATAAAAACAAGCCATTCCTGATGCTCTCTAGGGTCCAACATTGCCTCTACCAGTTCTTCTTTGATAATTCATAGTAACATATCCAAAGTTGTGACAAATTGAACAAGTCACATTCTATCTATACTCCATCTCATAAGGACTAAACTGCTTCACATAAGGTCTCTACCAAGTAGGGTTTCTCTGGTTATTGAAAGATCTCTGCCATTCACCATTAGGTCTTTGATTAATGTAAGGTATTTGAATGTTTGCTCTAGACCTGCACTCAAAAACTCTATTCCCACACTTGTTGCAAGTGTAACAATAGCCATCAAAAGTTCTAGGCTTATATCCTTCATAAGTATTATACCTATAACCATCAAAAGAACTAGATCTGCTTCTACAAACATTAGCAGTATGACCTATCTTATGACAATTAAAGCATACTGGTTTGTAAGGTTTTTAGCCGGTGTTCTTCTTTGTCTTAGGTACATTTTTTCCTTCATGCATGATGTCCTTAGTACCAAAAGGATCACCTTTATCAAAGGTAGTGTATCCCAGGCCATGTGTATCTCCATTCTTCCTTTGTGACTGAATCTTCTCATCAAGCATAGTAGAGCTCTTATTGTATTTAGCCAATATCTCATTAGCATCAGCCAACTCCTTAGTAAGATCTTCATTCTTTTTCATAAGACTCTCTCTAAGAGACATAGCCATGTCTAGATCACCTTGTGTTTCTTCTTTTTCTTCATTTTCCTCATGAAGATGTGCATGCAGAGTACCAATCTCCTAATTCAATTTAGAGATCTCATGATCCTTCTCTCTGATCTTGTCTTCAGCAACCATCCTAGCTTCTATCTCTTGACTCATCCTGATAGTTAAGGATTCCAACTCTCTCCTCAGATTTGACTTATCATCATTCAGATTTCCCACCTCATTAGCCAATGCATCAATGTTAGCTTCTTTAGATGAACTATTTTCACTAATTTCATACAACTGTTCAACAAACTCTCTCCTTTTAACCAATGAAGCTTTATACTTGACCCTTAACTCACCTAGGGATTCTTTGAATTCTGCAAGATAGTTAGAAATCTCTCTATAACTCATATCCCCCATCATAGCCTTAAGGATCCTTCCCAAGTAGTTAAGCCTTAAAGGAATTAGGCTCTACTACCAATTGATAAAGTTATAAGGCACTGAGAGGGGGGGGGGGGTGAATCAGTGCAAGCAAAAACAACAACACAAATCTGTTCACCACTTTTATCAACTTGAAACTTAACAAGCATGCAAGGAAAATAATCACATAAGCTAACACCCAATAAAACATGCACCACATGACACAATATTTTTCATGTGGAAACTCAAATGGGAAAACCCACGGTGGGAATTAGTACCCACAAGATTTGCACTCTTTTGGAATGTGCCTTGTTAAAGGCCTAGTCTGGTTAGGAGCTTTACAATAATGCCTAATTAAGAGCAGACCCTATTAGGAGTCACTCGGTGAGGGGATTTACAATTTAGCCCTATTAGAAGCTTTACTTTGTTAGGAGTAACCTTGCTAGAGGATTTAAACTCTAGTTGTTGAGCTACTCAGTTAAGGGATTTATACAATCAGGCTTGTTAGGACCTACCCAGTTAAGGGATTTAGACTACTACAACTGTTAGGAAACAACAGGTAACTAATTTTCATATAAAACCTTCTATGCCTAATAGATCCGATTCAGTTCTACTTGAATCACCAACTGTACATCATCACACAACTTCTCTTTTTACTGCACAATCAAAACTTTACTCTAAACCCTTCATCTTGTACATCATCACATAGCTTTCCTCTTTTTATAAACATCTCAACTAAGTCAGATAACAACATTGGAATAATTTCCTAGGTTCAATGTATCTGGTCAATCTTGCTCAACATTCTTTACTTATATCGGCCACAAATAAAAATAAAACATTAAACACTATTGGTTTACCGATCTAAGCTATTATGCTCTACCGGTTAATTGTTCTTCAAGATTGACTGCTCTTCTCATCATAAATTGCTCATCCTATTGAATCTTCTATTGCAGTATGAAACATAGCTGCCTAATACAATCTCCAACACTCCTGCAAAACAACATCACCTAACTCTTCACCACTTTTCTGTATCATTCGTATGAACATTTCTCTGTCACTAATTACGGGTTCTCTAACTTGTTTTATTGGTTCATTGTTTAATTGACTCCACTACTAGTTAGGCTTTATCGGTTGGACTAAATGACTTAGATGATAGACAAAACATGGTTTCCATTAATGACAACACAATACAAGTCATCAATTACAACTCAAACATCATCATCAAGCCAACAACTAGTCTGCTCTATCTGTGTGTTTTGGTCATTTGGGCTCTCCGTGTTGAGTTTTCTTCACATGTTCTTGTACCAAAGGCTATTTTTGGTATCCTTGTGACTTTCAAAGTTGTATATTATTCAGATTTGGATTTTTTTTATGTTTTAGATCTGGCAAGATGAATTGTGCCTTGTTGTTGAGGATTGTATTGTTATAGCTCCAACAAGATGATGTATTGCTTGTTGTGGAGGGATTGCTCTAGTGAGATGATGTATGCCTCATTGTAGAGGGGTGTTTTGATTTGGCTAAGAAAGAGGAAAATATAGCTAGGAAATAAAAAATAAGATTCATAAAATATGAGTTTGCTAACCACAAAAACTAACAAGTTATGAAAATGAATCCTAATACATTCAATAGAGGAAATGAAGATGAGATTAAAACAAATACAAACCAAAGCACATGAATCTCCTTCATAAATCCTCCATTGTTCTTCTTTTGCCTTAAAATTATGTGGGTGTCACCTACAAATGCAAGTGATTGAAAGCAATATGATTGCAAGAAAGTGATTCGAAAGTGACAACATAAGATTACTTGAAGCATGGTTAAGAATGATGAAGAAATGAGCTCAATTTATAGGCAAATTGAAAAGGATGTGAAATTAGCATGAAAGGAAAAAGAAGAAGCAATTTCATTTGAAATTGGCAAATTGATTTGAAAGAGGCATGATTATGACAAATTATGACATGTTTCTATGTCACATTTATGATAAAATGTCATGCAAAGTGTTATGACAAATTACTATGTCAAGAAATATGACAAGTTGCTATGTCAAGAATATGACAAATTGTTATGTCAATTCTATGATGAACTAAGCACAGAAATAGCTCATGATTTATGACAAAATGAGCACAAATATTGGAGACAAATTAGTGGAGAAAGAAGTGGGAGAAAATATAGGAAATGGGAAGTATGAAATTAGGGATGATGAATTATGACAAAATTAAGAGAAAATTAAAAGTTAATTTTCATTTTTAATTATCCCACAAATGGGAAATTAGCCAATTAAATAAAATATTTAATTGTGACACAAGACATAGGGTAAATGAATTTGTAAATGAATAAATTCATTTATCCTAAGAAAAATATTAGTAAAGGATTAATAATTAAAAAATTATTTAACTGTGGGAGAGAGACATAAGTCAAGATGATGTCATTAAACAATTAACATGTCAGGATAAGGATTTAATAATTGAATTGATTGATTGACAAATTAACTAAAATTGATTGAAATCAATGCACATATCGATCATAATGATTGATGGAAAATCAATTGATGATTGATAAATGATAATTGATTGATAATGATTGATGACAGGACATTAAGAAATGATTGTAATCAAATGAGGTGGATGCTAATCGACATTGATTAGGGTTAAAATGATGATTCTATGACATTGATAGCTAGCCATGATCATGAAATGACAATTAAGATTGACATCAATAAGATCCAAATTGAAAGGATTGAATAGGATCGAATAGGAAGATAAAGCAAAAGAATGACACAATGTTGATAAATGATAAAGACCAAATATGCAACATAGAGGAAATTTTAGTAAAATGTGAAAACCTAAAAGGAGGTAACGTGGGCATGTTAAAGTATGACACTGGAAGCATTGACCATTTTTAGATACCTACATTTTGCCCATCTTTGAGACAATCTAATTTTGAGCATTTTTTCAGAGAATAGTAAAGAAAAATCGCATAAAACATTGCCCCAACAATGGTGGGCTACAAGGGTGCCCCCTAGAGAAATTAGGCAAAAAATTTAGAAAAGAGGCCAATTTATTGAAAATAATACCAAGATTAGACCAAGATGGCTGCAAGGAATGACAGAATAAATGTTAGTAAGAGGAAATTAGATGAAGATGAATTAATGATGAAGAAAAACTTTCTTTCACAAATGCACATGTAGGTGAGAGCCTTTATTTGATATGGGAAAATGGATGCAACACATCATGGCAATGAAGGCTAGGGCAATAATGCAATCCCTTTGCATAAAATAGACACTATCATAGACAAGGAAGAGTTCAACCATCCTAAGATATTAAGTGTGTCAAAGGTCGAGGTATGTGTGATAGCCACAATGTGGATGTGCCAACATAGACACCCAAAATATACTTGCCCTAGAATGCTATGAAACACTCCACAAATAGAAGACAAAAACAAAAAGGACCTTGAGCCATTCCAACCACTCTAAATCACTCAGTGACATCATCAAGAAACATAGGAACATGGTCGAAGATAAATCAATGAAAGATAAGACTCGCAAATCCAAACAAGTCAAACAAACATTCTGATCTTCATTGTCAAAAGTGATAATGTTTGATGATAGGACGATCATGCAGTCTAGTTTCAGGGAATACAATACCCTATCTAAGATAGGACTCAGTCTGGTTTTGAGTATACTACACCATGTATAAAACACATGATAATGTTGATGTTGATAGTGGTTGATATGACAATTGGATCAGTTTGAATGATTGATCATTTGAAAAATTCATCTGTTAATGCGTGATTTCGTTTAAACACAATGTTGTCTATATTTTTTCTTTTTTGTCCACTCGGATGTTTGTCTATGTACAAAAGGGACAATTTATTAACAAAATGAAACAAAAGCGATTGTTTTTGGATTTTTGATGTTTTCCAATTTTTAGGAATTTTAAATTTTTTTATTTTTTTGTACTTTTTTCAGGACATTTTACAATTTTTCCGGATTATTTCAAGACAATTTTCAAATGTTTTTGAATTTTTTAAGGACATTATTTCAAGTCATTTTATGAATGCTTTTGACTTTTTTCAAGAAATTTTATGAATTTTTTGGAATTATATTAGGACATTTTACAATTTTTTTTAATTTTTTCAAGACATTATTCATTTTTTTGGATTTTTTTAAGGACTTTATTTGATTTTTAGTTGTTTTTAATGATTTTTCCCCCAGTGTCTAGCAAGGTAAGGAATATGATGAATGGATAAATAATCTTGCTAAAATGTTGATGGATAGAGGGAAGATAGAGGCCATTTGTTATGGAGATAGAGTGGATTCAATTCTCAAGGGCTATCGTATGATGGGATAAGGACTTGGATATGATAATGTAAAGCAATGGAATGGCATCAGGGACATGTCAAGAGGTTTTTGAAATCATGTTTTTCATTATATGTCCTTATGGTGAATCAAGATCAAGGGACAAAAAAGAGTGTATGGATGGTGATAGGATATGGATAGGATACACAAGATAAAAAATGGATAAGGTACATAGACTGAAAGTTGCAATAGGCTAAGGTATAGTGACAAAAGATTTTAATAAGCCAAGAAATATAGACGAAAGGTTGTAATAAGCAAATGGATAAGGACCAAATGCTATGATAGACTAAAAGATGCGAACGAGATGCAAGATGTTCATGAAGATCCTCAGCCTTGTCAAGATCAAAGGTGGAAAAAGAGGATATGGACATGAGGGATGATAGGATAATAAAGGGTATAATAGGGGTACAATAGGATAATAGGATAATGGAGGATGATAGGATATGATAGGATAATGGTGGGTAATAGGATATGATAGGACAACATGAATGAAACATGCCCCCAAGTATGGTGTGAAAGAAGTTCATAGATTACACATGACACCTATTTGCCAAGTTTTCATCATGGTACTTGCCCAAAGTGCCTATTTTCTAGGTTTTCACTAGTGGACAAATTATTTTTCTTAACTCTTTTTGCCATTTTTTCAATTCTTTTTTTTTGTGTTTTCTCAACTTTTTTCTTTTTTTTTGTATTTTTTTTTCTTTTTCCAATTTTTTTGTATTTTGACTTTTAGCAGAAAATGGAAACATGAGAGGATATGAATGAAGGACTCAATCATCTTGTTGTTTAGAGACTAGCCTTGAAAATATACCATGACTATTAAAAGTATGCTCAAATATGTTGGCAAGATAATGACATGGAAATGAAATGGGACTAAGGAAAGGATTTATGCAAAAGATTGGATAGGATGGGTGAAAGGATGGAAAATATGCACTAGATAATGGATAGGGTATTGGAGGAATTGGACTTGAGTAGATGTAAATCTTGGAAAGATTAACATTGGCACACACCTTGAGGGGTGATGAATTGATTGAGGAAAAGTAGATTTCAGATTTTGAGATTTGGATGGAGGGAAGGTTATGGATTTTGGTACATAAGAACCCAAAATGGATGGAGGAGGTGATGGAGGAATAAATTTGGAAGGTTTGGATGGAGGAATAGATTTGGATGCCAATTTGGATGTTTCTTTTGACTGTTGTGCTTCAAGGAGCCACTTGGGAATCCACATGGTTTTTTATTTTTCATTCTTGTGTAGTTCCTTGGAACGCATTTCTTCTATAAGGGATTTAGGAACCCATATAGATTTTGAATTTTCTTTTTGAGTAATGGGCCTTTGTGGCCTTTTGGACTTTTTTTTCTTTGTGGATCATATTTTTCTTTGTTTTTACATGTCAATTAGATTGGACATGTTGATCCTTGAATACACATGGATTGTTGGACTTATGACCTTATTACTAGCATCCAAATTTCTTGGAGGGGAAAGGAATGTATGGATGGGCAAGAATGATATGAAGGTCCTTTGGATGGATGAACGGTTCTCAAATATGTGTTCCTTTGTTGACCTTGAATAGGGGATGAAGGGATATAAGGACCTAAACTGGATGGAAGGGATGAAGGGGAAGGTGTATGTTTGGATTTAGGTTTGGTAGGGATACCAATGTCTTGAGGAATGTCACTAAGGCCATGACCATTAATATTTTCTTTGACATGAAGGGGTTCTTGCTTGAGAAGTTCTACCCCATTTCCTTTAGAAATATTTTGACCTGTAGGACACTCTTTGCTTTGGCAGCATCACTAGACTTTCCATTTGGAAAGCTATGAACATGTTTTCTAATCTAAAAACCAATTGATACACCATTTTTCCATAGAATTTCCCTAACCCCTAGAAATTCTCTCATTAAAAAATGTGTTAGGCAGATAATCAAGGATCCATACCTAAATGGGTTCCTTGTCTCCTTAGTCCTATGCAAATTCTATATTAGTTGTTGTCTTAAGAGATCACATAAATCAACATCTTTACCTTCTTTCACCATTTGATAAGTAGGATATATGGAAATTGTAGATGTGAAACCGTCTTTTTTGGTAAAGTAGACTTTATATGAAATTCCCATGGAAGCATACCTAGCCAGTAGTTCAACAATGTCATCAATAGTACATGTCATTTTGTTAAATTTTGCTCCCGTTAACTTTGTAACCATATCATTCTTTACAAATTTCATTGTAGGGACTTCTCTAGTGGAACACAAAATAATAACTTCCCTTATAGATTCCTTGATTATCATGTAAGGTTTGTCGAACTAGATGAATTATTCATGTATATGAATCAGTACAAATTTTATTATTCCTTATTAGTAAAACATAGGAAAATTTCTCCACATATTAATCTTTTTCTCACCTACATCGGTGTACTTTGATTTTAGCATAAATTCATCATCCAATAAATTATCTTCTCTAAACAACCCCAATGTGATGTGATTATACTCTTCTAAATGAGCATGAATATATATATGCACATCCTCAATGTGGATAGCATTGATATGAACTCATGAAAATGCACCAACGGGGTCGTTTACAATGGATTTGAATGTGCATTTTATTGAACAAGGGTCTTGTTTTGTCCACTATCTACAACACTAGAAGTAGCCATTTTTAACTTTTAAGCTTTAGGGTTTGCAAAGAAAACTAAAAAATACCTAGAAGATATTGACAAGGGTTCATACACACATGTAATTTCAATATTCTTCACTCTTTAACTCTTCACTCACTCTTGATTGCTTTGACTAAGGTTGAAAATGACCAAGTGTAGCATATATACCATTTCCATTTTCCCCATCCTTTCTACATTAATTAATCATCATTTTTTAGTATCTTTGAGCATTTTTTCACATGGAGGTAACCTTATGCCTTAATAATCATCTACAATAGGATCATTTAATTTTTAAAATGAATCATCCAACTTGTTACTATCAACACATCATCTTTTTGCATCTTGGATCATTATGGTAAACATTTTATCATCTTTTCTTCTCAAGGGTTTTAAATTTTTCTAGGTATAACTCCACTTGAATGAATATGTTTTCAGCTTAGTTTTTAGAAGAACCATCTACACCATCCTAAGGTAAAAATTCATCCTTTACCCTTTCATTCTCCTTCTCTTTTGTCTACTTTACCCATGTCTTTTCCATCTCTTTATTTATTTGATCAACCTTTTTCTATGGATCAAAAGATCTGATATTCTTTCTTCTACAAAATTTGGCAACATGTCCTTGTTTGTTTTAGTTATTAACATGTAGCATCCTATTGAAGAACATTTCCAGTCCTTCTTACATTAGATATACAACTATTTGTCTTATGACTATAATTATTGCATGTATAATAGTACCTGTTGAAACATTGAGTGTTCCTAACATTACTCATACTCATGAAACTATTCCTCATAATTCTACTTATGTATTCACTTGCTTTATGACCATATTTGTTGCATGCATAACATTGTCCATTAAATGATTGAGGTCTAGGATGCCTAAATAAGTTTATTTCCATCCTACTTCTATATTTTGTAGCCTTGTGTCTAATATTATTACAAGAAAAGCAATTTCCATTAAAGGATTGAGGATACCTAGTTTGAGTAGATTGATCAGGAACTAACCTCTTGTTCAAAATTCTTTTTTTTTTAACTTGATTAAAGTTATAATTTTCATTTGTCTCCTTGGATTCATCTTGGACCTTTTATTTTTCATTCTTATTCATAAAACAATCTTCTTTTCAAATCCAAGGCCACCCATGCTCTTATGCAGTTTCTAATAACTAAGCATCTCATCAAGCAGGTCACTACCTCCTTTGTTCTTTTGCATTTTTCAATTCCTTTTTCAAAGAAACAACTTTATCCTCAAGCTTTGTAAATTTTGTTGTCTAATCATTAAGTTTGGTTTCTAGAAGATCTACAATCCTTTTTCATTCTTCAACTTGAATCATTAGTTTGATAATCTCATCTTATGCAATCTTAAGTTTTCCCTTGCATTTCTTATTTTTTGAAATCTAATCTTTTAGCTTGATTATTATTCTTTCAACCTTATTGAATTTTTTTTTGTATTCAACATTTTCTTCTCTCACATAGTCTAGATCATCAAGAGTGAATCTGAAATATCCTTCTAAATCTACTTCAGAATCAGTAGGATCAATATCCCATCCAGTAGGCTCCATTACCTCAAGATCTACCTCTAGAAGAATCTTATCATTCAAAATCACTATAAAGACTTTGTGTTCAAAAGAAAACCTACTTTAGTTGTTAGACTGTTGCCTCAGGAACCTCACTCTAATACCATTTATTGAGCATAAACGGAAGTTGAGACGGGGGTGAAACGAGATGCATCATTTTTCATCCATTCATTAACTTTTATAATCATTAATTCATATAAAAAAAATAGACTGTTGGATTGGTTGGAAGTATCAGAATACTAAGAGGTGGGTGAATCAATATTCCCATAGATTCAAAATATCTCTCATAGTTTCTAAACCTTTTATCAATAAAGCACATCAAGATGAAATAGAAAATGCATAATAAACAAGAAAACACAACCACAAATGGAACATCGGATTTTATATGTGAAAAACCCAAATGGGAAAAACCATGGAGTGTTTACTCTCAAGATAATATAACTAGTCATATGGTCTTTACAAAATGGGTGGCTCACTGTCGGATGGCTCACTACCAAATTACAAAAGTGGTTCACTATCAAAATTCTCACTAAAATAGATATAAATGAATTGAGGAAATTTGCATCTACAAATGCATGAAATCAGTTCCCGATTAAGCTCAAATCACAACTCACAAAAATTTACAGTAGATATGGTAAAAGATCTATGTACCACTATACACACACCTGCAACAGATTCAGTGAAGGATTACTATAAAACTAATCAACAAAACCAATGACTTGCATCAAATCCGATAAAGGATTTCTTCAATGCCACTCTGTCAAACCAATTACTTGTAGTAGATCCAGTAAAGGATTACTGCAATGTTGTATGTACTCTGCCTCTGCTCCAACTATTTCATTGTCCACAAATTACACTCCACACTGTCAATTCTCATTCACATCATACCTACACATCCACACTCATCCATCATCCATCTCATTCTATTGAATGCATATACACACATTTATATACTGAAAAATATTATCCACCGGGATGATGTGGTGGCCAAGAAAAAGTGATATGTTGCATGGAACAACACGTTATCCAATAAAACCTTAATAAAAACCATGATAACCAAGTCGGCCTCTACAAGATCTCTACACACTTCCTTTACACAATTCATTCACCCATGCACATTCCTTAATTAGTCGAATAGAACAGGGGTCAACCAGACCCATAGATACTAACCCATAAGCACAACAACTCCAAACTCCAAAATACAGATACAACACATATTATAAATGTCAGACCACAAAAATATGATAGATACAACTGATATAACTACCATGACTGATATCCAAACACACAATTAATAAACATAACTCAGGATTCTCATCTCTAGAAATAACTCCAATAAATCATTTATGCCTTAATGCATCATCTCCTATCTTCCAACAATACCAAAATTGTAATCCTAATAACATACACCATCTAGTCCAAACTAGGTAACCAGATTTGACATCAATGACAACAATAACAATATTCACACAAGTCTAACAATCTCCCCCTTTTTCATTACTGGCAAAACATCTCAAAAATAAACATGTCTACATACAACTCCCCCTAAATCATGTATCCCCTTATTACTCCATTTCCTTTCTCCTATTCCATTTACCTTTCTTCCCCTTTGACATCAAGGAAAAAGGATGCCTTTAATGAAAAATAAAAGAAAGAAATAAAATGAATGCTTTCTACTGCAAAAAGAAAAAAATGTCAAAATTTCATACCAACCCAAAAGAACTCTCAACCACTCTTCTTCTGAAAGATTAGCTTGTACTTCTCCTTCAATTCTGGAAGAAGAACCTCCCAAGAGTTCATAGTTAATTTAATGCTAACTAATAAACTTGTGCACTCCATCAATGTAATGCCTGCCAAAATACCTTAGAAAAATATTGCTAAAAACACTATAGTATAAATTTTTTTTTTAAACAATACAACCCACAATGTCACTTAAGTAATACAGTGAGCACACAACAACATATCTTAATCCCCAGGGTATCTCAACGCCATTACTTAATCTACCTACATAAGCAATAACCATTTACTTTCTTCCAGATTAATACCTCATAATATCAATCATTATACACACATAGGTGCATCATAGAAATACCTAACACTCATGCTATGTAGCCTACTTAATCTTCCATTTAATATGAGATTATATCTTTCAATGCATAGCTATTTCCCTTTTTCTCTTAGGTTCACTTTATACACCAAGTCCAAATGTTCCTATTACCATTAACCAACCTTTGACTATTAACATGACCGTTCACATACCAAGATTAACCCTTACATTGTATTAACACCATTTCCATTTATGATTAACTACCACATAACCATTTATGATTCTACGCTCCTAGCATGCTTATTACTTCATCATGATTCCTAAAGTACATAAGGCAATAATCACAAAGTCTTCCTAAACATTTAACCCATGGCTCATTTAATACTCCTAAAATCTCTTACACTATATCAATTAACCAACAATCATCTTATTACAAATTAAGTAACTACACAAATTCATCTCAACCCAAATTAAGGTACAATATCCTAATTCCATAACAACTAATAGCATCCACCAAATGGAGATATAATTCTTAAACTATAACACATCATACATTCTAATCCTTTAATAAAAGACAAGAACTCATCTTACCATCTATCCATCCACTTACTAGTAATTTCCATTAATAAGATTAGTAATTCATTCATTAAGAACATCCATACAATATTTCATAAGGAACATTCAACTACATCCCAAGCATTATAAGATTTTCAATCCTACCATTATATCACTAACTACAAAGTATGATACTATAATTTCCAATTCTTTAATCACCAAACATAAACATGTCCTAAGATATCTTCCAATATTACTCATACTCATACATCCTATCAAGGCTTAACATTTCTTCTACTTAAAGAATTAGTTAAATACATCATTTCTAGGATATTTCCATTATCATAACACTCACACCATTCCCTTTTAACATGTATCATCAAGAATACAAAATGCATCATTTAATTCCAAACCACAATACTTATCCACATCTCATGCATCCATTTCATTTAATATAAATGCATTACAATACAACTCAAGGGTTCATCATTACAATCATATACCATAAACAAAAGCTATCACTATAACTAGACCAACATAATCATTTCTCATAAGCATGATTTCTTTTACAACCATTACATAAGAATTTCATTACATAAATCACACCATCATTTACATTCTTGCTGCAATTATTATCAATGAACTATTTGAGGAAGCATCCTCATACATGCAAGAAGAATCCAAAGATAGGAACATCCCAATGGTTTAAAAGCACCAACCACTTGACCATGTGGAACCAAAGGAACAACCCCTATGCTAGGAGATGACACAAGGTCCCGACACAAACTCTACACCCAAGCTAGCACCTATAACCAAGGAGACAAACCACACAAGGACTCTCAAGTAAGAACTCACACAAAACAACAAGAATGCACTCCCAAAGGCGTAAAACTCATCAGGACATAAATGCATCCAATAAGCATAATCATAAATCATAAAGGGGGAACACATGTAGGAGTGGAGTGTCATCACATGCCATCCTCATAACATAATAATAGAATAACACAAGGCACTAGTCTGATGGACATGTGGAGCCATCTCAACCTATGAGAGACCAAGGGAGATTAGCTTACTGTCTTCATAGCCTTCTCATGCCTATCCTAAAACATCCTCTCGAGGACTAAGCCATGAGGCTGAAAACTATTCATTATCTTGTTTAAATGAGTTATAATTACCCATCCCAATAAATTCATTATCAATTTTATCACTTGTTTACAAATCATGGAAAACTCCAATGTGCCCTAGTGGTCTAGACTTCATGCATCCTTACAAGGAATCTCATGCCAACCTATCTCTTGTGACCCCATTCATCACAAGGAAGCTCACTCCTCCTAACATGGCCCAACAATAAATCACAAGAGACTCTAAAACAATATACAAATCTCCAACATAACACTCATATGCATCCAATGGCTTACTCCCCAAAACAAGGATATTCAAGTAGCAAAAAACACAATGAACCTCTTGGCAATACCACATCAAAAGCTATAATTAACCATCAATGAAAAGCGTCATAAATATAATAAAATCCTTTTAATTCAAATCTGATTTAAATCTGAGATAAAGTTGAAAACAAAACAACAACCAAACTCATTCATAAAGGCTTATGACAAGGAAACTTGACACAAAGTCAAAACTACAACAACATAAAAAAAAATGAGCCTCTTGGCCAACAATAAACATAGGCATATAAAGCCATAAAATTTGTTGTCATTAATGAAAGTAAAACCATAGCAAGGCCAACTCACTTGCTTCCGCAAAACAACAACACTTCCAACTCACCAACCAGAGCACATGAATATGGATGAAAGCACAATTCTTTCCCCAATAACATAGGAAGGTAAATATGCTTGAAACCAACAAAATACTTCAAATAAAATCAAATATAAAACTAGAAAACTCATCAACACCCTCAACAATGCCTTTGGTACAAGAATTAATCCAAAAAGTACCACACAAGCAAGCAACTAGCAAATTAACCTATAGGAAAAACTACAAGAAAAATTACAGGAAAAACTATAGGAAAAATTACAGGAAAAACTATAGGAAAAACTACAGGAAAAATTACAGGAAAAATTATAGGAAAAACTATAGGAAAAACTACAGCAAAAACTACAAGAAAAACTATAGGAAGCCATTTCTCACATTCTAACTTGATTTCTCAAAAAACAAGAAGAATAAAATAATCCCTTCCAAAACTGATATCTGAAAATAAGAATCAATTTAAAATTATTTTCTAAATCCCCAAACAATCTTTCAGACACCTTGCAGACAATCTTTTAAAAAAAACAATGCGAAGTGCCAGTACAACCACCAACTTGGAAAATGCAGAAATTGGAAGAAAATATGATATAGAATCCAAAAAGAACAATCCAAGCCTTTAAACCAATTCGAATCCAACCACTAGCAATCTCCAAATCAATCTCACAAATTCATTCACCAAAGATGCCAACCCTCGTGAATGCACAAGAAGGCCTATTTTTAAAAAATTAAAAATCAAAACAAAAACAAGCAAAACCATCCTCCAATCAAAATATTCCATACCTACCTTCCCAAAGTTCAAGAAAATAAAATATATTTTCTACCTACCATAAACTTCCAGCCAATCAAATCCAAGGGTAGGTAAAATAAATTAAACCATTGACCTACGGTGAAAATGACTTTTAAATAAAAGAATACAAATTACCCCCTTTTAATTACTTAATGGGTAAAATAATATCACTCATTAAATAAAATTCACTTCAACATTAAATAAATAATTTCCCACCATAGACATTTATAAATAAATATTAATAAAAATAGGAAATCAATAAATAAAAGATTAAGCCAATTAAATTAAATACATTATTCACTTAAATAAATTCCTTATAAGGAGAAATCCAATTACACAATGAGAAAACCATACCTCAAAATTCACACAAAAGAAGCTAGAGGGATTTGATCTCTAGACCTCCAACTCATGACGAAGAGACTTAACCAATACACCACAACACTTACTTGACCAACAAAAGGGAAATCAAAATAACATAAGACATCAACAAATCAGCTAACATCAAGATAACCTGACAAGGTGAACATCTTAGACCTAGAGTACGTGAGGGGAACTTGTGCCAACTCCGAACCACATGCCATTGGGATTTAAAGACACGCTCAGACCTGTGGAGCCAGGTAGAGTCGGTGTCTGGTACCTGCAAATCCTGCATCCACAAAGCAACGAGATGACATATGCATATATATTATAATAGACAAGGGTTAGAGAATCACAATGACACATCCCGCTCACAATGAGTGATGTGGCATTATCTCTGTCCCGAAGATAGTCAGGCAACCATCAAACACACCATATGATCAACTCATCATAGATAATCATTAAATATGGTCAGTACATAAAAACATCATCAAGTGCATAATTAGTATAATTCATGATTATAGTAAGGCATGTAAAATTCATCAACACTTATGCTCATCAAATCACATGATCAATATAATCTTTCAATAATCAATCACATAATAAGTATATAGTGACTAATAAATCACACGATCAATAATAATAGTATCTATGCCATATAAATCATTTGAAATAGCCTGTGCCCAATAATGTCTATCACGCATGAATTAAAAGTCAACTCTAGTCAAAACAAGTCAAGTTAAGGGTGGACACTACATCCTCCCCCCCTTAGACTCGACTTACTCCTAGAAGTCATAAGAGTTAGGGTCACAACTAGCACACATAAATAAAAATCTTTCTTTTAACACAAACATATTATAATATTTTCTAACTCCAAGAAAGATAATGACAACTAAATTTCCTCCTTATGCTTCAATTATTCAAAATAAACACGTTACACAAGAGGTAAATGAAGCACCAACTATTATTAATTATGATATGTACTCTGAGTTAAAATATTTACAAGGGAACTTCATTTTTACCACACTTGCAATACAAAACTATAACTTTAGTCACCGAGTTAAGCATCAATAAGAAGAAATCACTATATTTCACACCAATATTCATAGTAACACTCCTTCAACATCTAGTTGCATGCAAAAAGATATATATATATATATACATTTACACAATATCTTACACATATGCACCTATTATATTATTGAACAAATCATGTCATAAGCCTAAATGAGGGAAAATTTCTCAAATATAATCTTCCTCAAGTTAAATATGTTCTAGACATCACATGATAATCAAGCACATATAACCTCTTTATTTTAAAGAACAAATTTCATGGCATTCAAATATCCTAATTTCCACCATGCTTACTTTGTGCTATACTTTATACAAACATTAGCTGCAATCCTTATCCAATCAAATCATTCAAAGGGCATCCTTAATCTATTATGTGTACACAATGATCTTGAAGGTAAGAAATCAACAATTTCTTTTATTTAACTATTCCATAAATTTCAGACTTCACAATTCCAAGGCACTTCTATCTACTATAAACTTCATCTTATTAACACTTTTCATTTACTCAACTAATAACAACATTATCTAATTGTTTTCTTAGTCTAGTGCACTTTTTTGTGATGTCCTCCCTCACACACACTATCAGAGGTTCAAAATGAACATGATACAGACAACACTGACTCAAGATTTGGGCCCACAATATATCGACACTCAAAATGACCACCATAGACAACAAAAGAGGAGGTCGAAGGAAATATCCTCAAAACAATTCATTAAATTAAAAGAGAAGAAATTTTTTTGGTGAAATCAATCAAGAAATTTAAGTGTGACAAGTGCCACCACAACAAAAAAATAAAAGAAAGAAAAACTCAGTGGTCATCCAAAAGTAAAGAAATCTCAAAAATACACATTAATCCTAATGACACATCACATAAATCATAAATTAACTCAAGGAAAAATAAATGATTCATCCAACCCATATCACGAGGTGACCAACATTAGTCACACCAAAGGGAGTAACTGCTACACAACATCCAAGGGTGAAATGCCTTGAATGTGTTAGAGAGTGCATGCCATATTTTAAGACTTTTATTTTAATCTGTATGTCTGTATTCTTTTCATTATTTTTTATGCAATTCAATATTTTTGAAAATCTAGGCAATTATCCTTTATGAAAGTTGACATAGGTAGGAAGAGATAAGCAACTACACACTCACACATACACAAGCAATATACTCATACCATGACTAATGTTCAAGATATCTTATCTATACCATGATCATATTCACCAAGTTATAACAAAAACAAAGGTTAGAGCTTCGATTAATCACTTGATAGTAGACTATAACATGCATCATTTCCATTAATGCACAACTAATAACCTATAGAAGATTAGAAAGTCCATCATAAGGCATTTAAGCAATTTACTCAAGCGTATTTTTAAACAAACAAAATAGGTCTCATTACAAAAGCCAAAGTTTAATATCAATTTCTACTCTTACCAATAATAATATTATGACATACTTCTAGTTATCTAAGTTAAGAATATCTCAGTCCTACTTCCAAAACTTAGTTTTGTTTTCATCTAATGCCACTTAAATTCCAAGAATACACACATCATTCTATTGAAACGTGCTTCCATTATTACTTGATTACTATCATTCGTAGACTATGTATTTTTTGACATTTTAAGACAAATTGACATTTAGAATCCCAACACTATTTTCATATAGTTAATTATCATTTTATCTCATTATAATTCGCTAAGGAAGCACTTCTTAGAATTCAATAAGGCAATGATATAGTAACCTTTCTTAATTCATCCATCTAGTTAAGATAAATATTTATTCAATACCATACCACACAATTCCTACACAAAGCTAAAATGTTTATCTTGCCAAACCAAATAAAGACACAATGGTATCATTTTGATTTCTACATATGCATTGCACCAATCCTTGCTTCAGTAAACATATCTATCTCCCTTTAGTTTCCCGATACATTTCCTATTTAAATGATGGTATATTATATTTAATCAATTCTTCCATTAAAGAACAAGGATCATGCATGCAATACCTAAATTTCATTCTCCAATGCAAATTAATTTCATGTAATCTTCCCTTTAACGTATATGAGTCATATTCATCAATCATTATCCAATCCTTCTACTTAATATCAATAACCCCCAAGTATTTGAATATTTTACCCCAAAGAGAGAATAGGAAGAAAGGGATATTGCCACACAAATCAATACACACAAATTTATGCAAACTCAGTTTGGATTTCCTAGTCATGCCAAATACAACTACCACTTTTAAAGGTATGCAATTTCAACTTCAATAAGATCTCCTACCAATACACGTGCAACTAGCAATCCCAAATCCTTTGATAGCTATGATTTCCTCAAACAATATTTTATTACATACTAAATCACACATACACCAAAATAACCAATGTTTTATGGGGTAATCATTACATTACCAACTAACTTCCTTACATTTCACATAGGAGATTAGAATAAGGAAAAAAGGGTATTATTAAGTTACTTTTATTAAGCACCACATACAATTTCTTTGATTTTCACATCATGATCTATACTAAATTATTCCTTAATGAATAATACAAATATTTCATCCTTCTATTCATAGGAAGATCAACTAGACATAGTCTAATTTTATGAACATAGCATTAGTTAAGAGGATACATACATTCTTTTCGCAATCTACCACAAAATTAATTATGTATAAGGAAAACAACCCTAATCATCCAAGTAAGCACTAGAAATTTATACAGCAAGTAAGAACATATAGACACTTCTCTTATATTGGAGGCATACATATGGAATAAATACACCCTTTACTTAAATTTATAATTCCTAAAAGGAATTAGAGAGAGACACAAGGCATAGATATCTAAGATTCTAAAAATTCCAATAACACTTCTTCTAACACAAATCTCAAAGAGTAACTTGGTTCAAAGGAACATCAAGGCACATTCACAAGACTAATAGCAACATCCTTAACCAGAGATCCCAACGTTGCAACATGGGCTCTAATACCAAATGTAATGCCCGCCAAATACCCTAGAGAAATATAGCTAAAAACACACTAATTTAATTTAATTTTTTAAACAATACAACACATAACATCAGTTAAGCAATGCAACGAGCACACAACAACATTTAAGTGTTATGAACTTAGAATAATTCACTTAAGCTACTCAAACAATTACGAAAAATAGAATACAATAAATCATTACTACTAACTCCCTAGGGTATCTCAACACCATTACTTAATCTACCTACATAAGCAATAAGCATTTACTTTCTTCCAGATCAATACCTCATAATATCAATCATTATACACACATAGGTGCATCATTGTAATACCTAACACTCATGATATGCAACCTACTTAATCTTCTATTTAATATGAGATTCTATATTTCAATGCATAGCTATTTCCATTTTTCTCTTAGGCTCATTTTATACACAAAGTCCAGATGTTCCTATTACCATTAACCAACCTTCGACTATTAACATGACCATTAACATACCAAGATTAACCCTTACATTGTATTAACACCATTTCTATTTATGATTAACTTCCACATAATCATTTATGATTCTATGCTCCTAGCATGCTTATTACTTCATCATGATTCCTAAAGTACATAAGGCAATAATCAAAGAGTCTTCCTAAACATTTAACCCATAGATCATTTAATACTCCTAAAATATCTTACACTATATCAATTAACCAACAATCATCTTATTACAAATTAAGTAACTACGCAAATTCATCTCAACACAAATTAAGGTACAATATCCTAATTCCATAACAACTAATAGAATCCACCAAATGGAGATATAATTCTTAAACTATAACACATCATATATTCTAATCCTTTCCTAAAAGACAAGCACTCAACTTACCGTCTATCCATACACTTACTAGTAATTTCCATTAATAAGATTAGTAATTCATTCATTAATAACATCCATACAATATTTTCATAAGGAACATTCAACTACATCACAAGCATTATAAGATTTTCAATCCTACCATTAGATCACTAACTACGAAGTATGATACTATAATTTCCAATTCTTTAATCACCAAACATAAACATGTCCTAAGATATCTTCCAATATTACTCATACTCATACATCCTATCAAGGCTTAACATTTCTTCTACTTAAAGAATTAGTTAAAGACATCATTTATAGGATATTTCCATTATCATAACACTCACACCATTCCCTTTTAACTGGATCATCAAGAATACAAAATGCATCATTTAATTCCAAACCACAATACTTATCCACATCTCATGCATCCATTTCATTTAACATAAATGCATTACAATACAACTCAAGGGTTCATCATTACAATCATATACCATAACCAAAAGCTATCACTATAACTAGAACAACATAATCATTTCTCATAAGCATGATTTCTCTTACAACCATTACATAAGAATTTCATTACATAAATCACACCATCATTTATATTCTTGCTGCAATTATTATCCATGAACTATTTAAGGAAGCATCCTCATCCACGCAAGAAGAATCCAAAGATAGGAACATCCCAATGGTTTAAAAGCACCAACCACTCGACCATGTGGAACCAAAGGAACCACTCCCTATGCTAGGAGATGACACAAGGTCCCAACACACACTCTATATCCAAGCTAGCACCTATAACCAAAGAGACAAACCACACAAGGACTCTCAAGAAAAAACTCACACAAAACAATAAGAATGAACTCCCAAAGGTGTAAAAATCATCAGGACATAAATGCATCTAATAAGCATAATCATAAATCATAAAGGGGGAACACATGTAGGAGTGGAGTGTCATCACATGCCATCCTCACAACATAATAACAGAATAACACAAGGCACTAGCCTGATGGACATGTGGAGCTATCTCAACCTATGAGAGACCAAGGGAGATTAGCTTACTGTCTTCACGGCCTTCTCATGCTTATCCTAAAACATCCTCCCTAGGACTAAACCATGAGGCTGAAAACTATTCATTATCTTGTTTAAATGAGTTATAATTGCCCATCCCAATTAACTCATTATCAATGTTATCACTTGTTTACAAATCATGAAAAACTCTAATGTGACTTGGTGGTCTAGAATTCATGCATCCTTGCAAGGAACCTCATGCCAACCTATCTCTCATGACCCTGGTCATCACAAGGAAGCCCACTCCTCCTAACATGGCCCAACAATAAATCACAAGAGGCTCTCAAATAAAATACAAATCTACAACATAACACTCATATGCATCCAATGACTTACTCTCCAAAACAAGGATATTCAAGTAGCCAAAAACACAATGAACCTCTTGGCAATACCACATCAAAAGCTATAATTAACCATCAATGAAAAGCATCATAAATATAATAAAATCCTTTTAATTCAAATCTGATTTAAATCTGAGACAAAGCTAAAAAGAAAACAACAAACAAACTCATATTCATAAAGCCTTATGACAAGGAAACTTGACACACAGTCAAAACTACAACAACATAAAAAAAAATGAGACTCTTGGCCAACAATAAACATAGGCATATCAAGCCATAAAATTTGTTGTCAATAATGAAAGTAAAACGACAACAAGGCCAACTCACTTGTTGCCCCAAAACAACAACACTTCCAACTCACCAATCATAGGACATCAATATGGATGAAAGCACAATTCTTTCCCGAATAACATAGGAAGGTAAATATGCTTGAAACCAACAAAATGCTTCAAATAAAATCAGATATAAAACTAGAAATCTCACAACACCCTCAACAATGCCTCTGGTACAAGAATTAATCCGGAAAGTACCACACAAGCAAGCATCTAGCAAATTAAACTACAAGTAAACTACAGGAAAAACTATAGGAAAAACTATAGGAAAAATTATAGGAAAAACTACAGGAAAAACTACAGGAAAAATTACATGAAAAAATACAGGAAAAATTACAGGAAAAACTACAAGAAAAACTACAAGAAAAATTACATGAAAAACTACATGAAAAACTACAGGAAGCCATTTCTCACATTCTAACTTGATTTCTCAAAAAACAAGAAGAATAAAATAATCCCTTCCAAATCTGATTTCTGAAAATAAGAATCGATTTAAAATTCTTTTCTAAATCCCCAAACAATACCAACCTAGAAAATGCAGAAATTGTAAGAAAATCTGGTGTAGAATCCAAAAAAAACAATCCAAGCCTTTAAACCAATTCGAATCCAACCACCAACAATTTCCAAATCATATTTTCTACCTACCATAAACTTCCAGCCAATCAAATCCAAGGGTAGGTAAAATAAATTAAACCATTGACCTGGGGTGAAAATGACTTTTAAATAAAAGAATACAAATTACCCCCTTTTAATTACTTAATGGGTAAAATAATATGACTCAATAAATAAAATTCACTTCAACATTAAATAAATAATTTCCCACCATAGACATTTATAAATAAATATTAATAAAAATAGGAAATCAATAAATAAAAGATCAAGCCAATTAAACTAAATACATTATTCACTTAAATAAATTCCTTATAAGGAGAAATCCAATTACACAATGAGAAATCCATACCTCAAAATTCACACAAAAGAAGCTAGAGGGATTTGATCTCTAGACCTCCAACTCATGACGAAGAGACTTAACCAATACACCACAACACTTACTTGACCAACAAAAGGGAAATCAAAATAACATAAGAAATCAACAAATCAGCTAACATTGAGATAACTTGACAAGGTGAACATCTTAGACCTAGAGTACGTGAGGGGAAATTGTGCCAACTCTAAACCACATGGCATTGGGATTTAGAGACACGCTCAGACCTATGGAGTCAGGTGGAGTCAGTGTCTGGTACCCACAAATCCTGCATCCACAAAGCAACGAGATGACATATGCATATATATTATAATAGACAAGGGTTAGAGAATCACAACAACACATCCCACTCACAATGAGTGATGTGGCATTGTCTCTATCCTGAAGATAGTCAGGGAACAATCAAACACACCATACGATCAAATCATCATAGATAATCATTAAATATGATTAGTACATAAAAACATCATCAAGTGCATGATTAGTATAATTCATGATTATAGTAAGGCATGTAAAATTCATCAACACTTATGCTCATCAAATCACATGATCAATATAATCTTTCGATAATCAATTACATAATAAGTATATAGTGACTAATAAATCACACGATCAATAATGATAGTATCGACGTCATATAAATCATCTGAAATAGCCTGTGCCCAATAATGTCTATCACGCATGAATTAAAAGTCAACTCTAGTCAAAACAAGTCAAGTCAAGGGTGGACACTACAACCAACAAATCAATAGCATGAGAAAAGTTATCTAAAGCAGATGAATTCTGCTCATATTCAACTGCACTATCAAGAAATTCTCCAATTTCACGTCAACAATTTCCTTCACTTTCCAAAAAGCGATCACAAAGTCTTCTCTTTGCCTTTTCATAATCAATAATTTAGCCTAAAGAGAATTCATCTTTTTCCTCTACTCTCCATGTCATTCAAAAACTCTAATGACTTTCCCAAGGAGCTCAATTCATCCTTAATAGCATCAATCTTTTCTTTATGCTTCACTGAAGTTGTTTACCATGAAATAAAGTACCAATAAACTCTGCTAGAAGTTCAAATATTGTTGTAGACACCTAAAAATGGTCAACGCTTGCGAGGTCATACTTTAACATTTGCGCATTGCCTTATTTTAGGTTTTTGCATCGCATTAACATTTCTCCTATGATTCACACTTGATTTTTATCATTTGCGAGCATCGATTCATTCTTCTACATTCTTCAATCATCTCGTCCTTTGAATTTCGTCTTGTCGACAACAACCTTAAGTCATGATTTTGGTCGATCTTTGTCCTTGTCAATCTTGTCATATTGCGATCGATTCATCATCGATCCTTGTCCTTTCCAATCATGTCAATTTGGTCAATTTGTCATTAATTTTTGTCAACCAATCTCAATCAAATCATTTATCACATTGGTCATTTATCAATCCAAATTCAAAATCATGATCGAGTCAATTATCTTTCAAGACCTAATTCATCTTCCAAGGTTTTATGATTTATTCATTTAAACCTTGTTTGTCATTTTTCTTCCTTTAGGATTAATAAATTACTTATTTATCCTAAGTCTTCTCATTACAATTAAATATTCATTTAATTGGCTAATTAATTCCTCCTATTTTTGTAAATTAATTAATGAATGAGAAATTATTAATTAATTTACCTATTTTTCATCAATTTCCTATTTTCCAAGTCATCATTTCTAACCTAATTTTCTAAATTCTCCTAAATTCCTAAATGTCTATTTCTATTTCAAATTCTTGTCATAAATCTTTGCATAGCAATTTGTCATAAATTGTCATAAATTGTCATAAATCCTTGCATAGCAATTTGTCATAAACATGTCATAATTTTTCTATTCTTGATTTGAATTTCCATTCGAATCACTATCATGCTAATCTTGTCATCTCTCCAATTCTTCTATAAATTGGATGAATTTCTTCAATCAAATCCCTGGATCCCTTGATTCTTAATTCCTATCAAACTATCGAACTTATGCTTCTAGTACTCTTGACCAATAACCAATATCAATTTTGCTTTCAATTTTGTGTGTGCACTTGTAGGTGAGATCCACAAATCCATTTGAAGAGGAAAGAAGAACAATGGAGCCACATGGAAGAAGCATCCAAATCGTCATCTGGTTTGCATGATATTTGCTTTTGAATGCTTTGTTTTTATGTCTCTATTGAGTGTGCTTAGGATTAGATCATTGCAATGTGTGTTTGGGATTGAGCAAATAATGATGAATACGTTTCTATTGCTTTGATGATTCCTAATTCCTATGCTACATTAATTGGTGAACCCGATGTGAACACTAACCTTCTAACCTCTTTGTGGTGTTTTGAGTGCTCTCAAGTTGATTTGCAGGCCAAAAAACCCCAAAACAGGGTCGTGCAGGGTATTTTGGAGACTTTTGCGCTTGTGTATGACAACTTGTGCTTGTGTCAGACATTCTGCGCTTGTGTAGGGGACATTCTGCGCTTGTGTCAAACATTCTGCGCTTGTGTCATGACTTCTGCGCCTGTGTAAAGTCCAAAACAGAGGTAAAAAATGTAGTGTTTACTTGAAATTTGTTGTGTTTTTGCATTTTGTTTTCTGTGCTTTGGATTTTGGTACTAATTATCTATGCATAATCTTGGCATACGCATGGCAAAGACTACAAATCAAACTACTAACATGTGTTATGCAGAATCGATGGTCAAAGACAACAAATCAAACCTCTAACTTGGGTTTTGCAGGTTGCCTTGGAGAAACAACCAAACTGTGTGTTTGAGATTTTTAATTAGGCACTTAGTGATTTATAAATAGGTTGGAATGAACATTTGTTTGCTTTGATTGTTAAGTGTGACATTGGAGTAGGAGAGTATTCTCTCATCCTTCATAGGGTGATCAGAAATCCAGATCTTCGATACCATGCTTGTGTTGTTAATTGTGTGTCACATTTAGAGGGCCTGCCTTCCCGACCACTTTGCTTTTGCAAGCAAGTGATAATCATGAGAAGGGAATGACCCAAAGTGAGTACAGCTAGAATTCCTTGGCATTCTAACTCACTATAAAAAAATACTCGATGAGCGAAAGCTTTGAAGGAAGTGTTATGTGGGAATTGTAGTTACTTGGGAAGTGATGACCCTTGGACTCTTTCTCATATCAACATCTAAGTAGGGCCTCTTGGTCTAAATCATGCTTGCGCAACTACATTTGTTTGGTATCTTGATGGGCTTAATGTCTCAATCACGCTTGCCTGACATCAAGGAGTAATGCTTAACAGAAATCCTTACTAAACACCTTGTTTTTAGAGGCCAAAAAAACCCTTCTAGTTGCTTGAGAAGGACAAATTCGGATACTTGGAAGAGATACTAAGTTCGCCATGGGGAGATTTCCATGGGGACTGATGCTTGGCTTCCCTAAGAAGTGAGTGCCGTGGAGGGGAGCCCGTGGGGTCAAGCATCTATGTATTCTCCTTGAATCCCATAATGAGTCTACCTCTCAAGTACCTAATGTCTTTGCCTACCATAAGAAATGTGGAAATGAGCATGATTGTCTTGAGTCTAAGTTGCAATATCTTGTATTCTTTGTTTGTCAAAAGTTGAATTGTGTATCATTCCAAAAACAAGACAAATTGATCCAACATAAGATTAAACACAAGAGACATTCATCCAACAAAAGTTCAACAAGATTCAAAACTCATCTTCAAACATGGTTGTCAAATATTGTTCAAAATCTTGTCTCAACATTCATGTCACTTACATTTAGGTTCATCCTAGGTTGCATTTTGCAAAGTCATTGTCAAGTACCAAGGTTAGGTTTCACCTAAGTCATACTCTTTTCAATAAGGGTTATCCATTTGCATATGTCCTCTTGCACTAAAGTCATACCATTGTCATTCATATTTGCATACCCTAGGTCTCTTCATTAAGCTTAAGTCATTATCATATCATAGCAATTGTCCCTTTGCATATAAAACTAGGTCTTGTCATACTTGAGTAATCCAAATCTTTGATAAACCCTAAGTCATTGTTAAGAAGTCTAGACCTTATCAAGCCTTTTCTCTTTATGTCATTATTGTCATTTGGTTAAACCTAGCTTAGTATCCAAGTATATAGGGGAGACATTGTCATCTTGTCCTTTTGTCACTTGGTCCTTTTGTCCTTTGAGGTCTAGACATCATTTCAATTTCCTAAAGGTTTCTTTTAGATTTGCATTCATAAAGTTTGTCAAAATCTTCAGAAACAAGCAAAAACATAGATTACATTTTCATCTATTTAAGTTTGCATTTAGTTGCATATCATACATCATCCTTGAAAAATTCCAAAAATATTGCATTTGCATAGTGACATGTCTATTGAAACAAGGTTCCAAGCACCAATGATGCAACAAAGTTTGACATATCAACCGACAATGCAATCACAATTATATCCAACCCAACAACAAAGCAACATTGGTCAAACTTATCATGATGATGTAAATCTCCAAATACAAAAACTAGAGGAGAAACTAGCTCAAGAAAATGAGATATTGGAACAAAGAGTGAAAAACATTGCAAAGAATAGATCACAAATGTCCAAAATGTTTCAAAAACTTCCAGGTCGAAATCCAAATATTGAGCCAATTGATGTCAAATCTCTTCTTGAACGATCAGACATACCAGCTCTCCTCTCCCAAATAGAGATGATGAAGCGATTTCAAGAAAAGATACAACATCAATTTCAACATTATGTGCCTCCACAACAAGAACAAGAAGGTGTTTACTATCAATCAGATTTTCAACCATCACAACCAATGGTTCAACCAATTGTTCAACATATACAACCAACACAATCAATGGTTCAATTTCAACAATATGTCCAACCGACTATCAAGTATCAACAACAAACTCAATGGACAACTCAGTATCAACAACAACAACCAAACATTCAAAAACAAAGCTTGCAACATGCACCAAGCCAAATTTTGAACATGTCAAACCAATTTGATCAACATCTAGTTCAACATCAACACATGACATCAAATCAGAACCAAATTCTTTCTAAACAAGTTCAAATTCCAGATCCAATCATGTCAAAACCTCGAAAGAAACGTGGCTTTATTGCAATGATCTTAAGGAAACGACCAAGTGAGTTCTTTGAGGAAGATCAAAATAATACACTTATGTCTAGCAATGCCTCATCCCCCCATAAACAAATTGACTCTCCAGTGGCATCTATCCCTACACCTTTAGAAGTTTCACAAGAACCTTCCATATTGTCCTCATTAAACAATACACCCAAGGATGAAATTATTCAAGGGCTATCCATAATTGAATGCCAAAATAATCCAATTCATGATTCACATCCTTGTCATGTTTCAGAAATACAAGACCCAATGCCACCATGCACTTTATATCCATTACTTATTTTAGAGGAGCCCATTCAAAGTCCCTCTTCCTCATGTTCAAGCATTGATTCCTTGCCAAAATCCATCGCAAATGTTCAAAGCGCATTTCCTTCATCCCAAAACATTGATTCCTTGTTAGAATCCGCCATGCATATCCAAAGTCCAACCCCATGTCAAGAGGATAATTTAGAGCATAAAGAAACGTGTCTTAGAACAGATCAAGATCAAGATCTTGAAACCTTATCATCCCATCCAATTGTTGACCAAGATCCCATTTCCCCAGACACTCATGATGATTCCCTTATTCTTGTCCATCCTATCCAAAGTCCTATTGACACTCCATTCCCCGGGCAAGACCAAGATATCCCAGTTCATCCAATCCCAAACGATCCCCTTCCATTCCAAGAACACAATGTCCTTTCAAATCCCATTGACATTCCACTTTCTAAGAAAGATCAAGATATCCCTTCCATCCTTTCCGATGATCCCATTAAAAGTCAAGAGCAAAGCACCTTTAAAGAGGATTCTAATGATCTTCCTCCTTGTCAAGATCAAATTATTCCTTTAGATCCTCCACAAGATCCACTTGTTCCTCCATCTCCTTGTCCTAATGCTCCATATACACTCCAAGATCGCATTTCTTTTGATGATCCCATTATTTCTTCCATTCCATCTCTTGAAGAGCCTGTCATTGAACCATGCCCACTACACAATCCTAGTCCCCCTCATGATCCTAATCCCACTCATGATTCTAATGTGTCAGTGCAAGATGTTCATGAACCCTCGACATGCATAATGGGTTCTTCCACTTTGGTGCAATCCGATCCACTTCAAGATCTCATTATTTCTCTCATATCATATCCACCTCATAATGGACTCGCGTCTTCTTCCCAAAGAAAAGAGTATCCTACAAGTCAAGATATTCATAAAGGCAAAGGAGTAGATCTCCATAAGCAAGAATCCCTTCATGTCAAAGAAGATCTTAAGGGTCATGTCTACACAACTCACTCTCAAGATGTTGGTATCCCTCTATCAAAATCAGAACATATCCCTTCCCCATCATCCCTTCCATCCATCTTAGGTCCTTATATCCCTTCCTCCTTTATGCAAGGTAAGCAAAGGCACACATCTTTGAGAACCTTCCAGTCATCCAAAAGAACTCCACTTCATTCCTATCCATCCATGCATTCATTTCCCCCTCCAAGCAATTTGGATGCCAAGTATAAAAGTCATAAGTCTAGAAATCCACATGTATTCAAGGGTCAACATGTCCAATATAATCGACATGTCAAAACAAAGAACAATATGATCTATAAAGAAAAAGAAATATCGAAAAGGCCACAAAGGCCCACTGAGAAAAATAAAGCAAAGTCAAAATATATATGGGTTCCTAAATCCCTTGTGCAAGCAATGCATTCCAAGGAACCACAAAAGCATCAAAAATCAAAAACCATGTGGATCCCTAAGCGGCTCTTTGAAGCACAAAAGTCTAAAGAAACATCCAACTTGGCATCCAAAATTGCTATTCCTCCATCCAAACTTTCCAAGTCTATTCCTCCATCACCTTCTTCATCTGTTTTGGGCCCTTATGTCCCAAAATCCATAGTCGTTCCTTCGTCAAAATCTCAATATCCAAAATACATTTGTCCTCCATCAATCCATCACCCCTCAAGGTGTGTGCCAATGTCGATCTTGCCTTCATTTTCATCCACTGAAGCCCAATTCTTCCAATACCCTATCCATTATCCAATGCATATTTTCCATCCTTCGATCCCTTTGGTCCAATCATTTGCATAAATCCTTGCCTTAGTTTCATCTCATTTTCCATGTCCTTATCCTACCAACGTCTTTGAGCATACTTTTAAAGGTCATGATCCATCTATTTCAAGGCTACTATCCAAACAAAAAAGATGCTTGAGTCCTTCTTCCATCCCCTATCATGTGTCCATCTTCTATTGAGAAAGTCAAAATACAAAATCAAAAAAATTGAAAAAAAAAAAAAAAAGACAAAAGAAAAAAATAAAGAAAAATAATTCGTCCACTAGTAAAAACCTAGCAAACAGGCGCCTTGGGCAAGTACCGTGATGAAAACCTGGCAAACAGGCGTCATGCGTAATCTATGAACTTCTTGCACACCACACTTGGGGGCAGGTTTCCTCCTTTATATCCTATTGCCTTTCTTTACCCTATCATACCCCTATCATTACCCTCCATTATCCTATTGTCCCTCATGTCCAGTTTCCCTTTCCACCTTTGATCTTGACAAGGCTGAAGATCATCATGAGCATCATGCATCTTGTTCACAGCTTTCAGTCTATCATATCTTTTGGTCATTTATCCATTTGCTTATTACAACTTTTCATCCATATTCCCTAGCTTATTGCAACTTTCTACCACTGTCCCTTAGCCTATCCCAACCTTCAGTCCATGTCCCTTATCCATTCTTGGTCTTGCTTATCCTATCCACATCTTATCACTATCCATACACTCTTTTTCATTCCTTGATCTTGATCTGACATAAGGACGCAAAATTTAAACATGGTTTCAAAAACCTCTTGACATGTCCCTCATGCCATGTTCCTGCTTTACATTGTCATATCCAGTCTCTTGTCCCATCACACAATAGCCCTTGAAAAATTGCATCCGTGTTGTCTCCATAATAAAAGGCCTTTGTCTTCCCTCTATCCACCATCATTTCAACACGCCTATTTATTCACCTGTCATATTCCTTGCCTTGCTAGACACTGGGGGCAAAATCATACAGTTTAAAAATGTCCTGAAAAGAATCTTCAAAAAAAAAAAAATTTAAAAATGTCCTGAAAAAAGATCATAAAAAAATTCAAAAATGTCCTGAAAAAATTCAAAAAAATCAAATAAATGTCCTGAAAAAAATCTCAAAATCATACAAATTGAAAAATGTCCTAAAAAAAGATCGTAAAAATCAAATATGATCCTGAAAAAAAATCAAAAACATTTTTAAAAATGTCCTGAAAAAATTCAAAAAAATTGAAAAATGTCTTGAAATAATCCAAAAAAAATTAAATAATGTCCTTAAAAAATCCCTAAAAAGTCAAATAAAGTCCTGAAAAATGAACACAAAAAAAAAAAATTTGTAAAAACTTGGAAATCCAAAAACAAACATTTTGCAATAAATTATCCCTCTTGTGCATAAGATAGATCACTGAGCATTCCTCTAACGACAATCAATCCAACACTGCACTTTAATAAAATCATGCATAAACAGATGAACTTTTTCAATCAAAACCAGACATTCAAACTGATCAAAATTGTCATAACAATCAAACATTAGCATCACTATCAGTCGTCCTTGGCTAATATCATGGGTCTTATACAGGGTGTGGTATACTCGAAACTAGATTGTGTCCTGTCTTAGACGGGGTACCACATGTCCTGAAACTAGACAACATGATTGTCCTATCAGCACTTTCAACTTTTGACAATGAAGATCAAGATGTTTGTTTGATTTGCTGGAATTTGTGCATCTTATCTTTTTACTGATTTATCTTTGGCTTCGGTCATGTTCCTATGTTGCTCGATGATGTCACTGAGTGATTTAGAGTGACCAGGATGGTTTATGATCTCTTTCTTTTTTGTTGTGATTGCTGTTTGTCTATGATGTGTCTGTCTTTTGCAAAAAAGGGTTGCATTTCAGCTCTGGCCTTCAATGCCATGATGCTACGCATCCGTTTTGCTACATAAAAATAAAGGTTCTCACCTACAAAGTGCATTACTGAAAGCAAGTATTTCTTCATCTCTACCTGCCTCTGTCTAATTTTTGCTTACTAACATTTCTTTCGTCAGTCTTGTCAGTCTGTTTGCTCCTATCATTTTCTATCATTTTTATCGATCAATTGGCCTCTTTTCTGCATGTTTCCGGCCAATTCCTCGAGGGGGCATACATATATCATTGTTATTGTCTGGGGCATTTTCATATGTCATTGTCAGCATCTGGGGCATTTTCATTACTATTCTTTGAAACAACGCTTAAAATTGCATTGTCTCAAAGAGGGGCAAAATGTAGACACCTAAAAATGGTCAACGCTTGCGAGGTCATACTTTAACATTTGCGCATTGCCTTATTTTAGGTTTTTGTATCGCATTAACATTTCTCCTATGATTCGCACTTGATTTTTATCATTTGCGAGCATCGAGTCATTCTTCTACATTCTTCAATCATCTCGTCCTTTGAATTTGGTCTTGTCGACAACAACCTTCAGTCATGATTTTGGTCGATCTTTGTCCTTGTCAATCTTGTCATATTGCGATCGATTCGTCATCGATCCTTGTCCTTTCCAATCATGTCAATTTGGTCAATTTGTCATTAATTTTTGTCAACCAATCTCAATCAAATCATTTATCACATTGGTCATTTATCAATCCAAATTCAAAATCATGATCGAGTCAATTATCTTTCAAGACCTAATTCATCTTCCAAGGTTTTATGATTTATTCATTTAAACCTTGTTTGTCATTTTTCTTCCTTTAGGATTAATAAATTACTTATTTATCCTAAGTCTTCTCATTACAATTAAATATTCATTTAATTGGCTAATTAACTCCTCCTATTTTTGTAAATTAATTAATGAATGAGAAATTATTAATTAATTTACCTATTTTTCATCAATTTCCTATTTTCCAAGTCATCATTTCTAACCTAATTTTCTAAATTCTCCTAAATTCCTAAATGTCTATTTCTATTTCAAATTCTTGTCATAAATCTTTGCATAGCAATTTGTCATAAATTGTCATAAATTGTCATAAATCCTTGCATAGCAATTTGTCATAAACATGTCATAATTTTGCTATTCTTGATTTGAATTTCCATTCGAATCACTACATGCTAATCTTGTCATCTCTCCAATTCTTCTATAAATTGGATGAATTTCTTCAATCAAATCCCTGGATCCCTTGATTCTTAATTCCTATCAGACTATCGAACTTATGCTTCTAGTACTCTTGAGCTTTTCATCAAAGTCAATCTTGCTTTCAATTGTATGTGCACTTGTAGGTGAGATCCACAAATTCATTTGAAGAGGAAAGAAGAACAATGGAGCCGCATGGAAGAAGCATCCAAATTGTTATCTGGTTTGCATGATATTTGCTTTTGAATGCTTTGTTTTTATGTCTCTATTGAGTGTGCTTAGGATTAGATTCATTGCAATGTGTGTTTGTGATTGGGCTAATAATGAATAATATGTCTTTTTATATATTGCTTTGATGATTCCTAATTCCGATGCTACAATTGTTTCTCATCTCATTAATGCATACAAAAAGGGCTCTCTGTGCATAATTGCACTCCTTCAATAAACTCTGCATATCAACACCTTGTTGTTCTAAAATTACAACATCAACGGGTTTCTTAATCAATTTCTCCTTAACAATCCCATACAAATATTTTGAGAGCACATTACTAACATCTTCAATTCTAATACTATTTTGGACCAAATGATTCATCAATTTGACTCAATAGAAGTTAGCCAATTCTTATTGGTCTTCCAAATTACATCTGCACTACCAATAATCTCCAGCTAGTTACATTCATCATCATATTCTTTTACTTCCTACTCTACTACAACCATCTCTCTCTTAGCCATAGGAGATTTTGGATCCTCGATTATCATAATGTCTTTCTCCTTCTGATCCTTCTTGGTCTTCTTAGATTTTGGGACACTAATAGGCATAGACTCTCTCCTTTTCCTCTTACCGGTAGCAAGGGATACTGTTAGGATAACTGGTGAACAACTGAGAGAGGGGGGTGAATCAGTTGTTAATAGATTATGAAACTTTAAGCACACAAAACCTTTTACCAGAATGCATAAACCAAATAGCAGAATAACAAACTTATCAATTAAGCACAAACATAAATCATAAACCAAATACCATGCATCCACAATGCATAACACCAAGATTTGTACATGGAAAACCTGATAAAGGGAAAAACCATGGTGGGAAGCCTACCCACAGTCAGATGATACTTCTGCAATAAGTATGTGATTACAATAAGGGGTCTACACATGCAGGAAGGCCAACAACCTAAAGCACACTACTCATCACAAAGGAGCCTCACTGACTACAAAATATCTTCCGACTACAATCCAAAAATAAGAATGAACTGCAAGAATAACATCTCCTATGCCAGAGTACAAATTTGGTTAAGCTCAATGCTAGAGGTCTTAAACCTCTTACACAAACCCAATTTGATCACCTTTGATCGACCAAAACCTCTACATATAAATATAACTTTATTTGCACACAGATAATCCCATAACCCATGACCACGATCTACAAAAGAGATCTTACATCATATTTATACCAACTCGGGACCTAAACAATTAGGTCAGCCACCTAAAAGATAATACAATAAGTCTATTACATAAACCCACAAACCAATGATAACACAAGTCAGCCTAAGACCGAAACAACATTAACCAAACAATAAATCCAACCAGTAACGCATCAGGAGCATCCACCAACACATTACATAAATTGGTCCATAACCTAAGAGAATAACATTAGGTCTGATGCAAAATGCAACACCATCGATTAATTGGAACACGAACATGATAACCATCCACATCCTGAAAAAACTTCTAGAAGCCGCACCAACACCACTTATCGAATCCATCAAAAGATCTTCAACAAAGCTCTGCCAGTAAAACCCTTACTGGTAACCAAAAGGCTTACTAGAACATATGATAGCTTCTGAATCACCAAATCCCAAACCAACTGAATGTGACATACATCTGAATAACATGAATGATCGAACCAAACCAATTCCATCAATCGGAACATACCGAAGAATACCGAAGATGATCTCTAGATCAACTTCACAATCCAACCACTCTACTAGAATCTGGTAGACAACCAAACAAGCTAGTGTTGACATCAATGACAAACATCAATGCAACACATAATCAGTTCCTCCAAATTGCCAATAATCACCCCCTTTGGCATTGATAGCAACACTAGATGTAAAAAACATCCAAGTCCCAAGAAAAGCCAAACAAGTCTCCCCCAATGGAAGACATCCAATAAATGATATATCAATTAAGTTCTGAACCAATTAACCAAACATAGACCAAACTCCCCTTGTGACTGACATCTCTATTAAGCTTTGTTTTTCACATGTATATCTCTCCCCCTTTGACATCAATGCCACAAATCTGACATAAACATCAACGAAAAATCATATATCCTCTAAAACCACACAACTGACTACTCCCCCTAAGTAGTAGCACCAACTCATCAATCCAGAATGAATGATAGTTTTGATAATGAATACCGGATTGATACTAATCAGCATCACTTAAGTCTCAACAAGAGGGGTAGAGACCCCCAATCCGTCTCTAAAGTACTGAAATGATTCTTTGGGAAAAGGTTTAGTGAAGATATCTACAATTTGTTCTTTAGTGTTCACATAAACCAATCTGACTTCATTTGCTTCCACCTTTTCCTTCAAAAAGTTATACTTGATTGATATGTGCTTTGTCTTAGAATGAAATACCAAATTATTTGATATGTCAATAGCAGCTGAGTTATCACAGTGAATAACTACCAGTTCATTACAATCTACCCTTATATCTTTCAACATTTGCTTCATCTATAGAGCTTGTGTATATCTAGTAGCACTAGAAACATACTCAACTTAAGTAGTAGATAAAGTACATGATTGTTTCTCGCTGATCCATGAAACAAGTTTCTTTCCAAGAAAGAAATCTCCACCGAATGTGCTTTTTCGGTCATCTATATCTCCAACCCAATCTGCATCTATATATGCACATAGTATAAAGTCATCATCTTTAGGATACCACAAACCATATTCAGTTGTTCCTTGTAAATATCTAAAAATCCTTTTCACTGCACTCTTATGATTCTCTCTAGGATCACTCTGATATCTTGATACAATACAAGTTGCATTCATTATATCCGGTCTAGTCTGAGTCTAGGATTTACCGGAGTTGATACATATTTCTTTGTCAATTTCTCACTTGTAACCATAGGAGTACCAACTATTTAGAATTTTCCATACCAAATTTCTTCAACAACTCTCTAGCATACTTAGTTTGATATATTAAAATACCTTTATCAGTCTGAGTAATCTACAAACCTAAGAAAAATCTCATTTCTCCAATCATAGACATCTCAAATTCATTCTTCATATTATCAGAGAATTCCATACATAACTTATGCTCACCTCCAAAAATGATATCATCCACAAAGACCTCAACATTGAATATGTCATCATTAGTGATCTTATAATATAAGTTACTGTCAGCATTACCTTTAGTGAAACCAAGATTCAAAAGATATTTGTCCAATCTAGCATACCAACCTCTAGGGGCTTGCTTCAATCCATATAAAGCTTTTCTCAATCTGTAAACCATGTTTTTATCATCTGAAAGGGATAATCCATCAGGTTGTTCAATGCAAATTTCCTCTTCAAGATCTCCATTTAGAAATGCATACTTAACATCCATCTGATAAACCTTGTATTTCTTATGGGCAACATAAGCAAGAAATAATCTTACAACTTCAATCCTTGCTACTAGGGAAAAAGTTTCATCATATTCAATTCCTTCCTTCTAAAAATATGCTTTACAAACCAATCTAGCCTTGTTCTGCACAACTTGACCATATTCATTCAATTTAAACCTAGAAACCCATTTAGCTCCAATAACATTCTTATTTTTAGGCTGGGGAACTAAAGTCCATGTGTTGTTCTTTTCTATCTGATCCAATTCCTCTTCCATAGCTTTCATCCAACACTCATCTTTACACGCTTCATCTACTGATGCCCGTTCAATTTGAGAAATTAAGCATACATCTTTAGCAGCCAACCTTCTCCTTGTCATCACTCCTTTGCTCTTGTCTCCAATGATATAATCTTTTGAATTATTCAACCTTACATACCTAGGTGAAGTAGTCACTGGTGAGGAGGGACCTCAAAGAGATCAATCTAGATCGATTAGAAAGAGTAAACATGACAGAAACAAAAAGATATGATGGAGAGAATGCAGAACATATTGATTTATTGCATGAAATTTGATTACATCCAACTGGTAACAACTGGGTTATAACATACCGGCTCATACGCCTGGTAGAATAGGTCACAACCAGGACCTTGAATCTTATAATCTATCTTCTATGCACAGTCTAACTACTTGATTCTCCCTTCTCACATTATAATGCATAATTACAAATATATATATCAATTCAAAGGATCCAGATGGTCCAAAAGGGATCAAAATGTGAAGAACAAGACCTAACGTGCAAAATAAACAAGGTCGGTGTTTGCCAAGAGATTCCTCTGGAAAATCCAAAGAATGAAATGTAGATCATGAGAAAAGGTCAACCACACACCAAGGAACGTCATAATCAATGCCCAAGGATCTACAAGCTTTGAAATAGGTTCTGATAGATCACCATAATAGGTCTTAGGCAACCTGTAACAAAGGAACAATTAGTAACAGGAAACTATCATGGAAACCGGTAGCGATATCTTGTCGAAAAATGATCCAAATGCGATGTGATCTGGAAGAAAGAAAGATGATCAAGTCTTCATGTAGAATCCAACTCCATAGGATCTGATAAGCCAAAACTAGGACACAGAGAAAGGAAAATTGAAACTACAAATAGAAAACAAACAGAAAATAAGCAGAAAGGAAAATGTTTTTGGTTGATGCAAGATTGCTATGAACCAGGGATGCTCCTGCATCAGACATCTGGGGTTATTGAAAAAGTGAGCCTCTCACTTTGCTAGGGTCAAAGGGAAACCAAGGTGATCTGCCTCTACCTAAGAAATCCAAGATGAATCTTCAACTGGTATGTCCTTCCATGACACAAGATATTCCTTATACTCACTACTCCGAGTACTACACCTAGTCCTACTATCAAAAATCTCTTCAATCTGATATGATTCCTTCCAGGGCAATTGTTTCTCCAAGTATGCAACACTGTCCTCACTAAATTCTAGTTCATGGTACTCATGAAGATATGCAATGTTAAATATAGGTGAAATACTTAGACTATCCAGTAACTCCACTTCATATGCATTTCCAGAACTGAACTTCCTCAAAATCCTGCAAGGTCCAAACTTCCTCATCTGCAACTTGTTATAATTTCCAACTGGGAATCTCTCTTTTCTCAAATATACCATCACTTCATTGCCAACTTCAAATTCCTTATGTCTCCTCTTGTCATCTTCCTTTTCCTTATACTTGTTGTTCATGTCTTCCAAATGCTGCTTAACCTGAATATGCAATGCTATCATGTGATCTGCAAAGTCTTCTTCTTTTGAACTTCTCCGTTCTTCACTACTAATGTCTCTCAATTTTGATATCCCTCTAGGATGCACTTCGGTAACAATCTCAAAAGGTGTTATTCCGATACTTCTATTCACTGAATTTTTGTAGGCAAACTCTGATTGTGCAAGGATTAAATCCCAACTTCCAGTTTTGTCTTCACTAAACATCTCAACAAATTTCCCAAACTTTGGTTAACAACTTCCATCTATCCATCAGTCTATGGATGAAAAGTAGAACTAAACTTCAAATCTGTCTTCATCTTCTTCCAAAGTGTTCTCCAAAAATAACCAACAAACTTAGTGTCTCTATCTGAAACTATGCTCTTAGGTAATCCATGCAATCTCACCACTTCCTTGAAAAATAGGTCTGCTACATGCAATGCATCTAATGTCTTCTTACAAGGTATGAAATGAGCCATCTTTGAGAATCTATCCACTACCACAAATATAGAATCATTCCCTCTTGGTGTCTTAGGCAATCCAAGTACAAAATCCATGCTTATATCCTCCCAAGGTCTTACCGACATTGTCAAAGGTTTATACAATCCCACATTCTGACTACTACCTTTTGCAACTTGACAAACTCTACAACTTTGCACATATCTCTTAACATACTTATGAATTTGGGTCCAAAAGTACTGCTCGCTCACCAATGCTACTATTTTGTCAATACCAAAATGTCCAGCTAGTCCTCCACTGTGTTTCTCCTTTATCAGATTCTCTCTCATAGAACTCTTAGGTATGCACAACTAAACTCCTCTAAATAACATCCCATCCTAAATGAAGTAATCCAACCATTTTCTTATGTCTACCATAACTGGTTCTCTACATGCTTTCCAAGGTTCTGCAAAATCTGGGTCATCATCATACAAGGTCTTCAAATATTCAAATCCTAATACTGTCACTCTCATCTCTGTCAGCAAATTCCTTCTCCTACTCAATGCATCAACAACTTTGTTAGATTTCCCACTTCTATGCTTCAACACAAAGGTGTAACTCTGCAAGAATTCTACCCATCTCATATATCTTTGATTCAACTTACTCTGACTGTTTAAATACTACAAAGCTTGATGATTTGTATACAACACAAACTCCTTAAGCAACAAGTAATGTCTTCACTTCTTCAAGGCTTGAACTATGGCAAAAAACTCCTAATCATACACTGAATATCTCCTCCAGGCATCATTCAATTTCTCACTAAAATAGGCTATTTCTCATCCTTCTTGACTTAGGACTACTCCTATTGTTGTTTCACTTGCATCACAATCCACTTGAAATACTTTATTGAAATCTGGTAAAGCTAACACAGGCTGCTCAGTCACTTTCTACTTCAACAGTTCAAAAGATTTGTTTACTTCGGTGGTCCACTTGAATTCCTTCCGATCTCCTCTCATGGTCGCAGTCATAGGGTTAAAAACCGCATTGAAATTTCTGATAAACTTCTAGTAAAAACTAGCTAATCCATGAAATGATCTTACCTCTTCAAGTCTTTCCGATGTAGGCCATTCAACTATTGCTTCCACTTTCTCTAGGTCCATCTTCAAACCATCCTCAGATATCACAAATCTAAAATAGACTAGGTCATCCTTCATGAAATTACACTTCTTGATATTGATCAACAACTTCTCTTCTCTTAATCTCTACAAAACTTGTCTTAACTGCAACAAATGCTCCTCTTTTATCTTACTGAAAAATCAGAATGTCATCCAAATACACAATAACAAACTTACCCAAGAATTTCTTCAATACCTCATTCACCAGCCTCATGAAAGTACTCAGTACATTAGTTAATCCAAAAGGAATCACCAACCATTCATACAGTCCTTCATTTGTCTTAAATGTTGTCTTCCATTCATCACCTTCTATGATCCTAATCCGATGATTTCCACTCTTCAAATCTATCTTTGCAAAGTATTTTGCTCCACTCAAACAGTCCATTATGTCATCCATCCTAGGCAAAGGAAATTGGTATTTCACTATGATCTTGTTTATTGCTCTTGAAACAGTACACATTCTCCATTCTCCATTCTTCTTAGGTGCTAATACGGTTGGTACAACACAAGGGCTCAAGCTCTCCCTAATCAAACCTTTCTTCAACAACTCCTGCACTTGTCTATTCAGTTCTTCATTCTTTGTTGGTGTCAACTAGTATGTAGCCTTGTTAGGAAAACTAGCTCCAGGAACCAAGTCCATGCAATGACTAATACTTCTCACATGTGGCAATCCATTAGATACATTATCTGAGATGATGTGCTCATATTCTGTTAGCAAATCTCTTATCTCTTTCAGCTATTCTCCTTCTGATTTCAATCTCTTAGTCTTCTTATGAATTAAGGCAAAGCACACATTCTCATGTCTTAGTCCATCCATGAATTTCCTTCCATCTACTAAACAAATTCTAGCATTCCAAACTTCATTCTTGAAAGGTTCCTCCAAAGGTAATAAGGTTTGCTTCATCCCATTGGCCACAATAGTGTATGTATTCTTCCTCCCATCATGTACTGCCTATCTATCAAAATGTCAAGGTCTACCCAACAAAAGATGAAAAATATTTGTAGACATCTAAAATTAATTAAATCAATATTTAATTAATTTAAGCCTATCAACATAATTAATTAGTTTAATTGTGTTATCCTTAATACTGTCAGAATGAATTGAATCTAATTTAATTAATCCTATCACTATTGTCCAATAATTAATTTATCAAATAAATTAATTATTCCCCTATTCTTCTAAAGTCCCCTCCAATAATTATTTCCTCTAAACCCACTCAGTTAATTAATTCTAATTAATTAACCTAATCATGTGATTCCTACAAATCACTTTTCCTAATCTCACTCGACCTAATTAATCCTTCTAGAATCTCTCATAATCATGATTATCATTATCCCTCAATTTTTTAATTCCCACCCATGTCACATTAACATTGAGTCCCTCAAAGAAATTCAAATTTCTTTGAATCCCTCAATGCATCCTTATTTTGGAATTTTTAATTCCTCGTATTTGAAATTCAAATTTCTCTCCCCTTTTCCAAGGAATTTTATATTCTTGTTTATTTTCCCAAGGCACCCTTGATCCATGCCTTCTATCTCAAATCAATCTCAATCCTTCATAATCAAATCAATCTTTTCCCTCCATTGGCCTTCTCCAATCTATAAATTGGAGCCTATTCTCCTCACAAAACATCCACTTCTCATGCATTGTCATGCTTCTCTTTTCTCCTCTCTCTTCATAATCCTCCATCAAATCCATCCATCCTTAATCTTTCAATCCAAATCCAATCCATAAATCCTTCTTGTTGATCACAAAGGAGATGAATCCACATTCAAATCAAGCAAGCAACACATCAAGTGGAGCATCAAGGGCGCATCCTCATCATCCACTTCATCAAGCTCAATCTGAAGGGGAAGGTAAAAAAATAGCAAGGTGAAAATGGTCTCTTGATGTTTTAGTGTTTTAGTGTTTTCATGCTTATTTCATTCTATTTTTGATCATTTGACCTTCTAATCCATTTTTCCCTCTTCATTCTAGCATGCCCGGTGGTACCCACGTCCCTGATCTAACCTTCCTTGCAAGTTTTTGTGAGGTTTTGGTTGCAGGCAATGCTTCAACTCGAAAGTTCGTATGACATTTTTCATATCCTAGGACGAGTTTCTATGTTTTGTCATCCTAGGATTAGGGAATTGTCGTACTATTCTATGAAGAAACTCGTACAAGTTTCTGATTGAATCTGCATTCTATCTCTCCTCTTTTTGATTCTATGTTTCTTCTTCTCTATCATAGAAACTTGTACTAGTTTTTGTTCCCACCTATATTCGTTTATGTTCTAAACCTTGCGAGTTTTTTTTTACTCGTATAAGACCATGAGAATACTCGTATGAGCCTGTGAGAAAGCTCGTATGAGTTGTTCTATTTACTCGTATCAAAAACAAAGAGGTTTTTTCAGGAGTTTTATATATGGAATATAACATTTAAGTATAAGTGACACTTTCCTCTTTTCTTTTCTCTTTCTTATACTTTAATTTATACTCCATATATATTGTCAGGATGTTTGAGAGGGGTTTCAGACTTCTAGGAGTTATAAAGCAAAATCTAGTTTTTGAAGGTTTTTCCAAATTTCAGACTTAGTCAAATTTCAAATCTTTTTAGGATCAGGAGTTTTTGGATGTTTTGACAGTCTAACAAGTGTTTGCAGATCTCATTTGTCAAAGGATTCATCAATCAAACCTACGCTTGTCAAAGACTTCATTTTGAAACTACTAACCAAGTGGTTTTGCAGGTTGCCTTGGAGATTCAATTAAACATGTGTTTTTTATTTTTAGGCACTTAGGCTTAATTAGGAGGTAAATGAATCATTGTCTTCCATGTTTGTGGAAATTTTTAAAGTAGGACAGTATTCTCTTGTCTATCTAGACAATTAGAAATCCATACCTTTGGCACTTTTCTAGTTTGTTTGTGTTACCTTTAGTGGGTCTGCCCTCCCAACTTGCTCTTTGAGAAGGTAAGAGGGGAACAACCCAAGTGAGTACACCCGGACCTGGGGTTCCCAACTCACTATAACAAATAGGCCATTGATGATGAAAGGGTCAATGGTTGGGGCCATATGAGAGTTCACTCTCACATTGGGTGCTTAGTAGGATCCTATAGATCTCAATCACGCTCACGTGACTAATAAGTTCTTGGTGCTTCATTGGGCTATAGGACTCAATTGTTCTTGCGCAACTGCAAAGGGTAGCTCCTAGCGGGAAGCCATACTAAACACCTTGTGCATAGTGGCCAAAAACCTTCTAGTCATTGGTACAGGAGGTCGAACCTTCGAAGCCACCCATATTTTTATGACCCTTAGTAGAGACATAAAGTTCTCCATGAGAAGTTTTCATGGTAATTTATGCTTGGCTGCCCCAGAGAAGTGAGTGTCTTGGAGGGGAGCTAGTGGGGTCAAGCATCTAAGTGTCTGCTTTGGGTAAGTGTAGCTGGGAAACCAATTGGGTTCCATTGACTATTGTCCTTACTCACCATAGGATATGTTGTGAAGGAGCATGAGTGTCTTTTGAGTCTAACTTCTTTTGATCATTGTGTTTTCTTTACTTGACATCTCTTGCCAAGTCCATCCCTCACAACCAATCAATCCTCCCTCTTTCCAAATTCCATCTTGTCATCATCAAATCTTTAATCTATTTCTATCTATCCAAGAAATTCTCCAATCCCCAATCCACTTTCATCCATTCAAACGGTCATCCTTCCTCAACTAATATTCATTCTTCCTCTAATCCAATCAAATCTCCAAAATTCCAATCAATCAAATCCATCCATCTTCCTAATCCAGTTATCCAATCCAACCAATCAACCAATATAATCTAATCCAAATCCAATCAAGTCCTAATCGAAGGACCAATCTAAATCAAATCCAATTCAATCAAACCAAGTCCTAATCCAAGGACTAATCCAATTCAATCCAATCCATTCAACCAATCAACCAATCTAATATAATCCAAATACAATCAAGTCCTAATCCAAGTACCAATCCAAATCAAATCTAATCAAATCAAACCAAGTCCTAATCCAAGGACTAATCCAATCCAATTAGATCAAATCAAATCAAATCCAACCTAATCCAATCCAATTCAATCCAATCCAATCCAATCCAATTCAATCCAATCTAATCCAATTCAATCCAATCCATTCAATCAATCAACCAATCCAATCAAATCAAGTCCTAATCTAGAGAAAAAATAATCGAACAATCCGACCCACCTTCTATTAGTAGGCCCTTGAGAATAGGCCAATCCAACTTGGCCATAGAATTGGGTGGGAATAATAGAATAGTAGGGCGGGGGTGTTCATGGGCAAGGTCCAACTTTCAACTCCATCCAAACATCCAACTTTAAACAAGCAGCTAATAGGACCAGTGGGTAGGAGGCAAGAATGAAAGCATGCTCAGCCAATGCCCTACTATTATGTTCCCCAGTGAGCACTATTCTAATGGGCGTGCAGAATGATCCAATTATAGAAAAAAGGGTGGCCATTAGAGATGTTTGGAAGTTAAGTTGTTAATACATATATGATACACTCCTCCATCCCTTCCTCATTCTGATCAAGATTGAAGGAGATTGATTGGTGCCCATACTATTCTAAAGGCAAGAGATGGAGTGGAATCTTTCAGATTTCTTAGGAGGGGAGGAGGGATTAGAACGAATAAGCGTTTACGTATAGGGATGGAGATGGATATGGATTGAACCTGATAGATGAATCTACCCTCGGATTGTGTCTAACTTTGATGATGGCTTCCTTATCCCTATAATTGGTATCCAATGAGAGGCTCCTACTTGTGCCCTGGTAGCTTGACCAGATCTGAACAACCCCCTTTAGGACCGGAGAGGGAAGGTTCCAGGGGCAAGGCCACTTCAGGTGATCCCACCCCAGAATCCTGGGAGATACGGGATAAAAAAAGTGGAGTCACTCATGCCTATATGCCTATAAAGGGGTGGGGTGGAAATATATAGCCATGCACTGAATGGGGTGATTGGAGGTGGAATGCGTGAACGTCAAACTGGGTCTCGCCCTTGATCAACTAAGTAAACAATCGAAGCACTATACTATGCCTCTCGAATAGGCTCTGCCTTTGCCTCTCCTAAGGTTAAGGACCGAAGAGGGCAGGATATATAGATGCAGTCATCTTGGCATTTAATTTGGTGCGTCAGCCACTTGAGATGGTTTGGGTCTCACACTGATTAGCCCTCACTAGACCCACCCTCCTCTAGTTCTATAACTGTTGTTCATTCTACTCCAGAGGTAGAGACCAAGATGGCACATCTATCAATCTAGCATCCCTAAGCACTTCCTTTGTTAATGCTTCATTAAAGCCCCAATACCCTGGAATAGCTCGACTATCTGGGTGGCCCCTACTATTTTAACACGTTCAGCAGTTGAGGTAGATTAGTTGTTATTGTGGGGGGAACTATTAGCATCCTCGGGCACCCTATAGTTCCCCCAGCTACTAGAAAGGCCTCCCTCGGTCACTTATAGATGGGGGGGCCACCCACAACTTTATCGGGTCTAGGACTAATCCAAGCCAATCCAAATCTAATCAAACCTAATCCATCATCATTCCAAGCCAAGTCCTATCTAATCATTCACTCTCAACATGATTACCCAGAATTTCAAAGCTTGGTATGAGAAGATGCTCATGGAAATTCACAAACCTTCCTACAAAGTTTATCCCATAATCTCCCACTCACCTATCATACCTTCATCCATCCCATCTCAACACATTACACCCAATCCCAATCTATACCATATCTCTTATCCTTCCTCTACCTTCGACAATGGAAATCCATCTTATTCCCCATCCATATCTCTATCTTATTCCCCATCCATATCTCCATATTATCCCTCATCCACATACTCCTCTAATCTAATATGTATACCTCCATCTCCCCCCCCCCCATCTACATCCCAATCCCCATCCTTCTACAATGCATTCATTCCCTCTACTCCCCATCCAAATCCTTTACTCCATAGTCCTCCAATCATTAATCCTAATTCCCCAATCCATTATCCTAATCCTCCATCCAATCCCAATCCCAATCCCAATCCCAATCCCAATCCCAATCCCCCATCTAGTCCCAATTCTTCCTTTAATCCTAATCCTCCAAAATCCATATTGTCCACATCTTCCAAATCCATCATCCATAATCTTATCCAAGACATGCTAGCAAAGGAGAAAAAATCCTCACCTCAAAGCAAAGTGGCCAAGTCTCCTCAAGTCCTCTATCCACCCCAATCACCTCCACCTCAAAACAAATCCCAATCCCCCGCACTTCATGATACCCCCATTTCCCCATATAGTCATATTAAAGCTTCCATATCTTCCTCCATCACATAATCCCCACAAGTCCAAACATGTCAAAAGCTTGTTCCAAAGTATGCTAGCATAAAATCCTCTCCATCTCACGATGTTTCTCCCTCCACTCCATCTAATGATCCCATCCCATCCACTCAATCAAAATCATATCCACCAATCCACTCCATCCTATCCAATTTCTAATCCAATCCTATCTCATCCAATCACATTCTCCATCTCTTCCAATTTAATCAATAATCCAATCCCCAATCCAATCCTATTCAATCATCCATCCCCCTTTTCATCCTATCTAATCATTTATCCTTCTTCCAATCCTATCCAATCCATCAAACTGAGCTTCCCCCATCTACCTAAGCTCACACTGACTTGTTCCTAATCCAAGCACCCATCCATCCTTTTCTAATAAAATCCAAGTGGCAATCCTCTCATCTATAGATCTTGCACATCCAACTTATTTGGCAATCCATCAATCTATCCACACCCTGTCCATCAGGATGAATCCTTCCCATGTCTGGTAGTTCATAAAAATCCATCACCTGCCCATTGGGATGTCTCCTTCCCTATACGGCAGTTTATCCAAATATGTATCCTACTCTTCACAAGAGATGTCAGTTGGTCATGTGCATGTCTTTTGCATGCTTGAGATTTTTGCTTTTATTTCCATTTTGTGTCCTATGTCTATACTTGTTTAGAACTGCCTTGATCATCCTATATCTTGGTATGTCTTGGCTAGTGTATAATGGGGCATAGTTTTCATGGCATGGTGTGTTTGAAGGTCTTCCTTGTACGAACCAATAACCCTACATTAGTGTTTATCAACACTTGCGTGATTGTGTGCAAGGCATTCCTATTTGACTGAGTGTCAGTCCATGCCTCATATCTTCATATCATCCTAGTTCTTATAATCAGTGGTGTAGACTATCCATGGCAATATTAAATCTAGGTTTTCTCTCTATACTTGCTCAACAAGAAATCCAATCCATTTATCATTTCTTTGTCTCATTTCATTCACAACACTCCAACCCATCCTACTTCCCTCTTTCATTATCTTCATCCTTTCATCACTTATTCTTCTAATTCCTTTTGAGAGCACACTCGTGTTCTTCAAACATGCATGTCCTCTCGAGGGGGCATACCACTGCTTCCTTGTCATCCTTCCTCCTCATCATTCTTCCTCATCTCATGACTCCAGGGCATCCTGCTACTAGTCCTTATCCTTTTCTTCATCTCATGACTGGGGCATCATGCTACTAGTCCTTATCCTTTTCTTCCACTATGTTTTATTCTTCTTTGATATAACATCATTTCACGATGCTATGTCAAAGAGGGGCAAAATGTAGACACCTAAAATTAATTAAATCAATATTTAATTAATTTAAGCATATCAACATAATTAATTAATTTAATTGTGTTATCCTTATTCCTCTCACAATCAATTAAATCTAATTTAATTAATCCTGTCACTATTGTCCAATAATTAATTTATCAAATAAATTAATTATTCCCCTATTCTTCTAAAGTCTCCTCCAATAATTATTTCCTCGTAACCCACTTAGTTAATTAATTGTAATTAATAAACCTAGTCATGTGATTTCTACAAATCACTTTTCTTAATCCCACTCAACCTAATTAATCCTTCTAGAATCTCTCATAATCATGATTATCATTATCCCTCAATTTTTTAATTCCCACCCATGTCACATCAACATCGAGTCTCTCAAAGAAATTCAAATTTCTTTGAATCCCTCAATGCATCCTTATTTTGGAATTTTTAATTCCTCATATTTGAAATTCAAATTTCTCCCCCCTTTTACCAAGGAATTTTATATTTTTGTTTATTTGCCCAAGGCACCCTTGATCCATGCCTTCTATCTCAAATCAATCTCAACCCTTCATAATCAAATAAATCTTGTCCCTCCATTGGCCTTCTCCAATCTATAAATTGGAGCCTTTTCTCCTCACAAATCATCCACTTCTCATGCATTGTCATGTTGCTCTTTTCTCTTCTTTCTTCAATCTTTCAATTCAAATCCATCCAAAATCCATCCAATAATCCTATCAAAACCATTAATCTTTTTGAGCAAAGGAGGTCAATGCACATCCAAATCAATCAAATGAGCACATCAAGTGGATCATCATCAAAGGGCGCCTTCACTTCATACAGCTCAATCCAAGGGAGATGATAGCTCGCAAGGTATAAAATGGTTTTGTTTGCATTTTGAATTTTTTTTGGATTTCTAACCATCTAATCTCACCTTGCACGATTTTATCCTCTTCAATATCCATAGGCATAATATCACACAATAATTCATCATAATTCCCAATTTTCAATTTCACCAAACATTGTTCACTTACTAACAACTTATGTTCATCCTGAATCCATGCTATCTGATAAGGCTTAGGGTGTTTCAATCTCTCTAATTTCAACTTATTCACCATCTCTTCTGAAACAAGATAATTTGAACTACCACTATCAATAAAATTTTTACAACACTTACCAGATACATTACATTTGGTCCTGAGTAGATTCTTCCTCTACAAGGGCTCTTCATCTCCTCCGGTATGACACAAAACTCTCCTCATCACCAACAGTTATCCATCTTCCATTTTATTGTTTGATATGGTGGGGTTTTCTTCCACCACTACTTCTCTTTCAGTAGTTTCTATCTTCTTACACTCAAATGCATGATGTCCTTCTCCTCCGCACTTAAAGCAGGTTCCTCTGAATGTCCTCTTGTCTTGTCTTCCAAAATTCTCATTCTGATAACATCCATTTCTTTTCTCCACTAGAAATTTATATCATCCTTCCGATATGAATTACCTTCTTTTCTTACTTCCTTGTCCTCTCTATGATCTGTACTAGTTCCTCTTCCTCCGATATATCCTCTTCCTCCTTGAAATCTTCCTCCAGTAAACCTTCCACCTCTACCTCTTTGTCTCTACTCATGTCTTTTGTTTCACTTCTCTTCTACCTTTAGGGCATATTGGTAAGCCTCATCAACACTCTCCAATTTGATCATACTCAATTAATCTTGTATAGATACCCATAATCCATTGAAATACCTTGTGTAGACGTATAAAAATGACCATATTCCTAAATGAATATTTAATGTTCATTTTATTCTCATTCCTCTATTTAGTTAAATCCAATTTGATTAAATCAACCGCATTTGTCTATTTAATTAAATAAATTATTCAATTTATTTATTTAAATTCACTTAAGCCCTTTACATCATTTAATTGAATAAATCATTTTATTTAATTAAATCCCTTCTCTCTACTATTTAATTAAATTTACATTTAATTAAATAGTATACCCCAATTAAATAAATCTAATTTATTTAATTTCCCAACTTGGAACCAAATTAAAATAAATTAATTTTATTTTAATTGAATTCTATTTTCCCCACCCACTTGCATTTTCCTACATCTCCCACTTGCATCCTAACCCTCTTCCTAATTTCTTCTATAATCCATATAATCCTAATCAATTAGCCTAAACCCATCCATTATCCCTTTTCCCTAAATTTGAGGAGGTCACTTCTCAAATTTGGAGTAAAGTCTTCAAAAGGCATTAAAGTCTTTATGTCTTCAACAAGCTAACTTGTTGAATACCCCAAATTTGGAAGGACTCTTACAAATTTGTCCCCAAAGTCTTCAAACCATTAATGGTTAACTAACCCTTAGTGGTATGGTTATAGAATTTTTTCCTAACTTAACCCTCATCTAACCTAGGTGTCTCATCAAGCATTCATTGCTTTCACCATGGTTATCTCTTTAACCTTTGCACAAGAGTTTACCCCTTGGGTAAAAGCTTTATCCATTGGATAACCCTAACCTAACCTTAACCCTTACCTTCTAAGGTAACCATGAGGTTTCTCAAACATTTAATGCTTCTTACCTCTCCTCTCAAGCAGTCTTATGTTGACAATTGTCACCATTTCATTGGTGAAAATTGTAAACATGGATTGATAACTTTCAATCCTAACCCTTGATTAACTCCTCCAATCTTGACCATCCATTGCCCTATTTTCACTATAAATAGAGCTCTTAGGCCTCCATTTCAAGGATCCAAGATTTTAGTATCTCATTTATGCTCAATTTTATCAATACATCTAGCCTCTCTTTATAATAGGAATTAATCTAATAAGCATTTTAGAGTATTTCTCTTATCATTAGCTTAAATCATTAACTAGTATATCATGTTAGGATAGTATTGCTACTAACCTTGTCATCTTATAATCTAGTTTAGCTCATTTATAGAATCATGCATAAATAGGATGCATTCACATTAAAACCAATCTAAAACATCCCTTGTTCTTGCATTCATCATCCCTAAGTCACTTTGCTTAGTGATCTGAGAGAAAAGGCATTGACTTGAGGGACCTTGTGAGATAGAGAACCATGGAACCAACCTTGGAAAGTTGAGTCATTATTCATGACTCCATAACTTGCACCAAGAAGTCCTATGGGTGTATGTGGACAAGTCTCTTTGGACAGCATTTTCACATTTTGAGTTACATCGACCCACTTTTTCAACACACATTTCTGGTGCCCACCGTGAGGCTCAACCCCATTAATAAAATTGGTTTTTGAATCTAACCACTTTTGCAGGTATGTGAGAAATAGGAATTGGTGCATGGGGAACATCCCTTAGCGCATCTGGTTAACATTCCAACGCATCCGGCTCACTGTTTGGTGCACGGGACTTATTTCCTAGCATGTGCAGACCATCACTTAGCACATAGACTTTTTAACATTTTTCCTATAGGTCTCAGTGCGGGAACTTAATAGAGCAATGCATTCAGAAAACATTTCAACACATCGGGTCTATCTGATAGTGCATCTCGGTTATCCTGTAGCGCATACAGTGTTTTCTGTAGTGCATCACAGATAGAAAGAAAAAATTAATTTGTAACTGAGATTAAATCTAGACTTGTAGAAGTCCACAAAAGCCAAGGTTTTTCTAACTGTTTTGATTGGTATTTTGCGGGATTTTTTGACAATTTATTGCAGGTGGAGCTTAGTTTTAGTCTAAGAATTACAATAGTTTAATTTTTTACTAACTTAGTTAAAGTTGGTTAAAAATTTAGAGCCTTTTAATTGTTGTTGGATAAAATTGAACTCACCTTATTTTGGGCAAATAAAAAGAACCACAAAAAAACATTTTTCTTGCTTTTTTTAGGAGAAAATTTTTCACTTTGGACTATAAAAAGAACAAGGCAAATCTTTTTATTGTTGCAAACAAAGGGCTTTAAAAAGAACTTCACCAACCTTTGGTGCATAAAAGGATCCACTTTAATTTTTTTGCAAAGTAAAAAAATCACACATGTCCAAGTTCATTCACAATTAAAGAGGGAAGATATTGCCCTTTTGATCGATTTCTTTTGTTGACCAAAATTCGAAGCTGCTTTGTTGACCAGGCTATTTTCCTAGATCAGAAAATCATTGCTTTGAAGGGATAAAATAAACACCATGTTTTTGTTGAGCAACATCTCCATATAGATTTTAAAAAATCATTGCAATGAAAAGTTAAAAAGAACACTTGTTTGCTTTGCTACGAAAGTGGAAGAAATATGCTCTCCCCTTAACTGGGTGATAAAAAAGCCATACCACTCTTACACTTTTAGTGTTTATTGCATTAAATCCTTTAGCATGCCTACCTTCCCGAGGGGTTGAAAAAATCTTAAAGCCATTCTTTGGCCGGTGTGAAGGGAACGACCTAAGTGGGAAATGACTTTGATGCCAAGTGTTCCAACCCACTATAATCAAAAGTGGAAAGTGACGAAAGTCCTTTTCAACGGTTGCACACATCAATTAGCCTTCCCCTAGTATCCTTGAGATACTTAAAGCCTTTGTTCTAAAGGTTGGGAAGCCTCCTGAGGGAGTTTATCATTGACAGCCGAATGGGAAGCCTGATTATGAACTTTAGCATAGAAACTTTGAGCTGAGTCAGTATCTAGACATTTGTAATATCATAGTGCAAGGGTGGGGGAGAATCCGCCCCCAAGATTGCTGACCATATATCTCCCAAGATAACTACTCAATTGTGAAGCAATTCACTTTGGGTTAATTTCTGGCAAAAGGCAAAAAAAATGGGCGCCCCCTTGGGGGTGACAAGGCTATTTGAGCTAATGGAGTATCGAGACTAGTGGGCTATGATATTACTTATGACCCTTGAATAAAGAGTCTGACTAAATTGTATGTGTGTTGTATCTAAACCTGTTAAAAAATTGGGGATTTGAACACATCCTTGCAGAACATACCCTCTTTGTTTAGATTAAGCAAAATGGTTGTATCTATTGTGTTGTGCTTTCATTTCTTACTTCAGAAAATCAACCATCATCATTGAAAACAAAATCCAAAAATTGCAGAAAAACAACCAAGTCAAACTATCAGGGTAGTTTAGCACATGGAAACCATCCTTTAGCACACTCGACCTTCACCTTAGCACATTAAATCTGAACTTTAGCGCTTCATCAAAATCCAAAACTATCAATTTAAAAGTAGCACTTTTTGAAAACATTCTGGCGCATTGAAGCAACAACTTAGCGCATGGGGGTAAAAAATCAGCACGTAGAGACCAATAGTTAGCGCATTAACAACCCATATTAGTGCATAACTTTTTAGACCAAGACAAATCCAAGGCAAACCAGTTAGCGTGTCACAGAGGGTAGCTTAGCATGTGGAGTCTATTCTCTAGCACGTTGAGGACTTTCTGTAGCGCATCGCGTCTCTATCTTAGCGCGTGAAAAAAACAAAGAATATAGGGGGCAAAACAAAGGCTACTTTTAAAAAATCTGAAAAACAATTTAGGAAGCTTTCCTTCCTCAGCTTGAACTTCATCAAATAGAAAAGCAAAATAGAGTATCAAAACCTATTCTCAAAGAAAGTTTTCCGTAAAACAAAGTTGTCAAAATCTGAAAACTAGTTGCAAGATAAAACACATCTCTCGTATAAAAATCAGGAAACGTCATCACAAGTATCAACAAGTCCTTCAATCAAAAGGATTTCTATCTAAAAAAAACTTGTTTTTAACACTCCAAGTTGTCAAATCGAGTTTCCATATCAGGAAAGCTCATATTCCATATCATTTGACACGCTTTGTCGTGAGGGGGTATCTAAACTTTTATTCGATAAAGTAAAACTTGAGTTTCCAAAACAAGCTAACTAAATCCAAAACAAATCAAAGGAAACCATTGATTGCTTGTGTATGAGTAATCCTCATATTCTGAGAAGAAAGAGTATTTATCAAAACACTAAGTTGAGGAAACAACAACCCAGTTCTCTGAAACTTGCCAAATGGAATAAATTTTTATACATCAATCGCCAACTCTTCAAATCTCATCGAACATTATTTCATCATATCCGCTTGTATCTTCAAGACAAAACAAATGAATTTGACAAGGAGCCATTGAGGAGTAAAGCATTTTGTCAAAAATTAGCGTTCAGTCAACACCTAAATCAAGGAGGAAAGATCAATTTGACCTTATTCCCCAAAGAGTGCATCACTTACAACATACCCTAATTTGAACCACCAACCCCTGAGCAAAACATCGAAGAGGAGTTTGTTCCCTTTGTCACAGAAAGCTTCTACTAGATGCACGTTATTACTTGCTCTCAATGAAACAAACAAAGTGAAATGCAACCAAAGTCCAACATGAATCAAAGATTATCAAATTCTTTCGAGTGTCCAAATCTAGAGGACACTGAAATTTTTGAGGAACTTCTCCAAGAGTGTCAAGAAAGCGCTTCATTTCAAAAACTTGTGGAAAGACTCATGGAAAATGACAAAGAAAAATATCTACTCATGCTCACAAGCAAAGGAGTTAAACTCCCTGAAGACTTTGACACTGACATATTTAGAACAGGATCTCGACATTATGACTATCAAGAACGACAAAGAGAGGAGGAAGAATGTGACCCTGAACAAAACATACCTGAGCAAAATCTACCAAAATAGAATTTGCCCGAGCAAAACATCCCTGAGCAAAACATACCCCACTACACACCATTTCAGTTTAGAAATAATCCAAGGGAAGAACTCTTCCCTCGACAAAATAATGCGCCTTTGATTTCTCTCACTCAACAAATGCAAATGTTGCAAAGACAAATGCAAGACATGCAACAAGGGACAACAATATGGTACTCCTTGACTGAAATATGTCCTTATCCTTTTGACAGATGGTTAAACATGGTGCCTTTTCCCCCAAACTCACATGTTCCCAAATTTGACAAATATGATGGGAAAAATGATCCCCGCGATCATGTTCGGGAATTTTGTACCATGAGCCTAGAATTTGCCCATGATGACACCTATTTGATGAGGTTATTCCCAAGAAGCTTCGAAGGACAAACAATGGAATGGTTATCCAAATTCACACCTCCTATCAGATCATTCGATGAATTAGTCAATAAATTCATGACTCAATATTCCTATAACATTCAACATGCTATCATCATGCTAGATGTCTGCAATACCAAACAAAAGAACAACGAAACATTCATGGTGTTTCTTCAACGTTGGCGACAGATGGTCTCAAGATATCCTTGAGATGTGCCTGAGAAGGAAAAGATGGAAATTTTCATCAACAATTTAAATAGCGAGATGAGTTACAGACTCAAACTCCAATGCATACCATCTTTTGCTAAATTGATTGAGAATGGCATCCAAGTAGAAGAGGAATGTGTCAAGAAAGGAACATTGAAATTCTTCAAAGAAGGGACAGACTCATCCAACTACAACAACCAAAACAATAACAACTTAGACAAATCCAGGTTCTGGACCCAAAACAAAAACACTGGAAATGAAGGAGGAAATGATCCTAATGATACGAAATCCAAGCAACCAGTGTTAGATTTATTAGGAAATCCTCAAACTACAAAGAATCCAAAAGGCGCTAACCAAGGTGCTAACATTTATGCACCGAATACCAATCAAGATCATCTCAACACAAACAACACAAACAATACCCAAAGCAATAACACCAATCGAGGACCTAATACAAACTCATGAGGTAAGGCCAACAACTTTCCAAAATGCATTTACACACCACTAGGACAATCCTTGGAGTCAACATTCAGAGAACTCCTGGCAAACAAAATTATCTCCTTACCAGTGATCAGCAACTTTGAACCACAAATCAAACCACCCCAGTGGAATGACTCACAGTTTTGTGATTTTCATCACAACAAAGGTCATCAAACAAATGATTGCATGAGACTGAAAAACATTGTTCAAGACATGATTGATAGAGGTGATTTAACAGTCGATGGTCTCAAGACAAACGGTGACCATGGAGCCTTTAAGAATCCTCTTCCAAACTAAAACAAGGATGGAGCTTCAACCCCAAATGATACATGCGGAGCTCGTATAAATCACATACAATAACACCATCAATCATATATCAGCTGAGAACAATCAAGTAAATGTCATTACAATCAAAGGCAAGCATGAACATGAATCTATCAATGTAACCACCAGAGCCCAAAAATATGCCTTGAAGGGACATACGTCAGCAACACACATCATACCCAAGATTCAATATGATCTATTTAGTCAACTGTGCAAAACTCCTACTCAAATATCTATACTGGAGTTGCTAAAACTTTCGCCAAAACACAAAGACATCTTGGAACAAGAACTATTGGAAACAAATGTACCTCAAGATCTGGATACTGACAAATTCCAAGCCATGGTGGCTCATATGATAGGGCCTCATAACCTTACCTTTTCTGAGCATGATAATATCTCATTGAGCCATCCACACAATACTCCACTCCACATTGAAGTCTTAGTCTACAAACATTGAGTCAAAAGAGTATTAATAGATGGGGGAGCTAGACTCAATATCTGTACCTTGAAACTTATCCGTGCATTAGGCTTATCTAAGCAATCTATTGATCCATGCAAAAAGATCACTATCAAAGAATATGATGATAAAGAAAGATCATCTAAAGGAACAGTAATGTTGCCAGTTCAAGTAGGACCAATACAAAAGGACACTACGTGCCAAGTCTTAGACATAGACCTCACATATAATATCTTATTGGGTTGACCTTGGATACATGAAATGCAAGTAGTACCTTCTACTTAACACCAGTGTGTTAAGTTCTCCTACAATGGACACGAGATTTCTATATCAGCAGATCATAACAAATTTCAACATTGTAATGCTATGGGGGCAACCCAAGACAGCTTGGTTCCACATAATAGAGAAAAACAAAGTTCCTTAGCACCAACTATTCAGCAAGAAAAGTCTAAATCGCTATCTATGTATTTCAAGAAGAAAATGAAAATCAAAGAGCAAGGCATGGGAGAATACTCTTTAGAAACTTTGTGTTTAGCCAGCTTACCAGCATCACCTAAATCTCATGGATTACCTACAACATCAACACATCAAGAAAACCAACCCATCACCAAGTTTGATGGCAAATTTATCCAACTAGGCACTCTAGCACATGAATCAGAGGAAAAAGACATCCTTAGTTGGCTATAAAAGGATGAGGAAGTAGACAAAGCGGCTACTATGGAGGTAGATATACCAACACACCTATATGGAAAAGGTTACTTGATCATGCAACAAATGGGATACAATGGCAAAGGACCTATCAACAAATGACAGGAAGGCATCACAGAACCATTAGATCCTCCTTCACAATTCAGTAAAGACAAAACAAGATTGGGCTATGAACACACTCTACCACCAAGGAAGATACCAAGCAAATACCAAAAACCTCAGTGGAAAGCAAAGAAGAAATACAAAGAGGACTCCTGGCAAGAGGCACTCTTTGAGTCAGCAAAGAGAATATGCAAAGAATGTGAATATCAAGATGAATGCAACATCAAGAGAAGTCTATCAAAAAAAACTAGGAAGCATCTACTACCAAAGTACATCATGTTCAAGAATGAGTGTCCAGAAAAGAAGAATCTCTTCTTGATAACATCATTCCTCCCCAAGGAGAGATAGTATATGAACAAATACAATGAGTCGAAGCAAGATTTGACATAGAATCAGAGATAACTATCAGACTTGTATCCATCATCAAAGACCTATTTTCACCCTACAACATACCCATCCACAACACTGCCAGAATCTGGGATAATACCTCTGAAACTAATTCCAATGAATATGAATGGGGCAGTTGTTCCAATGTTACTGAAGATATTGCTAAAAATGACAATCATACACCCATCTCTCAGGAAGAACACAACATTGAACCTAGACCACTTGAATTTGGTCCACAAAATATCTATGACCCCAAAGAAAACGAGCGGCGACATTACAAGCAAGTCTACACAGAAGATGATACCATTGAAGACCTCGATGAAATCCTTAACTTCTTTAACACCTCGGCCAACCATGATGATACCTCCATCCTGACACTTACAGTAGCTGAACTTGATCCACCTAATGATTCTTTACCACTTATCTTTCTTGACCTCATAGACTAGGACGAACCTAAAACTCATAACATACCAATTTTCTTGAATGATGAATCCATTATCCATTACTTTTGTACCATTAACTCGAAAATAGACTCTACTAGTAAACAAAGTAACAACATCTAGAATCAGGGGAGTGCCAAGTCTCTCAGTTGCAAAAATAAACAACATAAAGAATCTACTGCTGAAAACCAGTCAATGGCAGCAGTAGATCACAAAAAAGTAAAAATAAAGGACACATCTGAGGGTGAAAACCTTTTTAAGGCACCTAAAGATGGGAGACTTGACACTCTTCCTGAACATTATCAGGAGTGATCACCCATATTGATTGAGCCCACTCAATCAATCAACATTGGTACAACAGAAGCAACCAAAAACATACACCTTGCAGAATCTTTGACAGAGGAAGAAGAATCAGAGTTTATCCAATTTTTCAAAGAAAAGAAAATCAACTTTACTTGGTCATATGCAAATATGCTTGGGATTGATCCACAATTAATCATGCATCACTTGTCCATCGCTCTAGGAGCTAAGCCAGTCAAGCAAAAATTGAGAAAGATGAATCCACATGTAGTGCTCATGGTCAAAGCTGAGCTAAAGAAACTATTAGACATCAGATTTATTTGACCTATCGACTATGTTGAATGGATTTCTGACATTGTACCAGTTTCCAAACCAGATAAAAGTATCAGAATATGCACCGATTTTAGAGATGTCAACAAATCCTGTCTAAAGGATGACTTTCCTTTGCCTAGTATCGACATAATTGTAGACCTCACAGCAGGCCATGCAATGCTATCACTAATGGATGTTTTTTTAGGCTATAATCAAATCAAGATAGCCCTAGAGGATCAAGATAGAACATCATTCACCTGTCCTTGGGGAACGTATTGTTGGAATGTCATGCCATTTGGCTTAAAGAATGCAGGGGCAACTTATTAATGAGCAATGACAACAAGTTTTCATGATAGGATGCATACCTTCATGGAGGACTATGTGGATGATTTACTAGATAAATCATTTACCCAGGAAGAACATCTAAACATCTTAGAGAATATTTTTGACAGAGTGGAGAAATTCCAAGTCAGGCTTAACCCTAAGAAGTGTGTCTTTGGGGTTATATCAGGCAAGTTACTAGGCTACATAGTTTCAACAAAGGATATTGAAGTGGATCCAGCAAAGGTACAAGCCATAATGGACATGCCACCACCAAAGAACATTAGCCAGCTCAGATCTCTACAAGGATGACTCCAGTCAATCAGGCGATTCATCACTCAGCTAGTAGATAAAAGTCTACCATTCAATCATTTGCTACGTAAAAATGTACCATTCAGATGGGAAGCCAAATGTGCAAAATCATTTTATCAAATCAAGCAATATTTAACGAACCCACTAGTTCTAGTACCACCAATAGCAGGAAAGCCACTCATTCTCTACATTTCAATGATAGATATATTACTAGGGGCATTATTAGCACAAGAAGATCAACAAGGCAAGGAACAAGCTATGTATTACATCAGTAGGACATTGAATGGATATGAACTCAACTATACATTCATTGAGAAGGCTTGTCTAATAGTGGTATTTGCCTCTCAAAAGTTCCGACACTACATGCTAGCTCACACTATCAAGCTCATAGCAAAAATTGATCCTCTCAAATATTTACTCAGCAAAGTAGCTCTTACAGGTAGATTGGCCAAATGGGTCATGATTCTCAGTGAGTTTGATATCCACTACACAGACTGACAAGCTATCAAAGGACAAGAAATTGCAGATCAACTGGCTGAAGCACCACTACCTAGAAAACAACCAATGGAGATCAAATTTCTGGATAGGGACGTTCTTTCTATTTCCACCAAACAATGGACCTTATACTTTGATGGATCCTATACTCAACATGGCTCAGGTGCTCGCATTTTGTTCATCACTCCTGAAGGGCACACCATACCAAGATCATATCGACTCATTTTTCCACACACAAATAATGTTGTTGAATATGAGGCACTGGTTATAGGCATCAAAATGGTCGTGGAATGGAGAATCAAAAAATTAAAAGTCTACGAAGATTCACAACTAGTCATCAATCAAATCAATAATGACTATCAAACAAAGGACAACAAACTGCTACCCTACAAACGAATGGTGGATGATTTCAAACAATATTTTGTACACATCACCTTCGAGCAAATACCAAGGTTGGACAACAGAGAAGTAGATACAATGGCTAGTATCGCTTCACTACTGCAAATTCTAGAGAAACATAATCGTTATGAGTTTCTTGTAGAGCAACTGTTCTCCCCAGCCTATGACCATTCTGATTCCCATGTTATCTATGCCTTGACCAGTTCTGACTCTCCGTTATATGAACTGATATAGGACTATCTTAAAAGAAATATCCTACCCATTGACCTATCCCAAAACCAAAAATGCAACTTTATCCAGCAAGCCACCCGTTATACTCTCACTGCAGATACTTTGTACTATCAAGGTCTAGATGGTACTCTTCTTCGTTGCCTTGATCATAATGAATCTGACTCCTCTTTACAAGAACTTCATGAAGGTATCTGTGGCACACATTCAAGTGGTCCTACTCTTGCTAAAAAAATTCTAAGAATGGGATATTACTGGCCAACAATGGAAAAAGACTCTTATCATTTTGCAAAGAAGTGTCCTAAATGCCAAATTCATGGCAATCTTATACATGCACTAGCACAGGAACTGCAACCATTCACAACATCCTGGCCCTTTTGCTAGTGGGGACTGGACTTAGTTGGCAAAATACATCCTTCATCTTCAAATGGACACAAGTTCATTATAACTGCAACATAATACTTTACCAAATGGATCGAAGCAGTCCCCATGACCACAATGACTGGAAAACAAATAGCATCTTTTATCCTTAATTATCTAATTTGCAGATATGGCATTCCAAGCTCCATCATTGTAGATAATGGATGACCTTTCAAAAGCCAAGATGTGTGAGAACTATGTGAAAAATTCAAAATCCAACATTATTTCTCTACACCTTACTACCCACAAGGGAATGGTCAGGCAATGGCATCCAACAAGACAATATTGAAAATCCTAAAGAAAACAATGAATGATGCAGGCAAAAATTGGCATGTACAACTCAATCCAACACTTTGGGCATACAGAACTAGCATCCACACACCTACGGGAGCTACACCATAATCATTAGTATATGGATTAGAGGCAATTTTATCAGCAACACATCTGCAGAAGCTACAACCACAAGGTCATTCCCAAAATTTTTAAAATTGGTGACCTAGTACTCAAGGAAAACCCTAGAAATCAGCAGGATCGAGAAAAGAAAGGGAAATTTGAACCTAACTGGTTAGGTCCCTATGTCATCATATTAGCCTATGGATCAGGTGCTTATCAACTAACAACTTCAGAAGGAGATGTGCTCGACAAACCAACTAACAACATTCATCTGAAGAAATACTACACTTGAGTAGTCTAATGCACAGAATAGTCAAAAATATAAAAAAATAAAAAAATATCAAAAATCAAGAAAAAACAAATAAAAAGGTACAATAAAAACAACTGGTGAAAACCTAGCAACAGGCACTACTATGAGAGGATAGCTCCTCTATCTATCTTTACTACCAAACCATTATATCCACAGTCAAGCACTATCGACCATCACCCAACATTTTATCGCATTATCCAGGACATACTTAGCGTAGTCACTATCCTAGTTTATCCAAATATCATTTCATCATATCCCACCATGGCTTGGTAATCACTGTACAAATCTGCATTAAGAAGAAAACTCAACTAGGGGCAGCATTGATCACAACTTACAGTACATTCAGCACATCAAAAATTTGCAACAAACTCAGAGCATCAGATCCAGCAAACAGATCAACAATCACAAAACCAAACATTGATCACTTAAAGGATTCACAAAACATGATGGATGATTTTCTGAAGTATCACATGTTTGCATCTTGCATGAAGTTTTGACTATTTTGCACTTAAACTTTTTGAACTATTGGATCCTCTACATGTTCTCAACAATGCATCAAGCTGGAGAAAGTCATGGGGACTCCAATATGTTTTTTAGTTTTTTGTTTGTGAGGCGATCACTTGTACTGTGAAAATACTTGTCTTGAGATGTGATTCACGGTATATCATTGAAGACATGATTCCACTTTGCGCATACAAATGGTTTAATCTTGTTTGTTTATACACAATCCACACTCAGGTCATCCTGGTTCAATTATACCTTGACGCTTGTGCTATCTTGCAAAATAAAAAATCATGTAAATCTTTCTCAGGTCATTATGGTTCAATTATACCATTATGCTTGTATAAATTTTCAACATATCCCAAATAAATCAATGCTCAATGATGATACCTACAAAGAAAGAAAAAACATGTGACTATATAGAGATGACAAACATCGAATGAGGATGCTCCAATTAGTTGCATATCATTTTACAATTAGTTACATATCATTTTACAATTAGTTGCATATCATTTTACAATTAGCAGCATATCATATCATACATCTCATTTTCAAGATACTTCTCACAGCATATCATATCATACATCTCATTTTTAAGATACATCTCACAGCATATCATATCATACATCTTATTTTCAAGATACATCTCACAACATATCATATCATACATCTCATTTTCAAGATACATCTCACAGCATATCATATCATAGATCTCATTTTCCAGATACATCTCATAACATCATGCACTAACACATCATATTCATCACATATCAAATCACATACATATAAGCATTTCATCATCATCATAGAAACATCAAAATCATAGAGAAAGCATCATCCATAACACATCACATGAGGATCAAGGAAAATGGTGTCATATATATATATATATATATCTCAAAAATGATCAATGTACAAAATATATCATGTCTGCGCCAAAAACAACAAAAGTATCAAAATACAATGGAGACAACTACTCTTAGGTATGACTATCTCCTGAGGGTGATGGTCTCATAGCTGATGTCCCAGCACCTGGATATCCAGGTGGGTCCTGTCTAGTAGGCCTTGTAACACCTTTGCTCTCTTTTCTCGACCTAGTCTCTCGGGATCGACTAGATCTCGATGTTGTAAAACTCGTCACTTGACACTCCTTAGGCATCACATCTTCGTAATTCCTCCTATAGTACTCCACCTCCTTGGCTCTCAAAGCCACCTCTCTTAGGGTATCTCTCATCAAGCCACCTGCCACCACTCTCTCCAAAGCCTTTTCTCGAGCCTCAAATCGACCCATCCGCTCCAGAACTGTATCCCGCTCAGTGGTCAGCTGTGTAATATGTTGTTGATGTGCCAATAGCTATGTCTACAGGTGCTACACTAATAACTATAGTGACCTAATTTGTGCATCCTCTTGGTGCATCGAAATCCACATCTAGATGGGTACCTATGAAGTGGTACCCCCTACCCCTCTCCTTGTCCTCAGTGCTGGTGGGGGTAACACATCAGACCTCCTCCTTTGAGTTGGCCGTCTAAACTCTTCAATCCCTCCCACCACTGCTATCACCTCTCCCACTCGCTCCTCTCCCCCAACTTTGATAGCTAAACCTCCTCTCTCTCTATCCACCATAGCTCACCGTACAACTCTCTCCACCCGAATCCCTCTGTCACCATCATCTCCACCCCTGCCTCCTCTCCTCCCCCAATCTCCACCCCCATCTCCTCTCCTCCCTCTATCCCCTCGCTGACCTTGACCACCTCCTCTACCATCTCCACCATCATCTCCTCCACCATCCCCACCTCTGACATCCAGCTCCTCTCCATCCTCTCTCTGTCTCCCTAGCCTCTCGGGTTGGTCATCATCCTCATCATTGTCAAAAGTGGGAATCATCTCTACTGGATCTGATATCCTGGCCACTCCATGTGCCACAAATAGTGTGGTGAACTCCTCTTTCATCCCTATGTCCACTACCCCATAGGTCTAGTCCCATATCTAGTTGGCTAAGTGAAAGAACTCCTCGACCGCCACTGTGCTATCAATAGTGGGTCCCCACTCTGGTATATCTTTCCTCCGTCAAGCATACAAGCATGCTCCCTATGGAACTCCCTGTTGACGACCATACTGTCGCAACACCTAGCTATGAAAAAATCTCTCAATAACAAAGGGTGTCTACCCTATCAAAATTTAGGACATGTAGACATAGGGCATCTCCATCCCATCCTCTGCCCATACCTCACACTCCATGTACAATCTCTAGATGACCATATCAATATCATCTAACACTCTCCTCCAATGCTCTAGTTTGCCCAACTTACGCTGGACAACTATACCTCGATATCCATATGCATAAACACACCCAACAGGCCTATCTCTGGCCGCCAGTGGCCTAGCTATGGGAATATGCTCCCATGCCCATACCTATAGCAGTGTCACTCTAGTGGATAGACTGTTGTACCCCAAGTAAACCACCTGATGCAAATCCCTGTATAAGTGGGCCAACATAGCCGACCCCCATGGAAATCAGCAACCTTGTGTCACCATGTCCTCCAGGACCAACCCCCATCCTACTGCAAGTCCCTTCGACCTACGGTTGGGACATAAGAAACTACCTATGAATCCTAGTAGCACTAATGGTAGAGGAGCGTAATCCAAATCAATGAACTCATGCCAGGGGATCTCATATCCACAAACCATATCATCCTATAGAATCCAGCGAAGTGCCTCTGTCCCACCCTCCTCTATCTACTCATATGGTAACAGTGCACCTACCATGAGAATCCACAGAATCTGGTAGCAATCCTTAGGTGTCACTATGATCTCACCTATCGCCAAATGGAAGGTGTTGGTGTCACTATGCTGCCTCTTGGCCAACGCTATCAATAAACCCTGATTAATGATAAACTGGGGCATCTCTAACAAAGAGGATAGGCCACACCTCTCAATGATATCCCTGTCAGCCTATGTCAATCATGGTATCAATGACCGCAGTCTTGGAAATCACTCTTATGACTGACCACTCCAATGCACTCCTGTCACAAAGAAAAACAAGTCCAATATCAGTTTCCTCATCAAATCAATTCATATCAACTTGAAACTTTGAAAATCTACTCAAGTTCCACATCATATCACATCCATTTGCATATCAAATCATATCAACATGTAAAACAACTCAAGTTTCACATTCATATCAACTTGTAAAACAACTCAAGTTTCACATTCATATCAACTTGTAAAACAACTCAAGTTTCACATTCTTATCAACTTGTAACACAACTCAAGTTCCACAATCATATCAGCTTGTAAAACAAATCAAGTTCCACTTATATATCAACTTGAAATAATGCATATCAAATCAAGTTCATATCAGAACATCCATATCAAAATCCACATCATATCACATCATCATCAAATCAATATCGACTTGAAACATTGCAAATCAAATCAAGTTATCTATCAAAAAAACCATATTGGAAGTCATATTGGACAACTTATCAAAACAATGACAGCAAACACGCAGACTGAAATTTGCACCCATCTCGACACAACTAGCAAAAACCTACCTATTTTTCTTCATAAAAAAAAATCCTACTTTACCCAAATTTTTCCACTCATGTGCTAAAAAATCTTATCTACGTGCTAAACTGCTGCCATGCGCTACCACATTAACCCTACGCACTAGCCTACACCTATGCGCTACTCTATCCCATCGACATGCCACCTAAACTATCCTTAGCGCCACTTCTATCCTATGTGCTATCCTACTTGGTCCCTACACTACGAACCTAATCCTATGCGCTAGGTCAGACCTATGCTCTATCCTACTCTACCCCTGCGAGCCCCTGCTAACCTTGTATGCTAGCTCTTTCCTACGCACTAACCTTTTTCCCCTACGCACTACCCTGTGCCGCCGATGTGCTAACCTAGTTCTATGTGCTACCCTAGCCCAACCCTATGCTATCCTAATCTACCTGGACACTACCCTACTTCATTACACTCTACGTGCTATGAAATCTATCGTATGTGCTACGGTTCAACCCTGATGCACTAAACCGTTACATTCGCGTGGAAAAATTCAAAAACATGATAAAAAATGACAAAACAAAAATCCAAAAGGGGTCAAAAAGGATGACTTACCGGTGCTCCATACATGGCGGGCCTCTGATACCTCCGAACACGCTCGAATAGATGAGAAGCAAAAGGAATCGACATTTTATCTTTTTCTCCTAGTGTCAATTTCTCCAAAGTCAACAAGCACAAATGAGACAAAATAAATCACTTTTTACCTTTTTATAGGGTAAATGAAAATTAGGGTTGCGTGGATGAACATGTAAATTGCTCATGGTCTCATTTTTAACCCTCGCAAACATCATTATCAGGAGATGAATCAATTTATCACATTCAACATAGACAAAAATTTAAAATGCAATCAAATTTATCAAAACAAATCAAATTTTCAAGTTTTTGATTCATCTCCCAAGGGGGCATTATCAACATCATTTATCAAATCTGGGGCATGACATGAACATCTCAAACACAACATCACACTAATCATAAACAAATCATGACGACACATTATTTTCTTTGAATCAACATGTGCACACACGTCACTTCAAAGAGGGGCAAAATGTAGACGTATAAAAATGACCATATTCCTAAATGAATATTTAATGTTCATTTTATTCTCATTCCTCTATTTAGTTAAATCCAATTTAATTAAATCACCCGCATTCTTCTATTTAATTAAATAAATTATTCAATTTATTTATTTAAATTCACTTAAGCACTTTACATCATTTAATTGAATAAATCATTTTATTTAATTAAATCCCTTCTCTCTACTTTTTAATTAAATTTACATTTAATTAAATAGTTTACCCCAATTAAATAAATCTAATTTATTTAATTTCCCAACTTGCAACCAAATTAAAATAAATTAATTTTATTTTAATTAAATTCTATTTTCCCCACCCACTTGCATTTTTCTACATCTCCCACTTGCATCCTAACCCTCTTCCTAATTTCTTATAGAATCCATCTAATCCTAATCAATTAGCCTAAACCCATCCATTATCCCTTTTGCCTAAATTTGAGGAGGTCACTTCTCAAATTTGGAGTAAAGTCTTCAAAAGGCATTAAAGTCTTTATGTCTTCAACAAGCTAACTTGTTGAATACCCCAAATTTGGAAGGACTCTTACAAATTTGTCCCCAAAGTCTTCAAACCATTAATGGTTAACTAACCCTTAGTGGCATGGTTAGAGACTTTTTGCCTAACTTAACTCTCATCTAACCCAGGGGTCTCATCAAGCATTCATTGCTTTGACCATGGTTATCTCTTTAACCTTTGCACAAGAGTTTACCCCTTGGGTAAAATCTTTATCCATTGGATAACCCTAACCTAACCTTAACCCTTACCTTCTAAGGTAACCATGAGGTCTTCTCAAGCATTTAATGCTGCTCACCTCTCCTCTCAAGTAGTCTTATGTTGACAATTGTCACCATTTCATTGGTGAAAATTGTAAACATGGATTGATAACTTACAATCCTGACCCTTGATTAACTCCTCCAATATTGACCATCCATTGCCCTATTTTCACTATAAATAGAGCTCTCATTCCTCTATTTCAAGGATCCAAGCTTTTAGTATCTCATTTATGCTCAATTTTATCAATACATCTAGCCTCTCTTTATTATAGGAATTAATCTAATAAGCATTTTAGAGTATTTATGTTATCATTAGCTTAAATCATTAACTAGTATATCATGTTAGGATAGTATTGCTACTAACCTTGTCATCTTATAATCTAGTTTAACTCATTTATAGAATCATGCATAAATAGGATGCATTCATGTTAAAACCAATTTAAAGCATCCCTTGTTCTCGCATTCGTCATCCCTAAGTCACTTTTCTCAGTGATATGAGAGCAAAAGCATTGACTTGAGGGACGTTGTGAGATAGAGAACCATGGAACTGACCTTGGGAAGTTGAGTCATTCTTCATGACTCCATAACTTGCACCACGAAGTCCTGTGGGTGTGTGTGGACAAGTCTCTTTGAACAATATTTTCACATTTTGAGTTTTGTCGACACGCTTTTCTAGCACACACCTTGCAACTTGCTCAACTTCATCATCAACATGTCCGGATCTGATATTCAACTTGTAAAATGCTTTGGTGTACTCCTTCACACTAGATTCCTTCTGTCTCAAATTTGGCAACTTCTAGAATCGATCCACTTGATAATTTGTCGGCACAAACTTTGATTTCAACTTAGCAATCATCTAATCCCATGTCTTAATATTCTCTTTACCTATTCTTTGTCTATCAACTTGTAAATGCTCCCACCAAAGAGATGCATAACCTTTCAACCAGGTACAGGCATATTTCACCTACATCTCTTCTACAGTATTTTTAAAATCAAAATACTTCTCCGTCTCTAAGATCCAATCCATCAATTCATTTGAATCTAACTTCCTATCATATTTTAGTGGGGTAAAATTAGATTTAGTATTCGCCCTACTCAAAATCCTTTAAAAACCTTTCCTCATCCGGATCAACCACCGGTAGGTTTGCTTGTTCTAATGGGGCTTCTTCTCCTTCATCTTCATTTACATCTTCAATACATCGGCCTCTTTTTTGGGCTATCTCCACAGCTTCTAACCAAGCTTCTATTCCTCACAAAATCTCCATTACAATAACATCTGCATTCCCACATGCTCCATCATTCTTAGCTCTTCTTCATGCCATTGTTCATGCTAGTCCTCTACAATTGTAGGTCAGATTTGCAATCCACCACCCTACAACAAAATTTCAGGACAGTCAACCTCTAGTACAAAACTGCACTCTGATACCACTTGAAGTAGTCACTAGTGAGGAGGGACCTCAAAGAGATTAATCCAGACCTATCAACAAGAGTAAACACAATGCAAACACAAAGATATGAGGAAGGAAATTTATAACAAATTGATTTATTATATGAAATTTGATTACATCCAACCAGTAACAACCGAGTTACAACATATTGGCTCATAGGTCACAACCGAGACCTTGAATCTTATAATCTATCTTCTACACACAGTCTAGCTACCTGATTCTCCCCTGTCACATTCTAATGCATAATTCCAAATATATATATCGATCGAAAGGATCCAGTCGGCCCAAAAAGGAATCAAAACCCAAAGAACAAGACCTAACATGCAAAATAAACAAGTTCGGCCTCTGCCAAGAGATTCCTCCAAAAAATCCAAAGGATGAAATGTAGATCATAGGAAAAGGTTGACCACATGCTAAGGAACATCAGAATCAACGCCCAAGGCTCTGCAAGCTTTGGAATAGGTTCTGGTAGATCGCCAGAATAGGTCTCAGGCAACCAGTAATAGGAAACTATCATGGAAACCGGTAGCGATATCTTGCCAAAAAATGATCCAAATACAATGTGGTCTAGAAGCAAGAAAGATGATCAAGTCTTCAATTATGATCCAACTCTATAGGATCGGATGAGCCAAAACCGGGACACACCAAAAGGAAAACTAAAACTGCAAATAGAAAACAAATAGAAAGGAAAATGTTTTTGGTTGATGCAAGATTGCTATGAACTGGGGATGGTCCTGCATCACTAAGAGTCTTCTAACTTTCTATTTCTCTACTCTGATCTTTAGTTACTATTGAATTTTCAGATACTATAGGGGTGACTGGTTCAACATTTTGTTCTAGTACAGGTGTTACCAGTTCAGTTATGATCATTTCCACTTCTAGTTCTCTCTCATAAGTTCTAATTTAACCTCTGTACTGCTCATCCACCTTGACATTAGCACTCTCCACAATTCTCTGCAATCTTTTGTTTTAACATTTATATGCTTTGCTTTCATTTGAATAACTAGGAAATATTCCTTCATCACATCTAGGATCAAACTTTCCAATGAAATCATCTCTTTTGATAGCATTTACTACCAAATATTATGAAGTACTTAACTATAGGTGTATGAAAAAACCATAACTCATTAGGTATCTTATCGGTGTCTCCTTTGCTATGAACTTTGTTGAATGTTTATAACGTCATGCTCATAGCTTCTCTCCAATAGATATGAGGAAAATTAGCTTCCATCATCATAAATCTAGTTGCACCTAGGATAGTTTTGTTTTTTCTTTCCACAACACCATTCTGCTGAGGTGTCCAAGGTGCAGACAATTGTCTCCTTATGCCATGTTTCTCACAGTAACTGTTAAATTCACTGGATGTGAATTCACCACCTTGATCGGATCTTAAGCATTTGATTTTCCACCCTATCTTTGTCTCAGCCATAGCTTTAAATTCCTTGAACTTTTCAAAGGCTTCAGATATCTCCCTTAGAAAAGTAACCCACATCATTCTAGAATAGTCATCAATGATTAGCATGAAATATCTATCACCCTGAAAACTTCTTATTCTAGTAGCAACAAACAAATTAGTATGAATAAGATCAAGAATATCATTATATTTGTCTTGTATACTCTTAAAAGAAGTTCTGACTTGTTTACCCATTTGACATTCCTTACTATAAGCAGGAAAAGTAGTTCGATGAAATGAATATTCCGAATTCACTAGTCCACACACCAATGAGACTCTTGGTGCAAGTTATGGAGTTGTATGGAATAGCTCAACTTCCTAAGGGATGTTCCATTGTTCTCTATCTCACAAGACCCCTTAAGCCAATACCTTTTCTCTCATATCATTGAGAAAAGTGACGTAGGGATGACAATCATGAGAATGAGGGATGTTTGATCAATCTAACATGAATGCAATCCTAATGTGCATGATATTAACAAAAGATGAACTAAACTAGCATGTATATGATAACAAAATGAAATGATTAGTAACAAAACTATCCTAGCATGCTATACTAGTTTGAGATGATTATTATGTGATAATACAAATGCCTATTTAAGATGTTATAAATATTATCAAAGAGAGGCTAAATGCTTTTATAAAATGACTAGATATGGATTAGATGCATGAAACTTGGGTGATGAGTAAAATGTCTATAAGTTTGATACTAAAGAATGTTGTATATTGTTGGCATATGATGAATCAGCATGATGATATGATGATAATGTATGTTATCATTGATGTCAATAAGTGAAAGTGAACCGGTATGCAGATTGGAAGAAGACAGTGAACCGGTATGAAGATTTGTAGTGAACCAGTGTCGGGGTTTCACTAAGTGTGATTACCGATTTGTAGTCTCCGCTCTAGGGTTTCCAGTTTGGCAATCCAGCTTGTGCAATGCAACCAAAGACATCCTGTGATGAGTTAGCTAAAGCTAAGAGATGAGAATGAGATTGAGGTGCCATGTCAGTTTTGTACGCGTGAAGGATTTCTTTGAGGATCTTGCATGTGAAGATCGATTGCATTAAACGTCTACCTCGGGAATGAACATTCTTCTTGGTGGTATGAGAAGAAAGTGTGATGGGTTAATGATTCCCATATACGGTGAAGAATGAATGATGTAGGTTGTCTTGTGATCTGTTTAAGATTGTATTGCTCTATGCAAAGTGTTTGGACGGTCAGGATTGGACTGCTTGTATTGTAAACCTAAATGCTTAGGGTTTAGGATTTATGCTACCGACCTAAGTGTTGTCTATAAGGTCGATGATGTTTGTTATTGTTTGTTGTTGGAAAATGTTGTGTGTGTATCCAAGTGATGAGATACTTGCTAGACTAGTAAGAGAAAAACTATAGAGTGTGATTGGAGAAGAGAGGAAATGAAAAGGATCTACCTTGGCATGTAGTGTTGTTATCAGATCAAAATTTTACCTATTGTCTTCTAACCATTTCAATAGTTGGAAAATCCCTTAACCGAGTAGCTTTAATAGGCTTATTGTAAATCCTTTAACCAGGTGACTCAAGTTCATTGAGTTCTTCAAATCCTCTAGCAAGGTAACCTTTAACAGGGTTTCAACCTTTAACAGGGTATATAGCCATCCCTTAACTAGGTGATCTTTAACAGGATCGGTTCCTAATAGAACCTTATTGTAAAGTCTTTAACAAGACTAAGCTCCTAATAGAGCGAGCTTCAAAAGAGTTCAAAAACAAGCTTGTGGGTATTCATCCCCACTATGGTTTTTCCTATTTGGGTTTCCACTTGAAAAATCTGTGTGTCATGAGTTGTGCATTTTTCATGTGATGATTAAGTATTCTATGTTTGAGTGATTATGCATGCAGAGGTAATAGGTTATGGTATTATTGTTACTCCACATACTTATGTTTATGGGTGAATTTGTTATCAAGTATTGAATGCATTTGAAGTGATCAGACTTATCAGTTTATGTTGTTTGAAGTCTTACTGTGTTTACCCTAAATTACCATGGTTAAGTTCAGTGATGAAGACAACCGGTTGGTATTGCTTTAACTTGATAAGTTGTTGAGAAAGTTTTTGTCTATACTGATTCACCCCCCTCTTAGTACTAATTAGGGTATTTGTTGTTCATCATTATTCATCAATTGGTATCAGAGCAACTCCAGGTCCTCTGTGATATACGCTTAACCACTTGAGGTAAAAGATCTTGTCATAATGATGAGGAGGAAAGGTCCTAAGTTAAATAGAGATAACTTCAAGATATGGAAGGAAAGAATGAAGATTTACATCAAGAGTATGGGTGCTCAACACTAGAGCTATGTTGAGAATTCCTATGTGATTCCCACTTGCACTCTGACTGATGATGACAAGAGAGAGATTCAGGAAAATGGGCAAGTCATGGAAGCCCTTATTAGCAGCCTGTCAGATATTGATTTTATTGATGTACAAGATAAGGACACACCTAAGGATGTATGGGACATACTAGAAACCATTTATGGTGGTGATGAGCATGTAAAGCAAGCTAAGGAAGAGAGCCTTAGAGGAAAACTTGAAGACATGAGGATGGTTGAAGGAGAGACCATTCAACAATATGGCATTAGGATTAAGACTATGGTTGGAGATATCAAAAGCGCTGGTGGAACAATTCAGGATACCACCGCTGTTAGTAAACTCTTGAGATCATTGTTACCGATCTATGCAATCAGAGTTGCTGCTATCTTGGAACTAAGGTCTATTGATAAAACCAAGGTATCCTTAGACTCTATCATTGCAAAGTTGATTGCATATGAGTTGAATAGCTATGATAGTAGTGTTTAGAAGACTGAGTCAACCTTTAGAGCATCTATTGCACCATAGCATCTGTTGCACCATCCAGAAAAGGAAAAGAAACTAGTACCAGTTATGAATCCAGACAATGTAGAGATATGGATGATGAAGAGATTTTGATGGAGTTTGAAGCTCTTCTTGCTAAAAGAATTCCGAAAGGAACTAGTAAATATAGAGCTAAGCTTCCTTTAAAATGTTTCTCCCGCAACAAGATAGGAAATATAGCTGTTAATTGTCCTAACAGTGATAATAAGGATAAACTAGAGAGGTTTAGAAAATATAAAGGAGGAAATAGAATAAATTGTCTTCTTGTTGTGGATGAAGGTGTTACTGATGAAGAATCAGAGGATGAAGAGAGTGAAGATATAGTATTTGTAGCTATAAAGGAAGAAGTGTCTGACAAGAAAGAACTTGTCTCTCACATTCACAACTCCAATGAGTGGATTATTGATAGTGGTTGTTCTCACCACATGACTGGTGACCGAAGAAAGTTTCTGTCTCTAGAAGAATATGATGGAGGTGTTGTCAGATTTGGTAATGATGCACCATGCTTGGTAAAAGGCAAAGGATCCATCTCACTGAATGGAAAAAGTAGTGCAGATGATGTCTACTGGGTAGAAGGTTTGAAGCATAACCTTTTAAGTGTTTCTCAGCTAAATGACAAAGGACTCACTCTAAAGTTCAAAGATGGAATCTGCAGTATAATTGGAAAGAGTGGTGAACTTATTGCCACTGGTAAGATGACCAGAGGTAACCTATTTCAGTTCATTGCTAAGATTAGTCAGTGTCTGATGGCTAAGTTTGATAACAACTGGATATGGCATAGAAGACTCTGTCACATAAACTTTGATAATATTGTTAAAGCTGGTAAGATCAAGGTGGTAAGATGATTGCCTTTTCTGAACAAACCTAAGAATTCTTTGTGCAGAGAATGTCAACTTGGGAAGATGTCTTCCTCAAATTTTAAAGGTAAGTCTTTTTCAGCAGAGAATTTACTTGATCTTGTGCATACTAATTTGTGTGGTCCTATGAAAACTAGAAGTATTCAGGGAGATAGGTATTTTATGATTTTTACTGATGACTGCTCAAGAATGATGTGGGTCACATTCTTGAAAGACAAGTTTGAAGCATTTGGAAAATTCAAAGCCTTCAGAGCATTAGTAGAAAAGGAAAGTGGCCAAAGGATAAAGTTCCTAAGAACTGATCAAGGAGGAGAATTCACTTCTAATGAATTCAACAAGTACTATGAAGAGAACGACATTAAGAGGAAACTATCTACCCTTAGGACACCACAACAGAATGACATAGTAGAAAGGAATAATAGGACTATAGTTGAAGCGGTGAGAACAATGTTGATCCAAGAAAACGCTGCTCACACTTTTTGGAGAGAAGCGGTGAGCACTGCAGTCTATACAATGAACCGGGTACTTATCAAGAAAGGCAAAGATAAAACCCCTTATGAGTATTGGACTGGGAAGATTCCCACTATGAGTTACTTTAAGGTATTTGGGAGTAAGTGTTATATCAAGAGAGGTGAGCATTTGAGCAAATTTGATGCTAAATGTGATGAAGGAATATTTCTAGGATATTCCACTAAGAGAAAATCCCTCAAGTGCTACAATAACAGAACTCAGAAGATTGTTGAGAGCATCAATGTCAAGGTTGATAAGTCTCCTGAAAAGTCTGAGGGAACCAGCAGTGAGCAAGTGGAAGGTAAATCGGGAATAGCTTTCTGGGAACTAGTTACAAAAGAAACAAGCAAATATCTTAGTGTTCCTATACCGGTAGAAGCTATGGTAGGAGAAGAAGAAGATGGAGAAGAAGGAGAAGAGGAAAAGCAAGAAGAACCAACTAGAGTCATTTATAAATATGTGAAACTACATCATGATCTGAGGCAAATCATAGGAGATAAAGATGCAGGGATACTCACAAGAAGAAAAGTGAAAGAAAACTCTTGCATGATTCTTGAATTACAACCCAAGACTTACAGAGAAGCACTTACCGATGAAGACTCGATTAAAGCAATGGAAGAGGAGCTAGACCAGATAGAAAAGAATGCAACATGGTCTTTGGTACCTAGACCAGAACACAAAAATGTCATAGGTACCAAATGGGTCTTATAGAATAAGCTAAATGAATAAGGCAGAATTGTAAGGAACAAGGCAAGACTTATATGCAAAGGATATGCTTAGGAGGAGGGAGAAGACTATGGAGAAACCTTTTCTCCTATGGCTAGACTAGAAGGTGTTTGAATGCTACTTGCATTTGTAGAATTTAAAGGATTTAAGGTTAATTAGATGGATGTGAAGTCTGCATTCTTGAATGGAATCCTTGAAAAGGAAGTATATATAGAGCAACTAGATGGGTTTGCCCTATCAGAAGATAGTGAAATGGTGTGTAGATTACACAAAGAACTGTATGGATTGAAACAAGCACCAAGGGCATGGTATGAATGATTACACTCTCATCTTGTGAAGATTGGATTTCAAAGAACAAGTGAGGATAGCAATATCTATCTAAAATCCGAAGGTGATCGATCTGTGAAGTATTTGTAGATGACATAATTTTTGGGGGAGATAATAAAATGAGTCATGCATTTGCAGATGTAATGAAGAAAGAGTTTGAGATGTCTCTTATTGGGGAGATAAAATTCTTCATTGGTCTATAGGTTCAGCAAATGAAAGAGGGTATCTTTATTACCTAATCCAAGTATGTCAAAGAGGTATTGAAGACCTTTGGCATGGAGGAGAGAAAACCAGTTGGTACCTCGATGGTGACCAACTATAAACTAACTAAGGAAGATGATTCAGCCTTGGTAAATGAAAAGGAGTACCGATCAATGATCGGTAAGCTACACTATGTGGCGCACAACAGACCAGATATTGCTCATGCAGTGGGCATAGTAGCTCATTTTCAAAAATGTCTTAGAGAATCCCACTTGGTAGCAGTCAAGAGGAATCTTAGATATCTGAAAGGAATAGTGGACTATGGATTATGGTATCCATATAATGGTGACTTCAATCTCAAAGTGTATACCGATGCCGATTGGGCAGGTAATGTGGATGACCAAAAGTGCACAACTGATGGAGTGTTCTTTCTTGGTGGAAGACTAGTTTCGTGGACAAGCAAGAAGCAAAGCTATATTTCTCAGTCTACAGCTGAAGCAAAATATGTGGCAACATTTATGAACTGCACTCAAGCAATCTAGATGAAACATGTATTGGAAGGTTTCAAAGTACCTGTATCTGAATTGGTGAATATATTTTGTGACAACACAAGTGCAATAAATATTTCCAAGAATCTAGTATTGCATGCTAGAACTAAGCACATTGAGGTTAAATATCACTTCTTGAGAGAGAAAGTTCAAAATAAGGAGGTTGTACTACAACATGTTTCTAGTAAGGAGCAGCTAGCAGACATATTCACAAAGCCCTTACCAAAGACTATATTTACCCATTTGATAGGTGAATTAGGGGTTTTTCCCCTTCATGAAGTCAACTAAAGTTATGTGCTCCACATCAGTTAGGTACTACAGTGTCAAACATTTCAAGATTGATGTGTTGAAGGATGCTACTCCATAGGGGGAGCAACATAATAGAGAATGGAAGCTTGTGCCTCCACTTTGGCATTGTTGTCAAAGGGGGAGAAGATATCTGATGTATGGGGAGAAGATATCTAATAATGCAAATACACTAGTCTATGATGTTTACAGTTGCAATGCTACACTAAGTATTGCCATCAATGCCAAAGGGGGAGATTGTTGGATATTATTGGCATATGATGAGCCGACATTGATGATATGATGATAATGTATGTTATCATTGATGTCAATAAGTGAAAGTGAACCAATATGCAAATTGGAAGAAGATGATGAACTGATATGAAGATTTGTAGTGAACTGGTGTCGGGGTTTCACTAAGTGTGACTACCAGTTGGCAGTCTCAGCTCTAGGGTTTCCGGTTTGGAAATCTAGCTTGTGCAATGCAACTGAAGACATCCTATGATGAGTTAGCTAAAGCTAAGTGTGATGCTAAAAATGTGGTATATAAGACGCATACACATATAATGAGACAATAAAAACATAATTGAAAGGCTTAATTGAAAACTAGATTAGAAATGCAAACCATAAGCCTTCCTTGAAATGTCCCATTTTCCTCTATTCTTGAGGACCTTGAAGGTGTTAGATTGATGGGCTCTCAGTGGACCAATGACCTCTTAACTGGCAACTCAAGAGTTGAGTAGCTATTTGATCATGATTGACGATGGAGATGATATGAAATGAATGATTTAAGAAACTAGATTAACATGCTATGATAAATCCAAAAGCTAATTACTAGATAATTGAAATGCAAATTGCCTATAGTAATGATGCCTAAATTGATATGAGATGGGATCCATATTGCTCCAAAATGGGGGATATTTATAGGAGTTCCAAGGCCAAAGTTGAGGTGGTAGGAATCGATGGTCCAGATTTGATCTGAAGATATCAAGGGCCAAGATTGAGGAAGTTGGAGAAGAGGTTGAAGAAAGGGACACTTGTCATCTCTGTGGTGACAAGTGTCAAGGAGCCTTTCTCATGAGAGGGCAAGTGTCCAAGGGAGGAGACATGTGGCAAAAGTGCCATGTGTCTCAAGGAGAGAATATCCACACCATGGGAGGTTCGAATAGGGAGGTTAGAATGTGCAAGATAGGATAGGGTTAGTTAGACCCAAGATTAGATTGAATGGGTTAAGTTAGGGGATGGTTAGGTTAGGTGGTTAAAGTTAAGAGCCATGTGCTCATTTGAATTTAGAAATTCAAATAATTGGAAAATGGTAATTAATCTCAACAAACTTGAGTTTGTTAATCTTAATTAGGGATTAGAAGAATCGATTAATATAGGGAGACATTAATTAATTTAGAATTAATTAATCAAAGGGGGATACGAGATGAACTATATAAATAAATCATTTAGATTTATTTACTAGTAGATGAATAGAGAAATTAATTAAATTGCTTGTGAATTCAATTAATTGGGAAGGGGAATTAATCAAAAAACTGCGTATTTAATTAACTATCTTCAGACCATTTTTAGGTGTATACATTTTGCCCCTCTTTGAAGCGATGTGTGACGACGCGTTGGTTCAAAGAAAACTTGATTGATGATGTTGCTGATATTGACTTTGATAGGATGTAGATTTGATCTTGATTTGATGAGGATTTGGTTTTGATATGATACTAATTTGATTTGGAGATGATAAATCTCGATATGATGTCGATTTGATTTTGGAGGAAACCCAGCTTTGTAAATTTTTTGTTAATTTTTGAAAAATTTAGCTATTTGCATAAAAATTCAACTTTTAGTGTTTTCGCTAGATGGGTTGGGAAAAAAATTATATTTTTGAAATGGGTTTTTCAATTTCCGAAATGGACTTTCCATTTTTTAAAAAAAATTCATTTGCATTCCAAAATTTTTTTATTTATATATGCATTTTTTTCTTTAAAAAAAAATACATTAAAAAAATATATATATATATTTTTTGAAATTTTATGTTTTGGGCAAGAAGAAGGGCGGAGGTGGAGGCCTGGTGGTGGCCACCACTGTTGGCACTGCGGGAGGTGTCACAGGCCCCACTATAGGCACCGCAGACACTGCAGGAGGCGCTGGGAGCGCCACTGTAGGTGCCACCGATGCTGCGAGAGACGTCGTGGGCGCCACTGTAGGCGTCGCAGACGCAGCGGGAGACGTCGTGGGCGCCACTATAGGCATTGCGGACACTGTGGGAGGCGCTGTGAGCGCCACCGCAAGCGCCGCGTCGGGTGCCACCATGGGGGGAGGGGTTTTTTTGGGAATTTTGTTTTTGGAATTTTTTCAATTTGGATGATTTTTTGATTTTTCTAATTTTTGATGATTTTTGATGATTTGATTTTTCTAATTTTTTTGATGATTTGATTTTTTGAATTTTTTGATGCTTTGATATTTGATGATTTGATGATTCGATTTTGATGATTTTTGATTATTTTTGGGGATGAGGTTTTGATGAATTGATTTGATTTTTTGATTATTTCGATACAGGTGATTTTGAGAAAATGATCTAATTTGTTGATTGGTCTAATTTGCTGTCAATTGGATTTGATTTTTTTATTTTTGAAAGGGGATGATTTGATTAGCTATCTAATTGATAAAATTAGATGCTCCTGATTGATAAATTTGATGATCGATTCTGATTATCTCGATGCACGTGCGAGATGAGATAAGATTGATAATGACCTCATGATAGATGAGCGTCATTGATATGGGCCCAACAAGATTTGATAAAAATCTCCATTGAGCAAAATAGACCGATAGATAGATTGATTTGATAGATAGATAAATCAAGAAATTGATATGATGAGATGATTTGATTGCAGGAGCACTTTATCGTTCTTCAGTCTCGAGAGCATTTCCCGAAGACATGGATGTTGTTACCTCGCCTTAGCCAAGCGGAGCGAGACCACATTGGCAGGTGTGGTTTATCTTCCTTTCTTGACATGCCCTGGCCTTTGATAAACTAGGGATTACCGATAGCTTTAGCAGAGCGTTGGCATAGTTAGCACAACATGTTTCATTTGCCAACAGGAGAGATTATGGTGACACCCGAGGATGTCTATCGGATTCTACGCATCCCTGATATGGGCGATCTAGTATATTATGATCTTAGCAAGTGGGGTGGGATAGAGGCACTTTGCCGAGTGTTTGAGGATGATGAGATTGGCGGGTACGATATTGTGTGGTAGGAGATGCTTGAGATAGGATATGCCACATTACTGACTGTGATTGTCGGATTTATTGGAGGCTTCCTTTGTCGTGATCACAAGTCAAAGGGATTATCTGTTGGATGGGGTCATCTGCTTGAGTAGATGGTGACAGAGGGGACCCACTTTGCATGGGGTTCATGTATGTTGGCACATTTGTATCATGACTTGCACCGAGTTGTGTATTAGGGATCAGCTGTGTTATCAGCAGGGGTGACTGTGCTTCAGATATGGGCTTGGGATCATCTACCTATCACATGACCATTGGTTGATAGAGATAGACCTGTAGGGAGGCCTTATGCTGAGAGTTATATAGGTATTATTGTCCAACGAAAGCTGGACAAATTAGAGTACAGGCCATGGACCTTGGATGATCTGGATATTGTGATATGGAGACCATACAAGGAATGTGAGATTTGGCCTGAGGATGCACTAGAGATGTCGTATGTATTCATGATGTGATATCTGATTGGATCGACACCCTATGTCATCGAGCGATTCCTTTGTATGAGGGTGTTGAGATAGTATGGCAGGATACATGGGATACCACAGGGTATAGCTCATTATGCTCGTCAGAGATTGGATGTGGCTACTTGGGGGCCTTCTATTTAATATGACCAAGCCTACATAGAGTATCGATCATTGGAGCCAATTGATTGGGATCATCTTCTAGGCATGATGGATAGCGAGATGACACATGAGTATTTTATGCACTGCACTGTACACAAGTTTCTGAGGCTGACACGTCTAGATGAGCCAGAGCCAATTTTTGATGAGGATGATGAGAGGCTACGACACAGAGCTCCTAGACGATGGAGGGATGGTGAGGTGAGAGATGAGAGTAGAGATGGGGATGGATATGTAGGAGGTATGAGAGATCAGGGTGATGGAGGAGATGATGGAGGAGATGATGATGGGGGGGATGATGATGGGGGAGATGGTCAAGAAGTAGCAGTGATAGCGGTAGGCACATCAAGAGCTAGCAGTTCTAGATCTACTAGAGATTTATATACAAATTGGATGGCCCGAGTGGTCAGACGTAGGAGATCAGTTCTCAAGGATCAAGGACATCAGGTCCCAGAGTAGGAGGTTCCCCCAGTTGAGCAGGTACCTATGACAGTATCACAGGTTGAGCAGCCACTGGAAGAGGCACCTCAACGGATCCTCATTAGGATGTCATCTCATCAGCAACAGGCTCAGGTTCAGCAGTTAGAGAGTTGACTAGCAGAGAGGGACTCTCAAATGGCTTAGCTAGAGACTCAGATGACTTCTCTCCTAGTCGAGAGAGATGCGGCTATGGATAGGTGTCGGCAGGCCAAGACACAAGTACAGTTGTCAGGAGGGTCTACTTCAAGGAAGATTGTCCTAAAGATGATGCGCCAAGGATCCAAGAGGCTGAGTATTATAGGACCTTATACTTTACTGCTATTCCTCCTGATCAGAGGGCTTGAGGATTTTCACAGCTGAGTAGGAGATCAGGATAGAGCCAGACTGAGAGTCGAGGAGTGATAGGACCACTTCAGAGAGCTCCCCTAGGTGGGGACTCAGGTACATGAGTACTAGTTGGTGCTACTCTACCTTCCGCGTCAGGATAGAGTTATGCTCCACATCCTAGTGGTCACACTGATATGGGACATTGATCCATTTATGTACACACTTTTTTGTGATGAGATATTGATGATTCCTACAATGTATATTTGTGATGTATCTCATATATTTTGTGATATTATTATACCTTGGACATTGATCCTATTTTGATGATATGATATGCAATTGATTCTATTCGCTCTACATGACCTATGAAATGATAGATGTATTCTATTTGACATATGATTATGATGTGCAGTAACTTTCATGACATATGCTTGATGTATGCTTTAATTTCTACATGCTTATGAATTCTAGATGATAGATATATGATGATGCAGTATTTATATGATGTATGCAAATGCAAATATGTATGGTGATGCTTATAATTTCTATGTGATGTTTGTGCAATGCAATGCTTTCTATGTTTATGATATTTTATGAATTTCTCATGTATGTTAATATGAGATGGATGTAATGCAATGCAATGGTGTTATTTTATATGATTTGAGATTTGATGAATCCCATGCAATGATCTTACTAAATGAATGAATGAGTTGATGCTTTATATGAATGATGCCTTAGTATGCAATAGTTACATGAGATGAACTAATTTATCATGCAGGATGAATGAATTGATTATTTTTGTTATTGTCCAATGTACTCAATCACATAATAAGAGAGATAACACCATGTTAGCTTTGGCCTTGGAAAATATGAGCATTGTGATCCCATGCAGAATGAAATGCAAATCTATCATAAAATGCAATGCAATGCAGTGATTAGACGGGTCATGGAGTCATTGCTTTGTTTCATCATTGAGCCTTTAAAATGTGGGAAGTGAGTGCAAACATCAATGGTATAATTGAACCATGATGACCTGAGCACTACTTTCTTGGGTTTTGATATTGCAAGTTAGCAAAAGAATCAAGGTATAATTGAACCAAGATGACCAGAGTGTTGCTTGCGTAAAATAGGCAGCATTAACCATTTCTATATGCAAGTCTGAAATGTCTTCCATGATACTATGATGATCATGTCCTTAGACAACTTTGCACATATTAATGATTAATTTATAGACAGTAGACAAGAAAAATATCATGTTCCTTCCTCGTTCCTCTAGTCAAAGACATCCTGGAGTTACTCAGAAATCATGATAGCAAAAATCAAAATAAAATAGTTGAACCATTATTGCCAAAGTGTTAAAATCATGAGTCAAGATATATCATCCATTGATATGTGTTTTATCATGTTTAGATTGATATGTCATAGTTAATGGCTGACAATGTGATCTTATGTTCAATGTTGGATGTATCTCATTCTTTTGCCTGACAAGCGTTGTCTGACTGTTGTTCTACCTGCTTTGATTAAGCTCAAAATGATCGCAACTTTTTGCCCCCAACTAGGTTCAGGATTTTGCCCCCAGCCTAGAAACAAACCTTATTATGATATAGTCAATGATCCAAACCATGACGAGAAATCACCTGGGATGCCTGCATATGTACAAAGGCTTTATGATGGATATGAACAAAGCTGATGGAAAAGAATGCAAGCGGAAGACTGCGTGAACCAATAGATGGCAGAGCTAGCCGGCAGATAATGCCTGCTTGTCAGGTTTTCACCATCTATTTTTATTGCACTTTTTCTCATATTTGATTTTTTTTATTATTTTCTATTTTTTTACTGCTTTTGGATTTTCTACTTTTTCCGTTGTTTTTGGATTTTTTTGCTTTTTTACTGTTTTTGGATTTTTCTGCTTTTTCATTGTTTTTGGATTTTTTGCTTTTTCACTATTTTTGGATTTTTCAGACATAAAACTTCTTCAAATGCATGCTATTGATGAGTTCCTCGAGCTGATCTCAATCTTGTGTTGATAGTTGTTATGCCCCTGACCCAAATACTGTTGTGACCACAAATGGACCTAACCAGTTTGGTTCAAATTTTCCTTTCTTTTCTCGATCTGACTGATTTTGTGGATTTTCCTTTAGTACTAGTTCTCCCACTTGAAAGATTTGTGGTTTGACCTTGTGATTATAATGTCGGCACATTCTTTGTTGATATACCTTTAGATGATCATAGGCATTTTGTCTTCTTTCATGGATCAATTCTAACTCTTGCAGTCTAGATACTCATTGTTCTTCATCTCGGATAAGTCCTTTTAGTGATACACGTAGAGAGGGTATCTCTACTTCGATTGGTAATATGGCTTCTGATCCATATACAAGAGAGAAAGGTGTGGCACCTATTGGTGTGCGGATACTAGTGCGGTAGGCTGAGAGAGCAGGGTTTAGTTGAAGATGCCAATCTTTCCCAGCATCATTCACTGTCTTTTTGAGGATTTTCAGAATAGTTTTGTTAGATGCTTCTGCCTGCACATTCCCCTATGGATAATAGGGTGTGGAGAATCTATGTTGGATCTTAAACTTCTCACATAGCTCTTGTACATCCTAATTCTTGAATGGTCACCCATTATCAGTGATAATGGTCATTGGTATTCCATAACGACAAATGATGTAATTCAAGATAAATGCAACAATTTGTTTTCTTGTGATATTTGTGAGAGCTACTACTTCAATCCATTTTGTGAAATATTCTATATCTACAAGGATGAATTTGTGACCATTAGATGAAGAAGGAGTTATTTTTCCTACTAGATCAAGACCCCATTGACAAAAAGGCCAAGATGTTGCCAAAGCATGAAGTTCTTGTGCTAGTGCATGGATCAAATTTTCATGGATCTGACATTGCTTGCACGTTCTAGCTATCTAAAAAGAGTCTCATTCCATAGTCGGCCAATAATAGCCCAAGTGTATGAGCTTTTTTGAAAGGGTAAGACCACTTGAATGAGTACCACAAATGCCATTATGGACTTCCTTTAAGGCCTTCTCAGATTCTTCTTGTTCAAGACGTCTTAAAAGAGTACCGTCTAGACCTTATTTAAATAGGGTATCCGCGACAAGAGTATAATGAGAGGATTGGCAAATAAAGTTTCTCTTTTGATTTTTTGATAAGTTAGGAGGTAAGATGTTATCTTTCAGGTATGTGTAAGTTTGGCCATAGTAGGAGGAATCATGTCCAATAAGTTGACAAATGGTTTGGGAATCAGGACAATTATGAGAAGGGTAAAACAACTCTTCAACGAGGAATTCATAACACTCTTAATTTTCCTATGTTTGTAATAGAGAAGCAAGTGTTGCCATGGCATCTGCTACTTTGTTATCATTTCTTGGAATTTTCTCAAAAGTGATTTTGACAAAATATTTCTTGAAATCATCCATCATCTTTTTGTAAGGCATGATTTTGTCATCTTTTGTTTGATAGTCCTCATTGATTTGATTGATGACGAGTTGAGAGTCTCCAAAGACCCAAAGTTGTGTAATGTTCCATTCTACAGCCATTTTGATACCTGTAACCAAAGTTTCATACTCTGCAGCATTGTTGGTGCATGGGAAGCTTAATTTGTATTCTTTCAGAATTGTATGACCTTGTGGTGTGATAAATAGAATTCCTGCTCCTAATCCGTGTTTCGTATATGAACCATCAAAGTATAGTTTCCATGCTTTTGTTGTGACTGTTAGGATATCAGCGTCAGGAAACTCAATCTATAGAGGATGATCATCTTGAAGTGGTGCCTCTGCTAGTTTATCTATGATAACTTGTCCCTTGATAGATTTTCTGTCTACATACTTGTAGCATCCTAAAATTGCGACACTTGCAATTTCGACTGCATTTCGGTCTTCACGATGGCGACGCAACATGCAACCTAAATGGAGACCCTGAAACTTGCTCACGACACTGAAAACTGCATTTTTCAAGCACCCTGGCCTGAACCTCCTTGCACCCTGCTGTCCCGGGAGGTGGGACCAGAGCGCCCAGTGCCCTGGTCCCTCAGGACCAGGGCGCCCAGCGCCCTAGTTCCTGGGTCCTATTTTGGGCCCGGTCTCCTAAGGGGCTCGGGTCTTTTTGTTTTCAATTTGGAAATTAACTTTCCCTGGTCGGCCTAAGGTCAGGAAAATCAGTCTATCAGCCCTAAATGACAAGTATATAAACTACATTTTCCTCTTTCATTTGATATGATGGAAAAGGCGTGGAAACTATACTCAAGCATTCAAGCATTCAAGCATTCTTTCAAGCAATTGATCATTTCAAGTCTCCATTCAAGGCTAAGTGTTGCATTCAAGACAAGGATTCAACCATTGAAGAGGAGATCACATACAACCTATTACTACAACAACAACATCTAAACCTTCGCACATAAGGATACCAACATCCTTAGAACAAGGTATTAGTACTTTTTTTACAGTCATTTACATTTACAGCTCTTGCTCATTTCTTGGTTAATTCCAAAACTGGGGTTTGACCTAAAGGCAAACCCCTAATCCCTAACCCCCCAATCGTCTTCACTTTTCTATGTGTAGGTTGCAGGTACACGGCTGAAATTGAAGATCTGGAATCCTTGTGCAGAGACGAACAGATCCCCCTTCGTTTCGCGGATTTTTCGGAGGACCGTGGCGCCGGGCGCCATCATCCCGACAACTTTTGCTCAAATTTGCAGGACAACACCGTATTGACATTTTACTGCTAATTCCAGGTCCACAGCTTCATCCTATAACCCGAACTCAGTTTATAAGCGAATCTTTATGACTTTCTATGCATGCTTAGCTTAATTTCCTTAACAACATTCTTTACAAAAGAGGGTAGCCTTGCTTTCCTAACCCTTGAAATTCATTTAGCATCCAATCTTGCATTGCGTGGGATTGGATCTTATGAGTTTCAACCCCTCTTTTGAATGTAAAGTCTCTCCCCTAAGTGAAAAACCATCGAATCCTAGCGAACCTCCCTTCTCTCTCCTCGGAGTCGGAAGAGGGGAGAACAACTAGGGTTCGATCGTGATTTTTTCCGCTTTACAATACTCAATATCAAACTCACTTAGGATCATGATACATTTTGCTAGTCGTCCTATCAATGTCGCCTTGCTAAGCAAATATTTCAATGGATCGATTTTAGCTATCAACTTGATGGAGTGAGATAATAGATAGTGTCTTAATTTTTGAGAAGCAAAAACTACTACCAAGCATGCTTTTTATGTTGGGGAATAGTTGAGCTCGTATCCCACTAGTGTTTTGCTGATGTAGTAGATGGCTTGCTCTTTTCCTTCATTATCCTTTTGTGCGAGAATAACTCCTAATGATACTTCAGTGGATGATACATAGAGCAATAACGGCTTGTCTGGAATTGGTGACATTAGAATGAGTGGTTGCATGAGATATGCCTTGATCTTGTTGAATGCATCCTCACATTGATGGTCCCACTTGAAATGAACATTTTTATGCAATAGATGGGTAAATGGTTGACATTTATCTACTAGTTGAGCCACAAATCTTCTGATTGACTGCAGTCTTCCTTGTAGTGATCTAAGTTGACTTATATTCTTGGGAAATGTCATTTCCATGATTGCTTTGACCTTAGTTGGATCTACTTCGATACCTCTAGCTGAAACAATGTATCCCAATAGCTTTCCTGAGGTGACACCAAAGGCACATTTCTTAGGATTTAGCCACATCTTGTACTGTTCTAACTAATCAAAGATCTTTTCCAGTATTTTGATATGTTCTTCTCTATTGTATGAATGTATGCATCATGTCATGGAATATCGTTGTCATAGCTCTTTGATATGTGGAACCTGTGTTCTTTAGTCCAAAAGGCATGATGTTCCAGCAGAAAGTACCCCACGAACATGTGAAAGCTATCTTTTCTTGATCTTCAGGTGCTATTTTAATTTGATTGTATCTGGAGAAACCATCCATTAGCAAAAACATGGAGTGTCCAGCTGTTAAATCTACAATGATGTCATTGTTAGGCAAAGGAAAGTCATCCTTTGGACATGCATTATTAAGATCTCTGAACTCTGTGCATACTCTGATACTTTTGTCTGGCTTTGAAATAGGAACGATGTTTGATACCCATTGAGGATATGCTATAGGTTTGATGAATCCTACATCCAGTAAATTTTTTAGTTCTGCTTTGACCAAGAGAGCAATATGTGGATGCATCTTTCTTAATTTCTATTTGACTGGTTTGGCCCCTAGATTGACATTTAAGTGATGCATAATAAGATTTGGATCCAATCCTGACATGTCTGCATATGACCAGGCAAAATTGATTTGTTATCGTTTAAAGAATTCCATATATTCTTTCCTTTCTTTTTCTGACAGAGAAGTTGTTGGATGTAGGATCTTTGGTTGCTCTGATGTCCAAATATTAACTGCTTATGTTGGTTCAATCAAAATTGATGACCTTTCTTGATAGTACAAAGGTAAAGTGTCAAATCTCCCATCTTCTAGTGCCTCGAGGAGGTTTTCACCATTAGATGCATCCTTTCTTTTCACTTTTTCCTGATCTAATGTTGCCAAGAAATGGTTTTCAACATTGGACCTAACATTGTTTTCTTTGTTTTCGCTTTTGCGACTAGGAGATTTGGCACCCACTTGATTGGAAGATGCGTTGCTGAAATTCTTGGTGGAAGTTGTTGTGGGTTCGATTGCATTAAGATATACAAATATGGTATAGTCATTTGGAAAGGTATCAATGGCAGTATGTCCTTCATTTTCCCATTCAATAAGTTTGGGGTGGAGTAGAGGGAAAGGATCATTAGGTTGAGATGTTTCGAGAGTATTTAGGGTCATGATTGAGTTATCAAAGTTTTCGATATGTATGTCAATGTCTAGATCAGTACCCTCATCAGAATGACCTCACCCAAGAAGTTATTGATCGTCCTCAATTAAGTCCAAGTCATCCAAACGTGATTATAATTCAAGTGAACTAGTTCCTAATGTTTTCCCTGCATACGTGTGAACTACATCGACTCCTACATCTTCTTTAAAGCGATTTTCTTTAGCTAATTCTTCAAAATGATAGGAATCCCATTCCCATTCATTAGAATATGTCTCACTTGCAGCTTGCAATCTATAAATTTGTTCATATAGCTTTTGATGTGTTTCTTCTGTTTGTCTTGCTATATCTTTCCTTCTTTCATATTCAACTTCTTCTTGACTGAGATTGAGTTCTATCAACTTTACTATTAGCTCTCCTTGATTAGTACTAGGTTCATGCTTGTTTTGATTGAGAGTTAATGCTGCTTGGGAGGTACTAGTGGTTTGTTTCTCTTGTTGATTAGAGGATTGTTTCTTTTGCCATTTCATGTTTGGTTGTGCTTGTTGCTTTGTAGATGCTTCTTCCCTTTCAATTGCAAGTCGTTCTTGTCTATTTTCATATTCCTCTTGGTGCTGATTAGAGAATATGTCTTCTGGTAAAGTAACTTGTCCATACCCTAAGCTTGCTTTGTCTATAGCTTACTGAATATGAGGTTGGATAGGTTTTGAGATACCTTCTTTTATTTTTCCTATAGGACCTGTTCAAGTGTATCCCATCTTTTGAAGAATGTTGAATCCTTTTCCATATTTTTCTGTAGGTATTCTGACATTGTTGACCTTTTGTTGAACTTCTTCATCTTTGTATAGCCACTGTAGCACATCTTTGTCTTCTATCTCCTTTGATAAGGTTCCAAAACTAATGAATGCTCCATCAAATATCAGAAGATGTTTCACAATTGGTTGTTGTTTAGATTTTGATGGTTTTCCAAAGGATTTAGGAGAGAGTGGTAATTGTGATATTGAGTATTCTCCATTTCCTCGATCTCTTAGCTGCATTTGTTTTTCCATACTTGATAAAATAGAGGCAAAGGATTGTTCTTTGTATTGTGTGTTCGAAGATGATGCCTCCCTGTTGTGAGGAACAATGACTTCTTGAGCCATTTTTAGATTGCTGCAATATTGGAATGGATTTGAATTTGTAGATATTGTGATTTCTTGTCCATTATAGGGAAATTTGACACACTAATGATAGTTTGATGGGATAGCTTGCAAGTCATGTATCCATGGTCTCCCCAGGAGTATATTATATGATAATTCCAAGTCCAGAACTTGGCATGATATGCTTTTCTGTAAAGGTCCCACTCTAATGGGTAGTATCACAATTCCCTTAGAGGAACGTTCTTCTTCATCATAGGCTTTTATGGTGATCTTTTTATGGGGATCAACTGCATCTTCTGAATATCCTAAGGCACGAACAAGACTCAATGAAAAAATATTTAGGCCAGCTCCACCATCTATTAGAACACGTTTAACTCGTGTTTTGTGAATGAGGACTTCAATATGCAAAGGAGTGTTGTGGGGATGTTGCAAGGACATGTCATCATCTTCGGTAAATGATAAGAAGTGAGGAGTTGTGAGGTGTCCCACCATGGTTTGGAATTGATCAATATCAAGATCTTTGGACACTGTGGTATCTACTAATGCTCGTTCAAGAATTTCTTTGTGTGTAGGTGAAAGCTTTAATAGTTCTAAGATGGATATTTGTGCGGGTGTTTTCTGTAATTGATCCACTAGATTGTATTGTTTGGTAGTGGATGACGTGTTTGTTGTAGGACCCAGCAAAACCACTTTGGCTTCACTTCGTGTGATAACATGAGCAGGTTCTTGATGTTGTTGCTCTTTAACCACGGTCACATTTACCACATTGTCATATGTATGAGCATAGTTTACCTTTGCTTTACCTTTATCATTCTACCTTGTTGATGATTCACCCTTTTCATCATTAGGAAGTGGAGTTTTGAAAGTTGTGTGAGATTCATTTGTTGTATGTCCATCCATGGTTTTTATTCCATTATCAATCAAATCTTGGATGACATGTTTTAATCGTTGACAAGCATCTGTTTGGTGTCCTTTGTTTTAATGGAAATCACAATAATGGTTACCATTCCACCAAGCAGGTTTTACCTTGGGTTCAAATTTTCTTTCTTCTAGTAAAGTAATCAATTTTTTTGCGATGAGTGTTTTTAATGCGGACCCAAGGGGTTCACCAATGTTTGTAAATTGTCTTCAAAAGAAATTTTTGATAGTTGCTTTGGTGATTGTTGTTTTGTTGAGCTACTACTGAGTGATTGGATAAATTGAAAATTGGTTGCTTTGGTTTTACATTGTTGTTATCCACTATCCCATCATTGACAACATTACAATTTCTATTCCAAAAATTTGGTTTATCATTGTGATTGTTGTTGTTAGTGTTGTTAGGAGGGTGAACTCCTTCTTTGAATATTTTCAACTCACCTTTCTTTATCATGGCTTCCTCCATTCTGATTCCATTATCAATAATTTTTGCAAAACTTTGATTTCCTTGCATTTTTAAGTAATAACTCATTTCATCATTTAAGTTGTCTATGAATATGTCCATTTTTTCATACTCTGGCATTGTACGAGGATACCTCGAAGCTAACCACCTCCATCATTGTAAGAATGTCATGAAGGGTTCTCCACTCTTTTGTTTTGTGTTACATAGGTCTAGCATGGTTGCTTCATGTTGTATGTTGTAAGAGTATTGTGAAACAAACTTATCCACCAATTCTGAGAATGATCTGATTCCAGGTGTAAGTTTGGAGAACCATTTCATAGCTAATCCAGTTAAGCTTTTCAGAAATAGTCTCATTAAGTATGCATCCTCATGTGAAAACTCCATACTCATTGTGCAAAATTCCCTTATATGATCTTGAGGGCCAGTGCTTCCATCATAATTTTTGTATCTAGGAGTTTCAAAACCTATAGGAAATGGTCTCATGTTCAGGTTTCTGTCGAATGGATAAAGACAAATTTCTTGAAGTGAGTATCTTCTAACATTTCCTCTTTGCATATCTTGAATTTGTGTTTGTAGTGTTTGTATTTGTTGTGTGAGAGTTGTGATAGGATTATCCACATGATTTGTTCTTGTATGACCATGATTTTTCCTTCTAGGAGGATCTTGATCTCTTCTGATATCATCTCTATCCCTTCTTGTATCCTTATTGGATTGAGCATTATTTAGAATTTCTACTTCATCTCTTGTGGGAATGTAAGTTTCCTCATTGTTTCTGGTGTTACTAGGAATTGACATGTCATTGAGTTTGAGACCAAAAATATCCTCATATTATTTGTTATTAAGGCGGGGGTCATTTCTCTTTTGTGTCAATTTGTTCACATCAAAATCTTGGGGGAGTTTAGCACCAGATTTTTCTAACATTAGGAAATATTTTTCTTTTTCTCCCTCCAATATTTTCTACATAAATTTATTGAATTGAGGATCTTTTTTGATATCTCAGACATTTTGTTATGTTATTTCCTCTTCAACTTGTATCTTATCTTCGTGTTCCATGTTTCTATAGTCTTCAGTTATTTCAAACATTTCTATTTATGTTTCTACAATCTTTCATCTCTGAGCCTTGGTTAGAATGGGTATACATGTGTCTTGAATGATTTTCGAGGTTTAAATCTTGTTTAATGTGTTATAATAAGTGATCAATTGTTGAGGTTAAATTTTTAGATGGATAGACACGAAATGATCTTTTCAAGTATTTGCTTGTTTGCAAGTTTTTCAATCTTAGTTTTGGAGTGCAAATTTTGTGATTTTTGACATGACCAAGTTCAAATAGGAATGATATATCCTATGATAAAGAATGAGGTTATTCTGATCAAGCGTTGCAGTTTCGCAATTAAAGGATGATAGATCCTAATGAGAAACTATGTTTGAATGATTAGTTTATCAAAGACAATTTGATGTTGCACTTTAAGGTGTTTTATATTTAACTTGTTTGAGGTGAATACTTGAGACCTTTGTGTGTCTTGTTCTTGAATCTATTTTGACAAAATATAACCTGATTGAATGACCTAACAAGATGATCTACTCTCTATGCTTGACTATTTGAGAAATGGGTTGTTTTGTTTTCTGATTTTGATGCAGTTTACCAGAAACGCTACTAAAATGACCAGGAACTCTGATTTTTAGACCAAGAATGTTGTTCTGTACACCAGAAATGCTGACAAATAGATTAGAGATGCTGATAGATAGACCAGGAATGCTGACAAATAGACCAGAAATGCTAAGAGACAAACCAGAAATGTTGGGAAACAGACCAAGAACGTTGACAAATAGACCAAAAATGTTGGTAGATAGACCAAGAATGTTGTTCTGCAACACAGTGACTCTAAAGTTCAAATGATAATGTGTAGAATTAGAAAATTAAGTGTTTGAACTTAGGAGATTTCAATTTTGACCCAACTCTATGATTTTTCAAACTCAGAAAATGGATATGTAGACTTAACAAGTACAAACTAGGAGATTCGATGTTGCAACATGAGAAATTTGACATGCAACTCACAAGAGTTGTTGATTAGACCAAGGGATCCAACCTTTAGACCAAGAGAACTACCGTTCAGACTACGAACTCTGCTATACTAACTAGAAACCTTGTTAAACGGACTAGAAATGCTGGCAAAATTACCAAAAACGCAGGCAAACTTACCAGAAACGCTGCAACACTGACCAGAAACTCGATTGTTTAGACCAAAAACTTTGATGTTTAGACCAAAAACTCTAATGTGTTCAAACTTGGAGAGTTAATGTTAAACTATGATAAATTTAACATTCACACCAAGAGAGCTAACGTTTGGACTGGAAATGTGACTATTTGGATTGTAGATGCGACTATTTGAATTGTAGATGTGAATGTTTGAATTGACAGTGCTAATGTTTGGACCCAAAAAGAGCTAGGATTTGGATTGTGAATGTGACCATTTAGACCGATAAAGCTAATGTTTGGACCAAAAGAGCTAAGGTTTGGACTGTGAATGCAACTGTTTGGACTATAGATGCGACTGTTTTGACTGAAAGAGCTAACCTACTGTGAAACTTGTGAATTTGACGATTTGAAGTTTGAGTTTTCAATGTTTGTTGTATTTCAATGGATGATATCTTGACTTGACTTACAAACACAAAATTCAGATTATATTTTTGTCCCAAGGGGCACATAAAGTGTATGTTCAAGAAGCTTTAAAGAAAGCCCAAATTTTCACGAGTTTTGAACAATTTGAAAACACATCAATCAGTCTATCCTAAGGAGATTGGCTTCATTATTAGTCCTTAACCCACAACTTGGTACCCTGTCAGCTCACACAACCTTGTCAACCCCTAAAGGGTGCCCGTGTTTTTGCTTTTGTGAGAGCTAGTGTAGTCACATTATGAGCCTAGCAATAAGGTCTCAAAAGGGGAGTTCACACATACGCTCAAGAGGGACATATGGTGAGTATCTTAAGGAGAGATTCTTCCCCCTCCATGCACTAAGAATTTAATAATGTTCAGAGGTAAACCGGGTAGCTTCTAATTTACTTGGAACTAGTAAGGGATCCGTTCAGCGCGTCGGGGTATAAACTCAATTAAGGGGTCTCCCGGCCTTGAAAACCAAGGTTTGATATACCTGAAGGTACGGAGGAGAGCTATTCTCGAGCACTATCGTTGCTTTGATTTTCATTAAAAATACATTTATTTTATAGTGGGTTGGAGTACTTGGCGTTAGTCGTTCCCCTCTCACCAGCCTTAAGGGCTAAGAGTTAGTAACTCTTTGGGAGGGTAGGCTTGCTAAAGAAATGCACTATTGAAAGCAAAGGATGAGTCTAGTTTTCTGATCACCTAAGAAAGGTGAGAGAATACTCGCCTATCATCAAAACACATAAGACAAGTTTGTTCATTTCCATTGTAATTAGTCTATGTGCCTAATTTAACAAATATAAGTGCAAAATCCTACGGCTGAAAACAAAGTTAGTAGTTTATATTGCATTCTTTGGCGGTGAAATAGTTTATAACTCCGATCTTTCATAGCGAAATAAGTACCTGCAAAACCAACAATCTGCAAATTAGGTTCGGGAAAATGATAGTCTAGAAGCAGAAATGAGTAATGCAACATACAATATTTGTAAAATCAATAAAAGAGTGAAAACACCATCAAATTGACCAAGAACGCCATCATATGTGCCAAGAACACTGCTCTGCACACCAGAAACGATGTCCTGCACACCAAAAATGATGTTCTGTACACCAGAAACGCTGTCAAACAGATTGAAAATGCTGACAAATGTACCAAAAATGCCACCATACATACCAAAAATGCTAAAGTACAAAAAAACATAAAAACATAAAAACAAAGTTGAGGAATCTCCCATAAATGCCATTTGAGGTGTTGGAATGCCACAATAGAGACCAAGAACACTACTCGAGAGCCCAAGAGAGCTAATCAACCTGTCAATAAAATTTCCTGCAAGCAAACTTGTTAAAAATCAAAGAAGCTAGGCCCCATGGTGGGCGCCAATTAATGTGATGCTAAAAATGTGGTATATAAGAGGCATACACATATAATGAGTCAATAAAAATATAATTGAAATGCTTAATTGAAAACTAGATTAGAAATGTAAACCATAAGCCTTCCTTAAAATGTCCCATTTTCCTCCATTCTTGAGGACCTTGAAGGTGTTAGATTGATGGGCTCTCAGCGGAGCAATGACCTCTTAAGTGGCAACTCAAGAGTTGAGTAGCTATTTGATCATGATTGACTATGGAGATGATATGAAATGCATGATTTAAGAAACTAGATTAACATGCTATGATAAATCCAAAAGCTAATTACTAGATAATTGAAATGTAAATTGCCTATAGTAATGATGCCTAAATTGATATGAGATGGGATCCATATTGCTCCAAAATGGGGGATATTTATAGGAATTCTAAGGCCAAAGCTGAGGTGGCAGGAATCGATGGTCCAGATTTGATCTGAAGATATCAAGGGCCAAGATTGAGGAAGTTGGAGAAGAGGTTGGAGGAAGGGACACTTGTCATCTCTATGGTGACAAGTGTCAAGGAGCCTTGCTCATGAGAGGGCAAGTGTCCAAGGGAGGAGACATGTGGCAAAAGTGCCATATGTCTCAAGGAGAGAATATCCACACCATGGGAGGTTAGGATAAGGAGGTTAGAATGTGCAAGATAGGATAGGGTTAGTTAGACCCAAGATTAGATTGAATGGGTTAAGTTAGGGGATGGTTAGGTTAGGTGGTTAAAGTTAGGAGCCATGTGCTCATTTGAATTTAGAAATTCAAATAATTGGAAAATGGTAATTAATCTCAACAAACTTGAGTTTGTTAATCTTAATTAGGGATTAGAAGAATCAGTTAGTATGGGGAGACATTAATTAATTTAGAATTAATTAATCAAAGGGGGATATGAGATGAACTATATAAATAAATCATTTAGATTTATTTACTAGTAGATGAATAGAGAAATTAATTAAATTGCTTGTGAATTCAATTAATTGGGAAGGGGAATTAATCAAATAACTACGTATTTAATTAACTATCTTCAGACCATTTTTAGGTGTATGCACTAAGAGATGAGAATGAGATCGAGGTGCCACATTAGTTTTGTACGCGTGAAGGATTTCCTTGAGGATCTTGCATGTGAAGATCGATTGCATTAAATGTCTACCTCGGGAATGAACATTCTTCTTGGTGGTATGAGAAGAAAGCGTGATGGGTTACTGATTCCCATTTATGGGTAAGAATGAATGATGCAGGTTGTCTTATGATCTATTTAAGATTGTATTGCTCTATGCAAAGTATTTGGACTGTTAGGATTGGACCCCTTGTATTGTAAACCTAAATGCTTAGGGTTTAGGGTTTATGCTACTGACCTAAGTGTTGTCTATAAGGTCAATGATGTTTGTTATTGTTTGTTGTTGGCAAATGTTGTGTGTGTATCCAAGTGATGAGATACTTGCTAGACCAATAAGAGAAAAACTACAAAGTGTGATTGTAGAAGAGAGGAAATGAAAAGGATCTGCCTTGGCATGTAGTGCTGTTATCAGATCAGAGTTTTACCTATTGTCTTCTAACCATTTCAACAGTTGGAAAATCCCTTAACCAAGTAGCTTTAATAGGCTTATTGTAAATCATTTAACTAGGTGACTCAAGTTCATTGAGTTCTTCAAATCCTCTAGCGAGGTAACCTTTAACAGGGTTTCAACATTTAACAGGGTATATAGCCATCCCTTAATCGGGTGATCTTTAATAGAATCAGTTCCTAACAGAACCTTATTGTAAAGTCTTTAATAGGACTAGGCTCCTAATAAAGCAAGCTTCAAAAGAGTTCAAAAAAAAGCTTGTGGGTATTCATCCCCACCATGGTTTTTCCCATTTGGGTTTCCACGTGAAAAATCATTGTGTCATGAGTTGTGCATTTTTCATGTGATGATTAAGTATTTTGTGTTTGAGTGATTATGCATGCAGAGGTAATAGGTTTTGGTATTACTGTTACTCCACATACTTATGTTTATGGGTGAATTTTTTATCAAGTATTGAATGTATTTAAAGTGATCAGACTTATCAGTTTATGTTGTTTGAAGTCTTATTGTGTTTAACATGTATTGACATGGTTAAGTTCAGTGATGAAGACAACCAGTTGGTATTGCTTGAACTTGATAACTTGTTGAGAAAGGTTTTGTCTGTACTAATTCACCCCCTCCTCTCAGTACCGATTAGGGTATTTGTTGTTCATCATTATTCATCAAAGACCTGGATGAGAAATGGAGGAATGAGAGCTCTATTTATAGGAAAAATAAGGCAATGAAGGGTCAAGATTAGATGATCCTATCAAGGGTCAGGATTGAAAGTTATCAATCCATGTTTACAATTCTCACCAATGAAATGGTGATAATTGTCAACATAAGACTACTTGAGAGGAGATGCAGGAAGCATTAAATGCTTGAGAAGACCTCATGGTTACCTTAGAAGGTAAGGGTTAAGGATAGGTTAAGATTACCCATTGGATAAAGCTTTTACCCAAAGGATAAACTCTTGTACAAGGGTTAAAGGGATAACCATGGTCAAAGAAATAAATGCTTGATGAGACCCTAGGGTTAGATGAGGGTTGAGTTAGGCAAAAAGTCTTCAACCATGTAAGAAGGTTGAGTTAACCATTAATGGTTATGTAAGAGCCTTAAATGGTTAAGTTGTTGAGGACATAAAGCCTTTAATGGTTATTCAAGACTTTAAGGGTTTGAGAAGTGACTTCCCTTTGTTTAGGGATGTGACAATATTTAGTAGATGGGTTAGGCTAATTTATAAGGGATTAGAAGAATTTAGAAGGGGTTTAGAGAGGCAAGTGGGAGATGTAGGAGAATGCAAGTGGATGGAGGGTAATTTTAATTAAAATAAATTGCTTTATTCAACAAAATAGATGCAAGTGGGGGATTAGATTTATTTATTTGAAGTGAACAATTTAATTAAATGTAAATTTAATGAAAAAGAGTAGAAGGGGGGTTTAATTAAATAAAGTGATTTATTCAATTAAATGATATGAAGGGCTTGGGTGAATTTAATTAAATAAATTGAATAACTTAATCAATCAAATAGATGAATGTGGATGATTTAATTAAATTAGATTTAATTAAATAGAGGAATGAGAATAAAATTAACATTAAATATTCATTTAGGAAAGTGGTCATTTTTATACGTCTACATTTTGCCCCTCTTTGAAGTGACGTGTGTGCACATGTTAATTCAAACAAAATTGATGTGTCACCAAAATTTGATTGATGCAATGTTGTGTGTCAAGATGTTGATGTCGTGCCCCAGATTTGATAAATGGTATTGATAATGCCCCCTCGGGAGATGAATCAAAAAAATTGAAATTTTGATTGATTTGATAATTGTTGTAGATTTGATCGCATTTTAAAATTTTGTCTATGTTTAATGCACGCCAATTGATTCATCTCCTGAAAAATGATGTTTGCTAGGGTTAAAAGTAGGAGAATGAGCAAAACACATGCCCCGCCTACTAAGCCTAATTTACTTTTCCCTATAAAAAGGTGAAAAGTGATTTCATTTGTGCCTTTTGACTTTTGGTGAGAGTGACATTTGGAGATTGACAAAATGTCGATTCCCTACGCTTCGCACCGATTTGAGCATGATCGTCGATATCGAAGGCCCGCCATGTATGGTCCACCTGTAAGTCATCTAAATTTTGCGCCATTTACTTTTTGTTTTGTTGATTTTGATCACTTTTTTTTTTTTGGTCAGATTCTCACGATTTAGTGCATCAGGTCGTTTGCATAGCGCATACAATAAAATAGTTATCGCGTAGGGCTAGTGAACTAGGGTAGTGTCTAGGTATCGTTGGATAGAGCATCACAGGTGTAGGGTAGCATATAGGGTAGGATAGCGCATAGGGCTAACAGGGTAGCGCATGCAAGGAATAGGGTAGACCTAGTACATAGGGCTAACAAGGTAGCACATGTGGGGAACAGGGTAAGGCGTAGGGTAGACCTAGCACATCAGGTAAAGGTTTTAGCACATAGCTAAGTTTAGCTAGCGCATAGGTGGCAGCTTAGCGCATGGGGGAGATTTCTTAGCACGTGGCTAGAAAATGTAGCTAGAAAAGAAAGAAAAGGTGATGCTGCAAGGGAAAAATAGATGAAGAAAGATGGGTTGGGGTGGGAGGTGTTTGCTAAGTGTTCTTGGATGGGTGTTTTAGCTAATTTTATGCCTGTTGTATTGATTCATGATTGTTTGATAGATTTTTGATATTGCTTTTGCTATTGAAGTTCCAAGCTGATTGACTGAATGATGATCCTGATTTTCTGTTGATTTGGATCTTTGATTTTTGTTGTTAATGTATGTCCGATATGAGTTTCGATCTATGATTTCTAATATGGTTTCTAATATGAGTTGTGTGATATGGATTTTTTATTTGATTTCTCGATATGGATTTGATATTCAATATGAAAATTGATTTGATATGGATTTGTTTCAAGTTGATATTGAATTTTTATTTCGATATGGGTTTGATTTTTTATATGAAACTTGATTTGATATGGATTTGTTTCAAGTTATGGAATGGTAATTTTGATATGGATTTGATTTTTGATATGAAACTTGATTTTATTTTCATTGTTTCAAGTTGATATGGAATTGTGATTTCAATATGGATTTGATTGTCGATATGAAACTTGATTTGATATGGATTTGTTTCAAGTTGATATGGAATTGCGATTTCGATATGTGATGTGATTGTCGATATGAAACTTGATTTGATATGGATTTGTTTCAAGTTGATATGGAATTATGATTTCGATATGTGATGTGATTGTCGATATGAAACTTGATTTGATATGGATTTGTTTCAAGTTGATATGGAATTTTGATTAGATATATCGGATAGATGTGGGAACTGATATTTGGACTTGTTTTGCTTGTTATAGGAATGGTTTGGTGTTCTTCAGTCATGAGAGTGATTTCCAAGGCCATGGTCTCTAATTCCGCGATTGATGTAGGCGGATAGAGATATCATTGAGAGATGTGGGTTGTCCTCTTTGTTGGACATGCCTCGATATATCATTAATCGGGGTTTACTAACAACATTGGCAGAGAGGTGGCACAGTGACACCAACACCTTTCACTTGGCTATGGGCAAGATCACAGTCACTCCAGAGGATTGTTATCAGATTCTATGGGTCCCTGTGGTAGGGGCACTATTGCCTTATGAGAAGATCAGGGATGAGATAGAGGCACTTCACTAGATTTTCCATGATGAGCATATTTGTGGATATAAGAACCCGTGGCAGGAGTTCATAGATTTTGATTATGCCCCACTACCATTGGTACTGGTAGGTTTTGTAGGTGGATTTTTGTATCCCAATCATAGGTTGAAGGGACTGGCAGTGGGATGGGGATTTGTTCTTGAGGATATGGTGACACAGGGTCGCAAATTTGCTTAGGGATCTTGCATGTTGGCCCATGTGTACAGAGATTTGCATCAAGTGGTGTACTTAGGATACAACAATTTATCAGTCAGGGTCACATTATTACAAGTGTGGGCTTGGGAGCACATTCCCGTAGTGAGGTCACTTGCAGATAGGGATAGGGTAGTTGGTCGGGCTTATGTATATGGATACACAGGGATAGTTGTCCAACGTAAGCTAGGCAAGCTAGAGAATTGGAGGAGGGTGTTGGATGACATTGATATGTTTCTCTGGAGACTGTATATGGAGTGCGAGGTGTGGGCTGAGGATGGGCTAGAGATTCCCTATGTATATATGTCATGATACTTGATAGGGTGGACGCCTTTTGTCATTGAGAGATTCTTGCACAACTGAGTTCAGTAGCAGTATGGGTGACAACAGGGTGTACCATAGGGAGCATGCTTGTATGTATGCTTGTCAGAGGCAGGATGTGCTAGAGTGGGGTCTGACTATTGATAGTGCAGTGGCGGTGGGGGAGTATATGCATTTGGTCGGATAGATATGGGACTACAGGTTCGGGGTGGTAGATGCAGGGATGATGGAGGAGTTTGCAGTGCTCTTCATGGCCCATGTTGTAGCATGAATATCAAATCCAGTGGAGATGATTCCCACTTTTTATGATGATGAGGATGAGAAGCCTGAGAGGCTAGGGAGATGGAGAGATGAGGGAGAGGATCTAGAGGAGGGATATAGGGATGGTGGAGGAGAGGATGGGGGAGATGGGAGGGAAGGTGGTAGAGGGAGATGAGGAGATAGAGGAGGCGATGGAGGAGATAGAGGGAGGAGAGGAGGTGGAGATGGAGGGAGGATTAGAGTAGTCAGGCGAGCAGTTGGTGAGGGACAGAGGGAGGGGAGATTTGGTGGTCGGAGTTGGTGGATAGCTGTGGGTGGGATGGATGAGTTTTAGTGACCGATGTAGAGGAGGAGATCAGATGTATTACCTCCACCAATGCCTAAGATAGGGACAAGGATAGGGGTACCATGACACAGGTACCCATTTAGATGTAGGTACCCACCCACCAAGAAGATGCATAGATTAGGTCCCTACAGTTGTCAGTGCAGTAGCTATAGGCACAGGTATTGGCTTAGCAGCGTCAGATTATGCAAATTACCGCAGAGCAGGATACAGAGAGAGAGCATTGGGGTCAAGCAGAGGATCTTGTAGAGAGACTACAGAGAGTGACGGTGAGTGCCCCAATGTGGGACACACTGAGGGAGATACGATACACTACCATGGCGGTCGAGTACTATAGGCGGCTGTATGAGGACCTAGTCCCCAGAGAGCAGAGGGCTCCTATTTTTAATGCTAGTTAATCAGCTCAGAGTTAGCCAGGGATAGAGAGCAAAGGTGTTACACGGCCTTCCCAACGTGAGCCACCTAGAGATCTAGGAGCTGGGACATGTGCTGCGAGACCATCAACTTTAGGAGATAGTCATACTTGAGAGACTTGTCTCCATTGTATTTTGATCATTGTGTTGTATTTGGAAAGACATGACATCTTTTGTATATTTTGACCATTTTTGAGATATATATACGACACCAATTTTCCAATCCACATGTGGTGTGTTTTTATGGATGATGATTTATGCATTGATGTGATGGTTCTATGATGATGATGCAATGCTTAGATAAATGCTTTTGATTTGATGTTGATTGATATGATTGTATGATTCATGATGCAATGATGTGATTTTTTAGATGTATCTTGAAAATGAGATGTATGATAATGATATATGCAACTAATTGATCATCCTCATTTTTTCATTTGTCCTGATTAATTAAAAAAGTAGGTTTTTAGGACCCGAAACCTTTAACAAATGATATTAAGATAAGACACCAAAAAGATCAGTGCTTAAAAACTGCATACAAAAAGACTGGCAAAATGCCAATGAACCTAAAGGACAGCAAAACAAACAACAACAAAGAAACTAAGAAGGCGCTACATAGTAATTTTCTTCAACAATTCCTCTACCTTTATCACCAGCTTGTCGTAAGTGGCCCCGATAGCTTTAAGGTCTTCCAGATCCTTGTTAGGTTTTTTGTCCTTCTTTTTGCCTCTGGTGCAGGTTCTGGGGCCTTGAGCTTCCCCTGTTCCTTCCATTTCTGGGGCAATGTCTAGGATTTCCTTTTCATCATCCAGCTTGCTGATGAAAGAGTGTGGTTGTTAGTGTCAGCAAGATTTTTCCTTTCCAGCAAATCCTTCTCAATTTTTTCAAACCTGGGGTTGAAAGCATCTCTTATGTCTTCGGCTTTGGCAATGGTGCTTTTTAGGTCCTCTATGTAGTTGGCCATGGTCTTCCCTTCCCCAGTATTGGTGGTTTCTAGAATCAATATTCTGTTACAGAGTTTTTTATTTTCGTCCACAGCTTTCTTGTAACCATTGATAAGCCACTCCATAGTTTCCATGAAACCTTGCAAAACCTTGGGGGGAGGGTTAGATGGGGGGTCAACTTTTCCAGGGGTTGCCTTTTCCTCTTTAGGTGTGTGCTAGATGGTAGTTGTGTCAACATCCCTAAGAGCCTCTTCTATGGTCTCCTTTTCCAGATTCTGATCAGCTTCCAGGGCTGTTACCTGCTTGTGGGCTTTTGGTTCCTTAACAGTCTCCTCTTTCTTCTTGTGTGTTTTCCTGGTCTGGGTGTGAGCTTTTGTCTTCTTCTTCAATAGCCCTTGGGGGTTCTCCTCCTTAGAGTCATCCAAAGTCTCCTCTTCTGAAGAAATGCTAATCAAGGGTCTACCGTTAGGCTTTTTTTCCTTAGAGGATGAGGGTCTAGTTTTGATGTGTTTCCTCTTCTTCCCACTTTCATAATCCAAGACATCCATGTTGTCCTTAGTGTCAGTCAAAGGGTCACTTTTAGACGCCTCTTCCTCTAAGAAGGCAAGGTCAGACCCCTCATCATTAGAATCCATAGAGGGCTACATTCGAGCAATTTGGTTGGCCTTAAGATGGTCATAGATTAGGACCATAAGGCCTTGATGCATAGCCGTATCACCCTGTGGGTTCTCTTTGTAGGCCTTGAGGGATGCATTCATCAAATAGAGCATAAAATAAGGGAAGTTAACCTTATCATTGTGCCTAAAGTGATTTAGCAGAACAAAGTGATAACCATAAACTTTTGTGAACCTACCATCTAGAGTGATATATCGCATTAAAACAAAGAGGACTTCACGCCAGGGTTTGGCAAAAGCCCTAGGCGGGTAGTAGGTTTTGCTCAACTTTACCAGTCATTTTTTCTCCTTCTTAGTATTCAAGTATCTTTCAATAGCTTCCCTATTGACTTTCCTATCTTTGTAGAAGTTTCACCCTTCTCTTGTGAGGCTCGTAGCTTGAGCAATTAAATCTTCATCGATTTCAATAGTTTGGTCTCCCATTTTCAGCATGCCCTTTTTTGAATTTTTACAGAAAAAACTGGTGACCATGTCGTCTCGACCATGGAGCCTCTCCATGAATTTCAAGAATCCACCCTTCTACAGAATACCCCAAACCTCCTCCTTCTGTTTCCATTCTTTACAACTACTTGGTTCATATCGCCTCCTGTTACCACCCATATTGTCGTTGTTCAACACCAAATTTTGAAACTTGTAGAGCAAATTAGTCGGTGAGCTTTTCGAAACTATCAAAGTAACCCAGAAAGCATGGGAACTTATGGTATTGGTAATATAATGAATGAATCTCTCATTATTATAATGACTCGAAGTACTCAACTCAGTTCTTTTCATAATTATCCTGTCCATCAAGTATTTTTGGGGTCTTATATAACAATCATAGCAAATTATTTTCCTGACATCTTTGGGGAGTCCTTGTTCTCCCATCCACATGGTAATTGCTTCCTTGTTAATCACCACATTGGCAGCCCAGTCAGCAGAGCCATTGGCCTCCTGGTAAATGTGAGAAATGTAGCTTTTTTTAAAGGTGCTAATAAGGTCTCTAGTAGAGATGATTATGTTGTTGATCAACCATGAAGGTTTTGAGGCCCCCTTAAGACAATTTATTATTTTGTTTGAGTCCCCTTCAATCCATAGGTAGGGACAATTCCATTTCTTAGCTAGGAGGATACCTTGGAGAGCTTCCATAGCTTCAACTTTATGATTAGTTTGGATTCCAATAGGGACAACAACCATTTCCTTGCATGTTCCTTTGTCATCTCTTAGAACAACTCCACAGCCTAAAGGACCCAGGTTACCTTTGGCAGCACCATCAAAATTAACTTTGAACCAACCATGAGGGGGGGTTTACCATTTGGCTTCAAGCCTTTTATTATGGTTGAGGTTTGGATTGTCGGTACTCTTCATATTCCACACCCTTAATATATTTGCTTCCAGAGAGTTGTTCGAAAAACAAGGATCCTCAATGATCCCTATATTTTCCTGAATTGCCCATTGGATTTTCTGGAACACAATATCCTGATTGAGGGAAACATCCCTGAAGATTCAATTATTTCTTTCTTTCCATAGTCCCCATAGGATGTGAGGAAGCAAGAGCTACCACAAAGATCTCAAAAAAGAATTAGTCCATTTTATGTTCCAGGAGGAAAATAGATCTTTGATGGTATTGGGAAACACCTAGGCAATGCTAAAACTATTGAGAAATCTTTCCCAAAATGAGGCTGAGAAGGGGCAATGGATGGCAAGGTGGTCCACAAACTCTTCTTCTTGAAGGCATATACCTCATCTATTAGGGAAATTAAAGCCTCTACTTTTTAGGTTGTCAAGGATCAAGATTTTATTATGGAGGATGGTCGAGAAGAAGAAATTGATCTTGGGGGTAAGGCCTCTAATCCAGAATTTAGACTAGAAGGGATTACCTAAAGGATTGTGGGGAAAAACACAATACATAGAGGAAACAGTTAGGGTACCTTTGGGATCATGTTTCCAGATCAGGGAGTCAACCTCTTTGCTCAACCATACCATAGACAAATGGAACTTGAGCTTAGAAAGGCCTAGGTGGATGCTTTCAATATTCCACCATTTGTTACCAATCCAGTACTCAACAACTAAGGAGCCAAAAGATCTTATGCAAGAGGGAGCATGGGGGGCCCATTCATTGATTTCTATCAAAGGTTTATCAAAAAGCCAGGGATCCTCCCAAAATTTAACTTTCCTACCATTACCAACTTTCCAGAACACTCCTTTGGCTATACTTTCTTTACATTTCGAGGCACAATTCCATATGTGGGAACCATTAATACTAAGATCTGAATTGATAAAAGAAGAAAGGGAGGAGGACTAAAGAGAGTACTTACTTTGCCAAATTTTACACCATTCAGTATCTAGATGGAACACTCTAGACTTGTTTGGATAGAAGAGCTTCATTTAGGATTCAGATCCTCCTTAGGCCCAGACCTCCATGGCTCTTCGGTTTACAGACCTGGTCCCAGGCCACCAAGGACATTCTTTTCTTGTCCTCAACCCCAAACCAAAGGAATCTTATTTATATTTTCTCGATAGCATCAACATACTTGACTGGAATTCTGAAAAGACTAAGAGCATATATTGGAATACTTAGAAGAGATGCTTTAAGAAGTTGGAGCTTTCCAGCCTGACTTAGGAGGGCTCCTTTCCAGCCAGCTAACTTTTTCTAGAATTTGTCCACTAGAGAACTTCAGAAGGAGTTAGGAGGAGCAGTGCCCATTGGGAGACCAAGGTAGTTAGCAGGAAGATCAGAAATCCTACACTCCAAGATTCTACTAATTCTCTGTTGTCTTCTCTCTGAGGTTTTGATGAAAAAAACTTCACTTTTTGTCCAGTTGATTAGCTAACCCGAAGCAGAGGCAAACTTACAAAGAGTACTCTTCAAAATTTTAGCTTCAGAAATACTAGATTCCCCCATGATAACAGTATCATTGACAAATTGTTGATGTGAACAAACAAGATCTGCTGAAGAAGGGTGGAGACCCTTAAAAGAACCTTACAAAACCAAATTTTCCATACTCCTTCCAAAACATTCTACCATAATAATGAAGAGGATGGGGGAAATAGGATCCCCTTGCCTAAGACCTCTAGAAGCTTGGAAAAAAGGAGAAGGGGAACCATTGATAAGGATAGCAAAAGATGCGGAGGTGATAAGTTGGGTGATGAGATCCAAAACTTTGGGTGAGAAACCAAAAGACATGAGAACCTTCAAGAGAAAAGACTAGTCAACCCTATCATAGGCTTTGGAGAGATCAAGCTTTAGGATGAGACCCTGCTTCTTAGCTTTAACAAGAGAGTGGATGTTCTCATGGATAGTAATAATATAGTCAAGAATTTGATGACCAGGGACAAAACCATTTTGCTGGTGATTAATAAGAGAAAGAAGGACATATAGCAATCTGGAAGTTAGAACCTTAGAGATAATATTATAAAAGGAATTGCAAAGACTGATAGGTCTAAATTTGTCCATAGATTCAGCGCCTTGAGATTTGGGAATGAGAGCCAAAAAAGTGCCATTAATTTCTTTCAAAAGTTTCCTAGCCCCAAAAAATTCCTTGACCCCATTGGTAACATCTTTCCCGACAATGTCCTAGAAATCTTGAAAAAAGAACATTGGAAAACCATCTGGGCCCGGTGCTTTGTTACCATCTAAGGAGAAGTCAGCATTTTTTATTTTCTGATTAGAAGGAATGGAAGAAAGGGAGACATTCTTATGATCATCAATGAGGCAAGGGATGTTAAGAAGAAAAGAAGATTGAGCTTCAGCATCCAACTTATGATCCCTCTTTAGCAGTTCCCAAAAAAACCTTTTAGCTTCATTCCTAATTTCCTCCTCCTTGATAATCTCCCTGTTATCCACCATGAGTTTGGTAACCCTATTAATTGCTTTATGCTTGATAGTCAACATGTGGAAGAATCTTGTGTTCCTATCTCCTTCCTTAAGCCAGATGCATCTAGATCTCTGTTTCCAAAAGGATTCCTTTTTGGCAATGATATCATGATATTTTTTGAGTCTCATTTTCATCAGCAATGGACACAGTTCTGAAACCATCTTTCTGGATTTGAGTTTGTATTTCTTTGAGGTCTTCCTGGACTTTTCTTTTGGCCTCAAAAATGTTCCCAAAGTTGGATTTATTCCAGATTCTTATGTTGTCCTTAACACTCTTAAGCTTCTTAACAACTCTATACATAGCAGTTCCCTCAACTTGAATGCTCCACCATTTCTGGATATTACTTTTAATGTCTGGGTGGAGGGTCCAAATTTTTTCAAATCTGAAGGGGAATTTTCTCCTTCTCTTGATGGAGTTAGTAATGAAAGTGATGGGAAAATGATCTGAACCAACCCGAATGTGGGCCGACAGAGAATAGAAATAATGACTATACCAGTCATCGAAAACGAGAGTCCTATCAAGACGAACTTGGATAAGATCATTACCAGCTCTCCTGTTAGTCCAAGTATAATTACATCCCTGTATTTCCAAGTCATTGAGAGCCGGAGAGTTAATGAAATCCATAAGGGCCAACCTGCTTTCCAGCTAAGGGGGGCTTCCCCCATATTTTTCCTCCTCTCTCAAAGGAGTGTTGAAGTCTCCCATAACCAACCAGCTAAGATTCCTAAAGTTGTCCCTAGCTTGAATAAGTTTTTTCCAGAAGGAATTTCTAGCCTTCAAAGTGTTGGGAGCATAAATGTTGGTGAGGACCCATGAAGTACCATCTTTTAGGTGCTCAAATTTGATACAAGAGAAATTGTTATCCTGGATGATAACATGCCCTTTGACAAAATTAAGATTGCAAATGGTAGTTATACCTCCTAAAGCACCTTCAGAACTGCCGCCACTGACATTTCTGTTTTTGAAAAACTTCAATGATTCAACTTTTTCTTTACTCATTTTGGTTTCTTGAATTAGAAAGATATCAGTTTTACTATCCCTTATCATGTTCCTGATAATGTCATTCTTATGGGGGTTATTAAGTCCCCTAATATTCCAAGAAATAATCTTCATAGTTACTTACCAATTCCTAACTCCTTAAGAGTCTTCTGGGTTCCATCTGCAATGTTCTTGTTGGCCTCCTTGTTTTTAACTGTGTAATTAGAGGGATGACTTGGGGAGGAGGAGGTATACCTGACATCCACTTGAGCTATTTTGTTAGATTTCCTTAGAAGAGAAGTCGAGGGAGTAGTTCCTTTCTTATTCCTTTGCTTTAGTATTTTCCACTCAGCATCTATCTTAGGAGCTGCTACCGGGTTGCTTAGGATTTTGGAAATTTCTCTTCGTTTCCCCAATTAGGGGTTCTAGAAGCATTTGAATCATTTAGATCACTGTTAGCAGATTTTGAACTCTAGACTGAGTCCAAGAGGTTCAAGCCCAAAATTGAACATTTTTGGGCTTCTTGTATTTCAAGACTAGGCATGAGCAAAGAGGAATCAGTCTTTTCTTCTTGGGAAATAGGGATTTATCCTTCCTCTAGTTGATCATTTTTCTCTTGCAGTTCATTTCCTTCAGTAGTATCAGCCACCACTTCAACTATATCATTTGGGTAATCAGTCTGATGTTTCTGCTCCCCTATTTGAGAAGTAATCAGATAGTTGAAAATGGTTGAATCATTTCTCATATCTTCCTGGGTTGTAGGACTGGAGATAGAGGCTAAGGGAACTTCCTTCTTCTCCCTCAAGGGATTAAAATGATTTGAGTTTTCTTCTTTACTTTCTGAGTTTTTAACTTGTCATACCATTTTTTCTGGTGCCCTTTGGTTCTCATAATGGGGCTTAGGCTGCCTAGATTCTGCCTTGGGTTTGGTGGGACAGGACTTCACCTAGTGCCCTACTTTTTTACAATGGAAGCAGGCAAAGGGAATAGATTCATATTCAATATGTTGCTTCCATGTTCCTGACTTTGATACTAAATATATCTGCATCATGGGCTATCCCTATGCAAAACCTAGCATGAGTGAGTCTCCTTTTTTAGGCTATTATTGGGTCTATAGAAAGCAGTTCACCAAAAGAGTTTGCAATTCTAGAGAAGATACTTTATGCCCAATATTCTAGAGGCAAGCCTAGCAGCTTTACCCAAACTAGAACTTGTGTCAAGAGAGAATCATTCATATTCAGATTTGGTTGCCATTTACGAAGAACCAAGGTTGTCTTTCCTACCATCCAGGGACTTCCACAAAGAATCATAAGTTTGTCTTCTTCGCAAGAGAAAGAAAAGGACAAAAGGCCTTTGGGTAAGGCCAAAATTTCAACATTACCCTTAAGGGCCCATTTTCATTTGACATAGGCCCTAACAACTTCAATGTTAGGACGCGGTCCCATAAAGTTGCCTACTAATGAGTTCGACATACTATATATATTATGATCCAAAATTAGATCAGGGATAGAGATAGCGAACTTACCTCCAAAAGGATCAGATATATTCTTGACAGGAGGAAATGAGGATTTACCAATTGGTCTAGTTCCAAAGAGGGAAGACCATTTTTTTTATTCTTTTCCGCTCTCCCCGGAGCCGTCATGTGGGATGGGCCCCTCACTGGTTCCTTCCCCCAAGGGCCCAGAGGAACCCACTGTCTTCTCTAGCAGAGTACCACTAGTTTGCTAAATAGCAGCAGCTTCCCGAAAGTCTGGAGGCTTATCCTTATCTCCTATGGGACTAGCTACAATCTGGCCGCTCCCATCATTGGAACCAGAGTTCCCGCCTTGCAGAGAATTTGAATTTTGAATTCCCCCATTGCTACTTAAACTATGATTCATTATGTCATTTGTCATTTCTATATAGTCACATGTTTTTGCTTTCTTTGTGTTTATCATCATTGAGCAGTTGATATGTTGAAAACTTATACAAGCATAATGGTATAATGGAACCATAATGACCTGAGAAAAATTTACAAAAAATTTGATATTGCAAGATGGCATAAGCGTTGAGGTATAATTGAACCAAGACAACCTGAGTGTTGCTTGTGTATAAATAGACAAGATTAAATCGTTTGTATGCACAAAATGGAACAATGTCTTCAGTTATATGTTTTGAATCACTTCTCGAGATAAGTCTTTGCACAGTACAAGTGATCGCCTCATAGATAGAAAACTTAAAAAATAATGGAGTCTCCAACCACTTTCACTAGCTCGATGCATCATTGAGAAAATTTAGGGGATCCAATCATTCAAAAAAAGTTCAAGTGCAAAAATAGTCAAAACTTCATGCAAGATGTAAACAAATTATACTTCAGAAAATCATCCATCATGTGTTTTTGAAGTTGTTAATTAGATCAGTGTTTTGTTTTCTTGGCTGCTGGAGTTTTTGCTAGATAGGATTTTCTTGGCGTGTTGTGATTTTTGTTTGCATGTTTGCTGAAATTTCTGAACTCAGAGGAATGATGCCCCTAGTTATAGTCTCCAATTGATGTGGATAAGTACAGGGATTACCAATCCATGGTGTGATATGTTGGGAAAAATGGTGTCTCAACCTTGCATTTATGTGAGGTTACTATTTATAGTAAGTTTTCATTTGAGCATGAAATGGTGTGAAACTCTCCCTGAAGCTTCTGGTTGGCTAGATAAGCATTCCGGTAAAGTTGCGTCGCAAGGTCACAGTTAGTTTTGAAGATATTAAAGTTTTCATCTTGGAGGGGTGCAATAAAATGTTTAAACTTAAATTTGGGGACTTTAGAGGCTCCTAAATGCCCTAAAAAGTGGCCGTAACTAGTGAAGCGGGTTACGAGGTGATAGAGCACTTCGCGAGCTTTCCGGCGCTTCAAACGGTTCGTCAATCGGACACCCGATTCTCAAGTTATGGCCTCCGGAAGTTTGTACTCCTGAAATAAGAAAAATAATTTGTATCAGATACATAAATGAGCTGTAAAAGGGAGCGACATGTGTTGATGTGTGCTTTAACATGCCATAGGGCATCTAGAAGGGAGATAAGGTCAGCTACACCTTATTGGGTGGTTTTAGCCCATGGTTTTGTAATACCGTTTGACGATTTCTTGTATTGTATCTCCTATTTATGAGGTGTGTGAGATAGAGGTTGTGTGTAAGAGTCTTATGGCTATTGAGTTGCCTCTGAATCTCTGATTAGTGGTACTCCTGTGAAGAGCTTGCTCTGCAAGTATGTTGTAATCTGTTTTTGATTGCTGAATAAAATATTGAGCTGCTTTTGGAGGGTGGGGTTTTTCTCCCGAAAGGGTTTTCCCCATGTAAATCACTGTGTTGTGGTATGAATGCTATTATATCTATTTCTATTTTCTGTAACTATTGTAACGATCTGAAAAAGTTTTGCATTACCCTCCTCTCAAGGTTAGTGTAGGAAGTTGTTTCCGCTACTTTACTTCCTTACAAGTGGTATCAGAGCCTGATCACCTTTGGTTTCAATTGTGGGCAGTTGGGTTTTTTAAACTAATCCAGATTTGAGTGGGAGCTTGTGCAAAAGACACTTTTTGATCTTGTTGCAGGAATATTCAGATGGCGAGTTCGTCAGGGAGAATAGAGGTGGAGAAATTTAATGGAAGTAATTTTGAGATGTGGAAGTTGAAGATGGAAGATCTGCTAATAGATCGAGATCTTTGGGATGCTGTTGATGCGAATGTCCAAAGGCCCTTAGATCCTACTGCGACAGCTTAGTATGATGTTATGGACCGAAAAGCCAAGGGTCTAATCAGACTATGCCTGGCAGACTCTGTTCTAATCAATGTCCATGAAGAAAACTCTGCAAAGAAGCTATGGACTAAACTTGGTGAGATGTATCAAGTGAAATCTTTATTAAATCAAATTTTCTTAAGAAAGAAATTGTATTCCTTGAAGATGGAAGAGGGTGGACAAATTGCAGACCACCTGGAAGCATTCAATATGTTGGTGGCTCAATTAGTATCCGTCGGTGTTAAGATGGACGAGGAGGAGAAATGTCAGATCTTGCTTTGCTCTTTGCCTAATTCGTGGGATTCTCTTGTTATGGCTATCGGTAGTACTTCTGTTGTTTTGAAATCTAAAGATGTGGTGGGTGCCCTACTCGGTGAAGAGATGCGAAGGAAGGTATCCATCAGTTCAAAGGAAGCCCTAACCGTTTGTGGAAGACCTAAGGAGAAAGGCAAGAAGAATGAGAAGCGCGACAAGTCCAAATCCAAAGGGAGATCGAAATCTCCTGGAAAGTCCAAAGTCATTTGCTGGAATTGCGGTAAACCGGGTCACATCCGTAAGGACTGCAAAGAAGAAAAGAAGAAGAAAAAGAAAAAGTTCAATTCTGATTCTGAGTCTGACAAGGAAGATGGTGATGCCTTTATTGCGGCTTTGGCGACTCATGCAGGTAATGATGCCTGGCTAATTGACTCAGGTGCATCTTTTCATATGACTTCCAATAGAGATTGGTTTTCTGAATATGAAGGATTTAATGGAGGTAAGGTGTACTTGGGTGATGATTCAAATCTAGATATTGTTGGTCGAGGTAAAGTTAGAATCAGGTTTTCTGATGGTAGAATAAAAAGGATTAATGGTGTGCTGCATATCCCTAGTTTAAAACGAAACCTGTTATCTGTGAGCAAACTGATAGATGCGGGTGTGCAGGTAGTCTTTTCTGAAACAGGATGTAAGATGATTAAGGGTGCTATGGTAGTTGCTAGAGGTGTCAGGTTTGGCACTTTGTATAAGCTTGATGCATACACTGTTGAGTGTAATAGCACTTCTGTAAAAAGTAAATCTGCGGATACTTCATTGGAAGATTTGAAGGTTTCACCTTCAGCAGATGGAAATGGTTTTTGGGTACCTAAGGGTGCTCTTTCGTCTGAAGCAAAGTTACTTGCAGAGAAGACTATGTTATGGCACCAGAGACTTGGCCACATTGGAGAAAAGGGTCTAAGGACCTTGAAAAATAAAAATCTTGTTGAAGGTTTGAATGATTGTAATCTTGACTTTGATTTCTGTGAGCATTGCATTTATGGAAAACAAAACCGCGTTCAGTTTTACTCGAGTTCTCATAAAACTTGTGATGTTTTGGATCTTATCCATTCTGATGTGTTTGGTCCAGTAGATGTCTCTTCAATTGGAAAATCCACATATTATGTTTCATTTATTGATGATTTTAGTAGAAGGACATGGGTTTATTTTCTAAAGAGTAAATCTAAAGTTTTTAGTCATTTTAAAGAATTTAAAGCAATGGTTGAGTTGCAGTCTGGAAAGAAAATAAAATGTTTGAGAACTGATAATGGCGGTGAGTTTTGCTCTAATGATTTTGATAGATTCTGTAAAGACTGTGGAATTAACAGGCAGAAGACAACTCCGTATTCTCCACAGCAGAATGGAGTTGCAGAAAGAATGAATAGGACACTGATGGAAAAGGCTAGGAGTATGTTGAGTGGTGCTGGTCTTGAACAAAAGTTTTGGGCTGAAGCTGTTGCCACTGCTTGCTACCTGATTAACAGGTCTCCTACATCAGCTCTTGTTGATAAAACGCCTATGGAAGCATGGCCAGGTCACAAGCCTTCATTGAGACATCTTAGAGTTTTTGGTTGCAAGGCATATGCACATGTGCCAAAGGAGAAGCGAACAAAGTTAGAGAACAAGGCTGTGAAATGTATCTTCATCGGGTATAGTTATGGTGTGAAAGGATACAAGCTTTGGGACCCTGTTGCACAAAAGGTAATTCACAGTAGAAGTGTTATTTTTAGAGAAATTAAGTCTCCTTCTGTTACATTGCAGCTAGAACAGACTAAAAAAGAAGATATGATTCAACTTCCTTCTACACCTGAAAGAATTGAATCGAGACCCCTAGATAGGCAAGAATTTGAGGAGAGCTCGTCTAGCTCTGAATCTTCAGAAGAAGAGGAAGAACCTCCAACTCAGCTTGTTCGAAGGTCTACAAGACATAGACAACCACCTGAAAGGTATTCACCTGATGATTGGAGATGTATTTTTGCTCTGAATACTAGTGTGGATGAACTGAAATCTATAGAAGAGGCATTAGGTATGAATGATGCAGAATCCTGGAAGATTTCTATGGAGGAAGAAATGGCAGCTTTGAAAAAGAATGATACATGGGATCTTGTACCATTGCCTGAAGGATGAAAACCTGTTGGTTGTAAATGGGTGTTCAAGAAAAAGATTGGTTCAGATGGAAGCATTGAGAAGTATAAAGAAAGGTTGGTTGCAAAAGGCTACTCTCAGGTTGAAGGTGTTGATTACGGTGAGATATTTTCTCCTGTTGCAAAAATGACATCCATTAGATTTTTGCTTTCTATTGCTACTGCTTATGATTTAGAGGTTGAGCAAATGGATGTGAAAACTACTTTCCTTCATGGTGATTTGGAGGAAGATATTTATATGACACAACCAGAGCACTATGTGGTGAAAGGCAAAAGTAATTTGGTCTGTAAATTGAAGAAATCTTTGTATGGCCTCAAACAAAGTCCTAGGATGTGGTACCAGAAATTTGATACATATGTGTTGAGTTTGGGATTTGAACGTTCTAAATTAGATCACTGTGTTTATTATAAATCTTATGGTGATCATTTCTTATTCATTGCATTGTATGTTGATGATATGTTATTCATTGGCAAAGGGAAAGGTATGATTTCAGAACTGAAGTCTCAGCTCGCTGCTAAATTTGAAATGAAAGATCTTGGTGCAGCAAATCACATTGTTGGGATGGAAATTAGAAGAGATAGGGTGAACAGAAAGCTATGGCTAGGCCAGAGTAAGTATGTGAATTCAGTGTTACAGAGGTTCAACATGCAGAATTGTAGACCATTGAGTGTTCCTTTTATAGTTGGAATGAAACTATCTATTTCAGATTGTCCTACATCCCCATTGGAGATGGAAGACATGAGTAGAGTGCCTTACCAGACTGCAGTTGGAAGCTTGATGTATGCTATGGTCTGTACTAGACCAGATATTGCCCAAGTAGTGGGAGTACTTTCTAGATATATGTCTAATCCTGGTAGAGTTGATTGGGATGCAGTCAAAAGAGTCTTCAGATATTTGAAGGGTACTTCAGAGTATTCTTTGTGTTATCATGGTAATTCAGTTGGAGACATGACTTCCCTTGATATCCATGGTTATGTGGATTCAGATTGGGCAGGTGATATTGATAGCAGAAGATCCACCAGTGCTTATGTGTTTACTTTGTTTGGTGGTGCAATTAGTTGGATGAGTAAGCGACAGGCTGTGGTTGCTTTATCCACTACTGAAGCAGAGTATATGGCAGCTACTCATGCTTGTAAAGAGGCCATTTGGCTTAAGAGACTCTGTTCGGATATTGGAATAAAACAAGGTACAGTGACAATTTACTGTGACAGTCAAAGTGCAATTAGCCTAGCTAAGAACCTGACATTTCATGCCCGGACCAAACATATTGATGTTCAGTATCATTTTGTTAGAGATATGGTCGAAGATGGTAGGGTGAAGCTGGTTAAGGTGGAAACTTTGATGAATGTTGCAGATACTTTAACTAAGGCTGTGAGCACAGAGAAGTTCAGATGGTGTTCAGAGTCTATGGGCCTTATGGCCCCTAGCAATTGATTCATTGTGTTGACATTCCCTTCCGCTCATGCAAGGTGTTCGACAAGTGGGAGATTTGTTGGGAAAAATGGTGTCTCAACCTTGCATTTATGTGAGGTTACTATTTATAGTAAGTTTTCATTTGAGCACGAAATGGTGCGAAACTCTCCCTAAATCTTCTAGTTGGCTAGATAAGCATTCCGGTAAAGTTGCGTCGCAAGGTCACAGCTAGTTTTGAAGATATTAAAGTTTTAGTCTTGGAGGGGTGCAATAAAATGTTTAAACTTAAATTTGGGGACTTTAGAGGCTCCGAAACGCCCTGAAAAGTGGCCGTAACTGGCAAATCTGGTTACAAGGTGATAGAGCACTTCGCGAGCTTTCCGGCGCTTCAAACGGTTCGTCAATCGGACACCCGGTTCTCAAGTTATGGCCTCCAGAAGTTTGTACTCCTGAAATAGGAAAAATAATTTGTATCGGATACATAAATGAGCTGTAAAAGGGAGTGACACGTGTTGATGTGTGCTTTAACATGTCATAGGGCATCTAGAAGGGAGATAAGATCGGCTACACCTTATTGGGTGGTTTTAGCCCATGGTTTTGTAATACCGTTTGACGGTTTCTTGTATTGTATCTCCTATTTATGAGGTGTGTGAGATAGAGGTTGTGTGTAAGAGTCTTATGGCTATTGAGTTGCCTCTGAATCTCTAATTAGTGGTACTCCTGCGAAGAGCTTGCTCTGCAAGTATGTTGTAATCTGTTTTTGATTGCTGAATAAAATATTGAGCTGCTTTTGGAGGGTGGGGTTTTTCTCCCGAAAGGGTTTTCCCCACGTAAATCACTGTGTTGTGGTATGAATGCTATTATATCTATTTCTATTTTCTGTAACTATTGTAACGATCTAAAAAATTTTTGCATTACCCTCCTCTCAAGGTTAGTGTAGGAAGTTGTTTCCGCTACTTTACTTCCTTACATGATACGATGAACTAATATTCAGATGAGCAAGGATTAAGACTACACTGAGTATGTCCTGGATAATGATATTTTGATAAAGTGTTGGGCGAGGGTCAATGGATTTTGACTTCGGATATATGAGAAAAGATAGATAGAGGAGTTGTTCCCTCACAAGTAGCGCCTATTGCCAGGTTTTCACCATTTGTTTTTATTGCACTTTTTTTGTTGTTTTCATTTTTTTCTTTTTTCTTTTTTTTTTTTGTGCATTAGACTACTCAAGTATAGTATTTCTTCAGATGGATGCTTTTGGTTGGTTCATCGAGCACATCTCCTTCTAAAGTTGTTAGCTAATAGGTGCCTGATCCATAGGATGAGATGATGATATAGGGGCCCAACCAATTAGGTTCAAACTTCCCCTTCTTTTCTTGATCCTGTTGATTTCTGGGATTTTCTTTGAGTACAAGATCACTGACTTTAAAATGTTGAGGGATGACTCTATGGTTGTAGCTTCTACACATGCGATGCTGGTATGCTTTGAGGTGATTATAGCCATGTTGTCATTTTTCATCTAGAAGTTCTAGTTCTTATAATTTGTTTACTCGATACTCCTCATCTGGAATGAGACCTTTCAAAGATACTCTGAGTGATGGAATTTCTACCTCAAGAGGTAAAATTGGTTCTAATCCATACACCAATGAATATGGTGTAGCTCCTGTAGGTGTCCAGATGCTAGTCCTGTATGCCCAAAGTGCCAAATTGAGTTGCACATGCCAATCCTTTCCTACATCATTTACTGTTTTCTTTAGGATTTTCAATATTGTTTTATTTGATGCATCTACTTGACCATTCCCCTATGGGTAGTAAGGTGTACAGAAATGATGTTGGATTTTGAATCATTCACATAGTTCTCACACTTCCTGGTTTTTGAAAGGATGTCCATTATCTATTATGATAGAACTGGGAATGTCGTATCTATAGATCAGATAATTGAGAATAAAAGAGGCAATTTGTTTTCCATTTACTGTGGTCATTGGGATTTCTTCAATCCATTTTGTAAAATACTTTGTTTTAGTGATAATGAACTTGTGTCCATTTGAAGATGAAGGGTGTATTTTGCCTACTAAGTCAAGTCCCCACTGATAGAAAGGCCAAGATGTTGTAAATGGCTGCAATTCCTATGTTGGTGCATGTATAAGATTGCCATGGATTTGGCACTTAGGACATTTCTTTGCAAATTGATAAGAGTCTTTTCCCATCATCGGATAGTAATATCCCATTCTCAGAAGTTTTTTAGCAAGAGTAGGACCACTTGAATGTGTGTCACAGATACCTTCATGAATCTCATGTAAAGAAGAGTCAGATTCATTACGATCAAGGCAATAAAGAAGAGTACCATCTAGACCTCGATGGTAAAGAGTATTAGTAGTTAGGGTATAACGGGCAGCTTGCCGGAAAAAGTTGCATTTTTTGTTACAAGATAGGTCAATGGGTAGGGTATTGATTTTAAGATACTCATATATTGTTCCGTATAAAGGAGAGTATGAAATGGTTAAGGCATAGATAACATGGGATGTATAATTGTCATAGGTTGGGGAAAATAGTTGCTCTACCAAAAACTCATAACGACTCGGTTGCTCTAGAATTTGTAGCAGTGAAGCAATAGTAGCCATTGCATCGACTGCTCTGTTGTCCAATCTTGGTATTTGATCGAAGGTGATGTGTATAAAATACTATTTGAAATCATCCACCATTTGTTTGTATGGCAGAAACTTGTCATCTTTTGTCTAATAGTCATTGTTGATTTGATTTATGACTAGTTGGGAATCTCCATAGACTTCTAGTTCTTTAATTGTCCATTCCACGACCATTTTGATTCCTATAAAAAGTGCCTCATACTCAAAAATGTTATTTGTGCATGGAAACATGAGTCTACATGATCTTGGTATCGTATGTCCTTCAGGAGTGATGAACAAGATGTCGGCACCTGAGCCATGTTGAGTGTAAGAACCTGTAGTAACCCACCATAATTAACTCAACAAAATTGACCATTCTTTTTTTTTGTGCTTAATTTAATAATTATGTTTGATTCAATTGCATACTCTGGGCATCCATCCATTTCGATTAGGCATTCATCCATCCGGGATGAGCATCCAACCATACAAGTTAGGCATTTATCCATATGGGACATAAGATTCCATCTATCCAATATGGGATAGGCATCTATCCAATCGGGATAGGAGGTTCTCTGGCCAGAGACTTAGACTCATCGGGACCATTTGGGTCCTGAGCCACTCACTAAGTACTACACTCTTCTAATAGAAGTGCACCAACGTCGCTGTCCTTAGGAGTAATTAAACAACATAATGCAAGCTTGAATTTCACCTCAGAATTTGGCTTAAAGCCTTGGGAAGTCAAGCGAATCCATACAAGATTCCTTCTGAGTATGCATTGAATTACTTTTTCCAATTTAATTATCTCATCTTTCAAAATATGATTCTTACTCAATCTTTCTTTTACCAAGCCTAGACCCCACCCACGAGCGTCTGAGTACGAGGGACAACTCCGTCCCAAGACTGCCTACATACCTGCTTCGACACAAGATCAAGGCGTAAAGTATGTAGTTCTATTTTCTACTTCTATGGTTTGATGTAAACTAATTAGTGGGTATGCAACCCTTTCTAGGGTCAATGTCCTAGACAGTTTTCTGTGGTTGCTACCAATGATGGTAGCACTTAAACAAAGGCTCAAGATGGCCTATTGTTTGTGGCCTAACAACTACATCCTAACACCTATCATGAGCGCCACCCTTGACCAAATTGTCAATCACCAATATCTCTTCAAGATAAAAACCAATTTCATAAAAGCATTTTACTTAACCAACCCTAAAGGGGGTTTACTATGGTTTATCTCAACGGATGAAAAATCTTCTAAAAATTATCTTATTAGATTAGCGATCCAAGGGGGATTACCCGCCCCTTGGATTTTAACTTCCAAGTGTCCCTTATTGCTCCCCGATGATTTATAGGGATGATGTCATAGACGTCGTTGATGTAGCTTTATTAGGCATTAAGTGCAGTAGTTCAACATGACAACATTACCCATAAGCATGACCCAGAGGCACCATATATACCGAACGCTACTAGGTTTAGGTTTCCATCTTCCTTTATTTAGTTTTCTAATGAAGAAGCTATGAAAACATCATGCTTGAAAATAATTAGTAATTGAACCTGCATAATTTTAATTGATTGAAATAACTACTTGATGAATTATGTAGAATAAAAACCATAACTTGAAATATAACTTGCATACCAAAAAATTGCATATTAATAATTACATGTGTACTTGCATGGAGATGATAACATCAAATAAATGTAGTTAATCTATAAGTAATTTGCATGATATAAGAATAGTGTAACTTGCGTGCATGATTAAGCAATACAAAAATAGTGATTTATTTAAGCATTCGATTCAAATCATATTAATGTGAATTAATTGCTAAAGGCCAACTAAGTGCCCAATGGATCTTAAATGGAATGAATAACTCTAATTAAAAGAATTTGATACTATATAATTTACGAATATAAAATTTACCAAGGATACTTTAATCATGAATTCACTACACAATAATCCCCAATATTTATAAACTTTTCTAAGTTATATTCAACAACTTAAAATTTATACTAAGGAAGAATTTAATATTTCCTAAATTGCAATTATTAATAATTAAAATTAAAATTTAAACAAAATTAATTGTTAGCAATTAACTTGAAATTTAACCCCAAAGTAATTACTAAAAATTCTAATTTGCAAATTAAAAAGAATATATAAAAAAGACTATTTACAAAAATGAAATAAGCGAATTCCCTTTTCTTTTTATTGTTTTATTAGCAAATAGGGGGGGAGTGGGGACCACGGGTCCCATCACCCCCTGCAGTCCTGGATGTGCAGGCCCACAGGGTTGAGGGGACACCGTGGTCTCCTCCACTCCCCTGCGGCCACTGACAGTGACCACAGGGTAGTGGGGTGTACAACTACCCCCAGCAGTTACAATACCCGCTGCCCCTGCACGCTACCGTCATTCCTTCGAATATTTTTCGAAGACCATGCCATAATTAGATGCAACATTAATATGTTTTAACATTTGAATGTTGTTTAATATAATTATAATGTGACATTAATATATATTAACATTTGAAATAAACTTTATATATATGTGTGTGTGTGTGTGTGTGTGGTTTCATATTCCCTTAATGATATATATAAAAACAAAAGAGAATTTATTTATGAAAATAAGAACATGGATAAAATAGATGATCAAATAATTGTTTTGGATTGATTTTCACAGTAAAACGGAGGTTAACATTTATATATATATATATATATATATATATATATATATAGAGAGAGAGAGAGAGAGAGAGAGAGAGAGAGAGAGAGAGAGAGAGAGAGAGAGCTTATTCCAGCATTCACAGAGAGGGAGTTTATTTCTAGATTTCACAGGGGAATTGTTTATTTCTAGTATTCATTTCCAGTATTCACAAGAGGATTTTATTCAATCAATATTCACAGAGAGGTCTTTGTTCAACTCACAGGGAGATTTATCTAATTAATAATCACAGAAAGATTTAGAACAATCATAGAGAGATTTAAAATAATCACAGAGAGATTTAAGAATAATCACAGAGAGATTTAAGAATGAGATTCTGAATTCCATTTGAAAAAACTAGAGAGATGGATAAAAGGGAAGAAATAAAGATTCAAATCATGCAGGAAGAATTTTAATCTCAGAAAGAGAGAGATTTTAAACAAATAAAAGAATATGATTTTCTTTCTGCTAAAATCTTTGGAAAAAGAAAAAAAACAAAAAGTAAGATCTTATGCATATTTTCTTAAGGGAAATAAAATAAATAAATAACTATGAAAGAATTATCATTATTATTTATCCCCAAATGAAAGATTTAAATTTTAATAAAAGAATTTCTTTATATAAAGAAATATCTATAACTATTTTTTTGAAAAATACGAATTCCTCATAAGTGAATGTGAAATAACAAGGAAAGAACCTAGTTTATCGAGCTTGATGTTGAATCCACTGGTTATCCTTTTGATCCTTCCTTGCAACTTGAGAGAAATCCTTCAACACAACTTAGAATTCCTGCAACGAAAAATGAGACTACCAAAGAAAAGATCTACTTCTAAAACTTGGAAAATTTTCTTCAAAACAAAATCAACTCCCTTCTTTGAAACTTGCATATAATTTTATAAGAAATTTCCCTCCATTCCACTATCTAGAAAATTTAATTAAAAAGGAGATTCTTTCCCAATTTTGGACTTCATGCAAATTGATTAGACTTAGAGGGGGGAGTTACATGCAAGGTGGTGGAGAATCCTCTAGAAGCTTCTTATTTTTCCTACAACATGTGCCATAATTGGATGTGGAAAATAAATAAATAAAAATAATGTATATTTTCCATGTGTGTGTGTGTGTGTGTTATTATTTTCATTCTTTTTATAACATTTATTCAATCATTCAAATAGCTTATCAAAAATATAATAGAAGTATTTTAAATCCAAAAGTGATAAGGGAGGGTTGTGACATCCTCCCCCCCTTAATTTGTGCATCGTCCTGATGCACTTATTGAACGCATCCAGAAGAGTCTATAGTTTATGATTAAAACAAAAAAGGAAACAACTGCTGCACTTCCTTAGTATCTTCCCACATGGCATTCTTTTCATCATACTTGTCCCATTGTACTTTGCATTGATCAACCTCTTTGTTGCGCAACTAGCACTGGCACCTCTCCAAGATTTTGAATGGCTCTATCATTATTCCTCCCATTTCCTAGACCTATAAAGCATCCCAATTCAAAATGTGTATCTCATCAGGTACATACTTTTTAAGAAGAGATACATGGAAGACATCATGGATTTGGCTCAATTGGGGAGGTAAGGCCAACTAGTATGCAACTGGATTAATCCTTCCCAATATTTCAAAGGGTCCAACATAACGAGGTGCAAGCTTAGTCTTTTTCCCAAATCTTATGGAACTCTTGTGTGGCCAAACCCTTAGGAAGACTTTCTCTCCCACCTCAAACTCCCTTGGTGTCCTATTTTTATCTGCATAACTTTTCTGCCTATCTGAGGCTTCCTTCAATCTTTGCCTAATTTCCTTAGTTTTCCTCTCCATCTCTTTCAACATATCTGGTCCAAAAATCACTCTATCTTCAAGACTATCCCAACTCAAAGGTGTTCGACATGGTCTACCATACAAAGCTTCGAAATGTGCCATTCCCAAAGATGTTTGATATGTATTATTGTAAGCAAACTCTACTAGAGGTAGGTACTCTTCCCATTTCTTCTGTTGGTCCATGCAATACATGCAAAGTAGGTCTTCCATAATCTGATTTGTCCTTTCTGTCTGACCATTGGTTTCAAGATGGTATGCAGTGCTAAAATTTAGTTGAGTTCCTAGAGCTGATTGAAGAGTGGTCCAAAACCTTGAAGTGAATCTAGCATCTCTATCTGATATGATTTTCTCTGGTATTCCATGCAGCCTAAATATTTCCTTAACAAAATGCCTAGCCAAGGTAGGTGCATCATCCGTCAAATTCCCTAGTATAAAGTGTGCCACCTTAGTGAGTTTTTCAATTACCACCATTATTGCATCATGCCTAGAAGGTGACATGGGTAACCCTTGCACAAAATCCATGCTAATAACTTGCCACTTGTATTGAGGTACATCATGCAATTGTAACAATCTAGCTGGATGTCTATGTTCTGCCTTTACTCTTTGACACTCCAAACATTTAGCCACATACTTGACAATGTCATTCTTCATCCCTTGCCAAAATTATAACTTCTTTAGATCTACATAAAGTTTGTTAACTCCTGGGTGTCCTGAATAAGGGGCATTGTGAGCCTCTGACAAGACTACTTCCCTTAAGTTCCCTGAATTAGGAATATAGATTCTATTATTGTAACTGAGCAACCCATCTTCATCTAATGTATACCCTTCAATATTAGGATCGGTTGGATCATATTCTAAAGTCAATTTTACTTGCTCATACTATGGGTCATGTCCTTGTTCATCCATTACTTGCCTTTTGAAAGAAGTTTTGAATGTTGCTATAGTCATCAAGTGTCTCCTCCTACTTAAGGCATCTGCCACCCTATTTTCCTTCCCCTTAATATATTAAATTTCAAAATCATATTCACTTAGAAACTCTAACCACCTTCTTTGTCTGGCATTTAAGTGGGGTTGGGTAAAGATGTACTTTAGTCCTTGGTTATCTGATTTTAAATCAAAGGGCTTCCCTAGTAAGAAGTGTCTCCATTTTTGTAGGGCATGCACAATCACTGCCAACTCTAAGTTGTGGGGTGCATAATTAACTTCATGAGTCTTTAGCTTTCTGGATTCGTAAGCTACTACCCCTTCATCTTGGACAAGTACTCCTCCTAAACCTTCAATAGAAGCATCAGTTACGACTGTGAAGTGTCCATTCAGATTTAGTACCTTTAGAATGGGTGTTGAAGTTAGTTTCCCTTTCAAATTTTGGAATGCCTTATCACTTTGTTCTATCAACACAAAACTTTTACCCTTCCTTTGTAATGAGGTGATGGGGTTTGCTATCTTAGAGAATCCTTCCACAAACCTCCTATAGTAACCTTCTAGCCCCATAAAACTTCTTACCTCTGAAACATTTTTAGGGATCGGCCATTCTACTATTGCCTTTATCTTATCTGGATCAACTGCTATTCCCTCCTTTGATATTATATGCCCAAGGTAGTGAATCTTTTCCTCAAAGAAGGCACATTTTGACAATTTCCCATATAACTTATGTTCTCTCAACCTTTGCAAAACAATTTGTAGGTGTACTAAATGTTCCTCCTCATTCTTAGAGTAAATCAATATGTCATCCAGAAATACCAAAACAAATTTATCCAAGTAGTCATGGAGTACACTATTCATTAGGTTCATAAATGCAGCTCGGGCGTTGGTTACACCAAAAGGAACTATTGTGAATTCATAATGCCCATATCTAGTCCTAAAAGTTGTCTTCAGAATGTCTTCCTCCTTAATTCTGAGTTGATGGTACCCTGACTGGAGGTCTATCTTTGAGAAAACTGCTGCTCCTTTCATTTGGTCAAAAAGATCCTCTATGTGAGGTAAGGGGTACCTATTCTTTATTGTGACCTTGTTCAACATCCCATAGTCGATGCATAGTCTTAAGGTTCCATCCTTCTTCTTAACAAATAAGACTGGCGCTCCCCATGGTGACACACTTGGCCTTATTAATCCCTTAGCTAAGAGTTCCTCTAATTGCATTTTGAGCTCTTGTAATTCAGTTGTGTTCATTCGGTAAGGTGCCCTTGATAATGGTTCAACTCCTGGTAGTACTTCGATAGAAAAGTCAAACTTCCTTTTAGGAGGTAAGCCAAGTAACACTTCTGGAAATACATCCTTGAATTCCTTTAAGAAGGGGTTATTTTCAAAGGTTGGGGTATTTTCCTCTTTTCCTTCATCAATTTCAACCATATAGATTAGGCCTCCTCTTCTTCTTTCCTTCTTTAATTACATGGCTGAGATGGTTTCTATAGTAATGGGTTTAAACTTTCCTTGGATTTTGACCTTTTTCCCCCCATCATCCAAACATTCAACAATTTTGTTATAGAAATCTACATTAGCTTGATGGTCTATTAACCAACTCATTCCAATAATTACATCATATAATCCTAGGGGTGCCACATAGAGATCTACCCTTGTTTCAAACTCAGGAAATTGTACCCTTGCCCTTGGCAAACACTTAGTTACTTCCCTAGTTGCCTTATCCCCATATTGAACTATCCATGATGACTCCATTTGATTAACTTTTAAAGAATATTTGTTTACTAATTCAGGTGAGATGAAACATTCAGATGATCCAGTGTCAATTAGGATTGAAATTGGTTGTTCAAATAGTGTACCTGTAGTTTCCACGAGAACATTCTGGTATCTTCCTCTTCAGTTCCTAACTACTGCATGAATCCTTTGTTGGGGCCCTTGTTGGGGTTGATTGGCCCTAATCTGTCCTTGCATCCTGGGGCACTCTCTAGAAAAATGGTTTCCCCCACACATGAAGCATCCACCTGGAGGACCCCTTCTACCTTGATTCCTAGGGGGATCATTCCTTTTTTCATTGGCCCTGGGTGGATAAGTTACCCTGTTCTGCTGGTCATTCCTGTTATAGTTTCCTCTATTATTATTGCCCCTATTATTATTATTATTATTTCCATTCCTCTGATATTGATTAGGAGGTGGCCTTCTTTCGAAAGAATTATTCCTTTGACCTTTGTTGAAATTAGTGTTCCCATTGAATTCTTGCTTCCTTTTAAATGAGTGGTTCCCATTATAGTTCCACCCTGCTAGTGTTTGAATCTTCCTCTCTTGCCTTAGGGACTTTTCAAGTACTTCATTCATGTTTTTGGGTCCATGCATGTCAACCTCTACCCTTATGTTGGTATTTAGCCCCAAAATGAACTTCCTTGCTTGGCCTTCTTCATCTTTCTGGTACATAGGTACATATTTAAGCAACTTGGCGAACTTATCCCAATATTGTTGAATGGATAGGGGCCCTTGACATAGATTATGGAATTCTGTCACCTTCTCATCAAAGAAGAATTGAGGGAGTCACCTCTCTCGGAAGTGGTGACTAAATTGATCCCATGTGACCGTATCCCTGTTATACCCATTTTGTTCCTTGGTGTTGGTCCACCAACTAGCTGCCTCCCCTATGAGTTGATAGGAACCCCATAAAGCCTTGGTTGTTTCACTAAAATCTCTTAGTTCAAAATACTTTTCCATTTCATTTAACCAATTCTCAGCTCCTTCACCAATTTGTCTCCCATCAAACTTAGGAGGGGTGGTTTTCTTTAAGTCCTTGGAGAGTTTCAATATGTTATTTTCCTTTCTATTACCCATTAGATTCCCTTGATTGCTACCAGGGTTTCCATTTTTGGTACCACTTCTATTTTCAAAGTCATTCTGCCTTTCCCTAAGGTCCTACATTGATTGCTCCAAGAAGTTGATTTTATCTCTTTGTTCGGTTAGAAGGTCGATTATAGCTTTGACCCCATCTTCATTATTTCCTGGGTTGTGTTGATCCTCTTCATGGTCTTCCTCATGGTTTTCTTCATGGTTTTCCTCATGGTTTTCATCATGGTTTTCTTCCCTTTGACTCTTAGTACTACTTCCATTACCCTTTCCTCTTCCTCTTCCTCTTCCTCTTCCTCTTCCTCTTCCTCTAGCCATTCTAGGTTTTTACATGAAAGTTAAATTATGTAGTTAGTTCTTGATTTAGGATTTTAAAATTTAATTTCTACCATTGCAAAACATTCCCTTAGTTGTATAAATTGAAGTGAGCACAAGGCCTAGATTTGAACCTTTTCTCTAATACCACATGTAGTAACCCACCATAATTAACTCAACAAAATTGACCATTTTCTTTTTTTGTGTTCAATTTAATCATTATGTTTGATTCAATTGCATACTCTGGGCATCCATCCATTTGGATTAGGCATTCATCCATCTGGGATGAGCATCTAACCATACGGGTTAGGCATTTGTCCATGCAGGACATAAGATTTCATCTATCCAATATGGGATAGGCATCTATCCAATCGGGATAGGAGGTGTTCTGGCCAGAGACTTAGACTCATCGGGACCATTCAGGTCCAGAGCCACTTTATAAGTACTACACTCTTCTGATAGAAGTGCACCGAGGTTGCCATCCTTATGAGTAATTAAACAACATAATACAAGCTTGAATTCCACCTCGGAATTTGGCTTAAAGCCTCAGGAAGTCAAGTGAATCCATATGGGATTCCTTCCGAGTATGTATTGAATTACTTTTTCCAATTTAATTATCTTATCTTCCAAAATAGGATTCTTACTCAATCTTTCTTTTACCAAGCCTAGACCCCACCCACGAATGCCTGAGTACAAGGGACAACTCCGTCCCAAGACTGCCTACATACCCGCTTCGGCACAGGATCAAGGCGTAAAGTATGTAGTTCTATTTTCTACTTCTATGGTTTGATGTAAACTGATTAGTGTTTATGCAACCCTTTCTAGGGTCAATGTCCTAGATAGTTTCTATGTGATTGCTACCCACAATGGTAGCACTTAAACAAAGGCTCAATATGGCCTATTGTTTGTTGCCTAACAACTACATCCTAACACCTATCATGAGCATCACCCTTGACCAAATTGTAAATCACCAATATCTCTTCAAGATAAAAATCAATTTCATACAAGCATTTTACTTAACCAACCCTAAAGGGGGTTTACTATGGTTTATCTCAACGGATGAAAAATCTTCTAAAAATTATCTTATTAGATTATCGATCCAAGGGGGATTACCCATAAGCGTGACCCAGAGGCACCGTATATACTGAATGCAACTAGGTTTAGGTTTCCATCTTCCTTTACTTAGTTTTCTAACTAAGAAGCTATGAAAACATCATGCTTGAAAACAATTACTAATTGAATGTGCATAATTTTAATTGATTGAAATAACTACTTGATGAATTATGTAGAATAAAAACCACAACTTGAAATATAACTTGCATACGAAAAAATTGCATATTAATAATTACATGTGTACTTGCATGGAGATGATAACGTCAAATAAATGTAGTTAATCTATAAGTAATTTGCATGATATAAGAATAGTGTAACTTGCATGCATGATTAAGCAATCCAAAAATAGTGATTAATTTAGGCATTCGATTCAAATCATATTAATGTGAATTAATTGCTAAAGGCCAACTAAGTGCCCAATGGATCTTAAATGGAATTAATAACTCTAATTAAAAGAATTTGATACAATATAATTTATGAATATAAAATTTACCAAGGATACTTTAATCATGAATTCACTACACAATAATCCCCAATACTTATAAACTTTTCTAAGTTAAATTCAACAACTTAAAGTTTATACTAAGGAAGAATTTAATATTTCCTAAATTGCAATTATTAACAATTAAAATTAAAATTTAAACAAAATTAATTGTTAGCAATTAACTTGAAATTTAACCCCAAAGTGATTACTAAAAATTCTAATTTGCAAATTAAAAAGAATAAATAAAAAAGACTATTTACAAAAATGAAATAAGCGAATTCCCTTTTCTTTTTATTGTTTTATTAGAAAATAGGGGGAGAGTGGGGACCAAGGGTCCCATCACCCCCTGTGGTCTTGCATGTGCAGGCCCATAGGGTTGAGGGGACACCGTGGTCCCCTCCACTCTCCTACGGCCACTGACAATGACCGCAGGGTAGTGGGGCGTACCACTACCCCCAGCGATTACAATACCCGCCGCCCCTGCATGCTACCATCATTCCTTCGAATATTTTTCGAAGACCGTGCCATAATTAGATGCAACATTAATATGTTTTAACATTTGAATGTTTTTTAATATAGTTATAATGTGACATTAATATATATTAACATTTGAAATAAACTTAATATATATATGGTTTCATATTCCCTTACTTAATGATATATATAAAAACAAAAGAGAATTTATTTCTAAAAATAAGAACATGGATAAAATAGATGATCAAATAACATTTTTAGATTGATTTTCACAGTAAACCAGAGGTTAACATTTATAGAGAGAGAGAGAGAGAGCTTATTCCAGCATTCACAAGGAGGGAGTTTTTTCCAGATTTCACAGGGGAATTGTTTATTTCCAGTATTCACAAGAGGATTTTATTCAACCAATATTCACAGAGAGGTCTTTGTTCAACTCACAGGGAGATTTATCTAATTAATAATCACAAAAAGATTTAGAATAATCACAAAGAGATTTAAGAATAATCATAGAGAGATTTAAGAATGAGATTCAAAATTCCATTCAAAAAAACCACAGAGATGGATTAAAGGGAAGAAATAAAGATTCAAATCACACAGGAAGAATTTTAATCTCAGAAAGAGAGAGATTTTAAACAAATAAAAGAATATGATTTTCTTTTTGCTAAAATCTTTGGAAAAAGAAAAAAAACAAAAGTAAGATCTTGTGCATATTTTCTTAAGGGAAATAAAATAAATAAATAACTATGAAAGCATTATCATTATTATTTATCCCCAAATGAAAGATTTAAATTTTAATAAAAGAATTTCTTTATATAAAGGAAGATATATAACTATTTTTTTGAAAAATACAAATTCCTCATAAGTGAATGTGAAATAACAAGGAGAGAACATGGTTTATTGAGCTTGATGTTGAATCCATTGGTTATCCTTTTAATCCTTCCTTGCAACTTGAGAGAAATCCTTCAACACAACTTAGAATTCCTGCAATGAAAAATGAGACTACCAAAGAAAAGATCTACTTCTAAAACTTGGGAAATTTTCTTCAAAACAAAATCAACTCCCTTCTTTGAAACTTGCATATAATTTTATAAGAAATTTCCCTCCATTCCACTATCTAGAAAATTTAATTAAAAAGGAGATTCTTTCCCAATTTTGGACTTCATGCAAATTGATTAGACTTAGTGGGGGTAGTTACATGCAAGGTGGTGGAGAATTCACTAGAATCTTCTTATTCTTCCTACAACATGTGCCATAATTGGATGTGGAAAATAAATAAATAAAAATAATGTATATTTTCCATGTGTGTGTGTGTGTGTGTGTGTGTTATTATTTTCATTCTTTTTATAACATTTATTCAATCATTCAAATAGCTTATCAAAAATATAATAGAATTGTATTTTAAATCCAAAAGTGATAAGGGAGGTTTGTGACAGAACCATCAAAGTACAAGGTCCATTGCTTGGTGGTAATAGTAAGGACATCTCTTTCTAGAAATTCGACTTCCATTGGTTGCTTATCTGGTAGTGGTGCTTTAGCTAATTGATTTGTAATTACCCATCCCTTGATAGCTCAACACTCTATGTAGTGGATATAAAATTCACTGAGAATCATGACCCATTTAGCCAATCTGCCAGTGAGAGTTGCTTTGCTGAGTAAATACTTGAGAGGATCAATTTTTGCTACTATCTTGATTGTGCGAGCTAGCATGTAATGTCAGAACTTTTGAGAAGCGAATACCACAGCTAAAAAGGCTTTCTCAATGAATGTGTAATTGAGCTCATATCCATTTAAAGTTATGTTGATGTAATAGATAGCTCATTCCTTGCCTTCTTGATCTTCTGGTGCTAATAGTGCCCCCAATGATATGTTTGTTGTTGATATGTAGAGAATAAGTGGCTTTCCTGCTATTGGTGGTAACAAAACTGGTGGGTTCATTAGATATTGCTTGATTTGATAGAACAGTTCTACACATTTGGCTTCCCATCTAAATGGTACATTCTTATGTAGCAAATGATTGAATGGTAGACTTTTATCTACTAATTGGGCGATCAAGCGCTTGATTGACTGGAGTCATCGTTGTAGAGATCTAAGTTGGCTAATGTTCTTGGGAGGTGGCATCTCCATGATGGCCTGTGCCTTTGTTGGACCTACTTCAATGCCTTTTTCTTACATGATGTAGCCTAATAATTTGCCTGATGTTACCCCGAAGACACACTTCTTAGGGCTGAGCCTGACTTGGAATTTTTCCAATCTTTCAAATATTTTCTCTAATATGCCCAGATGTTCTTCCTAGGTAAATGACTTAGCTAGTAAATCATCCACATAGTCCTCCATGAAGGTATGCATCATATCATGAAATATCATCATCATTTCTCTTTGATAAGTTTCCCCAATATTCTTTAAGTGAAAAGGCATGACATTACAAAAATACATTCCCCAAGGACAGGTGAATGTTGTTTTATCTTGATCCTTTGGAGCTATCTTGATTTGATTATACCCAGAAAACTGTCCATTAATGATAGAATTGCATGGCCTGTTGTGAGGTCTACAATTATGTCAATGCTGGGGAAAGGAAAGTCATCCTTTGGATAGGCTTTGTTAACATCCCTAAAATTTGTGCATATCCTGATGCTGCCATCTGGTTTTGAAACTGGCACAATGTTTGAAATCCATTCAACACAGTCTATAGGTCAAATAAATCTGACATCTAATAGTTTCTTTAGTTCAGCTTTGACCATTAGTGCTACATGCGGATTCATCTTTCTCAATTTTTGCTTGACTGGCTTAGCTCCTGGAGCAATAGATAAGTGATGCATGATTAAGTGTGGATCAATCTCGAGCATATTTGCATATGACCAGGAAAAATTGATTTGCTTTTCTTTGAAGAATTTGATAAACTTTGGTTTTTCCTTCATTTGTCAGAGATTCTGCTAAGTGTATGTTTTTGGCTGCTTCTTTTGTACCAATGTTGATTGATTGAGTGGGCTCAATCAATATGGGTGATCACTCCTAATAGTGTTCAGGAAGAGTGTTAAGTCTCCCATCCTTAGGTGCCTTAAAAAGGTTTTCATCCTCAGATATGTCCTTTATTTTTACTTTTTTGTGATCTAGTGCTGCCATTGACTGGTTTTCAGCAGTAGATCCTTTATTTCTTTCATTTTTGCGATTGAGAGACTTGATACTCTCCTGATTGTAGATGTTGTTACTTTGTTCACTGGTAGAGTCTATTTTCGGGTTGACAGTACATAGGTAATGGATAATGGAGTCATCATTTGGGAAAATAGGTATGTCATGGTTTTTCAGGTTCATCCTAGTCTATGAGATATGGAAAGACGAGTGGTAAAGAGTCATTGGGTGGGTCGAGTTCATCTATGGTAAGTGTCATGATAGAGGTATTGTTAAGGTTGGCTGGGATATTGAATAATTTAATGATATTGTCAAGGTCTTTGATGGTATCATCTTCCATGTAGACTTGCTCGTAATGTCATTGCTCATTTTCTTTGGCTTCATAGATATGTTGTGGACCAAATTCAAATAGTCTATACTTTGTGCCTTGTCCTTCTTGAGAAAGGGGTGTATGAATAGTGATCTCAGGAATATCTTCAGTAATATTTGAACAGCTGCCCTATTCATAGTCATTAGAATCAGTCTCGGAAGTGTTGTCCTAGAGTCTTTCAGTGTTGTTGATAGGTATGTTGTAAGGTGACAAGAGTTCCCTGATGATTGATACTAGTCTGATAGTTTTCTTTGATTCCGTATTAGATCTTGCTTGTACTCTTTGTATCTATTCATATATTTTTTCTCCTTGGGGAGTAGTGATTTCTTCAGGGGGTGATTCTACCTTGTTTGGAATAGGTTCCTAAATGTGATGTACTTCTGCATAAGATGCTTCTTCTCTTTGAATGGCCAACTCCTCTTGTTGTTTCTCTTTTTCCTAGTGTTCTCATTCCTTCCTTATTGTTTCTATTGATTCATGTAGTGCCTCCTACCATGAGTCCTCCTTGTATTTCTTCTTTGCTTTCCACTAAGGTTTTTGATATTTATTTGGTTTCTTCTTTAGGGGTAGAGTGTGTCCATAGCCCAATCTTGTTTTGTCTTTAGAAAACTCTGAAGGAGGATTCAATGGCTCTGTGATGCCTTCTTGATGGTTGCCGATAGGTCCTTTGCCATTGTACCCCATCTGTTGCGTGATCAGGTATCCTTTTCCATACTATTATGTTGGTATAGCTACTTACAAAGTAGGAGCTCTGACTTCTTCCTCATCCTTGTATAGCCAACTAAGGATTTCCTTATCTTCTGATTCATGTGCTAGTGTACCCAATTGGATAAATTTGCCATCAAACTTGGTGATGGGCTGTGTTGCTTGATGTGTTGATGCGAAAAGTTTCCCATGAGATTTTGGCGATGCTGGTAAGTTGGTTAGACACATGGGTTCAAAAGAGTATTCTCCCATGCCTTGCTCTTTTATTTTCATCTTTTGTTTGAAATCCATGGATAAAGATTTGAGCTTTTCTTGATGATGATCTAGCACTAAGGAAGTTTGTTTTTCCCTGTTATGTGGAACCAAGATGTCTTGGGCTGCCCCCATAGCATTGCAATGTTGAAAGGAGTTATTATCTATTGATATAGAAATCTCCTGCCCATTACATGGAAATTTGACACACTGGTGGTAAGTTGAGGGTACCGCTTGCATTTCATGTATCCAAGGATGACCCAATAGAATATTATATGTGAGGTCTATGTCTAAGACTTGGAACATAGTGTCCCTTTGTATCGGTCCTACCTGAATAGGTAATATTACTATTCCCTTGGATGATCTTTCTTCATCATCATATGCTTTGATGGTGATATTTTTGTGTGGATCAATAGACTGCTCAAAGAATCCTAATGAATGGATAATTTTTAAGGTATAGATATTGAGCCCAACTCCTCCATCTATTAATACTCTTTTAACTCAATGTTTGTAGACCAAGACTTCAATGTGAATGGGAGTATTATGTGGATGCCTCAACAAGATATTATCATGATCAGAAAAGGTGAGATTATGAGGCCCTATCATGTGAGCCACCATGGCTTGAAATTTGTCAATATCCAGATCTTGAGGTTGTTGGCATATGCACACTCCAGTGAGACATTGTATGTGATTGAAGGTTTTGTCATTGATGGCAACCTTACAATCCTATGGCACTAGCAAGGCATTATATTGGCAAGGCATTACACTGACAAGATAGTTCACCGGCATCAATAGATCACACTCTACACTGGCACTCAACCACCGGCACTGGCTTTGAGAAAGGAAGCATACCGGCACAAAGGCCGACATGATTTTTGTTATATTATATTTGTTTATTATTGTAAAAACTTTGTAAGCTAACTTGGCAAGTTGTAAGATGACTCTTATATATAAGAGAGATCATTGTAGATTTTTTGTAAGGGATGGAAGCGAAGAAAAAGAAGATATTAGGCAGACCTATTATGTGAAATATAGGTTAAAGGTTTTATGTAAAGAACAGAGTAGAAACCGGTACTGGATCAGGCATTATAGATGCTATTGTAAAGCAGTACAAGATATTGGATTTGTATAATCAACATTGTAAGTCAGTGAGACTTCCCATTGAGCAGTGAGCTTTAGGCAATTGGCATTCCTGCATGTGCAGGCCCCTCTTGTAAGTAATATTCTCTTATTGGCCAGTAAGTGGATATTGTGGGTCACAAATCCCACTGAGGTTTTTCCCACACCAGGTTTCCTCGTTAAATCCTTGTGTCATGGTGTGTTTTTCATGTGGATGCTTTTAATTCTATTTATTGCATTATTTCTTGCATACCGGTATAATGTTATAATATGTTCTGCATGTTTTAAGTTGAGAAATTCTAATTACAAGTTAGATACTGATTCACCCCCCCTCTTAGTATTTGTGAGATTCCTAACAATTGGTATCAGAGCTTGGTCCTCTATTTTCAGAAGCCTAATAGCTTGAGGAATATCTTGACACTAGTAAACATGGAAAATCTGATGAAGCAACTTGAAGCAACTCTCTCAGACTATGATATAGAAAAATTGAAAAATATCAAACTAGAAGATGATCTAAAAGTAGCTTAGGATATTATTCAAGCACTTCAAGAGAATCTTACTATTGCAAGAAACAAGAGAAGAGAACTTTGTGAAAAGATGCAAAATGAAATTGATGATAAGGAATCACTTAATGATATGTTAAGTAAGCTGAAACTGGAGAACATAACTACAAAGAATGAGATGTAGGATATGACTATGAGATTTTATAAAGAGATTGAAGATAGGAAGAAGAATGAAGAAGAATTGACCAAAAGACTAAGTGATGTAGCAAATGAGAACACAAGACTTAGCTATGAAAATGATTTATTAAAGATAGATCTGATGCACACTCAGAATGACTCCAATAAATTGATGAGACAGAAAGAAGTCTTAGAAAGAGAACTAGAAACTGCAAATCAACATACAGAAAAATTCAAGAAAAGCTCAGAGGAACTTGGTAACTTTCTGAAGAATCAAAAACCTAAAGGTGACACTTCTGGAATTGGCTTTGAAGTTGGTGAAAGCTCTAGTATTGAAAACACATAGGATCATAGCAAACCGGTAAGGCAACCTAATGCTTATAAATTCAAAGGAAAATGCTTTAACTATAATAAGTATGGTCATAGAGCAAATGAATGTAGATCTAGAAATTATCAGAATATCAACACACCCACCAGTCAATGTTCAAAATGTAACAAAGTTGGTCACAACTCTGAAAAATTGTAGAATGAATTTGAGATGTTATGTTTGTGGAAGATTTGGACATTTATCTAATCAATGCAGAACACAAACTAGCATAGGTTATGGGAAAGCTATTCAGAAGAATAATGTAACTTGTTATGCATGTAACAAGATTGGGCATATTGCAAAATTCTGTAGAAGTAAAGGATCATCGACAAATAACAAAATTTATAGCTTGAAAGGTAAAGAAAAAGTTGAAGAGGTTAAGCAAGAATTCTCAAAACAATGGATTAGAAAAACTATTCTAAATGTTGGGAATACTCCTCCACGGGTAGAACCAATCAATGCTTCACCAATAGGATAGAGTGATGCTTCACTGGTAGGACAAAGTAGTGCTTCACTGGCAGGAAGTTCTTCATCAAATTGAAGAAAGTTTCCTTGAGGGTTTGGCAATCTAATGACACATGTGCTATTATTCCCTCGGTTAGAGATGAGAAGTTGGAAATTACTTCATTACCGACAGACAATGTTAAGTGAATACTTAACCAGCATGCATTAAATGTGGTAGATGGCAAATAAACACTATAAATTTGTGGTTTTGGCTCCATTTCATTTCACTGTGATTTCAAACATTCGTAGAGTGCAAAATTTGTAGAGCTCAATAATTTCAAGCAAAGAGGCGAAGCACTTCAAACAATCAATCTATCCAAGATAGAAAAATGTATTTATCATCATGCCATCAACCTCTGCACTTGAATATATAGAAAACTTGTCATGCCCAAAATTTAGGGCAAAAACAGAATGATTTTTTTTTTTTAAATATTAATTAATTAACAAGTTCGCTCACACGACAAGCGTTAATGCATTTGCCATATCTATATTCGAGCTAATTCTGAAATGAACCAAGCATCGATTATTGTTTAATTTTATTTGCAAAAATCTAACTGGTCTAATTTTTATCTCCACGAGATACCTAGTCATTAAATTTTATTAAATCAATCATGTTAAAGAAATAGGAGAGGAAGATTAATTCAATCTCCAAAGACGACTATATAGCCTAAACATCCATTTTAAAATTTTAATGCTCTAATTAAATTAACTAGGGCAATATTAAGCATTTGACACATTAAATACATTTAAAATTATAAGACTAGGCTTTATTCTTATATTCATATATTTCTCTTTCTTTTACTTCCTATTAGTAATCAATACGGAGGTATTTAAATATTTAAATCTCTATTAAATACTTACTCCAAAAAATATAACCAGTATATATATATATATATATATATATATATATATATATATATATATATATATATATATATATATATATATATATATATATATATATATATATATATATATATATATATATATATATATATATATATATATATATATCCTCTAAAAGTATCTTTCAAATATAATATTCAATAAGCCTCCCAACCCTAATTAGGGATTTTCTTTTTTTTTTCTATATAAAATGGCTCTAATTTAATTAATTTAAAACATATTATTTTACTTACCCTAGCCCTACTCGGGCTAGGGTTTAATCTTTTTTTTTTAATTACCATTTGTTTACCACAGGGCCGAAACCCCGTGGCGGCGGCCATGAATTTTTTTGATGCAGGTTTACAGAGGAGCGACGGGGAGGGTTTCCAAGGCGGCGGCTTGGCCATGGCCGCCCACTGTGCACTGCACAGTGTTCAGCCTTGTCGCCCACTACGCAGCGCATAGTGTGCGGCACCGCCGCTCACTGTGCTTTGCACAGTACGCAGCACCGCCGGTCATTGTGCATTGCACAGTGCGCGGCTTGCCACCATTCACTGTGCGATGCACAGTGCTCGGCCCCCACGTTTTGTTTATTACTTTATTTTTTTAATTTTTTTATTTATTTATATATAATATAAATATATATATATATTGCTCAAAGCTAATTTAATATGCAATTTTGTTTTTATAAAAGACACAAAATAATAAAGAAACCTCATAATGCTAAATTAATATATATATATATATATATATATATATATTTATATATATTTATATATATTTGGTAAATAAACTTAGGCTCTCTTTTTCATTTGTTTTATGAATATAGGGTTTAGAAAATATTTCTATGTATTTAACATTCTGATTTTTTTCTTTTCTTTTTTGGATATTATCAAAAGCAAAAATATGATATTGCTGGAGATGAATAAATTTAATAAGATAACAACAAGGTAATAGTTATAGATTTATATCTTGCAATAAAATAACCATAGAAATCAATAACTTAATAGCAACTTAAAAGAAGTAATCTAAAGTTTAATAAACTCAAATTAAGAAATTTGAAGAGATGAATGCTTTGATTTTTATTCTTAAACTTCATTGTGAAATTTCATTCTTGCTACTATTATTTTCTAGGATCCAAAAAAAAACTTAGATCTCACAATAGAAAAATAAACTGCAATATTCACCTTTAAAACAACATGCATTCTTTCATTATAATATTAACAATAAATACTATCCATATTTTTTTTTGCAAGTAGAATGAAGGTAAAATTTAATTAAAAAGTTGATTTTCTTTTATATTTCAAAAAAGACTTTTTCATGCAAATCAAAGCAACTCTTTCTTTTTTCAAAGTAGAAAATAGAAGCATATCTGGCTTTTTACAACTCTTTCAATATTCTGCAAATATTACAAGATGTTTCTTTATTTAACTACAATATTAAATCACATGTCCTATCTCAAAATTACAACTTGCTTCTCATTCAATGAATGAGGTATATTTCTACTAACAAATTTAAACATATATATGCAAATGGATTTAAGTATCTTCAACAATAATCTTCTACATCTTTTCACTGTTCCTAATTCTCTTCTCCTGACTTTCCTGCATAATAAAACACAATATGACCGCGGAGTGCTCACCTCCCAGCCTAGGCTAACTGGTAGCCACCCCCGAGCTCGGAGAACCAAGTCCTAGACGGGTAACAAATAGGCAAACACATAGAAGGCAAAATACATACAGATTTTCAGACACACTCCCAACTTGGCTTCACAGCACCACACTTTGGTGATGACTTTTTTAAGGGTGGTAGTGGACCAATACCCTAAGGAGAACTGCAAGTATGAAATAAACAAGTAGCCACCTCGTGGCACAATAAATATATATCAAGAATCTCAACCCCTTATTCCTTATGCCCCCCAAAGGCATTCTAGCCTTATAACCCTCCTTATGACCCCCATTGCACAAACAGGCCATGCAGCAAGGGTCACACAAAGATCCCTTGTGATTGCTCTCAAACGAGAGTCTCTCACTCGAGGGTTGTCATTGCTACCACCCACAAGATCCTCCTCTCTCCCAAGAGTAAGAGGTCTTGAGAAACTCCCAAAACACAGCAAGCATAATGCAAAATTTTCAATGAATATCTAAAACAAACCATCTAAGAAACTCAAATTTCTTCAACAATCATGCACTCAACACATGCAAGAAAATAACCATTTTAAAGAATAATCAGACCAACCTTAATCTGTCCAATGGTAGTTTGTTATTTGAGGAAGAGCTGCCCAATCCACGGATCTTCTTCTTCTACCCTTAGTTAAATTTTCTATTCCAAAACTATTCTTTTCTTTTCAAAATTTCTCGTCTCCAAAAATGGAGAGTGGGTGATTACCCTCCAATTCTCAAAAATCTTGCTTAAGAAGCTCATTCTCTTAGTTCTCACAAGTTTCTAAAAAAAACCAAAAAAAGAAAGAAAAGCAGAATGCAAAAAGACTCTCATTCGAATAGGAAAAAAAAACTCAATTAGATTTAAACTTCTAATTTTCAATTTTCGCACAACTCAAAAAAGCCAATTTTTAAAGTGTCAAAAAGATCATTTAAAAGTGGAAACTTGCCTAAAATTACCCCTAACCCCTAGGTATACCTTATGGGCTTTAGGAAACCCTATTAAACTACCCCTAGGTGTTCATTTAACCCATTTTAAACCTCTCTGAAGTTTATTTTCGGGTCAAACATATGTTGACCACTCCAAAGATTATATTCCCAAAATATTTATGACAACACATTATATTATTTAAGAAAAACTATAGTTGAACACTTTCCCACCAAGAGACAAAAATAAAACATTTAAATTAAATCCACACATGTGTCAAGTGACACAAATAAAACACTTTTACAAAATAAAACATGAAATTGTCTCTTGTGGTTTTTACACATTAAATTTAAATAACACTTAACACTCATGCAGCATATACTGTTACGAATAAAATACAACACAAACGGGGTGTTGTCTCTCCAAATAGACAACCCCTGGCTTACGAACATACATAAGTCTAGGTTTGGTTCTCCGTAATTTTCCATGGTCATATGGTAAATTTCCTACGCATCTCAATTTACACATTAGTACTTTCAAATATCCACATATAATATAATTCAAAGGAATAACAATACACATCATCACTTGCAAACAATTTTCGTTTGCACAGATTAAATACATCTTTTATCAAGCAATTTCACATAAGCAATTTATCTCAATTCACATAAACTTAACCATACATCAAAGTTCTATTATCATAGTAAAGTCCTGCAAATTTAATAATGACATCTATCATTGCAATATCATCCTATCTAATGATCATGTAGTGTTCTAACTCATAAAGCATATAAGTAAATCATCCAAAACATAGCAATGTTATCCAAATCCTGAAATCATATAAGTTCTAAGTCTCAAAATGCATCAAAAATAAAGTATCCATAATAGACTAAATATAAAATCCACTGAATGTCAAACTGAGTTGAGGTGAGGCCTCACATCCTCCCCCTCTAGGCATGAACTTCCTCCTGGAGTTCATCAAAGAGGTGGGGGTACTCTGATCTCATATGTGCTGCGTCCTCCCATGAAGCCGTAACCTCATCATAACAATCCCACTGGACCCTAACCTAGTCCAGCTCTCGACCTCGAATGGCCAATGTCTGGCGTGCCAAAATGCGAATGGGCTCCAAAGCTAGCTGCCCATCCGACTCCACCTGCAAGGCATCCCAATCTAAAATGTGAGACTCATCATAGATATATTTTCTCAAAACTGAAACATGAAACACATCGTGGATGTGTGACAGGCTAGGTGGCAAAGCTAAACGATAGGCAACTGGGCCTATCCTCTCAAGAATCTCAAAGGGTCCTACAAAGCGAGGTGCGAGCTTAGAACCCTTTCCCTAATGGATTGGACTCTTATGCAGTCGCACTCTCAAGAAAACTCTGTCTCCAACCAAGTAGGTATGATCTATCCTCTTTGCATCAGCATATTTCTTCTGTCTATCCTGAGCCTCTCTAAGACGCTGCCTAATCAAATCCAACTGCTGTTCCATATCCCGAACTAACTTGGGACCAATAGCAACTCTATCCTCTATGCGATCCCAACTCAAGGGCATCCTGCAAGGCCTGCCGTATAATGCCTGATAGGGTGGCATCCCCAAAGAAGTATGATGCCCATTGTTATAAGCAAACTCCACTAAGGGAAGATACTCCTCCCACTGGGTCTGATGATCCATGACGTACATGTGAAGCATATCCTCTAACACCTGATTGACCCTCTCTATCTGACCATCTGTCTCCGGGTGATAGGCTATACTAAAATTGAGCTTAGTGCCCATAGCTGCCTGTAATGACTTCCAAAAGGAAGAAGTGAAAAGAGAATCCCTGTCAGAAATAATCTTGCGGGGCACACCATGAAGTCTAACAATGTCTCGCAAGAACACCTATGCTACTGCTGGAGCTGTGAATGTAGTATGAACTGGTGAAAAGTGAGCTACTTTGGTCAACTTGTCAACTGTCACCAAGATAGCATCATGGCGATGAGAAGACATAGGAAGACCAATGATGAAATCCAGGGATATAGTATCCCACTTCCACTCTGGTATAGCATGAGACTGAAGCAACCCACCTGGATGGCGGTGCTCCGCCTTGACCCTCTGACACTCGAGGCATCGAGCTACTATCTCAGCAATGAGCTGCCGCATTCCTGGCCAATGATACAACTGTCTCAAGTCAGCATGCAACTTTTTAACCTTGGGATGCACTGCATAAGGAGCTCTATGAGCCTTCATGACAATGAATTCTAGCAATCCTCTGGAGGAAGGTACATAAATGCGCCCTCTGTGGCATAACAGTCCATCGGAATCCAAAGAATAATCCACATATTTCCCTTCTAGAGTAACCTGAGATCGTATTACCTGACCAACCTCTACATACCATCCATCCTCTGGCAAGTGCTGTAGTATACGGTCTCTCAAGTCTGTGCCCATGGATATAGCGTAAACCTCATGATGTCTCCTACTCAAGGCATCTGCAACTACATTTTCCTTTCCCTTGATGTAGTGAACGTCGAAATCATATTCACACAAGAACTCCATCCATCTCCTCTGACGTGCATTAAGGTTCAGCTGAGTGAAGATGTACTGAAGACTCTAATGATCTGAATGCAACTCGAAGTGATGTCCTAAAAGGAAGTGTCTCCACCTCACAAGTGCATGCACTACTGCTACGAGCTCAAGGTCATGAGTGGGATAATTAAGTTCATGAGTCTTAAGTTTCCTAGACTCGAAAGCTATGGCCCTACCATCTTGCATAAGAATTGCTCCTAAACCCTCTAGAGAAGCATTTGTACAAACCATGAAATCAGTTGTAGGATCTGGTACAACAAGGATAGGAGCGCTAGTAAGTGCCTTCATGAGTTCCTGGAAGGCCTTCTCACACTTCTCTATCCACTCAAATTTCTTCCCTTTATGCTGAAGAGAAGTAATAGGGTGTGCGACTCTAGAGAATCCCTCAACAAAACGTCGGTAATACCCTGCTAAGCCCATGAAACTCTTGACCTCTATCACACTGGTAGGCACTGGCCAATCCATAATAGCCCTAATCTTTGATGGGTCAACTAAGATCCCATCACCAAAAATAACATGCCCAAGGTACTTAACCTCAGACCGAAAGAAAGCACACTTTGACAAACTGCCAAACAGCTGATTATCCCGCAAACACTGCAATACCTGTTTCAGGTGCTCCTCATGCTCCTTCTCATTTCGAGAATATATCAATATATCATCGAGGAACACAATAACAAAATGGTCCAGAAAGGTACGGAACACTCCATTCATGAGGCTCATAAAAACTGTTGGGGCATTCGTAAGTCCGAAGGGAACTATGGTAAACTCATAGTGACCATATCTAGTGTGAAATGCGGTCTTGTGGATATCACTTTCCACTATTCTCAACTGATGGTATCCTGACTTCAGATCTATTTTGGAAAAGACTTTGGCACCCTGAAGCTAGTTGAATAAATCATCAATTCTGGGCAAAGGATATTGGTTCTTGATGGTTACTTTATTTAGCTACTGATAATCCATACATAATCGGAGAGATCCATCCTTCTTCTTAACGAAGATGACTGGTGCACCCCAAGGGGATACGCTAGGATGAATATGACCCTTCTCAAGAAGCTCCTCAAGCTGAATTTTAAGTTCATTTAGCTCATTTGTGGTCATCTTATAAGGTGCTCTGGAAACTGGCTCGGCTCCTGGTACTAGGTCTATATGAAAATCAATCTCTCTACGGGGAGGCATTCCTGGTAACTCTGAAGGAAAAACATCTGAATATCCCTTAAGGATAGGATGGTCATCGAGCAATGTTTCTTTTTCTTCCTCTTCTCCTCTATCACGTATAGTGATAGCAAAAAGCTGACATCCCTTCCGCATACTCTGCTTAAGCTGCATTGCGGAGATCATGCGAAGAGACATAGGCCTCTGAATCCTGGTGATAACTATGGGCGAACCATGATCATCCTCACACTCGATCTTTTTTAGGCGGCAATCCATCTTGGCTCTGTGGGCATAAAGCCAATCCATGCCAAGTATGATTCCGTAAGATCCAAGTGAAGTCACTCTAAGGTCTACTAAAGTGGTGGTCTTGCCAATCTGTAGCTGACATGCCCTAACCTCTGATTCCACTGACACTCTAGCTCCTGAAGCTAATTCCACTTCCCAACTGACACCCTGTCTAGTTGCCACTAGCCCGCAATGCTCCACAACCAATGGAGATATAAAGGAGTCAGTAGCTCCTGAATCAAACAAAATAGATACATTGTTACCTTTGATTATACCTGTAGATTCGATAACCGTAGCCTGATGCTCAGCCTAGCGGTTGTCAACCACTGTGAATACTCTATGGGACCTGCCCATATCACCAACTGTCGGCTCTGAAGCGGCCATCTGCTGACTCCCTACCACCTGTCCCTGAGGGAAATCCCTCGTCATATGCCCCATGGCTCCACACGTAAAGCAAGCACCCATGCCTGAAACTGGGTACCCTGAGGCCTAGAGAATGCCTGACCTCCTATCCTACTGGATCTGTTGTACCCACCCCTGGAGGATTGTTGAGTCCCCGTCGGCTGTGTGTACTGCCCCTGTGCTCTCTGATCACGTTTCTGTCCCTGAGTCTGCCACTGTTTGGGCTTGGAGACCTACTGGTACTGTGGAGGCTTCTACCTCTGGTTCTGTGGTGTCTGTTGCAGAGGAGGGGGTTTGGAGAACCCCTGAGAATTTCGGTTGTTTCCTTTCCAATGTGGTTTCTGGAATCCATAAGTCTGAGGTGCGGGATTTCGATTTTGAAACCGATCCCTATTGTCCTGTGGTCTGACCTGAATTTCCTCGGCAATCAGTGCCTTCTCTACAGCAACCTGAAGGCTCTCAGGAGCGGACATCCTAACAGGCCCGGCTATATCAGTATTTAATCCCCTGATGAAGCAGTTTACAAGAAGTTTCTCATCCTTTAGATAATCTACATAAGGCAACAACTCAAAGAATTTACTCTCATACTGGGTTACTGACAAGCCTTTCTGTTGGAGATCATGAAATTCGTCTATACAATGCTGCTTGAAGTGTTCTGATAGGTACCTCTCACGAAACCTCTCTGTGAATATCTCCCAAGTGAGAGTATCAGGAACTAAGCCGCATTTGTACTCTTCCTGTCTCCACCAAGTGGAGGTTGTCCCTCTCAGAAGATGAACTGCAACACATGCTTTCAAGTTACTCTCGTAAGAATGCAACGCAAAGCACCTCTCAAGACTCAGAAGCCATGCCTCAGCCTCTACTCCATCTGTAGAACCTCCGAAGGATGGTGGTTGGAGGCGCATGACCTCCCTGATGAGATCCCCTGGATCTCGACGAGCTCTCTCAAAATAAACTGGTTCCACCGCTAGAGGTGGTCCTAGCATATGCACAGACTCTGGCTCATTACCACCCTGACTCTCTACAGGAATCAGAGCTGGGCTCCTGCTTTGCTCTCTATCAACAGATCTATGACTCCCAGAGTCATGACTCCTAACCTGAGGGTTCTCTGCTGGAATCTTTTCTTGAACTATGCCAATAAGATTCTGAATGGCTGCTAAGAGGTCTCAGTTAGGTTCATTTGGCTGTTCGGGAGGTGCTCCTGGGTTCTCCTCTGGAACGGATGCCTCCCTCTCTACCTCTTTGTGTGCTATGTGCACACGTCTAGGACCCCGTCCGCGCTTGCGAGCTTGTCACGTCGTCGGAGGCATCCTAAGAGGAAAATAAGGCAAAACAATAAATTAATTTCTTTTAGAATAATATTAATTCAATTAAATTCAAAAGTCTGATAAAATCAATTTAACAAAATAATTTTAAATATTCTAAGGCGAAACGTAAGTGGAGTAAGGTTCCTAGTATGGAAACCTTGCTCTGATACAAAAATGTCATGCCCAAAATTTAGGGCAAAAACGGAACAATTTTTTTTTTTTAAATATTAATTAATTAACAAGTTTGCTCACACGACAAGCGTTAATGCATTTGCCATATCTATATTCGAGCTAATTCTGAAACGAACCAAGCATCGATTATTGTTTAATTTTATTTGTGAAAATCTAACTGGTCTAATTTTTATCTCCACAAGATACCTAGTCATTAAATTTTATTAAATCAATCACGTTAAAGAAATAGGAGAGGAAGATTAATTCAATCTCCAATACGACTATATAGCCTAAACATCCATTTTAAAATTTTAATGCTCTAATTAAATTAACTAGGGCAATATTAAGCATTTGACACATTAAATACATTTAAAATTATAAGACTAGGCTTTATTCTTAAATTCATATATTTCTCTTTCTTTTACTTCCTATTAGTAATCAATACAGAGGTATTTAAATATTTAAATCTCTATTAAATACTTACTCCAAAAAATATAACCAGTATATATATATATATATTAATCCTCTAAAAGTATCTTTCAAATATAATATTCAATAAGCCTCCCAACCCTAATTAGGGATTTTTTTTTTTTTTTCTATATAAAATGGCTCTAATTTAATTAATTTAAAAAATATTATTTTACTTACCCTAGCCCTACCCGAGCTAGGGTTTAATCTTTTTTTTTTTATTACCATTTGTTTACCACAGGGCCGAAACCCCATGGCGGCGGCCACGGATTTTTCTGATGCAGGTTTATAGAGGAGCGACAGGGAGGGTTTCCAAGGCGGCGGTTCAGCCATGGCCGCCCACTGTGCACTGCATAGTGTTCGGCCTTGCCGCCCACTACGCAGCGCACAGTGTGCGGCACCGCCGCTCACTGTGCTTTGCACAGTGCGTGGCTTGCTGCCGTTCACTATGCGATGCACAGTGCTCGGCCCCCACGTTTTGTTTATTATTATTTTTTTTATTTATTTTTTTAATTTATATATAATATAAATATATATATATATGTATATATATATATATATTGCTCAAAGCTAATTTAATATGCAAATTTTTTCTTATAAAAGACACAAAATAATAAAGAAACCTCATAATGCTAAATATATATATATATATATATATATATATGGTAAATAAACTTAGGCTCTCTTTTTCATTTGTTTTATGAATATAGGGTTTAGAAAATATTTCTATGTATTTAACATTCTGATTTTTTTTTTCTTTTCTGGATATTATCAAAAGCAAAAATATGATATTGCTGGAGATGAGTAAATTTAATAAGATAACAGCAAGGTAATAGCTATAGATTTATATCTTGCAATAAAATAACCATAAAAATCAATAACTTAATAGCAACTTAAAAGAAGTAATCTAAAGTTTAATAAACTCAAATTAAGAAATTTGAAGAGATGAATGCTTTGATTTTTATTCTTAAACTTCATTGTGAAATTTCATTCTTGCTACTATTATTTTTTAGGATCCAAAAAAAAACTTAGATCTCACAATAGAAAAATAAACTGCAATATTCACCTTTAAAACAACATGCATTCTTTCATTATAATATTAACAATAAATACTATCCATATTTTTTTCTGCAAGTAGAATGAAGGTAAAAATTAATTAAAAAGTTGATTTTCTTTTATATTTCAAAAAAGACTTTTTCATGCAAATCAAAGCAACTCTTTCTTTTTTCAAAGTAGAAAATAGAAGCATATCTGGCTTTTTACAACTCTTTCAATATTCTGCAAATATTACAAGATGTTTCTTTATTTAACTACAATATTAAATCACATGTCCTATCTCAAAATTACAACTTGCTTCTCATTCAATGAATGAGGTATATTTCTACTAACAAATTTAAACAAATATCTGCAAATGGATTTAAGTATCTTCAACAATAATCTTCTGCATCTTTTCACTGTTCCTAATTCTCTTCTCCTGACTTTCCTGCATAATAAAACATAATATGACCATGGAGTGCTCACCTCCCAGCCTAGGCTAACTGGTAGCACCCCTGAGCTCGGAGAACCAAGTCCTAGATGGGTAACAAACAAGCAAACACATAGAAGGCAAAATACATACAGATTTTCAGACACACTCCCAACTTGGCTTCACAGCACCACACTTTGGTGATGACTTTTTTAAGGGTGGTAGTGGACCAATACCCTGAGGAGAACTGCAAGTATGAAATAAACAACTAGCCACCTCATGGCACAATAAATATATATCAAGAATCTCAACCCCTTATTCCTTCTTCCCCCCAAAGGCATTCTAGCCTTATAACCCTCCTTATGACCCCCATTGCACAAACAGGCCATGCAGCAAGGGTCACACAAAGATCCCTTGTGATTTCTCTCAAACGAGAGTCTCTCACTCGAGGGTTGTCACTGCTACCACCCACAAGATCCTCCTCTCTCCCAAGAGTAAGAGGTCTTGGAAACTCCCAAAACACAACAAGCATAATGCAAAATTTTCAATGAATATCTAAAACAAGCCATCTAAGAAACTTAGATTTCTTTAACAATCATGCACTCAACACATGCAAGAAAATAACCATTTTAAAGAATAATCAGACCAACCTTAATCTGCCCAATGGTAGATTGTTATTTGAGGAAGAGTTACCCAATCCACGGATCTTCTTCTTCTACCCTTAGTTAAATTTTCTATTCCAAAACTATTCTTTTCTTTTCAAAATTTCTCTTGTCTCCAAAAATGGAGAGTGGGTGATTACCCTCCAATTCTCAAAAATCTTGCTTAAGAAGCTCATTCTCTTAGTTCTCACAAGTTTCTAAAAAAAACCAAAAAAAGAAAGAAAAGCAGAATGCAAAAAGACTCTCATTCGAATAGGAAAAAAAAACTCAATTAGATTTAAACTTCTAATTTTCAATTTTCGCACAACTCAAAAAAGCCAATTTTGAAAGCGTCAAAAAGATCATTTAAAAGTGGAAACTTGCCTAAAATTACCCCTAACCCCTAGGTATACCTTATGGGCTTTAGGAAACCCTATTAAACTACCCCTAGGTGTTCATTTAACCCATTTTAAACCTCTCTGAAGTTTATTTTCGGGTCAAACATATGTTGACCACTCCAAAGATTATATTCCCAAAGTATTTATGACAACACATTATATTATTTAAGAAAAACTATAGTTGAACACTTTCCCACCAAGAGACAAAAATAAAACATTTAAATTAAATCCACACATGTGTCAAGTGACACAAATAAAACACTTTTACAAAATAAAACATGAAATTGTCTCTTGTGGCTTTTACACATTAAATTTAAATAACACTTAACACTCATGCAGCATATACTGTTACGAATAAAATACAACACAAACGGGGTGTTGTCTCTCCAAATAGACAACCCCTGGCTTACGAACATACATAAGTCTAGGTTTGGTTCTCCGTAATTTTCTATGGTCATATGGTAAATTTCTTGGGCATCTCAATTTACACATTAGTACTTTCAAATATCCACATATAATATAGTTCAAAGGAATAACAATACACATCATCACTTGCAAACAATTTTCATTTGCACAGATTAAATACATCTTTTATCAAGCAATTTCACATAAGCAATTTATCCTAATTCACATAAACTTAACCATACATCAAAGTTCTATTATCATAGTAAAGTCCTGCAAATTTAATAACGACATCTATCATTGCAATATCATCCTATCTAATGATCATGTAGTGTTCTAACTCATAAAGCATATAAGTAAACCATCCGAAACATAGCAATGTTATCCAAATCCTAAAATCATATAAGTTCTAAGTCTCAAAATGCATCAAAAATAAAGTATCCATAATAGACTAAATATAAAATCCACTGAATGTCAGACTGAGTCGAGGTGAGGCCTCACAAAACCCTATTGTAGTCGAGGTCATAAAATGCCCTAGGCTCGTATTCCAACTAGTTCCCAAAGTAGCAAAGAAAGATGACAATATAGATACTTTCTCACAAATACCAAAAGGAGTTGTTTATGATGAATACCCCAAAATTTACATTCACTACAACATAGAGGAATTAGGAGATGAAGAGATCAAAACTATGTATAAATCTGTTATATGTGATAATTCCAGAAATATGAAACCGAAACATAAAATCATTGAAACCCTAGGATTTACTGAAATCCTCTGCATTCTTGAATTTCCCAAGGATGTGATTAGGATAGTCTTAAGTAGGGTACATGGTGAGTTTTTCTTGTTAGATGCAATTCACAAAATCACCAAGGAAGCTCTGAAAGTTGTCACAAGGTTACCGACCACCAGTAAAAGGCTAGACAAAACCAAGAAGGTCTCAAATGACCTAGTTACTAAGCTAACTAGTGCTACATCTGATAAAAGTTTCTTAAGAGTCAATGATGGAACCGACACCAATGTAAGGTTTATCAGCATGATATTAGGGTATAAGGCAACTCATGCAAATAGACTCAATTCAGTTTCAATTTTATGCATTAAGAGTGCTTATGGCATGATCACAGATAATGTAAAGATTAATATATGTGAGTGGTTGAAGGATGAGTTAATTGACAACCTAGGAAAGATTAAGAAGCATAAGAAAGGAACTTTTAGGTTTGGAAATATGCTAGTATGTTTGATGCTACATATAACCAAACAAGTTCCTGGTATAGGCTACAAAGAACTTGGATTTGATATAATGGTAGGTAAACAGCTAATAGAACTATTCAACAATATGGGAGAAGATAAGGAAAACAATATCCATGATTACTTTCAAGCACTTAAGACCAAAATGAAGAAGAGAGTCAGATTATCACAAAAGATTGTTGACAAATATAAGGATGAAATATGTTTTGTAATAAAAAAGGATGAAATCTGGATGGAAGCAGTCATCCCAAGAACAATCTGGGTAACAGAGATGGGCTATGAGACAAATGATCATATAATTGAGACTTATGCTAAAGCACTTCTGGAAGCACCAAACGAACCAAAGGAAGAAGTATTTGGTAGTACTGAGACTATAGAAAAACAAATACAATCTAAGAAGAGAGTGAAAAAGGTTGAGGCAATTGTGAGAAGAGGCTCTAGATAGGCAAAGGCTATTAAAGAAGATGTGTTAAAGCAAACCGGTATCACTAAGGATGAGCTAGGAACTCTACAGCCTGAGACTCATCTATCACCGGTAGGCACTTCTTCGGAGAGTGACATGCCTGCAACTTTCAAAAGAGTTGTAAGAAAAAGAGATCCCTCACTGGCAACCAGACCCTCACCTGGGAGGACAAGAAAGAAACAAAAAGCAGTGAGATCTCCGGTTAAGAAGACTACACCAAAGAAGAAAATGACACCCAAGAAGAAGAAGAGAACAAAACAAAACTTGGCTCCTCTTTACATACTATTGAATGAAATTATAGAGGAAGGGAAACTGAAAAATATAGAGAAATTGTATAACACTCTGACTGCAGATGAAAAATAAAAAGTAGAAAACAGTGTTATATTGCATATGGACATGTATAAGAAATTTTTGATGGAAGTTGTAGATGAAGTACTAGATGAACTGTTCAAAAGACTGGAAGCAAGGAGACAAGCAGTAATAGAACTTGACAAGAAAATCAAGATAGAAAAGCTACTTGCTATGTACCCAGTGAACTCACCTAAAGAAATTGATGATTTAATTGCTGAAGCCAACCAGTCAGTATTCTGTACTACACACCGGCACATTGCATTAATGGTTGGAAGAGTCAATGAGGTGACTGAAGAAACAAAAAATGGATGGGATATATTCCTAGTTGAAAAAGAAAAATAGGAAGAATATAGGAACCCCAAACCAATAAAGGTATATCAGAAAGAAAGAGACAAAGGAAAAGGCAAGGTTGGTGGACCTCCGAGTATCAAAGTAAAAGACAACTTACCCCCACCTCCTTTTACATCATCAGTAACAACAACTATAGAAGATCAACTGGCAGTTGAAAGTATGGATGTAGAGGATGTCAATCCTAATCCTGAAGTCTTATACATAGTAGATGTTGATACACAAAAGATCAACATTGCAGTAGACAAAGATACAACTGGTAAGACTGAAATGGCTAGTGAGTCACCGGTAGCTGAGAAAACAAATAAAACACAAGAGAAACTGGTAGATTACAAAGAACAATAGGTAGAAACTCAGACTAAGATAGTGCAACAAGAAGAGCAACAACAACAAGAACAGGCTCTGGAATAGGTACAGGAATAGGTTCATGAGGAGACAATGCAACTGGCAACTATAGAAGTATACAAACCATTTCTTAAAGAAATGCAAACACAAACAAACCTACCAGAGGTCACAACAAGCTTGGTTACTTCTTCCACTGGTGGAATTCAGAATGTTGGTTCCTCCTCAGTAGGCCACAAATCAACAAATGTAACTGAAGTACTTTTGGATTCAATCAAAAGGATAACAGATTGTAGTTCACAGGCTTATAAAGCTATAGATGACACAATCCCAATTTTGAAGGTAATTGCTCCTAACTGTAATATAGACAATAAAGATTCTTTAGGACAACTTGATACTTTGTGTAAATACATCACTGAGAACATGGAAAAAATAAAGGAAGAGACATTGAAGGACAAGGTAGAAATTGAAAAGAAAAAATTCTTTGAAGATTAGATAAAGAAATATACTAGGGAGTTTGACACACTTCTATCGGAACTATGCAACTTATTAAAGGAATACAAAACTCTATACAAAGACACCTGGAAGACAAACTTTTTGACAGTAGACATAGATAAGAAAATAAGCAAGGTACAGGATGAAATCAATAAACTTGCTGATAATTTTGTTAATTCACCTGATACATTATCAATTTTTGAGAAAAGGATAACAAATTTTGAGGAAGAGTTACTTAAATTAGAAAGAGAAAAGGAGAGAATAGTGAATAAGGAAAAGCATTTGAGATTAAAACTAAGTCCAAGATTGGACTATCTAGCATCATTACAGAAGGAAATATCTGAGGCACTGATACAGGGAGTGAAAACACCAGCAGAGCACATGCAGCACCTCACCGGTATAGTTGAAAGAACGGAGATAGAAATAAGAGATAGTAAAAAGTTTATGGAGAGTATAAACTTGATTTTGGCGGATCTATTTCAAATTGTAACTACCCAGTTACAAGGTTGAAACTACAAACTCTACTGACATCTTGACAACTTTTGTCATTGATGCCAAAGGGGGAGTAGTGGTATGAGAAAATTCAATATCACAGGAATCATATGCTTAGAGGGAGCACACATTTTTGGTAACATTTTTGAATTCATATTTTTGGATACACTTTTGAAATTTCTCATGAGTGTTGCCATCAATGCCAAAGGGGGAGATTGTTGGCATATGCACACTCCAATGAGACATTGTATGTGATTGAAGGTTTTGTCATTGATGGCAACCTTACAATCCTATGGCACCGGTAAGGCATTACACCAACAAGATAGTTCACCGGCATCAATAGATCACACTCTACACAAGCACTCGACCACCGGCACCGACACAAAGAAAGGAAGCATACCGGCACAGAGGCCAACAGGATTTTTATTATATTATATTTTTTTTATTATTATAAAAACTATGTAAGTCGACTTGGCAAGTTGTAAGATGACTCTTATATATAACAGAGATCATTGTAGACATTTTGTAAGGGATGGAAGCAAAGAAAAAGAAGATATTAGGTAGACCTATTATGTGAAATATAGGTTAAAGGTTTTATGTAAAGAACAAAGAAGAAACCGATACTGGATCAGGCATTATAGAAGCTATTGTAAAGTAGTACAAGATATTGGATTTGTGTAATCCACATTGTAAGTCAGTGAGACTTCCCATTGAGCAGTGAGCTCTAGGCAATTGGCCTTCCTGCATGTGCAAGCCCCTCTTGTAAGTAATATTCTCTTATTGGCCAGTAATTGGATATTGTGGGTCACAAATCCCACCGAGGTTTTTCCCACACCGAGTTTCCTCGTTAAATCCTTGTGTCATGGTGTGTTTTTCATGTGGATGCTTTTAATTTTGTTTATTGCATTATTTCTTGCATACCAGTACACTGTTATAATATGTTTTGCATGTTTTAAGTTGAGAAATTCTAATTACTGGTTAGATACTAATTCACCCCCCCTCTCAGTATCTATGGGATTCCTAACAGAGGTACATTTGTTTCCAATAGTGCTTGTTCCAGGATGTCTTTATGCTTTGGTGAAAATTTTAATAACTCAAGTATGGATATTTGAGCAAGAGTTATGTGCAGTTGACTTACCAAATCATATTGAGTCTTGGGGATAGTGGTTGTTGTTGATGTATGCCCTTTCAAGACATATTTTTGAGCTTTGGTGGTTACATTGATCAATTCATGTTCGCGTTTATCCTTGATTTTAATGAAATTTACTTGATTGTCATCTGTCGATATATGATTGATGGTGTTATTGTATATGTGATTGATGCAAGTTCCTCGTGTATCTTTTGATGATAAAGCTCCATCCTTGTTGTAATTTGGAAGAGGATTTTTAAAGGCGCCATGATCACCATTTGTCTTGAGACCATCGACCAATAAATCACCTCTATCAATCATGTCTTGAACAATGTTTTTAAGCCTCATGAACTCATTTATTTGATGTCCTTTATTTTGATGAAAATCACAGAAGTGTGAGTCATTCCACCAAGGTGGTTTGACCTGGGATTCAAAGTTGTTTATAGCTAGTAATGTGATAATCTTGTTTGCCAAGAGTTCTCAGAATGTTGATTCTAATGATTTCTCCAATGGTGTGTAAATGTGTTTATTTGGAAATTTGTTGGTGTTAACCCTTGAATTCGGATTAGGTCCTCGATTTGTATTTTTGTTTTGGGTATTGTTGGTGTTGTTTGCATTTGAAGTTTCTGGATTGGTATTCGGTGCATAAGTGTTAGTGCCTTGGTTAACACCCTTTTGATTCTTGGTAGCCTGAGGATTACTTGATAAAGCCAATACTAGTTGTTTGGACTTTACATCATTAGCATTGTTTCCTCCCTCATTTCCACTATTTTTGTTTCTGGTCCAGAACTAGGATTTGTCTAAGTTGTTTTTGTTGTTGTGGTTATTGAAATCAGAGTTGGATGAATTAGTTCCTTCTTTGAAGAACTTCAATGTTCCTTTCTTGATACATGCCTCCTCTACTTGGATTCCATTTTCAATCAACTTGGCAAAAGATGGTATGCATTGGAGCTTGAGTATGTAACTCATCTCACTATTCAAATTGTCAATGAAAATTTCCATCTTTTCCTTTTCAGGCACATCTCGAGGATATCTCGAAACCATCTATCTCCAACATTGAAGAAACACCATGAATGTTTCATTGCTTTTCTGTTTGGTATTGCAGACATCTAGCATGGTGATTGCATGTTGAATATTGTAGGAGTATTGAGTGATAAATTTGTTGAATAACTCATCAAAGGATCTGACAGGAGGTATGAGTTCAGAAAACCACTCCATTGTTTGCCCTCCAAAGATTCTTGGGAATAACCTGACCAAATAGGTGTCATCATGGGCAAATTCAAGACTCATGGTACAAAACTCCCAAACATGATTGTGAGGATCTCTCTGTAGACGTATAAAAATGACCATATTCCTAAATGAATATTTTATGTCCATTCCTCTATTTTAGTTAAATCTAATTTAACTAAATCATCTACATTCCTCTATTTAATTAAGTAAATTATTCAATTTATTTAGAAAAATTCACTAAAGCCCTTTACATCATTTAATTAAATAAATCATTTTATTTAATTAAATCCCTTCTCTTACTTTTAATTAAATTTACATTTAATTAATAGTTTATCCCAAAATTGAATAAATCTAATTTATTCAATTTCCCAAATTGCAACAAAATTGAAATAAAGCAATTTATTTTAATTAATTCTATTTTCCCCACCCACTTGCATTTTCCTACATCTCCCACTTGCATCCTAAACCCTATTCCTAATTTCTTCTAGAATCCATTGAATCCTAATCAATTAACCCAAACCCATCCATTATCACTTTTCCCTAAATTTGAGGAGGTCACTTCTCAAATTTGGAGTAAAGTCTTCAAAAGGCATTAAATCCTTTATCCATTCAACAAGCTAACTTGTTGAATACCCCCAAATTTGGAAGGACTCTTACAAATTTGTCCCCAAAATCTTCAAACCATTAATGGTTAACTAACCCTTAGTGGCATGGTTAGAGACTTTTTGACTAACTTAACCTCCATCTAACCCAGGGGTCTCATCAAGCATTCATTGCTTTGACCATGGTTATCCCTTTAACCTTTGCACAAGAGTTTACCCCTTGGATAAAAGCTTTATCCATTGGATAACCCTAACCTAACCTTAACCCTTACCTCCTAAGGTAACCATAAGGTCTTCTCAAGAATTTAATGCTTCATTCATCTCCTCTCAACCAACGTTATGTTGACAATTGTCACCATTTCATTGGTGAAAATTGAAAACATGGATTGATAACTTTCAATCCTGATGCTTGATTAAATCCTTCAATCTTGACCATCCATTGCCCTATTTTCACTATAAATAGAGCTCTCATTCCTCCATTTTAAGGATCCATGCAAGCTTTTAGTATCTCATTTATGCTCAATTTTATTAACATGTCTAGCTTCTCTTTGTAATAGAAATTAATCTAATAAGCATTTTAGACTATTTCCTTTATCATTAGCTTAACTCATAAACTAGTATATCATGTTAGGATAGTATTGCTACTAATCTTGTCATCTTATAATCTAGTTTATTGCATTTGTAGAATCATGCATAGATAGTATGCATTTTCATAACTAAATCAATCATAAACATCCCTTGTTCTTGCATTTGTCATCCCTAAGCCACTTTTCTCAATGATCTGAGAGCAAAGGCATTGGCTCGAGGGACCATGAAACCAACCTTGGGAAGCTGATTCATTCTTCATGACTCCATAACTTGCACCAAGAAGTCATTCGGGTATGTGGACAAGCCTCTTTGAACTTCATTTTTTTTTACATTTTAAGTTTCATCGCCCCGCTTTTCTTGCATACACTTCTGGCACCCACCATGGGGCACTACCCCATTAATCAAATCGGGTTTTAAAAATAAACACTTGAGCGGGTACGCGGGAAATAGGAATCAACGCGTAGGGAATATCCCTTAGTGCATCTAGTGTATCATTTAGCGCATCCGGCTCACTGTTTGGCGTGTGGGACTCATTTCCTAGTGCATGAAGATCATACTTTAGCACATCATCCTCATTAACCTTTTTCTGTAGGTCGCGACGTGGAAGAATAATAGTTTAGTGCATTTGGAAAATAGCTTAGCGCATCAGGTCTGTCTAATAGCGCATCCTGGCTATACAGTAGCACGTATAGTTTCATCTGTAGCACATCACAGACAAAGGCAAAACCAAAAACTATAACTGAATGTAAAAATTAGACTTGTTGAAGTCCACAAAAACCCACAGATTTTCTAACAATTTTACTTGGTATTTTGCAGGTTTTTAACAAATTTCTTGCAGATAGGAGCTTAATTTTAAGATCATTAAATAGTTTAGGTTTTTACTAACTTAGTTAAGTTAGTTGAGATATAAACTTCTTTTTATTCTTGTTAAAATTGAACTCACTTTTGTTTGGGCTTTAAAAAGAACCACAAAACAAATTTTTTTCTTGCTTTTCTAGGAGAGAAAATTTTCAAATTGGATTAGCAAATCATTGCTTTGAAGGGCTAAAAAGAACTTGTGTGCTTTGTCTTGAAAGTGGAAGCTATATGCTCTCCCCTTAATTGGGTGATCAAAAAGCCAAACCACTCTTAAAGCTTTCTTTAATTCAAGTAATAAATCCTTTAGCAGGCCTGCCTTCCCGAGGGGTTGAAAAACTCTTAAAGCCATTTTTGGCCAGTGTGAAGGGAACGACCTAGATGGGAAAAGGCTTTGAAGCCAAGTGTTCCAACCCACTATAATCAAAAGTGGAAAGTGACGAAAGTCCTTTTCAACGGTTGCACGCAGCGATTAGCCTTCCCCCAGTATCTTTACGATACGTAAAGCCTTTGTTCTAAAGGTTGGGAAGCTTCCTGAGGGATTTTATCACTGACAACTGAATAGGAAGCTTGATTACGAACCTTAGCATAGAAACTTTGAGCTGAGTCAGTAACCAGACATTTGCAATATCATAGTGCAAGGGTGGGGAAGAATTCACCCCCAAGATCGCTCACCATATATCTCCCAAGATAACTACTCAATTGTGAAGCAATTCACTTTGGGTTAATTTCTGGCAAAAGGCAAAAAAACGGGCGCCCCCTAGGGGGTGACATGACTGTTTGAGCTGACGGAGTATTGAGACTAGTGGGCTATGATATTGCTTATGACCCTTGAATAAAAAGTCTGATTAAAATGCATGTTGTATCTAAACATGTTGAAACATTGGGGATTTGAACACATCCTCGCAGAACATACACTTATTATTTAGATTAAGAAAAATGGTTGTCTCTTTGGTGTCGTGCTTTCATTTGTTATTTCAGAAAATCATCTATCAGTACTAAAAACTCAAAGCAAAATTCCAAAATTGCAGAAAAACAACCAAGTCAATATATTTTAGGGAAGTTTAGCATGTAAGAGCAACTTCTTAGCGCGTAGGAATCATCCCTTAGTGAATTAAATTTTCTCTTTAGCGTGTCAAGTCTTAGTAGTAGCGCTTCACTAGAATCTAAAAAACAAGCAGTGGTAGTTAGCGCGTTTTGAAAATAGTTTAGCGCTTTGAAACATCAGCTTAGCGCGTAGAGGTCAAACTTTAGCGCGTAGGGTTTAACTGTTAGCGCATAGGTGGACCATATTGGTGTATAACCTTTTGAACCAAAGCTGAAGCAATATTAAATATTATTAACTAGTTAGCACATATCAAGGGGTAGCATAGCGCGTGGAGTCTTTTTGCTAGCGCATAGAGAAGTTTTTATAGTGCATTGCGTCTCTGTTCTAGCACATAGTCAAAACCAGAAAAACAAGGCACAAAACAGAGATCAATTTTGAAAATTTTGAAAACAATTTTGAAAGCTTTCCTTCATCAGCTTGAACTTCATCAATCAGAAAACCAAAAATAGAGTATCAAAAGCTGTTTCTACAAGCAAATTTCCATCAAGCAAAGTTGTCTGAAAATCTGAAACTAGTCACAAGATAAAAATATCTCTCCTATGAAAATCAAGAAACATCATCACAAGTGGCAAATAGGTCCTTTAAATCAAACAGATTTTTATCCCAAAACACACTTGTTTAAAACTCTAAGTTGTCAAATTGATTTTCCATATCAGGAAAGCTCATATTCCATATCATTTGACACACTTTGTCGTGAGGGGGCATCTAAATCTTCACTTTGATAAAGTAAGACTTAAGTTTCCAAAACAAGCTAAACTGAATCCAAAACAAATCAAAGGACACCATTGATTGCTTGTGCATGACTAATCTTCATATTCTGAGAAGAAAGAATATATATCATAGCACTAAGTTGAAGAAACAACAACCAAGTTCTTCGAAACTTGCCAAAAGAAATAATTTTTTATACATCAATCGTCAACTCTTCAAATCTCATCGAACATTCCTTCGTCATCTATGATTATATCTTCAAAACAAAACAAATGAATTTGACAAGGAAACATTGAGGAGTAGAGCATTCTGTCAAAAGTCCACATTCAGCCAACAAATAAATCATGGAGGAAAGATCAATCCAACATTCTTTCCTGACGAATGCATCACTTATAACATACCAAGGTTTCCACCACCAACCCCCAAATATTTCTAAATGCCCACTATCACTCGCTCTCAATGAAACAAACAAATAAAAATGCAACCAAAATCTAGCATGAATCGAAGATTATCAAATCCTTTCAAGTGTCCAAATCTAGAGGACACCAAAATTTCTGAAGAACTTCTTCAAGAATGTCAAGAGAGTGCTTCGTTTCAAAAACTTGTGGAAAGACTCATGGAAAATGACAAGGAAAAATACCTACTCATGCTCACAAGCAAAGGAGTAAAACTTCCTGAAGACTTTGACACAGACATTTTTAGAACAAGATCTCAACATTACGAATATCAAGAACAACAAAGAGAGGAAGAGACACATGACCCTAAGCAAGATACCCCTGAGAAAAATATCCCTAAGCAAAATATACCTAAGCAAAACATCTCTGAGCAAAACATACTGTTGCATACACCATTTCAGCCTAGAATTAATGCAAGGGAAGAATTCTTCCCTCAGCAAAATAATGCACCTTTGATTGCTCTTACTCAACAAATGCAAATGTTACAAAGACAAATGCAAGACATGCAACAAGGGATGACAATACGGTATTCATTAACTGAAATTTATCCTTATCTATTTGACAGAAGATTGAACATGGTACCTTTTCCTCCAAACTCAGACATTCCCAAATTTGACAAATATGATGGGAAAAGTGATCCCCGTGATCATGTTTGCAATTTTGTACAATGAGTCTGGAATTTTCTCATGATGATACCTATTTAATGAGGTTATTCCCAAGAAGCTTGGGCAGACAAACAATGGAATGGTTATCCAAAATCACACCTCTTGTTAGATCATTCGATGAACCTGTCAAAAAATTCATAACTCAATATTCCTATAACATTCAACATGCTATCACCATGTTAGACGTCTGTAACACCAAACAGAAAAAACAATGAAACATTCATGGTATTCCTTCAATGTTGGTGGCGTATGGTTTCAAGATATCCTCGTGATGTACCTGAAAAGGAAAAGATGGAAATTTTCATTGACAACTTGAATAGTGAGATGAGTTATAGACTCAAACTCCAATGCATACCATCTTTTGCTAAATTGATTGAGAATGGCATCCAAGTAGAAGAAGCATGTGTCAAAAAAGGAACGTTGAAATTTTTCAAAGAAGGAACAAGTTCATCCAATAAACAACTTGGACAAATCCAAATTCTGGACCAGAAACAAAAAAAATGGAAATGAAGGAGGAAATGAATCAAATGATCCAAAATCAAAGCAGCCCGTGCTCGCATTATTAGGTAATCCTCAAGCTACAAAAAATCCCAAAGGTGTTAACCTAGGCACTAACACTTATGCACCAAATACCAATCAAAATCAACTCAACACAAACAACACCAACAATACCCAAAACACTAACACCAATAGGGGACCTAATCCAAACTCACGGGGTAATGCAAACAACTTTTTGAAACGCATTTATACACCACTAGGGAAATCACTGGAGTCAACATTCAAAGAACTCCTAGCAAACAAAATTATCTCTTTACCAGCAATCAACAACTTTGAACCACAAATCAAACCACCCTAGTGGAATGACTCACACTTTTGTGATTTTCATCGCAACAAAGGTCATCAAAGAAATGATTGCATGAGGCTGAAAAACATTGTTCAGGACATGATCGATAGAGGTGATTTAACGGTCAATGGCCTCAAGACAAATGGTGACCATGGAGCTTTCAAGAATCCTCTTCCAAACTACAACAAGGATGGAGCTTCAACCTCAAATGATACACGTGGAGCTCGTATTAATCACATATACAATGACATCATTAATCACATATCAGCTGAGGACAATCAAGTCAATGTTATCACAATCAAAGACAGGCGTGAACATGAATTCGTCAACATAACAACCAGAGCTCAAAAATATGTCTTGAAGGGACATACATCAACAACAAACACCGTACCCAAAATTCAATATGATCTAGTCAGTCAACTACGCAAAACTCCTGCTCAAATATCTATACTGGGATTGTTAAAACTTTTGCCAAAACACAAAGACATATTGGAACAAGCATTATTAGAAACAAATGTACCTCAAGATTTGGATGCTAACAAATTCCAAGCCATGGTGGCTCATATGACAGGGCTTCATAACCTCACTTTTTCTAAGCATGATAATATCTCATTAAGCCATCCACACAATACTCCACTCCATATTGAAGTCATGTTCTATAAACACCAAGTTAAATGAGTATTAATAGATGGAGGAGCTGGACTTAATATTTGTACCTTAAAACTTATCTGTGCATTAGGCTTCTCTGAGGAGTCTATTGATCCATGCAAAAAGATCACTATAAAGGCATATGATGATGAAGAAAGATCATCCAAAGGAATAGTGGTGTTGCCAATTCAAGTAGGACCGATACGAAAGGATACTATGTGCCAGATCTTAGACATAGACCTCACATACAATATCTTATTAGGTCAACCTTGGATACATGAAATGCAAGCGATGCCCTCCACTTATCACCAGTGTGTTAAATTCCCCTACAATGGGCAGGAGGTTTCTATATTAGCTGATCATAATCCATTTTAGCATTGTAATGGTATGGGGGCAGCACAAGACAACTTGGTTCCACATAATAGAGAGAAACAAAATTCCTCAGCACCAGATCTTCAACAAGAAAAGTCTAAATCATTATCTATGGATTTCAAGAAGAAAATGAAAATGAAAGAACAAGGCATGGGAGAATACTCTTTGGAACCCATGTGTTTGGCCAGCTTACCAACATCACCTAGATCTCATGGATTACCTACAGCATCAACACATCAAGCAACTCAGCCCATCACCAAGTTTGATGGCACATTTATCCAACTCGGCACTCTAGCACATGAATCTGAGGAAAAGGAGATCCTTAGTTGGCTATACAAAGATGAGGAAGAAGATAGAGTCGCTACTATGGAAGTAGTTATACCAACACACTTGTATGGAAAAGGCTACTTAATCATGCAGCAAATGGGATACAATGGCAAAGGACCTATTGGTAAGCATCAGGAAGGCGTCACAGAACCATTAGATCCTCCTTCACAATTCAGTAAAGACAAAAAAGGATTGGGTTTTGAACTCACTCTATTACCAAATAAAGCACCATGCAAACATCAAAAATGTCAGTGGAAAGCTAAGAAGAAGTACAAGGAAGATTCTTGGCAGGAGGCACTATTTGAGTCAGCTGAGACAATACGCAAAGAACGTGAACATCAAGAAAGAAAGAACCATCAAGAGAAGCCCATCATTCAAAAGAAGGCAACATCTACAGAAGTACATCATATTCAAGAACTAATATCCATCAAAAGGGAATCAACTCCTGATTGTATCATTCCTCCTTGAGAAGACACAATATATGAACAAATGCAAAAAGTGGAAGTAGGATCTGACACAGAATCAGAGAAAACTATCAAACTTGTATCAATCATCAAAGACCTATTCTCACCCTACAACATACCAGTTCACAGCACTGATAGAATCTAGGATGACACCTCTAAGACTAATTCCAATGAATATGAATGGGGCAGCTATTCTAACATTACTGAAGATATTTGTGCAAACGACAATAGTACACCCATCTCTCAAGAAGAACACAGCACAGAATCTAGACCACTTAAATTTGGTCCACAAAATATCTATGATGCCAAGGAAAATGAGCAGCAACATTATGCACAAGTCTATATGAAAGATGATACCATCAAAGACCTTGACAAGATCCTTAACTTCTTTAACACCCAAGCCAACAACAATGATACTTCCATCCTCACACTTATAGTAGTCAAACTTGATCCACCTAACGACTCCTTACCACTTGTCTTTCCTAACCTCATAGACTGGGATGAACCTGAAACTCATGATATACCAATTTTCCCAAATGACGAATCCATTATCCATTACTTATGTACCGTTAACCCAGAAACAAACTCTACCAGTGAACAAAGTAATGATGTCTGCAACCAGGGGAGTGCCAAGTCTCTCAGTCACAAAAATGAGCAAACTAAAAGATCTACTATTGAAAACCAGTTAATGGTAGCAATAGATCACACAAAAGTAAAAATAAAGGATGCATCTGAGGGTGAAAACCTTTTTAAGGCACCTAAAGATGGGAGACTTGACACTCTTCCTGAGCATTATCATAAGCAATCACCCATATTGATTGAGCCCACTCAATCAATCAATCAAAATTCGTACTACAAAAGTAGCAAAAAATATACACCTTTCAGAATCTCTGACAGAGGAAGAAAGATCAGAATTTATTAAGTTTTTTAAAGAAAAGAAAATAAACTTTGCTTGGTCATATGTAGATATGCCTGGGATTGATCCACAATTAATCATGCATCACTTGTCCATTGCTCCAGGAGCTAAGCCAGTCAAGCAAAAACTAAGAAAGATGAATCCACATGTAGCACTCATGGTCAATGCTGAACTAAAGAAACTGTTAGACGTCAGATTTATCCGACCTATTGACTATGCTGAATGGATTTCCAACATCGTACCAGTATCAAAACTAGATGGTAGTATCATAATCTGCACTGATTTTAGAGATGTCAGCAAAGCCTGTCCAAAGGATGACATTCCTTTGCCCAGTATCGACATAATTGTAGACCTCACAGCAGGCCATGCAATGCTATCACTAATGGATGGTTTTTCAGGCTATAATCAAATAAAGATAGCCCCAGAGGATCAAGATAGAATAGAATTTACCTATCTGTGGGGAACGTAATGTTGGAATGTCATGCCTTTTGGCTTAAATAATGCAGGAGCAACTTATCAATGAAAAATGACAATAATTTTTCATGACATGATGCATACCTTCATGGAAGACTATGTAGATGATTTACTAGCTAAATCCTTCACCAGAGCAGAACATCTCAGCATCTTAGAAAATATTTCTAATAGATTAGAAAAATTCCAAGTCAGGCTCAACCCTAAGAAGTGTGTCTTTGGGGTTACATCAGGAAAATTACTAGGCTACATAGTTTCAGCTAAAGGTATTGAAGTGGATCCAGCAAAGGTACAAGCCATTATGTGTTAGGAATCCCATAGATACTGAGAGGGGGGGGTGAATCAGTATCTAACTGGTGAATAGAATTTCTTAACTTAAAACATGCAGAACATATTATAACAGTGTATCGGTATGCAAGAAATAATGCAATAAACAGAATTAAGAACATCCACATGAAAAGCACACCATAACACAAGGTTTTAACAAGGAAACCCGGTGTGGGAAAAAGCTCAGTGGGATTTGTGACCCACAATATTAACTCACTGGCCAATAAGAGAATATTACTTATAATAGGGGCCTGTACATGTAGGAAGGCCAACTGCCTAGAGCTCACTGCTCAATGGGAAGTCTCACTGACTTACAATGTGGATTATACAAATCCAATATCATGTACTACTTTACAATAGCATCTATAATGCCTGATCTAGTACTGGTTGCTGCTCTGCTTCTTACATAAACCCTTTAGCCTATATTTCGCATAATAGGTCTGCCTAATATTTTTCCTTATCACTTACACCTCTATCACTAAATGTCTACAATGATCTCTTTTATATATAAGAGTCATTTTACAATTTTCCAAGTCGGCTTACAAAGTTTTTACAATAATAAACAAAATATAATATAACAAAATCCTGTTGGCCTCTGTGCCGTTATACTTCCTTTCTTTGTGTCAGTGCCGGTGTTCTGAGTGCTAGTGTAGAGTGTGATCTGCTAATGCCGGTATAATGCCTTGCCGGTGCCATAGGATTGTAAGGTTGCCATCAATGACAAAACCTTCAATCACATACAATGTCTCATTGGAGTGTGCATATGCCAACATTATGGAGATGCCACCACCAAAGAGCATCAACTAGCTTAGATCTCTACAAGGACTACTCCAATCAATTAGGTGATTCATCACTCAACTAGCAAATAAAAGTCTCCCATTCAATCATTTGCTACATAAAAATGTATCGTTCAGATAAGAAGCCAAATGTGTCAAATCCTTTTATCAAATCAAGCAGTATCTAATGAACCCACCAATTGTAGTACCACCAATACCAGGGAAGCCACTCATCTTCTACATTTCAACAATAGACATATCATTGGGGGCATTGTTAGCACAAAAGGATCAACAAGGCAAGGAGTGAGCTATCTATTATATCAGCAGGACATTGAATGGATATGAACTCAACTATACATTCATTGAGAAAGCTTGTCTAACAGTGGTATTTGCCTCTCAAAAAATCCGACACTACATGCTAGCTCACACAATTAAGCTAGTTGCAAAAATTGATGCTCTCAAATATTTACTCAGTAAAGCAACTCTTACAAACAGATTGGCTAAGTGGGTCATGATCCTCAATGAATTTGATATCCACTACATAGAGTGAAGATCTATCAAAGGAAAAGCAATTGCAGATCAACTAGCAGAAGCACCTATTATTCTCAAATTCTAATTCCCCTCTTATCCCTTATAAGAAAAATAATAACTTTGTCTTCAAATAAAGAGATCAAAGAAAAAGAACCTCAGAGCAACATATGACAAGGTTTCACGAACCTTCTACACATTGAACTTATCCCAAGTTCAGGCGGGTATACCTTCTGTGAATAATTTCACACTTTTAAAATAGATTCATAGTAAACCAGTCCAAAACCAATGAATCTTATCACCTCAAACACAAACTGAAATAATGAAAGAAAGCTTATACCCACGTTTAGTATTGATCTACAAGAAATCTAGCAAGAGAACTACAACTGATACCAGTGCCTAATCCAGGCCACAGAGTTATCTAAATTAAACAAGGATTTCACAATTAAACATCTCCATACATATCATCACTTCGGCTTCTAACGACCCCATACATGCCTGACATATATAAGTCTTTCCTTATTAGACTAGACAGTGTTCATCAGATTCAAAGTCTCAAACAAAATAACATACTGACAGAGATATTCCTCGCACATTTAATTCCTCTCCTAAAGAAGAAAGCTAAGAAATATATCTATAAAGATTGCATTACAATCCATGTTCAGTTGAATAACCCTACATTACCCAAATGAAACTAGTTAATATTTGAAAGCACACCAGAAGACAACGCAAATTCTAGGCTCGAAAGTTTATAATATGTATATTGCTATTCATTTTGAAAAATCTGACAAAACTCAGAAATATTCTTTATGATCTTAGACAAAAACCAAATAAATTTCTACAGAGTTTCTTTACAAATTCTTGCAATCCTTTCTTACTAGTCCTAGTATTCATTTATAATAGGATGGATGCATACAAGCTACGGACCTTTTCAAAAGGTTTGTTACAACAAACTTCTTGTTTGAACAAGAAGTAGCAAATCTTTTCCACTTTCTAATGGCCTCTTTCCTACGGTTGTCATTTTGCGGCTTCTACTTGAAACTCTGCATCTAGCACAACATACTTTCTTGTCCACTCGTGGTACACGTCATCAGCAGGCCATGAGAAGTTGAAAACTTTCCCTTTTTTCTTGGCCAATCTCTTCCAAGAGTTCCTCATTTTATTAACCTTTGAATTTAGGAAACCATAGTGTGATTTAATTTTCTCTATCTCCTCAACCGTTCTGACAAATAGGGAAGTATCATGTGTATTAATGATTCCCTTTATCCTTAATGATAGGTTGGCTCCTAATTCATTAAGCCAAATTTGTTTGTCCTTCAATTGAGTTGGACTGGCAAAACCCCCTAGGAATAATTCAAATACTTGCTCAATGTACTCTTTCTTATACAAGTTGATCTTCCTCTCTGCATTATCTACTCCTTCTGCTAACTTTGCCAGATCCTTTATCAAGTCACAAGTGGATTTGATAATGGGGTCAGTCCCTGCCTCTTCATAAGATACACATATAAGTTCTAGGTCCTCCTCCCTAGGCTTCCACTTGTCCAAAATAGGCATTAGAACAACCTTGTCTTCATTGAGCTCATTCCTCATATCCAAAATTTTACTCATATTGTTATATACCAATCATGATCCTATAGTGTCAGCAAAACTCAAAATTGTGGCCCTCACTCTCTCTTCATATTTATTTGCAAACAGGGTTTGAGCCTGTTTTAGCTTCTCCAACTCCTTAGGAGTGATCTCAACTGATTGGGAACTAGAAGGTGTGGGAGAAGGTGGGAATTCAATGATAGGGCTAGTAGATGGAGGCTATTCAGGAGAAGAAGCAATCATCAATGTTGAGGACTCACCTCGATGGTATTGACCTGCCAATTGGCTTCTCAAATTAGCAATAATAGTCTCTCAGCTCATTACCTCTCCTTTGGCATCATTGTAAGCTTTCAGGACAGTCTTTAACTTAGTTTGGAGAACTGCCTTTTCCATTTCTTCTTTCTCTGCCACGGCAACACTGAACTTTGTAGTCTCTAAGACTATGCTAGCAGCCTCCACCACTTCAGTATTTTGCACTCTCTTCACTATAATACCTCCAAGGTAGCTTGACTTTGGGGTATCCTTTTTCTTTTCATTTTCATCTCTTTTCAGAGACCACATGACCAAAGCAGTATTATCCTTGCTGAAGGTTACTCCTTCCATAGGCTTGGTTTCTTTCTCAGCTGCCTCTAGAACCAAGGCATCTGCTATATCCCATTAAGGGAGGATGAGTACACCAGCCTTTGCTACCATCTCCCTTCCTTGCTCAAAAGTGATGGTCTTAAATTTAGTGACCATTTCTTGCTTTATTTCTTCCTCCACCACAGTTGCATCCTTGTGGGGCTGCTCACCCTTCCTCTTCTCACATCTGGCATTAAACTTATCAATATTCTGCTTCCACACAAATTGCATGAAAGCTCCTGAGGTAACAAAGTAACTATCAGCTAAGAATTCCTCACTGGCCTGTTTAATTGTAGGATCCAGTTCCTGGCCTTTGAACTCATTGGTGGTTATGTTCATCTTAGCATCTTCTAGCTCTTAAGGCATTCAATCTTCTATTTCATCATAGGTATAGGCTATCTCCCCAAGACTCCCTAACTGCAACAATTGCTCAGCTGATGCCTTCTCATCTCCTATATGAATAGGGGATTGAGAATGGGAATACAAGGGCTCAGTAGATTGCACTTCCCTTCCCACCCTTTGCCTCTTTGGGGATTCCTGAATGTCAATGACATCTTGTATTCTCCTCTTCCCTTTTGAAGTAGAAGGTTCCCCTATTGTTGGAACCAACACACTATACTTGGATTTTCTCTGTAGCACATAGTCACCAGGAGGGATTGCTTTAGCAAATGTAGACCTAGCTAGAACTAGTCTTGCCTTCTTAGGGTTGTTTTTAATCACTGCTTCCCTCTTCTCTTTCAATGTTTGCATTACATCTTCAAAACAAAGAATTAGGAATTTTGCCTTTTCCTCAAAGGGGTGAAAACTGGATAATGGGTCATAGCTGGTGTCAAATTGGTGCACAAAATCTAGAGCCTTCTTGTAGGCCGCCCATTTTTCTTTCCTTAGCTCCTTCTCATCCAAATCAAACTCATTTCTGATGAGGTCTTCAAGGAATTGGAATTGGTGAGGTCTGCCTTTGCATAATGCCCTCTTCCTAAACATACTGTTAAAGAAGTCTTCAGGGTTTGAAAACCTTGACACTATAGTGGATAGCCGGTATGGTTGAAAGAACTCCTCAGAACACTTCCACCCACCTTTAGTAATCACAAACTGATGTGCTATTGTTACTGTAGGTAAAATGGTCCCTTTTCCTCTATTAGATAGCTCTGCCTCTTGCACACTCCCAATCTGCCTAAGGATTTTTGCAATTCCTACTTTTAGTGGGACCTAATATGGCAACAAAAATGGAGTGCCTCGAAAACTATACACTCTAAAAACTATGGAAATAGGGTCCAAGTACATGTCGCCCCAATTGTGAACAATTGTGATGCCTTTAGCAAACTGCTTCAGCCTAAGAAACTCCGAAAGAGCTTTAGGGACCCTTGGATTCTCTGAACATAAATGAATTATGATCTTGGATGCAAAGCACTTATCAAACTTTAAGTAGCTAGCATCTTCCCTTTCCCATGACAACACTGTGCTCCATAATTGAACTGGCATTTTCTCCCCATCCTTTTCTTTCACTAGATCCATTCCATTGGCAAAGTAGTCACCACCCTTGAATAGAAACAGATGCATGAGAAGGGAGTACCATCCAAAAGGCCTATCCACCTTACCATTCTTATATCCCTAACACTTTTGGTAATAGAGTCATAGTTGTGTGCAATCTGAGTTAGGAGATCCACATTCATGAACACTCTAGGGACCACCAATTTACCTACATCTAACTCCCAAATACTGTTCATGGGGGTTGGGGAGTGTCACATACTAAATCCAACCTTGAATAAACCCAAACAAACAACCCTATCTAGGGGTCTCTCAGCCAATTACCCTTTTCATACAATCCTTCTCCTATTCTTAGGGGAGGAGCCTTGGGCACTAATTCTTTAACCTTAGTTGCTACGTTTGTGGACATAGACAATTGTTCTAGGAAATCATCACAAATTTTTCTCTCCTGGTAATTAACATTCCCTGTGAAGTCCCTTCTGGGTGCCATCTCAATGATATGTAGGTAATTCAATTACTAATCACAACAATTCTTTAATAGAACAAAACCACAATTCAATCAAAATTTCAAGTAACTGGTAAGCAAGATACAAGAAAACCTATTCTCGGCCTGAAGAACTCTGCTCTGCACTAGCTTTTTTGCATCAACTCTTCAAAATGATGCCTACATTCAATTGATGTGAGCATATATACGGCAATTGGGTTCTTAACTACGACATTAACAACACATGCTTAGGCCATCACCTCATAATTGAATTCATGAATGAATTCAAAAATTTCACTCCAACGGATCACAAAATGTCTGTGTTTCTATCACTTTCTTGTTTTGCCATTTCGCGAAGCCTAAAATCCGTTCTTCTTCATCAAGTGAAATCACACCAACTGTTAGATCCAGTGAAACTTGCACGGCTTTTACTTTATTCACTATTCTTCATCTGATGACAGGCTTAGATCTCTTTCCCCATTTCGCGAAAGCTAAACATCATGCACATTCACCCAGCGAAACCACATGGGCCGTCTCATCAAAAGGAACTTGATCGATCTTTATTCTATCCTGTGACTGGCGGCTAACCCCACTAACCCCGCACCAAGTGTTTAAGGCTAGCGGTTTTTGTTGTTTCACGAACGGTAATTACCTTGCATCTTCGGGCTACGAAATAGCACCCACCGTCAAATCCTCTTTGAGATACCCGCCTTTTAACAAACTTTACCAGTAGCAATGGGCCCTCTGACTCGGCATCATCCAACCTGGCAACCGACTGGTAAAGGAAACCAATGTGTCAATCTTTTATTCATCAAACAACTTCCACGGGATCCACTTCAGGTCTGCCACATGCATCTGACAACTTTCCTTTCTGTCAGCAGTCTGATCCATCTGTTCTGCCACGACACTGACCAATTGGCTGCCATGTCACTTCGCTATTTCATGAAGGTTAAATTTCAGTCACCTTAGGGCTGTGAAATGATGCCAACCGTCTGATCAAAAGGAACTTGATCGATCTTTAATTTCAATCCTTACCACCTCATGGAGCAACTTTCCCTTTCGCCATTTCGCGAAGCATAAAATCCATGCATCCTTGGCTTGCGAAATAGCGCGAGCCATCTGATCAAAAGGAACTTGATCAGTACTTACCGTAGTCTTTGCTGGATGCTGGAGCCAATTTCCTTTTTGCCATTTCGCGAAGGTTAAATCTCAGTCACTTTTATCTTGCAAAATCGCGCGGGCCATCTGATCAAATAGAACTTGATCTGTCTTTATCTTTAGTGAAAACTTGGATGTCGGTCTCACTTTTGCCTTTTACCACTTTGCAAATGGTAACTCATAGGCATCTTAGGGTTGTGAAATCACGCGCACCTTTAGAGTAAAAGGAACCTACTCACTGGTTAAGAGCCCGATTAAAAATTAAAACCTTAGGAAAGACTTAGAAAATAATGCGCTGCTAGACCCACCTAAGAAGAAATAAGAAAGGGGGGGGAGCACTTCTCATGGCAAATGGACCCTTCTTTAAGTGAATAAAGTAACATAGAATTAGAAGGAGAGGGTTTTTCTCAGACACTGAAGCAATTAGGACTTAAACCTTAAACCCTCTTTGGACCTAAAGCAATTAGAGGTGACAAGCCCATACCAGACTCAAAAATTTCATAGACTTAGCCAATTATGGGACAAGAATACCCATTTTTTAAACAGTGATAATAGCGGCTCTGACTAGGAATGGTTGATCACAAGATCAACACAAGAATTCATAAATTCTCTAGAGAAACAGACCAAACACAAGCCCAAAAACAACAACAAAAGCAAACCCAAATATATACAAACAAGGACCTACTGTGCATGGACATCAAGAGAAGTAATGTTTCAGGAATTGTCCATGCACTGGAAACTCTTGTACTTCATCATTCATATTCTTCAAAAAATATGAGTCCTTTCCATTCAGATCACAGACCACAGAGGGGCCGATCCACAGTGACTCAAATTTTTTATGCTTTCCCTTATCCTATCCTTTTGCATTCCATTGAAGGATTACATCACCAATTTGGAATTTTCTCAATCAGGTTCTCTTTTCAAATAGGTATTTGGACTGCAACTAGATCTTTAGATTCCTCTTATGGGCCAGAGTTCTAATTTCTTCAACTTCTACCATCTGAATCATCTGGTCTTCCATAGGTTCAAATAATTCCATGTCCTCAGCTCGTGAGAACTTATATACTGGAAGAAAATTATTGTCAGGCACCCTGGATTGTGTGCCATAAACTAATTCAAAAGTTGAGACCCCAATAGTCTTTTTGACAGTAACCCTATCAGCCCATAAAGCCAATTTTAACTTTTGGTCCCAAGACCTTTTATTCTCTTCCAGAATTTTCTTGATAATAATCAAGAGGCTCTTGTTACTAGATTCATCTTTCCCATTACCCTAAGGATGATAAGGTGAAGAGTAAGACATGATTATTCCATGACTAGTGCAAAATTCAACAAACTCTTCTGACCAGAAGCTCATGGCATTATCCATTACTAGTTTTACAGCGACTCTGAATCTAGTTATAACATTATCCATCAAAAAGTCAATAACAACCTTACTTGTGGCTCTCCTGGTGCGTATAGCTTCAATCCATTTAATAAAATAGTCAGTAGCTACTATAATCCACCTATGACCTCTTCCTGATTTCTCAACAATCTCTCCAATAAAATCAATGCCCCATTGGACAAAAGGGGCTTCAACTATGACTGGGCTGAGGGCTTAAGCTCCTTCATACTTCAATTTGGATGAAAACCTCTGGCATGGGTCACATCTCTTGACATATTCATGAAAATATTTAAACAAAGTAGGGCAATAGTACTCAACCCAAACTATCTTACCAGCAGTTGTCTTAGCAGAGTAATGACCTCCACACACTCCATCATGCATTTTAGTTAACACTCTCTTAGCATGGGATTCATCCAAACACATTAGTAATGCCCCATCTCTATTCCTCCAAAATAGATCACCCTGAACAAGGACATACTTCTGTGACTTCAACTTCAGAGTTCTTCTCTGATTATGTGTCATTCCTTCTAAAAATGATGCATCCCTTAAAAAATGTATTATCTCTGAGTACCGGGGTTGTTTTTAATACTGGTGGCCAGGATGTTCTCAACTTCAACAATATTTATTTCAACATCAAGAAGGTTTGACTCAACCATGAGCTTGGCAAGGCCTAAACCTCTCAACAATTTGGTGATCTTTATTTCCAAATCAAATTCCTGGATTCTGTTTATCCATCTGCATCTCTTACATGTGACCTCAGACTGGGATAAGATATCTTTGATAGCAGCATGTGGGACATATGCAACTACTTGTGCATTTACAAGATATGGTCTAAAAGCCTTGACAACTTTGACCAAAGCATATGCTTGCTTCTCCATGATTTCATATTTTAACTCTGCAGCCTGTAAAGATTTGCTATAAAAAGCTATAGGATGTTCATATCCTTCATTATCCTTTTGTAATAGAATTGTAGCCACTGTGTGACATGAAGCAAAAGAAAACAAAGAGAAAAGCTTACTGTAATCAGGGGATTTCAACACTGGTGCCTCTTGAATAGCCTTTTTTATCTTAGCAAAAGCCTTTGAAGCTTCTTGATCCCAACAGAATTTTTTATCATTTTTTAAGCAGTTTAACAATGGGCTTGATACTAAAATGCAGAAACAAATAACAAACAACAATAAGATATGGGTAGTATAAGACTTATGATCATGATGGTTCAATGGAGAAACTAGGTATGGCGGAAGCAGGAGCAGGAAAGGGAGCGGGAGCTCAAATTTCAAATTCTCAGCAAGGCGGGAACCCTGGTTCCAATGGTGGGATCGACCAGATCAATGGGGCTAGTCCTATTGGCGATAAGGACAAGCCCCCGGACTTCCTAGGTGTTATTGCTGACTCACAGTCTGATGGTACTCTACTTGAGGAGATAGCAAGTTCATCTGGGCATCTAAGGGAAGGGTCCAATGGGGGTCCATTCCACGAGATGACTCCGTGGATAGCAGGAGGGAGAAAAAGAAATGGTCTTCCCTTTTTAGAACTAGACCAACTAGTAAATCCTCCCTTCCTCCTGTTAAGAATATTTCTGACCCTTCTGGTGGTAAGTTTGCTATCTCTATCCCTGACCAGGTTCTGGACCATAATATCAATAGTATGTCAAACTCCTTGGTAGGGAAATTCATGGGCTCGCACCCTAATATTGAAGTTGTCAGGGCCTTTGTCAAACGAAAAATGGGCCCTTAAAGGAAATGTTGAAATTTTGGCACTACCCAAAGGTCTTCTATCTTTTTCCTTTTCATGTGAAGAAGATAAGGTTAGGATTTTATGCAGGAGTCCCTAGATGGTAGGAAAGACAGCTCTGGTTCTTAGAAAATGGCATCTGAATCTAAACATGAATAATTCTCTCCTGGCCCAAGTTCTAGTTTGGATTAAGCTTCTAGGATTGCCTCTTGAATACTAGGCAGAAAGTATCTTCTCTAGAATAGAAAGTTCTTTTGGTGAGCTACTCTCCATAGACCCAGTCACTGCTTCAAAAAGAAGACTAACTCATGCAAGGTTCTATGTAGGAGTAGCCCCTGAGGCAGATATGCCGGAATAGATAGACCTAGTTTCAAAGCTGGGAACTTGGAAACAACATATCGAATATGAAACTATTCCTTTCGTGTGCTTCCACTGTAAAAAAGTAGGTCATTGGGCAAAATCTTGCCCAAACAAGCAAAAGGTGGAACCCAAGCAGCTTAAACCTCAAATTGAAAGTCAAAAGTTGCCAAAGAAACGGGTGTGGCAAGTTAAAAACCCAGAAAATAAGGAAGAAAATTCCAATCATTTTTTTCCTTTGGGGGAACAGAAGGAAGCCTCAAATTCCATCTTCAGGCCCACAATACAGGAAATAGAGAGAAATGAATCAACCAAAGCCAGCCCCATAAGAACAACTCAAAAAAAGGAAATGAAAGATCAGAATCTCCAAATGAGATAGTTGAAGTGGTTGATGACACTTATAAAAGAAAGGAAATGGAAGCAAGAGATTACCAAATTGAGGAAGGAGAGATCCCTGATCCCCAAGTTGAAAGGACTAACTCTTCTCTAGCCATGCCAAGTTTTGAAATTCAAGAAGCCCAAAAATGTGCAATTTTGGGTATGAATCTTTTGGATTCAGATTAGAGCTCAAAAACAGTGAATAATGTTTCAACTGACTCCAGAACTCCAAAATGGGGTAATGAAGAAGAAATTTCCAAAATCCTCATCAACCCGGAAGCGGCTCCTGTGATAGAAACAGAATGGAAGCAACCAAAATATAGGAACAAGAAAGCAGCAACTCCCTCAACTTCTCTAATAAGGAAATCTAGTAGAATAGCTCAAGTTGATGTGGGGTACATTTCCTCTTCCCCAGGATGGCCCTCTAACCACAAATTTAGAGACAAGGAGGCCAGCAAGAACATAGCAGATGGAACTCAAAAAACTCTCAAGGAGCTAGGAATTGGTAAGTAGCTATGAAGATTATTTCTTGGAACATAAGGGGACTCAACAATCCCCATAAACATGATATAATTAGGAATATGATAAGAGATACTAATCTTGACATTTTTCTTATTCAAGAAACCAAAATGAGTAGAGAAAAAGTTGAATCTTTGAAGTTCTTCAAAAATGGTAATGTTAGTGGGGGCAGTTCTGAGGGTGCTTCTGGAGGCATTTCTACCATCTGGAATCTTAACACTGTTAAAGGTCAAGTCATTATCTAGGAAAGTAACTTTTCTTGTATCAAATTTGAGCACCTAAAAGATGGTTCTTCATGGGTTCTCACTAACATTTATGCTCCTAATACCTTAAAGGCTAGAAACTCTTTTTGGAAAAAGATCATCCAGGCTAGGGACAGCTTCAAAAAATTTAGTTGGATGGTTATGGGAGACTTTAATACACCTTTGAAAGAGGAGGAAAAATTTGGAGGCAGTCCTCCTCAGCTCGAAAGTAGGATGGCCCTCATGGATTTTATTAACTCCCAAGCTCTTAATGACTTGGAGATACAGGGTTGCAATTACACTTGGACCAACAGACGAACTAGTAATGACCTTATCCAAGTGCGTCTTGACAGAACTCTCATTTCTGATGACTGGTATAGTCAGTACTTCTGTTCTCTGTCTGCCCACATTTGGGTTGGATCCAATCATTTTCCTATCACCTTCATTGCTGACTTGATCAATAGAAGGAGAAACTTTCCCTTTAGATTTGAAAAAATGTGGACCCTTCACCTCGACATCAAAAGAAATATTCAGAAATGGTGGAGTATCCAAGTTGAGGGAACGGCTATGTTCAAAGTTGTTAAGAAGCTCAAAAGTGTGAAGGACAGCATTCAACTGTGGAATAAAACCAGTTTTGGGAATATATTTGAGGCTGAGAGTAAAATTTAGGAAAACCTTAAAGAAATACAGGACCAGATCCAGAAGGATGGTTTCAGTACAGTGTCTATTACTGATGAAAATGAGATCCTTAAAAAATACCATGATATTATTGCCAAAGAGGAAATGTTCTGGAAGCAAAGATTGAGATGCATTTGGCTCAAGGAAGGGGACAGGAATACAAGATTCTTCCATATGTCAACTATCAAGCATAAAGCAGTCAATAGAATGAACAAGCTAGTTGTGGAAAGTGGGGAGCTGGTCAAGGAGGATGAAATAAGGAATGAAGCTAAGAGGTATTTCTCGAACCTCCTAAATAGGGATCACAGTCTAGATGCTGAAGCCCAATCCTCTTTTCTTCAGAACATTCCTTGTCTCATTGATGCTCATAATAATTCCTCCCTCTCTTCCATTCCCACTATCTTAGAAATTAAAAATGTTGTTTTCTCCTTTGATGGTAACAAAGCTCCTGGACCTGATGGATTCCCAATGTTCTTTTTTCAAGATTTCTGGGATATTATTGGTACTAATGTTGCCAATGGGGTTAAGGAATTCTTTGGGGCTAGAAAACTCTTGAAAGAAATCAATGGTACTTTTATTGCTCTTATCCCCAAGACTCAAGGAGCTGACTCTTTGGACAAATTCAGACCTATTAGCCTCTGCAACTCCTTTTACAAGATTATTTCTAAGGTCCTTACTACTAGAGTTTTGTCTATCCTTCCTGCCTTAATTAAACACCAGCAAAATGGGTTTGTTCCTGGAAGACAAATTCTTGATTCAATTATTACAGTTCATGAGAACATTCACTCTCTTGATAGAGCTAAGAAGCAGGGTCTCATCCTTAAGCTTGACCTCTTCAAAGCCTATGACAGGGTTGACTGGTCTCTTCTTCAGAAAATTCTCACTTCTTTTGGGTTTTCCTCTAGAGTTGTGGATCTTTTCTCCCAACATACTACCTCTGTGTCTTTTGTTGCTCTTGTCAATGGTTCTCCTTCTACTTTTTTCCAAGCCTCGAGAGGTCTTAGGCAAGGAGATCCTATCTCCCCCATCCTTTTCATAATTTTGGTAGGATGCTTTGGTCGGACCATGGAAAAATTGGTGCAGCAAGGATCCTTTAAGGGCCTCCAACCTTCTTCTGCTGACCTTATCTATTCCCACCAGTAGTTTGTTGATGACAGTATTATTATGGGGGAATCAAGTATCTCAGAAGCTAAAGTATTGAAGAGTACCCTGTGTAAATTTGCCTCTGCTACGAGGCAGCTTATCAACTAGGCTAAAAGTGAAGTCTTTTTCATTAATACTCCAGAGAGAAGACAATAGAGGATTAGCAGAATTCTAGAGTGTAAGATTGTTGACCTTCCTACTACCTACCTTGGACTCCCCATGGGGATTGCCCCTCTTGACTCCTTCTGGAGTTCTCTAGTTGACAAATTTCATAAAAAACTTGCCGGTTGGAAAGGGGCCCTCTTAAGTCAAGCTAGTAAGGTCCAACTCCTTAAGGATACTCTTCAAAGTATTCCTATTTATGCTCTTAGTCTCTTCAGAATTCCAGTCAAGTATGTTGAAGCAATTGAGAAAATTCAAAGAAGATTCCTTTGGTCTGGGGTTGAGGAAAAGCAAAGAATGTCCTTGGTGGCCTGGGATCAGGTCTGTAGGCCGAAAAGAAAAGGTGGTCTGGGTCTCAGGAGGATTTGTACTTTAAATGAAGCTTTCTTGTCCAAAAAAGCTTGGAGATGGTTTCATTTTGATTCTGAATGGTGCAAAATTTGGAGAAGTAAGTACTCTCTTCTATCTTCTTCTCTCTCTTCTTTTCTTAATTTGGATCTCAGTATAAATGGATCCCATATTTGGAACCATGTTTCTAAATGTAAAGATGTGATTGCTAAAGGAGTGATATGGAAACTTGGAAATGGCAGAAAAGTTAGATTCTAGGAGGATCCCTAGCTTTTTGATAAACCCCTAATGGACTTCCATGAATGGGCCTCCCATGCCCCTTCCTGTATTGGCTCTTTTGGCTCCTTAGTGGTAGAATACTGGGATGGGAACAATTGGCAGAACATTGATAGTATCCACCCTAGCCTTTCTAAGCTTAAGACCCATCTGTCTGCTATATGGCTGAATAATGAAGAGGACTCCCTGATTTGGAAACATGATCCCAAAGGTACTTTAACTGTGTCTTCATTGTATTGTGTCCTTCCCCCCTCCCTCCTATAAATCCTTTCTAGTCTAAAGCATGGATAAAAGGTCTCACACCCAAAATCAATTTTTTCTTCTGGACTATCCTCCAAAATAAGATCCTTACCGTTGACAACCTAAAAGGTAGAAGTTTTGCCCTTCCTAACATGTGTGTGTTGTGCTTTCAAGAGGAAGAGTCTATGGACCACCTTGCCCTCCATTGTCCCTTCTCAATCTCAGTTTGGGAAAGTTTCCTCAAGAGCTTTAGTTTAGCTTGGGTGTTTCTGAGTAACATCAGAGATTTGTTCTCCTCCTGGCATATTCAATGGACTAACTCTTTTTTGAGATGTATGTGGCAGCTCTCTCTTCCTCACATCTTGTGGGGTCTTTGGAAAGAAAGAAACAACTGAATCTTCAGGGATGTCTCCCTAAATCAAGATACTGTATTCCAGAAAATTCAAAGGTCTATCTAGGAAAATATGGGAATCATGGAGGGTCCTTGTTACTCAAATAACTCCCTGGAGTCAAATATCTTAAGGGCTTGGAATATGAAGATCACCAATGGTCATAATCTCAGCTACAATAAAAGGCTTGAAGCTAAATGGCAAACCCCTCCCCAGGGCTGGCTCAAAATCATTTTTGATGGTGCAACCAAAGGTAACCCAGGTCCTTCAGGTTGTGGAGCTATTCTTAGAGGTCATAGAGAAATCTGCAAAGAGATGATTGATGTCCCTATTGGAACCCAAACTAACCATAAAGCTAAAGCTATGGCAGCTCTTCAAGCATAATCCTAGCCAAAAAATGGAATTGCCCCTATCTATGGATAGAAGGGGACTCAAATAATATAATAAAGTGCCTCAATGGGACTTCAAAACCTTCATGGTCGATTCACAACATAATCACTTCTACTATTGACATTATTAAAACCTTTAAAAAATGCCATATCTCCCATATCTATCGGGAGGCCAACTGTTCTACTGATTGGGCTGCCAATGTGGTGGTTAAAAATGAGACAATTACCATGTGGATGGGTGAGAGCGGACTCCCCGAAGATGTCAGAAAAATCATAAGTGATGAGCGATATAGAAGTACCCCAAAGACTCTTGATTGATAGGGTAATAATGAAAAGTACTGATGTGAGCACTTCGAGTTATTTCTATAATGAGAAAATCACTCATTATAACATCAATGCCATCTACTCCCACGCTTGTTGGGTAATTGTTCTAGCTCCGAAAAGCTCTCTGCTTAACCAGCTTTGCAAGTTTCAAAATTTGGCTATGAGAAGCGACATCATGGGTAGAAATAGGAGACGATATGAGCCAAGTAGTTGTAAAGAATGGAAACAGAAGGAAGAGGTGTGGGGTATTTTGCAGAAGGGCGGTCTCTCGAACTTCATAGAGAGACTCCATGGCCATGATGGAATGGTAACTAGCATTTTCTGCAAAAACTGGAAGAAGGGCATGTTAAAAATGGGTGACCAGATGGTGGGAATTGATGAAGATTTAATTGCTAAAGCTACGGGTCTCAAAAGGGAAGGCTGCAACTTCTACAGAGATAGGAAGGTCAGCAGGGAAGCCATTGAAAGGTACCCAATTACTGAGAAAGAGAAAAAATGACTGGTAAAGTTGAGCAAAACCTACTACCCGCCTAGGGCTTTTGCCAAACCCTGGCGGGAAATTCTCTTTGTTTTAATGTGGTATATTACTCTAGACGGTAGGTTTACGAAAGTCTATGGGTATCATTTTGTTCTATTAAACCACTTTAGGCATAATGATAAGGTGAATTTTCCTTATTTCTTGCTTTGCTAAATGAATGCTTCCCTTAAAGCCTACAAAGAGAATCCTCTGGGTGATACTGCAATGCACCAAGGCCTAATGGTCCTAATTTATGACCATTTAAAGGCCAATCAAATTAACTGGATGCAGCCCTCTATGGACTCTGAGGAAAATATGTCTAATTTTGCTTTTTAGGAGGAGGAGGAATCCGACAATGATTCCTCATTTGATACTGAGGATAGCTCTGATGATTCAGAGTATGAGAGTAGTAAGAAGAGGAAAACAAGACCCTCATCTTCTAAGGGCAAAAAACTTCAAATCAAACCCTTGATCAGCATCTCTTCAAAAGAAGAGGATTCAAATTATTCCAAGGAGAAGAAGAACCCTAAAGGGTTGTTGAAGAAGAAAATTAAAAACCAAGCCCAGACCCAAAAAAAGCATAAGAAAAAAGAGGAGACTGGCAAGGAACCGGAACCTGACAAGCAAGCTAGGACCCTGGAAGTCAAGCACAACCTAGAAAAGGAGACAATGGAAGAGACTCTCAGGGCTGCCGACACTATTTTTGCCCTCCATATCCCTAAATATGAACAGGTAACCCTTGGAAAAGTGACTCCCCCCTATGGCCCTCCTCCAGAGGGCTTGCATGGTTTTATGAAAACTATGGAATGGCTCATTGATGGTTACAAGAAAGTTGTGGATGAGTATAAAAAACTATGCAACAGAGTCCTGATTCTAGAGACCATTAATATAGGGGAGAGGAATACAATGGCTGACTATATTGAGGATCTGAAAAACACTATTGCTAAAGTGGAAGACATCAGAGATGCTTTCAACCCCAGGTTTGAGAAGATTGAAAAGGAGATGCTAGACAGAAAAAACCTTGTGGAAACTACTGAAAAAACACTCTCGAATACTGTCACTAAAGTGGAAAAAATTGAGGAGTGCCTTAAGAATATTGAGGAGCAGAGCCTTAGTATTTTGAAAATCTTGGCCAATAATACTCATACCCTCATCAGTAAGCTTGATGATGACAAGGAAATCCAGGAAATTGACCTAGACACTGAAGGTATAGGGAAGCTCAAGGTCCCAGAACCCGCACCAAAGGCAAGAGGAAGGAAAAGAAAATGAACAAGGATCTGGAAGAGCTGAAAGCTGTTAGGGCTACCTATGATGAGTTGGTGATAAAGGCAGAGGACCTGCTAAAGAAAATTGCTGAGTAGCGTCTCCCCGGTTTATTTGTTGTGTTTTGTTGTTTTGTTGCTTTGTTGTTCTTTCTGTTCATTTGTCTTCTGGCCAGTCGTTATGTATGTGGACTTTTAATCCTTTTGCTGCTCTTTCTCTTTCTATGATGTAAAGGTTTCGGGTCCTTAAAACCTATTTTTTAATCAATCAGAACAATGGGCTTGACAATCTCTGCAAAATTCGCAATAAATCTTCTAACAAAATTAACTTTGCTCAGGAAAGATTGGATACCTTTAACATTCTTTGGTTGAGGAACTTTTTTTATTGCCTCAATTCTTTCAGGGTCTATTCTTACTCCTTCTTTAGAGACAATATGCCCTAGCAGCTTTCCTTCAATAATAGAAAAATGACACTTCTTAGGATTTAAAGATACCCCAAATTCCAAAGCCTTACTGAAAACCTGTTCTAAATGTCCACAGTGGTCATCCGCTCTTTTGGAAAAGCACGTCAAATCATCCTAATACACTACCATGATAATATTGATGAATTCTTCGAAAGCTACATCCATTGCCCTCTGAAATGTAGCTCCAGCATTCTTCAAACCAAAAGGCATTCTGACATACACATAAGTTCCCCAAGGGGTGGTGAAAGTGGTTTGAATTGTTCTAATTCCTTTACCAACACCTGGTTATACCCTACGAACCCATCCATCATTGACAATAGGTCATAGGCAGTCACTCTTTGCAACATAGCTTCCATATTAGGAGAAGAATAATTATCCTTCAAGGAAGCAACATTCAGGTTCCTAAATTCAACACAGAGTCTTATGTCCCCATTTTTCTTTCTCACCAGGACCAAATTTGAGACCCATGAGGAATTCCTTATAGGCTTAATAATTCCCCCTTCCCTTAATTTGGTTATTTCTTGCTGCATCTTTGATTCTAGTAGGGGGTTAATAGGTCTTTGCTTTTGTCTAAAAGGCTTAGCATCTAGAAGTAAAGGGACTTCATGCTGAAACAAATCATGTCTATACACCTTTAGATCTTCATAAGACCAAGCAAATACATGCTTATACTTATTTAATAAATTAATGAGATTCACTCTGACATGAGGGGGCAACTTTTTTCCAATATATACTTAGGGGATGATTCAGTCCCTAAGTTTACTTCCTCTAACTCATCAAGCTTAGTGGTTGATTGCTAGTACAGATGACTATCATTGTAGCTGAACATACCTTCAATCTCTACCAACCCTTTAGGTATTTCATTAGTCTCTAATTGAACCAAGTCATTCCCAAATATAGTTTCTCTATTGTCAACCACCTCCACCAAGGCATTGCAGTCAATTTTTTGCCCATCATAGTCATCAATGCATTGTATAAACCTGAGAATGTCTTCATCATCAGCAAACACTTGCCAATTATATACATTGTCAAGAATGGCAGGCCTAGCTTTTACTTCACTGTGGATATACCGGTTAGTGTTGCATCATCATTCTTTAATGCAACATTTGCTAAGAAGTCTGTCATGATATTTTTGGATCTTACTATCCAATTTATAGAGAATGCACTAAAATGCTCAATGACATCCCATACTGCATGCTTGTATCTCTTTAATCTATCATTCTTAGATGCATACTTGGCCCTAACTTGAGAGACAACCAATTTTGAGTCTCCTAATACTTTTAACAATTGAATTCCATGCCTTTTTGTAACTTCAAGCCCCAATACCAGGGCTTCATATTCAGCAGTATTATTTGTACATTGGAAGGCTAACAAGAAGGAATACTTGAAAGTCATACCTGATGGGGATATAAAGAGAACTCCTGCTCCAGATCCTTCTTTAGAGCAAGCTCCATCAAAATACATTTTCCACAAACCATGCTGTTGAGATTCTAATTCAGTCACAATGGAGTCAGTATTCTTCAATTGGGGTAATATTGGTTGTAAGCTAAAATTATCAAGATCCACATCAATCATACAGTTGAGCATGTTAGGTTCTACTTTCTCAATTACCCTAGGGGCATGCGGTTCTCTTTACAATTTGACTTGATTCCCATTAATTGGGATGGTGGCATATGACAAATCCAACTGAACATTTCCACCTACTGTTGCAGCCCACTGCCTGGATAATAACATGCCATAATGAGGCTTGGTGTCAGTTACAATAACATCCATCTTATATGTCGCTTCAAGGAATGTTGCTATCTTCACTTCAACATCTCTCCTTGTACCTATCACAGGCACTTCTCTATTATCCATAGCATAGCATTTCCCATACATTGTACTCACTGACAGTCCTAATTCTTTCATAACACCATAAGGCATTACATTAGCAGCTACACCAAAATCTATCATACATTTTTTGATCAACTGGTTATTCACTAACAGAGTAACATAAAAAGGGTCTACCTGTGAGGGTTCTTGGGTAATAGTTGTTCCAACATATACCTCTGGGGTTTGTAACTCCTGATCCTTTTCATCTTTAATTGAACCGGTAGGTAGAACTGTGTTGCCATTAGATATGCTAGAAAATAAAGACAAAGCAGCTTCTCTATGTTCCTTTATTTTCAATAATTCTATCAATGGGACAGTAACTTTCATTTGGGTAAGAGCCTAAGTCATATCAAATGTGGAATTACTGCTCAATTTAGTATTAGCTTTAGCTCTTTCTACCTTAGGCTGACTTGCCTTCTTTGTTGTGGCAGCTCCTTGTGTATCATTTGTAGCTTTATCATCTATACCCTTGGGTACTTCTTTAACTTGATCTTTTTTCTCTTGACCAGATTGAGGCAAAGTAGCACTACTTGCTGCTTTCTTTTGGGATACCTTTTTTATAAACATAGAACCAGGTTCACCTTGATCGCTATCCCTTTTAGTGCTCCTTAATTTGTAATTGTGCTTGGCCTTGACTATAGTAGCCTTAGTGAGATTTTTCATTACATCATCACTAGGCCTCCTGAGATGAACTTCTTCATCTTCGATTGCTACCATATTCAAAGTGGGAGGCCAATCAAGTGTTAGTTGTCCTTGGTAGGACCTTTTACTATCCTTCACATCATAAACACTAAATTCACTTTGTAAAGACTCCTCATCACTTTCTATGATAGTTTCAAACATATTAATATCAAGCTCAACCTCTTGTCTCATGGATTCTTCAAGGGATTGAGCTACAGCACATTGATGAGGAGAATGTGGCCCATCACAAGCAATACACCAAGGAGTGTTCTCTATGTTATGAACATTTTTTCCTTTTAAAGGATCAGGGGTATCTTGGCTCTAAGTGTTTTTTGGCTTTTCATTATGAGGTTTACCGTCCTTCCAAGTGGTGTTGTAAGGCATATCATGCAACCTGGGAGGTCTGTCTTGCCAATTATAATGAGGTTTATCATTTTTGCTCACCTTGGTAGTCAGATCTTTCATAGCAATCACTAACTTCTCTATTTTATCTTCTTCTTTAGCAACTTTGTTAGGTTGTTGTTTTGTTTCCTGCCATAGCCTACCATCAGTTCTTCTTCCTAATTTTCCAGATGCTTTTGTATTACTCTCTACATTGATAGTAATTCTAAATGCATCTCTAAGGCTATGTGGATTTTTATCCCTCAAAATATAAGCCATTTTGGAATCAAATGCATTGTAATAAGTGTTCAGGAACATGTTGTTATCTAATCTCATTACCCGATATAATCTATACATTGCTTTTAGAAATCTAGCATTAAAATCAGTGACTATTTCATTATTAGACTTTCTGATATTGTTAAACTCATTAAGCATGAAGCTCACATTTGTTTTATCACCATACTATTCCTGAAAGCAATTTTTAAAATCCTCCCAAGACCCAATGTTGTTCACAGGAAGACCTCTATACGAGTCTCTTGCATCATCTACTAAAGACTGTACAAATAGTTTCATGATGACGTCTTCATTCACAATTTCATAATCATTGATCAAGTCACCAAAATATTTTAAGTGCTCCTCTGCACTAATTGCATTATTTCTAGCAAACTTATGAAGTCTATCTCTTAGCTCAATAGGAACATGGTTAGGATACCTTGGGATTCCATCAAAAAAGAGTTGCCTATACAGTTCTAAGTTAATAGGTCTTCTCTAGAACGGGTTAATAGCATGATTATTACCCATGTTCATTCTTACATTGGGGCTCTGAGTTAAAGAGATATGATTACCTTGGTTAGTACCAGAGGCTTGATTGGCTATTGTAGTGTTAACAGGCAGAGTTGGATGAATTTTAATAGGAGGGAGTGGGATTTGCTGAGGAACAAGTTTATTATGATCTACTGAAGGAAATGTGATGGGGGGTGCTTTCAGATAGCTAATCTTCCTTTTGACTTCTTGATTAGCTACTTCTAATTCAGCCTTTTCTAATTCCATTTGTAAATCTTTCCTCTCTTTTTTCATCCTCTCCATCTCCCTTTCATGTACTGAAAGCCTGTGAGAGATCTCCACTGTAGTCTTAGATCCAGACCCATCTTCCATGCATTTATGCTTTCCTTTATCAACATCATTTCTAGCAGGCTATGGGTCACTAGGAACTTCCTTACTTGGTTGGACTACTGACTTATATGCTGGTTTGGCCTTGGGAATTGGGATTTCTCTAATCACAGGACCTTCATCTTCACTCTTAGCCTTTTCTTGGGCAAGCAACTCAAGGTCAAAAATTTGTCTTAGGAGTCTGTCTCTCTCCATCAACTTCACTTTTACATCTCTCTTCTTATTTGCTTCTTTTTGTGCTCTAAAGGAGATCAAAAGATGGACTCTCCTATTCAATTCCTCTATTTCTTGGGATACCTTATCTTCATCAGGGAAGATTTCTTTAGAGTCTGAGATATTGACTTGATCAGTATCAATTAAACTGATATTTCCATCAATTGTTCTAGGTACAGAATCTCTGACTATGTTTGAACTAGTTATGTCTTTCCCAGAAAAACTAGCATGGGATATCTTTTGATTTGAAAAATGGACATCTTCTACATTCCCAAATAAACCAAAATGGAAACCTAGAACATCATTCTTAGATTCGTGGGAAGATGAATTTGAATTTACATAAATAGATCTTTCAAATATCTTACCCGTATTGGTGCTTTTCTGCACCCAAGCAACATTTGATGCTTCATGAACCATTGATCTCTTCTGACCTCTACGTGATTGTTCAAGTAATCCTTCCTGCAACATCTCATGAGGATGCTTCTTCATGAAAGATATGGTGTTTTTTCCTCCCTGCATTATGCTTGTTTCCTTAAATAATTTCAATTACTTCAAAGGACTGGTTAAGATTATCAGAGTCACCACCCACAAAGACTATGGGAAATACAGAAACAAGCTTTACATAGAAAACTTGCCGATCTTTAAAAATCAAAATCATGAAGATTTTTAGAGAGAAAAAGGAACATATGAATCAAAGGTCAAGAAAACAATTTTGAACACAGATATCCAAACAATATTTTGAACTAATCCAAGCGCCAATCTGCATATGGATTCACACTATGACTCTCCCCAGCAGAGTCGCCACTTTTGTTATTCTCAAATTTTGATTCCCCTCTTATCCCTTATAAGAAAAATAATAACTCTGTCTACAAATAAAGAGATCAAAGAAAAAGAACCTCAGAGCAACATATGACAAGGTTTCACGAACCTTCTACAATTTGCACTTATCCCAAGTTCAGGTGGGTATACCTTTGATGAATAATTTCACACTTTTAAAATAGGTCCACAGTAAACTAGTCCAAAACTAGTAAATCTTATCGCCTCAAAAACAAACTAAAATAATAAAAGAAAGCTTATGCTCACGTTCAGTTTTGATCTACAAGAAATATAGCAAGAGAACTACAACTGATACCAGTGCCTAATCCAGGCCACAGAGTCATCTAAATTAAAAAAGGATTTCACAATTAAACATCTCCATACATATCATCACTTCAGCTTCTAACAACCCCATACATGCCTGACATATATAAGAGTCTTTCCTTATTAGACTAGACAGTGTTCATTAGATTCAAAGTCTCAAACAAAATATCATACTGACAGAGATATTCCTCACGTATTTAATTCCTCTCCTGAAGAATAAAGCTAAGAAACATATCTATAAAGACTGCATTACAATCCATGTTCAGTTGAATAACCATAGATTACCCAAATGAAACCAGTTAATCTTTGAAAGCACACTAGAAGACAACACAAATTCTAGGCTTTAAAGTTTATGGTCTGTATATTGATATTCATTTTGAAAAATCTTACAAAACTCAAAAATATTCTCTATGATCTTAGACAAAACCTAGATAACTTTCTGCAGAGTTTCTTTACAAATTCTTGCGATCCTTTCTTACTAGTCTTGGTATCCATTTATAATAGCATGGATGCATACAAGCTTCAAACCTTTTCAAAAGGTTTGTTACAACCAACTTCTTGTTTGAACAAGAAGTAGAAAATCTCTTCCACTTTCTAATGGCCTCTTTCCCATGGTTGTCATTTTCTGGCTTCTTCTCGAACCTTTCCATCCAGCACAGCATACTTTCTTGTCCACTCCTGGTACATGTCATCAGTAGGCCATGAGAAGTTAAAAACTTTCCCTTTTGTCTTGGCCAATCTATTCCAAGACTTCCTCATTTTATTAACCTTTGAATTTAGGAAACCATAGTGTGATTTAATTTTCTCTATCTCCTCAATCATTCTAACAAATAGGGAAGTATCATGTTATTAATGATTCCCTTTATCCTTAATAATAGGTTGGCTCCTAATTAATTAAGCCATATTTGTTTGTCCTTCAATTGAGTTGGACTGGCAAAACCCCCTAGGAATAATTCAAATACTTGCTCAGTGTACTCTTTCTTATACAAGTTTATCTTCCTCTCTGCATTGTCTACTCCTGCTAACTTTGCCAGATCCTTTATCAAGTCACAAGTGGATTTGATAATGGGGTCAGTCCCTGCCTCATCATAAGATACACATATAAGTTCTAGGTCCTCCTCCCTAGGCTTCCACTTGTCCGAAATAGGCATTAGAATAGCCTTGTCTTAATTGAGGTCATTCCTCATATCCAAAATTCTACTCATATTATTATACACCAATGATGATCCTATAGTGTCAGCAAAACTCAAAATTGTGGGCCTCACTCTCTCTTCATATTTATTTGCAAATAGGGTTTGAGCCTGTTTTAGCTTCTCCAGCTCCTGAGGAGTGATCTCAACTGATTGAGAACTAGAAGGTGTGAGAGAAGGTGGGAATTCAATGATAGGGCTAGTAGATTGAGGCTGTGCAGGAGAAGAAGATCTCATCAATGTTGAGGACTCACCTCGATGGTATTGACCTGCCAATTAGCTTCTCAAATTAGCAATAATAGTGTCTCGGCTCATTACCTCTCCTTTGGCATCATTGTAAGCTTTCAGGATAGTCTCTAACTTAGATTGGAGAACTGCCTTTTCCATGGCTTCTTTCTCTACAACTGCAACACTAAACTGTGCAGTCTCTAAGACTGTGCTAGCAGCCTCCACCACTCCATTATTTTGCACTCTCTTCACTATCATACCTCCAAGGTAGCTTGACTCTGGGGTATCCTTTTTCTTTTTATTTTCATCTCTTTTCAAAGACCACATGACCAAAGCAGCATTATCCTTGTTGAAGGTTAATCCTTCCATAGGCTTGGTTTCTTTCTCGACTGCCTCTAGAACCAAGGCATCTGCCATATCCCATTCAGGGAGGATGAGTACACCAGCCTTTGCTACCATCTCCCTTCCTTGCTCAGGAGTGATGGTCTTAAATTCAATGACCATTTCTTTCTTTATTTCATCCTCCACCACAATTGCATCCTTGTGGGGCTGCTCACCCTTCCTCTTCTCACATCTAGCATTAAACTTATCAATATTCTACTTCCACATGAATTGCATGAAAGCTCCTGAGGTAACAAAGTTGCTATCAACTAAGAATTCCTCATTGGCCTGTTTAATGGCATGATCCAGTTCCTGGCCTTTGAACTCATTGGTCGTTATGTTCATCTTAGCATCTTCTAGCTGTTGAGGTATTCCATCTTATATTTCATCATAGGTATAGACTATCTCCCCAAGACTCCCTAACTGCAACAATTGCTCAGCTGCTGCTTGCTCATCTCCTATATGAATAGGGGATTGAGATGGGGAATACAAGGGCTCATTAGATTGCACTTCCTTTCCCACCCTTTGCCTCTTTGGGGATTCCTGAATGTCAATGACATCATGTATTTTCCTCTTCCCTTTTCAAGTAGAAGGTTCCCCTGTTGTTGGCACCAACACACTGTACTTGGATTCTCTATGTAGTACATAGTCACCAGAAGGGATTGCTTTAGCAGATGTAGATGTAGATAGAACTAGTCTTGCCTTCTCAGGGTTGTTTTTAATCACTGCTTCTCTCTTCTCTTTCAATGTTTGCATTACATCTTCAAAACAAAGAATTAGGAATTTTGCCTTTTCCTCAGAGGGGTGAAAACTGGGTAATGGGTCATAGCTGGTGTCAAATTGGTGCACAAAATCTAGAGCCTTCTTGTAGGCCACCCATTTTTCTTTCCTTAGCTCCTTCTCATCCAAATCAAACTCATTTCTGATGATGTCTTCAAGGAATTGGAATTGGTGAGGTATGCCTTTGCATACTGCCCTTTTCCTAAACATACTGTTAAAGAAGTCTTTAGGGTCTGAAAACCTTGACACTGCAGTGGATAGTTGGCATGGTTGAAAGAACTCCTCAAAACACTTCCACCCACCTTTAGTAATCACAAACTGATGTGGTATTGTTACTGTAGGTAAAAGGGTCCCTTTTCCTCTGTTCGATAGCTCTGCCTCTTGCACACTCCCAATCTGCCTAAGGATTTCTGCAATTCCTACTTTCAGTGGGACCTTATATGGCAACAAAAATGGAGTGCCTCTAAAATCATACACTTTGAAAACTGTGGAAACAGGGTACAAGTACATGTCGCCCCAATTGTGAACAATTTTGATTCCTTCAGCAAACTCCTTCGGCCTAAGAAACTCCAAAAGAGCTTTAGGGACCCTTGGATTCTCTAGACATAAAAGAATTCTGATCTTGGATGCAAAGCACTTATCAAACTTTAAGTAGCTAGCATCTTCCCTATCCCATGATAGCACTGTGCTCCATAATTTAACTAGAATTTTCTCCCCATCCTTTTCTTTCACCAGATCCATTCCATTGGTAAAGTAGTCACCACAGTTGAATAGAAACAGATGCATGAGAAGGGAGTACCATCCAAAAGGCCTATCCACCTTACCATTCTTTATCCCTATCAAGCCTTCATGGATTACATCAATAATATAGGGGGTATAATCAAATGTGACTGCCAAAGAGGGATTTAAGATTTGAGCTATCATTAACATGTAATGAGTTGGCATGTTCACTTTAGCATCCTCTCCAAAAATCTAGCAGAGTGACTAGTATAACCCTTTAGCTCTAAGAGTGAACAAATTTAAGGAGAAAGGCTCCATGGTATTAGGTCCTACAACAGTCAATCCACCTATTTTAACAAAGAATTCTTTAAGAGGCCCATTTCTAAGATGATTCCTCTGTGCATTATAGACTTGAGCCAATGATTTAAAATTTATGGGCTCTAAATAATTGGACACCTCACGGAGCCCAAATACATTTCTGAACTCATCATCATTTATTTCAATGAGGTTTTTTCCATTTATATCCCTAACACTTTTGGTAACAGGGTCATAGTTGTGTGCAATCTGAGTTAGGAGATCGACATCCATGAACACTCCAAGGACCACCAATTTACCTACATCTAACTCCCAAATACTGTTCATGGGGCCTGGGGAGTGTCTCATACTAAATCCAACCTTGAATAAACCCAAACCAGACAACCCTATATGTGGGTCTCTTAGCCAATTACCCTTGTCATACAATCCTTCTCCTATTCTCAGGCGACGAGCCTTGGGCACTAATTCTTTAACCTTAGCTGCTACGTTTGTGGACATAAACAACTGTTCCAGGAAATCATCACAAATTGCTCTCTCCTGGTAATTAACTTTCCCTGTGAAGTCCCTTCTTGGTGTCGTCTCAATGATATGTAGGTAATTCAATTACTAATCACAGCAATTCTTTAACAGAACAAAACCACAATTCAATCAAAATTTCAAGTAACTGGTAAGCAAGATACAAGAAAACCTATTCTTGGCCTGAAGAACTCTACTCTGCACAAGCTTTTTCACAACAACTCTTCAAAATGATGCCTACATTCAATTGATGTGAGCATATATACAGCAATCGGGTTCTTAACTGTGACATTAACACCACATGCTTCGGCCATCACCTCAAAATTGAATTCACGAATGAATTCAAAAATTTTGCACCAACGGATCACAAAATGTCTTTGTTTCTATCACTTTCTTGTTTCACCATTTCGCGAAGCCTAAAATCTGTGCTTCTTCAGCAAGTGAAATCACGCCAACCATTAGATCCAGTGAAACTTGCACGGCTTTTACTTTATTCACTATTCTTCATCCGACAATAGGCTTAGATCTCTTTCACCATTTCACGAAAGCTAAACATCATGCACATTCACCCAATGAAACCACACGGGCCGCCTGATCAAAAGGAACTTGATCAGTCTTTATTCTATCCTGTGACTGGCGGATAACCCCACTAACCATGCACTAAGCATTTAAGGCTAGCGGTTTTCGTTGTTTCGTGAACGGTAATTACCTTGCATCTTCGAGCTGCGAAATAGTGCCCACCATCAGATCCTCTTTTAGATACCCGCCTTTTAACAAACTTAACCAGTAGTAGTGGTCCCTCTGACTCAACATCATCCAACCTGGCAACTAACTGGCAAAGGAAACCAACGTGTCAATCTTTTATTTGTCGAATAACTTCCACAGGATCCACTTCAGGTCCGCCACGTGCATCTGACAACTTGCCTTTTTGTCAGCGGTCTGATCCATTTGTTCTGCCATGACACTGACCAAGTGGCTGCCATCTCACTTCGCTATTTCGTGAAGGTTAAATTTTGGTCACCTTAGGGTTGCGAAATGTCACCAACTGTTCGATCAAAAGGAACTTGATCGATCTTTACTTTCAATCCTTACCACCTCATGGAGCAACTTTCCCTTTCACCATTTTGTGAAGCGTAAAACTCGTACATCATTGGCTTGCAAAATAGCACGAGCCGTCCAATCAAATGGAACTTGATCGGTACTTACTGTAGTCTTTGCTGGATGTTGGAGCCAATTTCCTTTTTGCCATTTCATGAAGGTTAAGTCTCAGACACTTTTATCTTGCGAAACCATGCGGGTCGTCCGATAGAACTTGATCAATCTTTATCTTTAGTGAAAAATTGGATGTTGGACCCACTTCCACCTTTCGCCACTTCGCGAATGGTAACTCACGGGCATATTAGGGCTATGAAATCGCATGCACCTTTAGATGAAAAGGAACCTGCTCACTGGTTAAGAGCCCGATTAAAAATTAAAACCTTAGGAAAGACTTAGAAAATAATGCACTGCTAGACCCGCCTAGGAAGAAATAAGAAAGGGGGGGGAACATTTCTCACGGAAAATGGACCCTTTTTTAAGTGAATAAAGTAACACAAAATTAGAAGGAGAGGGTTTTTCTCAAACACTGAAGCGATTAGGACTTAAACCTAAACCCTCTTTGGACCTAAAGCAATTAGAGGTGAGAAGGCCATACCAGACTCAAAAATTTCATAGACTTAGCCAATTATGGGACAAGAATACCCATTTTTTAAACAGTGATAACAACACCACTATCAGGAAAACAAACTATGGAGATCGAATTTCCAAAAAAGATGTTCTTGCTATCTCCACCAAAAAATGCACCTTATATTTTGATGGATCCTACACGCAACATGGCTCAGGTGCTGGCATTTTGTTCATCACTCCTGAAGGACACACTATACCAAGAACATATAGGCTTATGTTTCCATACACAAATAACATTACTAAATATGAGGCATTGGTTATAGGAATCAAAATGGCTGTAGAATAGAGGATCACAGAATTAAAAGTCTATGGAGATTCACAACTAGTCATCAATCAATTCAACAATGACTATCAGACAAAGGACGACAAGCTACTACCCTACAAGCGAATGGTGGATGATTTCAAACAATATTTTGTACATGTCACCTTCGAGCAAATACCAAGGTTAGACAATAGAGCAGTCGATGCCATGGCTACTATCGCTTCACTACTGCAAATTCCAAAGCAATAGAGTCGTTAAGAGTTTCTAGTAGAGCAACTATTCTCCCCAGCTTATGATCATTCAGAATCCCATGTTATCTATGCCTTGACCGGTTTTGACTCTCCGTTATATGGACCGATATAAGACTATCTTAAGAACAATATCCTACCCATTGACCTGTCCCGAAACCAAAAATGTAACTTTATCCGACAAGCCACCTGTTATACTCTTACTGCTGATACTTTGTACCGTCAAAGTCTAGATGGTACTCTTCTTCATTGTCTTGATCGTAATGAATCTGACTCCACTTTACATGAGCTTCACAAAGGTATCTATGGCACACATTTAAGTGGTACTACTCTTGCTAAAAAGCTTCTAAGAATGGGATATTACTAGCCAACAATGGAAAAAGACTCTTATTATTTTGCGAAGAAGTGTCCTAAATGCTAAATCCATGCCAATCTTATACATGCACCAGCACAGGAACTGCAGCCATTCACAACATTCTGGCCCTTTTGCCAATGGGGACTGGACTTGGCTGGAAAAATTCATCCTTCATCTTCAAATGGACACAAGTTCATTAACTACAACAGAATACTTTACCAAATGGATTGAAAAAGTCTCCATGACCACAGTGAATGGGAAACAAATTGCCTCTTTTATCCTTAATTATCTGATCTGTAGATATGGCATTCCAAGTTCCATCATCATAGATAATGGACGACCTTTCAAAAACCAAGATGTGCGAGAACTATGTGAAAAATTCAAAATCCAACACCAATTTTCTACACCTTACAACCCGCAGGGAAATGGTCAAGCAGAAGCATCCAACAAGACAATATTGAAAATCCTAAAGAAAATAGTGAATGATGCAGGCAAAGATTGCCATGTACAACTCAATCCAGCACTTTGGGCATACAGAACTAGCATCCGCACACCAACGGGAGCTACACCATATTCATTGGTATATGGATCTGAAGCAATCTTACCCTTAGAGGAAGAAATTCCATCTCTCAGAGTCTCTTTAAAAGGCCTAATTCCAGATGAAGAGTATCGAGTTAATCAACTGCAAGAGCTTGAGCTTCTAGATGAAAGACGTCAATGTGCCTACACTCATCTCAAAGCATACCAACAATGTATGTGTAGGAGCTACAACCACAAGGTCATTCCTTTAATTTTTTAAATTGGTGACCTAGTACTCAAAGAAAATCCTAGAAATCAACAAGATCGGGAAAAGAAAGGGAAATTTGAACCTAACTGGTTAGGTCCCTATGTCATTATATCAGCTTATGAATCAGGCGCCTATCAACTAACAACTTCAGAAGGAGATGTGCTCGATGAACCAACTAACAACATCCATCTGAAGAAATACTACACTTGAGTAATCTAATGCACGAAAAAGTCAAAAAATCAAAAATATCAAAAAATCAAAAAAAGGTAAATAAAAAGGTACAATAAAAACAACTGGTGAAAACTTGGCAATAGGCGCTATTGTGAGAGGATAGCTCCTCTATCTATATCCATACCATTATATCCATAGTAAAGCACTATCGGCCATCGCCCGACATTTTTATCACAATATCCATCCAGGACATACTTAGCATAGTCACTATCTTGGTTTATCTGCATATCCTTTCACCACATCTCACCATGGCTTGGTAATCACTGTACAATCCACATTTAGAAGCACACTTGACTAGGGGCAGTATAAACTTGTAGCACATTCAAGCCATCAAAACTTGTTGCAAACTCAGAACATCATATCCAGCAAACAATGCTCGCACAATCACAAAGCAAAACATTGATCGCTTAACAAGATTCACAAAATATGATGGATGATTTTTTGAAGTATCAAATGTTGCATCTTGCATAAGTTTTGACTATTTTTGCACTTGAACTTTTTGAATTGTTGGATCCTCTAAATTTTCTCAACAATGCTTCAAAGCTAGAGAACATCATGGGGACTCCAATATTTTCTTAGTTTTTTATCTATGAGGCGATCATCTATACTATGTAAATACTTGTCTCGAGACGTGATTCACAACATATCACTGAAGACATGATTCCACTTTACGCATACAAATGATTTAATCTTGTCTGTTTCTATGCAATCCACAGTCAGGTCATCCTGGTTCAATTATACCTTGATGCTTGTGCTATCTTGCAAAATCAAAAATCATGAAAAAATTTCTTAGGTCATTATGGTTCAATTATACCAATACGCTTGTATAAATTTTCAACATATCCCAAAATTAATCAATGCTCAATGATGATACATATAAAGAAAGAAAACAACATGTGGCTATACAGGGATGACAAGTACAGAATGAGGATGCTCAAAATTAATTAGTTGCATATCAAATCAATTAGTTGCATATCATTTTACAATTAGTTGCATATCATTTTAAATCTAGCATAAGTATTGCATCATATCATTATCATACATCTCATTTTCAAGATACATCTCACAGCATATCATTATCATACATCTCATTTTCAAGATACATCTCACAACATCATGCATTATCAAATCATATTCATCACATATCACATCACATACAAGCATTGCACCATCATAGAATAAACAAAAGCATGTAGAAAACATAATCCATAACACATCACATGAGGATCAAAGAAAATGGTGTCGTATATATATATATATATATATATATATATATATATATATATATATATATATATATATATATATATATATATATATATATATATATATATATATATATATATATATCAAAAAATGATAAATGTACAAAAATATGTCATGTCTATGCCAATACAACAAAATGATCAAAAATACAATAGAGATAACGTATCTCGGGTATGACTATCTCCTGAAGGAGATGATCTCGCTGCAGATTTCCCAACACCTGGATCTCTAGGTGGATCCTGTCTAGGAGGCCTTGTCACGCCTCTTCTCTCTATCCTCGACCCAGTCTCTTGAGATTGACTCAATCTCGATGCTATAAAACTCTGCACTCAACACTCCCTGGGCACCGCATCCTCTTAATGATGTCAGTAGTACTCTGCCTCCTTGGCTCTCAAAGCCAGCTCTCTCAAGGTGTCTCTCATCGGGCCACCTGTTGCAGCTCTCTGCAAGATCATTGCGAGCTCCTCTGCTCGACCCTAATGCTCTATCTTAGTATCCTGCTCTGTGGTCAGCTGAGTAATCTAGCGTTGATACACCAATAACTATGTCTACAACTGCTGCACTGACAACTGCAGAGATCTAATCTGTGCATCCTCTAGATGCGTCAGAATCTGCATATACAGGGGTACCCTCTGTCCCTCTACCTGTCCTCAATGCTAGTGGACGTAGCACATTTGACCACCTCCTCTGGGCTGGCCGTTTGACGTCATCATACCCTCCCACTATCGCTATCACCTCCCCAACCCTCTCCTCACCCCCAGATCTGATAGCCAAACCTCCTCTCCATCTATCCATCACAGCCCGCCGCACAGCTCTCTCTGCCTGTATCCCCCTATCACCACCATCTCCACCCCTATCTCCTCTCCTCCCCTAATCCAATCTCCCTCTATCTCCTCGCCAACCTTGACCACCTCCTCCACCATCTTTGCCATCACCTCCTCCTCCATCACCACCTCCCTCATCTACCTCCTCATCGTCATCAAAAGTCAGAATCATCTCAGCTGGATTCGATATCCTGGCCACTGCACGCGCTGCGAATAGTCTTGTGAACTCATCAATCATCCCTGCATCCACTATCTCAGGGGCATAATCCCAAATCTGGCCGGCTAAATGAAAGAACTCCTCCATGACCGCCACGCTATCAATCGTAGGTCCCCAATCTGGAATGTCCCATCTCCATCGAGCATATAGGCATGCTCCCTGTGGAATCCCTTGTTGTCGACCATACTGCCACAGCACCTGGCTATGCAAAAACCTTTCAATAACAAAGGGCATCCACCCTATCAAATATCTGGTCATATAATCGTAGGGCATCTCCATCCCATCCTCTGCCCATACCTCGCAACCTGTATATGGTCGCCAGACGACCATATCAATATCATCTAAAACTCTCCTCAAGTACTCTAGTTTGCCCAGCTTACGCTGGACAACTATCCCTCTGTATTTGTATGCATACGCACACCCAACAGGCCTATCTCTGTCCGCCAGTGGCCTAGCTGCGGGAATATGCTCCCACGCCCATACATGTAGCAATGTCACTCCAGCTAATAAACTGCCATAACCTAAGTATACCACCTGATGTGAATCCTTGTATAAGTGGGCCAGCATAGCCGACCCCCATGCAAATCGGTGACCCTGCGTCACCATATCCTCCAGAACCAATCCCCACCCCACTGCTAGTCCCTTCGACCTACAGTTGGGACATAAGAAACCACCTATGAAACCTACCAGCACTGATGGTAGAGGAGCATAATCCAAATCCAAGAACTCCTGCCAGGGGATCTTATACCCGCAAACAGTATCATCCTGCAAGATCCGGCGAAGTGCCTCAGTCCCACCCTCCTCAATCTGCTCATAGGGTAGCAATGCACCTACCATAGGAATCCATAGAATCCAGTAACAATCCTCAGGCATCACTCTAATCTTGCTTGTTGCCAAATGGAAGGTGTTCGTATCACTGTGCCACCTCTTCACCAATGCTATCAATAAACCTCGGTTCACGATAAACCGAGGCATATCTAACAACGAGGTCAGGCCCCACCTCTCAATAATGTCTCTATCTGCCTATGTCAACCGTGGTATCAATGATCACAATCTCAAAAATTGCTCACGTGACTGAACCACTCCAAGATGCTCCTGTCAAAAAGCAAAACAAGTCCAATATCAGTTTCCTCATCAAAACATAGATACCAAAATTGAATTCATATCAAAACTTGAAACTTTGACAATCTAATTCAAGTTCCACATCATATCGATTCATATCAACTTGTAACACAACTCAAGTTTCATATCAACTTGTAACACAACTCAAGTTTCACATCCATATCAACTTTTAAAACAACTCAAGTTTCACATCCATATCAACTTGTAAAACAACTCATGTTCCACAATCAATGCAGCTTGTAAAACAACTCAAGCTCCACAATTCATATCAAAAACCACAACATATCAAATCCGCATCAAATCTATATCAACTTGAAAAGTCGTAAATCAAATCAAGTTATATCAAAACTCAAATTGGACAACTCATACGCAGACTGACAATTTTCACCTATCCTGGCAGAGCTGGCATCAACCTACCAATTTTCTTCATTCACAAATCACACTATACCAAAAAATTTCCCTATGCGCTAGCCAATCTTGTCTACGCGCTAAATTGCTTATCATGCACTACCCTGTCCTCGTTAAGCACTACTAAATCTACCCTATGTGCTAGCCAAAACCTATGCGCTACCCTTTTCTTCCAAAGTGCCACCTAACCTAACTCTAAGCGCTAAACTACCCTATGCGCTATTCTATTTTGCTCTTGCACTACATATCTATCCCTATGCGCTAGGTCATACCTACGCACTATCTAGCCCTACCCATGAGACCTCCTAGAAACCCTATGCGCTACTCGTTTTACCCTTTGCGCTACCCTATGATACCGGTGCACTAACCTAACCCTAAGCGCTACCCTAACCTGTTGATGTGCTACCCTACACTTTTCAGATGCTACCCTATTTCATTAAACCCTACGTGCTATGAAAACTATCGTATGCGCTATTTCTTGACCCTGACATGCTAAACCGCCAAATCCACATGACAAAATTGAAAACATGATCAAAAACAATAAAATAAAAAATCCAAAAGGGGTCAAAAAGGTTGACTTACTGGTGGTCCATACGTGACAGGCCTCCGATACCTCCGAACGTGCTTGAATCGATGAGAAGCATACGGAACCGGCATGTTGACTTCTCTCCAAAAATCACTTTCTCCAAGGTCAACAAGCACAAATGAGACAGAAAAGATCATTGTTTCCCTTTATAGGGTAAATCAAAATTAGGGTTACATGGAGGGATGTGTAAATTGCTCACGGTGTCTCCTACAACCCTACCAAATGTCAATATCGGGAGATGAATCAAATTACCGCATTCAACATAGACAAAATTTTACAATGTAATAAAATTTATCAAATTTATCTAAATCAAATCAAATTTTAAAAAATTTTGATTCATCTCCCAAGGGGGCATTATCAACATCGTTTATCAAATCTGGGGCATGACATAAAAATATCAAAACGACATAAAATTTGATCATAACCAAATCATGATGACACATCATTTTCTTTGAATCAACATGTGCACACATTTCACTTCAAAGAGGGGCAAAATGTAGACGTATAAAAATGACCATATTCCTAAATGAATATTTTATGTTCATTCCTCTATTTAATTAAGTAATTTATTCAATTTATTTAGTTAAATTCACTAAAGCCCTTTACATCATTTAATTAAATAAATCATTTTATTTAATTAAATCCCTTTTTCTTACTTTTAATTAAATTCACATTTAATTAATAGTTTATCCCAAAATTGAATAAATCTAATTTATTCAATTTCCCAAATTGCAGCAAAATTGAAATAAAGCAATTTATTTTAATTAATTCTATTTTCCCACCCACTTGCATTTTCCTACATCTCCCACTTGCATCCTAAACCCTATTCCTAATTTCTTCTAGAATCCATCTAATCCTAATCAATTAACCCAAACCCATCCATTATCCCTTTTCCCTAAATTTAAGGAGGTCACTTCTCAAATTTGGAGTAAAGTCTTCAAAAGGCATTAAAGCCTTTATCCAACTTGTTGAATACCCCCAAATTTGGAAGGACTCTTATAAATTTGTCCCCAAAGTCTTCAAACCATTAATGGTTAACTAACCCTTAGTGGCATGGTTAGAGACTTTTTGACTAACTTAACCTCCATCTAACCCAGGGGTCTCATCAAGCATTCATTGCTTTAACCATGGTTATCCCTTTAACCTTTGCACAAGAGTTTACCCATTGGATAAAAGCTTTATCCATTGGATAACCCTAACCTAACCTTAACCCTTACCTCCTAAGGTAACCATAAGGTCTTCTCAAGCATTTAATGCTTCTTTCATCTCCTCTCAACCAACCTTATGTTGACAATTGTCACCATTTCATTGGTGAAAATTGAAAACATGGATTGATAACTTTCAATCCTGGCCCTTGATTAACTCCTTCATTCTTGACCATCCATTGCCCTATTTTCACTATAAATAGATCTCTCATTCCTCCATTTTAAGGATCCATGCAAGATTTTAGTATCTCATTTATGCTCAATTTTATTAACACGTCTAGCTTCTCTTTGTAATAGGAATTAATCTAATAAGCATTTTAGACTATTTCCTTTATCATTAGCTTAACTCATAAACTAGTAGATCATGTTAGGATAGTATTGCTACTAATCTTGTCATCTTATAATCTAGTTTATTGCATTTGTAGAATCATGCATAGATAGGATGCGTTTTCATAACTAAATCAATCATAAACATCCCTTGTTCTTGCATTTGTCATCCCTAAGTCACTTTTCTCAATGATCTGAGAGAAAAGGCATTGGCTTGAGGGACCTTGAGAGATAGAGAACCATGGAACCAACCTTCGGAAGTTGAGTCATTCTTCATGACTCCATAACTTGCACCTAGAAGTCTTGTGGGTGTGTGGACAACCCTCTTTGAACTTCATTTTTTTTTACATTTTAAGTTTCATCGCCCTGCTTTTCCCGCATACACGCTCTTACCATCATATTTGTCAAATTTGGGAATACCTGAATTCGGGGGAAAATGTATCATGTTTAACCTTCTGTCAAAAGGGTAAGGACAAATTTCATTTAAGGAATATCGTATTGTTGTCCCTTGTTGCATGTCTTGCATTTGCATTTGTTGTGTGATAGCAACCAAGGGTGCATTTGTTTTTTGAGGGAAGAGTTCTTCCCTTTCGTTATCCCTAGTTCGGGTATGTGTGTGTTCTAGTATGTTTGGCTTAGGTATGTTTTTCTCAGGGTCACGTGCTTCCTCTTCTCTTTGTTTTTCTTGATAAGTATAATTTTGAGACCTTGTTCTAAAGATGTCATTAGCAAAGTCTTCAGGGATCCTCACTCCTTTTCTTGTTAGCATGAGCAAGTATTTTTCTTTGTCGACCTCTATGAGTTTTTCCACATATGAGTTTTTCCACAAGTTTTTGAAATGAGGCGCTTTCTTGACATTCTTGGAGGAGCTTCTCAAAAATCTTCGTGTCTTCTAGATTTGGATACTCGAAATGATTTGATAATCTTCGACCCATACTAGACTCTGGTTGTGGTTCACTTTGCTTGTTTCATTGAGAGCGAGTGACAATGGGCATCTAGTAGAAACTTTTTGTGACAAAGGGGATGAATTCCTCTTCTTCATGTTTTTCAGGAGTTGGTGGTTCAAATCGAGGTATGTTATAAGTGATGAAAACTTCCGGGAAAAAAGATGGATTGATCTTTCCTCCACGATTTAAGCGTTGGTTGAATGCTGATTTTTGGCAAAAAGTTCTACTTCTCAATGGCTCTTCGTCAAATTTGTTTGACTTGTCTTGAAGATATAAGTGCATATGACGGAGAAATGTGTGATGAGATTTGAAGATTTGGTGATTGATGTAGAGAAATATATTCTGTTTAGCAAGTTTCTAGGAACTAGGTTGTCGTTTCTTTAACTTAGTGTTGTGATGAAGACTTTTTCTTCTCAAAATATGAGGAGTGGTCATACACAAGTGATCAATGGTTGCCTTTGATTTTTTTGGATTATGATACTTTGTTTGAAAACTTAAGCCTACTTTTATCAAATGAAGGTTTACATGCCCCCTCATGACAAAGTGTGTCAAATAATATGGAATAAGAGCCTTCCCGATATGGAAACTCAATTTGACAACCTAGGTTTAAATTGGGTATGTTTTGATGATGGAATCTATTTAATTGGTAGACCTTTTGATCAGTGTGATGATGTTACCCGATTTTGATAGGAGAAAGTGTTCTCCTTAGCTAGTTTTGGATTTTGACAACTGTTCTTCTAAGAATGACTTGTTTGATTGTTTGATTGTTTGGAATAGTTATGATGTTGACTCAATTTTTTCCTGATGAAGTCGATTGAAGATCCAAAAGTGTGGTTGAAATTGATGTTTAAAATTTTTCAAGAAGGTTCAATTTTTCTCTCTGTTTTCACAGTTTTATCTATGGGTTGAGACAGAGACTAGATGAACTAAAGTTTGAATTGGACGCGCTGTTTAAAACCACCAATGCGCTAAGCTAGTTGTGTTACGTGCTAAACCAATGTTTTGACTTTTGCTATTTCAGGAATGGTTATGCACTAAATTTTAGACTCAAAGAACTACAGTTTGCCTCCAATGCGCTAGGTTGATGCTTCAATGCGCTAATATGTTCTTAAGAAGCGCTAATGTTTAGTTGCCAAATGTTTAGACTATTATGCATTGTTTTTGAGAATGAATGCGCTAAGTTTCAGCTTCTATGCATTAAAGATTGCTCAGATGCGCTAGGATGTTGCTCCTACGCGCTAAAATGCCTTGTTTCATTTTGCTTGTGGGTTTTTCTGGAAATTTTAACACTTTCTCAACTTTGATAGATGATTTTCTAAAGTATAAAATGCAAACATAGCACGAAAAAGACAACCATTTTTGCTTATTCTAAACAAAAGTGTATGTTCTGCGAGGATGTGTTCAAATCCCCAATGTTTTCACAGGTTTGGATACAAATAATACAATTCATGTAGACTCTTTATTCAAGGGTCATCAAAAATATCATAGCCCACTAGTCTCGATACTCCATCAGCTCAAACAACTGTGTCACCCCCTAGGGGGCGCCCATTTTTTTGCCTTTTACCATTAATTAACCCAAAGTGAATTGCTTCACAATTGAGTAGCTATCTTGGGAGATATATGGTGAGTAATCTTAGGGGTAGATTCTTTCCCACCATTGCATTATGATATTGAAGATGTATGGATAGTGACTCGGCTCGAGGTTTCTATTTCTAAGGTTCGTAATCAAGCTTCATGTTCGGCCGTCAGTGATAAACTCCCTTGGGAGGCTTCCCAACCTTTAGAACAAAGGCTTTACATATCATAAATATACTGGGGGAAGGCTAATCACTGTGCGAAACCGTTGAAAGGGACTTTCGTCACCCTCCACTTTTGATTATAGTGGGTTGGAACACTTGGCGATAAAGTCGTTTCTCACTTAGTTCGTTCCCCTCTCATCGATCATTTAAATGGCACTCTATGAGCAACTCGGGAGGGTAGGCCTACTAAAGGTTGTAAATGCTCAAAATACTAAAAGCGTAAGAGTGGTTTGGCTTTTTGGTCACCCAGTTAAGGGGAGAGCATATACCTTCCACTTTCGAGACAAGGCACAAAATGATTAGTTTTAATCCCATAATTCAGTTATTTGCTAATTCTAGTGGGAGATGTTGCTCCAAAAAGGCATGGTGTTCTTTTTAACTCCCAAATCAATAATTTTTTAAGCTAAGTAATGAAATCAGGTCAACAAAGCAAATTTTCGAGATGGTCAACAAAATGAATTCGATAGGGGAAAGATTTCCCTCTTTTTCTTTATCTAGAACTTGAAAACAAGTGAGGTTTTTTAACTTATGCAAGAAAAGTAATGGATCATTTTAGACACCAAAAGATGGTGAGGTTCTTTTTAAGATTTTGCATAAATAAAGGTTTGTCTTGTTCCTCTTAAAACCCAAAAATGAAGTGTTGTCTCTTCCTATGAAAGAAAAGTAAGGTTTTGTTTGTTGTTCTTTTTAAGTACTCCAAAAGAAAATGAGTTCAATTTTACTAATGAGGAAATGAAGAAAACTTTTAAATAACTAACTTAACCAAGTTAGAAATAAAAAAAATTAATCACAAGCCTAACCTAGTAAAAGGAAAATCTCTCGATCCTGCAAACAAACGTTAGTTACCTGCAACAAAAACTAGTTAGAAAACAACAATTTTAAGGTGGACTTTTACAAGTCTAACTTTTCTTTCTCTATTATAATCTGTTTTTCTTTCTATGTATGTCATGCGCTAATCTACAGACCAGATGCGCTACAGGATGGAACTTATGCACTAGCAAAGGGTCCAGATGCACTACGTTGTTGTCTAAATGCGCTACACTAATTTTTTAAAGAGCCGAGACCTACAGGAAATAACAAAAATGATATGCGCCAAAGTTAAGTTTGGATGCACTAGGGTATGGTATCAATGCGCTAAACAGTTTGCAAGATGCACCAAAGGAAAGACCGGATGTGCTACAAAACGGTATCCACGCACTAATTCAAGTTTTTCGTGTACCTGCAAAGTTAGTCCTACATCAAAAATGATTTGATAAATGGGGTTATGCCCCACGATGGGCACCGGAAATGTATGCGGGAAAAGTGGTTCGATGAAATGAATATTATGAATTCAAGACTAGTCCACACACCAATGGGACTCTTGGTGCAATTTATGGAGTTGTATGGAATAGCTCAAATTCCCAAGGGATGTTCCATTGTTCTCTATCTCACAAGACCCCTTAAGCCAATGCCTTTGCTCTCAGATCACTGAGCAAAGTGACTTAGGGATGGGAATCATGAGAATGAGGGATGTTTGATTAATCTAACATGAATGCAATCCTAATGTGCATGATATTAACAAAAGATTACCTAAACTAGCATGTATATGATAACAAAATGAAAGGATTAGTAACAAAACTATCCTAGCATGCTATACTAGTTTGTGATGATTATTATGTGATAATACAAATGCCTATTTAAGATGTTATGAAGATTATCAAAGAGAGGCTAAATGCTTTTATAAAATGGCTAGATATGGATTAGATGCATGAAACTTGGATGATGAGTAAAGTGTCTATAAGTTTGATACTAAAGACCTGGATGAGAAATGGAGGAATGAGAGCTCTATTTATAGGAAAAATAGAGAAATGAAGGGTCAAGATTGGATGATCCTATCAAGGGTCAGGATTGAAAGTTATCAATCCATGTTTACAATTCTCACCAATGAAATGGTGATAATTGTCAACATAAGACTGCTTGAGAGGAGATGCAAGAAGCATTAAATGCTTGAGAAGACCTCATGGTTACCTTAGAAGGTAAGGGTTAAGGTTAGGTTAAGATTACCCATTGGATAAAGCTTTTACCCAAAGGATAAACAATGAATGTTTGATGAGACCCTAGGGTTAGATGAGGGTTGAGTTAGGAAAAAAGTCTTCAACCATGTAAGAAGGTTGAGTTAACCATTAATGGTTATGTAAGAGCCTTAAATGGTTAAGTTGTTGAGGACATAAAGCCTTTCATGGTTATTGAAGACTTTAAGGGTTTGAGAAGTGACTTTCCTTTGTTTAGGGATGTGACAATATTTAGTAGATGGGTTAGGCTAATTTAGAAGGGATTAAAAGAATTTAGAAGGGGTTTAGAGAGGCAGGTGGGAGATGTAGGAGAATGCAAGTGGATGGAGGGTAATTTTAATTAAAATAAATTGCTTTATTTCAACAAAATAGATGCAAGTGGGGGATTAGATTTATTTATTTGAAGTGAACAATTTAATTAAATGTAAATTTAATAAAAAAGAGTAGAAGGGGGATTTAATTAAATAAAGTGATTTATTCAATTAAATGATATGAAGGGCGTAGGTGAATTTAATTAAATAAATTGAATAACTTATTTAATCAAATAGATGAATGTGGATGATTTAATTAAATAGAGGAATGAGAATAAAATGAACATTAAATATTCATTTAGGAAAGTGGTCATTTTTATACATCTACACTTACATACCGGATTATGAGGCTTCACAATCTTAGGTATATCTCTAACTGCTTTAGTTGAACTGATCTTTACAATGCAATCAAAATTCACATGACATGACCTCTTATGCCATAGCCAATTCTCATCAATATGTGCAATCAAACATGTCTTCTCACTGATGTTCAAATGAAAGATGTTACCTCTAGTCTAAGTACCGGTTGCAATCTCTAATCTAGATCTATTGATGATTTTGCATTTTCCATCCTTGAACTGTAATTGAAATCCCTTATCCACCAACTGTCCTACACTCAAAGATTATGCCTTAAGCCTTCTACATAATAAACATTATCAATGTTATTCTTACCATCTAATTATATAGTTCATGTTCCTCTTATCATGCATGCTTTGTCATCTCCAAATCTGACCAAACCACCATCAAATTCTTGCAAAGATAGAAACTTCCTTCTATCTCCAGTCATATGATGTGAACAACCACTGTCTATCACCCATTCATCCTTGTCTTCAACTTTAGCAGCAAGGGATTTCTATTCATTTTGAATGATAGGTTCTAGAGCATCTTCCTTGATAGCTAAGAATACCCATTCATTTCCATTGCCAAATCCACTAGCTGAATCTTTTGTCGGTTAATCATCAAAATCATCAGTTACACCTTCCTCATCAGCATAGTAGCATGATTTGTCTGTGTTCCTCTTGTACTTATGCTTGTTCTGATATTCATGGTTAGGCTTAAAAGATCTTCTATCTTTCTCTTCAAATCTTGAATTCCTCTTAGGACATCTAGATGCAAAATGGCCTATCTTATTACATGCAAAACATTTGAAGTAAGTATGATTTTCCTTCATACTTACTTCCTGTCGGACCTTTAGGTACCCTTCTAGCAAATAGGGCTTCAAGTTCCTCAAGCTCTTCATCTTCTTTCTTCATATTCTCCAGTTCCTTCACATTTAATTCTTTCCAATCACTCTTGTCATTTTATGATGTAGATGCCTTGAATGTAGCATCTATCTTTGCAACTCCTTGAGGACCAAATTCTTCATGCTAAAAAATAGATAACTTTCCAACCAAAGTATCCTTATTGACAAAAGTGTTAGATATTGTTCTCAGCTTATTGATTGTAGTAGCCTTCATTTTGTAAGCCGATGGCAAAGCTCTCAATACTTTAGAAACAATCTCATCTTCACTCAGAGATCTACCACAACATTGAATTCACCATAAAAGCAATAATTGTTTCATCTTCCTCCATTCTCAGGTTCTCATACCTCACTTGGTAACCATCAAGTTTTGCAATTTTAACAATAGGGTCACTTTCATTTAGAGTCTCCAACTTATCCCATATAGCTTTTGTAGATGATTTGTCCATTAATCCCATTACTTGCTGATCTGAGAGGGCACTCAAAAGGGCTTCTCTAGCTCTGCAGTTATTTTCAATGTTCTTAACCAAGTCTTTTGGAGGAGGATTGCTTGATGTCGGATCATAAGGAGTATATCCTTTCTCAGTGATCTCCCAAATCTCCTTGCTAAGACATCTCAGATGAGTCTCCATCCAAAGCTTCCATACTCTATAATTTTTTCCTTCAAGCCTAGGGTTGTCCTTCTGGTAAGAAATTGAAGTTGAATGATTACTTTCCATATGATCTTCCTCAAGTGGTTAAGATTTTGCAAAGAGGACCAAGCTCTGATACCAATTGTTAGGATAACCAGTGAACAACTGAGAGGGGGGATGAATTAGTTGTCAACATATTATGAAACTTTAAGCACACAAAACCTTTTATCAGGATGCATAAACCAAATACCAGAATAGAAAATATATCAATTAAGCACAAACATAAATCATAAACCAAATACCATGCATCCACAACACATAACACCAAGATTTGTACGTGGAAAACTCAGTAAAGGGAAAAACCACGGTGGGAAGCCTACCCACAGTCAGATGATACTTCTGTAGTAAGTATGTGATTACAATAAGGGGTCTGCACATGCAGGAAGGCCAATAGCCTAGAGCACAGTACTCGTCACAAAGGAGTCTCACTGACTACAATTCGTAAATAAGAATGAACTGCAAGAATAGCATCTCCTATGCCTGAGTACAATTCTGGTTAATCTCAATGCCAGAGGTCTTAAACCTCTTACACAAACCCAATTTGATCATCTGTGATCAACCAAAACCTCTACATATGATTACAACTTTATTCGCACATAGATAATCCCATAACCCACGACCACAATCTACAAAAGAGATCTTACATCATATTTATACCAACCCAAGACCTAAACAATTAGGTCGGCCACCTAACAAATAATACAATAAATCCATTACATAAACCTGCAAACCAATGATAACACAAGTCATCTTAAGACCGAAATAACATTAACCAAACAATAAATCCAACTGGTAATGCATCGGGAGCATCCACCAACACGTTACATAAACCAGTCCTTAACCTAACAGAATAGCATTAGGTCCAGTGCAAAATACAACACCACCGATCAACTGGAACACGAACATGATAACCATCAGCATCCTGAAAAACCTTCTAGAAGTTGCACCAACACCACTTATCGAATCCATCAAAAGATCTTCAACAAAGATCTACCAGTAAAACCCTTACCGATAACCAAAAGGCTTACTAGAACATACGATAGCTTATGGATCACCAAATCCCAAACCAACTGAATGTGACACACATCTGAATAACATGAATGACTGAACCAAACCAATTCCACCAATCAGAACATACCAGAGAATATTGAAGATGATCTCCATATCAACATCACAATCCAACCACTCTACCAAAAACTGATAGACAACCAAACAAGCTAGTGTTTGCATCAACACATAATCAATTCCTCCAGATTGCCAACAAATACTAGACCGACACTCCACATATATAGGAAAGATTTGAAATAAAAATTGAATGCCTCCTCTCTCTTGTCTAATCCATTCAAATATCTAAATATTTGCCTTGCAACTAGAAAACCAAATTCCCATATCACACTCTTTAGCCAGAAGCGACCCCAGACAATACATAGCTAAGTAAACAAGCAATGATCCAAACTAGAAGGGGTAATTTTTCTCTTTTGACATCTTAATATTCTCTAACAATAATTCCCTCAGTTATTCACACAAGTCAAACACTCTATCTTTCATAACAAGCATATGCACCAAATAAACTACAATAGACGAAGTAGAACCTTTCCTATTTCTAAAATAGATCTCGTAGGAAATTCCTTATGCAACATGCCTCACAATAGGATTGATGGTTTTGTTGATAATTAACACTCGCTAATCACCTCTTACACAAGTTAGAGTTTCAACCTCTTTATTCTTTATTTATTTCTTAACTAGAATGGATCCACTATCGTACAAACCAATAATAACTAAAATAACCTCCTTCATGATTGGATAGGGTTTATCCAACATGAAGCAATCTTTCTGCACACAACTAAGAATAACCATAATCATCTTCTCATCATCAAACCAAGGAAAGTTAGTCCATAGATTCGGTCCTTTATTCTCTAACTCCTTGATCCTCTACAACTATACATCACTTAGACTCTTTTCCACTTTCTGATTTTCTCAATGTCCAATTCCTTTTTCATAATCTGAAAGTCTCCATTTCTCAATTCTCTGACAACCATCTTGCCTTCCATGATTATTTTCTCTTCTCTTTTTCTCTACTTCTCTTCAGCTATTCACAACACCTTCAAGCACTAATAACATGATAAAGAAAAATGACTTCAAACATCGATACTTATCTTTCCAAAAAACTCCTGTAGGGTTTTGTCACCAAAAAGTGTCTTGTCGATGATGTCAACACAAACCTCTAAATACTAGATAGCCTCTCTACTAGAATCATGTCTGATCGATGACATGATCCAGTCAAAAAGGAGAATCAAATTTTTTTCCTTCAAAACTCCCCCTGAGCCAAAGCAATATGCCCAATTATCTAAGGAAGAGGTGCCTACACTAGATTTCGATACACCAGGCTCACTTCCATTAATTAGTTCCTTCTTTCTCCAAACCAAGATTTCCCTTTTCTTTGATCCATTATCCTTCATTGAATTCTTCTCAGCAAATTTCTCCACATTTTAATTTCTACACTGATTAGCATAATGTCTAGATTGCTTGCACTTGTAACAATTGATATTCTTCTTTTTGAAATTTACCAAAACTGTACTAATTCTGCATAATTAGCTTTATGACCATAACCATTGCATATATGACAATATCCATGAAAGTTATTATTTATCTTATTTGCTCCAACTGGATTATGATTTTGACAATAATTTGCTTTATGATCAAATCTCTTGCAATTGTAACACTAAATGCTTCTATAGTTTGCAGCCTTATAACCAAACTTATTGCATTGAAAACAATAACCATTAAATGATGGGTACCTTTGTGCATTAGGTTGACAAACCATTAGTCTCCTTGCATTAGTATTCTGATTCTAAGTCTTGTGTTCTGATTTGTTCTCTGCTTTTGCCTTTACATCTTTTCATTTGTCTTTATCATTATGATTTGAACATTCATCAGTCTGAAATCCAAGTCTAGTGTTGTCTAAATGAGCTTTTTGCATGTTGATCAATTCTTCTAGGAGCTTACTTCCATCAAGAACCTTATTTTCTACCATCAACTTCTTCACTTCTTCCTCTAGCTTCTCACATTCTCCAGTATTCAACTTGATTAATTCTTTCAGGGTTTCCTCTACTTTGCTTTTCTTCTCAACTTTTTGCATCAGGTCTTTAATAGTCTCATTCACTTTCTTCAACTTATTGTTAACTTCCTTGTGCCTCAATTTGAATTTTTAGATTTTCTCTCTCAGCTTCTACACACATTCAATTGTTACCTTCACATTCTCTTTCAATTCTTCATTCTTAGATTCAACACTTTCTAGATTGGTGCAAGAGAACCCAAAGACACAAATGAAGACACAAATGAAGCCTAAAAGAGCCTAATATCACCCATGAGGTGAAAATGATCATATGTAATAGGTTGATAGGTTTGTGAGTCAATAAGACCCAATTGATGTAAGGCATTGTCATGGTTGCATTTTATAAGCCACCATGGACAAATGACCACGTAGGTCAGTAGGAGTCTAGGCATGAGTCAGGCAAATAAATATTGGTCTTAGAAACATCAGACCAATTCTTGGAATAGGTCGAATACACCTTGGAGTCACCAAATTTGAAAAGTACAAGTTGACAACTTTTGTTGTCATTGAAAATTATTGTAAAAAGGGGTAACTAATCCTCCAAGGGTTCCAAAGTTTGAAAAGTGGTTGGAAACTATTAGGGAGGATATATTATTCCCACTTGGATCAATTATAGGCTTGTTGTTGTCATATTTGTTGAAGTTGATGAAATTGATGATGTTTTGGATTTTGGAGCAATACAATATATTTGGAGTTTTCTGAAATTTTATGTTTTTTCTATTCATTTATGACCAGTATGAATTGGTGGATGCCTGAAACCAATTGGATGAGTTAGATAAGTCTCTTTCCTTTCATTTAAATTAATTTTGAGGTTTTGTAACAATCGGGTTGTAGATATTCATCAAGAACTAACCAGATTGGTCACAAACCCTGTCGGCACCTAGGGTTTCACCGTAAAGATGCCCTTAATCTGACATTTTCACTAGAGGACCAAAAAGCCTATGGTAAAATGTTAGAGGGTCCATTCTACCATAATATTTTGGTGTTGGTTTTCAGGGAGGCTCCAAGCCCAAAGAAATTGAATTGACCCTAGGCGGGCATCTCTATGTGACCGTCTAAACTGAAGAAGTGGAAATCACTTGGAGAAGACAAAGAAGATGGGATCAAGTCCCGAAACCTTGTATTTGGTGGTTTGAAACCTTACCCCACTTTTTGAAAGTGTTGTTTTAGTTGGGGGACTAATACAAGGGGTACTTGCTTTGTAAATTAGACCTAATTGGCTTAATTAGGTCTGGAAGGACAGTAAGGGTATAGACCTTTCAACTTGTGGGTAGAGTCTAAGCCTTTGAAGAATTTCGTAACTTGATAAAGGGTATATGAATCTACCCTTAATTTTTCTTGTCCTTTCGAATTTTCTTAAGTTGTGTTTGGAGAACTCAACCGGTAGGGCTACTAGGCTACCGATAGGGCTACTAGACAAATAGGATAGTTGTGAGACAAGTATCCCCTAACACATTTGATAGTCAGATCTTATGGTTGTTTTTTTTTGGTTGGACCACCAATAGACAAAATCCAATAGGTTTCCATCCCACTGGTACCAAAATATTGTATGTCATTCACACAAGGGTAGAGTTTTTTCATCCTACCAATACCGAAAGATACTAAACCGGTATGGATCCGGTCACACAAATTGTTGTGTGAGTTGAGAATTTGGTAGGTGTGTTATTTACACCTTGAACAAACAAAATAACTTGTTTTGGACATAGTATTAGTGGGTGAGAGAAGGTTTTCACCTAGTTTGTTGCCTGGCTCTGCATCACAGATCTTCAAGGGTTGTCTACAATTCCTCATCCAACAAAAATTCGTTGGTTAATACCCATCTATGTCATGATTCAACCATCAAGGATCTTCCTCAAGAAGTTAATTTTTCAAGAAAGGGACCAAAGCTTTGATACCAATTGTTGGATTGGTTGAAAGGACCGAAATACTTAGAGGGGAGTGAATCAGTATTCCCATATATTCAAGAACTTTCTCACAATTTCTAAACCTTTTATCATTTAAGCACATAAACATGAAATAGAAAATGTAGAATAAATAAGAAAACACACCCTCAAATGGAACACCAAATTTTACACATGGAAATCCCAAATGGGAAAAACCATAGAGAGTGTTAACTCTCAATATAATATAACTAATTATATGGTATTTACAAAATGGGTGGCTCACTGTCGGATGGCTCATTGTCAAATTACAAAAGTGGCTCACTGTTGGAATGCTCATTGCAATAGATATAGATGAACTGAAGAAAGTTGTTGAACCAAGGGAAAACTATCATGATGATACAAGGTTAGATTAAGTCCAAATATGCATAAACATTCAATTAAATATGAAAGAAACCATTATACCTGAACAAGATGTAGTCTCTTTCTCCTCGGATTGAGCCTTTGATGAAGTGGAGTAGTGCCCTATCTCCACTTGATTGGATGGATTCTCAATTGGATGTGGAATGCTCTCCACTACACAATAACAAGATGGATGGATTATATGATGGATGAAGGATGATTGCAAAATGACTAAGTTTGGGTGGATTTGACTATAGTGGGGATGCTAAGGATGGATTCTAAGCACAAAAGAGAAGCATGAGATTGCATGACCATGAGATATGGAAATGAGGGGAGGAGACCCCAAATTATAGATTTGAGAGGGCCAAGATTGATTTGAAATAGAGGGTGGAGATTCAATGAAAGTGATGGGAAGGATTGAGAGGATATAGTTTGTAGACCAAGATATTTTTCATAAAGGCATTTATTGTCTCCACACTCGCCTAGGTGCAGGGGGAAGAGATCCCTAGGTACATTGGAAGAATAAAAGGAATTAAAAATTTCTTGGGAAGGGACAAGGGAATTAAAAAATCCAAAATAGAAGATTGCATGGGAAATATAAAGAGGAAAAGGAATTAAAAATTCCTTGAGAAAAGAGGGTATGGGAATGTGCAAAGGATCTGGAATCCCTTGACGTGGCCAAAGTAGGTGCATTTAAGTTTTGGAAGGTGGGAGGGGAAAGCCATTTTTGGCAAATGGTTGACTTGCTCCTAATCATGGTGATTAGGATTGTGCAAATGATTAAGAGAGTAAATTAGGTGAGTTAATGGGAGATTAGAGAGCAAGTGGATAAGTTAGGAGGATTTGACAAGAGGAGAGAGAATGAGTGGAGGAATTTAAAATTGAAGAATAATGATAAGCATACTTCTAGAAGAATTAATTAGGATAAGTGAGGATTAGAAGAAGTGATTTGTCGGAGTCACATGACTTAAGTTAATTAATTAGAACTAATTAAATAAAAGGGATCTAGAACAATTAATGACTTAGGGGACTTTAGAAGAATAAACAAAATAAATTTATTAACAAATTAATTATTAGACTATAGTGGTAAAATTAATTAAAATTTAATTTAATGAATTTTAAGAGGAATAAGGATAACATAATTAAATAACTTAATTATGTAGAAAGGCTAAATTAATTAAATATTTAATTTAATTAATTTTAGATGTTTATAGTTGCATCACCAAATGCATGATATAAGTTCCAAATTAAGCTCAAATCACAGCTCAAAAAACTTACAACAGATTCGGTAAAAGATATATGTACCACTATCCACAAACACCTGTAGCAGATCCGATGAAGGATTACTGCAACACTACTCTACCAAACCAATTACTGCACCCTGACTCTGCTCCAACTGCTCCACTATCCACAACTTGCACTCCACACACTACACCTTTATCTGCCACTTATCATACACATCTTACCTACACATTCACACTCATCCATCTCATTCTGTTGAATGCATACACACACACACACATACCAGAAATCTTACACACAAGGATAATATGGCAGTCAAGCACAAGTAATATGTTGCTCGAAACAACACGTTATCCAATAAAGCCTTAATCAAAAACATGATAACCAAGTTGGCCTCTACAAGATCTCTACACACTTCCTTTACAAAATTCATTCGCCGATGCACATTTCTTAATTACCAAAATAGAACAAGGGTTTGTTGGCATTTGCATGAAGATTGCATTAATGATATGTTATGTTGTCATTGATGTCAATTAATCGGTGATGATATTGTTTTAATATTTTTTTGTAACTGGTAGGAAGAATTTAAGGAGTGAACCGGTATTGCTATATATTGGAGAGTTGAACTGGTAACCGGTAAACCCTACCTGTTGTTTTTGATAAACCCTAACCAATTAAGTTTTGTTAATTGGTTATATTGGTTTATGATCTAATGATGAGCGGAAATGATTATGACACGTATGACTATTCTATGAAGACAATTTCAAGTGATTATGGTGAACTGTTGTAACAGCCTTTGTCTATGGAATGAGAAAATGTATTGCATATAATGCAAAGTGCATGATGATTTACTAAGTTCGATGAAGCAGTGATCAAGGAGCGATCAAGGTTTTCTTGATTGGTGTGCAATGATTGCTATGTAATCTAATGGTCATACTTGAACCAACTTATTTGTAATCTCTATGAGAATTAGGTTTTTGTTGTGTTACTGACCTAATTGATTTGTTTATCAGGTCGATGAAATTGTTTAGTTTAATGAGTTGGAAAAGAGTTGGAAAAGATCAGTTGAGTGTGTAGTTGTCGAACCAGATGATGTATCTGCAATTTGAGTAAAGGCAGATAGGAGCATGAAATGGATCTGGTCAAGCAAGTGTAGTGCTATTTAGACAAATCAGCAAACTCTTGTTGTTTTCTAACAATTACAACAGAATTGAAATCCCCTAACTGCGTAAGCTCTAACAAGCTTGGTACTATTCAAATCCTCTAACAAGGTGATCCATTAGCTTGGATTTTCAAATCCTCTACCGAGGTTACTCCTTACATGGTATTGCTTCTAACAAAGCATTGTAGTCAATCCCTTAACTGGGTGGTTCCTAACAGGATCAGTTCTTAACGGGACTTTTGTAAAGCTTTAACAGGCTAGGCTCCTAACAGTGCGAACTTCAGAAGAGATCAGATAGTTATCTTGTGAGTCTCATCTCACCGTGGTTTTTCCCATTTGGGTTTCCATGTCAAAAATATTTGTGTCAAGTGGTGAATGTTTTTGTGGTTATGTTCTTATGGTTGATTTACTTAACTACTTAACTACTTTGATAAGTTATGATAACCAGAAGCATTGAGAAATGAAGTCTGATGACATATGAAAAAGCATTTGGATGTTTATGAGTTTAAAGTTGTTTATTGTTAATTTGTTATAATAGTCAACCAGTTTATCTTATGAGTTTTTATCTTGACAATGGTATTACATTGATAGTTCTAAGTTTACTTTGAGAGATTGATTTTTGAGATTGGTGAAGTTTGTATCAGTTTTTCTATCTACTGATTCACCCTCCCTCTCAGTAGTTGACCTGATACTTATTCTTTCATCATACCATCAGGGTCAACCAAACTCATAGATATGGACCCATAAGTACAACTCCAAACTCAAAAATATAGATTTCACACATACCATAGATGTCAGACCACAAAATATGATAAATACAACTAATATAACTAATGACTGATACAAAAAAAAAACTGATAAGCATAACTCGAGATTCTCATCTCCAGAAATAACTCTAGTAGATCATTTATTCCTTACTATATCATCTCCTATCTTCCAATAATACCAAAACTACAATTCGAACAACATACACCATCCGGTCCAAATTGGATAACCAAATTTGACATCAATGACAACAATGACAATATTCACACAAGTTTGACAATCTCCCCCTTTGTCATTGATGGTAAAACATCTCAAAAAGAAACATGTTTGCATACAACTCCACCTAACTCATGTATCTCCTTATTACTCCATTGCCTTTATCCTATCCCATTTACCTTTCTCCCCCTTTGACATCAAGGACAAAGGATGATTTTGATGAAAAAGAAAAGAAAGAAAGAAAATGAATGCTTTCTACTGTAAAAATAAAAAATAATGTCAAAATTGCGTACCAACCCAAAATAACTCTCAACTGCTCTTCTTCTGAAATATTAGCTTGTATTTCTCCTTCACTTCCAGAGGAAGAACCTCCCAATAATTCACAACTAATTTGATGCTAACTAATAAACTTCTGTAATCTACAAACAAATCAATATCATGAGAAAATTTATCCGGAGCAAATGGATTCTGTTCATATTCAACTGCACTATCAAGCAATGCTAATAAATGCTCCAATTTTTCCTCAATAATTTCCTTCACTTTCCAAAAACACTCACAAAGGCTTCTCTTTGCCTTTGCAAAATCAATAATTCAGCCTGGAGAGAATTTTTCTTCTTCCTCTACTCTCCATCCTTGTCGTTCAAAAAATCAAATGATTTACCCAAGGAACTCAATTCATCCTCAATAGCATCAATCTTTTCTTTATGTTTCAATGTAGTTGTCGGCCATGAAACACAATACTTGTAAACTCTGCTAGCACTACGGATACAATCTCTCATCTCGTCAGTACATACAAACAGGTCTCTTTGTGCATCATTGCACTCCTTCAATAAACTTTGCATATCATCACCTTTTTCTTCTGAAACTACAACATCAACGGGTTGCTCAATCAGTTACTCCTTAACAATCTCATATAGAGATTCTGGAAGCACATCACTAACATCTTCAATTTTGATACTGTTCTGGACCAAATGATTCACTTTTCTGACTCAACATAAGTTAGCCACATCTTACTGATCTTCTTGATTACATCTGCACTACCAATAATCTCTAGCAAGTTAGATTCATCATCAGTTTCTTTTACTTCCTACTTTGCTACAACCATCTCTCCCTTAGCCACACGAGATTATGGATCCTCCATTATCATAATGTCTTTCTCCTTCTGATCTTTCTTGCTCTTCTTAGATTCTGGGATACTAATAGGCGTAGACTCTCTCCTTTTCCTCTTACCGGAGGAAGAACTTCCTTTAGCAAAACCAATAGAAGGGGATACCAAACCGACACTCCACATATGTAGAAAATATTTGATGTAAACATTGCATGCATCCTCCCTCTTGTGTAATCCATTCAAATATCTAAAGATTTGCCTCGCAACCAAAACACCAGATTCCCATATCACATTTTGTTTTGCTAGAAGGGATCCTAGACAATACATAGCTAAGAAAACAAGCAATGATCCAAACTAGAAGGGGTAATTCTTCTCTTTTGACATCTTAATATTCTCTAACAATAATTCTCTCAATAATTCACACAAGTTGAACACTCTATCTTCCATAACAAGCATATGCACCAAATAAACTATAATAGCCCAAGTGGAACCTTCCCTATTTATGAAATAGATCTTGTAGGAAATGCCATATGCAATATACTTCACAATAGTTTGATGATTTTGTCGATAATTAATGCTCATTGATCACCTATTACACCAGTTAGGGTTTTAACCTCTTTATTCTTTATTTATTTCTTAGCTGAAGCAGATCCATTGTCGTACAAACTAGTAATAACTGAAATGATCTCCTTCGTGATTTGATAGGGTTTATCCAACATGATACAATCTTTCTTCACATGACTAAGAATCACTCTAATCACCTCCTCATCATCAAACCAAGGAAACTCGGTCCATAGAGTTAGTCCTTTATGCTCTAACTCCTTGATCCTTTGCAACTATGCATCACCCAGACTCTTTTCCACTTTTCTAATTTTCTCAAGGTCAAATTCGTCTAAAAATACCTTTTTCACAATCTAAAAGTCTCCACTTCTCAATTCTCCAACAAACATCTTGCCTTCCATGATTATTTGATTTGTTCTTTTTATCTACTACTCTTCAACTATTCACAACACCTCCAAGCACGAAAAACATGATAAATAAAAATGACTTCAAACATCGATACTTATCTTGTCAAAAATCTCCTTTAGGGTTTTGTCACCAAAAAGTGTCTTGTCGATGATGTCAGCACAAACCTATAAATAACGGATAGCCTCTCTTCCATAGTCATGTTTGATCGACAATGTAATCCACTCAAAAAGGGGTATCAAAAAATTTTCTTTCAAAAACTCCCCCTAAGACAAAGCAATATGCTCAGTTACAAGAGGAGGAGGTGCATGCACCGAATTCTAGTACATCAGGCAAGCTTCCATTATTTACTTCCTTCTTTCTCCAAACCAAGATTTCCCTTTTATTATATCCATTATCCTTCATTGCATTATTCTCAAGAGATTTCTCCATATTTTCATTTCTACACTAATTAGCATAATGTTCATATTGCTTGCACTTGTAACAACTGATGTTCTTCTTTGTTGAATTTACTAGAAGTGTACTAGATTTGCACTGATTAGCTTTATGACCATAACCATTGCATGCATGACAAATTCCATGAAAGTTATTATTCATCTTATTTGCTCCAATCGGATTATGATTCTGACAATAATTTTCTTTATGACCAAATCTCTTGCCATTGTAACACTAAATGCTTCTACAGTTTGGAACCTTATGACCAAATTTATTTTATTGAAAACAATAACCATTGAATGATGGGTACCTTTGTGCGTTAGGTTGATGAACTGGTAGTCTCCTTGCATTATTATTGTGATTCTAATTCTTTCTTTCTGATTTCTTCTTTGCTTGTTCTTTAACCTCTTTTCTTTTTTCTTTGTCATTCTGATTTGAACATTAGCGGGCTTAAATCCAAGTCTAGTCTTGTCTAAATAAGCTTTCTGCATGTTGATCAATTCTTTCAAAAGCTTACTACTATCAAGAACATTATTTTCTATCATCAACTTCTTCACTTCTTCCTCTAGCTTCTCACATTCTTCAGTATTCAACTTGATTGAATCTTTCAGGGTTTCCTCTACTTTGTTTTTCTCCTCAACTTTTTGCATCATATCTTTAATAGTCTCATTTGCATACTTCAACTGATTGTTAACTTCCTTATGCCTCAATTTGAATTTATGGATTTTCTCTCTCAGCTTCTACACACATTCATTCGCTACCTTCACATTCTTTTTCAATTCCTCATTCTCATATTTAACACTTTTTCAGATCTTCAAGGGTTGTCTACAATTCCTCATATAATAGAAATTCTTCGGTCATACTCATCAATGTCATGGTTCAACCATCAAGGATCTCCCTCAAGTAGTTAAGCTTCAAGCAAGGGACCAAAGCTCTAATACCAACTATTGGATTTGTTGAAAGGACAAGAATACTGAGAGGGGGGGTGAATCAGTATTTCCACAGATTCACAAAATTTATCACAATTTCTAAACCTTTTATCAATTAAGCACATCAAGATGAAATATCAAATGCATAATAAACAAGAAAGCACAGCCACAAATGGAACACCAAATTTTATAAGTGGAAAACCCAAATGGAAAAAACCACAGAGAGTGTTAACTCTCAAGATAATATAACTAGTTATATGGTCTTTACAAAATGGGTGGCTCAATGCTGGATGGCTCACTGTCAAATTACAAAAGTGTCTCATTGTCGAAATGCTCACTGCAATAGATATAAATGAACTAAGGAAATTTGATCCGCGCTCTGAATCTGCTCCAACTACTTCATTGTCCACAACTTGCACTCCACACATTGCAATACATATATATATATATACATGTACATATATATACATATGTATATACATATATATATGTATACATATGTATATATACATATGTATATATTTGTATAGATATATATAGATATATACAAATATATACATATATATACATACATATACATACATATATACATATATACATATATATGTATATACATATATATGTACATATATATGTATATATATATGTACATATATATATACATATATATGTACATATATATACATATATATGTGTATATATACATATATATGTATATATATATGTATGTATATGTATATGTATGTATATGTCGACCAAGCACAAGTAACATGTTGTTTGGAACAACACGTTATCCAATAAATCCTTAATCATAAACATGTTAACCAAGTCGGTCTTCGCAAGATCTTTGCATGCTTCCTTTACACAACTCATTCATCGATGCACATTCCTTAATTACCAGAATAGAATAGTGGTCAACCTGACCCATAGATACAAACCCATAAGTGTGCAAAACTCTAAGCACAACAACTCCAAACTCTAAAATATACATACCACACATACCACATATGTCGGACCACAAAAATATGATAGATACAAATGATATAACTATCATGACTAATACTAGAACACACAACTGATAAAAATAACTCGGGACTCTTATCTCTAAAAATAACTCTAGTAGATCATTTATGCCTTATTGCATCATCTCCTATCTTCCAGCAATACCAAAACTGCAATTCCAACAATATACACCATCTGGTCCAAACCAGATAACCAAATTTTACATCAATGACAACAATGACAATATTCACACAAGTCTGACATAGAGATGAAGTAGAACATTCATAACACAGACACCAAGATTTTTACATGGAAAACCCAAGGAGGGAAAAACCATGGTGAGGATTAACTCACAATATGTGAAACATATTGTTACAGTGTTTTTTTAGGCTCATGTCCAAAGAAGCTCACGACTCCTTGAATGGACTTTCAGGCTAGAGCACATTGCCTGAGGGAAAGATACAATGATTGCAATTTGAATATCACTTCTTTAAAACAAGGGATAATGAGATTGCAATGCTATGCACAATGTGAAGTACTGAAAAAGAAGCATCTAACAAATGCATGCAGTGTAGTCATCTTTGTAGTCTAAACTATTACTATATATATACATACATGTGTGTGTGTGTGTGTGTAGGTATGTATATATATATAGATATACATATATACATACATATATATACATATGTATATGTGTATATATACATATATATGTATGTATATGTATATATGTATATATGTATATATATACATATATACATATACATATATGCATATATATACATATATATATACATATACATACATACATGCATATATAGATATACATATATACATATGCACATATATATATATGTATGTATATGTATATGTATATGTATATATCTATATATCTAGATGTATATATAGATATATACATATATACATATATACATATACATATACATATACATATACATATATATAGATATATACATATACATATACATATATATATATATATACATCTATATATGTATGTAGATATAGATATAGATAATATGTCAGCCAAACACAAGTAACATGTTGTTTTGAACAACACGTTATCCAATAAATCCTTAATCAAAAACATGATAACCAAGTTGGTCTTTGCAAGATCTCTACACGCTTCCTTTACACAATTCATTCATTGATGCACATTCCTTAATTACTAGAATAGAATAGCGATCAACCTAATCCATAGATACAAACCCATAAGCGTGCAAAACTCTAAGCACAACAACTCCAAACTCTAAAATACAGATACCACACGTACCACATATGTTGGACCACAAAAATATGATAGGTACAACAGATATAACTATCATGACTAATACTAGAACACACAACTGATAAGAATAACTTAGGATTCTTATCCTTGGAAATAACTCTAGTAGATCATTTATGCATTACTGCATCATCTCCTATCTTCCAACAATACCAAAATTGCAATTCCAACAACATACACCATCTGGTCCAAACCAGACAACCAAATTTGACATCAATGACAACAATGACAATATTCACACAAGTCTGACATAGAGATGAAGTAGAACATTCATAAGACAAAGACACCAATATTTTTACATGGAAAACCCAAGGAGGGGAAATCCATGGTGAGGATTAACTCACAATATGTGAAACATATTGTTACAATGTTTTTTTAGGCTCATGTCCAAAGAAGCTCACGACTCCTTGAATGGACTTTCAGGCTAGAGCGCATTGCCTGAGGGAAAGATACAATGTTTGTAATTTGAATATTACTTCTTTAAAACAAGGGATAATGAGATTACAGTGTTATGCACAATGTGAACTACTGAAAAAGAAGCATCTAACAAATGCATGTAGTGCAGTCATCTTTGTAGTCTAAACTATTATGTTATACAAATTCAACACAATATAATCATCTACAATATTACTAATATAATTTCCACATCACAATTCTTCACACTTTACATACACCTCACAAATGAATTGTTCATCCTTATATATATCCTTTGCATCTATCAAAAATATCACTTGGATCAACTCAAATAGAACCTATCAAGTGTAACGTTTGACCAAGAGTAGGTCAGCTCCAACCATGTACATTAATCATAAAATTGGATTGTAGATCAACCAAGAACATAGCTAAACTCTCAACATATCATGATACATCTTTCAACATTAGTAACAGAGGTCTAGGCTTTAGTCCAGACCTCTATTACTAATGTTGAAAGATGTACTACAAATGAAGGAACACATTATGTCGACCATTTATCAACACCACTATCAAGAAAGATCATTGTTAACCTCTTTACCATCAAAGAGAAACTAAAACATCATGTGGACCAAGAAAAAAGAATTGATGATGATCTATAACATTCTTACAACATCTCCTAAAGAGATCAATCATCATATGTTAATGCAAAGGAGCAAAATCACCAAACTGGTAAATACTATGTAGATCGAACCAAGTGCTTGAAATCACTGTGAAGAACACCATGCACTAGAGCTTCAACAAATCTAAAATTTTTCACTGATCCAAAACATTGTCTTCAACCACATCCAAAAATCACAAGGCCATACCAATCAATGCAATAGAATGTGAAGCTTTCTAGTGACCTGCTTGAGACAACTTATATTGACAAATGTAGAACCAAAGATCTAACACTTGTAACTTTATTTGTATAAATAATTGCAACCTTAAAATTAGTAGAATGATACCTAGCATACTTCAAAGAAAGATCCCAAATCCATATATCAAGATCATGCAAGGCAAAATATGGAGTAGATTACAAAGACCTAGTCACAAGGAACCAAACCATTTTGTACTTAGGCAAATTTCCTTATGCAACATAACATATCCCTTGACCCCAAACATCATAGACACCCAGAGAAAGTAAATTGCAACCAAGTCAACCACAACATATGGAAAAATCAAATGGGTTAATACATACCATCTGCTCCATCTCAATTTTCTCTAGACCAATATAATGGCATCAAGTAATTCTTTGGATTGTCTTCAACTTCTATGATCATTGTCACAATTGTTCTCCAATATCTTCAACATATCCATGCACCATCAAAGAACATGATTATCCTCTACACATACTCCAGTTATCTCCTTGGTGACAATACATACTATCAGACGTCAAGTAGACATCAATGACAACACATATTGCCAATAGAAAAACCATATAATTACATTCATATAAAGAAGGATTCATTTTTCCTTGTTTAATTGGAATACTTAATTATATAAAAAAATAGAGAGAGTAGATTATATCCACACATGTTTAGATCTTCAATTACTTTTCTAGACATCATTGAAAACATGAAAATAGCCAAAATAGAAAATGTATAAGTGCTTGGTAGCATCACAAGACACACAAAAACATTAAGACCAATATTGAAATTGGAGAATGAATCAACTTCATCAAGATTAAATCACTAATGAATCCCTTGTGTTGTTCCTTCCTAGGTATGTCATTCTTATATATGTGTTCTACAATCTAACAAGATTAGGTTGCATCCTTATTGAAAGAAATCAAGGTTGATTAACTAGCCCACAAGGCCATAGACCAAACCCGAGTTTAGGAACAAGCTTGGATCTTCAAAGATAGATATAAATGGAACAAGAGTTCATATTGCAAGGGTATTTTAAATATGAGGTCAAAACATGAACAACTTTTTCACTAATTCTCAACAAGAATAATGCATTATCATAGGAACTAGAACCACAAAAACCTTGAATTGTTGCAAGAGCTAACAATAACACTTAAACACGTCAACATTATTAGCAAAAATGATAAAACTCTTGCTCAAGGTCATCCATTCCTAAAATTGTATGCCACTCATGGGACCTTTCTTGCTTTAGAAGAGAATATCCCAATAGTCATTCCCTACTTCATTTGTTATTGGCATATGAGCGAAGGCAACTTCCCACTTGTTAGTTATATAGTGACAATATATATGACATGCAATCTCTCATTTGTCAACAAAAGTGGCAGATCACATTTTATTAATCATAAGATGCTTTGGCATCATCATGGAATATAAATAACTACCACAATAGATACAAAATTGTCAAGCTATAAAAATTAGTAATTTTCTAAAAGGATAACACAAATTAAAAATATTAAAATTAGAAGAATGCACATGAAAAAGATAAAGGACTGGGAGGGACTATAAGGTACACTAGAAGATAAATACGTGGTTTAAATTATGGTATTCTCTAGAAGATGAAGTCAACTACCACTTTTTTCTACTTCTGGGCTATTGAGGATCTATTATCACTATTGAATATATAATATTGGCTCTTGTATTTTGAGCATTTACAATTGCATGATACAAAGATTTACATTATAAATAACACTTTAAGTTTAAGTATTGTAGTCATCAAGTAGTCCATGAGTGCACCTACATCCTTATTGCATTACATATATTACTATCATTAGTAAAGATCCAAGTAATATCTAACCTTTTATTTATTTTGACATTTTCTTGTCATCTTAGTGACTTGCCTCAATTATATGTTTTTGATTAAGGAAAACAAGTTTTTAAGGGACCAGAAACCCTATACAAGATAGGTTTTAGAAGGACTAGCAACCCGAACCGAAAGATAAACTTGAAAGACCACACAAAGAAATAGAACACAAACGAGACTCAGCACAGCCAAACAAAAAATGGGGAACAACACAAGAAGGATCCCCAACAAAAACCAGTGGGCTGCAAAAGACCAGCAGCCCCAACCCAACCAAGACGGATCAAGAATTTGACCTACCCTTATGGGATCGAAGGGTCATATCAAAAGAGGACTAGGACAATTTAGATTTTTTACTTTTAACAGTAATCCATCCCTCCTCAACCCTAGCAGCAGCCTTTTGCCAAGAGGATGGGTCCAGAATAGAGGACCTCCCATCACCAGGAGGAATAGAGCCAACATCTAGAGAGGCAGGCACAACAGAAATCGGAGAATCAGATAAAGATCCAACAGCAATCTGGGAAGCGGGAAGGCCATCCACCCAAGAGGAATATCCAGCATTTTTCAAATGATTAGTCGAGATGCCACCGCAAACATCCACACACTCCTGAAGCAAAGCTACACCAGAAACAGAGGTAGCAACCAGAGGCGCAATACCATCAACCTGAGGAACCTGCGCAACCACTTGGGAGAAGCTTTTCTTTTTAACAAAATAGTGTTCAGAGGCACCCTTCCACCAAGAAGAAGATTTTTTTTTCTTTTTATCAATTTCACACCGTGCAACAACATGTCTAGTCTGGAAGCACTTTCGACATCTAAAGGGGATACCCTCAAAGTCAAGTGGTTGGACCCATGATCCCAAGGAAGATTCAATCTCTATCTCAGCTGGAAGCCCTTTAGAAACATCAATGTTAACCAAAATCCGAGCATAAGTAGAATGATAAATTTGGAAAGAATCCTTATCAATCATTAGGAATTCGCCTAAAGCCTCTCCCACTTCCTCTAGTAGAGAGTTCGTCCATAGATGAAGGGGAAGGTTAGGGAGCCTAACCCAAATAGGAATCTCATTCAATGAATCAGTAGATGGGTTAAAACCTAAGAACCAAGGTTTAACCATCAAAACAAATTTATCCTCCCAACTGAAACGATTAATACATAAAAATTGCCTCAATTATATGTTTCTAGTCCTTGATTAAAGAGTTAATTAGTGTTTTATCCCTAGTTAATTGTAATTTCAAATGAAGATGCATTTTATATGTCTTCAAACACAATAAAATGTAAAAATAGTTATAGAAGATAGGAGCATTCAACTAATTAATGCAACTAATAGTTTCTTCTTGTAAGAGGTGCATTAGTAAAATTATAATTGAAGAAAAAATTAAAATAAAAGGTACATATTTTTAATAAAATTAAAAGTAATATAAAATAACTTCTATTGGTGTCAAATTGTTTTCATATAAATTATGGTAGATTTTTAGGGTATAAGTAAACGTGGTATATTTTAATTTATGTGAAAACATATTATTTAATATATAGAATCTTATTGTCTTCAAATTCAATATGTTGAAATACATATATAATATACTTTACAAGTAAATTGTTGATTGTTATGAAAAATCTACATCTTTCAAATTCAAAACTCTTAGTTTTTCTCATATTAATGATTCATCAAAAAATGACTGATTGAAGTGTAATACTCTGTCATCTATCAAATTCAAAATCTATAACCTTCCCCACATAATAGACATTATTTTCAATAAAAAAGTGGTTTGCTTTAATGATTTGAAATGACCTTTTCCTTTTACCCAAATAATGTCTAAATTAATAACTAAAAAAATGCATTTACCTTATTATGTATATATATATATATATATTATATATTTGATATGCAAGTTGCTACCTTGTGAGTAGCTCCCATTGATCAAATAATTCAATAAAAAAACAAATTCTTAAACTCGGAAGAGTTTAAAATATTATATTTCTTACAATGTCCTTTTTGATATTATTATACAAAACGAAAAAGTCTTTCCAATAGCTCATAGATTCTCATCATTACATCAAGGTGAATAGTGTAGGGTGCTAGCAAAAAAACTATGCTTTTTTAAGCCTATTAATAAGAGATAAAGACACTTTCGCATCAAAAGATTCTCCTTCAACAAATCTCTATTAAATATCCCTCCCACATTTCTCTCAGCCTACTTGTAGTGATATTTTGATATTGTTGTAAAAACGTCATTGTACCATGAGTTGTAAATGTGTTAATTTGTGGCCAACTTCATCCATATTTTTCTTCCCATGTTATTAATGGTTGTCTTAAAAACTCGTCAAGGATAGTTTTATCATAGACATGCTCATACTTAAAAAAATACACTTCAATGACATCGATGATGGCATTTATGGTCTAGGAACAATAATATTAAATAGTCTCTCAATTAAATTGTTAAATCTTCATTTGCACACATACATTGTCTTTCACAAATTGGCATTATTTTAGTCATCTTTGATGTAGAAGCACCACATCCACACCTTTAATAAGCAATTCTTTGTGATTCATGAAGAGGGATCAATACCTAAATATTTTATTTACTATTTTGTGCATCTTGAGATTATCGAACGATAGCTATGATCATAGGTGCCACAAGGTTTACTCCACCCAAGCAAGCATGACCATACCTTTTGATTCTATAAGCTATTGTAGATTTAACCCAAACACCACACCTATCTAACATAACTATCTCGTTAGATTGATAAATGCCATAATTGTCTAAGAGGTTCATGGTTATATTGGGCTCTTGATAAATATGCTTCAAAGAATAGTCTTGACATCTATATCCAAAAGGGAGATGATTCAATCAATTCATTTAAATAAAAAAATTAATTGTTGTCCTCCTAAATTTAATGACTTAAACACATATCATAAAATCACCTTTAATATCTATTATTTTTATATTTTTCTCATACATAATTTCAAACATTCATACAAAACTTCCATCTTAAGCTCATTATTATTTCTCACCGTATTTTTTTAACACCATCCAATAAAGATTCCCCTCTAATTTCTTATTGTGCATCCTACACCTAAGACCCTTACTTGCCTTGAAGCTTCATCAACTATAAACATAATTTTTTCCACATTCCACTAAAATTTAAACATTCATATGATAAAATCCTTGAAAAGAATTGATAATATTTCACATGGTCCTACGGCCATCAAATTTAAGTTTTGTATATCCATGGGAATCTCTTATACTGTTCAAAATCTATTTCCATTACTGTGGAGCTTTGATGTTTTGTTGGTTATTTCTCCTTAACAGTCTTGCATAACTACGTGAGATCTCGTGTTCGTTATTATTTTCTGGGTGTGGGAGTAACTGAAGTTTATCCAAGATTAAAATATGTATCCAAAACGACAAGAAATGACACTATAAAGACTCGAGTGATCCAGGAGAGAGCTTAGGATGAGATCTTTTATATGTTTACATAGGGTCTTGCTGTAGGTAGCCGAATTTGAGCACAAGTTTGTGCAAACCCATATTAGAGCAGCTACAGTTCCGAATACAACACAGAAAAGATGTCTTGGATTGATTCTGTGGATGAGAATTTTTTTTGGTTTAATACCATCATACTTCAAGAACACCAATCTGAGCTGAATTACAGTAATGACGGTTCCTACTATTCTCCAGTATTTGATGGCATTGAGGAGAGTCTAGATGATCTTTTGGGTTCTTCTCTAGGCTACCCACGAAGTCAAATAAGCTCTCTGAGTACTAATATGAATGATGTGAGGTATTCTGCATCAAGTCTTGAAGCTATGAAGGCTCCTCCCTACATCACTGATGGTGAATTCACTTTATCCAAAAGGCTTGCAATGGATGGGGTCGACTGTGAATTGGGTGAATTCAATGGAAAGAAGTGTGCAGAGGGTGGGAATGATAGGATGCCAATTGAATTTGGTAAACTTGGTGTTGGAGGTGAGGCTAATTATGGTGATTTGCATGGTGGTATCCCTGTTCCTCATAAGAGAGTGGGGAAGACTGCCAATGGTTTACCAGCTAAGAATCTCATGGCAGAGAGGAGGAGAAGGAAGAAGCTCAATGACCGCCTTTATATGCTTCGGTCAGTGGTGCCCAACATCTCCAAGGTGGGTATTTTTTAGTATGTTATTGAAAGAAGATCCACTTCCTCAGTTGCACAAGTTCATCAAACGTTATTCTAATTTGTTCTGCCTTTTGGTTATGCTGTTTCAGGTTGGAGGCTTGACCAGTAAATGTTTGATCTTTCTATGGTTTTCTCTTTTTAGCTTGGTCCATATAAAAAGTGTAAGTCAGTCTGTTGGAAATCTCTGAAAAGCAGATATTGTTATCAACACTAATCTAAAATAGTTTGCCTCATTTGCGGGTGTTTCTCTGTTACATGGGCATTTTCTGACTGTTCCTGAACTTCGTCCATGCTCCAGCTGGCAACTCCACACTTGAAGAAGATGCTCAGAAGTACTGTTTGACAAAATATTTTCTCCATGTCCTACTTTTGGCCTGTTGTCAAGTGCCAAAGTTGATCTTGTAGCCTTTATGAAGTTTACCACTTAAGTTTTACTTATAGTTTTTTCACTGTTTTGAACAGTTTCAAGTATTCTCATAATAGAGGGGATAACTGGTCCTGCTGATTTGGGCTGAAAGCTATTTCCATTTTAGATTTAGGGATTAAGTTGTTAATAGTTGATAGACTGCGAAGTCATTTAGGAGTTTCCTGTGGTTAGCTAATATAGACTTTGATCCACCTATGCGAGCCTGACCAGAGAAATAGATCCTGTTCTAATTCTGTAATAGTTTCTCTCTTACCAAGGATGTTCATGGAATTCACTTGTTGGGATAAAGATTATGAGTTTAGATAAATTTTTAGACACAGAATTTAAATCAAATTCTCTCAAGATGTGGCCTAAAAGTATTTTATGTTAGCAGATGGACCTTGCAACTAACATTTGGGTTTAATTGAAAAGGTATTTGGATATTAGATAAGATTGTTTTTTAATTCAATTGTGTTAGTTTTTCAATTGACTTTTCAGATCACTTTCAGTGATCTGTCATCGCACTCCTCTTCCTGATGTCACAGATCACACTCAATGATCTATCATCGCTTTTTTATTTCTAATAATAGATAACTGTGCATGATCCACAACAATTCAAAAACTGACATAATTGGATCCAGAAACAATCTTATATAATCTATATAGACTGGAAAACTCATGCCAACTCTTGCCAGCTATTTAGATATTTTAAAACGTATAGATAAAATTTATTGACTTGACATTATAGTCAATACAGTAACATGGTGGCAACTGGCATTAACACTTTTATGCTTGGCACTTTTGTTTATGCAGGTGGACAGGGTCTCAATTTTAGGAGATGCTGTACGGTACATGAAGAAGCTTCTGCAGAGTATCAATGAAGTGCATAGTGAGCTCATGCAACCTTCACAGACTTCTTACATTGTTGGTTCCTCAAATTTTCAGTTCTCACATCCTTCGAGAGATTACAATGTCTCAATGCCTAACGCAGATAGGCAAGTAGCACAGGTAAGCCTATTATTGTACCTTATTCACCGATAAAGAATCTAAATTCTTGTTTCAGTGTTGTCCATGTGAGAACAAAAAGTGGGTAGAAGAATTGTTGAACAAATCATGTACGATGTCTCTAATCAGAACCTAAAATCATGCAAAATATCTAGATTACAGCAAAACTTAAACAAATAAGTAGTGCATCTACCGTGAAGATGCTGAGTGGTATACAGCTGTTAATGACCTTCTTGCTCTGCCACGCATTATAAAGCTGCCCTTCAATTACTCCATGGGAATTAAGAATTTCATACGGAGAAATCTATGCACTTACTGGAGTTATTGTGCAATATATGGGTAGCTTTGAAGAAGCTACTAATAAAGAGGGAGCATCTTTCCTATCATTCAAGGCCGATTTCATATCATCTCAGGGTGAGAGAAAAAGATTCCTTGCCCTGAATGTTATAGTACTTCACTCCCTTTATCAGACCAGATACTCAGAACAGATTTGAAGAACTCAATTTTCGCTCATCAGTAATGAGCTCAATACTGATAAAAGTCTTGATTTGGATTGTGTATATTTTCATCATAAATGTTACTAACTCATTTGATTTAACATTCCTTGTTTACAAGATTCATTGATTCTCTGTAATTTATTTATCATTGTCTTTTTCATTCAAGTGCTCCTTTAGGATACAATTTCATTAGGGTTATTGATAGATAAAAGGCAACTGCAGGTGGAAGTAAGGACAACAAAAGGCAGAGAGGTGAATATTCACATGTCCTGTTCGAGAAAGCGGGGTTTGCTTATATCCACAATCAGGGCTCTAGATGAACTTGGTCTTGATGTCAAGCAAGCTGCCATAAGCTGCTTGAATGGCTTCAAACTTGATTGTTTTCAAGCCGAGGTACTTAAATAATTACATTCACTACATTCTTCTGTCATATAATGAAAGCCCTCATAAATATCAAATAGCCAACATTCTACTTGGTACTCTGTATTTCATGGCAGCAAACTATGGACAAAGACATTGCACCTGAGGACATCAAAGCACTGCTGCAACATACTTCATGCTATCAAACTACATTGTAACAAATCCACCATACAGCAGGTTAAATCAGTCAGCCCCCACTCTGCTACATGAGATTGCCATCTTCCCTAATACTTTCAAATCAGAACCCAATGAATAGCTTTTAGTGAGACAGCAATTTCTTAAAATGGGGAATTCAAATATATAGTGATGAATATTTGCAATAAATGCCAGAGATGCTATTGGGCCTTTGAATGTATACATTAAAAGCAAGCTAGGGTTTACCTCCAAGTTTCTTAGAGAAAGAAGCATGGTAAGAATTAGGGTTTCTTATTGTGTTTAAGTTCAATGTCACTTCTATCCAAATGCAAATTTCAGTGGTACAAATACCTGATGATGAGTTTTGTGATCATTTCAAAGCCACACCCGTGAATCCTCTTTGTAAATGGTAATACTGTGTTCCATGTCTCTTCTACTAAGCATCATGATAATACCAGTGCTTGTTGAGCTGTATTGATCATGAGATCAGAGAAAGGGAAAAATATGACAGGATTTCTGTATGTACACGTTATCTTAATCAATGCAATCCTCGATTGCGTTTGTCTTATTTTGAGTACATGGATATCTTTTACATCTACCAGTTGCTGTCATTCTTAGCAAATTAAGGCAGAAGAATATATACATTTTTTTATTTGCAAAAACATATTTACAAATATTATTATATATATTAATTAATAAAAAATTGTCTCTTAATGGTTGAATGATATGACTAGTTTATTTGAATATGAAAACCATTGTGAACGGTGTGACATACTAATTTAAGAAAATGAAATAGAGCTAATAATAAGTGTCACGTAATAGCTAGTACTCATCTTTATAGTATTGTAATAATAGTAATAATATGAAATTAGAATTAAAACTAAAAATATAAAGTTACAATTGTAAATTTCAATGATTTATTATAGATTATAAATATAATATCAAAAGGTGTATAATGAAATAAGTGAATTCTTACATGTCAAAATTAGTTCTATAATTAATTATAATTGTAATCAAGAGGTCAGATTTAGAAGAAGATTCACCGTCACTATTAATGCCATTCTTCGCAAAAAAATCTTGAATTAGAAATTACAAAAAATCATTCCACACATTTGGGAGGGTCTATCTCAATTGGAGGATTTCAAACTCACATCAATTTTGAGGGCAACCACATGACAAACAAGCTATAAAATAGGCTAAGCAAATGATGGCGGATTACTCTATCGTTGATATGGTGGATTATGCACAATTCTTAGGCGAGTTGGGAGTGGATGAAAGGATGTCTAATAATAATAGATGACATTAATGGGAGAATGGCGGATGAGAAGATTAATTGCAACTACCATGATAGCTCTCGAGGTGGTCGGAGGGCTATATCTTCCTCATTATGCCTAGTGAAGACATCACACTACTATGGAGACCACAATTTGTATGAACTTTAAGGATCGATAAACGGGGTTTTGAGGAAGACTAATAGATAGCATATTACAAAAAACAATTTAACAGTTGGAGGTGTTAGAAACACTTAAGATGATTATGGGGGAGACATTCTTGAATTCAACCTACCATTTCAAGTTCAACAATGATATAGCATCCATCTTCATGGTGTGGTTGTTAGAGGCTAGGGAAAGAAAGAGTTTGGTGAAGTTTGTAATGTAGATTTAGTGTATGTGGACTGTGCATACTTCAATCACACGGGAACCCTTACTACATTACACTCATAATTGTTTATTATGTGTAGATGGTTGGCCTACTTGCTCATGTTGGCTATCTTGAGGACACCCTAAACTATATCATCAAAATGTCATTTAAACATGTGGTGGTTTTTTGGATAAGTTTTCTTGTTGCCTACAAATCTCATATGAATATAAGCTCATGAGTGTTTATTTGGATACTACTTTATTTATTTGGACACTACTTTATTTGGATCCTAAAAGAGATGTGATCTATGCTCTTCTCTCAAATATCTATGTAGAGGTGGGCATATGGTGTGATAAAATGGTAAGGAGATTGATTGAAAATAAGGAATCAAAAAGATCTCCAAATGTAGTCAGATTGATAGCCACAAAATGGTACATTCTTGTGTAGGAGACATATCACATCCATTGAATTAGTAGATCTATGCAAAGTTGGAGAAATTAGCTTGGGAGATGAAAGCAACAAGTACTTTCTAGATACAAGGCATTTACTTAGTGGCATGGAAAAGGAAGAAAAACTTTATTTGTCTACCATCATAGTGAAAAGTTGACAATTGATTTTGGTTTTCTAGACATGCCCCGAGTTGTGAGTATGTGTTGATTGCCACACTACAATGAAATTTATCTCCAATATTGTTGCAATTCATGTTTGCACTGATTAGTTTAGTTGATTTCATGAAGAGGAAATGAACTTGCTTGCACACACATTTTTTCATGGATTACTCCAAGGCCTCATTAACTCATGAGGATTAATTTCTTGTATGAAGTAATTTTGAAAAGCTTTAATTATGACAAACCTTTAATAAATGGTTTCTACGTTGGTTTAATCATCTTAAAATGTTTAGAAACATTCTCTAATAAAGTTTCCACTTATTTATGCCTTACAACACCATCTCCAATTTTAGATAAAATAGGGATCCCCTCCATCAATGTTTGTCCTTTTGACCTTGATCTTGCATATCATTCTCAATGTAAGGACTCTAGTGTGCTTCTAATTCCTTTTTAGTTTGATTTTATGCCTATAAAGTCCCTCATTGATATTTTATGAAAGATTTATATTTTTGTCCCTTTAGTTGCTATGTGATATTTGTGTCTTGCCCCATTTAATTGATATTGGGGTCTATATTAATAAGTGCAAATTTATCTAAGTTTAATGCTTTCTTTCTTAATAGAGCCATGTTTTAGCCAAAATCTATAGCCAAAATCTATAACCAATCTAAGAATTCCTTCAATGAACCTCGTTATTCAAAAATGCTCTTGATGTGGTGCTTTGCCAATTCTTATACTTGACATGTGCCTAAATATCACAAACTATAAAAAAATTCTAAGTGTTAGGAGTATTTTTGTCTATTTTTAACCTTTGTTGGGTCTATATGTTTCCTCCTACCAATATTCTTTCACTCCATTCCTTCAAATCCAACATTTCCATTTTTATTTGAGACCAAATTGACTATTTTATTCTTTTAGGCTTCTCATTATCTATGTACTTTATCATGACTTTCCCCATGCTTTCACTCCCTACTTTGTCTTAGCCTTTGGCCCTAGGATTTGAGGTCTCCATATAATCATGTACTTCTCAAGTTACAAGTCTAATCCATGAACCTCATCTCTACCTACTCTTTTGAATCATGGCTCCTCTCTATTCTACATTGAGTATTCACCATCACCAATTCCCAATTTGAGGATTCACTTTTCCTTTAAGCCTCAAAATCTCAGGATTTTAGTTTTTCCCATACTCATTTCCCTCACTCCACTTCCCATCTCTCTTCCTCCTTATGGGACCCATACTTGTAGGATTACTCATACCATCATACCCAAAAGGTATAAGGTATGTGGTAAAACCAATCTCTGAACATTGAATGTCCTCCACCCTATCTCCCTTGCTCTTTATTTTGTTAGCATTAGGAACACCACATTAATGATCCCTAACCCATTTCTCTTGTGTCAAACTTTTAGATATTTGTATTTTCCTTTCATATAAAGTGCATTTGATTCTCTATGTCCCGAATCCTTGAACCCTTCCATTTTCCTTTACACATGTATGCATGCATGTATGTATGTATGTATGTATGCATGTGTGTGTGTGTGTATTCCTTTGGCCTAAGAATACGTATTTAAAAAAAATTAAAGTATTTAGTAATTATAAAATTAGAATTGCTTATGGAAAGTAAAGGTTAGTTGCATTTTGTTGGTTTAGAATTAATAATTTATCAATATTAGTATATTTAGATTTAAATTGGTTTATTTTCATTTATTTTGATGGGTTGGATCTAACAATGAAAAATATGACACAAAAATAATCAATTATGATATATATAGGAAAAGCCATATAATTAGATTTGTATAGAGAGATTCATTTTTTGTTAGTTTAATTTGGAAAATTATAATTTTACAAAAATAAATATAGAGTTGATTATATCTACATAAGTTTGGGTTCAATTGCGATTAGAGATGTGGCTGAAAACATGAAATTACCCAAAAAAGAGAAAGCATAAGTGCTTGGTAGCACCACAAGGAACACACCATTATCTAAATAAATATAAAAATTGGAGAAAGAATTAACTTCCTAGAGATTAAATCACTAATTAATTCCTTATAAGGTTCATCCCTAGGCATATCATGCTTATTTATATGTTTTATAGTCTAAGAAGTTGAGTTGCATCCTTCTTGAAATAAATCTAGGCCAATCAACTAGCCCACAAGGCCATAGACCAAACCTAGGTTTAGGATCAATCTTGTATCTTGAGAGAAATAGATAAAAATGGAACAAGATTCCATATTGCAAGGGTATTTTTCATTACAAGGTCAAAACATCAACAATTTTTTTAATAGATATTTAATAAGAATTAAATATTATCCTACAAACTAGAACCACAAATCTTGACAAGTGCTAACAATAACACTTAAACACATCAACATAACCAACAACCCTCAAATTCTCACTTAGGGTCATATATTACTAAAATTGGCTACCACTCATGGAACCTTTCTTTCTCCATAGGAGCAAGGGTGACTTTCCCACTTGTTAGATGCATAGTGGTAATATATGTGACATGAACTATCATATTTATACACAAAAGTGATAGATCACATTTTAGTAATCATAGGATGTTCCAGCATCATCATAATATATAGACAACTACCACAATAGACAAAAAATGTCAACTTTAAAAATTAGTAGTTTCCTAAAAGGATAGGCGAAAGGAGCCAGTAGTGGGCATAGCTAACTTCATGCATCTTAAGCTCTTAAATAGTTCATCTGATTTCGATGATTTTTTTTTGTTCTCTCCGCATGCAACTTAACTGCTTAAAGCTATTGTTTTAGCTTCTAGGTAGTAACAATGCACACTATGGAATTCGTTATGTGCACAAAGGTCAAAAAGTACAAATTTCAAAGTGTGGTCCAATACATAATCACCTTTGCGCCAATAGTAGATAACTCAAAATAGCCAATGGTAGTGGACAAATGCCCTTGTAGTTAAGCACAAATGACCCAGTAGTGGTGCACAAATGTCCCAGTAATGGGCTAATTATGTTCAAAAAAGCTAAAACATTATCCACTATTGGTATATGTGATATTTATTAATGGACCTTCCATTACCATTTTTTTTAGCTCCTACTATGCCTACTAACTGGGGGTGAGATTGACAAAAAGATGATAGTTATTGGTCCTATGTCCACTACTGGCTCCTTTCCCCTAGAATAAACTAAAATTATAAAAAAAATTAGAAGAATTCACAAGAAAAAGATAGAGGAACAAGAAGAACTATAAGGTACACTAAAAGATGGATAGGTGATTTAAACAATGGGATTCCCTAGATGAATGAAGTCAACTACCACTTTTTTCTACCACATAGGGTATTGAGGATCTATGATCACTATTGGATAAGTAATATTGACTCTTGCATTTCATGCACTTACAATTAAATGGTGCAGATATTTAAATACTTTATAAGTAGTGATGTAGGTTTGATTGTTACAGTCGTCAAGTGGTCCATGAGTGCACCTACAACCTTATTTCATCACATATATTACTATCATTGTTAAATAACTAAGTAATACATAACCTTTTATTTATTTTGATATTTTATTTTCATGTCAGTGAGTGAAATTGGATATTCAAATTGTAAAACCAAACAAAGATCCAACCACATAAAACCCTACTTCTACAATGAAATCCACCATACACTAATGAAGAACCTAAACACATGCAAAACATAAAATATGAAAGATTATACCATTTATATGCTCATTAAGGTTTGATCTTCATTGTTTCCTATGTCCACTGATTTGGCTTGATGTGGTTGCTCTCAGATTTTGTATTGTGAACAAGAGCTCAACAAAGAACAGATTGTGATTGTGTACACTTGAGTGATCGCTATGAAAGGTCGCATGAGCATTGATTTATTGAATGATTAGGATTAGGATTAGGATTAGGATTAGGGATCTTAGGGATCCTCTTATATAGATAGTACCTTAGAAAATGAAGGGCTAGGATTAAGAGGTGGAGGGATAAATGGTCGACTCGGATTAGGGGGTAGGTATAGAAAATGGGAAAATATTAGAGAGGTGGTTAAAGATAAATTAAGAGATGAATGGCAATTGTCATGGAGGGAAAAATCTAATGAATGAATGAATTAAATAAATAAAGATCTATTAAATTAATAGAAGAAGGGCCGATTAAATAAATAAAATATTTATTTAATTTTACGAAAAGGATAATTTAAATAGATAAAAATATTTAAATAGGGAAAGGTTAGAAGAGGATTAATGAATTAATTAAGTAAATAAAAATCTATTTAATTAATAGAAGGCTTAGGATAAAATAATTAAATAAATAAAATATTTATTTAATTAGGCTAGGACAATTTTAGGTGTCTGAATTGTTGAACATTCGGAATACTGAGAGGGGAGGGGTGAATAAATATTCCCTTAAATTTCTTAAAACTTTTAAACAACCATCCACATAACATAACTAGATTGCATAAATGAAAAGAACAGTAAGCAAAAAACAAGGTACACCACATGGCACCAACAATTATACGTGGAAAAAACAAGACAGAAAAAACCATGGAGAGGATTAGCTCTCAAAATTATCTAACCAGTTCTAGAGCACAAAATTGGCTTAGTGTCAGATGGACTCGCTTTCCAAAGGATAGTGACTCACTGTCAAAGAATGGCTTACAACCAATATTACAAAAAATGAACTGTTATAATTGCATCTATCATATGCATGAGATATAGTTCCATTGAGGTGCATAATCACTTTCACATTTGTTGTACATAATCACTTTTATATTCACTATACATAATTACTTTTACATTCACTATAAAAGAGTGCAATATGATCTAAACGATCACACCCTAATCATTGCTAAGTAGCTAAATATATATACCGAATAAGTCTTCATAAAGTCAGCTTAGTCGGAGTGAAGGTTAGCCCAAACAATCCTTCACACGTTACTACAAAACTAATCTTATCATATTGGAGAAGTCGGCCAAAATACAAAAATAAATTCTTCATAATTCGAGAAGTAACCAAGATCACACAAGCTAATATATTGTTAATGAATACAGAGATATCTGGACCAAAAACTTCATACAACACTAAGCTGGTAAACAGGGCACATCATTATTGGACCCATAACTATACCGCAACAAAATATTGCTACCTGAAATCTCAAATATAGACGTTAGATGGAATATACAGCACAATCCCAAAGCCTTACAAGAACATCTAATAGAGTGGAGAGATGTTAACCCAAAAATGGAATAGGTCGATCTTAAGTGAGTACCAGAGCTTGTGGAAGTATGCCAGACTCATGTCGAATTTACAAAAATATCATTGACATCAATGACAATATTCAAACAATCTCCCCTTTGTCATTGATGGCAACATGATAACTAATACACCATATACAAAAAAGTTATATACAAATTGTCTATAAATATACATATTCACTCTCCCTTTAGCATCAATGGAAAATGGTATAGTAAAAAAAGTATTTTACACAAAATCTCCCCCTAAACAAGAGAACAATCTAGTTACTTTTCTTGTGCTGCCAATGTTGAATGGCATCTAAAAGCAATTTTGACTATACCTAGAGAAACAAGAATATGTTTTGCTCCTTCAATGGAACTAGGCTTAGAGAAAGTATAATGTTGTGCCTTAGACAGGGCATGATTCATCAATGAGATACAATCACTACACATGTCTCCTAATTGACAAAGAGGGAGAATGATATTATCCCTATGTTGTTGAAGTTCAAAGTATCTCTTGTGCAGTTCTTCAATGACTGATCTATTGGAGCCAATGAGATCTTGAGCTAGCTAAAAGGACTAAAATGCTTGTGTTATTTTTTACTGGATTGAGTCAATATCCTCACGAATTCTTTTAGTGGTCTCTGCCCACTATAGATTGTAAAGGTTGTTGGCATTTTGGATATGTTGATATGTTTTTGTCATTGATGTCAACACCTATCATCGCTTGTCAGCACTTATCAGCACTTGGAGATTTTGGTTATGTTCATCGGCAAGTCAGAGACTTATGCACAGTCACCAGTATTTGGTTCACCAACAGATTATATTGTTCATCGGCACTTGGAATGACTTGGAGACTACTTGGTAATGTCAAAGACATTATTTGATCACTTCATTTTGGCGATTTGGTTATTTTCTTATTCGGGTTTGCATATTTGCTTTTACCGGCAAATAGGTATAGGATATGCACAGGTAGGTATATCTATTCCAGTTCAACACGACACGTTATGGAGATGATTTATTATTATTGTAAATGCATTGAGTTGACATCATGAATCGGATATTGATTCATTTGTAATTGATTTTATTGTAATATCTTTTAGTGAGCCGACCTATTCAATTGGTCTTAGGTTATGGTATAAATGTAAGATCTCATTTGTGAGACAAATATGAGAATGCAAAAAGGATTGCAATAAGGTATATGTGAAAATAAACAGAGCTATACACGCATACATCATCTGAAGGTTGAAGGAAGGATTTTGTGAAGGCAATTAGAACTAAACCGATACTGAATCCAACATATGAAGATGCTATTTTATGCAGTACATTATCATTGGATTTAACCGTCCAATTGTAGTCAGTGTGACTCTCATTTTGTGATTGAGCAGTGAGCTCTAGGCAGCTAGCCTTTCTGCATGTGTAGAATCCATATTGTACAGACATACTATTTGCAGTAGTATCATTTGATTGTGGGTAAGGCTTCCCACCATGGTTTTTCCCCTTACAGGGTTTCCACATACAAATATTTGTGTTATGTGTTGTGGATGTTATTGTCTTTCTGTTTCATGCATTAATCTTTACCAGTACTGCAATTAACTGTTAAGATTGTCTACCGTCATAAAGTTTGGTTTATCGATATTAAGCATTAAGTTTTGGTTGAATTTATTGGACAACTGATTCACCCCCCCCACCCTCTGAGTTGTCTCTGGGGCCTAACAATTGGTATCAGAGCCTAGTCCTCTTTTTGCAGAAGTTTAACAGCTTGAGGAGATCCAATGTCTTCTAACTATTTCAAGAAGGACAGTCCAAAACTTGATGGAACTAACTATGGCATATGGAAGATCAGGATGGAGACACATTTGAATTGCATTGGAAAGGACATATGGGATGTTGCAAAGAATGGCTATACTGCTCCTACTCAAGGTCAACCTAATCCACCTAACTTGGCTAAAGATGAGGAAAATGATTGCAAAGCAAGAGAAGCACTTTTGAGTGCATTATCAGATCAGCAAGTCATGGGATTTTTAGATAGATCTACTGCTAAAGCTATTTGGGAAAAACTAGAAACATTGAATGAAGGAGATTCCACAATCAAAATTGCAAAACTTGAATGCTTCCGGGTCAGGTATGAAAGTCTGAAAATGGAAGAAGACGAAAGAATTTATGCTTTTATGGAAAGAGTAAATGAAATTGTTTTGGGTATACAATGTTGTGGAGGAACCTTAAGTGAAGATGAGATTGCTTCTAAAGTTTTAAGAGCTTTTCCACCGGCATATAAAATGAAATTTACTGCTATAAATGAATTGAGAACAATACCTAATGCATTAGTATCTAGAGACACTTTGGTTGGAAAACTTTCAGCTTTTGAACTTGAGGAATTTGGTCCTGTTACTACTATCAAGACAGATCTAGCTTTCAAGGCATCATCATCATCATTATCTGATAAATTTGATTGGAAAGCCTTCAATGCAAGAGAACTTGAAGAAAGCAGGAGAGAAAATGAAGAACTTGAAGCACTATTTGCAAGGAAAATGCCTAAAGGTCCAATTAGAAGTAAGTATGAAGGTAAGCACCCTTTAAATGTTTTAACTGTAATAAGATTGGTCATATGGATTCTAGATGTCCTGATAGACATGCAATATTAAGAGAAGAAGCTAAAAGAACATATAAGCCTAACCCTGACTATCAAAAATACAAGTTTAAGAAGAATAGAGACAAATCTTGTTATTATGTTGATGAAGGAGTTACTAATGATTCTGATGAAGATCCGACAGACAATGGATGGGCTTTTTTTTCTATAACAGAAGATCAACTGACACCTACTGTTCAATCGGTAGAGCAGGCCCTGGCAGCTAAAGTTGAAGATAAGGATGAATGGATTATTGATTCAGGATGTTCACATCATATGACTAGTGATAAGAGTAAATTCTTAACCTTTCAAGAATACAATGGAGGTTTAGTAAGATTTGGAGATGATAAAGCTTGTTTGATCAAAGGAAAGGGCACTATATCTTTTGATGGTAAACACTATATTGATAATGTTTACTATGTTGAAGGTTTGAAGCATAATCTTTTGAGTGTTGGTCAATTAGTTGAGAAAGGATTTTAGTTACAATTCAAGAATGGTAAATGCAAAATCTTAAACAGAACTGGTTTGGAAATTGCAACCGGTAATCAGACTAGAGGTAATATCTTTCATTTGAACAACAATGAGAAAGCATGTTTGATTGCACATATTGATGAAAGTTGGTTATGGCATAAGAGACTTTGTCATGTAAATTTTGATTTCATTGTGAAAATCAGTACTACTAAGACGGTAAGAGATTTACCTAAGATTGTTAAACCTCACAATCTGGTATGTAAGGAATGTCAATTTGGAAAGCAAGTTAGAGCAACTTTCAAGAGTATCCAGAGAATTCTAACAATGTTCTTGATTTAATTCATACTAATTTGTGTGGTCCAGCAAGAACTAGAAGTATACAAGGAGATATGTATTTTATGTTAATCATTGATGACTATTCTAGAAGGTGTTGGGTTACTTTTCTGAGGGAGAAATCTGAAGCATTTGGGAAATTCAAACTATTCAAGGTGATGGTAGAAAATGAAACCAGTAAGAAAATCAAATGTTTGAGATCAGATCAAGGAGGTGAATTCACATCTAAGGAATTTAATACATTTTGTGAAGTGAATGGGATCAGAAGACAATTATCAGCACCCCGGACACCCCAGCAAAATGGAGTTGTGGAAAGGAAAAACAAAACTATCTTGGATGTAGCCAGAAGTATGATATCAAAAGAAAATCTACCTCATATATACTGGAGAGAAGCAATCAATACAGTTGTTTATACATTTAGAAGGGTTCACATCAGAGGTGAAATCGATAAGACCCCACATGAACTATGGTTTGGTAGTACTTCTACTCTTAAATATTTTAGAATTTTTGGAAGTAAATGCTATATTAGAAGAGATGAGTATATTGGCAAATTTGATCCTAGAAGTAATGAAGGAATATTTCTTGGTTATTCATCTAAGATCAAGGCATACAGATGTTTTAACAAGAGATTGCAGAAAATTGTTGAGAGTGCAAATGTGAAGATTGATGAACAGTTTAGAGGAAATTCAAGGTACACAAACTCTGAACCAACAATAAAGATAATCACAAATGAACCTACTATGAATACACCAGTACATAATGGTGATCCAGTTACACCGGCATCATCTGGAGATTCAACAGTCACTGAAGAACAACAGCAAGTAAAAACACCCCGGTATGTAAGATTGAATCATTCTGAAGATCAGATAATTGGAAACAAATTTCAAGGAGTTATGACTAGAGGAAGATTGGAAAATGAAGAGGTATGTCTTATTTCTCAAATTGAACCTACATCAATTAATGAGGCATGTGAAGATAAATATTGGATTAAAGCTAGGGAAGATGAATTGGATAAAATTGAAAGGAATAACACTTGGTCATTAGTTCCCCGACCTAAAGACAAAAATGTAATTGGAACTAAATGGGTTTTCAAAAATAAAATTAATGAAGATGGTAAGGTAATCAGAAACAAAGAAAGATTAGTGTGTAAGGGATATTCATGAAGGAATTGATTACAATGAAACCTTTGCACCGGTAGCTAGAATTGAGGCAATCAGACTTTTATTGGCTTTTGCAGCACACAAGAACTACAAAGTATATCAAATGGATGTTAAATGTGTATTTCTTGAATGGAGATCTTGAAGAAGAAGTTTATATTGAACAACCTGATGGATTTTCTTTGAAAGATAACAAAGACATGGTTTGTAGGTTAAGGAAAGCTTTATATGGATTGAAACAAGCTCCTAGAGCTTGGTATGCTAGATTGGACAAATATCTTTTGAAGCTTGGATACACTAAAGGTAATGCTGACAACAATCTATACTATAAAGTGACTAATGATGACATCTTGGTTATTGAATTTTTTGTTGATGATATAATCTTTGGAGGAGAAGATGGTTTGTGTAAAGACTTTTCTAACAAAATGTAGCAAGAATTTGAAATGTCTATGATTGAAGAGATAACTTTTTAGGATTGCAGATTTCACAGACTGATAAAGGTATATTCCTATGCCAATCTAAGTACTTGAAGGAATTACTAAAGAAATTTGGCATGAAAAATTGTAAACCAGTAAGCACACCTATGACTACAATTGATAAACTATCTTTGAAGGATGAATCAACACATGTTAATCCGACTAGATACAAGTCTATGATAGGAGGTTTACTATATTCTACACAAACAAGACCTGATATTATGAATGCAGTATGTATTGTTTCAAAATTTCAGAGTAATCCTAAAGAAAATCATGAATCAACAGTGAAAAGGATTTTTTGGTACCTACAAAGCACTACAAATCTTGGTTTATGGTATCCTAGAGATGAAAATTTTGAATTATGTGCATACATAGATGCTAATTGGGCAGGAGATGTGGATGATAGAAAAAGCACCACCGGTGGAGCATTTTTTCTTGGTAGCAAACTAATTTCATGGTTGAGCAAGAAATAGAGTTGTACAAGTCTATCAACAACATAATCAGGATATGTTGCAGCAACAACTAACTGTACATAGGTATTATGGATCAAGCAAATGTTGAAGGACATAAAGGTAAAATGCAAGGAACCTATAACTATTTACTATGATAATATGGTAGCAATTGATATATCAAAGAACCTGGTATTCCATTCTAAGACTAAACATGTTTCTATTAAATTCAATTTTCTTAAGGAGAATGTTCAAGCAAAAGAAGTGAAATTGGTTTATGTGAATACTAAAGAGCAGATTGCAGACATTTTTACAAAACCTTTGCCTAAGGAGACTTTTGAATATCTCAGAGAGAAAATTGGAGTCCTACCCCCACCAGTAGAGACTTAGACAGTTGATGTTTGTCATCAACCGACAGAATTAACAGAAAAATCTTTTTTCGGCTTTGATGAGGAGAGCTACTTCTCAGGGGAGTAGATGGTATAATAAGTTGGTATTTTGTATTTGGTTTTTCATTTATTTGGCATTTGATGTCGAAGGGGGAGAGATTGATATGGAAAAACACATTATCTTTTTCTTTTAGAGAGAGATTATTCCTAAGGGGAGAGATATTATGTATTTTGATTTCTGGTTAATGATCTCTTTGGGAGATTGTTGGTTTTTGGTTTTTGGCATTTTTGTTTTAGCACTTTGATGGTTTTTCCATCTTGTGTTGCCATCAATGCCAAAGGGGGAGATTGTTGGCATTTTGGATATGTTGATATGGTTTTTTCATTGATGTCAACACTTGTCATCGCTTGTCAACACTTATCAACACTTGGAGATTTTGGTTATGTTCACCGGCAAGTCAGAGACTTATGCACAGTCACCGGTAGATTATATTGTTCACTGGCACTTGGAATGACTTGGAAACTACTTGGTTATGTCAAAGACATTATTCAATCACTTGGTTTTGGCGATTTGGTTATTTGCTTATTTGGGTTTGCATATTTGCTTTTATCGGCAAATAGGTCCAGGATATGCACCAACGGGTATATCTATTCCAGATCAGCATGACATGTTATGGATATGATTTATTATTATTGTAAATGCATTGAGCCGACATCATGCATCAGATATTGATTCATTTGTAATTGATTTTATTGTAATATCTTTTAGTGAGCTGACCTATTCAATTGGTCTTAGGTTATGGTATAAATGTAAGATCTCATTTGTGAGACAAATATGAGAATGCAAAAAGGATTGCAATAAGGTATATATGAAAATAAGTAGAGCTATACATGCAAACATCATCTGAAGGTTGAAGGAAGGATTTTGTGAAGGCAATCAGAACTAAATCGGTATTGAATCCAGCATATGAAGATGCTATTTTATGGAGTACATTATCATTGGATTTAACCATCCAATTGTAGTCAGTGTGACTCTCATTTTGTGATTGAGTAGTGAGCTCTAGGCAGCTGGCCTTTCTGCATGTACAGAATCCATATTGTACACACATACTATCTATAGTAGTATCATTTGATTGTGGGTAAGGCTTCCCACCATGGTTTTTCCTCTTACAGGGTTTCCACATACAAATATTTGTGTTATGTGTTGTGGATGTTATTGTCTTTCTATTTCATGCATTAATCTTTACCAGTAATGCAATTAACTATTAAGACTGTCTACCAGCATAAAGTTTGGTTTACCGGTATTAAGCATTAAGTTTTGGTTAAGTTAATTTTGGTTGAATTTATTGGACAACTGATTCACACCCCCCCCCCCCTCTCAGTTGTCTCTGAGACCTAACAAAGGTATACTGTATTTCTAGCAGAGAGACATTCTTGACCATGAGCTATGAGCTAGCATATATTTTCATATGCAATTGCAAATTTTCCTTTTAGATCTAAGAGAAGCTTTTCTTTCTCAACTGCCTTTTCACGAGAAAATTTCATTTCTAGAGTAGAGGAATAGTGTTGGCAACAATGCAATAAACTGAGAGGGGGGGTGAATCAGTTTGCACACAAACTTTATTTAACTTAAACACAAATTCATATATGATAATTAGTAATGAAAACGCAAATCAACACCACATCAATAACACCAAGATTTTTGACGTGGAAAACTCGGTTAAGGGAAAAACCATGGTGGTAACCTACCCACAATGAGATAATACCCTATTAGGAGTAATATAGCCTAGAGCTCACTACTCAAATCACAAAACAAGAAGAGCTACAACCCTTGGGAAGGCTCACTGCCTTAAAAAAACATTCGGATTACATCCAGAGAAACATGAACTGATGAAATAGAATCTCCTCATGCCAGGTTATAGTTTTGGTTAAGCACATATACTCAAACTCTATTCTTTCACACTTTTGCACACTCTTTCACACTTCTTTGCTTTTCTCCTTTTCTATTGAAGGATCAAAACAATTTTCACACACGTAGATACATCTCTCAAATGAATATTACATGTATTTATACAATTCATCAACCTATATTTCAAGGTTAGCTAAACCCTTAACACAGATTACAAAATAATAACCTCACACGCTATAACAACACATGCAAACCAAAACAATGTCAACTAAAAAAATAGTTTGGACCTAAATCAACTCCTCGAATATGCAACACCAACAAGAATTACGCTTCGATCATCCACAACGTGCTACAATCACCATAAATGTTGTGTAACATGAAGAACACCACAGGATCAAGAAAATGATCAATATTGTGCACAATGATCAATGTGGACCAACAACATGGATAGAACATGATCTAGAAACATCCACAAGAAATGTGAATCACCACTTAAACAACCACAACAACACCACTTAGTAGAATCTTCATCATCATTATACTGAACCTCAAGAACATCAACTCAACTGACTGCCAAACTGAAAGATTCACTTGTGAACTTCCAAATCATGAACCATTTGAATTGAGGACCCACCTAAATGTCCCAAACACTTTGCCAAATCCACAAACCAAGATATTGCAATTCCGGAGAAATGCGAAGCACACACCAGAATATTGAATAACACAAACAACTAAATATCAACCATAATACCGGATCACATAGCTTGATCAAATCACCAAGTGGGCCTCTAAAACTTCTACTGAATCAACTAGAGATAAGTATCTCAAAACCCATTAAACCGCAACAACTCATCTACAACACACTAGCCAAACCAACTCATTTAATCTGACTGCAACATTGGAATACACAAAAGAATATGTTGACATCAATGACAAAAAATCATTCCAACAAACTTATCAATAATATCCAACAATCTCCCCCTTTAGCATTTATGGCAACATATGAATGTGAAAACAATCAATGCAAAGAAAGAAATGAACAACCCATAACTCTCAACAATCTCCCCTCAAGATCAACACAGGATATAGTAGTTTTTCAGACGCTTCTCTCCCCCTTTGACATCAATGCAAAATACATATATACAAAACATAATGTCTCACCCCAAACACCTGAACCACAACACTGACTACTCCCCCTAAGTAGCAGCCTTACTCATCAATCTGGATCATAAAATATCTATGTGAAGCTCACTGGACTAATGCAAATCCATGCATATTAGTTCTCATCAGAAGGGGAAATGACCCCTAGCTTCTCTCTTAGATACTCAAAAGTATCTTTAGGCAAGGGCTTCATGAAGATATCTGCAATCTATTCCTTTCTAGATACATACTCCAATCTGACTTCCTTCTCATTCACCTTCTCTCTCAAGAAATGAAACTTGATTGATATATGTTTGATCTTAGAATACAACACCATATTCTTAGAAATGTTAATAGTACTTGAATTATCACAGTATATAGTCATAAGCTCATAAAAAATAACTCTAATATCCTTCAACATCTGCTTCATCCAAATCACCTACATATAATCGCTAGCAACAACAATGTATTCAACTTTTGCAGTAGACAAAGATATAGAATTCTTCTTATTACTCCCCCATGAAACCAATCTCTTACCCAATAAAAATGAACCACCACTAGTTCTCTTTCTTTCATCAACATCACCTGCCCAATCAACATTAATAAAAGTACTCAAAGTGAAATCATCATCTCTAGGATACCTCAAACCAAAATCAATTGTCCCTTTCAAATATCTGAAAATTATTTTAACAACAACAATATGAGATTCCTTAGGATCAACTTGAAATATAGCAACAAGACAAACAACATTCATTATATCTAGTCTGAGTCAAGTACAACAATCTACCAATCATAGATCTATATCTAGTCTAATTTTCTTTTGGAGAGTAATCATCCTTTTTCAACTTACATCTGGTCACCATAGGTGGACCAACTAACTTTGCATCATTCAAACCAAACTTCTTCAACAATTCCTTCACATACTTAGACTAAGATATAAAAATACCTTTATTTGACTGAGTAATTTGCAATTCCAAAAATGATTTCTTCTCACGAATCATAGACATCTCAAACTCATTTTGCATATCATCAGCAAACTTCTTGCACAAACCATCATTTCCACAAAAAATAATGTCATCAACAAATACCTCAACAATCAAGATGTTATCTTTATCTATTTTTAAGTACAAATTACTATCAGTGGTACCTTTATTGAATTCAAGCTTCATCAAATACCTATCCAATCTAGCATACCAGGCTCTTGGAGCTTGCTTCAATCCATACATTGATTTCTTCAATTTGCAAACCATATCCTTTTCCTCTATCAACTGAAATCCATCTAGTTGTTCAATATAGAATTCTTCTAGCTCACCATTAAGAAAGGATGACTTTACATCCATCTGATAAACTTTGAAATATTTGTAAGCAACATAAGAAATAAATAATAGAACAACTTAAATTCTAGCTACCAAAGCAAAAGTCTCTTCAAAATCAATACCTTCCATCTGAGAATAACTCTTACAAACAAGTCTTGCTTTATTCCTAATAACTTCACCTTCCTCATTCAATTTATTCTGAAACACCCATTTAGTTCCAATTATATTCTTATCCTTAGGTCTTGGAACAAGAATACATGTATTATTATTTTCAATTTGATTCAGTTCTTCTTCATTGCTTTAACCCAATTTTCATCTTTACAAACTTCATCAACATCTTTAGGTTCAGTCTTAGAAATCAAGCAATACTCTTCAACAATTATTCTCCTAGTCATCACATGCCTATTCTTATCACCAATTATCTGATTTTCTAAATGATTCAATCTTACATACTTGGGAGTTACAATTTTCATGATTTTCAAACTCAAGAACCTCTTCCTTCTATACTAGCATTTGCACCTTCTTCATTCTCAAACTTTTTCAAAGCAATATGCACTTGATTCTAGGTTTGCACTTGCTTTCCTTTATCTGCATTGACATCCTGATCATTTGAATCATATCCTCAAGATCTAATTTGTCTCTCACTTCCTTCATCAACCTTCACATTAGCACTTTCAACTATCTTTCTCAAACTCTTATTATAATACTAGTAGGTCTTACTCTTAGTAGAATAAACAAGAAAGATGCCTTCATCACTTCTAGCATCAAACTTCCCTAGATCTTCATCTCTTTTGATATAGCATTTACTACCAAAAATTCTGAAATATCTAACTGTAGGAGCATGACTAAACCATAACTTATAAGGAGTCTTACCTATATCACCTTTAATATGAACTCAATTAAAGGTATACACTACAATACTCATAGCTTCTCTCCAATAGATATGTGAAACATTTCCTTCAATCATCATGGTTCTAGCAGCTTCCCGAACTGTCTTGTTCTTCCTCTCCACAATACCATTCCGTTGAGGGGTCCATGGAGAAGATAACTATCTCTTCACCCATTCTCTTCACAAAATAATTGTACTCACCAAAAGTAAACTCACCACCTTTGTCAAATCTCAGACACTTCAGCTCCAGACTAGTCTCTTTCTCAACCATAGGTTTGAAAATCTTGAACTTCTCCAATGTTTCAAACTTCTCCCTCAAAAAGTAACCCACATCATCCTTAAATAGTCTTCAATCAACGACATGAAATATATATCACCCTGCAAGCTTCTCACCCTAGAAGGACCACACAAATCTGTATGCACAAGATCCAATATTCCATTAGAAGTACACTATTGTCTTTTGAAAGAAAATCTTGTTTTCTTCCCTAACCGACATTCCTTACATACCAAATTAGAAGGATTTACAATCTTAGGTAGATCTCTCACTGCTTGAGTAGAACTTATCTTAATAATGCAATCAAAATTCACATGACACATCCTTCTATGCCATAACCAACTTTCATCGATTTGAGAAATCAAACAACTTTTACCACCAACATTCAAGTTAAAGATATTACCTTTAATCTTTGTACCTGATGCAATCTCAATTTTGAAGCTACTCAAGATCTTACATTTTCCATTCTTGAATTGCAAATCATAACCCTTATCAACCATCTATCCAACACTCAAAATATTATGCTTTAGATCTTCAACATATAAGACATCATCATTGTTATGCTTGTATATAGTGAAAAGTGATGATGATAAACTATTGTAAAACCATAAAGATTCAACCACAAAAAATCTAGGTCCTACAACGAAACATTCACCAATACCAATAGAGATACCTAAGATCATGCAAATCAACAAAATAAAGAAATATTACCATTCACATGCCAAGTAGGGTTTCAATCTCCATTGTCTCCTATCTCCATTGATCTTGTTTGATATATTTTCTCTCAGGTTTTATGTGTGCACAAGAGCTCAATAAAGAATGGATTGTGGTTGATAGCTTGATCACAAGAAGGATTGATTACATAAGATTGATTAGACACACTAATTAGCTAGCTGGATTGATTAGACACATTGATTAGGGTTGAAAAGGAAGAGGGAACCCTCTTATATAGAGAACACTGTAAGAAATGGAGTGATAAGATTAAGAGGTGTAAAGGTAAATGATTGGCTAGGATTAAAGGGTAGGTAGAGGAAATAATTAAATGATAAAGGGGGTAGGTAAGAGAATAATTAAGAGATGAATGACATGTGTCATGGGTAGAAAAGGCTAATGAATTAATTAAATAAATACAGATTTATTTTATTAATAAAGGAAGTGAGATCAATTAAATAAATAAAATATTTATTTAATTTAGGAAAATGACAATTTAAATAAATAAAAGTATTTATTTAAATGAGGAAAGGCTTAGAAGAGGATTAATGAATTAATTAAATAAATAAGAATTTATTTAATTAATAGAAGACTTAGGATAAAATAATTAAATAAATAAAAAATTATTTAATTAGACATGACAATTTTAGGTGTCTACATTTTGCCCCTCTTTGAGACAATGCAGCTTGTCACGTTGGGTCAAAGAAGATAAGATAAACTGATACAAAGTTTCCCCACGGGAATGATATGCCCCCTCGAGAGATTGGATGAAAATATTTGAAAAGATCGCAGATAATCTCTCGATAAGAAAGAAAGGCTAGAAAGGACTAACAAGATAGGGTGACAAGGTCACATAGGAAAAAGACTGACTCAAAAGGAATAAAAAAAAATCATGCCTATGTCTTAAAAAGGCCAAAATTGATAGTTATGTGATGGACATACACTACCAATTGGATAAGATGCTAAGAGGATTCACTCAAATGGGTGCCCTAGGGAAGACAAACTGAAAACAAGGCTAGAATTGGCAATTCTATGATAAACATATGTTGCCAATTGGATAAGGTGTTGAGAGGATTCACTTAAACAGGTGCCCTAGAACAAGTATGGTTTGCTAAGTTGAGTATAGGATAAGTTGTCGAATTGATAAAATACGATGAGTGCTCTAGAAAGATAGGATATAGTGCAACGTGACAAACATATACACTAAGATGCAGTGCCATGTGATATACATAAGCACTAGGATAGAGCTTGATGAACAACACCTTGTGATCGACATAGGTACCACTAGGCTAGGATAGGATAAGATAAGTAGTACTATGTGATGAAGATGAGTACCACTAGGATTGACACGATTCATTTGATTGGATGTAGGAGTACTTACCCCAGATTGAGTCTCGAGAGCGATTTCCTATGACACAATGGTTATGAACATATTTGACTGATTAGGACCACACCGCAATCAAGGTGATGGGATTGAAACACATTATGTATATGCCTAAGATTTGGGTAAAGACAAGATTGTTGATTGTTTTGGTGAAAAGATGGTCCTGCAGGGTCTGCAAGAGGGGACAAACGAGATGATCTAGGGGCTGGTCCTTTGAGAGCTCGGATTCCTTGGAGGCTAGTTGGCTCCAATGGAGGGTCTTCATCGTAGCTCTCTCGGGTCCATTTTGTATCAGTTTTTGTATGATGATGTAGGCACCTTTGGGTGATTTTGTAGCCATATGAGATTTTGACATCATTGTATCATGACACTTATATATATATATGAGATGATCCATCCTTACGGCAGCTATATGCATGTGTTCCTATGTGATTATCTATATGCTTTATGATGATTTTATGATGCAATGCAATGATGCATGCTACATATTTATTACAAATACGATGATGCTTATGATTCTTAATGCGATGGATATGTACATGATGGAATGTAATATATATGTATGATGTGTATGCTGCAAATGTAAAATGCAAAAGGATGTTTGCTTATGATTTATTTACATGATGAGACACATGATACATATATTATTGTTTTTTGTCTTTTATGTTTTATATTGGAATGTAAATACTAACCAATGATAGATGCAGGATGTGATGTTGTTGTAATATCTATATGTATGCATGAAATGCTAATATGTGGTAATGCAGGTGCAAACTACATGAAATGCATATGTTTTTGGTGTGTCATTATACTCAGTCATGTGATAGCAGGCTACACAGACTCTTAAAAGGATGATGGAGGTCAATCACGAAAGGGGGATGGAAGGTAGAAGATATGGAAGAGAAAGAGCTTCTTGTGCTATTATCATCATTGAACTTTATTATGGAAAATAGGCTATGACAATCGAGGTATAGGTTCGACCCAAAAAGTCATTGTACCCATTTGCATGGAGATTAGACAGTCACAAACAAGAAATGCCCTAGTTCACCCTAGACTCACAGTGTCCTCATATCCTTGGACAAGTCACAGCATTACTAAGAGATAATACACAGGGAGAAAAATAATAGGTGAACATGCCCCATACTCGCCTTTCTAGTCAAAGACATCCTGGAGATATAATCTCTAGTCAGAGACATCCCAAAAAAGCTAAAAGACATGTCACCAAAAAGATAAAACCAAAAGAAAACCAAGACTTGACACCATCATACAATGAAATCCTCAAGTTATTTGTGTTTCTTGCCACATATGTTAACATGTTTGATTTGGTCACAATGTTGTCATTTGGATAAAGGATAGATCATGCTGAAAAACCAAGTTGTTGCCAAAGTTTGCTGAAATATTTGATTTGTTGAAAGCCCACTACTGCTTGTGTCTCATCTGAAACTGATTGAATCCATGAAACTGATACTTTATTGTGAAGAATCTCTCAAAAGTTTATTGGGGATTGGCGATGCAAGTGATCTTTTATTATAGAGTGTGCGCGAAAAGAAGGAGGAATGAAAAGATGATTCTCCTCAAAACATGCAATGCTCAGGGTACCACTTCCATCACTAGATTTAGGATTTTTGTCCCAGTTATAGACTGAACCTGATTTGTTATGGAAGGATAGGGTGAAAAGGGAGGTTTATTATGAATGGCTAACCAATCTTAGGTAGATCAGCAACAAGCCATGATGGGAATCGGTAAATTTATTATGGATGGATAGCTGTGAGTGTGGGCAAAGTGAAAGGATGAGATTGAATCCTAAAGGAGGGAGGAGCAATGTCTCTACACATGGTGACGATAACCCATTTTTCACCATGGTACTTGCCCAGGGCGCCATCGAAGTAGTTTTCATTGTTGGACGTGATGAATAATGATGAACTATAAGTACCAAACTGGTACTGAGAGGGGGGGTGAATCAATGCAGACAAAAAATTTCCCTCAACTAGTTTGACTGCAAAGACTGCGCTTAACTGGTAAACCTAAACACCGGTCTAAATCCAGACACTACCAGTTACACATAGTGAGAGTATGAATAGCATAAACTAGGAAACATTTAGATCTCTACACAATCTAATATCTCATTTCCACTTCACCCTTAAGCATAAACAGGTAATATATCATCAAAAATATAATGACTGTCGGTTCAACATGCTTTGCCACTTAACAGAAAATATTAAAGCATCACATGAAAAGCATCACCCATGACACACAGATTTTTCACGTGGAAACCCAACTGGGAAAGACCACGGTGGGGATGAATACCCACAAGCTATTCTTTGAACTCTTTTGAAGTCCGCTATGTTAGGAGCCTAGTCCGGTTAAAGACTTTTACAATAGGTTCTGCTAGGAACCGATTCTGCTAGGGATCACCCAGTTAAGGGATGGATAAATACCCGGTTAAAGGTTAGAACCCTATTAGAGGTTACCTCGCAAGAGGATTTGAAGAACTCATTGAATTGAGTCACCATGTTAAAGGATTTAAACAAAATCCTATTAAAGCTACCTGGTTAAGGGATTTTCCAACTGCTGAAATGGTTAGAAGGCAGATCCACTTTAGCTCCTCCTCTTCTGCAATCACACTCTGTAGGTATCAACACACTTCTCTGGTCTGACAAGAATCAAGTATCTCTTCACTTGGATACACACATAACATTTGCCAACAACTTCAAAATGAAAAACATCATCGACCTTATAGGAAACAGATAGGTCGGTAGCATAAACCCTAAACCCTAAACATTTAGGTTTAACAATTCAATCGGTTCAATCCTAACCATTAATCACACTGCATTGAATACAATAGTCTTGAATATATCTCAAGATGTTCTCCAACATTCATTCTTTGCTGCTTTAGGAAGCTGATAACCCATCACGCGCTCTCCACCTTTTACAGGGACTTCACACATTCCCGAGGTAGATAGGATTAGTCTCCATGCAAGATCCTCAAGGAAATCCTTCACGCGCACAAAGATGATGTGGCAACACTATCTGGTCTTCATTATAATGCTAACTCATCACAAGATGTCATCGGTTGAATCACACAAGCTTGGAATGCATCAACCGAAAACCCTAAAGTTGAGACTACCAACCGGTAGTCATGCCAAATGAAACCCTGATACAAAACTTCCATATACCGGTTCTCATTCCAACATACCAGTTCACTTTGAACAAACATACCACTTCACTTTTTCACATATACCGGTTTACATCATCATATCGGTTCTCTTGCCAGTTTGCATACTACAACACACTGGTTCATACTTCAACATAATGACATCAATGACAACATACAATATCATCATGTCATCATGCTCTGCACATATGCCAACAATCTCCCCCTTTGGAATTGATGGTAATATATAAAGATATCTATCTGATTCACATCTTCTTCTCCCCAATATTTCAGATATATTCTCCACTTCACATCTTCTCCCCCTTTGACAACAATGCCAAAGTGGAGGCACAAACAACTATGTTCCACTATGCTGCTCCCCCTAAGGAGTAGCATCCTTCATCACACCAAACCTGAATTTTTTTATTATCAATTGCAATACCTGACTGATGTGGAGTACACACCTTTAGTTCACCTCTTGAAGGGGAAGCACCCCTAATTCACCTCTTAAATAGGTAAATGTAGCCTTCAATAGAGGCTTGGTGAATATATCTACTAATTGCTCCTTATTGGAAACATGTTCCAGTACAACCTCTTTTTTTTAGAACCTTCTCCCTCAAGAAATGATACTTGAGCTCGAAGTGCTTGGTTCTAGCATGTAAAACCGGATTCTTGGAAATGTTAATTGCACTTGTGTTGTCACAAAATATACTTACCAGTTCAGATACAGGAGCTTTGAAGCCACTTAATACATGCTTCATCCAAATTGTCTGGGTGCAGTTCATAAATGCTACAACATATTCCGCTTATGTTGTAGACTGAGAGATACAACTCTGCTTCTTACTCATCCATGAGACCAATCTACCACCAAGAAAGAATGCACCATCGGTTGTGCTTTTCTAGTCATCCACATTACCAGCCCAATCAACATCTATAAACACTTTTAGGTTAAAGTCATTACTATAGGGAGACCATAATCCATAGTCAATAGTTCCCTTTAGATATCTCAGAATCCGCTTGACTGCTACCAAGTGGGATTCTCTTGGACTTTTCTGGAACCATGCAGTAATGCCTACTACATGTGCAATGTCTGGTCTTCTATGTACTACATAGTGCAACTTACCAATCATTGATCAGTATTCCTTCTCATTCATCAATGTTGAGTCATCCTCCTTTGATAGTTTACAACCGGTCACCATCGGTGTACCAACCAGTTTGTTGTGTTCCATGCCAAAGGTCTTCAACACCTCTTTGACATACTTGGACTGAGTCATAAAGATTCCATCTTTCATTTGTTGAATCTCTAGTCCAATGAAGAACTTAATCTCCCCTATTAGTGACATCTCAAATTCCTTTTTCATCTCATTTGCAAAATCATGACTCATCTTGTCATCTTCACCAAAAATTATGTCATCAACAAATACCTCACAGATTAGAATCTGATCTCCTTCTGACTTTAGATAGATATTGCTATCTTCACTTGTTCTCTCAAATCCAATCTTCACAAGATGGGAGTGTAAGTGTTCATACCATGCTCTAGGTGCCTTCTTCAATCCATATAGGGCTTTATGTAGCCTACACACCATGTCACTATCTTCTGATAGGGCAAACCCATCTGGTTGTGCTATATACACCTCCTCTTCAAGTATTCCATTCAGAAATGCAGATTTTACATCCATTTGATATACTTTGAATCCCTTGAAGGTTGCATATGCAAGAAGCATACGAACTCCTTCCAATCTAGCTACAGGAGCAAAGGTTTATCCATAGTCTTCTCCTTCTTCTTGAGCATATCCTTTACACACTAGTCTGGCTTTATTTCTTACTACTATGCCATCTTCATTCAGCTTATTTTTGAAAACCCATTTGGTGCCTATGACATTTTTATGCTCAGGTCTGGTTACCAAAGACCATGTACCATTCTTTTCTATCTGGTCCAGTTCCTCTTCCATTGCCTTGATCCAATCTTCATCTTTATGTGCCTCTTTAAATATTTTAGGCTCAAATTCAGAGATCATGTAAAAGTTTTCTCTGACCTTTCTTCTTGTAAGAATTCCTGCATCCTTTTCTCCTATGATTTTCTTTGGATCATGATTCATCTTTACATACCTAGGAATGATCTTAGTTGTTTCCTCTTGCTTTTCTTCTTCATCCTCATCTTCATCAGCATCAACATCTACCGGTGTAGGAGCACTGTTACTGGTACTAGGCTGTTTTGCAACCGGTTCCCAAAAGGTTACTACCGGTTCATCTCCTACTTGCTCACTACCAGTTTCCTCAAGTTTCTTAGAGGTTTCATCAACTCTGACATTAATACTTTCAACAATTCTCTGAGTCCTATTGTTGAAACATTTGAGAGCTTTTCTCTTTGTGGAATACCCTAGGAATATTCCCTCATCACATTTTGCATCAAACTTTCTCTGATGTTCACTCCTCTTGATATAAAATTTGCTACCAAACACTCTAAAGTAGCTTACCACTGGTGTCTTACCGGTCCAATACTCATAAGGAGTTTTATCCTTACCTTTCTTGATGAGTACCTGGTTCATTGTGTAGACTGCAGTGCTCACTACTTCTCTCCAGAAAGTGTGAGCAACCTTCCCTTGGATCATCATAGTTCTGGCTACTTCAATTATAGTCTGGTTGTTCCTCTCTACTAGGCCATTCTGCTATAGAGTCTGGGGGGCAGACAGTTGCCTCTTGATGTCATTCTCTTCACAATACTTGTTGAATTCACTGGAAGTGAATTCTCCTCCTTGATCAGTTCTTAGGCACTTAATCCTCTTACCACTTTCTTTTTCAACCAGTGCTTTGAAGGCTTTGAATTTTCCAAAAGCTTCAAACTTGTCTTTCAAGAATGTGACCCACATCATTCTTGAGCAATCATCAGTAAGAATCATAAAATACCTATCTCCCTGCACACTCCTAATTTTCATAGAACCACACAAATCAATATGCACAAGATCAAGCAAATTGTCTATATTGAAAAATTTACCTTTGAAGGTTGAGGAAGACATTTCCCCAGTTGACACTCTTTGCACAAAGGATTCTTCGGTTTGCTCAGCATAGGCAATCCTTTAACTACCTTGATCTTACTAGCCTTCACAATATTGTCAAAGTTTACATGGTAGAGTATCCTATGCCATATCCAACTATCATCAAACTTAGCCATTAGACATGTACTGATATTTGCATTCAACTGAAATAGGTTACCTCTGGTCTACATACTGGTGGCCATCAGTTCACCACTCTTACCTTTTATTTTACACTCTCCATCTCTAAATTCTAGAGTGAGTCCATTGTCATTCAGCTGGACAACACTCAAAAGGTTGTGTCTGAGACCTTCTACCCAATACACATTATCAGCATTACTTTTTCCATTAAGAGAGATGGACCCTCTTCCTTTTACCATGCATGGTGCATCATTACCAAACCGGACCACACCACCATCATACTCTTCCAGAGATAGAAAATTACTCCAATCACCAGTCATGTGGTGAGAACAACCACTGTGAATAATCCACTCATTGGAATTATCAAAGCGGGAGACAAGAGCCTTCTTGTCTGACACATCTTCCTTAACTGCTACAAACACAATGTCTTCACTTTCTTCATCTTCTGATTCCTCATCAGTGACACCTTCATCAACTGCTACAGAAAAATTTCTCTTGTTTCCTCCCTTAAACTTCTTGAACTTCTCTGGTTTGTCCTTATTATCACCCTTAGGACAGTTTATAGTAATGTATCCTATCCTATTGCAAGAAAAGAATTTCAAAGGGAGCTTACCTCTGTATTTACCAGTTCCCTTAGGAAGTCTCTTGGCAAGAAGAGCTTCAAATTTCATCAGGATCTCCTCCTCATCCATTTCTCTGCTTTGTCTTGGTTCACAACTGGTACTTGCTTCTTTTCCCTTTCTAGATGGTGCAACAGATTCTCTAAAGGCTGATTCAGTCTTCTGAATACTGCCATCATAATTATTTAGCTCATATGTGGTCAACTTTGCAATGATGAAGTCTAGGGATACCTTTGTCTTGTCTATAGACCTCAACTCCTGAATAGCAGCAACACTTATTGCATAGACCGGTAATAAGGATCTCTAGACTTTGCTAACAACAGTGGAATCATCTATTTTACCTCCTAGACTCTTGATGTCTCCAACAACAATTTTGATTCTTATTCCATATTTTTGAATGGTCTCTCCTTCAACCATCCGCGTGTCTTCAAACTTTCCCCTAAGGCTCTCTTCCTTAGCTTGTTTCACATTCTCATCACCATGATAAATATTCTCTAGAGCATCCCATACTTCTTTGGGATTATCTTTATCCTAAACATCAATAAACTCAATGTCAGATAGACTGCTGATTAGGGCTTCCATGACTTGTCCGTTCTCTTGAATCTCTCTTTTTTGGTTGTCAGTGAGAGCACCAGTAGGAATAACATAAGCATTCTCAACATAGCTCTAGTGTTGAGCACCCATGCATCTGATGTAGATATTCATTTTGTCCTTCCATATCTGAAAGTTATCTCTGTTGAACTTTGGACCTTCTCTCTTCATCATTAGAGTAGGATCTTTTCCCCAAGTGGTTAAGATTACAACACAGAGGACCTGGAAGATGCTCTTATACCAATTGATGAATAATGATTAACTATAAGTACCAAACTGGCACTGAGAGGGGGGGGTGAATCAGTACAGACAAAAACTTTCCCTCAACCAATTTGACTACAAAGACTGTGCTTAACTGGTAAACCTAAACATCGGTCTAAATCCGGGCACTACCAGTTACACACAGTGAGAGTATGAATAGCATAAACTGATAAACACTTAGATCTCTACACAATCTAATATCTCATTTCCACTTCACCCTTAAGCATAAACAGGTAATATATCATCAGAAATATAATCATTGTTGGTTCAACATGCTTTGCCACTTAACAGAAAATATTAAAGCATCACATGAAAAGCATCACCCATGACACACAGATTTTTCACATGAAAACCTAACTGGGAAAAACCACGATGGGGATGAATACCCACAAGCTATTCTTTGAACTCTTTTGAAGTCCACTCTGTTAGGAGCCTAGTTCGGTTAAAGACTTTTACAATAGGTTCTGCTAGGAACCGATCCTGCTAGGGATCACCCGGTTAAGGGATGGATAAATACCCGGTTAAAGGTTAGAACCCTGTTAGAGGTTACCTCACAAGAGGATTTGAAGAACTCATTGAATTGAGTCACCCTGTTAAAGGATTTACACAAAATCCTATTAAAGCTACCCGGTTAAGGGATTTTCCAACTGCTGAAATGGTTAGAAGTCAACAGGCAATGCACTGATCTGATAACAACACTCAATGCCAAGGAAGATCCACTTTAGCTCCTCCTCTTCTGCAATCACACTCTGCAGGTATCAACACACTTCTCCAGTCTGGTGAGAATCAAGTATCTCTTCACTTGGATACACACATAACATTTGCCAACAACTTCAAAATGAATTACATCATTGATCTTATAGGAAATAGATAGGTCGGTAGCATAAACCCTAAACCCTAAACATTTAGGTTTAATAATTCAATCGGTTCAATCCTGACCATTAATCACACTGCATTGAATACAATAGTCTTGAACAGATCTCAAGACATTCTCCAACGTTCATTATTTGCTGCTTCAAGAAGCTGATAACCCATCACGCACTCTCCACCGTTTACAGGGAGTTCACACATTTCCGAGGTAGATAGGATTAGACTCCATGCAAGATCCTCAAGGAAATCCTTCATGCGCACAAAGCTGATGTGGCAACACTATCTGGTCTTCATTACAATGCTAACTCATCACAAGATGTCATCGGTTGAATCACACAAGCTTGGAATGCATCAACCAGAAACCTTGAAGTTGAGACTACCAACCAGTAGTCATGCCAAATGAAACCCCGATACAAAACTTCCATATACCGGTTCTCATTCCAACATACCGGTTCACTTTGAACAAACATACCACTTCACTTTTTCACATATACCGGTTTACATCATCATATTGGTTCTCTTGCCAGTTTGCTTACTACAACACACAGGTTCATACTTCAACATATTGACATCAATGACAACATACAATATCATCATGTCATCATGCTCTGCACATATGCCAACAGGATGAATTTATTTCTCTTTACTTTGTTTGATTTTTCAATTTTTTTGTGTCACAAGGCACCTATTTGCCAAGTTTTCACCAAGTAAAGGTTTTTTTTATTTTTATGATTTTTTTTGTATTTTTGATCATTTTTTGTATTTTTAAATATTGGGATATTCTAAAAAGCTATGTGTAAAACCTGCGAAGGTGCATGTTGTTGATAGGATCCTCCAAAGGTTCTCAATCTGTTGTTGAAAGTTGATATGTATGTGATTCATAGTTTGTTGTGGTGACATAAGGACCAAGCCAATTTGGTTCAAACTTGCCTTTCTTTTCTCTATCTTGCTGATTTTTAGGATTTTCTCTAAGAACTAAGTCACCCACCTCAAATGTGCGAGGCTTTACATTATTATTATAGTTGTGTTGTTCCTTGACTGGATGATATGTTTCTCCCTCAATTGTCTTCCTTGATGAAGGAACTAAGGTAGAATAACTAAAGTGTAAACTATGTTCGCCCATATGTGTGTCACCTAAAGAAGTTGGGGCATCCCTGATAACAAAGTCCCTCAAGAAAGTTCCATTAAAGGTCCATTGATGTGATGATCACCAAAAAGGGATGGATGTGTGGAACGAGTGGATGAGGAATGGAGACTTATGATTGTGAAAAGTAGCATGGCATGATGGAGACTCGAGATCAACAAGTATTCTTTTTGACTTGAAATTTTAGAACTTTTTCCCCTAGTTATTTTGGTATTAGGGGAGATCAACTCTTGTTCTTTTTCCTTCATAGGATTTTTATCCTTGACTTTGACTTTTGCAGAGTCCAATAGCTTTTGATTTTGATTTGAACTAAAGGACTTTTCTTTATTTTTTACTTTTAGATTTTTCTTTTCAAGGCTTGATTTTTGATCCCCAATTAGTAAGGGCTTTTGTGATTCTTGTTAATCCAAGTCTAGGAGAGGAGTGGAAATGGAATGAGTGGATGAAATGGTAAGGCTATAGGATTTCTGAAGAGGGCTGGCGATATATTCAATAGATTCTTCATTGGAACCACTCTTAGGACTATTGATATCAAGATATGCTTGCACCACTAGAGGATATTTGCATTCAGACTTAGTAGCCACAATACTAGGTGGTTCACACCCAATTCCTTGATATTGAAAATTGTTTGTAGGTTGTCCTTGTTGACTAAATGTCTTAGGAGATAGTGGGAGTTGATCAACATGAAAGATATACTCACCACATCCCATGCCTTTAACCTTGAATTTTTCTTTGAGCTTTGCTTGCTTTGATGTAGAAGCTTTAAAGGATTCTAGATCCACATATGTTGATGATGGAGTTGCTTCTCTATTGATTGGAATTATTATCTCTAATCTTGGTCGCAAGTTATTTCAATAAATGAATGGATTTGGATCACCTTTTATTGTTACTTCAACTCCATTGTAAGGAAATTTTATGCATTGATGATATGTTGATGGTACTGCTCTCATTTCATGAATCCACAAACATCCCAAAAGTATGTTGTATGTGAGATATAAATCAAGGACTTGACAAACCACATCCCTCGTGATTGGCCCAATTGTTAAAGGTAAGGTGATTGTTCCCTTGGATGAGCATTCTTCCTCATCATACTCTTTGATGTCGATTCTTGAATCCACAACATGTTCAAAGTATCCCAATTGTTTAATAGAATTCAATGTAAAAGTGTTCAGACCTACTCCTCCATCTATCAAGACTCGTTTGATGAGGTTCCTATGGAAAAAGGCTTCAATGTGGAGATGTGCATTGTGTGGTTGGCATATGGATGCATCATCAGCTTCTGTGAATGTAAGGCAATGTGGAGTGGAAAGGTATCCCACCATGGATTGAATATGGTCCACATTTAGATCATTGGGTACAGAAGTTTCTCTCAATGCTTTATCAAGAATGGACTTGTGCGAAGGAGATATGCATAAAATTTCAAGTATGGAAATGAGGGCGGGTGTCTTCCCTAACTGATCTACAAGGTCATATTCATTTTTTGTAGATTGTGAAGCTACGGTCTTGGATGGAATGCCTTGCAAGGTGACTTTACCTTGACAAGTTGTGACATTACATTCAAATGTTTCATCTTTAGAGGATGAGGAAGATGGTCCAATACCTTTTAAAACAACTTTACTCCTTTAGGTAGAACCTTCGAGAGTTTTGTCCTTTATGATAATGGTAGAAACAAAATTATCCATTGAAATGTGGTTAACAGTTGAGTCATAATTATAGGACATCTTAGTATAATTGGCTTGGTTATTTGTTTTGTCTTTTCCTTTATCATTTTTAGGAAATGGCTCCTGAAACATCGCATGTTCCTCATTGGAGGTATGACCATCAACTTCTATATCACCTTTGTCAATAAGATCTTGTATGACATCCTTTAATCTATGACAATTGCTACTTTTGTGTCCTTTGCTCTTGTGATACTCACAATACCTATCATTATTCCACCATGTAGGTTTTACTTTTGGTTCATAAGGTGGATTATTTGGTAGTGTTATGAGCTTGTTTGCAACCAATTTCTTGAATGTTGTCTCAATTGGATCTCCCAATGAAGTGTATATCCTTTGAGGCTTTTATGGCCTTTGAGTGTTTACTTAATTGTTTGCATTAGATGAACTTGCACCGGGGAAAGTTACTTTTGGTTTTACAACATTTGCATCCACTACCCCATCATTGACTGTGTTCTCATTCTTGTTCCAAAAGCAGGGTTGGTCTTTCCCATTTGATTCCTCTTTGTCCTCTTTGAATATCTTATTGATGCCTTGTTCAATAAGGACTTTATTAGTTGCCAATCCTTTTTCAATGACCTCTTTGAAGGTAGACAAACAATCTTTTCTTAGCTCATATCCAATATCCTTGTTGACGTTTTGAGTGAAAATTTCTACCATTTGTTTTTGTGGGATATCACAAGAGCATCGGCTAGCAAGAACTCTCCATCTTTTTAAAAATGAAGTAAAAGATTCCCCATTTTTCTACTTAGTATTGCATAAGGTAGTTACTGACATATCTATTTTGATGTTATATGAGAAGTGTTGTATGAAAGCCTCTGCTAGATCACTCCATGATTTGATTCTAGGTGGAAGTTGGGAGAGCCATTCCATAGTTTGTCCACCTAAACTTTGTGGGAACAATCTCTTCAAGTATGTTTCTTCTCCTGCTACCTCAATGCAAGTTGTGAAAAATTCTCTTATGTGAGCCTTAGGATCTCCCTTGCCTCTATACTTATCAAATTTTGGTGTCATGAAGTGTGGAGGAAATGGAGGTATTGGAATGCTTCTATCAAATGGGTAAGGACACATTTCTTTCATTGTGTACCATTGCTTTGGTGTATTCATGTCTGTCATTTTCTTTTGCAAATCCTTGATTTGTTGTTGCAATTCATTCTTGGGTGGTGCCTTTTCTCTTTGAGCTAATCCCATGCCTAAGCCACCAAATGGAGGAGGAGGGATATAATATTTATATGGATGGTATTGATCATATATATGTCCATATGGAGGAGGAACATAATTATAGGTTGCATATGGATCACTTGGTATGGTGTTGTAATGAGGAGCACTAGGTCTAAGTCGATACATGTCATGATCATGAGGATGGTAGGTATCATAAGAGTGATTGAGTATTTCCCCCAAATCTAACATGGGGTCTCCTCATGTCATGATTTTGAATTTTCACTTGAGTGTAATTGTATGCATTGGTATGATCTTGGGTATTATCATGGTCATGTGTAGTGGTTGTCCTCCTTCATTGGAAAGGATGACTGCGGGGTTGTTCATGAGAGTTCATAGTAAAATTGGCATGAGCATAGGTGTTGGGAAATTTTGGATTTTGAAATAAGGATGAAGGTAACTCCGGCATGAAACGCTCTCTTCTATTACCACCATTATATCTTCTAGGATTTGTATTTGTTTGGTTCCCTTGATTTGGGTCCTCTTCTATAATTTATGATATATCAAAATCGTGAGGTTGTTTCATTCCACTTTGCGCCATGACTTGAAAGAAGTATTGTCTATCTCTTCTCATTATTTCCTCAACCAATCTATTGAACCTTGGATCTATGATATTCTCTTCAATGTCTGCGAAAGTGATAGATACATTTTCATTATAATTGGTGTTCTCATTGTCATTGTTTGGTATATTACTGTGATTTTCAAATGGATTATAAAATTCATCTCCATCAAACTCATAGGTACTCATGTTAAGAGATCATAGAGATTTTTCAAATTCTCTTCTAGACCTTTGGGAATGGGTTTCAACCATGAACTTGACCTTGAATGAGGAATGGAAGAAAATGTGAAGTCTATGGAATAATAAGAAAGGACATGAGATGACAAGAATCTAGGGTTGTCTTGCAATGTCCAAAAGTGTAGGTTCAAGATATGTGTGATTTAAAGCAAGGTGTGGCTTCCAAAGAGATGATAGATCTCTTGATGAGGTAAGTTGACCTTGACCAAAGATGACCAAATGGGACCCTAAGATGATAGATCTGATGCAGGAACCACTTAGTGATATGTTGTAGTAAGTTTGCAAGATATGATGAGGACAACAAAGCAACCTTTTGACTCTAGTTTGGAAAATGTGTATAAGGGATTCCAAATGAAGGGGAATGATGAAAAAATATGAGACCAAGACTGGTTGATTGAAAATGATGAATCCCTATAGGAAATGCCTTATAAGCTCTTTAAATCTCAAAACTTAAGCCCGTTTTCTCTTGACAAATCTTTTGCAATTTCTTAGTTCTGAAAACAAACATAGTTTAAGTAAACCCAGACGTGATTTTAAAAATGTTTTGCAATTTTGTCCAATTGTGAAGTTGTTGAATGTGACCAAATCTTGATGTTGAATGTTTTTTTGGCAAGAAGACACAACAAACAATGAAGACACATAGTCTAAAAGTGTGTTTGTCTAATTTGAAATAAAAACATGCAAGCACAAATCCTAAGGCTGGCCAGGACAATATTTGTTGGATCTCACTTGGTTTCCCAACTACGCTTATTCAAAGTGGATATTTAGATGCTTGACCCCATTGGCTCCAATCCATGACACCCACTTCTCTAAGGCAACTAAGTGCCAGTCCCCATGAAAACTCCCCATGGCAAACTTTGTATCTCTACTAAAAACCATAAGAATGTGAGATGACATCAGAGGTCCGACCTCCTGTACTGACAACGAGAAGGTTTTTGACTTCTAAAACAAGTCTGGTTTTTTAGTAAGGGCATCCATTCAAGTGGCCATAATCAATAGCGTGTTATGCTCCATTAAGGAAGGCCTCTCAATCTTATAGAGGTTACGCTCCACAAGGTTTTACGTGTCACACAGACACTGAGAGAGTCATAACACCATTATGGCAGCATGTAACACTCGTTGCTTGCAACTTTCATCACAAACACTTTTATTTATAGTGGTTCAGAAGAGCTTGGCTTTAGCCTATTAACCCCAAATAAAAAAAAGACATGACCCTAATTACACTAAAATCCAAAGGCACACACCTAGATGACCCCTACAATAAATGATTAGTAGTTTTGATAGATTACCCCCACCTGCAAGCACACTTGTTAGGTTAATTATTAGAAAATCCAAACCCAAATGTGAAAAAGGGGCCTTTGACAATACGTTTTTTGACAAATCCAAAGATCTAATTTTTCATGAGTTCTTTTGCATCAAAATTAAAATCATAAAGAATAGACCACTTGTAGAATTTCAAGACAATTACAAAAATGTAAGAAAATCCAAAAAAATTGTTAATTTTCTCCCAAAATTAGTTTTTAATGAAAAATGATAAAAAATTTAAACTTGATCCAAAAAAATCTGAATGTTGTATTGGAAACTCTTGATAATGTTCCCAACCTGCAAAAAAAAATTCCTGCAAAAATTCCAAGTAGTTTGTGAGTTATGATCAATAAATTGTAAAACACTATTTTTTAAAGATCTGATTTTTCACGAACTATTTTGCATCAAAATTAAAATTATAAAAAAAAGATCCCTTGTATAATTCTAAGAGATTTCCATAAATGTAATAAAATCCAAAAAATTCACTAATTTGCTCCCAAAATTAATTTTTTATGAAAAATCATAAAAAATTCATAGAAAATACAAATATACTCCAAAAAATATGAATTTTGGACTGAACACTTGTGATACTATCTTCCACCTACAAAAAAAAAAATTCTGGAAAAATTCCAAGCCGTTTGTCAGATCTGATCAAATTGTTACCAAACCCTAATTTCTAAAGATCTAAATTTTTACGAATTATTTTGCATCAAAATTAAAATCATAAAAAACAGAACCCCTATAGAATTTTGTGATCTTTCCAGAAATATAAGAAAATCCAAAAAAACTCAGTAGTTTTCTCCCAAAATTAAGTTTTTATGAAAAATCATAAAAAAATCAAATATGCTCCAAAAAATGTGAATTTCAGATTGAACACTTCAGATATTGTCCCCAACCCGAAAAAAATTATGTAAAAATTCCAAGCCGTTTGTGAGATTTGGTCAAATCTCTCCAAAATCTTAATCTTGTGTCCAAAACCCTAGCTGCATAAGGTTATTCTCCAAATTGTTTTACAAAACAACAATATAGGGTTAGAAAAACCTGTAAAAAACATAGATCTAACAAAAATTCATGTCCCAATGGGCATGCCAAAATATATATGGTGAAAAGTGATGATGATAAACTATTGTAAAACGATAAAGATTCAATCACAAACAATCTAGGTCCTACAATGAAACATTCACCAATACCAATGGAGATGCCTAAGATCATGCAAATCAACAAAATAAAGCAATATTACCATTCACATGTCAAGTAGGGTTTCAATCTCCATTGTCTCCTATCTCCATTGATCTTGTTTGATATATTTGCTCTCAGATTTTATGTGTGCACAAGAGCTCAATAAAGAATGGATTGTGGTTGATAGCTTGATCGCAAGAAGGCTTGATTGCATAAGATTGATTAGACACACTAATTAGCTAGCTATATTTATTAGATGCATTGATTGGGGTTGAAAAGGAAGAGGGCATCCTCCTATATCTAGAGAACACTATAAGAAATAGAGGGATAAGATTAAGAGCTGTAAAGATAAATTGTCGGCTAGGATTAAAGGGTGGTAAGAGAAGAATTAAGAGATGAATGACATGTGTCATGGGTAGAAAAGGCTAATGAATTAACTAAATAAATATAAATTTATTTAATTAATAGAGGAAGTGGGATCAATTAAATAAATATTTTATTTATTTAATTTAGGAAAAGGATAATTTAAATAAATAAAAGTATTTATTTAAATAAGGAAAGGCTTAGAAGAGGATTAATGAATTAATTAAATAAATAAGCATTTATTTACTTAATAGAAGACTTAGGATAAATAATTAAATAAAAATATATATTTATTTAATTAGATAGGACAATTTTAGGTGTCTACAATGCTTACCATCATGAGAAATATAACCTCTATTGTGGATTATACCATCTTTGTCATCTCCAAATCTTACTACACCACTATCATATTTTTCTATACTTACAAACTTATTCTTATCACCTATCATATGATGAGAGCAACCATTGTCAATAACCCATTCATCTTTCTCTACAACAATGCAACTAGTAGAATCACTAGTCACTAGATCATCTTCCTTGATAGTAATGAACACCCATTCATCTCCTGAATTTCCTTTCTCAGACTCATCATCTGTCACACCTTCATCAACAACAAAATAACACTTCTTCTAATATTTAGGCTTATATGGCTTCTTAGGAATTCTTTCTCTTTTTCGGGCATCTTGAGGCAAAATATCCTATCTTATTGCATGAAAAATATTTAAGAGGTAAATTACCCTCATACTTACCGACACCTTTAGGCAATCTTTTGGCAATCAAGGCTTCAATCTCTCTCTCTCTTCTTCTTCAAGATCTCGCATCTACTTCTCATATCTAGATACCCTTGTAGAACTTTCTCCCAGATCATATTTCTGCTTCTTGAATACACTAGCTTTAAATGCAGTTTCAAATTTAGGAGGGGCTTCACCAAATTTGCTCAACTTAAAAGTAGCAAGCTTTCTAATCAACATGTCTCTAGTCACATCTACCACAATCTAAATCTCTTCAATAGAAGCAGCCTTGTGCTTGTAAGCTGGAGGAAAGGATCTCAACACCTTGGCTACAATCTCATATTCTTCCAATTTTCCACCAACACATCTGATGTTCAATACTAGCTCATTCACTTTCTGCATAAAGGAGGTAATGTTCTCATCTTCACCCATCTTTAACATTTCATACTTTCCTTCCAAGCTCTGCAACTTAGCAACTTTCACATGACTATCACCTTCATACAAAGTCTCTAGCTTCTTCCAGATCTTTTTAGCAGTCTGCAAATCCATCACATTAGTCATCTTAGAATCAAACAAGGCACTGAACAATGCTTCCTTATCTCTAATATTTAATTCAACTTCCTTTATCTCATCTAGAGATGTAGGATCATTCTGAGGAACATCATACACATTATTGGTAATCTTCCAATAGTCTTCACCGATGCATATCAAATGACATTCCATCTGGTTCTTCTAGAGAGTGTAATTTGTTCCATCAAACTTTGGACTATCCTTCTTAAAAGAAAAGGTTGTCATCCCAAATCTCCTCAAGTGAGCAGGCCTCTTCTAGAGGATCTGGCTCTAATACCAATTGTTGGCAATAATGTCGCAAATTGAGAGGAGGGGGTGAATCAGTTTGAACACAAACTTTACTAAACACAAATTTAGATCTGATAATTAGCAATGAAAGCGTGAATCAACACCACATCAATAACACACATAACACCAAGATTTTTGATGTGGAAAACCTGGTTAAGGGAAAAACTATAGTGGGAATCTACCCACAATGAGATAACGTCATATTAGGAGTAAGTGAAATATTACAATGGGGAATCGACATGCATTCAGGCACACTGCCTAGAGCTCACTGCTCAAATCACATAACAATAAGGGATACAACCCTTGGGAAGCCTCACTACCTTATAAAAACATTCGGATTACATCTAGAGAAACATAAACTGATGAAATAGAATCTCCTCATGTTAGGTTACAGTTTCAGTTAAGCACATATACTCAAACTATACCCTTTCACACTTTTGCACACTCTTTCGCACTTCTTCGTTATTCTCCTCTGCTACTGAAGGATCAAAACAATTTTTGTACACGTAAATACATCTCTAAAATGAATATTACATTTATTTATACAATTCATCAACCTCTATTTCAAGGTCGGCTAAACCCTTAACACAAATTATAAAATAATAACCTCACATGCTACAACAACACATGTGGACCAAAACAATGTTGGCTAAGACATATTCTTGACCTAAATCAACTCCTCAAACATGCAACACCAACAAGAATTACACCTTGATCATTCGCAAAATGCTATAATCACCATAAATGTTGCATAACATGAAGAACACCATCGGGTCAAGAAAAATGATCAATATCGTGCACAACAATCAATGAGGACCAATAACACAAATAGAACACGGTCTAGAAACATCCACAAGCAATAGGAATCGCCACTGAAACAACTGCAACATCACCACTTACTAGAATCTTCATCATCATTATATCGAACCTCAACAACATCAACTCAACTGACTTTCAAATTGAAAGATTCACTTATCTAAATTGAGGACAAACCTGAATGTCCGAAACACTCTGCCAAATCCGTAAACCAAGATATTGCAATTTAGGAGCAATGCGGAGCACATTCTAGAATATCGAATAACATGAAGAACTGAATATCAACCATAATACCAGATCACACAACTTGATCAAATCACCATGCAGACCTCTAAAACTTCTACTGAATCAACTAGAGATAAGTATATCAAAGCCCATTAGACCACAACAACTCATCTACAATAGACTGACTGAACCAACTCATTTAATCGGACTGCAACATTGGAGTACACAAAAGAATATGTTGACATCAATGATAAAACATGATTCCAACAAACTTCTCAATAATATCCAACAAATAGTTCTTTAAGGAATTTAACAATATTTTACATTTGCCTAGACTCAAGGTGGATGGTTCAATATAACTATTCAGGATGACAATTTGTAGAGTAGCTATTACATTCTCAATCACCTCGTTCTTTTCATTCAATTTGCCAAATACATCTTTCTCAGTTGAGGCTTGAATGGCTTTCCAATTTGAAATTTTTGGAAAGAATAAATCTTGGTGAAGTCAATAATCAACCTGGAAGAGGTAATCGGTTGGAAAGATAATGATGCAACAAGTAATCTTTCTAATGAGTCATCTAGTCTGCCAGAAATAGTATTGACTTTCCACCTTTTCAACGGTGTCAACAGGTAAGACATGCTCCTTAGATGATGCCTTTACTTCTACTTTGTTTTCTTCCATTTTATTCTTCTCCTCCTTTGAATTTTCCAGGGGAACATCAATAACATTAGGAACATTTATCGTAGAGTTTTCTTCTATTGCAGTAATATCAGGAACAATGTTATCAAAGGTGACATTTTCAGAGATAATGTTTTCAATGGTAATGTTGTCAAAGACAACTTTTGTAGACACAATTTATGAAGATTTTGAGGCGAGATTAGGAATATCAATTGGTAGCATACCAAGTTTTCTAGCTATTCCTTTGATTAATTCTACAACTTCAGCCTTCATATTTTCTATTGCTTCCATGTTTTCCATGACGACATCTAGCCTATGCTTGGTTTGAAACTTAGTCTTACACACTTGTTCAAGAGAGGCTCTATTCTCCTTAGTAAGATTATTCCCAATAATTTCCAAGGCATACATCTTTATTTCTTGATCTTTTTGAATTTCCTTACTCCCAATTTCTTTCAGATTTTCCCAAAGATCTTATGGGATATCTTTTTTAAAATCTTCTAGAACAACATTTAATCTAATATAGTACATAATGAAAGCTTTGATGATTGATTTCATGTCCTCATCATTAGAATTAGTGTACATGTTACCTACTTATTTTGATCCTCCTTCAAATTCTATCAATTATACAATGATTCTATGTCCTTGGTGATTTGGAAGGATTCATCAAGTTGTACAAATTCATCATAAAACCTGATCATTGCCATTCTTACCCATTTGTTGTCATGACAGAAATTGGTGAAATGGTTCCATACATTTAACCTCTTGTCAACTAGGGTTTGATACTTTGGCTTGATTTAAAAATGATCTCCAATCAGCTCATATGTCCACAATTTTTGTAATTTCCCATGGTTGTAGTCTTCCAATTTCACATGAATGTATACCCTAATGTCCTTGGTCAATAAGATTCCAAAGGGAATGCTTGAAACTACACCCGTCATATCATTTTCAAGTGATTTATTTGGGTATGTCTTGAAACTTGGTCATTATTGAGTACATATATCAATGACATTAGGAGTATCCATGGATGCAAGTACTGAAAGTAACAGATTTTTAGAGAAAATACCTTTTGTACCTTTTCGAGAACCTCTAACCCTTGAATCACATTTTTTTTTTGTTGAAATATCTTTAGCTTCAAGTGACAAATAACTTAGTGAGTTCTTCTTTTTAACCTTTTTTGACCCACTTGCATGCAATAAATTTAGTGAGAGAGTATATTACCACTTTACTACTTATTAACTTTGTTTGAGTCGACAAAGGCCTTTCGTGTATCCATATTTTACTGCAATATGATGCTTTTTGCCGAAATCTTCACCATTATGCCTATATCATCATGTTGTAACTACAACCTAGCACTCTTTGGTAGGGAAAAGATATTTCATGATTTTCTCCCCTTGGGCCAAAGCCTCAAGATCTTTAATTGTCTAAACAGGTGTCTACACCCAAGCTAGGTGCAACCTCAACTCCTTTCTTCCTCCAAATTTTCTTCATCTTAGCCTTCACATCATCCTTGTTGATCTTTTTTACTAGTTTTAGCTTCTCCACTTCTACAGTATTTTGCTATATTTCTAGGCTTGTTACAGTTGTAGCATCTATCATTTCCTTGACTTAATGACCTACAAAGTGACTAATAATGACCTACAAAGTGACTATTTCTATTTTGATCTATTATAGCAAGATTTTTACATTGACTATCTTTGTGACTATAATTGTTACAAGTATAATATCTACTGGAGAAGGATCTAATATTTTGAATCATTCTATTTCTGCATTCAGATGCTTTGTGACCTAGTTTATTGCATTTGAAACAATAGATATGAAAATAAATGTTTGTTTTACTTAACTATTGCTCGACCGATGACTTACCTTTGTCATCTTTTGCGGACTTATCGGATTCAACTTCTTTTGCCAGAGGAGTTCCTAATTTTATTTCTATCTTGCTTTGTGAGATTTCACCTACTTCAAATCCTAGACCACTTTTTTTTTCCAGAGAATTTTGCACAGCTAACATCTAATCAAGCTTACCTGAACTCATCTTAAGTTTTTCTTCTTGTTTCTTTGACTTTTCTCGATCTCATTTGAGAGTTGTGGCATCTTGTTCAAGTTTCTTGCATTCCTCTGATTTGCATTTCACCACATTGTTTAAGTATTCCTTGGTTCTTTCATCTTCTTTACTCTTTGTCTTTATATCTGCAATAGTGTTGGTCGCCTGCTTGAGCTCTTCATTGACTTCCTTATCTCTTTCTCTAAATTTTCTAATTTTCTCTCTTAGCTTTCTGAGACATTTATTTTCTAATTGAATATTTTTTATCAGATCTTAAATTTTTATTCTCAACATTCTGAAGGTCTTCAAGACCACTCATAAGTTCTCCATTTATGTCTAGATATCCATCTTGATCTAAAGTGGACCTAGGCACCATATGTTCAAATTTCTAAATCTCCTTCGAGTTATTAGACTCTTATAAAGGACCAAGCTCTGATAGCAATTGTTGAACATCCAAAATACTGAGAGGGGAGGGGTGAATCAGTATTCCCTTAAATTTATTAAAAATTTTAAACAACTATCCACATAACATACCTAGATTGCAGAAATGAAAAGAATAGTAAGCAAAAACAAGGTATACCACATGTGGAAGACCCAAGATGGAAAAAACCATGGAGAGGATTAGCTCTCAAAATTATGTAACTAGTTATAGAGTACAAAAGTGGCTCACTATTGGATGGACTCATTGTTTAATGGATAACGACTCACTTCCAGAGAATGGCTTACATCCAATATTACAAAAAAACAACAACTATAATTGCATCTATCATATGCATGAGATATAGTTCCACTAAGGTGTATACTCACTTTCACATTCACTATACATAATCACTTTTACATTCACTATACATAATCATTTTTACATTCACTGTATAAGATTGCAATATGATCTAAATGATCACACCCTAATCATTGCTAAGTAGCTAAATATATACTGAATAAGTCTTCATGAAGTTGACTTAGCCGGAGTGAAGGTTAGCCCAAAAAATCCTTCACAGACTACTACAAAATTGATCTTATCATACCGAAGAAGTCAGCAAAAACACAAATACATTTTATTCATAACCCAAGAAGTAGATATGATCACAAAAGATAATATATTACCAATGAATTTGGAGATAGCCAGACCAAAAATTTCATACAACACTAAGCCGGTAAACAAGGTACATCATTACTGGACCCATAACTATACCAAAACAAAACATTGTTACTTGAATATTGGATATAGACGTTAGATAAAATATACAACACAATCCCAAATCCTTACAAGAACATCTGATAGAGTAGAGAGATGCGGACCCAAAAATGGAATAGGCTAGTCCTAAGTGAGAATCAGAGCTTGTGGAACTTGTGTTGGAGTATGCCAGACTGATGTTGTCAGATTTACAAAAACATCAATGACATCAATGATAATATTCTAGAATACATTTTGCCTCTCTTTGAGACAATTTAGCTTGTCATGTTAATTAGCTCAAAGAAGATAAGATTAAATGATACAACATTTGCCTCAATAAGAGAGTGTAATGCCCCATCGAGAGATTAGAGGATTTTTTTTTTCAAAAAATTTGAACAATCTCTCGAAAGAAAAAGGCTAAGAATGATGAAAAATAAGATGAAATAAAGGAAAAATAGGTTGTCACTGTGAAAAAATAAAAATTGCCAATTGGATAAGATGTTGGATTGATGAAATCCAACAAGTGCCCTAGCAAGATAGATTGCAAAGCAAATATTGGATAAGTCGTTAGATTGATGAAATCTGGTGAGTGACCTAGTAGGATAGATTGCAAAGTTGGTATTGGATAAGCCATCAGATTGATGAATTCTGATGAGTGCTCTAGTAGGATATATTGCAAAGTAGATATTGGATAAGCCATCAGATTGATGAAATCTAGCAAGTGCCTAGTAGGATAGATTGCAAAGTAGATATTGGATAAGTCGTCAGATTGATGAAATTTGGTGAGCACTCTAGTAGGATACATTACAAAGAAGATATTGGATAACCCATCGGATTTGATGAAATTTGGTGAGTTCCCTAGTAGGATAGATTCCAAAGTGATTGATGAAGCTGATAAAGCTAATGAAGCTACAAGATAGGGTAAAAAGATGATAAATCTTGATGTAAGTTGATAAAGTTGATAGAGCTGATGTTGATGTGATTGCGTTTTTTTCCAAGTTAATCCTCGGGAGGGGTTTCGTCACCAAGGATAGGGGGTTGGACCATCATCAGGAGCTTAGATTCCACAAAGGCATACCTTCTTTAAGGGAGGCAATTCACCATAGCCCTTTCGATTCCATTTTGTATATGTTTTTGTATGATGATGTAGACACCTGGGACAGATGTAGTCATATGATTTTTTGACATCATTGTATTATGACACATTATTTTTTGATAGATATGTACACACTTAAATTTGACTAATCAATTTAATCAAAATTAAATCCCTTAGCCGCTTATGTTTATTAAATATCTCATGTCATTTAATTAAATATAACATCTGAATGTAGACACTTAAATTTGACTGATTAATTTAATCAGATCAAATCTCCTAAGTCACTTGTATAAGTTGAATAATTCATGTTATTCAATTAAAATCAGGTATCCCTTTTGGCTAAATTAATTAAATGAAGCCATGCCCCATAACCAAGTTAATTAACCTTTACCCCTTTCTTCTAATCCTTGAATTAATTAATCAAATTAATTAATTCCCCCTTTTCATCCTCTTATTTGAATTTTATTAATTCAAATACTCCTTTTAGGTCACATGTCTCCTAACGTTAACTACCCTTCTAACCCAGCCCCTAGCCTAACCAATGGGTTATAACCAACCCTATATCCTCCCAACCAACCTTATCCTATCCTATCCTAACCTCCCCTCACATGTAAGTGCAAACTTATGATTCCCTAATTTCCTTAATATTAGGAAATTTGAACCTATTTTGGGTGGTTTCTTCCCAAAATGGACATGTGTCCTTGAGGACACATGTCAAGTAAGGACACATGTCAATTCCATTTGTGACATTTGTCCCTCTAAGGGACACATGACCTCCTTTGTTGAGCCAAGGACAAGTGTGGAGTCTTATTCCACATGGAATTCTTAGGATTGCCACTTGTCCTCCTTGACGACAAGTGTTTCATTTTTCCAATCCTTTCCTCTCTTCCCAACTCCTATTTAATCCCCCCTCCTTTTCAAGCAAATTCTCCACTTTTCACACATCCAACCGCAAGATAATCAAATCAAGGAGTCAAATGAAGTTTTGCATCTTATTGTTTTCTATCAATTATGCTTCTTTTGTTTTCTTTCTAACATCCTGATCTTGAGGTGTTTGAGCTAATTGTGTTTTTTTTGTTGTTATTGTATGTATTTCAATTTTTCATATTCACACACAATTTCCTTCACACAAATTAAATGAAGCCATTCCCCATAGCCAAATTAATTAATTAATCTCTCAATTAATTAACCCTTACCTACACAATGTTTCTTTCAGGACGTCACTCGACCTACCTTCCTCCATGTACCCTCTAAAGGGGGCATCCCTACCCATTCCTTTGCTTACTTGGGACATTTTCTCACTTCTTTTTTTTCTTCCCTTGCAAGTGTCTCATTGTCTTTGCACCGACACTATTCTAACGCCACTGAGAAGAGGGGCAAAATGTAGACACTCGAATTTGACTAATCATTTTATTCAATATTTAATCACTTAGCCACTTATGTTCATTAAATAACTCATGTTATTTAATTAAATATAATATCCTATCCTCTCTGACCAAATTCATTCAATTTATAAAGCCTTCTCCAATTAATTAATTAAATATTTTAATTAATTAATCCCCCTTTTCTTCTTATACCTTGAATTAATCAATCAAATTAGTTAATTCCCCCTTTTCATCCTCTTATTTGAATTTTATTAATTCAAATATTTCTTTTAGGTCACATGTCTCCTAAATTTAACTAACCTTCTAACCTAGCCTCTAATTTAACCTTTCGGTTCTAACCAACCCTATCCCCTCAACCAACCTTATCCCATCCTAACCTAACCTCCCCTCACATGTGTGTGCACAATCATGGCTCCCTAATTTCCTTAATATTAGGAAATTGAAGCCTATTTTGGGTGGCTTCCTCCCAAAATAGACATGTGTCCTTGAAGACAAATGTCAAGCTCCTTCTTGACATTTGTCCCTCGATGGGACACATGGCCTCCCTTGTTGAGCCACTTTGAGGACAAGTGTGGAACTTTATCCCACATGGAGTTATGAGGATTTCCACTTGTCCTCCTTGAGGACAAGTGTTGCATTTTCAAGGTCCTTCATCTCCCTTCCTTTTTTATTTAATCCCTCCCTTTTCTAAGATCTTCATCCACTTTCCATACAATCACACTGTCATAATGCAGCATTTCATCCACTCTTAGCATATCCATATCATCATAATGCACAATTGCATCATCATATCCCATCATCTCATACTCATATCTTGAATCTAATTAGCCTAATCCTGCATCATGGAGCACAATCAACCACACATGTCATTGAGCACACATCTGACTAGAGAACAATCAAATGAAGAGGACATTGGTTTTCATTGTTGTTATTTGATGTTTCTAATTTCCTCTTTTATACTGTTCTCAATCTTGAAGTGTTTGAGTGAATCTAGTGTTAGCTTAGATTGCTTAGTTTTAGCTTTCAATCTTTTCATATTCGTGCACAATTTCCTTCACACAATATATACGAGGATCTATTTTGGCAATGATATATTTATAATTTTATGTGATGCATGATTATGTTTATACATACTTGATGCTACTTATATGTCTTATGATGAGATGCCATGTTATGATTCTATGATACATATATGATGCTCTATCATGATGATGCTATGTATGATCTAATGATGTAGATATGATGCTTATGAGATGTATTTTATTTTTTATATAATTATTCTATGTATGATGATGTGATGTATGCAATCATGTTTATTTGTTTACTGACAGGTGGTGTGTGTAGGATGTGTTATAATGATATGCAAACTAATCTATTGATATGCAGGATAAATGCAGTATGATTTTTATCTATGTGATATGTATGATTCATACTAACATATGATAATGCATATGGACACTATATGAAATGCATATATTTTTGGTGTGTCATTATACTAGATCCTATGATTCTAGACTACATGAGTGTGGGGAAGGATGACGGAGGACACATGAGAAAGGTGAATGTAAGGTAGAAGATATGGAGGTGAATGGGCTTCTTGTGCTATTATCATCATTGAGCTTATTATGGAAAAAGTATTGTGACCATTCAGATATAGGTTCAACCTAGATAGTCATTATATCATTTGCATGGAGATCAAACAGTTGCAAACAAGGAATGTACTAGTTCACACTAGACTCACAGTGTCTTCATATCCTTGGATGAGCAATAGTATTACTAAGAGACAATTCACAAACAACAAAATAGGTAATCAGGCTCCATCTGACCACTCTAATCATAGACATCCTTGAGAAGCATAGGAAACATGACACCACAAAGATGAAATCAAAAGAAAATCAAAGACTTGACACCAACATACATTAAAATCCTCAAGTTATAAGTGTATCTTTCCACATATGTTAATATGTTTGATCTGGTCACAATGATGTCATAACATACACAATGCTAAAAAAACCTATTGTAGTCAAACTTTGCCAAAAGATTGATTTTTTGAAAGCTCACTGTTGCTTGTGTCTCATTTGAAAATGATTTATTCCATAAAACTGATATTTTATTGTGAAGAAGAGTGAAAAATTTATTGTGGATTGGCGATGCAAGTGATTTTTTATTGCAAACTATACGTAGAAAGAAGGAAGGAATGAAAAAATGATTCTCCTCAAAACATGCAATGCCAAGGATCCACTTCCATCATTAGGTTTAGGATTTACCCCTAGTTATAGATAGGACCTAATTTATTATGGATGAAAGGGAAGGGTGGAAAGGGTTTTATTATGTATGGCGAACCAATCTTAGGTAGATCAATAAGAAGCTATGATGGAGATGGACAATTTTATTATAGAATGATAGGTTGTGAGTGTGTGCAAAGTAACATGGCAAAACTGAGTCCTTAAGGAGGGAGGAGCAAAAGGCTCCACACATGGTGTTGGTAACCCAATTTTCACCATGGTACTTTCTCAAAGCACCACCGAAGTGGTTTTCACCATTGGACAAATTTATTTCTCTTTACTTTTTAAAATTTTCAATTTTTTTGTGTCACAAGGCACCTGTTTGCCAGGTTTTCACCAAAGGACAATTTTGTTATTTTTTCATTTTTTATTGTATCTTTGACATTTTTATTTATTAGGATTCTCTAAAAATCTATGTATATAATTTTTGAAGGTCCATGCCCATGATGGGATCATCCAATTGTTTTCCTTCTGGTGTTGATAACTGATATGCACCTAAGCCATAAACTATTGTGATGACATAAGGCACAAGCCAATTTGGTTCAAACTTGCCCCTTTTCTCTCTAACCTACTAGATTTTAGGGTTTTCTCTTAGGACCAAGTAACCCACCTTAAATGTGTGAGGTTTCACCTTGTGATTATAACTGTGGTTCATGCGTTGTTTATATGCTTTTAGGTAATTGAATGTAGTCTATTGACGGTCATCTAACAATTCCAAATCTTGCAAGCAAGAGACTCTGTAGTCTTCATCACTGATAAAATCATGCAAGAAGACCTATTCCTTGATTGAATGATGTGTAGCTCCATTTATTTTCTTCCATGATGAAGGAAATAAGGTATAATTACTAATCTATGGACTATGTTGGCTCATATGCATGTTACCTAAAGAATTTTGGGCATCCTTGATAACAAAGCCCCTCAAGGAAGTTCCATGAAATGTCCATTGATGTGATATGTCACCAAGAAAGATGGATGTATGGAATGAATGCTTGGGAAGTGAAGGATTGTAAGTGTGGGAAGAAGTGAAAGTGGAATGTTATGACGAAGACTTAGGATCAACAAGTATGCCTTTTGACTTTTAACTTTTGGAATTTATGCCCCCAATTAATTTGGTATTAGGGGAGACCAATTCTTGTTCTTTTTTCTTCATAGAATTTTTATCCTTAACTTTGATTTTTGTAGAGTCCAATAGCTTTTGATTTTGATTTGGACTAAAGGACTTCTCTTTATTTTTGACTTTTAGATTTTTCTTGTCAAAGCTTGATTTTTGATCCGTAATGAGTAAGGGCTTTTGTGATTCTTGTTGATCCAAGTATAGGAGAGGAGTGGATGAAATAGTAAAGATATATAAGTCTCAAAAGGGTTGGCGATATATTTAATAGATTATTTTTTGGAACCACTCATAGGACTATTGATATAAAGAGTTGCTTGTACCACACAAGGAGATTTGCATTTAGACTTAGTAGCCACAACACTAGGTGGTTCATACCTGATTCCTTAACATTAAAAATTATTTGTAGGCTGTAAGAGCTCTAGTGTTCCTTCCTCATGTACACCAAGATTTGTTCCTTGATTTCCTTTAATTTATAACTTGGGCTTACGTTCACCATTATCATATAGTTTGATATCTTCCTCTATGACATCATTATCCACAATGCCTCAATCTTGTTAACTAAACATCTTAGGAAATAGTGGGAGTTGATCAACATGAAAAATATACTCATGACATCCCATGTCTTTAACCTAGCTCTTGGTCTTGAGCTCATGTTGCTTGAAAGTAGAAGATTTTAGTGATTTTGGATCAATATATGTTGAAGATGTACTAGCTTCTTGATTTATAGGGACTATTGTTTCAAGTCTTGGTCAAAGATTATTGCGATACATGTATGGATTTGGATCACCTTGAACTGTGACTTCGATTCCATTGTGTGGGAACTTGATACATTGGTGGTAAGTTGAAGGCACTGCTCTCATTACACGTATCCATGGTCGTCTCAAAAGTATATTGTATGTAAGATCCAAATCAAGGACTTGGCAAACTACATCTTTTGTTACTAGCCCAATTCTTAGAGGTACAATGACGATTCCTTTTGAGGAGCATTCTTCATCATCATATGCCTTTATGGTGATCCTTTTCCTAGAATCCGTAGTGTTTTCAAACAATTCCAATTCTAAGATAGATTTCAATGTACAAACGTTGTGACCTACTCCTCCATCTATCAAGACACATTTTATGTGGTATTTATTGAGGAAATTGTGTGGGAGAAAAAGTGACACTAAGCAAACATGCCCTAATCTCACCTTCAATCACACATTTGTGGAATACGAAAGAGCCTAGAGGTATCACACAATTGGCTACTTCTTTTTGTGGAAGAGAGAGCCACGGGCTACCTATTAGGATTTCTATTCCTTTGTTGTAATTGAAAGATAAAATGATGCAAGTTCAACTACTAGCCCTAGAGTGCAAGTATGAACTAATAACAAGATTACAGAATTGAACTTAAATAATGGAAAGCTGTAAACACAAGGACAAGATAAGAATGTAAATACATACCCGGTGTTAAAATATGAATGAAAATGTTTGGGACAGGGGCGCGGGCGCCACTGTCCTGATTCTGCCCCTGAAACTGCTCTGAAAACTGCTGTTTTGCAACCTGAAAAGCTATCAAAATGCTAACACTTGCTATCTGACAGAAGGACCAAGGCGCCCAGCGCCCCTATCCTAGGGACCAGGGTGCCCAGCACCCCTGTCCTGGTAGGACCAGGGTGCCCCACGCCCCTGTCCTGGTCTTTTTCTCTGAAACTTGGTGTGGAGTGCTGTCTCGGCCTGCTTTCGTCGGATCTGCAACTTGCGGCGTCGTCCGAATCTCGAAACCTGCACTTATATCTGAAAAGGTGTTTTGGACGGCTATATAGGGTTTTGCCTTAGTCAAACCCCCGCTTTGGTGATTTCCACCTCCACGAATAGACAAGTTGTATTGTAAAAGTAATGTGTGTGCAGACCTTGTGTGTGTGCAAGATCCTAAAATGCAAGTAAGCAAACTAGAGCAACCTAGAAAGTAAACCCTAATTGCTTGTAAATGATAATGTAAATTCTCTGAATCAAGATGTAAAGAGATCTAAAGCATGAATACAAGTGATATAATGAGGCTTATGCAAAGACATGAAAACAACATGAAATCATACCCAACCCCAAGGGAGGGGTACAAGCCAATCTTCAGTCGGTGATCCCCTATTGCTCTTCAATGTCTTCAAAGCCCTAAATGGATGAATGAAATTGATGAATGCTTGATAGATGGATGTTGAATGTTGTTGAAGTCTTCAAAGATCTGCTCTTTCATTGCATAGAAGGCCCCCAAAACCAAAAATCTGGATCCTTTCAAATGAAGAAAGAGAGCTCTTATATATGAAACCCTAGGTCTTAATTTCAACTTTTGGCCGACCTAGAGATTGAATCTCCCGCCAATTTCTTGGGGTTAAGCTTTATTTTATGATTGGATCGCACTCCTAAAATTTCGAGAAAAATGTCCAGGACCATGTGCACGTCGGGCGCCATGGTCCTGACAACTTTTCACCAAATTTTCAGGGCCGTCGGATATGATGATTTTAGAGCGAATCCCGAAGTTACAGCTGATTTCGAGATGTTTTGACCCCCGAAATCAAGCCCCCAAGTTCAAAATAGGACCTAATTAGGGTTTTTGATTAAATGATGTATTTGGAGGAATAAAATGAAAGGGGCACACTTTAATGAAAAGGGCCCAACTTTATGATATGGGAGATGATAAAATAGAACCCTAGACCTAATTAATTTAATTAATTAAGTGCTAAAGGGGAAATGCAATGCAAAATGCAAAATGCACCAAGGTAGGTGCTAAACTAGGTGTGAAATTGTACTGCGTACAATTTACGATGCTACATTTAGCCCCCACTTTAGTGGTCATATGAACACTACGTGCATATGCAAGCTAAAGTACAGAAAAGTAAACATTATTTGAAAAAGGATATATCCATAAGTCTGTCGAACAAAGCCCCCAGTGGTATTTGCAGTACATAGTTAGGAACCGCACCCTACAAAACACACGTTAGATCACAAAATCACCTAATGCTTACTAAGGAAGGTGATGAAAATTCGAGGGTAGCTATATGCCCCCCTGTTTCGGCTTGCTAATTTTAGTGAGTTGAAACAGGGTATCATGTTTACCACTTCGAATTATTAAAGAATATTGATGACAAATGCTCACAAGAAGATTTGATATGAGATCAAAAATGAATGGAGAATCATTTGGTAAGAAAGAGGACCAAATCTCAATTCCAACACAACAAAGAGTGTGAGGATTTGAGAGTTCTCTAACACAAGATGAAGGATGTAAATGGAAACAAAATGCAAAGAGAAGAAAAGAAAGGAAAAAAGCATGAATACACGCATTGGTGATCCATGAGAAGAATAGTGAGAGAGAAAACATGGACTTCTCGCCCCTAGACCTTGTCTAGGTGATCCATGGGAAAAAGGACATGGAAAACTAGCCCCTAGAGTCTGTCTAGGTGATCCATGTAAGGGGGGAGAGTGAGAAATTCTAGCCTTATGCCGCTAGTTCCACTCAACCTCGTGCATGTGTGTGTAAGGGAGGTTAGAAGCACCTCATAGGAGTCTATGCCCGAGTATGCTACAACCTGTATATGTATAGTACAAAAGCGTGACATCTCACTCTAAGAGTCTGTGCTCTGGTTTCGAGAATAATCACCTTGCATAAAAGAAAAATGGAGACATCTCGCTCTAAGAGTCTGTGCTCTGGTTCCAAGAATGACCCATTGCTCAAAAGGTGTAATGTTTATGTCATAAGTAAAGTAGAACAAGGATACCTACCTTCATCACAAAAGAAGATACCCCAAAGATGCAACAATGTCATAGATCCAAGCAAGAGAGTTTTGCACTCTTTAAGCAAGGATAAGATAGTTGAAAAGGGATATCTTGTAGTATGTGTAAAGGAGATCCTTAGAGGAGAAGAGATCTTTGTACAAAAGACACCTATCCTCGAGAGGAATTGTCTTAGACAAATATAACATCTTCTAGAATAAGACAAAGAAAAGAATAAGAATGCAATACTTCCTTCTTTTGCGAGGTGAAAGTGATTCTTAATGAAGGATGACGCTCTTTTTAACCCAATTGGGAGAGTGAATTCATTATGGATGTATTTTACCAAGTGCAAAAGAGGTTGTAGTCAAGGACTTACACCTCTTGTAAGAGAGAATCCTTGAACAAACAACAACAAATGCATACAAGGAATAAAATCAAGTAATAAAGTTCACACCATCCACGAAATAGGAAAAATTGGATCCTTAGATAAAAATAAGGAAAGATCATTGCCTGAGAAGGACTTACACAATCTTCCAGGGAGAGATTTAGACATAAGAAAATTGTTCTACATACTCACATGAGTTCATGCAAGCAAGACATTAGTGTATGTAAAATGCTCCTCACAAGAAGTGGGTAAGGTAAGAAAGAGAATACACATCTTCTCCCATATCTAGGAAAAGAGGATTCTAAAGAAAAGATGATCAATATTTCCACATTATTACCCCATAGGAACAAGAGATAACATAGAAAAATTAGGCTATTATGTTGCTTCAAAAATATGATTGCACTTGAAATTGTACCATCATGAATGACAATGAGCCCCTAGTAAATGAGCTACCAATGTCACATAACGATGAGCAACATAATAGCCATTAATGTTATTTAAAGACATGATAGATTGAATGAGGTATTTGAATATGACATGCTAAATGCTCAACTATAAGTGAGATCAAAAACATGTATAAAATGATAAAAATTGAAGAAGAAAAGTCACAAGAAATCTTAGAAGAGGGATGAGTGTAATTTATTAGAGCCTTATCCCTGGAGGAAAGGACTTTATGATGAATAGGAGATAAAGATTCATAAGTGGATTTAGAAATTTGAGGGGATTCATAAAGAGATTTGTTCATCACCAAGATTTCCTTATGAGGGGAATGAGAGTTGATAGAAGTAGAAGATGATTTAGTTGAAGTGAGATCATCATCACTACTAAATATAGCATTCACATTGAGAGATGGTCTTTTAGATGCTTTGGTGGGCTTAGAAAGATTATATCCAAGTCCAAATGAATATTCATGCATGTTATGTTCTAAAGGAACTTTAATTCCTTGTTCATTTGCGCCACAACCATTTCCACTATAGCCACTCTTAGCCAAAATATGAAAACCATGACCATAACGATTAGCCATTTCAGAAAGAAAAGGTGGTTTTTCATAAGACAAAGAATCAAATTCTTCAGAATTAGAGGTGTGAGGAGAAGAAGTTTGAGAAGTAGCCACAAAATTATTGCACATAGGTTCAGGTAAGACTGATTGATCTCTAGTTTCTTCCTTCTTTTTAACTTTAAGCTCTCTAGGAGGAACCCTATACTCACCTACAAACGTGGGATTAAAATCAAGAGATCCCCAATCGTCTTCTGCGAGAACCTTCTCAGGATCAAAAGCCTTTTCATGTGTAGATTCAAGTTGAGAAAAATCTTCTTCAGGAACTTCAGACTCATCCAAAGAATTTTGATTATCAGAGGGTGATGATTCATCTATAGGTATCTTGTTTAACGAGTCATCACTAGAAGAGGAAGTCTTAGAAGAACTCCCTTTGGAAGTAGATGTTTGCAAACAAGCTTGAAAATTAGTATCACCCATCAAGGTATATGTCTTATTGTTATAAATAAATTTAACTTGTCTATGCAATGTAGAGGGGACAGCTTGCATACTATGAATCCAAGGTCTCCCTAATAACAAGTTGTATGTTAGATTTCCCGACATAACATGGATAGGAGTAGGCAAAGTAACAGGTCCCACTGTGATGGGTAAGGTGATAATACCTAATGAAGACTTAGCCACATTATCAAAGCCTTGAATGGGATGAGAGTCAGGCTCAATAAGGGATGTATCCACATTCATCTTATGCAATAGATTAATACTACACACATTAAGACCAGAACCATTATCTACCAGTGTTCATCTTATAGCAGTGTCATTTATGATAACCACAATCATCAAGGGATCATATTGATGTTGAATTTCGCTAGTAGGCAACTCATCTTGAGTAAACACAATTTGAGCTTTAGGATTCATCACAGAGTTAACCAAAGACACTATATTACTAGATGTATTAGGTGGAGGAACATTCAAATCTTTCAAGGCATCTTGTAACATTCCATGATGAGCGGAAGAAGTTTGGATCAAATCCCAAAGGGATATCTTAGCAGGAGTAGTTTTAAGTTGTTCTATGAGATCATAGTCCTTACTAAGCATTTGTGAAATACGAGGAGCTTGAGGAAGAATAGGTTGGGAAGGAGGAAGTGAAGTTGGGATAACTGGAGGAGGATTAGGCTGCCTATTATTTCTAGTATTATAAGTATGGGCAACCGCATGATAACTCTCTCTAGTCAGTTGCTTAGCATACTCATAAGGGCTCTTAGTAGAATAACCTCCTTGCACAGTAATAATAGGTTTCTTAGGAGTGCAAAAAGAATCATTAGCATAACCACCTTGGACCACTAAGATAGGCTTATTTAAAGGTTGAGAATTTTGAGAAGGACAAGCACCTTGGACAGTGAAGAGAGGTTTGTTAGGTGTTTCATTCACACGTATCAAATTGATTGAGCATGGTTTAGAGGAATGAACAAAAGTGTTGGGAGAATTATTGATAGTCTTCTCTTGCACTAAAATCTTATCACGGATTAAATCAATTTTAGGAAAGAGACAAGGGGTAGGCATTGATGTTCCAGTAGGAAGAGTAATACTAGGAAAGGTCATGTCATCCTCTATCATCAAAGGATCTACATGGGGAATAAACTCTCTAGGAGAAGGATCAACATTACTCTCTAAAGTATCACTCTTGAGAGGGAGATCTTTGAAAGAGATGTTAACCATCTTGCTTTGAACTAGGGTTTCCTTATGAGTAGAACCAAGTTGAGGAGAGGGAGATGCTTTATTTTTAGAGGGAGAATAATTGAGATTCAAGGAAGGTGAGAAACTATCAAGGGAGTATTCAATCTTGGTTTCATCCCCTTTGGCTAGGGGTAGAGAATAATCTACACCTTCTCCTAATGGTTCATCCCAAATAGTGAGTTTGTTGAAAGGAATGTTTGAAGTATTGTCAATTTCGGGAGAGGAGATAACATTGTTTATTAATTCCTCATTCTTAGGAGGGAGAGCATCAATAGATGTGTTAAACTCATCCTCTTTCCTCAAAATATGTTCAATATGATCTTTAGGGGAGAGAGAATTAAGGAAATTGCTTATTATTCTTCTTTCTCTAAGGGATGCTTATGGGTAAGACAAACTTTAGGAGAAGGGTAAGCATCTATCATTAATTCATCATCTCTAGTGGGAATTTTGTTGGAAAAGGAAATGCCATCACTAGGAAATGTAGGGATAATGTCATCTTCTTGCACAAAAGGATCCTTATGAAGGGAGTGTTTTTTAGGAGGAACATGAACATATTTCTCCAAAGATTCATGCTTAGGAAGGAGATCTTTGAAAGAAGTGTTCATAACCTCTTGTTGCACTAACATGCCCCTATTTGAATGGCCAACTTTAGGAGAAAATAAGTCAATGTCCATCAATGCATTTTCACTTAGAGAGGCATCATGAAGGGAAGGTGAAGTAACATTAAGAAAGGTGTTTATGATATCATTCTCTTCCTCTAGGATAGCTAAATAGGAAGGGCACATTTTAGGAGAATTGTCAAGATCACTCTTAAAGTCTTCATCCTTAGAGCATGGGAGAGTCTCAAAGGGATTGGTAGCAACTCTTTTAGGCACAAAAATGTTGTTATAGATGGGGGGAGGTTCTTTAGGAGAAGGAAAAATTGAAACAAGGGAAGCTAACCCATTATCACATCTATGAAATGAATGCATCATGACAACAATTTTCCTCTTTTACATGCAAAATAGAAGGAAATGTTTAATTTTAATCAATGCAAGCACTTAGAATGTAGATTTAGAAAATGAAATTTATGATTCAAATGAGTTCCTAAATCAGATTTGAAATTAGTGATCCCAATTAAGCTATCCACAAGTTCAACTTTGAATTTTAGCAAAAAATTCCTCTAAATTTTTGAATTTTGCAAGAAATTAAAACTTGTAAATACAAATTTGAATTTGAAATAGCATAAACACTCAAATTTGAAAACATAAATCAGAATTAGAGAAGATTGGAATTCACGTCGGGTTCACCAAAATGTGTGGGAGAAAAAGTGACACTAAGCAAATATGCCCTAATCTCACCTTCAATCACACATTTGTGGAATACGAAAGAGCCTAGAGGTATCACACAATTGGCTACTTCTTTTTGTGGAAGAGAGAGCCATGGGCTACCTATTAGGATTTCTATTCCTTTGTTGTAATTGAAAGATAAAATGATGCAAGTTCAACTACTAGCCCTAGAGTGCAAGTATGAACTAATAACAAGATTGCAGAATTGAACTTAAATAATGGAAAGTTGTAAACACAAGGACAAGATAAGAATGTAAATGTATACCCGGTGTTAAAAAATGAATGAAAATGTTCGAGACGGGAGCGCAGGCGCCACTGTCCTGATTCTGCCCCTGAAACTGCTCCGAAAACTGCTGTTTTGCAACCTGAAAAGCTGTCAAAATGCTGAAACTTGCTATCTGACAAAAGGACCAGGGTGCCCAGCGCCCCTGTCCTAGGGACCAGGGTGCCTAGCACCCCTGTCCTGGTAGGACCAGGGTGCCCCACGCCCCTGTCCTGGTCTTTTTCTCTAAAACTTGGTGTGGAGTGTTGTCTCGGCCTGCTTTCGTCGGATCTGCAACTTGCAGCGTCGTCCGAATCCCGAAACCTGCACATATATCTGAAAAGGTGTTTTGGGCAGCTATATAGGGTTTTGCCTTAGTCAAACCCCCACTTTGGTGATTTGCACCTCCATGAATAGCCAAGTTGTATTGTAAAAGTAATGTGTGTGTAGACCTTGTGTGTGTGCAAGATCCTAAAATGCAAGTAAGCAAACTAGAGCAACCTAGAAAGTAAACCCTAATTGCTTGTAAATGATAATGTAAATGCTCTGAATCAAGATCTAAAGAGATCTAAAGCATGAATACAAGTGATATAATGAGGCTTATGCAAAGACATGAAAACAACATGAAATTATACCCAACCCCAAGGGAGGGGTACAAGCCAATCTTCAGTCGGTGATCCCCTATTGCTCTTCAATGTCTTCAAAGCCCTAAATGGATGAATGAAATTGATGAATGCTTGATAGATGGATGTTGAATGTTGTTGAAGTCTTCAAAGATCTGCTCTTTCATTGCATAGAAGGCCCCCAAAACCAAAAATCTGGATCCTTTCAAATGAAGAAAGAGAGCTCTTATATATGAAACCCTAGGTCTTAATTTCAACTTTTGGCTGACCTAGAGATTGAATCTCCCGCCAATTTCTTGGGGTTAAGCTTTATTTTATGATTGGATCGCGCTCCTAAAATTTCGAGAAAAATGTCCGGGACCATGTGCACGTCGGGCGCCATGGTCCCGACAACTTTTCACCAAATTTTCAGGGTCGTCGGATATGATGATTTTAGAGCGAATCTTGAAGTTACAGCTGATTTCGAGATGTTTTGACCCCCGAAATCAAGCCCCCAAGTTCAAAATAGGACCTAATTAGGATTTTTGATTAAATGATGTATTTGGAGGAATAAAATGAAAGGGGCACACTTTAATGAAAAGGGCCCAACTTTATGATATGGGAGATGATAAAATAGAACCCTAGACCTAATTAATTTAATTAATTAAGTGCTAAAGGGGAAATGCAATGCAAAATGCAAAATGCGCCAAGGCGGGTGCTAAACTAGGTGTGAAATTGTACTGCGTACAATTTACGACGCTACAGAAATATTCAATGTGAAGTGGTGTATTGTGTGGTTGTTGTGAATATGTGTCATCTAATTCTATGAATGTAAGACAATGAGTGATAGAAATATCTCCCACCATGGCTTGAAATTGGTCCACATTTAGATGGGTAGGAACAAATGTCTCTCTCAATATTTTGTCCAAAATGGCTTTGTGGGAGGGTGAAATGTGCAAAAGCTAAAGGATTGAAATGAGAGCGGGTGTCTTTCCCAATTGGTCTACAAGACCATATTGGCTATTGGATGATCAAGTCATTCTGGATGTAGCACATTGAAAAGTAACTTTACACCTTCAAGTAGAGACATTTCATTTAGAGTCTTTTCCTTTAATGGTTATGGTAGACACATGGTTGTCCAATTCTAAAATGTTTATAGTGTAATTGTAGGCTGCAATGGTATAATTGGCATTATTATCTATCTTATGGGCCTTTCCCTTATCATGTTTTGGAAATGGTTCCTTGAACATCACATGATTTTCATTGGAAGTATGACCATCAACTTCTATTGCACCATTGTCAATAAGATCTTGAATGAGATTCTTCAATTTGTGACAATTACTAGTCTTATGGTTGTTGCTCTTGTGATATTCACAAAATTCGTTGTCATTCCACCATGAGGGATTTATCTTTGGATCAAATGGTTGATTATCTGGTAATGTAATGATCTTTTTGGCAAACAACTTATTCAATGAGCTTTCAATTGGTTCTCCCAAAGGTGTGTCTTCTTTGGACGTCTTGACGCTCTTTGTGTATTCATTTGATTGTTGGATAAACTAGTACCAGGAAAATTTATCTTTGGCTTGACCATATTGGCATCCACAACCCCATCATTAATGGTATTCTTTTTCTTGTTCTAAAATTGGGGTTTTTCTTTCCCATTATGATCATCTTTGTTCCCTTTAAATATCTTGATAATGCCTTGCTCAATGAGGACCTTCTCAACTGATAGACCTTTTTCAATGACTTACTTGAAGGTAGACAAACATGCCATTTGAAGTTAATATCCAATTTATTTGTTCACATTTTGGGTAAACATCTCAACCATTTTCTTTTGTGGAATCTGACAAGGGTAATGACTAGCCAAACTTCTCCAACATTGTAAAAATGATGCAAAAGACTCTCCATTTTGATAATATGATGAAATTATAAGGATCTGGTCAACTACTGAGAGGGGGGGTGAATCAATAGATAGAAAATAAACTAAAATTTCACCAAACAAACTTTCAACTCAACATCCCATCACTAAACTTAACCGGTTTAGTCACTATATCAAAAACTGCAACTGCACTGTCAAACTTTACCGATTGACCAAAACATCAATGATATAATGCAATAGATCTGAAACTCAAATACCATTTAACCAAAACATTAAACCACTTCACTAATATCAGTAATAGCTCATTTCAGATCATTTTCGGTTATCTAAACATATCTAAGTAGATTTACTAGTCATTCATATCAACCATATCAAAAAACACATCCACAAAATCATTCACCACTTGACACAATGATGTTTCACATGGAAACCCAAATGGGAAAAACCACGATGGGGATGAATACCCACAAGTATTTTGAACTCTTCTGAAGTTCATCCTGTTAGGAGCCAAGCCTTGTTAGAAGCTTATACAATATTGTCCTATTAAGAACAAATCTGGTTAAGGACCACCCGGTTAAGGGATTGACTACAATACCCTGTTAGAGGTAACCTCAGTGGAGGGTTTCAAATCCAAGCTAATAGATCACCTGGTTAGAGGATTTAAACAAGAATCCTATTAAAGCTTACCCGATTAAGGGATTTAACTATTGTAATGGTTAGAGAACAACAAGTTCTTTGTTGATATGGTAATAACACTTCCTTGCTTAATTAGATCCTTTTCTGCTCCTATCTATCTTCACAATATTCTGTAGACACACCTTCTAGTTTGGCAACAATCACACTTAACCAAATTTGCCAACACAATATTGAAATAAATCATTGACCTTATAAGAAAATACAATAGGTCGGTAACACAACACAAAACCTATAAATCTCATAGAGATTACAAACATATTGGTTCAATCTTGACCATTAGATTGCATAGAAATCAACTTCACATTTTTCTAAACAATTTCAACCGCTTCTAGATCACCGCACATTGGATCTTGTAGCTCATCGAGGGTTTTTCACTTCATGCTATGCATTTGATCATTCCCAAGGTAAACGGTTATCTCTATGTGCCAAATCCACTTTAAAACTCATCACGTGCATCATGGTTACGTGGCATCTTCATCTCCAATCATCATTCGGTCATAGATCATCACAACCGATTCTCCAAGCTCCATCGGTTAGGGTTCTTCTTATCAACTGGTTAGGGTTACCAGTTGATCTCTCTGCTTCAATAATAATATTGGTTGCCTTCATTTCTTTAGTACCAGTTGCTTTATTGCATCATTACCGATTGCAGTACATCTTCATTACCGGTTACTATTGACATCAATGACAACACTATACTTCAGCAGTGCAATATTCATGTAATGCCAACATTCTCCCCCTTTGGCATTGATGGCAATACAAATATCAATACCCATTGATTGCGATGATTGAGAGTAAAGCATATACACATGTATAGGAATCCTGGTTTACATTTTTCCCATATACTCTCCTTCAACCGTATCTTCATGTCTTCAACTGGTAACTAGCTATCAATCATAGATAGTTCTTCTCCCCCTTTGATAGCAATGCCAAAGTGAAGGTAAACCATATAGTTTCATGCTTCACCGATCTGCAACTAGTTGTTCTCCCCATGGAGTAGCTCCACTCTTCACCAATGCTGCTTCAAGATTTTCAATAGGCTCTGGGATTGATGGCATCCCCATTTGCTTAATTGACTTCATGAAGGGGTAAAACCCCTAACTTACCTCTAAGATACTCAAATGTAGCCTTAGGTAGAGGTTTAGTAAAGATATCTACTAGCTATTTTTTAGTAGATACATGCTCCAGTGACACATCTTTACTTTTCACTTTCTCTCTTAGGAAATGATACTTCAGCTCAATATGCTTTGTCCTAGCATGCAACACCGGGTTATTAGAAATGTTTATAGCACTTGTGTTATCACAAAAAATTCTTACCGATTTTGATATCTTCAACTTGAAACCTTCCAAAATGTGTTTCATCCAAATTGCCTGGGTATAATTTATATAAGCTACAACATATTCAACTTCTGATGATGATTGAGAGATACAACTCTGTTTCTTGCTGCTCTAAGACACTAGTTGGCCTCCAAGAAAAAATGCTCCTCCAGTTGTACTCTTCCTATCATCAATATTGTTTGCCCAATCTACATCTGTATAGACTTTTAAATCAAAGTCTCCTGCATATGGATACCATAATCCATAATCAATTGTGCCTTTCAAGTATCTAAATATTCTTTTGGTTGCAACCATGTATGTCTCCTTCGGACTTTTGTAAAATCTAGCAACCAATCCTACTGCATGAGCAATTTCCGGTCTACCATGGACAACATAATGTAGTTTACCTATCATGGACCTGTACTCCTTTTCATCAACTGATGCAGAATCATCTTCCTTAGACAATTTATAGCCTGTAACTATTGGTGTTCCAATTGGTTTATAGTCTCCCATTCCAAAAGTTCACAACACTTCTTTCACATACTTGGACTGTGTGATTAAAATACCTTCCTTCATCTGTTGGATTTGCAAACCTATGAAAATTTTTATCTCACCTACCAATGACATCTCAAACTCATTCTTTATTTCATTAGCAAAATCACGACACGTATCATCATTTCCTCCAAAATTGATATCATCCACAAATACCTCACTTACCAGTATCTTATATCCTTCTATCTTGAGATATATGTTACTGTCTTCACTAGTTCTTTGAAAACCTATCTTCACTTAGTGAGAGTGAAATCTTTCATACCATGTGCTGGGTGCTTGCTTCAATCCATATAATGCCTTATGTAATTTTCACACCATGTCCTTTTCTACAGTTAAAGCATAACCATCTGGTTGTTCAATGTAGACCTCCTCTTCCAATATTCCATTTAGGAATGTTGACTTAACATCCATCTGATATACTTTCAATCCTTTGTATGCTGCAAATGCAAGTAGAGTCTTTACTCCTTCCAATCTTGCAACTAGTGCAAATATCTCACCATAATCTTTACCTTCTTCTTGTGCATATCCTTTGCATACCAGTCTAGCTTCATTCCTGACCACTACTCCATCTTCATTCAGTTTGTTTCTGAATACCCATTTTGTACCTATTACATTCTTGTTCTTCGGTCTGGGTACCAATGACCATGTATTGTTCTTCTATATCAGGTCAAGTTCTTCTTCCATTGCCTTGATCCAGTCTTCATCTGCAAAGGCTTCATTTGCAATTCTAAGCTCAATGGTGGAAATCATACAAGAGTTCTCTTTAAGCCTTGTTCTAGTTAGCACACCTGCATTCATGTCTCCAATAATCTAATCAGGGCTATGATTGAGTCTAACATACCTTGGAATAACATGATCTTGTTTTTCAGGTTCTTCTTCTTCAGTTTCTTCATCTTCTACTGGACCTTCTTATTCCAGTTGAACTGGGGCTTCTCTGTTCTATTCTCCAACTTCTGGCTTCACCGGTTTCAGTTCCAAAGACAGTGTGTAAGGATCTTCTTCTTCCTTCTCTGTAAGGTCCACCCTTGACTTGACTTGTTTGACTAGAGTTGACCTTTAATTCATGCATGATAGACACCATTGGGAATAGGCTATTTCATATGCTTTATAGGATGTTGATACTATCATTAATGATCATGTGATTTATTAGACACTATATGCTTATTATGTGATTGTCTATCGAAAGATTATATTGATCATGTGATTTGATGAGCATAATTGTTGATGGATTTTACATGCCTTACTATAATCGTGAATTATACTAATCATGCACTTGATGATGTTTTTATGTACTAACCATATTTAATGATTATCTATGATGAGTTGATCTTATTGTGTATTTGATTGTTGTATGACTGTCTTTGGGATAGAGACAATTCCACATCACTCATTGCGAGCGGGATGTGTCGTTGCAATTCTCTAACCCTTGTCTGTTATAATATATATATATATATATATATATATATATATATATATATATATATATATATATATATATATATATATATATATGTATATGTCGTATCGTTGTTTTATGGATGCAGGATTTGCAGGTACCAGACATCGACTCCACCTGGCTCCACAGGTCTGAGCGTGTCTTTAAATCCCAATGGTATGTGGTTTGGAGTTGGCACAATTTTCCCTCACATACTCTAGGTCTAAGTTGTTCACTGTGAGTTGTCAGTGTCTTGGCGCAAGTCATCATGATAGTTAGTAAGCTAGGTTTCTTTTGTATTGTGAGTATGTTAGTATTGGCTGATTATTCTTTTTATGTTGAGATTGGCAATTTGATTATTGATGCAAGATTAAATAATTAATAATGTTTATTTTAATTATTTTGATTAATAGCGATTTGATTATTTGGTTATCTAATGTTTAATTTAATTTATTGGATTCTTGCCTTTTTGGTTATTTGATTATTTGATATTTAAATGTTTATTTATTTTAATGATGATTTAATATTTATTTAATTTTTATTGTTTAGCTTATGATGTGTTTTATATTTATTTGTAATTTGACCTTTATTGGTATTTATTTAATTACCTATGGTTTAATATTTATTTGGTTCATTAATTCATTTATGAGCCTTTGGTTTATTTAATTTAATTTCCCCATTTAATTTATTTAATTGTGGCTCATGTTTTATTTATTAGTTTGACTTTTATATTAAGTGGGTTGTATAAGTAATAAAATGATAAAACATTCCCACCAAATTATAAAAAACATGATTTATATTTACCTTACCTACCCTCTTCTCTTATTGGTTGAATTTAAAAAGGGAGGTAAAATTATATTATATGGTGGGGTTGGTAAAATATATTATAGATTGGAATATTTTGATTGGTTGAGATTGAGGCTAGGGTTTTTGGTTAATGTTTGTCTTTTTATTTTCTTTTCTGTGAATTTTTTTCGTGGGTTGATTCTTCTTGGAAAATTTTCTCCAGCAAATTTTCTTCTTGGTTTTGGTTTTCATTGCTCTTGGATTTTCGCTGGAGCTTGGATTTGATTTGGTTTGCCTTGTGGGATCTCTTCTTCGGCTTCTTCCATAACACGGGTTGCAGGTTGGAGATGTATTCTACTTTTTTATATTTTATTTTACAGTTTTCCTGTATGCCCCGTGTCTGCAGATTGAATGTGTGAGCTTATTTGTATAGTGAGAAAGGAAATATATGAAGGCATAAATTTGTTGTAAGGTTTTATTCTATAGTTTGTGGGAAATATTTGTATTTTTTGGTTTGTCTTTCTGAGTCTGTGTCGTGCATGGAGTTTTGATTTAATATTGGCCTTCAAGTGTGTATTATTTATTTAATGTTGAAGTGAATTTTATTTATTGGGTAATATTATTTTACCCATTAAGTAATTTAAAAAGGGGTAATTTGTATTCTTTTATTTAAAAGTTATTTTCACCCCAGGTCAATGGTTTAATTTATTTTATCTACCCTTGGATTTAATTGGCTGGAAGTTTATGGTAGGTAGAAAATATATTTTATTTTCTTGAACTTTGGGAAGGTAGGCATGGAATATAATGTTTTTGGAATATTTTTATTGGAGGATGGTTTTGCTTGGTTTTGTTTTATTTTTTTATTTTTTTATTTTATTTTTATAAATAGGTCTTCCTGTGAATTCACAGGGGTTGGAATTTCTGGGATTAATTTTAAGATTGCTGGTGGTTGGATTTAAATTGGATTAAAGGCTTGGTATAGTTTTTCCTGTAGGTTAATTTGCTAGTTGTTTGATTGTGTGGTACTTTCTGGATTAATTTTTGTACCAGAGGCTTTATTTGAGGGCTGTTATATTTTCCAGATTTGGTTTCTATCAGTTTTGATTTATTTAGATGGTCTTATGTATATTTGCTCCTGTGCACCATTGTAGACATTATAGACTCTCTTCCATGTGAATAGGCCATGGATGATTGAGGTGAATATATATGTTATTTTGGACCAGCAAATGAGTAGGCCTTGTTGTGATGTTATCTTCTATTTGATGGCAGCATTTGATGGGTTGATATGCCTTTGTTTATTGCTAGCCAAGAGGCTCATTTTGTTATATTGATGTTGTTGTAGCCTTGCATATGTTGTGAGAGTATGTGTGGAAGTTATTGGCTGCATTGAGTATTATTTTAATGTATTTATGTTGGTAGAGCCTCTTGTGATGTGTTGTTGGGCCATGTTAGGAGGAGTGGGCTTCCTTGTGATGACCGGGGTCATGAGAGATAGGCTAGCATGAGGTTCCTTGTAAGGATGCATGAAGTCTAGACCACTAGGGCACATTGGAGTTTTTCATGATTTGTAAGCAAGTGATAACATTGATAATAAATTAATTGGGATGGAAAAATTATAACTCACTTAAACAAGATAATGAATAGTTTTGAGCCTCATGACTTATGTCCTAGGGAGGATGTTTTAGGATAAGCATGAGAAGGCCGTGAAGATGGTAAGCTAATCTCCCTTGGTCTCTCATAGGTTGAGATGGCTCCACATGTCCATCAGGCTAGTGCCTTGTGTTATTATGTTATGAGGATGGCATGTGATGACACTCCACTCCTACATGTGCTCCCCCTTTATGCTTTATGAGTATGCTTATTGGATGCATTTATGTCCTGATGAGTTTTACGCCTCTGGGAGTTTATTCTTGTGGCTCTGTGTGAGTTCTTGCTTGAGAGTCCTTGTTGGTTAGTCTCTTTGGTTTTGAGTGTCAGCCTAGATGTAGAGTGTGTGTTGGGACCTTGTGTCATCTCCCAGCACGGGGGGTGGTTCCTTTGGTTCCACATGGTCGGGTGGTTGGTGCTTTTAAACCATTGGGATGCTCCTATCTTTGGATTCTTCTTGTGTGGATGAGGATGCTTCTTTAGATTGTTCATGGATAATAATTGTAGCAAGAATGTAAATGATGATGTGATTTATGTAATGAAATTTTTATGTAACGGTTGTAAAAGAAGCCATGCTTATGAGAAATCATTATGTTGTTCTAGTTATAGTAATAGTTTTTGGTTATGGTATGTGATTATAATGATGAACCTTGAGTTGTATTGTAACATATTTATATTAAATGAAATGGATGCATGAGATGTGGATAAGTATTGTTGTTTAAAATGAAATGATGTATTTTGTATTCTTGATAAGCCATGTTAAAAGAAAATGATGTAAATGTTATGACAATGGTATTAGATCTGGAATGATGTCTTTAACTAATGATTTAAGTAGAAGAAATGTTATGTCTTGATAGGATGTATGAATTTGAGTAATGTTGGAAGATATTTTAGGACATGTTTATGAGTTGTGATTAAATAATTTAAAATTATATTATCATACTTCGTAGACATTGATCTAATGATTGAATCGAAATCCTATAATGCTTGGGATGTAATTGAAGGTTCCTTATGAAATATTGTATGGATGTCCTTAGTGAATGAATTGCTAATCTTATTAATGGAAATTACTAGTAAGTGTATGGGAAGATGATTAAATGAGTTCTTGTCTTTTAGGAAAGTATTAGAATGTATCATTTGTTATAGTTTAAGAATTATATCTCCATTTGGTGGATGCTATTAGTTGTTATGGAATTAGGATATTGTACCTTAGTTTGTGTTGAGATGAATTCCTGTAGTTACTTGATTTGTAATGAGATGATTGTTGGTTATTTGATATAGTGTAAGAGATTTTATGAGTATTAAACGAGCTATGGGTTAAATGGTTTGTGAGTATTGCCTTATGTACTTTAAGAATCATGATGAAGTAATAAGTATGCTAGAAGCATAGAATCATAAATGATTATGTGGAAGTTAATCGTAAATGGAAATTAAGTTAGTGCAATGTAAGGGTTAATCCTGATGTATGAAGGGTGATATAGTCAAAGGTTGGTTAATGGTAATAGGAACATTTGGACTTGGTGTATAAAATGAATCTAAGTGGAAAAGGAAATAGTGGCGCATTGAAAGGTAGAATCTCATATTAAATGAAAGATTAAGAAGGTTGCATATCATGAGTGTTAGGTATTTCTATGTTGCACCTATGTGTGTATAATGATTAAGATTATGAGGTATTGAACTAGCAGAAAGTAAATGCTTATTTCTTATGTAGGTAGATTAAGTAATGTTGTTGAGATACCCTAGGGAGGCAGTAGTAATGATGTATTGTATTCCGCTTGCGTAATTGTTTGAATAGCTTGTGTGATTTACTCTATGTTCATAATACTTAAATGTTGTTGTGTGCTAGTTGCATTGCTTATGAGATGTTATGTGTTATATTGTAAAAAAAAAATTAAATTAGCATGTTTTTAGCTATATTTCTCTGGGGTATTTAGGCGGGCATTACATTCTCCTTGTTGGTTTTGCCTAAACTTTCAGGAAACTCATCTACTCAGACATTTACACTTTCAATGATCATCTTAGTTCTATTGTTGTAACACTTGTAATCTTTTCTCTTGGTAGAGTAACCAAGAAATATGCCTTCATCACTCTTGGCATCAAACTTACCAATATAATCACCTCTTTTGATAAAATATCTACTACCAAATTTTTTAAAGTAATTGACATTAGGTGATCTACCATACCAGTACTCATAGGGTGTTTTGTCCTTACCTCTTTTCACCAGTATCTGGTTCATTATACAAATAGTTGTTCTGATAACTTCTCTCTAGAATGTCTTAGCAACACCTCCTTGAATTTGCATAGTCCTAGCAGCTTCAACTACTGACCAGTTGCTCCTTTCTGCAATACCATTCTGCTATGGTATCCTAGGTGCAGAAAGTTGCCTCTTAATTCCTTTATTTTCACAATATCTAGTGAGTTCCTCTGAAGTAAATTCACCACCTTGATCAATTCTTAAGCACTTAAGCTTTCTTCCACTTTCATTTTCAACTAAGGCTTTGAATGCCTTAAACTTGCTAAATGCTTTTGTCTTGTCTTTCAAGAATGTGACCCAAATCATCCTTGAGAAATCATCAGTAAATATCATGAAGTACCAATCACCTTGAATACTCCTAGTCCTCATTGGTCCACAAAGGTTGGTATGAACCAAATATAGAAAATTTTCAGCTGAGAAAGATTTTCTCTTGAAGGTTGAGGATGTCATTTCCCTAAATGACATTCCTTGCACAAAGCATTCACCAGTTTGTCCAACTGTGGCAAACCTCTTACTGATTTGGACTTATTGACTCTTACAATGTTATCAAAATTTACATGACAAAATCTTTGATACCAAAGGCAACTATCTTCTACGTTTGCAATTAAACAATTGTTGACTTTAGAGTTCAAATGAAATAAGTTACCTCTGGTATGTTTTCTGGTTGCAATCAGTTCACCTTTGCTTCCATAAATCTTGTAGAATCCATTCTTGAATTCCAATGGGTAACCTTTGTCATTGAGTTGAGCAACACTCAAAAGATTGTGTTTCAATCCTTCAACCCAATAGACATCATCTGCATTGTTTTTACCATTAAGAGAGATAGATCCCTTTCCTTTCACCATGCAGGGTGAGTCAATCCCAAATCTCACAACACCTCCATCAAACTCTTTCAAAGTAGGAAACTTACTCTGGTCACCGGTCATGTGGTGTGAACAACCACTGTCTATTATCTAGTCATCTGAACTATCCATGTGAGAGACTAATGCCTTATGATCTGATATCTCGTCTTTAGTAACAACAAAGACAATGTCCTCATTTGCATCTTCCTCGGATTCTTCATCTGTAATTTCTCCATCCACTGCAATGAGACAATCTCTTTTACCTTTGCCTTTATACTTCCTATACTTCTCACGTTTTTGCTCATTATCTCCATTTGAACGGTTAGTAGCAATATGTCCAATCCAGTTACATGCAAAACATTTCAAAGGTAGTTTACCTCTATACTTACCAGTACCTCTGGGTAACTGCTTGGCCAACAATGCTTCAAGCTCAATCAGACTATCTTCATCATCTACCTCTCTGCTGGATCTAGAATCATGACTGTAGCTCACTTCTCCGCTTTTCCTTACCAGTGGGGTTGAGACTGAGGCTCTAAATGCAGATTCCAATCTCTGAACACTTCCATCAAAACCATTTAATTCAAATGCATTCAATTTACCAATGATAGAGTGAAGAGTTACCTTTGTTTTATCAATAGATTTGAGTTCCTGAATGGATGCAACTCGGATAGCGTAGATCGATAGAAGGGTTCTTAACACCTTGCTAACCACTATGGTATCCTCCACTGTACCTCTAGCACTTTTGATTTCTTCAACTATCTCCTTGATCCTCTAACCATACTGTTGAATGTTTTCTCCTTCAGCCATCCGCATATAATCAAATTTTCCTCTAAGTCTCTCTTCCTTGGCAATCTTAACATGCTCATCACCGCTATAGACATCTTCCAGTTTCTTCCATACTTCATATGCAGTCTCCAATCCATGAACGTCAACATATTCTGAATTGGACAAGGAACTGATGATGGCCTCCAATGCTTGATTGTTCTCCTATTGCTCCTTCTTTTGATCATCTGTCAGAATCCCACTAGGCAAGTTATATTTAGTAACAAAATATTCCCAATATTGACTTCCTAAGCTCTTGATATAGATCTTCATCCTATCACTCCAGATTCTATAATTTTCCCTATTTAACTTCGAACCTTCTTTCTTCATAATGTTCTCCTAGATCTTTTCCTCAAGATATCAGGCTTAAACACAAGAGGACTTGAAATGCTCTGATACCAATTGATAATATGATGAAACTATAAGGATCTGATCAACTACTGAGAGGGGGGGGGGGTGAATTAGTAGATAGAAAATGAACTAAACTTTCACCAAACAAACTTTCAACTCAACATCCAATCACTAAACTTAACCGGTTTAGTCATTGTATCAAAAACTGCAACTGCACTGTCAAACTTTACCGGTTGACCAAAACATCAATGATATAATGCAACAGATCTGAAACTCAAATACCATTTAACCAAAACATTAAACCACTTCACTAATATCAGTAATATCTCATTTCGGATCATTTCTGGTCATCTAAACATATCTAAGTAGATTTACTAGTCATTCATATCAACCATATCAAAAAACACATCCACAAAATCATTCACCACTTGACACAATGATTTTTCACATGGAAACCCAAATGGGAAAAATCACAGTGGGGATGAATACCCACAAGTATTTTGAACTCTTCTGAAGTTTGCCCTATTAAGAGCCAAGCCTTGTTAGAATCTTGTACAATAATGTCCTGTTAAGAACATATCCGGTTAAGGACCAACTGATTAAGGGATTGACTACAATACCCTGTTAAAGGCAATACCCTGTTAGAGGTAACCTCAGTGGAGGATTTCAAATCCAAACTAATGGATCACCTGGTTAGAGGATTTAAACAAGAATCCTATTAAAGCTTACCCGGTTAAGGGATTTAACTATTGTAATGGTTAGAGAACAATAGGTTCTTTGTTGATCTAGAAATAGTGCTTCCTTGCTTAATCAAATCCTTTTCTGGTCCTATCTGCCTTCACAACATTTTGTAGACACACCTTCTGGTTCAACAACAATCACACTTAACCAAATTTTCCAACATAATATTGAAAAAAATCATCGACCTTATAAGCAAGTACAATAGGTCGGTAACACAACACAAACCCTACAAATCTCGTAGAGATTACAAACATATCGATTCAATCTTGACCATTAGATTACATAGCAATCAACTACACATTGTTCTAGACAACTTCAACTGCTCTTGGATCACCGCACATTGGATATTGTAGCTCATCACACATTTTTCACTTCATGTTATGCATTTGATCATTCTCAAGATAAACGGTTATCTCTACATGCCAAATCCACTTCGAAACTCATCACGTGCATCATTCTTACGTGGCATCTTCATCTCTGATCATCATCTGGTCATAGATCATCACAACTGATTCTCCAAGCTCAATCGGTTAGGGTTCTTCTTATCAACTGGTTAGGGTTACCACTTGATCTCTCTGCTTCAATAATAATACCGGTTGCCTTCACTGATTTACTACCAATTTCTAAACTACATCATTACTGGTTGCACTACATCTTCATTACTAGTTACTATTGACATCAATGACAACACTATACTTCATCAATGCAATCTTCATGCAATGCCAACACATTTTTCTACTTTGTGTTACATAATGTGGTCATTGATACCTCACTTTTGATGTGTGTATAAGAAATGTTGTATAAAGGCCTCTAGCAATTCACCCCATGACTTGATCCCAGATGGAAGTTGTGAAAACCATTCCATAAATTGTCCACCTAAACTCTATGAAAATAATCTCATCAAATAAGAATCTTCTCTTGCCAACTCTATACAAGTCATGAAAAGTTCTCTAATTTGTGCCTTGGGATCTCTTTTTCCTCAATACTTGTCAAACTTAGGTGCCACAAAATGCAGAGGAAAAGGAGGCATTGGTCTACTTCTATCAAATGGATAATGACATATGTCATGATTGATGTAGTCCTTTGTTGTTGTTTGCATATTTGCTATCTGTTGTTGTAATTCCTTAATTTGTTGTTTCAAATCACTTGGTGGTGCTTTGTCTCTTTGAGGTGTTCCCATGCCCGAGCCACTGAGTGGCAGAGGAGGAATGTAGTGCATGTAAAGATGGCATTGGTCATAGATATATTTATATTGTTGAGGAATGTAGTTGTTGTATGGGGGCCACCTAGTATAGTATTATGATAAGGAGCACTAGGCCTAGGATGATTATATGTATCATGACCATGGGCATAATTGGTATCGTAAGCATGCTCCTGAGTATTACCACCAAACCTAAGACATTGTCTTCTAGTATAGGTATTATCATGATCTTGGGTATTCTCTTGTTGTTGACCATATGCATTGGTATTCCTTCAACCTTGGAGAGGATGAGCATAGGGTTGTTCCTGAGTGTTTCTAGAATCATTGGTATTACCATGCATATCAGTCACTTCGAGTTTTTAAAATGAGGACGAGGGTGACTTGGGCATGGTATGCTCATGTCTATTACCACCATCATTTCCACTAGTTTGATTGGGATCTTCTTCCAAAATTTGTGTTGCATCAAAGTCATGGTGTTTTCTTGCACCACATTGGATTAACATGTGTAAAACATGTTGACGGTCTCTTCTAATGATCACTTCAACTATTAAATCTCTCATTGGACATGATGTCTTGAATTTTGATGGTAGTAAAGGACTAATTGTCAAATTCTTGGGCATTACTACGATTTTCAAAAGATCGTGAGTTGTAAAATTGTTTCTCATTAAACTCAAATGTATTCATGTTTATAGATCTTTGAGCTTCTTTGACTTGTCTTCTAAACCTTTGTGAATGAGTTTCAACCATGAAAGACCTTGGCTAAGATGGACTATGGGAGAAAATTAAGACTATAGAAGATAATGAGGGTTGTGGAATAGATAATGAATCTAGGGTTGTCTTGCAATGTCCGAAATTATTGTTCCAAGATAAATGTGATGATCTAAGAAAGGTGTGGCTTCCTAGGAGATGATAAACTCCTGATGAGGTAAGTTGACATTAACTTGAGATGCCCAAATGACACCCAAGATGATAAATCTGATGCGGGAACCACCTAGAGATGTATGTGATGTGTTTGCAAGATAAGATAGGGACTAACAAACAACCTTTTGACTCTATCTAAAAAATATGAATGGAAGGATTGAAAATGAGGTTTTCAAATATTTAAAAGTGAATGAAAAGATGTGACCAAATGATAGTTGACCTAAATGGAATCAACCTTAGAAGCCCTTCTAATCTTAGAAACACAAATGTAATATAAATTCACAGGCCCGTCAAAATGTCTCTTATACACAGTTTTAGAGTCCAAATACACAATTCCAAAGTTTCAATGTAGTTCTTAGTTATGTCCAAATTTTGAAGTTGTTGATAAGTGACCAAATCTTAATGTTTGATATTTTTTTTGTGGCAAGAAAACATGACAAACAAGAAGACACGATGTCTGAAGGTATTGTTCTCCAAAATATAAGCATAATGTGTGTGTTTTGTAGGCCAAAATATCCCAATTTCCATGGGTCTCAACACAATCGAAAACACTTGAAAGCATGAACAACCTAGGCCTAGAAAGTGGATACTACTTGCTATGTCCCCACTCAGATTTCTCCAAATATTAAAATAAGGCAGAAGAAAAGAGATTTAGTGGCATTGGCTCCTTCTTATTCAACACTCACTTCTCAAGCACACCAAAATCTCATACCCTGGAGATCTAGAGATCTTAAGAATCGAGGGACACCTATCGCGACAATGAGTAATAGCAATGTGGGGATTCTTTGAATGTTTGACCTCCTACACCAGCAAGCAAAAAGGGTTTTTGGGCCACTAAAAACAATGATGTCTAGTCAGTGTTTCGAGGTATACCGGTGGCTATACATGCGATAGTTTTCTCAATTAAGAGGCCTCCCAACCCTTTTAGGTTTTATGCATCATAAGGATATTGGAGGAGACATCTATCGGTATAACACATTGACACATGGTGATAAGTGACTCATCAAAAACCACAATTCTTTATATAGAGGACCGAATCAAAGTACCTCTTGGGTCATTCCCTCTCACAAAATGGGAGGCAAGCCCTCTAAAGACAATAACGATTTCTCTTACACCCAAGATCCAATGGAAGGTGAGGGGAGAGGATACTTTTGTTATTATCTTAGGGTTCTAAACAAAAACATGCCAAAAGAATAAGGCACTTCAAACAAAGTGCATTTACCCTTCAACAAAAAATAAAATGATCAATGAAAACCATGTGAGCCTAATTAAACTAAAAAAAGGCACACACATCTAAATTACCCCTACAAGCCAATGATTACTAGTTTCAATGATTACCCCAACCTATAAGAAAACTTGTTAGGTTAATTTTAAAAATCCCAAAACAAGATGTGAAAAGGGGCCTTCGACAAAATGACAAAAATGAAGTTGCACTACCACTTTGTTAGGCCACAAGGGTTAGGACAAAATCAAAATCGAATATGAAATTTAACCCTATTTTTTAAAGATCTGACTCTTCACGAATTATTTTGCATCAAAATTAAAAGAACAAAGAACAGATCTCCTCTAGACTTCTAAGACATTTCTACAAATATAAGAAAATCTATAAAATTCACTACTTTATTACCAAAATTATTTTTTTATAAAAAATCATAAACAATTCATAAAAAATTCAAAACTAATCCAAAAATCTAATTTTTGGACTGGGCACTTTTGATACCATTTCCAACTTGCAAAAAAAATTTGTGCAAAAATTTGTAGCCATTTGTGAGATATGATCAAATCATTGCAAAACCATAATTTTTAAATATTTGATTCTTCATGAAATATTTTGCATCAAAATTAAAAGAACAAAGAACAAAACCCCTTTATAATTCTGAGATCTTTCCAAAAATATAAGAAAATCCCCCAAAAAAACACTAATTTACTCCCAAAACTATTTTTTAATAAAAAAAATAAAAATTAAAACATGATCCAAAATATCTGAATTACAGACTAAGAACTCCCGATACCATTTCCAACCTGCAAAAACAAAATTGTGCAAAAATTCCTAGCCGTTTGTGAGATATGATCAAAGCATTACAAAACCCTAATTTTGTGTCCAAAACCCTTGCTGCACAAAATCTCAAATATTTTTTACAAATCAACAATATAGGGTTAGAAAAATCTACAAAAACACAGATCTAATAGAAATCCATGTCCCCTTGGCATGCCAAAATGTTACGATGGAATTGGAGATTCAAATATTGTAAAACCAAACAAAGATCCAACCACAAAAAACCATAGTTCTACAATGAAATCCACCATTCACCAATGAAGAACCTAAAAACATGCAAAACATAAAACATGAAAGATTATACCTGTATATGGTGAAAATGGATAACAAATAACAACAATGTTGAAAGACTAAAATGGATTCAACCACTAAACCCTAGCCTAACAATGAACAAAGATCCACCATAACATATGAAGATAACCTAAGACAATGCAAATAACTCAAAATCACAAAGATTATACCATCACATGTCCAATAGGGTTTTGATCTCCATTCTTCCTATCTCCATTGATCTTGCTTGATATACTTGCTCTCAGATTTTTGTATGCACAAGAGCTCAATAAAGAACGGAATGTGGTTGCAAGTGGAATTGTAGTGTAGCCAAGTTGCATGAAAGATCATTAGCATGTGTTATTAGGGTCTGTCATTGAAGAAAGCATCTCCTTAAATAGAAGACACAATAAGAAATGGAGGGTTAAGATTGAGAGGTGTAAAAAGAGACGTCGGCTAGGATTAGAGGGTAGGTAAAAGAAATACCAAAATAATGAAAGAGGTACGTAGTGTAGGAAATAAGAGATGAATGACATGTGTCATGTGTAGAAAAGGATAATGAATTAATTAAATAAATAAAGATCTATTTAATTAATAGAAGAAGTAGGACAATTAAATAAATAAAATATTTATTTAATTTAGGAAAGGGATAATTTAAATAAATAAATGTATTTATTTAAATGAGAAATAAGGCTAGAAGAGGATAAATGAATTAATTAAATAAATAAAGATTTATTTAATTAATAGAAGAATTAGGCTTAGATAATTAAATAAATAAAATATTTATTTAATTAGACATGACAATTTTGAGTGTCTACAATACCATTTATATGCTCATTAGGGTTTGATATCCATTGTTTCCTATCTCCATTGATCTTGCTTGATATAGTTGCTCTCAGATTTTGTATTGTGTACAAGAGCTCAATAAAGAATGAATTGTGGTTGTGTAGACGCTTGAGTGATCACTATGAAAGTTCGCATGAGCATTGATTGATTCAATGATTAGGATTAGGATTAGGATTAGGGATCTTAGGGATGAAAGGATCCTCTTATATAGAGAGTACCTTAGAAAATGAAGGTCTGGGATGAAAAGGTGGAGGGGTAATTGGTCAGCTCAAATTAGGGGGTAGGTATAGAAAATGGGAAAATATTAGAGAGGTTGTTAAAGGTAAATTAAGAGATGAATGACAAGTGTCATGGAGGGGAAAAACTAATAAATTAATTAAATAAATAAAAAATCTATTTAATTAATAAAAGAAATGGTGCCAATTAAATAAATACAATATTTATTTAATTTTGGGGAAAGGATAATTTAAATAATTTTTTTTATTTAAATAGGAAAAGGCTAGAAGAGGATTAATGAATTAATCAAATAAATAAAAATCTATTTACTTAATTAGGCTAGGACAATTTTAGGTGTCTACACATCACATATATTGCTATCATTGTTGAAGACCTAAGTAATACATAACCTTTTATTTATTTTGATGTTTTCTTTTTATGTCAGTGACTCACCTTAATTATATGTTTCTAGTGTTTGATTAGCTAGTTAATTAGTGTTTTATCCCTATATATTTATAATTTTAGATGAAGATATATTTTATTTATCTTCAAACATAGTAAAATGTATTAATAGTTATAGAAGATAGGAGCATTCAACTAATCAATGCAGCTAATAGTTTCTTCTTGTAAGAGGTATATTATTATAATATAATTGAAGAAAATTTAAAATAAAAGGTACACATTTTTAATAAAATTATAACTAATTAAATATAAAACTTTCATTTGTGTCAAATTATTTTAATGTAAATTATGGTAGAGTTTTAGGCTATTCTTAAACACTATAAAGTTTAATTTATGGTTCTTATCTATGAAAAAATGTTATTTAATATATAGAATCTTAAATTCTCTTTCAAATTCAATGCATTATTGTCTTTCAATTTCAATGCTATAAAATCCATATATGATATATTTTACAAATAAATTGTTCATTGATATGAGAAACCTACCATCTTTCAAATTCAAAATCTTAAATTATCTCATACAAATGATTTGATAAAAAATAATTTATTGAAGTGTAATCTTCTATCATCTATCAAATTCAAAATCTTTAACCTTCCCCTCAAAATAGACATCCTATTTACTATATATATATATATAAAAAAATTGTTTAAGTTGACAACTTAAAAGTAAGCTTATCCTTTTACCAAGATAATGTCTAAATTAATAACTTAAAAAATACATTTATCCGAGAAGGATTTGAAATATTATGTTTCTTATGATGTCCTTTAGAAATTATTATACAAAATGAAAATAAGTCCTCCTTGTAGCTTCTAAATTCTCATCATTACATCAAGGTGAGTAGTGTAGGGTACTAAGATAGAAAACTATGCATTCCTAAAATTGCATTTCATTAAGCCTATTCCTAAGAGATAAAGACACTTTTGCATCAAAAGGTTCTCCTTCAAGAGAGCTCTATTAAATATGTCTCCCACATTTTCCTCAACCTATTTAAGCATATATTTTCATATTGTTGTAAAAACATCATTGTACCAAGAGTTGTAAATGTGTTTATTTGTTCCCAACTTCCCCCATATTTTTCTTCCCATGATGTCAATGATTGTCTTCAAAAACTCATCAATAATAGATTTATCATGTGGACATTCTTGCACTTAAAAGACTACAATTCAATGACATCGATGGTGGCATTGACGGTCAAAGGTCAGCTACTTTGTTAAATCTTCATTTATACACCTACATTGTCTTTCACAAAATAATAGTCTTTGAGCCATCTTTGGTGTAGAAGCACCACATCCACACCTTTAATAAACAATTCTTTGCGATTCATGATGAGAGATCAATTTTGAAATATTTTATCCAATTATTTTTTGCATCTTGATATTATGGAAGGATAGCTATGATCATGGGTGCCACAAAGTTTACTCCACCCAAACAAACATGACCATACCATTTGATTCTAAAATCTCTTGTAGATTAGCCCAAACATCATACCTATTTGAATTATCTCATTAGATTGATCAATGACATGATTGACTAAGAGGTCCATGGCTGTATTGGCCTCTTGATAAATATGCTTCAAAGAATAGTCTTGAAAACTTTTCAAATGCGAGAATGATTAAATCAGTTGATTTTATTCATTTTTTTTATAGTTGTCCTCCTAGATCTGATAGTATTAGTACATTTCATAAAGATCATTAATGTCTATTATTTTTATATTCTTTTGTATATATAATTTCAAACCTTCATAAAAAGCTTTCATCTTTACCTCATTATTTATTTTTGGTAATAACTTTTATACACTATCCAATGAAGATTCCCATCTCATTCCTTATAATGCACCCTGCACCTAAGACCTTGACTTGCTCCATCAACTATTAAGCATAATTTTTTCACAATCTACCCAAATTTAAACATTCATATGATACAATCCCAAAGAGAATTGATATTATTCAATATGGTCATACGGTCATTAAGATTAAGTTTCACTGATCCGTGAATATCTTTCTTCTACCATTCAAAATCCATTTCCATTGTTGTTGTGCTTTGATGTTTTGTTGGTTATATATTTCTTAACAGTCTACTTGTCGTGACATCTCATGTTCGTTATTTTTGCATTCCTGTACGAATTTATCGATGGGTGGTATGTTGGCACCCAATTATTCCCTAGGTGTGGGAGACTGAAGTTTATCCAAGATTAAATTTGTATCCAAAACGACAAGAAATGACATTATAAAAGACTAGAGTGATCCAGAAGATAGCTTAGGAGGAGATCTTTACAGTTCCGAATATAATACAGAAACGATGTCTTGGATTGATTCTGTGGATGAGAATTTTTCTTTGTTTAAAATTACCATACTTCAAGATCACCAATATGAGCTGAATTATAGTTATGGCAGTTTCTACTGTTCTCCAGCATTATTGAGGAGAGTCTAGATGATCTTTTGGGTTCTTCTCTAGGCTGCTCACTAACTCAAATAAGCTCTATGAGTACTAATATGAATAAGTTTGTGAAGACCTATATGTTAGAGTAGCTACATTTCCAAATATCACACAGAAAAGAAGTCTCTAAGTTTGTATTTTAGATGGCCTGGATTGATTCTGTGGATGAGAGTTTCTCTTTGTTCAGTTCCACCATACTTCAAGAACAACAATCTGAGTGGAACTATAGTAATGGCGGTTCCCTTGTTGACAATCAATTTTATTTTTGTCCAGAATTTGCTGGCATTGAGGAGAGTCTAGATGATCTTTTGGGATCTTCTCTAGACTACCCACCAACCCAAATAAGCTCCTTGAGGACTAATTTGAATGATGTGAGATGTTCTGCATCAAGGCTTGAAGCTATGAAGGCTCCTCCCTGCATCATTGGTGGTGAATTCTCTTTATCCAAAAAGCTTGAAATGGATGAGGTAAAGTGTGAATTGGATGAATTCAATAGAAAAAAGTGTGCAGAGCACGGGAATTATAGGATGCCAATTGAATTTGGTAAGCTTGGTGTTGGAGGTGAGGCTAACTATAGTGATGTGCATGGTGGTATCCATGTTGCTGATAAGAGAGTGAGGAAGACTACCAATGATTTGCCAGCTAAGAATCTCATGGCAGAGAGGAGGAGAAGGAAGAAGCTCAACGATCGCCTTTATATGCTTCGTTCATCAGACGCTATTCTAATTTGTTCTCCCTATTGGCTATGTTGTTTCAGGCCGGGGACTTGACAAATAAATGTTTGATATTTCTATAGTTTTCTCTTTTTAACTTGGTTTGTTGGAAATATTGAAAATCAACTGTTTTTATCAATAGCAATCTAAAATAGTTGGCCTCATTGGGGGGTTGTTTCTATGTTAGATGGGCATTTTTCAAAGTAATGACTGTTCCAGTTGGCAGCTGCACACTTTTTTTTTTAATCGATAAAGGCAGGGCCAAGATTTATATTAATTTTGATTAGATACAAAGATTTCTTAGCTGAGATTCATAACATTGAAAAAAACTACTCTCAGCGATCCCAACAAAACATGATTCCCTCAACAGGCAGGAAACCATTAAACTAATGGTTTAACCATTTTAACATGACCATCAAAATTAAACAGTCTGAAGAAAATGGGACTAGAAGTGATTTTGGCAGATTCCCAACTGCCCAGAACCAGAGTGTAGAGCCCCTCCCTGATCAAGCTCTGGTTAACTCAGTTCACCATAGCTGACCTTACTAATAAATGCTATAATTCAATAGGATGGGCTATGTTAGATGGATAGATTGGTGAGAAAAGTAATTGAACTAGGTTACTGAATCATTTCACCTTGAGGAGTATATTTTGATGTGTTATGGATACATAACTTTATATGATTCTAGAATGGGATAACTTTGAGATGATGTATGTCATTATTGGATTTGCGGGACTTTTCTATGATGATAGAAATAGGATGCATGTCTTATGTATGGATCAAAATTGTGAGGATTATGATAATTGTTTATGTAGATTTATTTGGATATAAGATATATCGATTGGTTTAAATGTGAATTGTATGAAGAGTGTTTGACGTGTATTCTTATTCATGTGTTTAAATATGATATGAGGTTATTTGGAAGTACTAATGTGTAATTGAGATGCGCAGGAAAATTATCCATGTGACCATGGAAATATTATGGAGAACCAAACCTAGATCTATGTACGTTCGTAAAACTAGGGGTTGTCTATTTAGAGAGACAACACCCCGTATGTATTGTATTTTATTTGTGAAAGTAAATGATGCATGTGTGTTAAATTGAATTTATTAATTTGTGTAAATCCAACAAGAGACAAATTTCATGTGTAATTTTGTAACGTATTTTATTGTGTCACTTGACACGTGTTGATTTATGTCTTGATTTTTGACTTGTCTCTTAGAGGGAGTTGATTCAACCATAGCTTTTTCAAACATTTGAATGTGGTTCTAAATTTTCCTTAGGTAGAGAGTCTTTGGAGTGGTCAACACAGGTTTGACCCGAAATTTAACTTCAGATGGGTTTATAAGGGGTCAAATGGACACCTAGGGGTAGTTTAAAGGTGTTTTCTAAAGTCCATAAGGTATACCTATGGGTTAGGAGTATTTTTAGGCATGTGTCTACTCCCATGTGACTGTTTAGGCACCTCAAAAAGTGAGTTTCCTAATGTGAGCGAAAATTCAAAATTAGAAGGTGTCATCTAGGTTAGATAACCTTCCCTTTTGATGTGAGATCCTTTTCCACTTTTTTTCTTTCTTTTTCTTTTTCAGTTTTAGAAACCTGTGAGAACTCTCACTGAGGTCTTTTTAGGCAAGAATGAGAGACTTTGTGGGTAATCACCCACACTCCATTTTCGGAGACTATGCAATTTTAAAAAGGATAGTTTTGGGATAGAATTTTGACTAAGTGTAGAAGGAAGATTCGTGGAATTGGGCTGCTCATCCTCAAATTAGTTCTAGTAAACCTTTGGGCAGATTGAAGGTTGGATTATCTTCTCCTTTTTGTTTCTTTTTAAGTTGCATGTTTATGTTGGTAAGATTGCTTGTATGTAAAAGTTGTTTCTTGTATTTTCCTTTGTGAAAATTATTATGTGCTCTATTTGTTACTTCATTTATGCATTTCCTGTGATTTGGGAGTAACCAAGGCCTTCTACTCTTGGGAGAGTAGGATGGTCTTGCAGGTGGTAGGATTTTGACAGCCCTCGAGTGAGAGACTCTCATTATGAGAGTGAACTCAAGGGGTGTATATGTGACCCTTGCTGCATGGCCTGGTTTATGCATTTGGGGGTCATAAGGGGAGAAAGTATGGCATGAAATGCCTTGGGGGGGCATAAGGATGTGGGGTTAATGAACTTATGATATTTCTTTGTTTGCCATGAGATGGCTTTGTGATCTACTATTCTTGCAGTCTCCTCAGGGTATTTGGTCCACTACCACCCGTGTAAAAACATCACATTTTGTGATGAAGTGCAGCCTTGGTTGAGAATGTGTTTACTGTATGTTTTTCCCTTGCTTCACTAGTACATTCGGGTCAAAATTGCAACGGCAAATCGTCGGAATTCTGACATAATTTCATCGCACTACCAACAAAAAAATCCATCAAAAACTTTGTGTCGGAAGTTCCGACTATCCTTGTGGTCATCGCAATTCCAACATCACCTCCAACCTTTCCGACGGTCGCCATGGATGCTCATACCCCGAAAGAATAGCGTCGCGATCTCGGCCTATCGTCGGAATTCCGACTCCAAAGGGTAAAATTCCGATAGAGGAGTGTTGTCAGATGCACAGCATCCTCGTCGGAACTCTCCTAGAGGCCGTTGTATATATTTACGACGGCCTCCAGGAGAGTTCCAACGAGGATTTTGTGCATCTGACGACACTCCTCTATCGGAATTTTACCCTTTGGAGTCAGAATTCCGATGATAGGCCGATTTTTCGGAAAAATAAAATGTATAGAAAAAGATTGACATTGGTATCTCTCTTTTGTCTCTCTTCTCTATCCCTCTCTACTATCTCTCTTCTCTCTCCCCTCTCTAGGTCTCTTTCTCCATCCCTCTCTTCTTCTCTCCCTCTCTACTTCTCATTCTCTTCTCTAGGTCATTATCTCTTCCTCTCACCCTCTCTCTCTCTCTCTCACCTCTATAGGTCTCACCTTCCATTTCTCCATCATTACCCATGTTGTCAAGTTGCAAGATATTTCCCAAAGTACTTGGTTGCTAGGGTTGATTTGCTTAAGTGTTGGAGTCGGAGTTAGATGAGACCTGCATGATTAAGCTGTATTAAGTGATCAAGTCACCAAGATCTCAATTGTAAACATGACTAGGTTCTAGGGTTTTAGGGTAGCATAGGTCAAGATTGAGGTATGATGGTCAAGAATTACCTTCCAATGACAAAAGACATCCAAATGATGAAGAATGAAGGCAATGAACTCATAGAAGTTTGGAGGAGATAATTTGACTAAGTTAAAATTTTGTTTAAGTCATGGTCATGATACTAGCTTGCTCATCAAGAGCAATTTGTGCGAATGAACCCTATAAATGTGCCCATGCTAGAGAAGCAAGAATTCCAATAAAACCTAAGGCAATGCTAGTAAGGGGTCAAAATTAAAGAATTAGGGTACAAAAAACAAAATTTGGCTAAGTCAAGATGTTGCTCAAGGATGACCTAAATCATGGAGTGTAAATCAATCATGAAACATGAGAATGGATAGGTCTTGACCCAAGCAACATAAGTCTCCCTTGTGATTCCAACAAATATCACATCACAATCATTGAGTCTATCTGCAATATAAAGTCAAGACCTGACTATTGGAATCTTGGAGTCATCCCATTTGATCACATAGTTTAGCACTTGGGAGGATTTTGTTCAAGAGAGGATAGAATACTTAGTATTTTATTTTGTGTTGCATAGTGCATAAAAAACACATCAACGGAAACCATTGAAAGGTTTGGTTAAAGCCTTCGAATCACAATCTCTACGAGAAGCTATCAAGAGTGCCCAGAATTTGGAAACTTTAGTATACAAGAACATAATTCATAAGGCACCACTTTTAGAGCAACCAAAGAAGCCTATCAATGTAATATTTTATTTACCTTGGATATGTTTTATCCTAAGTGTGATATTCCACTATTAAAAAGCTTAATTAGGTAATATTTTTACTTAGGTAGAATAAGATAATGAGTTTCACATTCTCCTTCTTTGATTGAGATTCTACTTTTTCCTTGTCACAAATTTGGAAACTTGGATAAGCAATTTCTTTTTTTGGTTTTCTACCTCTTCATGATCCTCATGGATTAGGAATTTGGGAAGCTATATATTGTAGGTTTTTCCTCGATTAACATATTAAATGAAAATATTGTGAGCTTTCATATCTTAACATACCAAAGGGCTTAAGTTTGGGGACGACAGGGGGATGACGAAGGGGGTGGGGTGGGATGCAAATATATATACAACTTAAAAAATTAATTAGAAAAGGACGTGTATAGAATAAGTATAACAACTGTAAATAAAACTTTGCCACACTATGTAAATTTTACAATAAATATTAAAAATATGTCAATGATTGCATTAAAATTTGAACATTAACAATGGTGGTAGAGTTTTGGAACTTTGGGAACAAACTAAGAATAAGTATAAGAATTGCAGATGAAACTTTGGCATACTAAGTGTTTAAACTAGTCAACATAAAAAAATGGAAACGATTGCATTAACAGAAAGAATGGTGGGTAGAGGTTTGGGGTCAATGGGTAGTGCCCCTTGTGGGGGGTTTGGGGTAGAGCCCCCATCAAGGTTAGGGGGCATTGCCAAACCTTTAATACAAATGACATTTTCACAATAATTTCACCATTTTTGTTTAGAATTTGAGTTTCTAATTGGGGGCCATGGGAGACTCATAGGCATCCTCAAGATGGTCAAGAGACTCCTTGGAGTCCCTAGGACGTTCCTAAGTGGTGCGGCAAGGGGATGTTTCCCCTAAGTATTGCATCCTGAAAAAATAGGGATTTTGGAGGGGGGGAAGGGGTCCCCATATTTCAATGGTTTCAAAAGATTCTAAGTTTTTTTTTTATCTTGTCACAACAAAATATAATCCTCTTGCATCCTTGGATGATTTGAAAATTGAAAACAATTTGACAAGAAAAAACTAACTTCTAAAGTTTAGACTTAGTTTTCTTTTTTTATCCAAGTCACGACAACATTTCAATGATCAAAGTAGCTTTTTTTTTGTGGTTTCGAAGCATCCAAAAGGCTTGAGAAATTCAATATTATCTTTCATTCCACCAAAACTGGAGATCAAGAAGCATGCTCACAAACAAGGATTTGTTTGTAACTTAAGGCAATCGACTAGTTTTGGGGGCATTTTCAAGTCTAAAGAACCTACCATTGTGTCAAAAAGGCCCATAAGACCCCATTTTCATCTAAAACTTGTCTCTTTTGGTCGTAGAAGCATTTAAGGAAAAAAAAATCACACAACCAATGATATGCCTATACCATACATATTTGAGTTAAAATAAAAATAAAAAATTGACAAGGTTTGGAGACCATTGAACAATTTGGGAGATTGCTAATACATAGACTCAATTTATAAAGTCTCAATTTGATTTACTTAATCTTTGAGAGGCCTATACAAAAGCATTTTGTAATTGCGAACTAAGATAAATTTCCATTTTTGGCAGTTTTCATCATGGATTATGGTATTAAATTCTGACATTCTGTTGTCAAGATAAATTCCGAGAACCATTTGTACTCGAAACAAGGGATAGTGAAAAATTACATTATGTAGGATCTCCTACCCTATCTCATTGAATTCATTCCTACACCAAGTGACTATGAACAAAAGCATAGGTATTTAACAACAATAACATGGTCTATGGACTAGTGATCCTCCTCTTGATACTCCATCTACAAATGAGAACATCTCTTATACACGTTGCTACTTCATAATTAAAAGTTGCTTCTTCTAGAACTTTCCATGATTCTTTGCAATAGGATTATATGTCTTCTAGATTCACCCCACTAGGACACATTCCTATCAAGCATCTTTACTTTTTTGAAAAGTAGACCACATTTCAAATCTAGATGACACCATAATGACTTTGATTTCCTCTTGCAAGATATTCCTCCATCGTGTATTGCTTCATCGAAGTTCAAATTTGCTTCTTCAAGGGCTCTCAATGATTCTCTATATAGGATTTTTCGTGTCTATGAGATCCTTTTCATTGGGAGGCCTACTTAAACATTTCACATCTGTTTGTGGACTCTCACCTTTCAAATATTGATGAAACAATTGAGAATATTTGTCTTCTCATTGATGACAATGCCCATTGAGTTAGATCGTCTCCCATTGTAAATTCACTTGTTCTATCCCCACCATATCATGCAACATGAAAAATTCTATTTCACATTAATTAAGGTCTCACACTTCAATGATTGTAGTCCCTGAATCTTCTATGGAACAATCACAGCTTAACATCAACATCAAGACACATGAGTCGCTTCAAAAACCATAAATCTGAATTCCTTTCTATATTCCACTTGAATGGGAATTCAACAATTTGACAACTCAAGATTTCCATATTGTGAAAGGAAGGTGCATCATTTGTTGCAAATGAACCTACTACAACATTCACCATTCAACATTTTGCATTGCTTTTCTCTCTTCTTTGTGGAGGCACCAACTTTAGGGGATGGGGTGGGTCTATATTATCCTTCACATATGTCACTTGGGATGGAGTTTTGTCCTATGGATTTTCTAGTCTCTACTTCGAGAGGGTACACTCTCTTTATAATTTGGGGTCATTTCATATTTTACATGGATACCTAACCTTGTGACCCATTTCTTCTTACCTCAATTGCACTTAAGGGGGTGTGCCAATGTACCATTTTATTCACCAAGTGGATATATTTTATCATAAGTATGATATTGCATTTGTTTGTTTAGTTTACTTAAGTAATTTCTTTTAACTTGAGATAATGACTTGCACATTCTCCTTCTTTCATAGGATTATGTTTTTTTCCTTATCCTCAAAAATTTGGAAACTTGGATAAACAATTCCTTGTCTTTTGGTTTTCTATCTCATCCTCATCTTCATCCTCATGGATTAAAAATCTTGGATATCAAGTAAAGATATTGTGAACTTTTTCATTTTCTCTCTTATGAAATCAACTACGTTATGCTATTTTGATTTTATTATCATTTATATTTAACAATTTTTAAAATGTTATCACTTACATTAATTTCTAGGTTAATATTTATTTTGTAGATTCTAATAGAATTGAATACCATACCCAAACAATATCTAGTATGAACTAGTTAGTTACAGGCTAGGTTCCAAGCGAACTTGGTAACACAATTTTTGAGCTTGTGTTTGTTTATGATTTAATGATTGATGCATCTAGCTTTGCTACGCATCTACTTTGAATACAATGAGAGGGTGATTTTGTCTAAGCCAAGAGACCCTGCTATCTAATACCACCCAAGAAAGATATTGATATTTTACCTTGGATGTATAAGCCTTTTGTAAGTATAATTCAATGAATTGTGATAATAACTTAAAACGAAGTGAATTAAAATTTGATTGAGTTCCCCATTGTATTTTAACAAATCACCTAGGAAGATGTTCATTCCTAACAATTTCCAATTCTCTTTCCAAAAGGATGAAAAAGAAGAGAAAGGAACTAATTAATGTTGGGACAGAATTTAGAAGACCTATGTTTTGTGTCTGAAAGCTACTATCCTAGAGAGCATGGAAACAATCTAAAGTCATGGGAGAGAGTTTCAGTTCTATCTCCAAAAATTGTGTCCAGTACTCTTGTATTGAATTTTTAAATCCTTCTAAGTTTAAATGTTCATGAGGAAACTCTAAAATTTTAATAAAATACATAAATGAAAACCAATTTTGTTTTCGTCGGAATACTTTTGAAAATCACATCACCTCATTAATTGAACTGTAACAATAAGATTGCATACAAAGTGCAGGTTTGCTATGAAACATGTTAAAAGGGTTAAATTGTTTCAATTAATACAAACACTGGAACTATTAAACAACAATAGCTTGTTGGTAATCAGGATTTTGGACTATACCCACATTTTACACCTTTTCATACAGTTACAAAGAACATAGAAAACATGTACGTGGAACTACAGATTCCAACATATGTAAAAATACAACAATCTAAATAAGAATGGGAAGCATGTGGATAATGGTTAAGACATGCATAAACAAAAGGAAAACAAAAATCTCTCAATGTGTATCACAAACAAATCAAGGAAAAAAGTTTTTAGGCAAGGGACCGATATGATCATAAAAATTTCAAAACTTCCAAAGTATAGAGCATTTGAGATTTTACAGAGAATGCGCTAATTCAGATTTATTCATGATGAGGCATATTCACAACTTTTGCAATCACACCATGGTGTTGTTCATGTTCGCTCTATTGGACCCTACAATTAAGATTCAATATGCGTACATTATTCAATAAGATTAACTGTGCAACATAATGAAATATTGAAAAGTGTGTTATCTTATTGAGCTTCGCTTTGTTTTGAGAATAGTTTAATATTCTCTACTTAACATGGCCAACCACATGAAGGTGGAAGCTCATTTGGCCGCTCCCCCCCCCCCCCCTAACATCACTCTAAATTCCCCGTTAACATCTAACATTCATTCATTCTTTCATCCATTATTAAAATATAACATTCATTCATTATCACATAATGTTCATTAACACATAAAATTCATTAACTTTCATTAAGACACAACATTCATCAATAATCATCAACACATATCATTCATGAACATTCATTAGCACATAATTACATTCATTAACACATAAAAATCAGTCATTATCAAATAAGGTAGATTACAATCATTTCTTTCTTTGTTTTTTTTTTAAGCTATGTAAAGTCTAAGTGGAGCATCGTCTTCTTCATCATTTCCCCCATCTTTCGATGTTTTGCCCTCTTCTCGTGCTCTTGATGTATGCCTAGTCTTATACAAAGGACGAGGATGCTGAACCAAAGGGGGGTCCTCTGCAATAAGAAAGAATTGGGTTAAATTCAAAACATTTTTTTATTATTGTTACAAGTATTTCATTAATTTAAAGAACACAACCGTTACACTCTTTACCTGATGGGGCCACATAATCTTCCACATCATTTTGTCTAGCCTCAACCTCGACATGCTGAGCACCCTCTAGATCCTCTGGAGTTGAAATACAAAACGTTACATTAATCAATACACCAATTGCAATTAAATTTATTTAAAGGAATAATAGTGGTCCTCTTTACCTAATTGGGGAACATCACGTTCCTGATGTTGTCTACCTGGATCATGCTCCACTTGGTCACCACCGACTACATGCTCTAAAATATTAACAATAAAGGTTACATTAATTACTACACTAATTTTCAATTTAAGATGTTTAATTGTATTAATAATTACATAAAAAAATTTGAATTGCAAATGAATACCTCCACTACTAGGATGCACATCTGAACCTTCATGTACAGGTTCTGTTCCACGTTTATCATGCTGCATTCCAATGTCACACACAATGTTATCATTGCTTGCTTATTTAAAAAAAATATAGTCACTTTATGTTGAAACTTAACATCAAATAGATTATTGATTAAGTATTCAATTTGAAATAATTTTCATTTAGCTTATTTACCATTGTGACAGATGCATCAGAATCTCATGTTTTCCCACTCAATTCTCATAGCCGTTCAGACACGGCTATATAGCCTTGCTGGTAGCCAATTCTCTTGTCATCTTCTGTGGGCGCTCTATTGAATTCAGAGCCCTGCATTTTTGCTTAGTATTATGAATTTTGCTTGTATTGTTTGATAAAAAAAAAATTGTTTACAATTTATAAATATTTTGATGTGATACTTAATTTACTGATTCTTACAATTCGTGCGGCAAGTTTCACATAACCACCAGAGCCGAGTTTGTGTTGCCCATGCTTTTCTTGTCTTTACTTGGTTGCCTTTGACGTGTCAATCAATCTATGAAAAGTTTGAAATATGTTAGATTATATAAATATAATGAATAATTAATACATATTCACATTCTTAATAGTATCACATACCTTCTTCTAGCGTCTGGTGGTGTATTTCCTTTTTTCCTTTCAATTCTCTCCTTTGCATCCAAAATCAGGTCCTTCCACTCCCTCTCTGGAATCATGGGGGGACACTCATACTTTACATTCTTCTCTAAATGTGTCCTGTATTGGTCCCTCACATACTTTAGATATGTGCCAGCTTTTTCCAGGAGCTTAGTCTTGTCGAATGTGTCATTTCCAAACAACCCTACCATACGGTTTGTGAGTTCATCTTTTAACTTTTTTTCTTGGTCATTCCACCTTTAAAGCAAAAACAAACCTATTAGATTTAGAAAGAAACTGAAGCTACCTTTGATATAGTTCAAGAAATGGATAAAAGGAAAACTATTCTAGCAATGATATGAAATCAAAATAGTGGATAAGGGTTAGTTCACGTATGATGTTCCACCTTTTACGTATGGTGGGCCCAAATATTTGCAATGTAATGTCATTAAGATTTTTATAAAAAATATCATTTCCTACAAAAAAAACATGGGATCATTAGTCCAAAATGAGTGATCAATAAGTAAATTACAATTAGACTATATATAATAATAATTTTAAAGTACCTAGAACCTTTTGTATCTTCAAGGGAATCAATTCTTCGTCGCTCACCACCAATGTGGCTTGCAACGTTCCCGTACTAGCAATACAGGAAGATCCAGGAAATGATGGTATGTTATCACCAGTAGTCACCTCTAGCGCATCCTCATGTGCATCTCCTGCCATAGTAAATGAATCCACTATGAAATGCCTCCAAGAAAGAACACTTCAAGGGTAATAAACACATAACGAAAGAGAGAGAAAAAGAGGGATCTACCACCAGTGGGAGGGTCAACACGAACCGGTGCAACAGACGATGTCTGAATGCTACGTGTTGTCGACATTGTAGTCGGCAATACAGTTGGGGTCGACCTCGAACCCATGTCAGCACCTAAAGAGTAATACATTAAATATATAAAACATTAAAAAAGAAAGTTCACAAGTCCAAAGGAGTGGTTTTAATATATAGAACATGGTCATCACCTGAACTACCCGCAATACCCTGATCATCGCCACCAGGATGATGAGCCCTTATAAATTTCTGTAAAAACAACACATACATATTTTAGTTAATGACATAAAAGAGAAAAAAATATAAACCATTATTGAACTTTTGTTATGATTAAAGCTTTCATTACTGCTTACTTGCAAGTTTTCTACTATCTGCAACAATAGTTGCACCCTCTCTATTATCTCATCAGTCTGAGGGCTTATGGTTGCCAAATCAACAATCTCTTGGCTAATTTTTCTAATATTCGTTTGTACCAATTGTATAGGGTTTGTGCTAAGTGCGATGTCATCAGCGCATAACACTGTCGAGTGCCCCACACCCCTATGAAGGTGCTGAGGTACTGCAGGTTCCTTTCTCTTATCCCGAACATCCATCTATGACAAGAATATAATTAACTCTATCAAAATTACTTCAAAACACTCAAGAAAATATCATAATGTAACAGTTTGCTTCTATCTAATTTGTACAATTACAATGAGGTTTACCTACTCCGTAGAAGTGTCAGGACCTACACCCCTATTTGTGCTATGTGGTGGAACCATGTGGCCCTGTGACAAAGAAAAAATATAAAAACGTTAGCGAAATGAAACCAATAGACTTAGCAAAAAAACTTAATAATACAATGGTTTATTGGATTCATTAATTTGAAGTTGGCTTAAATGGTATATATATAGTACATACCACCCCCATGATAGTAACTTTGTTTGTATCTATATGATTCAAATTGTAATTGATTAGCAGCTCTTCCCCTGCACTTATTGATTTTATCGCACATACAAACACACAATTTCCTTCACGTGCCTCAAATATGCAATTGGGTTGCTTATTAGTTGACCCAGGTCATGTACTATTTATAAAACCTACAATATTCCCTATTGCTTTTGGCCTTCCATCAATGTATACAGACACTCGTTTACTTTGATCATTATCTTTTTGTTGTATATAATTGGCTGACAGTGCATACCTACGCATAATTTTTTTATATCGAACAATCTGCATCCAATCATTATAATTGTAACAAGGTCCAACAAACTCCATCAATTTAGCAACTTTGTTGTAACAAACCTTTATGCTATCCATAGAAAACAGGCCCAAACCATGTAACGACGAAGGTGCTATGCGATATATCCTCTCATTAACACAAAAGTCAGTGTTTATTGGAGGCAGTTCCTTGGGTACACATTGTTTCAGTAGATGTTTGTACCTCAAGGGCACCTCAATGTTGCCTTTGGTCTCATCATCATAAGAACATGACCCCCCTTGAGCAAGAAAAAATTCCATGCGTTTATTGAATTTTCTTCTAATCTTTTGACCTCTAGTTGATCTCCCTATTTGAGATCTACTACATGTCTCACTTTCCTCTTCTATTCCTGCATTTCCCTCACTCGAGGAAGACACATCTGACAAATACCTATTTGGTGATACCTGTGCACCATCAAATGAGAGAGTTAGTTGGTAATGAGAGAGATATTTTGTAAATGAGGGTAATATTGATGAAGAAGTCGGCCATAAAGTTGATGTTGAGATTAAAATTTGAGTAAGTCCAACTGGGGCCTCAAGTGTTGATAACTATATTAGATTTGCTGCTAATGTTGAGGTTTGAAAAACTGAGGAAGTTTGTTTTTCTTGTAATTTTTTAAAAATATATTATTTCTATAAGGTGTATTGACTTATACCTATCGATCCATGAGACTGTGCATGATCCTCGCCAAAGGGGTTCAGGTTCTTGCACCAACAATTGAGCATCATAAGCATTACATTTGTAATTTGATAAACAATAAATACTGCAGTATCATAAGCATCATAAGCATCACATATGTATCATCATATATGTAATTGAGCATCATAAGAATCACATATGTATCATCATAAACATGTAATCCATCACATACGTATCATAAATCACCATCCATCACATAGCTAATAAGTAGTCCACATTCCATAAACAAACACAAAGTTCAAAAAATGTCACATGTATCACCATAAGCATGTAATCCATCACATATGTATTTTAAATCACCATCTATCACATAGCTAGAGGTGCATCATGAATTAATTAAGTAATGGCATTAGAATTCAAAACATATGAATTATTTATGTAACCATATAAGTCAAATCAATTTCTATCAAGATATCAATATTAAATAGATAATATAATAATCACATCTCATACATTTCATTCATGTCATTGATCTTCTTCTTCATCCAACTCATCATCATGACCATCATCATCATCATCATCATCATCATCATCATCATCATCGTCGTCGTCATCGTCGTTGTCATTGTCATCGTTGTCATTGTGTTCGTCATCATCATCGTCATCACCATCACCGTCACCGTCACCATCACCATCACCATCACCATCACCATCATCATCAGCAGCAACAACATCATCATCATCAGCTTCTTCTTCGTGTACATTTCCGTCAGGAACATCATTGACTAACTATCAGTTGTGATCATCATCTATATCATCTTCTACTTCTTCGGTATCTTCTTCTTCCATCACATTATACATTATCGGCCTTCCTCTTGGATCATGTCTAACAACAAATGACCAACCTGGTTTATGTGGAAACTCTGAGTAAAATACCTACTCACATTGACTTGGAAGAACATAGGGCTCATCCTCAACTTGTTCAAACGACCTTGTATTAACCATTGTAAATCCATTATCATGTTCGATAATAGTTCTATCAGGATCATTTATATTCAGTCGTAGCCTATACCATTTGATGACGAACATAACTAATTTGAAGGAATTAAAGTCACACTCAAGTATATCATCCAAAATGCCATAGTATTGATTTTGAGACTCTTGAGGATGTATGTCGTTTCTAGATGAAATATTGGTCACCTCAAAGACTGCAGTTATCCCAAAATCACAAGTTTTCTTTGTGTCATCCAACTGTTTCATGTGAAATTTATGACCATTGCAGCACATAACCTTGTGGTGTTTGACCTGCAATATGTCTAACATATTAAAATTATTGCATCATGAGTTGATAAACATACGGGTGATTAATAAAATTATACATACCTGTTGATCTCTTAAACCATATGCTAAAACAATTTCCCTTTGTGTAACATTGGAATCTCCATTACGATGAGCTTCTTTAACCAATGAAGCAACACCATCCCATGTTAATGTGTGACCAGAATGTTGACATCGTTCAATCTACACCATCATCCAATCCAAGATTGTTTGCAATATACAAATGTAGCGCATCCCACTCCTGACCAACTGTACAAATTATTAATAGACCACTTACAACTTATTTATTTAGAAGATGAAGAATTAATTTACTACAATAACATCTTATAATTACCTCTCACTTTCTTCAATCTACCTTTCCCCATCAAGTGCTCCCCTTCGAATTTATTAATGGGGTTGGGATCCCAATTCAATCTACATGGATTTTTGCTGCAAACTTAGGAAGATATTCAGTAATGTACACCATAGTTTGGTATACCATATATCCCTCCACCATAGAACCCTCAGGATGTGCTCTTTGTCAAACCAAAGCCTTAAAAAATTTCAAGTGCCTCTTAACCATCCACATTGACCTAGTGTGTACAGGTCCACACAATTCGATCTCCTCAACTTGGTGTATGAGGTAGTGTTCTTGTGCATTGAAAAAAGTTGAAGGTAGACACTTTTGCATTTCACACATTAGATGAGGGATTTTTCTCTTCCAATATTTTATATCTTCCTTGTGGATTTCTTTAGATGACAACCACCTAAAAGAGATTGAAGACACAAAAATATATAAATGAGACTTTACAAAATAATATACAAATATATTGCATAACAAGTAAAACAAATGGCAAATATAATATCTATACAACATATTGGACAAACATCACTACTTACCTCATGTATTTTCCAAGAACATATATGACTTGCTTGATATTATTGTCGAAGTGGTCTGGGAGAGATAGAGGTAGAACGTACTGCAACAATTATAAAATGATCTTTTCATTGTTTTTTAACATAATACAATGAAAAGTACATGCACAGTATACAAATATATACTAAATACACAAGAACGTGAATTACCTTAATGAAAGTATGCCAATCATGCATTTTCATCCCTTGCCCAAATTCACTCTTCTTTGATATGAGATTGTTTATGTTCGCAGCAAATCCTGTGGGAAATTGAATTTTTCATGTGACTTCTTTTATAGAATTGCTTTGCTGCTCCGTTAATAACCAAGGAAGGGCACTTATATTAATCTGATCTCCATTGCTATTTAATTGAATGACATTTTTCATTGCATGATTGGATTCCACAATGTCACTACAAATTTTGACAATTTTTTCTCTGTCACGCCTTCCATCCAATATTTTCCATAATGTCTCTATTATATTCTTTCCAATATGCATTGTATCAAACAAATGCACAATCTGTAGCTGCTCGTAGTAAGGCAACCTACTAAATTGTTTGGGATAACTTTTTAGTCCCTTTCAAAGGTGGTCATCCATGCCTTGATGACCTTCAGTATCATCAATTACATCATCAATAAACAAAACACGATAGAAAAATTCAAATTCCAAACATAAACCATTAGATGGAATGACATTACCTTGATGATTAATTCTATTATATTCCAACTTCCATAAGTGAGGAGTCATTCTTCGTGGCTTTGATGTAGTCTCTTCTTTCCCATTGAAAAGATGTTTTTCAGTATTCCGGTACTTATGATTTTTGTGAAGGAAGTGCCTATACTCATCAAACACCCGCTTTCCTAAACTTTTTGAATGATGGGATTTCATCTTTGGACCATAAACTGGACATGCAAATTTTCCCTTTGTTTGAAGACCTACAAGATAATGTATAATTCTATTAAATCTGTTAATTTTTATAATTATAATTATCATGCGCAACTTGAACACTATTAACGTACCACAAAAATGTGTTAGCCCTGGGGCATCATGTATTGTCCATACAAGCATTGCATGGAATTGAAATTGTCTTTGTCCTATTCGTCTAGAGATGTCATGCATGGTCACACCATTCCATAATTCCAGCAACTCATCGATAAGAGGCTCAATATATACATTCATATCTTTAACTTGGTACTTGCCTAGTGGAATGAACAAAAACATTACATAATTATTATGACCATTTTACTGCAATATTTATAATTAAATGTAGATGACTATTAAATGATAAAATACCTAGAACAATAATTGCCAACATTATGTGCTCCCTGTTAGGCCCAATATGGAAAGCTAATGTACTGAGAGGGGAGGGGTGAATCAGTACTTCAAAACTTTTCTTTGATAATAACCTTATTGTTATGCATAAACAGAATAGTGCAGTAACATAAAATAAAACTAAAATCAACAGATAACAATCATACATGATTCACTCCATAACACATATATTTTGGTCATACAAAAACTCTTGGTTAGAGAGAAAAACTGCGGTGGGGATGGCACCCACAACTTCACTACTGCAATAATAAAGAATGCTCGGTTAGAGCTACATTTAGCTATTTCTGATAGCTTACCCTGTTAGGAGTATCAAGATCAGTTAGATCTACCTTACTAGAGGATTTTACAACACTATATAAGTGTTGCACCTGGTTAAAGGATTTACAATTTATAGACTTGGTTAGAGTCCTTTACCCTGTTAAAGGTTTCTCTTACAACTTCAAAATATTACAATAAAATCATTACAAATATCTGCATCTTTACATCTGAAATGTTATAGCAGATTCTATGTGCTCAGAATAAGATTACCTAGCTTGTAGCATACCTCGGTAACCCATATTGTAACTCGGTAAACCCTTCTGTTTACTTTGTTCTTCGACTATTCACTGATAACCTTCTCGGTGACTTCTCTGTCTTTGTAACAATCTTCCTTCATGCATACACACTCACATCTCTTGTATATCTCTTCTAACCCTAAAATCATGTTGTATAAATAGATCTCTTATAGTGGTGATCTGATTCATTGCTTCGATCTTACAAAAAGATTCCTCGAATGAATAACTAAACAAAATATTTCATTGGTTAGATTGACCTTGCAATCATACACAATCTCCTAGTGCAATTTCCAATGCAAAAATGGTTAGATGTTCCTCGATCTTGTAACACATTTTCATGTGCATGTCCAGGTTCAATGTATCTAGTAAAATGTTTCACTCGGTGAATATCAACTCATTGAGTTAACTTTACTGCTCAGTAGCCATGAAACATTACTCGGTAAACAGCTTGGTGAATACTGCGTTCTGTGACTGCTTTCTTCTGTAACCGACTAGACTGTTCATACCGACTTCTCTGTGTGTACCGATTGCATGATTCGGTAATACTAACCAACTAGAATATATAGTATGACTAAACAAAAAGATTCCTCGAATGAATAACTAAACAAAATATTTCATTGGTTAGATTGACCTTGCAATCATACACAATCTCCTAGTGCAATTTCCAATGCAAAAATGGTTAGATGTTCCTCGATCTTGTAACACATTTTCATGTGCATGTCCAGGTTCAATGTATCTGGTAAAACGTTTCACTCGGTGAATATCAACTCAGTGAGTTAACTTTACTGCTCGGTAGCCATGAAACATTACTCGGTAAACAACTTGGTGAATACTGCATTCTGTGACTGCTTTCTTCTGTAACCGACTAGACTGTTCATACCGACTTCTCTGTGTGTATCGACTGCATGATTCGGTAATACTAACCAACTAGAATATATAGTATGACTTTGGATATGAAACTAATGGCAATTTGATAAGTAGTAACACTCCCTCTTTATTGACATCCATGGAGGAATATTATTGTTGATAACAAAAATAGGCCACACCGAGGAAACAGATCTCAACTCTCCAAATGGATTGACATCGTCCGCTGCCAATGAAAGCCCGAGATTACGAGGTTCTTCTTTAAAGTATGGCCACTTTTCCTCTATGTCCATAAATGTTGAACCATCCGTAGGCATTCAAATAATGTCATCTCGACTTCTATTGCATGCATGGTAATCCATAAATTGTGCCAAGCTAGTGCACCTGAATAATCATTGCATACATGGAATAATGGGAATATAACGAAGAACCTTGTGAGGCACCTTTTTTGTTATTTGATCTGTTCGATATCTACTGATATGACATTCAGGGCATTCTATTCCAAATTCATGTTGTTTATGATATATAATATGATCATTGGGACAAGCATCTATTGTTTGATACTCCATTCCAATATCTTTCATAATGGCAGATAATTCTCAGTATGAGCGAGGTAGAATATTTGATGGTGGTAAGAAAAACTCACCTATCAATCTACAACAAAAAAAAAAGTTTGAGGTGTTAATATAAAGAATATTAATGGTACATGATTCACCATTTATTAACTATAATGACATGTATGACACACCTTAACATACGTGAGATTATTATGTTGGATAAACCATTCATAACCTTCAAGTTCACCAACAACAATACAGCAAAGAGAAGAGTTGTTTGGGAGCCTTTGTAAAGGGGCTCATATGCCTTCTCAAGAAGAGGTAAATCATGAACGTCAAGGTCATCCTGATCATCATGATCAGCTGTGCCAATACTAAATGTGTCATGGATCAATGTATTTGTACCATCATCTTCAATTGTGTTTTTTGGTGCATGATCGTCATCTTCCATGGGATCATTATCTTCAACTTCGATATTCACACCTCCATGTTCCTCCACTTCAAAAACCATATTCTTCGGGTTGTGTTGGTCCATATCATGTGCCCTGGGGTGCTCAACCTATATAAAAATGATCAACATAAATAAACCATGATCATGATCTCATTATCAAGTGATTTCTTATGTATATAAATTGTTAAAACGATATAATGAACAACTTACCAGTGGATGATAATCATGTCCCCCTTCAATGTGACCATGTTGCCTACAATGTTTCTTAGCTGTTTTGATTAGAAGTCTTCTAGTCTTTAAGCCCTTACAAATTTTGTAGGGACAATAACATTTCCCATCACCTTTTCTTTTCAAGTTAGACCATAATCTAGCAATTGTCTCCTTATTTTATTCTTCACTGATATTATCTGACATGGTCTTCCTTCACAGGCAAAAAAATCAGGCTATGGAAACTTCAGTACAAAAGCTTCACAAAAATTGCAAATCAAACCAAAACCATTTAACTCTTCTTTTTCATCTTAAAACATTGAACTTAATAGAGAACGTATTTAATGTAGCTGATTGTGTGAATTTCTGAGCATTGTCTCTGCAAATTCTTACTAAAAGTTTCCGTATTGCAGACTTTCTGAGAGACATTTTTGAGTATTCTAAGCCTTGGTTCTTGTATTTTCACTAGTGATAAGTTGGAAACTTTATGGCAGACCTGTAGCCAATCGATCTAATTTTGACAAGGTATACACCAAGCAAACAGGTATCTAGAACTAGCATTGTTTGCAGGTCACCCCTACCCTATGCCATGGGTATATGACTACCCAGAACTCCAGTTTAAGCATCAATCCTGGAAATTATCGGTATATGACTACCCAGAACTCCAGTTTAAGCATTAAGTTACATCATTATTGACCTTACTTTGGGATGCTATGTATGAGATTGGAACCTTTTGTAAGGTGTGATCAATGTGCTATCATAAATGCAAAGCCAAAACCATTTTGATGAGATCATGATCCCACTAATACTATTTTGCCTTGTTAATTTTGCACCCACAAAAATGATACAACCAGATATAATATGCCATCAATGCCCATATACCAACAATGCTCAAGATGAGCCACTTAGAGGTAGAGTTTAACCACTTTCAATATAGGTAGATTATCTCTAACCTCATTTTCCCTATAGGTAACTGATTAGGTTCATTTTAGAGTCTTATTTCCAAATGTGTACCTCTATGTTATCTTTTTGCTTTATTATTTGCCTGTTTATGCTTAATCTTGTCAATTTTGCATAATTTTACTTAGTTCTTGCATCTTCAATGAAATTATATCTAATCATATCCAATCACATCAAAATGGAGCAAATAATCATATTGCTGGTCTCTCCTAGAGGAATTAAATTGAACCAAATTGACTATTCCCCAATAAATTGTTTTGAAATGGTGAATGTATAAGTTTGTAGTTAACTTTCCAGCTGAATTTAGCTGAATTTACCCTATATTTAGCTGAATTTACCCTTTTAGCTGAATTTACCCTATATTTAGGTGAATCTACCATTGTATCATTCCTTGATCTAGTGTGTCATTCCACCAATCAATAATTTTTCCATATTCTTGGGAGAATACACTATCCCTTAGGTGAATATGCCATATCCTTAAATGAATCCTCCTTGTCATCATCCTAAGTCCTCTTTTTGTTAAGTCTTATCCCTTCATCTTTAGGAAAATCCACCTATCCTTATGTGAATCTACTTTCTCTTAGGTGAATCTATTTCACATAAATCATTTATCTTATCCATCTTTCTTACGCAAATGGTGAATTTTTCCTATCCTTAGATGACTACACTCCCATTTAGGTGAATCTATCTAGTTTTAGTCTCCTTCCATTATTTTGTCCAAATTTGTATCCTCTAGTTTACATGAATCTACTTGTTCTTAGGAAAATCAACCCTATCATTCTAAGGAAAATTCACCTTGTCATCATCCTTAATCATCTACCTTTCAAGTGTATAGTCCATCCATCCTTGGGAGAATCTAACATATTACTGGGAAAATCCACTCCCTCTTAGGTGAATCCACCTTTTCCACCTACTCATTAATCTATTATTTGTTCTAAGAAGGACACAAAAGTGGATAGAAAACAATAGAGGAGATAGTACTCAAACAAGTACTAAGGAATTGCATTAGTGACATGTCACAAATGTGAGTTATACATGTTCCAAATTGATTGATTCTCATGAAGGAACTAAGTTATCTACAATAAATAGCCACCCAAGAAACCCATTTGCTTTAGGCAAACTATCTTCTTAGTAGTAGCTTAATTCTTGAGACACTTGATTTAGATATGATCTTGTAAATGGTGTTAAAAAGAGTAATTAGTCACCAACCAACCACACTCTTCATTTGTATATTTAAGAATTAGTTTGGTCAAACCTTGATTGTAACAAGCAAAACCAAATCCTCCATGATAAAGTTAACAACAAATATATTATTGCATAACCAAATCTTTGTGGTGGGTGTGTTCAACAAATATATTATTGTGTGAATTGCTTTTGTCCAAAATGTAGGAACTTGATCTACATATCCATGAAGGCATGATTAGGTCTCTATACAACACTATTTTGTTGATGCATATATGTAGTGGTTAGTTGTTTTCTTTTAGTTGTGGATAAACCATTTTGAGTTAATTTCTCATTCACTTGAGCATTTTGCATTTAGAGAACAACTGGATGACCATTCAACAAGGGGTTTAAACTCTTTGAACTTCACAAATGCTTGAGCTTTTCTTGTCAAGCAATGTACCCACATCTTAAAGACATCAAATTATAAAAGATGATAGTCCCAAATCTGCAAATGACTGTCACAACATAGTGAATAAGGGAAATCCATAGATACATTAATGAGTAGCCCTAGATCAATACAAAGAGAGCACATGCATGCTAAGGGAGCATTGAACAAGCCTTTTTTAGGATAATATAATGGTAGTAAAAGAAATCAATAAAGAGCATATGTTCATCAAGAACAATTCTTAGCCACAAAGATCTAAGGTAATCATAGAGGAGCTGATAATAAGTGAGTTCAAGAAGACACACTCAAGCCTTCATCACATTCCATAAAAAGAAAATCATTATTCCATATAATTGGAAGGAAATGATATATTGCAAAGATTACTATGAAGGTCTAAAATAGTAAAAGAGATGAGACTAATCTTTTATTTCTACTTACAACAGTGAATTGGTTGAGATATACTCATATTAAAAGTGAATGACATGTATGAGAACAACCTCAATAAAGGTAAAAAGGACAATAAATAGTAGTGATAGATGACAATGCATTGAATGTGCCAAGAAAAAGACAGTGGAAGCCATGGAGAAATCACTATCAAAACAAAGCCATTAAATAAAACTATGTTGGTGCAGCTTGAGAAGCACAGTAGAACAATGAAAAAAAACACTACTTGGTCCTTGAAAAGCATGTAGTCGCAATGATTGAAAACCACAATGACAACATAGAGGGCATGAATGTTTGGAGTATTTCCATTCTTAAGAATCTCATGATAGTCCATTATTAGGATAGGTGAAGTGCACTATGAAAGTGTCTTAAAAACCTAATATAGCCATAAGTGATAGTGCCAATGCTTTGAGTTCAAATCCTCATGAAATACAGTCATGTTTATCTCAATGCAACGTTTGCCAACATCCTCCTTGCGTGTGCCAAAATAGGAGCTTTGGAACAAGGTATGGACATCCATCAAAGCATAATCGAAGGGGGTTTTTTGTCAGAAATTAGTTGCAAATGCTTCAATAACAAAAAAATGCAAAATGGGGTAGCATACACACGGCATGTGAACTGTATGACAGAATACCTCAAAGAGATGTCATTTCATGGAATTTTAAGATCGCAGGATATGCACAAAATAGATTAATTCGCAAAAAAAAACCAGTTGCCCTTGATTGCAAAAAAAAATTAGTTTCCCTTCATTGAAAAACAAAGAGTTCCTTTGATTGCAAAAAAAACCTTACCTTGCTTGTGCAGAGATCACTCCGGTGGGGGGGGCAGGGAGGCAATACGCGGGTCGCCACTTGCTTCAGTTTGCTTTCAAAATGAAAATGCATTGTGTTTTTTTTTTTAATAAAATGCCCGAGGTCGTCGGAATTCCGATGAACACGGGCATTTTTTTTTAAAAAAAATCAAATTTTCACACAATGTTCCTTGTCCACCGGAAACCTCCATTGGAATTTGACCCCAAATGTATTAGTGTTTGTTGTGTTTGCATGTGTGTAACCTGTCTAGGGCTTGGTTCTCCAAGCTTGGGGGTGGCTTCTAGTAAGCCTATGCTGGGAGGTGAGCTCTCCATGGTCAAAACATTATGATTTATTTCCAGGTTGCTTGGAAAGAAAAGAAAAAGACAAGTTTGAAAGTTGCTACTTTTTAATTGATTTGCAGAAAAAGATTTGGGAATGGGATATCATGTTTTTGTTGCAGCAATGAAAAAAGAAAGCTATGTGTTGTATTTATTTGAAAAAGAAATGTATTCATTTGTTTAAAGTCCTCATCTAATAGAAATGAGAGACTAGATGGGTAACCCACCCATAATAATGTTGACTATGTTGGGAGTATTTAAAATTGAGTCAAAGTTTTGAGGCCCACTTCAAATTTTTGCTTTGCATCTCCAAATAAGTCAGTTTGAATGGCCTAGTTAACAAGGGGGTAAAATGGAGCCAGTTGATTTTCAGAGGGTAAGGCTTGGGATTCATGTCCCACACCTTTCATTTGGCCTATTCAGTGATGTGCAACTTTCAGAATTCAATTTGGAAAAGTTTATGAGGTACCCAGTTTGAGGGGTGAGCTGAAAGTGCATTTTAGGCACAAATGCAGTTTTTATTGATTAGCCTACTTTGAGCGATTACATCTTTTGCCCTATTGATCGTCATGGAGAAATTCAAAATGGATTCAATTATATGCATAAAAATGAGTTACCCTGCAAAATTTCAAGTCTTGATGAATCCATTTGCTCAGTCTTCAAAGTCAAATCCATTTGCAGTTTGTATGTTTTGGCAAGTCCCTATTTCAACAGCTAGTCGGAGCCCTGTTTTGCATAAGTGTAAAAGTTGCCTCGGTAAGCATCATGTCAAAATTTTTGTTCTGAGCTAATGTTGGTATAAATGGTGAGCTACGTTTCAAATTTCAAGCCTTTATCAAACTGTTTGATCGGATTTTAAAAGAGCTCATTTTGCCATCATTTTTAGTTATCTGCACTTCCAGTGTTAGATCAGTTAATGTAGCCATTTTGGTGAGCGCGCCATTTGCATCCAGTGATCGAACTGAGAATTCAAAGATTTAATATGTACTTTAAGGTACCTATGTTTCAAATTTGAGGACCTACGAAGGTCGTTTGATATTTTTGAGAAAGGCATCATGTGTTGCCAGGACATTGACTTCATCAAGTCCGCAGTGTTGACAAAGCCAGTTGAGCATTTTCAAAAATTAATATCTCTTTGCTCGGGACTCGTCTTGAGAAACCGTTTGGTAGAAGTCATCCTTGTATATCAGAGTACACGCCTGTCAGATGGCAAGCTCCAGAAAGGTGTTTTGACAAGTTTGAAAATTACGTCTTCGCGATTAAATGCGAAAATTGTGGCGTAATTGCCTGAAAGTTGAAAAATGCAATTTTATGATCCAAAAATGATGCCGATCGTTTCCAAAGGTGTGTTTAAAGTTTTTGAATCATTCCAGAGGTCAGTTGTGTGAAATCAAAAAAAAAAATTAGTCGGACCCACTTCGGGGCCCGACCTGGCTCATGCCCGCGCATTAATTGTGTGACAGAATGTTTTCATTTTATGGCATTTCAACCCCTAGACATAATCGAGGAAGTGATTAATGATAGTGGCTTATTCAATGTTGAATGTTCAACAGTAGCATATCAGAGGTTCCGAGTTTTTTTTTTCAAAAAAACAAAACTTATGCAATGGCTAGCAAGAGCCAAATTCCACAACTTTGGAAATGTCTTCCCCTGTTGTAGCAAATTAAAAGGACTTAAAAATAGTTTGCAAATACAATTCTTCAGCAATGCATTTGGCAAGTGTGTTGCCAATGCCATGACTTTTCCTGGCATCTTCCCTATGCATGGTATGTAAAGTGTGGAGCTAATCCTCTCCTTTGCAAGAATGGTGGAGGAGCAGCAGTATGAATTCTTTTTATGCAATTGCAATGATGGCAAGTAACATGATGGAAGGGGATGATATCAAAAGTCATATAACATTCAGCATTCAAAAAGAAAAACTCCAAATTAATGCAAGATGAGAGGAGGAAATTAGTGCTGATGGAGTTGAAAACCAACAACAAATTGTAACTATTGCAATTCCCCCTCACCCCACGTGATGCTCAGGCAGCATTGAAGTTTCAAAGTAGAGGCATTGCAAGTCAGAATGTTGTTCTCCTCTTGCGTGCCATCTGAGAGGATTGAGTTTTTTTAATAGAAAACAATGCAGTTTGTTGGGTGTAAAACCTCCTTCCCCACGTGAAAGTCTCTGGTCAGTGAAAGGGCAAATGCAATGTGATGGTGTATAGCAGCCTGCAATTCCAAATGATCACGTGGTGTCTTCTCTCCTTCAGCATGAATAAAAGTAATATGTCTAAGCCATAAAAGGCTTTTGACGGATGGTGCTTGATGGCACCCAAGGTGGGCCCATGCCTGAGCACACTTCTCGAGGCGACAGAGGAGTTGACTAGATGGTGACCAGGTGGACCCAGCACATGCACGCTTCTCGAGGCAGACAGGTGAAATTTTGCAAAGGAAGGCCGACTTAACGAGTGAGCAAGTTTGAGATGGATCAACAGTGTGCGCTATTTTGTGAAAGGAAGATGCACACGAGTTACACCCCGCGAAGTTGTGAAAGCCAGGTGGCAGGTACAGTCAGCGGTCCAATAGGCGGGTCCCGGTGAGGTGGCAGTCTAGTGGCGATGATGTGGCACTGAGGTGGTGTACATGTGGTGGCCAAGTGGCGGATGAGCAAGCGAACATGTGGCGGTGATGAGGTGTCGTCCCAGGTGGCACCCAGTGGACCCCATCGACCAATCGGAGGTCGCCACATGGCAAGGCGTCAGAGCACATCAGAGGCAAAAAATTAAAATTAAAATTGTTTATTATATAGTTTAAACTATATTAATAAATGAAAAATTTAAATGATGGTGCACATTGGGGAATTAATTCGTCCAGGACTCAATTTTTGGCCAAGGTATAAAGTGTTATATATTTTCGGAAAGCTTTCGGAATGAGGAATCTGATTATGAAGTTAATTTTGACAAATGTGGGATATTTTGGAAGTAGTATCCACGGGAACAAAATTTAGTTAGAGGGGAGACACTTGGCAATTTTTAGTTGTAGATTTGATTCTCTTCCCTCTCCTTCTTATTCCCAATTCTTCTCAGTTGTAGGGGTTCCAGTTTTTGAGAGATTTGCTCCAAGGGAGAAATCCGAAATTGCAGGTTCCAGTGATGGCATCCTTTTATCAATGCAAATGACAGTGTGTTCGTCTATGTTTTCAATGTTGTCTTTACTGTAGGTTTAGTTTCAGTTTGCAGGTTCACACATATGCAAGGCATGTGTGAGTTTCCATGAAATTGTCTCCAAAATGTACTCAGATTCATATAATTTCATATTATCAAGGATAATTTGAGTTGTCTCTTTTAGATTCCTCTAAGAGTGTAATGTTGTCTTTTGGGTATTCTTCAAGGAAGTATTTAAATCCTAAAACCCAGCATTAATGATTTTGAATGCATATTGGATATCTACATATAAGTATGGTTTTGTGACAGAGTAGAGGATTGTATTAATGTAAGGCATTGATACATGAAAATTTAATGTTGAAAAGAACTTGCATCTGAGATTTCTCATCCAGTTTTATGCATGACTCTGTGGCCTGGATAAGGCACTGGTCTCTTGTAATATTGAAAGGTTGTCAGAACACCTTTTAAAAATAAAAAATCAGAATATCTTTTTATATTTTATGTTATGTGGAAGTGTCCCTCCATCTCATGATTCAAAATGTTGAGTTGCAATTGTGGATCTAGCCCATCTGCAGTTATCTCTTAGTTTTTGAACCTTTTGAGATCCATCTGCTTTTGATTAATGCAGTCTTGTGTGTAATAGGTCTGATTAAATGCATCAAAGATATACTCGCCTAGGTTTTGCAGAGCCTGAAGAGGAGAAGGATTCATATCCTTGTCATGTTGTCCAAGCCCTAAGGTGTTTCATTGATTGAGATTGGCTATCTCATAGATAGATTTGCAGGTATACTTGGGTTATCACTTTTGGTGAACAACAAAAATGGCGACTCTGCTGGGGATGTAACAGTGTTTTATAATTGCATTATTCAGTAAGGTTGAGAAAAGTTCTAGTAACCTTGTTGATTGCAGTCAAACCCATGAGTCTAGCTAAAATTCATTTGGGGAAGAGTCTTAGAAGTGTACAAATCTGAAAGTCATTTTCGGATTTGGAAGTGTTTACCCTGGAAATTCTTGTTGCTAAGACATTTGAAAAATATTATGTGACTTTGTTGTGTGTGTGAGACCCAGAAATCTAAAAGTGTTTCAGAGTGAAGATCAATGTTTAGATTTTATTCCTCTTTAGGGAGGTGGCGACTCTGTAAGAACGAACCTGAGATTTGGAGGAGTTCTTCAAATTTCCAGTCAGAAGTGCAGTGAAGAGCAGCAACAAATTTACTCCAGGTATTCCTCAAAGTATTAATGAGACAATTCATGTTCCTTATAAGGTGAAAAGGTCACCATTGAAGGAAAAGAAATTTACAATTTACATACTTCATTGAAATAAGTTTTCAGTCAGAGATATGATGAGAAGTGTGTATGATTCTAAAAAGTAGTGACTACTTGTATTTTGAAAAGAATTTGTAAAATAGTGAGATGCATGATTATGATAGTGGTTCAATAGATGTTTTAAACCCGATGGATCTAGATGTAGTTCCTAGATCTCCAAATCCTCTATCAAATCTAGAAGAGATTGATAAAGAGATTGCAGTATGTCTTCAAAAGATCCGAGAGAAATTCATCTGCTTTTTAAGAAAGAAAATAGGGAAAAGAAAAGAGGAAGAGTCATCATGTATTTTTTATAAAAGATTCATAGCTGCATTAAATGAGTTTCCAGCTGATGCTAGACCCCATGAGTTTGTTTTGATTGAATTATTTTTAGAGCTTGATGAGCCTGACTCAATTAATTGGTCTACTACCTTGAGAGAAGAGAGTGTTGGTGTTGCATGTATTAAAGAATGGATAGATAAGATTGAAGCAATTAAATCTGAAAATGTACACAAGATTGAGGACAGTGAGGGAGATGAATCCGTGAGTGGATATGCCTCCTATGATGCTGAAGGTGATTCTTATTCTCAGCATGACAGTTTAGATGTGTATTCAGAGCAAGAAGAAATTTGTGAGAAAATAAGTAATTGTTCGAGTAATCATGAACCCGTTGAGGTTTCAGATTTTAATGATATGGGTCACCTTGTTGTTAAGTTCAATCCACAAAATGTTTGCAACCCCAGTTATGAAACTATGTTGCAACATATAGAAACACTTTATGAGCAGCATGATAAAGGTTATGATGCAGATGTGAGTTGTTGTAATGATGAAACAAATGTGCATAGAGACATGAGCACTGCTGATTTAATACCTTTATCAGATTGGGACAATGTTTACAGCTCAGAGGATGAAGCCAAGAAAAATGGAAATGAAGAAGGTTCACTAAGTAGTGAACAAATTTCAGAGCTCTTAGCTGCTGATTTTCAGAGGTATGCATCCAAAAATGTGACCAATCTCTCACGCCCAACCAGTACTTGTTTAGATATTGATGATGTTTTTGAGGGTGTGAAGTATGATACATATGCTATTGATTCTTTCCCTATTTTTTATTTGAGTGATGGACAAGATGAAGATGCATATACGCTTGATAGGTGTGATAATGTAGATTCATATGTTGATATGAACTCAGATTTTGGTATGCATTGTGTGGATCTTGTTGTTAAAAAAGATGACAGATTTGAAGTAGTTTTCTCAGATTTACAAGTGGGAAATGAACCATTGACAAGTGACAATCATGTATTTTCATGTGTGCAAAGTGTTGATAGGAATTGTGATCAGCAAGACAAATTGCAGTCATGTTATGAGGAAGTTTTCCTCTCTAGTTTGCAAGCCATCATTGTGGAAGAGTGTTCATCATTTGAGAAAACTAGCAATAGAGATGTGCCTGATGTTTTCAACTTTCAGAATAAGTTAGGCCACTTTTCATTTCAGCTGGGAAAGAGTGGTAAAGAGTATGGCACACTTATGTCACCTAGTGACCAATCCTCTCAGCATGTGTTTGATTTTCAGAGATGTCATGATTATGAATATTCTGATGATTATGTTTTATGTGATCAGCTGATTAGAAGTGGAAGTGTTTTTGATCAGGCAGATTGGAATGATGATCTCAACTTACCTCCGGTTTGTGGAAAAGAGAATCATGTTTTTGATAGAGGTAGGAAGTGATTTTAGTTTTGATGGCCATGGGCCATTTATAAGTTGTATATTTTGTACAATTGCTTTGCTTTAGTTGTGTGGTTTTCAATAAAGTGCCCTGCTGTTTGGGTAGAATAAGGAAGCCCTGTTTTTTTAAATGAAATGAGAAGAGAAGAATGATCCGTTTTTGGGTGGTCTACTTAACCAAAGATATCTGGATTCTTGTGTTGATCTCGCAATCAACCATCCCCAGTCAGAGCCACTATTGGGAGTATTTAAAATTGAGTCAAAGTTTTGAGGCCCACTTCAAATTTTTGCTTTGCATCTCCAAATAAGTCAGTTTGAATGGCCTAGTTAAGAAGGGGGTAAAATGGAGCCAGTTGATTTTCAGAGGGTAAGGCTCTGGATTCATGTCCCACACCTTTCATTTGGCCTATTCAGTGATGTGCAACTTTTAGAATTCAATTTGGAGAAGTTTATGAGGTACCCAGTTTGAGGGGTGAGCTGAGAGTGCATTTTAGGCACAAATGCAGTTTTTATTGATTAGCATACTTTGAGCGATTACATCTTTTGCCCTGTTGATCTTCATGGAGAAATTCAAAATGGATTCAATTATATGCAAAAAATTGAGTTACCCTGCAAAATTTCAAGTCTTGACGAATCCATTTGCTCAGTCTTCAAAGTCGAATCCGTTTGCAGTTTGTATGTTTTGGCAAGTCCCTATTTCGACAGCTAGTCGGAGCCCTGTTTCGCATAAGTGTAAAAGTTGTCTTGGTAAGTGTCATGTCAGAATGTTTGTTCCAGGCTAATGTTGGTATAAATGGTGAGCTACGTTTCAAATTTCAAGCCTTTATCAAACGGTTTGATCGGTTTTTAAAAGAGCTCATTTTGCCATCCTTTTCAGTTATCTGCACTTCCAGTGTTAGATCAGTTAATGTAGCCATTTTGGTGAGCGTGCCGTTTGCATCCTGTCAGTCTGGTGATCGAACTGAGAATTAAAAGATTTAATATGTACTTTAAGGTACCTATGTTTCAAATTTGAGGACCTACGAAGGTCGTTTGATATTTTTGAGAAAGGCGTCATGTGTTGCCAGGACATTGACTTCATCAGATCCGCAGTGTTGACAAAGCCAATTGGGCATTTTCAAAAATTAATATCTCTTTGCTCGGGACTCGTCTTGAGAAACCGTTTGGTAGAAGTCATCCTTGTATATCAGAGTACACGCCTGTCAGATGGTGAGCTCCAGAAAGGTGTTTTGACAGGTTTGAAAATTACGTCTTCCCCATTAAATGCGAAAATTGTGGCGTAATTGCCTGAAAGTTGAAAAATGCAATTTTATGATTCGAAAACGATGTCGATCATTTCTAGAGGTGTGTTTAAAGTTTCTGAATCATTCTAGAGGTCAGTTGTGTGAAATCAAAAAAAAAATTTAGTCGGACCCACTTTGGGGCCCGACCTGGCTCATGCCCGCGCATTAATTGTGTGACAGAATGTTTTCATTTTATGGCATTTCAACCCCTAGACATAATCGAGGAAGTGATTAATGATAGTGGCTTATTCAATGTTGAATGTTCAACAGTAGCATATCAGAGATTCTGAGTTTTTTTTTTAAAAACAAAAAAACTTATGCAATGGCTGGCAAGAGTCAAATTCCACAACTTTGCCAATGTCTTCCCCTGCTGTAGTGAATTAAAAGGATTTAAAAACAGTTTGCAAATACAATTCTTCAGCAATGCATTTGGCAAGTGTGTTGCCAATGCCATGACTTTTCCTGGCATCTTCCCTATGCATGGTATGTAAAGTGTGGAGCTAATCCTCTCCTTTGCAAGAATGGTGGAGGAGCAGCAGTATGAATTCTTTTTATGCAATTGCAATGATGGCAGGTAACATGATGGAAGGGGATGATATCAGAAGTCATATAACATTCAGCATTCAAAAAGAAAAACTCCAAATTAATGCAAGATGAGAGGAGGAAATTAGTGCTGATGGAGTTGAAAACCAACAACAAATTGTAACTATTGCAATTCCCCCTCACCCCACGTGATGCTCAGGCAGCATTGAAGTTTCAAAGTAGAGGCATTGCAAGTCAGAATGTTGTTCTCCTCTTGCGTGCCATCTGAGAGGATTGAGTTTTTTTAATAGAAAACAATGCAGTTTGCTAGGTGTAAAACCTCCTTCCCCACGTGAAAGTCTCTGGTCAGTGAAAGGGCAAATGCAATGTGATGGTGTATAGCAGTCTGCAATTCCAAATGATCACGTGGTGTCTTCTCTCCTTCAGCATGAATAAAACAGCAAGTCCCCTCTCATGTGATTGGTGATAAAGGCCATTGAAACATGGAATAATGCCAAATGTAATATTATTCCCCTAAGTGGAGTTATGGAGAAGCAGCGTTGAGAACCAAATGCAATTGGCATGTATGGCGTTGGAGTTTAAAGTGTGCAGAAGATTAGCAAATGAAGGCCAGTCCTCCCTCTCTGTGGCGTTGAAAACTTCTTTAAAATCTCCAATAAAATGCACTGGCAGCCATGAAAGTCCCAGAAATTGCTTCAAAGTGCATTACTAGGCAAAACGTTATTATCCCACATTGGTGGTGGGAGGGAAAATTTTAATATTTATAACCAAGGCCTTACCCAAGTAATATGTCTAAGCCATAAAAGTATTTTGATGGATGGTGCTTGATGGCACCCAAGGTGGGCCCATGCCCGAGCATGCTTCCCGAGGCAACAAAGGAGTTGACTAGATGGCAACCAGGTGGACCCTGCATAGGCATGCTTCTCGAGGCAGACAGGCGAAATTTTGCTAACGAGTTACACTCTGCGAAGTTGCGAAAGCCAGGTGGCGGGTACAGTCAGCGATCCAGCAGGCGGGTCTCGGTGAGGTGGCAGTCCAGTGGCGATGACGTGGCGCTGAGGTGGTGTACATGTGGTGGCCAAGTGGCGGATGAGCAAGCGAACATGTGGCGGTGATGAGGTGTCATCCCAGGTGGCACCCAGTGGACCCCATCGACCAATCGGAGGTCGCCACGTGGCAAGGCATCAGAGCACATCAGAGGCAAAAAATTAAAATTAAAATTGTTTATTATATAGTTTAAACTATATTAATAAATGAAAAATTTAAATGATGGTGCACATTGGGGAATTAATTCGCCCAGGACTCAATTTTTGGCCAAGGTATAAAGTGGTATATGTTTTCGAAAAGCTCTCGGAATGAGGAATCTGATTATGAAGTTAATTTTGACAAATGTGGGATATTTTGGGAGCAGTATGCACGGGAACAAAATTTAGTTAGAGGGGAGACACTTGGTAATTTTTAGTTGTAGATTTGATTCTCTTCCCTCTCCTTCTTATTCCCAATTCTTCTCAGTTGTAGGGGTTCCAGTTTTTGAGAGATTTGCTCCAAGGGAGAAATCCGAAATTGCAGGTTTCAGTGATGGCATCCTTTTATCAATGCAAATGACAGTGTGTTTGTCTATGTTTTCAGTGTTGTCTTTACTGCATGTTTAGTTTCAGTTTGTAGGTTCACACATATGCAAGGCATGTGTGAGTTTCCATGAAATTGTCTCCAAAATGTACTCAGATTCATATAATTTCATATTATCAAGGATAATTTGAGTTGTCTCTTTTAGATTCCTCTAAGAGTGTAATGTTGGCTTTTGGGTATTCTTCAAGGAAGGATTTAAATCCTAAAACCCAGCATTAATGATTTTGAATGCATATTGGATATCTACATATAAGTATGGTTTTGTGACAGAGCAGAGGATTGTATTAATGTAAGGCATTGATACATGAAAATTTAATGTTGAAAAGAACTTGCATCTGAGATTTCTCATCTAGTTTTATGCATGACTCTGTGGCCTGGATAAGGCACTGGTCTCTTGTAATATTGAAAGATTGTCAGAACACCTTTTAAAAATAAAAAATCAGAATATCTTTTTATATTTTATGTTATGTGGAAGTGTCCCTCCATCTCATGATTCAAAATGTTGATTTGCAAGTGTGGATCTAGCCCATCTGCAGTTATCTCTTAGTTTTTGAACCTTTTGAGATCTATCTGCTTTTGATTGATGTAGTCTTGTGTGTAATAGGTCTAATTAAATGCATCAAAGGTATACCCACCTAGGTTTTGCAGAACCCGAAGAGTAGAAGGATTCATATCCTTGTCATGTTGTCCAAGCCCTGAGGTGTTTCATTGATTGAGATTGGCTATCTCATAGATAGATTTGCAGGTATAGTTGGGTTATCACTTTTGGTGAACAACAAACTATATTGTATTTTAAACATGCTTTAAAGAAATGCATTATTTTTATTAAGTTATTACTGCAAAAATGAAATGTTTAGTTTTAGATTAAGTTTCTATAGTTATTGAAATAATAATTGTTGTATACATGTTATTTTGAAAATAAAGGTTTATTTTATCTCCTTATGCATAGTAAAATAATGGAAATAAGTAAAGAAATAAACTTGCATGTTAGTAAGAGAATATTAAGCATTTAGTCCTAATTATTTATTTCCAAATACATATCATGGAGTAATAGATTTAACATGTCTATCTGTAAGGTAAATTTAAATGATTTCTAGTCTATATAGTTGATGTTAAAATTTATTAAATTCTGTCACTTTATTTATTTGTATTAAATAAATCTAGAATAGATAATCCATCTCTAAAGTTAGCAAATAGATTGTCAATAGAAAAAGGAAATGCTTTATTTAAATATGTTAGTTTTAAAAATCTGTTGTAAGTGATTTTAGAAAAAAAAAAAAAGAATAAACAGATTGGTTAAAGGAAATAAAAGAAATTTTGCCCTATTATCATGCTGTCAATATTTTTAATAATTTCCGCATGTTATAAAAAGGTTTTTTTTTTTAAATATATAGATGGCTTAAGTGTGTGTGTGGGTGTGTGTGTGTGTGTGTGTGTGTGTGTGTATCTTTCTGTGGTTATAAAGTTTTCCAACAAACAGTTTCATAGGCTGAGGTTATTTTTAAATAAAATGTATATATATATATATATATATATATATATATATATATATATATATATATATATATATATATATATATATATATATATATATCGTATTTAAAAAAATATAAACAAAGAAAAAGATCTAAAATTATTTGTTTTTAAGCAAAAAAAAAAAAAAAAAATTACAAAGAGGGGAGCCTTGGCCCCCCCCCTGCACTGTGGGTGGCGACCCCCAGCGGCGGCCGCAGCCGCCACTTTGGGCCGCAACCCACAGTTCGGGAGGCTTTGGCCCCCCTGTTGGCGGCGCCCCCAGCGGCGGCACAACCAGGCTGCGGGCCGTGACCCACAGGCTCGGTTGCGGCCGCCCTTGCGGGGAGCCCCCACGGCCTCCACCATCGCACAACCATGAAACCCCCCACGACGGCCCCTATGTAGTGCCTCCGCCATGGCTCTCTTGGCTCTGCTTGGCAAGCTCGACCGCCTCCCTGCACAACAAAAAAAATAATGAAACCCTAACCCGCTTCGGGTTAGGGTAGCTTGAAAGTAATAAGAATAAAATGAATGGGGTATTTTATAATATATTTAATTAGGTCACAGGGGGTATTTTTATAGTAATGTTTGTTTAGAAAATAAATATCCTCCTATCTAAATATATATGTGTTTTATGAAAATATATATATATAGTTTAAAATATGAACATATAAATCTAACTTGAGTTTTAATTATTTTATTTAAACATTTATATTTTATATATGTTAATATAAACCTTTAAATATGATGTATAAATTTTAATTTACCTTGGGGTTTAATCTTTTAGGAAATTTATAATGACTTTATAAATTATTTTGACCATAAGGGATTATTTTTAGTCCACCCAAATTTAGGCAATCCCAGATTTAATTTTCTAGAGCAATTTCCACTATGGGTTTATTTGGCCCTTTAGTAGAGATTGTTAGGCACATTTTTATTATTGTAAAATTGAATAATAGGTTTTAATAATCTTCATGCCAGGACTAATTAATTTAGTTCCTAAGTAATAAAAAGGTTATTGGAAATTATTAAATAAAAAACAATCTTTGGAAGAGGATATCGTGGTGGAATTATATATATTCGAAAATAAGTCCAAGACCTTATTCTGGTGAACTCATTTAGCCTAGATGGAATCTTATACTAAATAAAGCAATTAACATTTTATTACGTTTGACACTTCAATTTTCAATTGCTCGAGTAGTTAGTATTATTACGTTAAAATCATATTGATAATTAATTTATAGATGCAAGATTTAAGCAAGTTATAAGGAAGGATGTATTATCACGGATGGAGGAAACTTGTTAGGAGATAAATAATTATTATTGAATCAAGTAATTATATTGATGCCTATTTAGTAGAAGTCGATCTAATTAAGAATTAAAATTTGCAACTGCAATAAAAGGGACATTCAATGTGAATTTACTATTGTCCTTAAAAAAAAAATCATTTTGTTCCATTTGATTATAGGACTTATCGTAATTTGATAAGTTAGGAAGATCCTAACCTTGTCTTCTAGGAGTTTTATAGAAACCTAAGGCTTCTAGATAAATTTGTTCTGTTCACCGCTCACGTTGGATAAACGTTTTATTATAATTTAAGATTCCACTTGGAACAACTTGTTAAGTTGTCACATCTAATTAAGCATAGGTTGCATTTAATTTAAGTGTTTCAAAAAAAAAAATTGTTGTTTGGGTTTTTGCCCAAAAGTTTGGGCATCACACAGAGTATTTAAGCATGATAATAAGAAGCCAAAATAAAATATATACAATTATATGTTTAAGTATCGAGAGGGGAAATTGACACAACAACAAAAGAGAGCCTAGCTTGCAGTGGGAGGATCGGGTTGGTGTAGGTCAATTCTTGCTCTTCCTCGGCCTCTGCCTGTTGGATGACCCCGGCCACGACCCGCACCCCTATGGCCTCTGCTCGAACCGCCTCTGCAACTCTGTTCAGGTCTTGGTTCTACCTCTGCAACTTTCATAGGCAAGATTCCATTCAACTTTGCAAACTGAAAGAGGTCCTCCTCTTTTCCTTGGGCCTCTGGATTGTCTCCCAAAAACCTCCATTTAAGATAGCTCAAACCTACTCTAGCAAAGACTCTGTGTCTATCCAAATCTTTTCCCTTCAGATCAAGTAAGAAAGGGTAGTATTTGATGAGCTCTCCGTGAGCATTGAAAAGGATCTGGTCGCTTGGCCGAGGTGCACCAGAATCATGGAGGGCCTTGTTCAAGATTTTTGGAATTCTTGGAGAATTTCCTCAGGAAAAAGCTCCTTGGTAAGGCTCCAAACAGATTGCTTGGGTAGCTTTTGGTCCAACAGGGAAGCCACAAACCTAGAGGAGATGCTGGTGTTGTCTCGCGGGTATTTGTCCTTGCTCAAATGGGCACTACCCAGGTTCATTTTGACTGCAAGCAGAACTGGAGGGTCCGCGTGGATGAGGAGACGCTTTAGTCTCAAATGAATGATCCTTTTGAAAGAGACCTGACGAGTGGAGGCATTGAGGGAAATAGGAGTGTCTTCTCTGAATTATGAGGTAGGCCTTGGAAGATGCTCATGATGAATCCAAACGGTGATTCAGAAGACATGGTGATCAGAGAGAAGAAAACAAGCGAGAAAGGAAACCAGCGAGAATAATGCAGATTATGCAGGAAGAAAAGAAGGTTGCGTGTAGAGGATGCTTCGACAGGAAAATTGGGCGCACGTCTCAACATGTAATAATGAGGAGCAGATGAGCATTAAAGGCTCCCACAAAGGTGGTGGAGGATAAATGTCCTGATCAAGCCAAATCTTCCCAGGTGCCATAAAAGGAGCAACCTGCGGATAGCTCATACCAAAGGTACAGAATGACGGTGCAGGCTAGCTGGAGCTTCGAAAAGCACAGTTAGATGGAGGCATAGTTAGGTTTGGTGGACTGCTAGTAAGGCTAAACCGTACCCACCATAAACCCTAGGTTTAAGTGGACGCTTGAATTCAAAGGAAGGAATTAGCCATTAGTGTAAACCACCAAAAGAGAGCAGGTAAAAAACATTCAAATTCAAAATCTGCATTCCTCAATCATGTTGATAGAGGGCGTCCCCAAAACTCTAGAAGGACAAAACTTACTAGATCAGCTGATCTGCATTACCAGTAACCTAAATACTCTGAGACCACCAATGAATGAAAGAGCCTTGAGCTACTATTTTTGATAAGGCATCCACCACTGCATTCGCTTCCCTGTAGGTATGTTTGGCCTCAAAATGCTCAAGTTTGTTCAAATTTTCTAAGATTTTTTCTAATATTGCTTGAAGTCTCCAGCTTGGGGTTTTTTTTTCCTTATAGAATTTATTGCTATCTCCGAGTCTCCTTCCACTGAGACATTTCTTAGACCATGGTTGATGCAGTCCTTCAAGCAAAGTAGCAGGGTAGTAAATTCTGCTATGTTATTGGTGTCTGGGGCAATTGGCTTTGCCATTTTCCCAATAACTGCTCCTGATTGATCTCTGATAACGTAGCCAATTCCAAAAGGGCCAAGATTGCCTCTGGAGGCCCCATCAAAGTTTAATTTCACCCGATCCGGCTTTGGGGGGGACCAGGTTGCATCTTTTCTAGCATTGGTTTTTTGACCAGAGGATGAAGGGATACTAATTCCTTGCCACTTTAGCCTGATATTTTCGTCCCATGAAGAAAAGACTTTGGGCTGATCCAAAGAAAACGCTATTCTGCAATTGACTGAGTCCACAATTGTCGATTCAATTGAGTTCAAAATTGATTCCTGTCTCCTAGATTTGCCTTCAAATAACCTACGATTCCTTTCTTTCCAGATTTCCCAGATTAAGCATGATGGGGACACTTCCAAAATTTGACTCAAGGAGCTCTCCTTAATAGGAAGAGTCCAACTTTGGAATAGAGATTTGATATCATTCGGCAAGGCTATAATCAGACCCAACTTGGCACAAATCCATCTCTAGCAATTGAAAGCAAAGGGGCAATTCAAGAGGAGGTGGTCCATTGTCTCTGATTGGGCTTTACATAAAATGCATCTTGATGGTCCTTCGTAGCCCATTCTTGTAAACTTATCTGCAGTTAGAATCTTTTTTTGGAATGCCAGCCATGAAAAGATGCCCACTTTCAGAATGACTTTGGGGCTCCAAAACAACTTCAAAGGGATATCTTGGTTGCTCTGATCTGCAAGGCTAACTAGAATTTTGTATCCATCTTTTGAATTATACTACCCTGTTTTGGATGGCACCCAGATAAGAGAGTCTTCGCCTCTTCTGGGGCTGATGTTTCTTGCTTCTAGAAGTCCTAGGAGCTAGTCTAGATCTTCCCTTGGAATTGGCAGGCCCTCCATTGATTTCCATCTCCAGCATTGTGGGTTCGATATGTTGACCATTTCCAAGTAGTCTCTAACTCGAGAACCCCAATGTTGTTTAAACCAGTGTTCTGCAACAGGGATATGGATTAAATTTGTCAGAGGTGGATAGCCACTCCAAGAGTCCTCCCAGAATAGACTAGATGAGCCATCATGAATATCCCAAGAAATCAAATTTGAAACCAGATTTCTATAGGAGATGATAAAGTTCCAGGTTCTGGACCCCTTGGGAAAATTGTCTGATCTGAAGATGTTGAGATGAATCTGGTCTGGAAGATACTTTGTTGCTAGCATTCTAACCCATGATGCATTGGGGTTTTTTATGAACTTCTAGACTAATTTAGCCCCTAGGGCTATATTTTGCAATTTAAAATCCTTGATGTCTAGGCCACCCATTGATTTGGGCTTGATAATTTTGTCCCAAGCTATTAAAGCAATTTTATGCTTCTCTTCAGTGTTTTGCCAAAAGAAATTTCTCATCTTCTTAATTATGAAGGAATTGGCACTAGATGTTAAGGATAATATAGATAAGAGATAAATTGGAAGGGCCGAGATCACTGCTTGGATCATCACTAGCCTTCCCGCCCAAGAGAGCCATTTGCCCTTCCAGGATTTTGCACTTTGTTCAATTTTTAGTTTTAAGGGATCCCAGAATTTAGAGTTCCTTAGACCTCGGTCTATTGGAATGCCCAAGTGAGTACATGGAAGACAACCTTCTCTGCAGTTTAGAATTTTGAGAATTTTGGTTTGTAATAAGATTGGAGTAGTGAAGAAGTAAACTTTAGTTTTATCCTTATTTCTAAATTGGCCTGATGCCCTTCCATACCTTTCTTAAATCTGATTGAGATGGGAGGCTTACTTTACATTTGATGCCCCCAAGAGAAGATTATCATGTGCAAACTACTGATGAGTAACTACAAAATCTTTTGTTATCTTGATTCCCTCTAACAGATTATTGGCATAACTAGCTTTGATTGCCCTTCCTAGTGCCTCCCCCATTATAATGTAAAGAAAAGGAGATAGAGGATCTCCATGTCTGATACCCCTTGAAGAGGAAAAGAAGCTCGCTGGTTTTCCATTAATCAGAATTGAAAATTTGGACATTGAAATGCATTCAAAAACCAAATTTATCCATTGGTTGAAGAAGTATTGTATGACAAAATATTTTCTTCCTATCCTACTCTTGGATAGTTGTCAAGTGCTCCATATAGTAGTGCCTTTCTCCATGGTTATTCTACTGTCCGTATATTTTTCAGCCCCCTTCCAAGTAAAATATAATAATTGTAAGCAGGACTAATCTGGTTTGGGATTCAAAAGTTTAAAAGTCAAAATTTCTTATGATAATTTTTCTTTTAATCGAGATCATTCATAAACTCATTTTTGTTACAATTCAAAAGTTTAAAAGTTAATATTTCTCATAACAAATTTATATTTTTGATGCAGGTCATTCACACATTCATTTTTGCTATTCGATATAGGAGTACAAGAATCTCTTTGGCTAAGAGGCAAGGACTGAGGGGTAGTCATTCTGCCAAATTCATCTGGAGCACGATCCCGACCTCATCCATTTTACTTGTTGGAGCCTTACACTTAGCAAGACTTAACCCCTGATAGACTCAAGACGAATTTGATTTGAATATCCATCAAGATTTCTGAGCTATGTAAGCCAAAAAAAAAATCATACAAAATTTGTGATCCTAAAAATGATCTTGCAGCCTTTCTAAGTTTACTACAAAAGTTTTACTTGTTTTCACTGTTTTGAATAGTATCAAGTATTCTCATTATAGTGGATATAAATAGTTCTAGTTATTTGGGCTGAAAGCTATTTCCTTTATAGATTACAGATTAAGTTATTAATAGTTGATAGACTTAGAAGTCTTTTAGGAGTTTATAGTGGTTGGCTAATATGACCCATCATAGATTCGCCTCTATCACAGGTCCTTTTCTAATTCTGTATTAGATTCTCTCTTACCAAGGATGTTTATACTTTATAGAATTCATTTGCTGGGATAAAGATTATGATTTTAAATTTGAGAATTTATATAGATAAAATATCAAATACAAAATTTAAATAAAAATTTCTCCAGGTGTGACCTACAACGGCTTTATTTTAGCAGGTGGACCTTGTACTAGGTTTCATAATCTAAAAGGTAATTGAATATTAGATAAGATTGTTTTTTAATTCAATGTGTTGGTTTTTTAACTAACATTTGGAGGACTGATCCTTCATCGCACTCCTCTTCTTGACATCTCACATCATCAGTCTTTTTTATTTGATGATGGATGACTGAATGCGATACAAAAGATCAATTGAAAAATAAACACAATTATATTCGAAATAATCTTATCTAATCTATATGAACTATGGAAATGCCAACTCATGTCAACCTATACCAACTCATGCCAACTATTTAGATATTTTTAAAAGTCTGATAAAATTTATTGACTTGTCATTGTAGGCAACGCAGTGACATGGTGGCAATTGGCATTAACACTTTTATGCTCGGTACTTTTGTTTATGTCAGTGGATAGGGTCTCAATTTTAGGAGATGATGTATGGTACATGAAGCTTCTGCATAGTATCAATGAAGTGCATCATGCAATCTTCACAAACTCCTTGCATTGTTGATTTCTCAAATTTTCAGTTCTCACATTCTTTGAGATTACAATGTCTCAATGCCTAATGAAGATAGGCAAGTAGCACTAGTAAGCCTATTACTGTACCTTATTCACTCATAAAGAATCTAACTTCTTGTTACAGTGATGTCCATGTGAGAACAAAAAGTGGGTAGAAGAATTGTTGAAAAAATCATGTACGATGTCTCTAATCAGAACCTAAAATCATGTATGACTAGATTACAACAAAATTTAACCAAATAAGTAGTGCATCTACCTTGAAGATGCTAAATGGTTTACAACTATTAATGACCTTCTTGCTCTGCCTAACAATTATAAAGCTACATTTCAATTACTCCATGGTAATTGGGAATTTCATATGGAGGAATCTATGCACTTATTGGAGTTATTGTGCAATGTAATTGTATGGGTAGCAGTGAAGAAGCTCCTAATAAAGAGGGATCATCTCTCCTATCATTCAAGGTCGAATTCATAAAGTGGGACAAAATGCGTTCTTACATTGAATGCTATAGTACTTCACTCCCTTATATAAAAGCTGAGAACAGATGTGAAGAACTCAAGCTCATTAGTAATGAGCTCAATACTGATAAAAGTCTTGACTGGGATTGTGCATGTTTTCATCCTATATGCTACTAATTCATTTGTTTTACCATTCCTTGTATACAAGATTCATTGATTCCCTGTAATTTATTTCTCACTATCCATTTCATTCAAGGGTTCCTTTAGGAAATAATTTCATTAGGGTTATTGATAGATATAAGGCATCTGCAGATGGAAGTGAGGACAACAAAAGGCAGGGAGATGAGTATTCACATGTCCTGTTCTAGTGAGTGAGGTTTATTTCTATCCACAATCAGGGCTCTAGATGAACTTGGTCTTGATGTCAAGCAAGCTACCATAAGCTGCTCAAATGGCTTCAAACTTGATTGCTTTCAAGCAGAGGTACTTAAATAATTGCATTGACTACATTCTGCTGTCATATGATCAAAGCCCTCATAAGTATTAAATAGGCAACATTCTACTTGGTACTTTGTGTTTTATGGCAGCAAACTATGGGCCAAGAAATTGCACCTGAGGGCATCAAAGCACTGCTGCAACATACTTCATGCTATCAAACCCACCATACTCCAGGTTAAATCAGTCAGCCCCCACTCTGCTACAAGAGATTGCCATCTTCCCTACTACTTTCAAACCAGAACCCATTGAATAGCTTTTAATGGCATAGCAATTTCTCATTATGGGGAATTCAAATATATAGTGATGAATATTTGCATTGAATGCTAGAGCTGCTATTGGGCTTATGAATGTATACTTTTTCAAAAACAAGCTAAGGTATACCCCCAAGTTTCTTGGAGAAAGTAGCATGGTGAGAATTAGGGTTTGCTATGTTTACTTGAATGTCACTTCCATCTAAATGGTAAATTTAGTGGTACAAACATGTGACGATGAGTTATGTGATCATTTGAATGCCACACCCGTAAATCCTCTTTGTAAATGGTAATACTGTGTTCCATGCCTCTTCTACTAAGTATCATGATAATACCAGTGCTTGTTGAGCTGTATTAATCATGAGAGCAGAGAAAGGAAAAAAATTGACGGGAATTCTGTATTTGTACACGCTATCTTAATAAATGCAATCCTTGATTGTGTTTGTCTTATTTTGAGGGCATGGATATCTTTTATATCCACCAGTTGCTGTCATTTTTAACAAATTAAGGCTGAAGAATATAGATTTTTTAGTTTCAAGAACATATTTACAAATATTATTATATCAATTAATTAATAAAAATTTGTGTGTCTTAACAGTTGAATGATATGAAGAGTTTATTTGAATATTAAAAACATTGTGAACGGTGTGACATTCTAATTTACCTAAGAAAACAAAATAGACATAATAAAAAGAGTCAAGTAATCACAAGTACTCATCTTTATAGTATTGTAATATTAGTAAATAATATAAAATTAGAATTAAAACTAAAAATATAAAGTTAAAAATGTAAATTTCGATGTCAAAAATATTTAATAAATATTATATTGAAAGCTATATAATAAAATAGACGGAGTCTAACATATTAAAATTTCATTCGTTAATTATATAATTTAATATATATTATATACTGTGATAATATTGTTAGTTCAATAGTAATGAATAGTATAGATGCCAAGATTACATTGTTTGGGCCACCATTTTGTTGTAAAGGTGGCATTTTGATCAAACTGACAACTCTAGCATTTCATAGGTGATAGGGAGATATAATTTATAATGTCTTAATGGTCGACACTGAATCAAAAAGCATACATGTAGACTCGTTTTTGACTTTTATATAATGGGCTTTGCTCCTTAGCATCTATTAAGTTACCAAAAAAAATGAATTTGAATTTAATTTATATAATTTTAATCGTAATTATAAATAAATTTAATTTTTTATTATAAATATTTAAAAAGTTAGTTTTTTCTATTTATAAGTGGTCTCCAACTTTTTGTTTAATTTTTTTTTATAAATAAGTAATAATTATTACATAAATGAAGTTTACACCACTTTTTACTCTTACAAAAATTATCACAGAAATGAAAATTAACACCACTTTCTAAATTTATCAAAACTCTGTGCATTTATTCAAAGCAAGACATCATTAGCACAAAGATTCAAATGAAAACAAATGAAAAAATTAATGATAGTAGATGAATAGTTTACATTAATGACAAATGTGCTTATATAATTGAAAAAAAGTTGATAAGAAGTCAAAATTATAGACAACAAAGTGTATAAACCAAAATCTACAACAAGCATTAAAAAAATTGCATTAATTATATAAGCAACAATGAAATAGAAGCCCCATTTATGGGTCTCTTTGGGTTGAACTTGCTTTAAATCCAAGAGGAGATGTTTGATGGGATCCTCTTGATCTGGAGTGGGTAAAAGTAAATTTTGGCAGGGCAACTCAAGGAAACTCAAGGCCCTCCAGAGCAAGGTGTATCTAAGATAGTGAAGGCCTAGTGGAGAATGGACATGAAACAATACCTAGAGATGGCAGTAGTAGGCATTGAGCACGAGGAACACAATGGAGAAGAGTCCAAGCTTTAGTTTGTAGGTTTTAGGGGTAGTGGTCCCTATATCTGAGCCCCTATTTTGGCCATTTTATTGCTAACGATAATGTAATTTTTTTTATATTTCTTGTACATGGCCTTCTCAGTGTCACATTAATCTATCCAAAAAAAGAAAATAAAATAAAGACAAACTAAAAGGTCATTTTAAACATATTTGCAAATCAAATCAACAAAAATCAAGCATATTTCAAGCTCAAATTATTCTTTCGGGTAATTCATATCCTCTAGTTTAATGTAATATAAATGTGAGGCATTTAAAAACTATTCTTAGTATTATATCAACTTGAAAACAAAATTACTCCTATTTTTGCAAATAATAACCATGAAAATAAAGTTGTTTAATGTAATAACCATGTTCACAGTTTAGAGTATCAAATAACAATTTTTAAATTGTATTGTAAATTGTAGACAACTTATTGGGTGAACTCACAATAATGGTTCCCACTTTTTTGCCACTTTTGACACCGAGATGAACATTTTTAAAATAATCTTCAACACCTGACAACTATAGCTTTTAAACTATTAAGAATTTAAAGATGATGTAAATTAGTGATTTGTAGTGTTTTGTCTATAGATTATATATATATATATATATATATATATATTTCAAATTTTTTTGATCATTTAAAAAAAAAATTTCTATCTCCCTTGAAAAGTAGTTTTTTTATAGCAAACTACATTTTTGAAGAGTGATGTGCCTTCCGAAACGTATAACTTTTTTTCTATAAATGATAAAAAACTTAATTCTTTCGAATTTTGGTTTGTAACATCAATATCTAGGGCTTGCAGTTGGTTTGATAGTGATATATTGAATATTTTTCATTTTATTAAGTTCTGAAGTCTGACTAATTATATTTTAGACATAGGTGTACGTTTGAACACATAACTTGTTCTATATATATCGAAATTCAATTTTATTTTTTTTGTTAGAAAGAAGACATCAATACCTAGGGCATAGATATTTTTCAGAATTTTTTTGAATTAGTTTCTTATTTTTCCCATTGCGTTGAACAGAGAAGTTCATGTTCGGTGAAAAACCAATATTTTGTAAAATTAAAAAACAAGAGCATAATAAATTCACAATGTAATAAAATTATACTCGTTGGAAAGCTTGCTATGAGCACTACCATCTTATGTTTTTGGGTTATCAAGATTCTTTCATTTGAGCCTTGAACCAGAGGTTTGAAGGCCAAAATTTCAATTTTGAAGAATTTAGGGAGAGATGTCAAAAAAGGGTAGTTCGTACGAATAGGGGTTTGAGCGAAGGGGGGTTCGCTTGAACCATAGGGGATTTGTTCGAACACCCCTTCATTCGAACCCCCTGGGAAAAATAATTACACAAACATTCATATAACGACCTAGTTCGAACGAACCTGACCTTTTGTAATGGTCAGCGTTCGTTTGAACCCCAGCTGACCCAAATTTCCATTTTTTAACAATTTCCTATGTCATATAAATATACATATATTTTTTCATTTTTTTACACACAAATGATCAAAACAGTTCGCATTTTTGAATGAAAGAAGACATTTGAAAGTTATTTTGAGGGAAATAATTTGGAGATATTTGAAGGTTATTTTAAAAGCACGGGGAACAAGAAGAGAAGGCAAAATTAGACTTTAAGGAACTATTCACTCGAAACGGAACAAAGATATCGAGAACAAAGAAGGCAAAGATATTATGATGCAAGTATGTATTTTTATTTAATTTCTATTTAATTTTATATGTATTACATACTAAAATTTTGTTTATTTTATAATATTAGTTAAATATTTTTTATGTTATATTTTTATGATTTTTTTAAAATTTTTTATTAATTTAATTTATATAATAATTCTATCTTAATTAATTCCAAATGATGTTATTTTTATTAAATAAATTGGAAATGGTAGGATTAAATATAATCTTGTTTTAATTAAAAATAATTTTGTTTTAATTTGAAATAATATGTGTATTTGCATTTCAAATTCTATTAACTTGCTTGTTGTGTAATTGACATTTCCTCTCCCCCTTAAGTCCATTTATAATAGATCATGGTTTTAATTTAATATTTAGATCTTTAGGACCCCTCTCTTTCCCATTTAAAATTTATAATTTATAATTTAATTTAGACAGTCCATAAATATATAATTTAATTTAGATTTTTAAACCAAGTTTCTTTATAGTTTAGCATACTCTTCAATTGGTGCTCTAAAATTAACAAACTTGTCTTTTGTGTCTTGAGAAATAGGCTATTTTTGTTTTAACCTTAGAAAGGGGCCTGCCTCCCGAGTAGCCCTTAAGGCTTGGTGAGAGGGAACGACCCAAAGTGGTAACAAGCTAAAGCCAAGCTCTTCCAAACCACTATAAATAAAAGTGATTGTAACGAAAGTTGCAAGCAACGGGTTCTGGAATGGCATAGCGACGTTAACTCGTTGGATCTATGCCCACCTGAATGGATGCCCTTACTAGTTCCTTTTTTTGTGTTAGAATCCCAAAACCTTCTAGTTGTTGGGGTCGGAGGTCAGACCTTTGGAGCGACTCACATACATATGGTTCTTAGTAGAGATACAAAGTTCGCCACGGGGAGTTTTCATGGGGACTCGTGCTTGGCTACCCCAGAGAAGTGAGTGTCATGGAGGGGAGCCAATGGGGTCAAGCACCTAAGTATCCACTCTAAATTACGTAGCTCGAGGTAACCCCCGAAGTGAGATTCAACAACTATTGTCCCAACCAGCCCTAGGATTTGTGCTTACATGATCAAAATAATCAAACACTTTCAAACAAAAAAACATTGTGTCTACTTTGTTTTTAAGTGTATGCAAAAATATTTCATATTATACTTGAGTCCCCTTAAAACCTATATTATGTGATACTAGGACCTATTATGTGATATTAGGACCTATTATATGTGATAATACCTATCTTAAATATGACATAATAGAACCTATTATGACATAATAGGTCTTATTATGACTTAATATGACCACGTATGCAAAAACATTTCACATTATATACTTGAGTCCCCTTAAGACCTATATTATGTGATATTAGGGCCTATTATGTATGTGATATTAATGACCTATTATCGCATAATTTAGGTCCTAATATCTGCATAATATATTAAGGGGACTCAAGTATAATGTGAAATGTTTTTGCATATGTGGTCATATTAAGTCATAATAAGACCTATTATGTCATAATAGGTTCTAACTTATGTCATATTTAAGACCTATAATCGCATAATAGGTCCTAATATCACATAATATAGGTCTTAAGGGGAGTCAAGTATAATGTGAAATGTTTTTGCATACGTGGTCATATTAAGTCATAATAAGACCTATTACGTGATATTAGGACTTATTATGTGATTATAGGTCCTATTATGTCATAAGAGGTTCTATTATATGACTGAATATGACCACGTATGCAAAAACATTTCACATTATACTCATGAGTCCCCTTAAGACCTATATTATGCAGATATTAGGACCTATTACATGTGATATTAGGACCTATTATGTAATAATAGGTCTTAAATATGACATAATAGTCCACCTATTATGACATAAAATTTAGGTCTTATTATGACTTGGAAATTTGGTTTCAAATTATACTTGGAATTTCATTGAATTAAAAATATTCTCTGTCATCTTAAATTATGTGCAGAATGGGCTCGAGAAGAAGGAAGTTCTCAAGCGGGAGTTGAAGAAAATGAACCTATTGAAGAACACATTATAGTTGAAGAACCTAGGGAGGAGCTTGCCCAAGTTGAACCAATGGAGGTCGAAGAAGAGGGGTCAGGCTCCTTACCTCCTACCGGTATGGATGAGCATATTGTGGATCTAGCTAAACAGATGAAGATAAATTAGATTATTTACTTGAAATGGATGTGAATGATTTAAAACATCTCAGTGAAGAACCTAGACATACTAAAAGGAGGTCAGTGAATAAAAGTGCAAAAGAAATAATGTCTCATTTCAATAATCTTGATACTACACTAGAGAAAGCTCAATTGTTATCAATTGTACTTACTCGTAAAGACTTAATAGATCCACTGAAATTGTTGGGTATAGATACAACAAGTCAAAAGAGGAAAACTTCTCAGCTACAAAAATCTATTGTTGATAATGTTAAGACAGGTTTGGTGAACATTGGTAAAAAATCTCGAACAATAGATAAGACCATTTCAAGAAGAGTGATGTTGGCATCTGTAGTAAATGAAAGATTGCCTCAAAAAAGACAAATCTCTTCACTATCATCCGAGTTTGGTTTTAGTAGAAGGACAATATCAAAATATGTGAAAAGGAGGAGGAGTTTGGATGATACTACCTCAGAAGGGAATTGGACAATTATGTGTAGAGCTCCTCATTCTGATAGAATTGAAGATGTGTTAGGAACTTGGTGAAAAGTTTTTGGAATGATAATGTAGACACCTAAAATTGTCCTATCTGATTAAATAAATATTTAAATTTAATTACTTTATCCTAAGTCTTCTATTAACTAAATGAATCTTTATTTATTTAATTAATCCATTTATCCTCTTCTAGCCTTATTCCTCATTTAAATAAATACTTTTATTTATTTAAATTATCCTTTTTCTAAATTAAATAAATACTTTTATTTATTTAATTGATCCCACTTCTATTAATTAAATTAATCTTTATTTATTTAATTAATTCATTAGCCTTTTCTACCCATGACACATGTCATTCATCTCTTAGTTCCTAGACTACCTACCCTCTCATTATTTTCTTATTTCCTCTACCTACCCTCTAATCCTAGCCGACCATTTATCTTTTACATCTCTCAATCTTATCCCTCCATTTCTTATAGTGTCTTCTATATAAGGAGATGCTTCCTTCATTTATCAACCCTATTCAACCCTTCAAGCATTCTAGCATTCAAACTTTCATATGCGATCAAGCCTACTTGCAACCACATTTTTGTTCTTTGTTGAGCTCTTGTGCACACATAAAATCTGAGAGCAAATATATCAAGCATGATCAATGGAGATACGAAGAATGGAGATTCAAGCCCTATTGGACATGTGATGGTATAATCTTTGTGATTTCATTTGATTTGCATTGTCTTAGGTAATCTTCATATGTTATGGTGGATCTTTGTTGTTGTTAGGCTAGGGTTTTGTGGTTGAATATATTTCGTCTTTCAATATTGTTATTCCATTTTTACCATAAATATTTTGGCACGCCCGGTGGGACTCTTGTCCTTTTGCATTTAACGTCTTTTGTCACATATTTTGTGTTTTTGAAGTTGCAGATATGACATTTTCCGACAACATTTCGACATTTCCGCATCTACGCATTCTGGAATCACGTTTTTTAATTTTTTGTCACTTCTGTGACCTCTGTAATCGTGTCTGCATTCAAAGTTATTTTACTTTTTTGCAAATTGTAGGGTCGCGTCTATGTTTCCGAATTACGTCTATGCATCTTTCAATTGCGTCTGTGTTCTGAAACCACGTCTATGTTGTCTAGGCGCGTCTACGAGATTTTTAGGCATGTTTGTGATCTTTAACTGCGTCTGTGTTTTTTATTTCGCAATTTTCGGTTTTTGTTTCAGTTTTAAGGCTTCATTTCATCATTTGGATTTCAGATCTGGTTTATTTCAGGCTAACATCTTGTGATCTAGCTAACAAATTGGTGCAGCTTTTCCTTGAAGCAACACGTCTTGTCGAAGGCCCCTTTTCACAAAGTATTTTGGATCTAAAATTTACCTAACTTGTGTGCTTGCAGAAGGGGTATTATTGCAAAACTACTAACAAATATTTGTTGCAGAATTTTTGGCAAGGGTTTTTGATCTTTATTGTGTGCCTTATTTTCATAGATTACCAAACACTTCAATTGGTGCACTAAAATTGAACCAGTCTTTTGTGTCTTGAGTAATAGGCTCCTTTTGTTTAATCTCTAGAGGGCCTGTCTCCCTGTGTGGTCATTAGGACTACTAGTGAGGAGAGAATGACCCAAGTGGTAGCGAGGAAAAGCCACCTCTTCTGAACCACTATAAATAAGTATATCCATGGTGAAATCCATGGGTAAAATGTGCTGATTAGTTCATACCAACCCTATGTCTCCCCATAAACCCATTTGATCAAATTTATTTGATCAGTTGTAGGGCATAACCCCTACTGGCTGGGAGCCTTCTATATTTATAGAGTTCAAAGTGTCACATGTATGGCCAGATGAGCGGATGCCCTTACTAGCACCTTTTTGTTTTAGAAAGCCAAAATCCTTCTAGTTGTTGGGGCAGGAGGTTGGACCTCTGGAGAGTCCCACACACATACAGTTCTTAGTAGAGATACAAAGTTTGCCAAGGGGAGTTTTCATGGGGACTAGTGCTTGGCTGCCCCGGAGAAGTGAGTGTTGAGGGTGGAGCCATTGGGGTCAAGCATCTAAGTATTCACCTTGAATAGAGTAGCCTCGGGGAAAACCCCATGTGGGATCAACAACTATTGTCTTGCCCAGCCATAAGAATTGTGCTTGTCTTCTTTTGAACACTCAAACATTCAAGATCAAACATCAAAACATTGTGTATTTTGTGTCTTCAAGTGTATGCAAAACATTTTTACATCAAACAACACACTTTTCTTTGAGTAATTTTGAGTCTAAACACTTGCAAACATTGAGTGCTCGTCAACATTGTGTCCTCTTGTCATGAAAAATAGTCAAAAATTCAGATTTGGTCACAACAACAACTTTACAAAATTGGAAAAATTGCACTTAGTTTCTGGAAATGTGTCTGTGCGGTGTTCAACAACGTCTATGTCCTTTAACCGTGTCTGTGCAGGACAAAAATGGGTCTATGTTATCACAAGAAAGATTGCATTTAAAAAATCTCAGAAACGTGTTTGTGCAGTGTTCAAAAATGTCTGTGTTAGAAAACCATGTCTGTGAAGCATACAGGCATGTTTGTGTTCAGAATTGAAAAAAAACTTACAGTCCAGCAAACAAGAGCAGTCAGTTTTAGACTCATTGAGCTTCCTAGGTCATTTCTCTGGGTTTTTATCTAGCATTCAACCTATCTTTGGGTCTCACAAAGTTCATCATTGTTTTACACCTTGCATTACATTCACATTTATCTAAACTTGAGTCAAAAGGTCACTTGCTTGTCCTCATCTTACTTTGTCAACACACTACATATAACAATATTTTGCTAAGTGGCCCCTCATCAAGGTCTATCACCTTTGGGTCTCATTTGGTCTTACTTAGAGTCAAGGTCAACTTATCTCATCAAGAGAAACTATCATCTCTTTGGAAGCCACACCTACTCTAGTACATACATACTTGGTCTTATACTTTGGACATTGCAAGTACACTTCAGATTCATTTACATTCCATCCAACTCTTGGTCTTCCATACTATTTTCATTTTCATCTAGTCCCACACATTTTGGTCAAGACCTAGTTCATGGTTGAAACCCATTCCCAAAAATCTAGGAGAGAAGCTAAAGAGGCTCAAGAGTCTACAAACATGAGTGCCTATGAGTATGACAATGATATCTTCTTCAATTCTGATCATACCACATTACCTGACATGGACCCTTATAGAAACACTCAAAAAGTTGAGAATATGGACAACACAAACAACAATGGTACACACAATGACAATACAGACAACTTTTTTGTACATTCAATAAAAGTGGAAGACTCCATCATGGATCCCCATTTTAATAGATTGGTTGAGGAAATCATGAAAAGAGATAGACAATATTTCTTACAAGTGATGGCACAAAGTGGAACTAAAATACCTCATGATTTTGACATGTCTCAAATAATGGAAAATCGACCTATGCAAGAATCTCAACTCAACATGGATCAAAGGAGACCTAACAGTGGAGGTACTAGAGGACCACGTTTCGTGCTTGAGTCTCCATCATCTTTGTTTCAAAAACCTGAGGTCCCAAATACACACGGTCAAGCTTATGATACTCATGAAAGAGCATCTCATGAACAACTTCGTCTATGTAGACCATTATGGAAGTCTTATGCAGATAAGTACACACAATTGCATACCAGTGATAAGGACCAACCTCAAAAGCAATTGGATATCCAGAGGCATGCTCAAAATTTGGACACAAGGAAACCCCATGTCAAATTTGGGGGCAACACACTAGCACAAACTCATGACATGCCTGTAGAATATGATATACATGGACAAAGCAAATATTTCATTCCTCATTATGATTCTATACCAGGTGGTTCTCATATGCGGTATCATTATAGACCTCCTCCTTATGAACATGTGTATGATCAATACCATCCATACATGCAGTATGCTCCCCCTCCATCCAGTGGCTCTGGCATGGAACATGGTCCAAGAAGTCGGTTTCCAACTAAGAACAATTTGGAATAGAAAATTAAGGACTTACAAAAGAAAATGCAAGACATAAATACACCAAAGCCAACTTACACAATGAGAGACATATGTCCCTATCCATTTGACAAAATCATTCCAATGCCTCCTTTTCCTACACATTTCGTGACACCTAAGTTTGATAAGTACAGAGGCAAAGGAGACCCTAAGGCACTTATAAGATAGTTTTTCACAGCTTGCATTGAGGTAGCATCAGAAGAAATGTACTTGATGAGACTGTTCCCACAAAGCGTAGGTGATCAAGCTATGGAATGGTTCTCCCAACTTCCACCCGGAATTAAGTCTTGGGGTAATCTAGCAGAAGCTTTTATCCAACATTTCTCATACAACATAGAGATAGACATATCAGTTACCTATTTTTGCAACACCAAGCAAAAGGATGGGGATTCATTTTCATGATTCTTACAAAGATGGAGGAATTTAGCTAGTAGGTGCTCTTGTGAAATTCCACAAAAACAAATGATAGAGATGTTCACACAAAATGTCCACAAAGAAATTGGTTATGATATAAGGAAAGCATGTTTATCCACTTTCAAGGACGCCATTGAGAAAGGCTTAGCAACACAGAAGGTCTTAGTCAAACAAGGAGTAATTAAGATATTCAAAGAAAACAAAGAGGACTTTAAAACAAAAGACAAGCCACGATTTTGGAACAAAAACAAGAACACAGTAAATGATGGTGTTGTCAATGCTAACATAGTAAGACCCAAAATCATTCTTTCTAGATCAAGTTCTACAAATAGCCAATGAATACTCAAATAACTTCCAAACCATGAAGGAAATACACCCCATTGGGAGAACCACTTGAATCATCTTTCAAGAAGCTAGTGGCAAACAAGATAATAACAATTCCTGACAATCCTCCATATGAACCAAAGGTCAAACCAAATTGGTGGAATGATGATGAATACTGTGAATATCACAAGAGCGAGGGACATAAAACAAGAAATTGTCATCAGTTGAGGAACATCATACAAGATCTTATTGATAGAGGTGACATTGAGATCGAAGGACATTCATCCAATCAAGAACATGAGATGTTTAAGGAACCATTCCCAAAACATGACAAGGGAAAATCCAAAGCCACAGATGAGTAGACCAACTATACCAGAGCATCCTATAATTATGATTCAACTGTTAATCACATTTTGATGGATAATTATGTCTCTACCATTATCATAAAGGACAAAAAGCCTAAAAGTTCTACCCAAAGACCCAAAGTTGTCCTAAAAGGCATTGGACCTTCTTTTGAATCTACCTCTGAATGTAATGTTATAACTAGTCAAGGTAAAGTCACCCTGCAAGGTGCTCCAACTAAAACCACCACTTCCTCAGCAACCAAACCTGAGTACGACCTGGTAGAATAGTTAGGGAGGACGCCTGCACTTATCTCCATTCTTGAGCTTTTACGTATATCCCTTGCACATAAAGCCATTCTTGACAAAACTTTGAGACACACTTATGTCCCCATTGATCTGAACGTGGACCAGTTTCAAGCCATGGTGGGATACCTTTCCATTCCACACTCCCTTACATTTATAGAAGCTGATGATGACTCTATGAGCCAACCACATAATGCACCTTTACACATTGAAGCCTTACTACACAAACATTGAATAAAACAAGTCCTGATAGATGGAGGAGTTGGTCTCAATATATGTACTTTGAACACAATAATACAATTGGAATATTCAAATAAAGTTGTGAATGCTACAAACAAAATTACCATCAAGGCATATGATGATGAAGAGTGTTCATCCAAAGGCACAGTCACCTTGCCTCTCAGGGTTGGGCCAGTTACAAAGGATGTGGTTTGTCAAGTCCTAGACCTGGACCTCACATACAACATATTGCTAGGGTGTCCATGGATTCATGAGATGAGTGAAGTCCCATCTACATACCATCAATACATTAAGTTTCCTCAAAATGGAGTTGAAGTATCAATTAATGGTGATCCTAATCCATTTATATACTGCAATAATTTGAGGCCAAAAGCCGAGACAATCATTCCAATTAATAGAGAAGCTATCCCATCTTCTGCATATATTGACCCTGAATCATTAAAACCTTCAACATCAAAGTAAGGTGAGCTTAGAGGGAAATATTAGGACAAAGGCATGGGTGAATACACTTTGAATCAAACCATGTGCTTGTGGCAAGTTATGAGTTCACCAAAATAATATGGATGACCACATCCTTTTAAACGGGTATCTATCATTACACTAAAATGGGATCCTACTATATTCCAAAAGTGGGATGAAATGGAAGAAGAAGACTTATACAAAATGCTTTACAAAGACCCTGAAGATGATACACAAGATCACATCAAGATACCATGTGAAAAATATGGCAAAGGATTCAAGAAACTAAAAAAGTTTGGGTATGATGGTAAAAGTCCTCTTGGCTTAAGAAAAGAAGGTATCACTCAACCTTTGCAAATAGAATTTAAATTTAAAAATCAGTGCTCAAAAGGGCTTGGTTTCATCTCTTCTAGGGTAAACACTCAAAAATCAGAAGAAGCATTACAAATCATGATTTCCAATTATCAACAAGAGAACCGCTATTGCATTGACTCTAATGGATGGGAATGGGGTTTAGACAAATCCTCCAATGATTATGAACTCACCGAGACATTCTGAGAACTAGGTGAACCCACAAAAGAAGATGAATTTCATTAAAAAATCAAAGTTGGTCAAGAAACAACTCCCGAGGATCCCACACAGTCTTTGTCTTTAGGTTCTAGGTCAAAATCATGAAGAATGAGGACACCAGTTCTGGAATGCGCTTTTAATAATGACAATTTGGACTTGTTCACAATCGAGACGAATGAGGAGAGTGCCAACGATGACCTCGACAACTAACTTGACATACCTGAATATAACTGTATCTGCACCCTAACACCCGCTGACTTCAAAAACATTGAGGGCCTTCCCCTTGTTCACCACCAACTTATTGATTGGGACCATGAAGGACCTTTATAATTCAACACATTCAAAAATGATGAAACCTTTATTGACTATTTAGGAATATGAGATGATCTTCCGCTTGGGGACCATAAGGCAGGATACACTATAGAACTCAACAACGTGGCATATTTTGGTGAGGGTGTTGGGCCTTCCAGTCGCAAAAATATAAAAAAAATAAAAAATCAAGGGTTTTACGATGAAAACCACATTGTGGCATTGTTTGACCTCAAAAAAGTAAAAAGAAAGGACGTATCTAAGGGTGAAAACCTCTCTGAGGCACCCAAAGATGGAAGGCTCGACATTCTCCCAGCATCATATGAGGAAAAACCATCCATGTTAGTAGAGGAGATCATCAAAACAAACATTGGTACAAAAGAGATTGCACACAACATATTTCTAGCACAATCTCTGATAGAGAAAGAAAGATCAAAGTTCATAAGTTTCTTCATAGAGTGACAAATTAATTTTGCATGGTCATAAGTCGATATGCCTGGACTGGATCCAAATTTAGTGATGCATCATTTGATAGTTAAACTGGGGGCACAACCAATGAAACAAAAATTAAGAAAGATGTATCCACAAGTGGCATTATTAGTCAAGGCAGAGCTTGAAAAATTGTTGGATGTCAGATTCATACGCCCAATTGATTATCCTAAATGGATCTCCAACTTGGTACCAGTCAGTAAGCCAGATCGTAACATCATAATATGCACAGATTTCAGAGACATTAACAAAGCTTGTCCTAAGGATGACTTTCCATTGCCAAACATCAACCTGATTGTAGATCTCACAGCAAGTCATGCGATGTTATCTTTGATGGATGGATTCTCTTCCTACAATCAAATAAAAATCACATCCGAGGATCAGCACAAAACAACATTTACTTGTCCCTGAGGAACTTTTTGCTAGAATGTCATGCCCTTCGGACTAAAGAATGCAGGCACTACATACCAATGAGCCATGACTACTATTTTTCATGATCTCATGCACATAACTATAGAATATTATGTTGATGACCTCTTGGTAAAATCAATAGACAAAGATACACATTTGAACATCCTTTCAGTCATTTTTGATCGGTTGGAAAAATACAAAGTAAGACTAAACCCCAAGAAATGTGTCTTTGGAGTAACCTTTAGGAAGCAACTAGGATTCATTGTTTCAAAAAGAGGATTTGAAGCCGATCCAGCAAAATTCAAAGCAATCTTAGAAATGCCACCACCAAGAAATATCAGTCAACTTCAATATTTACAAGGAAGACTCCAGTCCATATGATGGTTCATAGCACAACTTGTAGATAAATGTCATCCTTTTCAGCACTTGCTACACAAAAACATCAAATTCAAATGGGATGATAACTGTCAACAGGCTTTTCAGATACTCAAAGATTAACTTTTGAATCCACCAGTCTTGATGCCACCAGTCCCAGAATAACCCTTGTTACTCTACATATCAGCTACATCAACAACGTTGGGGGCACTCCTAGCGCAACAAGATGTTGAGGGCAAAGAAAAGGCAATATATTACATCAATCATACTTTGGTTGGTTATGAGCTAAACTAAACACCAATTGAGCGTGTGTGTCTTGCTGTGGTTTTTGCTTTGCAGAAATTATGACATTACATGCTAACTCATAAAACTAAGTTGGTCACAAGGATCGATCCATTGAAGTACCTTCTCAATAAGGCGATGCTTACTGGTAGACTAGCCAAATGGGTGATGCTATTGAGTGAATTCGACATTGAATATGTGGATAGAAAAGAAATAAAGGGAAAAGCTATCGTAGATCAGTTAGCACATGCACCCATGATAGATAATACTCCTCTAACTTCAGAGTTTCCAGATGAATCCATCCTGATAGTATCACACACAAACCCTTGGCAACTATACTTTGACGGCTCCTACACACACCATGGTGCAGGAGCTGGCATCCTCCTTATTACACCTCAAGGGGATTCCATTCATAAGTCATACCGATTGACATTTCCTTGCACTAATACCATAGCAGAATATGAGGCATTAACAACTGGACTGCGGATTACAGTTCAGGGGAAGATCCAGGAACTTCATGTTTTTGGGGACTCTCAACTAGTAATTCGTCAAGCAACTGATGACTACCAAACAAAGGATGAAAAATTAATGCCTTATAAGAAAATGGTAGATGACTTCAAGAAAAATTTCATGAAGTTAACCTTTGAGAAGATACCAAGAGAGCATAATTGAGCCGCAGATGCCATGGCTACTATTGCTTCACTAATCGATCTACCGCATAATGAAACCCGCTATGAGTTCTTGGTGGATAACCTTTTGGTTCCCTCGTATGAGATCACTCCTACTGAGATGATATGTGTCGTTGGTCCTGATTCCTAGTTATATGGTTCCATTTTCACATACCTTCATAACAACACCCTTCCTCCTGACTTATCCAACAACCAACATCACACTTTCATTAGCCAATCTTCCCGATACGTCATTTTAGTCGATATCCCATATCGTCGAGGTCTAAATGGCACTCTCCTGAGATGTTTAGAAAGGGATGAAGCTCAGATTATGTTACGTGAAGTTCATGAAGGAATATGTGATCCACATTCTAGTGGTCCTACCTTAGCCAAGAAACTCATCAGGACTGGATATTACTAGCCCAATATGGAAAAAGATTCATATCAGTTTGTCAAGAAATGTAAGCAATGTCAAATTCATGGAGACCTTATTCATGCACCAGCACAAGAACTTCAACTGATTGCAACTCCTTGGCCCTTTTGTCAGTGGGGACTCGATCTCATAGGCAAGATTCACCCTCCTTCCAATGGCCACAAATTCATTATCACTGCCACAAAGTATTTCACAAAATGGATTGAAGTCGTGCCTCTTATACAAGTCACTGGAAAATAGATTGCTACATTCATTCTCAATTATATCATTTTCCAGTACTGTATTCCTCTTTCCATCATCATCGACAACGAATGTCCCTTCAAAAACCAAGATGTTTGTGAACTTTGTGATCGCTTCCATATTACTCATCGTTTCTCCACTCCCTATTACCCCCAAGGTAATGGTCAAGTTGAGGTGTCTAATAATACTATTCTTAAAATCCTCAAAATGACAGTCGATGACACTGGCCGAAATTGGCATATCCAACTCAATCCCACACTTTGGTCTTATCGCACAAGTGTTCGCACACCTACAGGAGCCACACCTTATTCACTTGTCTATGGTGTTGAAGTTATCTTTCCCATTGAGGTCGAGTTACCATCTTTACGAGTCTCTTTGCACAACATTATCAGTGATGAAGACTATAGGGTCTCTCGCTTACAAGAACTAGAACTATTGGATGAACGAGGACAAATTGCTTTTAATCATCTCAAGGCTTATCAATAACGAATGAGTCATAGTTAGAATCACAAGGTAAAGCCTTGCAAATTTGAGGTAGGTGACTTAGTTCTCAAATAAAATCCTAAAAATCAGCAAGACAGAGAGAAGAAGGGAAAGTTTGAACCAAATTGGCTTGGTCCTTACATCGTCACAATAGCCTATGAATCCGGTGCATATCAACTCTCAACCCTAGAGGGAAAACCTTTGGAGGATCCTATCAACAACATGCACCTTCGTAGGTTTTACACATAGCTCTTCATAATATCCTAATTCAAAAATACAAAAAAAAATTAAAAAAATACAAAATACAAAAGAAATAAAAAATAAATCCAAAAATACAGAAAAATCATAAAAATAAAAAATCGTTACTTGGTGAAAACCTTGCGAACAGGCGCCTTGTGACACATAAAAAAATTTGGAAAACTGAAAAACATTCCTTCCAACGATAAAAACCACTTCGGTGGTGCCCTGGGCAAGTACCATGGTGAAAATCGGGGTATCAACGCCATGTGTAGAGACATTGCTCCTCCCTCCTTCAGGATTCAATCTCATCCTTTCACTTTGCACACACTCACAGGCTATCCATTCATGATAAACTTGCCCATTCCCATCATGGCTTGTTATTGATCTACCTAAGATTGGTTAGCCATTCCATCATAATCCCTCATTTTCACCCCTTTCCATCCATAATAAATCAGCTCCTATCTGTGGCTAAGGCAAATCCCAAGTCTAGTGATGGGTGTGGAACTAAGAGCATCCCACGTTCTGAGGAGTGTAGTTTCTTCCAATTTTCTTTAGTCTATCTGTGCACAATCCATAATAAAGCAACACTTGCATCACAGATCCACAATAAAGTTTCGTCTTCTCCGTAATAAAGTATCAATTTCATGGATTCAGTCAGTTTTAGATGAGACAATGCAGCAACAAGCTTCAGCAAATCAAATCTTTCAACAGACTCAGACAACATTATGATTCAGTGATATCTATGCTTTTGTGAAAGTAAACATTGTGACCACAATCAAATAGACTTATACAAGTGACAAGAGATACTAAACTTGAGGACTACGGTGGATGTTGGTGTCGAGTCTTGGTTTTCTTTTGATTTTATCTTTTGGTGAGATGTCTTTTAGCTTTTTCGGGATGTCTTTGACTAGAGATTTTATCTCTAGGATGTCTTTGACTAGAAAGGTGAGGATGGGGTATCATCACATCTTTTTCTTTGTTGTCTGTGGATTGTCTCTTAGTAATGCTATGACTTGTCCAAGGATATGAGGACACTTGAGAGTCTAGTGTGAACTGGGGCATTCCTTGTTTGCGACTGTCTGATCTCCATGCAAATAGGTACAATGACTTTTTGGGTTGAACGTATACCTCAATTGTCATAACCTACTTGCCATAATAAAGCTCAATGATGATAATATTACAAGAATCTCTTTCACTTCCATATCTTCTATCTTCCATCCCCCTTTCTTGATTGACCTCCATCATCCTTCTTGAGTCCGTGTAGCTTGCTATTGCATGACTAAGTATAATGACACACCAAAAATATCTGCATTTCATGTAGTTTGCACCTGCATTACCACATTTTAGCATTTCATACATACATATAGATATCACAATTACATCGTATCCTGCACACAACACATGTTAGCATATTTTTCATTCTCATCATGTGAATAGTTATTTACATTATCATATTCATTTGCATTTCATACATTCACATTTGCATTTGCATAACATATTAAAAACATAAAAGAACAAAAATATTGCATTTATCATGTACATATTTTCATCCATATCATAAGAATCACATAGGTACACATGCATATAGCTGCCACAAGGATGAATCATCTCATATATATATATATATCTCAAAAATCATAAGTTTCATGATACAATGATGTCAAAATCATATGCCTACAATCACCCAAAGGTGTCTACATCATCATACAAAATGGTACAAAACTGACACATAGAGAGCCCTCTAAGGCTATGATGAGCTCCCTCCCTCGGAGCTAGATGGCCTCAACGGAGTCTAAGCCCTAGAAGGACCTGCCCAAGGATCATCTCTTCAGCCCCCTTTATCTGGTGGTGGTGGAGGGCCCATGACCCCACCACTAGACACCTATCTCTTGTCTCTCCCTCTAGTGGTTGTCGTTGTCCGGGATGGTTTTTGGAAGCTCCTAGCTCACTGATCTGGTGGCACCACTCCATAGTATAGGTCTCTGCAGTAGGCTATCTCCTCCCCTACCCATAGAAAATAGGCATATCTGGCCCTCGTGTCCTCTGCTGCCTACCTCCATGCCCTTAGTGTTGTCTCAGCCTCTGTATAGCTCTAAATAGCCTGATCCCTCTCTTGCTCAATGTCCCTCAGCTGTCTCTTGAGTCTAGCTATATCCCTCTATAGATCCTAGATCTCATCTTCCTGTCCCTGTTAGATCTCCCTCAAGGATAGTAGCTCATCCTCCTCCTCTCTCCCCTCACCCTGTCCTTGTCCCCGTTCGTCTACCTATTTGGGAACCTGTGTTGCTGGCACCTATAACGGCAATCCACCTCTACCCCTCACTACATGCATCTGTCTCTCCTCTCTGCCCTCTCTCTTGTGCACCACTCTCCTCTCTACCACTGCGCCCAGCCTCCGCCGTCGACCTCTACCTCCACCATCCCCACTATCATCACCATCACCTCCACCATCTCCCTCTATTGACTCCCCTAGATCCATCAATCATGGAAATAGATGATCTCCCCAATATGTAGTATACTCTGCATCCATCCCTGCATCCTCCACATCCGCCCAAATGTCCCAAGGCATGGGAATCGTCTCTAGAAGTTGTGTCACAGCCTGATCATAAGAAAATAATGGCCCCAAATGCACCTGATCCCTCACGGTCTGCGCATACATCCCCGACCCCTGTGGCATCCATTGTATCCTGTCGAACTACCTACATACTTTATCTATGAATTGCCTCTCAATAATATACGATGTCCTCCCTATCAGATACCTGCTCCTAAATACATATGGCAGCTCCACTACATCATCCTCCCCCTCCTCACAGTCTAAGTAAGGCCTCCGTACCACACTGTCTACCTCATCAATCACCTTGCGCCATTATTCTAGCCTCCCAATCTATGGTTGAGAAGTAATCATATCATACAAGTGTACATAACTGTGCCCATGTCCTCTGCCTCTAAAATGTATTGGACGTGTAACCGGTAGATTCTCATACGCCCAAACCTGCACCAAGGTCACTCCACACCCCAATCCTACTGATCTGTGATATACAAATTGATGCAGCTCATAGTACAAGTGTGCCAACAGACATGACCCCCATGCAAACCTGGTGTGCTTAGTCACCAATGTCTCCAGAGTCCTCCCCATCCCACAACCAACCCTCGTGTCGCCCTATCCAGACAAAGGAACTCACCAATCAATCCTACTAGCACTGCCGATAGCGCCAATCCTATAGTTGTCATGGTGTCCCACGTCACATGTCCAGCCCTCATCTCCAATCCTGGATCTTGTAACACTCATCTTAGTGCATCCCGATCTCCCTCTCGATCGTAAGGAACCAACTCCCCAACGATCAGTATCCTTAATATCCTATATACATCCTCTAAGGTGACTGTAATCTCACCCATCGGCAAATGAAAAGTGCATGTATCTGAGTGCCATCTCTCAGCTAAAGTAGTCAACAAATCCATGTTCTCCCAAAACTCAGGCACATACATAATATATCATAGGTCCATAGCCTCAACTGCGGCTCTATCCTCAAATGTCAGCTCTGGTCGTAAGCTCTGAGTTGAAGGGAATCTCTCCCGTGACTCCAGCATAGGTAGGTCCTCCTGAGTCAAGCAAATCCACTGTGTCAATCCTAGTAGTACTCCCTGTTCATCACAAAGTGCTGCTTTTTTATCCTAGTGCTTATATCTATCATATGGCACTCTATCCTAGTAGTACTCCCTATTCATCACAAAGGGCTTCTTTTTATCCTACTGCTTATATCTACCATATGGCACTCTATCCTAGTGGTACTTCCTATTCATCACAAAGTTATGCTTTTATCCTATCTTTTAGGGCACCTACTTGAGCGTATCATCTTGAGTATCTTATCCAATTGACATCGTATGTCCTATCACAGAATTGTCAATTTTAGCTTGATCCAATTGACAACGTATGTTCTATCACAAAATTGTCAATTTTTTTGGCACTCCCTGTTCATCACAAAGTGTCTTTCTCTATCCTATCCTAGGGTCTCTGCTTGAGTGTATCCTCTTGAGTAGTTTTCCTGATTGGCAACGTATGTTCTATCACATAATTGTCAATCCTAGCCCTATCTGTTATCCTAGTCTTCCCTAGAGGACCTGCTTGACTGTATCCTCTCAGCAACTTATCCAATCGACAGCGTATATTTATCATAGAACTGTCGATTCGACCTTGAAGACATCAATGCAAATTCATGACACAAACACGCTTGCATACTTCACATATGTGCCTGCCCTGCACAAATCCACTTGAATCACACAGACGTGCCTCTGCTCTGCACAGACGTGCCTCTCCTGCACAAACGTGCCTAAAATACACAAACACACTCGCATCTGACATAGACGTTATTAAAATCATAGACATTCTTAAACTTGACATAGATGCACCTAGCTTACCTAGACGCACCTAGAACCAACGCAGACGCGCCTTACCGTCTTCCCCCCGCTTGACATTTTTTTGAAACATACCTAATGTACATTTATTACCCTACCTGACATGCATTTATGACAACAATTAATGCAACAAGGTACAAGGAGGTTTTGCAGTACTCACTGGCTCTCTTGCATCTGTTGGCCTCTGATATCGGTGAAAGCGATCGAATCTGTGCACTAATGCCATCGTTGTTGACTTCTCTCTACTATATTTTCACTCCAATCTCTTAGGTGTGTGGATGATAATGAGGATGTTTTCCCTCATAGTCTATCTTTTAGACTACCCTAGCCCTCGTTTCTTGAGTCAATATTATTTATCCCATGACTCTGTCACTCTATCTTGTCAGTCCATTCTAGCATTTCTTTCTTATCGAGAGATTGTTTGTGATCTTTTCACACATTTTCATCCAATTTCTTGAGGGGGCATATCATTCCCATCTTGGGGCAACTTGGTATCAGTTCATATTATCTTCTTTGAAAGAACGCGACAAGCTGGATTGTCTCAAAGAGGGGCAAAATGTAGACACCTAAAATTGTCCTATCTGATTAAATAAATATTTTATTTATTTAATTACTTCATCCTAATTCTTCTATTAATTAAATGAATCTTTATTTATTTAATTAATTCATTTATCCTCTTCTAGCCTTATTCCTCATTTAAATAAATACTTTTATTTATTTAAATTATCCTTTTTCTAAATTAAATAAATACTTTTATTTATTTAATTGATCCCACTTCTTCTATTAATTAAATAAATCTTTATTTATTTAATTAATTCATTAGCCTTTTCTACCCATGACACATGTCATTCATCTCTTAATTCCTACACTACCTACCCTCTTATTATTTTCTTATTTTCTCTACCTACCCTCTAATCCTAGCCGACCATTTATCTTTTACACCTCTCAATCTTATCCCTCCATTTATTATAGTGTCTTCTATATAAGGAGATGCTTCCTTCATTTATCAATCCTATTCAACCCTTCAAGCATTCTAGCATTCAAACTTTCATATGCGATCAAGCCTACTTGGAACCACATTTCCATTCTTTGTTGAGCTCTTGTGCGCACATAAAATCTAAGAGCAAATATATCAAGCAAGATCAATAAAGATAGGAAGAATGGAGATTCAAGCCCTATTGGACATGTGATGGTATAATATTTGTGATTTCATTTGATTTGCATTGTCTTAGGTAATCTTCATATGTTATGGTGGATCTTTGTTGTTATTAGGCTAGGGTTTTGTGGTTGAATCTATTCAGTCTTTCAATATTGTTATTCCATTTTTACCATAAACAGATAATACTTGTCCTTCATCGAACAGTAGAGATGTTATCAAGTAAAGGATTGGCCCTGATCGTTATGATCTCCATGTAAAATATTTGTTAGACACAACAAAACATGAATTGTATGTGTTGTTTACTAAAACAAACCCTCATAAAAAGATTGGACAAACCATGTTTGAAAGGTTAAGGCCATATTATGTGAAGGTAAACAAAGTCTTCAAAACTTGTTGGTGTCATTATCACATCAAATTTGATTTGTACTATCATGTGTTTTGAAAGATTAGAGAAGGTTATGAAAAAGATCCTCCTAAACGAACAAGTCAATTCATAGCATCCATCTTATGTGATAAATCAGATGATAATGCAACTTTTCAAATAAATTGCATAAAAGGAATTTGTGGAACATGTGGGGATCTGGCTAAATTTCCATTTAGAGATGAAGATACTGACATGATGAAGATGGTAAATTGCAAGACTTAGAAGTACAAAAAAGTTGAAACAAAATTTGGAAAGGAATCTACAAGGTTAGATTATGTAGAAGAGGAGATACCTATTGGAACATTTATGAAATTTTTTCATAAGTTGATAAAACCATACATATGCCATGGCTTTTTTGCCAAGTGGCAAGCACAAAAATTTCAAACTTCAAGAGACACTTTCCCACCTGGAACTATTCTATCCATAGTGGACTTTGTAGAAAATTACTCTTTTGCACATCAAAAAGAGATTGAATCAGAGTATTACTTTTCAAAGAAAATCACTATTATGGTGCATGTGTGTTATCGACATGCACAAATGGATTTGGATGGTGTTGGTAGTTCATTTGAAAATCATGTCATTAAGAAAGAGTACCACTTCTATATCAGTGATGATAAGGAGAATGACACTTTTTGAACAACATTGCTTTAAGAAGTTTTTTGAATATTTGAAAGAGAGAGGCATAACAATAGTTAAACATTTTGTTTCATTTGATGGATGTGCGACACAATTCAAATCTTCAAGGCCATTATATGCACTATGTAGATATCATCAAAATGATAGAATACAACATGTTTGGAGTTTTTTTTAAAGTGGTCATGGAAAGGGTGAACATGATGGTGCAGGAGCTTGTATCAAACATGCTCTAAGAAAGCATCAAATAAATTATACAAGAGATCATATAGATGATTCAAATGATGTTGTTTAATGGTGTAAGAAACACTTTGTGCAACCTAATTATCCTAGTTCATCATCGAGAACATATGAGTCCATTCCATATAGAGTGTTTTGGAAGATAACCGTTACGTGATCTCTTTTAGTGTTTTAAAATATTTTAAATTTTTTTTAAAATAAAATGTTTTAAAACAACTTGATATGTATGTTCGTGTACACATGTACATTTCGCAGATGTGGATAGAAGATCAATGCATGGATGCAAGAGCATGGAGAGGACAAGATCTTTGCATTGTGTCATGAGTACAGATAAGCGCCCATGGACATTGTACACTAGAGATTATTCATGTTTTTGTTTTGATTGCATTTTGGAAAACTATGTCGATTGCATGAACCAAGAGCTTGGATATGTCAGTTCATGGAAATTGGTGCCACTAGATGTTTCTAATACATATGAGGAAAATGAGGATGAAATCCTTGATGACATTCTTTTGATTTTTGTTGATTATGACCATATTTCAGGATTGATTAAAAAAGATACATATTATATATATATATATATATATATATATATATATATATATATATATATATATATATATATCCTTTAAAAAATGTTGTGTGCATCTATGTAAATAAATTATAAATTTGTAATCAAGTACATTTTAAATTTATAACTTGTTTTGAATTGCAGGAGATATTTTTGCAGTCATAGCAAAAGATGGAAATATAGAAGGTGTTAGTGATTATTTATTGCGTTGCACAAAAGAGAGAAAGAAGTTAACAAAATCTGAAATGAGAAATGAAATATCCTTTTCCATAGGTTTGAACTGATTTGAACATTTAAATTAATTAATTTATTTTAATTTCTCGTTTCTTATACATGTACATGCAGGCTCAGTTGTAGTACAAGGGACATATTTCAAACAAGTTAAAATTGTTCAACATGGGATTCATTTCACTGAATACCAAATTGACAACAAGGTATATTAGTATAGCCACTTGGTCATTGATGTCGGCCTAATTCTTCATACAATTCCACGTCGCAGGCGGTCTCAAAAGTGAAGACTAGATAGTGAAGATCGTGAGAAAATATTAAGTGTTATTGAAGAGCAATCTGAACCACTTGATGTGGTATGAAATATTTAGTTCACCTAAGTAAATGTGTTTGAACCCATGGATTGATTTTTATATAGCTTGTGATGTTTAACAATAGCTTACATGCGTGTACACATGTACAAAGTAAAAATTTGTGATGTGGATGAGTTGAAAATATCTTAAGCCCGGATGTATGCACAATTAGGATCATGTATACCTTTAAATTAGGACATGTATGAAATTTGATTTAAATTATTTCTAGTACATTTTTGTATTTAAGCTTAAATTAGTTCATGTATTCATTTTTAATTAAATGCATTTACAACTATACATGTAATTTAAATGCATAATACAACTGTATGAAATTTTTAATAGAATTTAAATCAATATTTATCGACTAGTCTAGTTGAATTTTTATTGTGAATGCGAATGCCACAGGTATTTAGTCAATCTTGTGTTCATACTAGGAAATTGTAAATAGTGTGTCTTCCTTATGTGGTTAGTCTAAGAAACTTTAAATTTATTATTATTTAATACATATAAATCTTCTTAAGTTGCACCATAAGTGGATGTTCAATCTATTGTTTATGATCTGAATCCTTTGAAGATTTCAATTATTTGTAACACTATGGTTATGTTTAGTTAAGAAAATAAATTAGTTACATTGAGATCTATCCGCTTATGCATTCTTTTATTCCAATAGAATTTCAAGACGTGGATTTATAAACCATATTCCTTTCTTACCCCATCTTTTGATATTTTTTGTAAATAAAACCTAGAATCAAAACAAATATTCAAAAGTGTAAAAATATTATATATCTTACCCTTGAGTGTTTTCAATAATAAAATATAATCAAATATGAGATCAAAAAACAATTTAAGGGTTTGGGATACTACAAACCTACAATTTTTTTATATATCTAACCCTCATACTTAATATTTCAGTGAATAATTTTGTAAGTCCCTCTATGTGATCTGAATAAAATAATGAACAAGTAGATTATACGAGTCAAGGCCTAACTAAAAAGATCCTTGGGGTAAATTCATTATATTTTTTTAATTTTTGATACCTTTCAAGAGAGATGCAATTTCATTTTGCATTCTAATCTAATTTGAGATTTGTTAAAACATCAATCAACAAGATTTTCATGTAAGAGTTGATCTATTTTTAAAAATGTCCCTTCTACAATCAAAAGTGTAGATAGAAATTAATTCATGTTTCTTCCAAAATGGAGATAATTGGGAATGCAGAATCATAGGCTTGTTGTAGAATCTAGGTTGTGGTTGATGGTCAAGATATGTATCTCTTTGATGGCCCTAGACTAGAAAAACTATAAGGGAGGATGTTTTTTAGTGGAGAGGATGAAAGAAGCTATAGGAGGAATTTGGTGTGAAATGTTTGCCACTAGCTATTTAGTATTGCTCTATATATTAATATATATAAATAAATTAACTACCACTTTACATTAATTTCACTCTCCTTTTTTATTAAATATAATTTTTATTATTATTTAAGTTATATGTTCTAGACCAAATACAATGTGATGAAATAATCAATTACAACATAATAGTTTTTTGTATGCAATCCATCCTTTCCTTTTTCCTATATTGACATTATTTGATACATCTATCAATCTCTAATAAATAAATATTTTTAATTAACTCATACTAATATAGTAGTGTATTTAGTTCTATTCTTTTTATAATTTATTCAATCCAATTAATGATCTTGGAAATAGATATGAAATATTGGCACTCACATTTTTTTCATTTCTAACATTCGTTTAGCTTTCCTATTTATGTTTAAATATTTTAAAATAAACATGTTTGACTTAACTACTAATAAAATTGTTTTCAAACAATTGATATCAATTACGAGTTTCACTGGATTTATGTCATTTTACAATTTAGATTTGTTTAGAATGTTTTTTAAACAATTTTACATGACTTAAGAAATACTTGGATGATGTGGAGGAAAAACAAACTACTAAAAAAATGTTGTTTTGTTCATCTATTGTATTCAAAAAAATTGTTTACAATAAAAATAATAAATTAAAAAAAATTCTTTTTCTTTTTATTTTATATTTAAAAAATGTTTCGAGGTAAAAATTTTAAATTACTCAAATGTTATTAAGTCGAGAGGCTTCCATATATTTAAGTATAATCAAACACGTGTACACATATGATTTATACTTGTACAATTTAAATAGAAAACATGCATATATATATAAAGTATAATCAAGCGTGCAAGTATGATCAAACACAAACAGTATAAAGTATAATCTAACGTGCACATGATATAATCTGAATACATATCAATATTAAGTAAGTCCAAGAATAAAAACTCAATATAAAGTAACCGTGAATACATAGCAATGTAAAGTAAGTCTAAATGTAGCAATACATGCATGTCTAGATGAAAGTCTGGAATACATATATAAAAAGCTAAACACATGAACTATAAAGTGGCAAATCAACATGCATCATGTCAGTCATGAACAAAGCGACCGTCTGAGTGAGAGTCCTGGTGAGAGTTTGGGTGTCCAATAGACCCCTGCAAAAGTAGAATTTATATTTAAATATTAAAAATATCTCTATGTATGTATGAATCTTATTTAAATAATCAAATAGAATAATAAATTAAAATATATTGTAACATGCATGTACATACAAAATCCATAATTAACTTGTCCACTAGCAGGTGTAGCATCTAAAGAATCTTGCCTACGCACACACTCTGAGCTCAAGCTAGGAGTGACATGAGGTAATTGTTGTACATACACGTCTATTTTAGGATTTGTTTGAACAATAAATGATACTTATTTATTTGTTATTTATTAAGTCTAAAAATTACATGTACATCCTTTTAAAAAATACACGTAAATACACACCTGTGTATCAGGAGCTTGTATAGTCTGATTATCTCCTATGATCATATCAACCACATTAGTCATGTCTACATATCTCTCTCTACCTATATGAATGAATGAGGAGTGTAAGGGGCTAACTAGATGACTAGGCATCGATGAAGTGTTTGATGCTAGTAGCAAATCCATAAAACCAGTCTGGCTCAAACCTCATAGCTACTCCTCAAATGAATCCAAGCCCTCATCTGTGATATGGACCTGATTAGCCCATACCTCCTCCTTTGCAACAACAGAGTGATCTATAGGTGGGTCACTTGGAGCATATGTAGAGTGATGATAATGTTGTGACTGTCTCGGCATATGCGTCGATGCAGTAGCCTACGTGTCTCTGAGAATCTCATCTCTAACAATAGCCAATGGTATCCCAAGTCAAGATGAAATGAAATAGTATGAATGTAACAGGTCCTTAGATAAATACTATAACATCTGTACATGTCTAGCATCTCCTACTATAGCCACTACATCATCTAGTGAGGGGATGCCAGTAGTAACATACTGATCTAAATCCAAAGCCACCATGTGATTGGAAGATGCATTTGTGGATGATTTGGAATGTAATCAGCTCATCATATATCTACCCAACCTATCTGATGATACGGTGGCTATTGTTGATGCAATATCTCCATTCCTCTCAATTTCTTCTCTCTGAGAAGCAATCACAACATGATTCATTGTGGGGGAGAGGGTTGGGACTATCGCCAAAAATCTCTCACCAACAAGCTCCCCGTGTCTGGGCGGAGCTCTATCACTCCTACGATATGAATCTCTATCAATAATCTTGCTCCTCCCCTATCCATAATATCCAGGAATGTCAAGGTAGTTGGGTTTCAACTGACAGTGAACCTCAACATAGACCTGTTGTGCAAAGTATAATGGTATCTGGTCATTATTAGGATAACGACCATGGACAACTAAGATGCGTGGGTAATGTAAACATTTCAAATTGTCTTGTCTAATTAAATAAATATTTTTATTTATTTAATTATTTTATCCTAAGTCTTCTATTAATTAAATAAATTCTTATTTATTTAACTAATTCATTAATCCTCTTCTAAGCCTTTCCTCTTTTAAATAAATACTTTTATTTATTTAAATAATCATTTTCCTAAATTAAATAAATATTTTATTTATTTAATTGATCCCACTTCCTCTATTAATTAAATGAATCTTTATTTATTTAATTAATTCATTATCCTTTCTACCCATGACACATGTCATTCATCTCTTAATTCTTCTCTTACCTACCCCTTTATCATTTAATTATTTCCTCTACCTACCCTTTAATCCTAGCCGACCATTTATCTTTACACCTCTCAATCTTATCCCTTCATTTCTTATAGTGTTCTATATAAGAGGATACTCCTCTTCATTATCAACCCTAATGAGCATACTAATGACACAATAAAGTCTTCTTGCGATCAAGCTATCAACCACATTTCTATTTTTTATTAAGCTCTTGTGCACACAAAATCTGAGAGAAAATACATCAAACAAGATCAATGGAGATAGGAAAAAATAGAGATTGAAACCCTACTAGACATGTGAATGGTATATTTGGTTTATTTTATTGATTTACATGGTCTTAGGTATCTTCATTTGTGTATGGTGGATTGGTTTTATTGTTAGACTAGGGTTTTGTGGTTGAATCTTTGTTAGTCTTTCAATATTATTATTTTCATTCATCCATTTTCACCATATACATTTTGGCACGCCCGATGGGACACTTGTCCTTTTATTTTAATATCTTATTTGCAGATTGTTAGACACAATGCACCACTGAGAGGGGGGTGAATCAGTGGTTCTCAACTTTTTCTCTTTAACTGACTTATGCGTGTATACTAGTTATGGGATCTAACACAATGGAGACATACCAGTTAGTGGGGAGACTAATCACAAATGCAATCATAAAGGGACATCACATAACACTAGCATGTACAAGGAAAACCCAAGATGGGAAAAGCCTTGGTGAACAATGATGTTGGAGTCTATTTCTCCAATCCAACCTCACAATAAAACATGTTACAATGTTTAGGGATACAACCCAAGGAGCTACAACCCCTGATTTAGGGCACCAACCCAAGGAGCACCAAACCCTAACTAATTTATGGGCTACAACCCCTGTACCGAGCTACAACTCAGTGATCACAAAGATATCATCAAATACAAAAGTATTTATTCTATTACAAGTGAATCTTGTAACCATTTCATATACCTTACTCTGTCGGTGAGACTCCTTCTCTGCTACATCAGTACACCTTTTCTGATGCTCTCATCTGCTGTTGTAATGCCAGTAAACTCTACCAGTTCACCTCTATTCTTCTTCTTCTCTATTGGATCTCCTCCTCACTTTTCTATTCTTCAATCCTCCCAACTGCCTTCCTATCGGTACAAGAACCTATCGGTTCACCTCTCTCTCTATCGGTTCTGACTTCTTTCAGCTGCTATGCTACTCTCCACGATACTACTCTTACCTAGTTCTATGACTACTTTCTCCACAGTTACCTTTTCTTCTTTTCTACTGGTATGAACACTACCGATTCTGTATTTGTACCGGATGAACATTTCAACCTTGTTCTCCCTCACACTCAGTCTCTTTTCTATCTTCTTGAAGAGAACTTGACTGATCTGCTCTCACATGCAGCAACTCTATCTTCTTTTGTTCAGCAGCACTATCAATATCTTTGGCTTGCATATTTATAGCCTGGTTTTCCCGCCAAAAGCCAATTCAAATCTCAGGCGGTTAGGGTTTCCTCATCAACCTCGAGGCAAACCAAATCCAATCAGATCTTTTCTGATCTGATCTCCCAGACAACAAATTGTACATCTTTGCCTTTAACGCACCTTCCAATACATGTCTTCTAATCTTAGCAACCATGACCTCATCTCTCGACTTGCCTCTATCAATATGCCATTAATGTTTTTGTTGTTTCCTTCTCAAGGTCTTCTCACAATCTGATCTTCTTTCTTAGATCCAAGTGCCAACAACTCCCTAATTTGTCTTTGTCGCTCATTCTTCTCAAGCCGCACTCTTATGATCCGATCCACAAATCACAAGGTCCATATTAAGTGCACACCTGTAGAGGCAACTATCTGTGCATGACACTCCATCGACCTCTGCATGCTTGCCACTTCATCTCCACATGGCTTCCATGTTGATATCCTCCTCTAGTTGAACAACTATGTCGGTGTGGATTGGATCACCGACCAATTCCATTACTGGGTTCATCTATTGGTATACTAACCCTGCTAGTTCAACCCTCAAATCGGTATGTCATCAACCTTGCACTCTGCTTCTCTTCCGGTGGACTACTCAATCAGTCGACACTCTTGCTAACCTTCCTTATGCACATCCTCATCAGATGGGGTGTCTTTTGCATCTGCACCATGTCCATTTTACTGGTGGACTTACATACCGATAAACACTCTTGATGACACCATGTCATCAACCTTCCACAAACTCCATCTTCAATCAGGCCATTCTCCTCTATCTACATCTACTCAGCCTTGCATTCTTCCTGATTAGCTCAAACCATATCTCAACTAGTTTGTCATAGTGACAAACTCATCATACTTCAACTGCACCAACATCTCAACATGCCTTCTCAGTTAGTCCAGTACATATCCCTGATTTTATGCACTCGAGGCATTCCTTTGATTCATCGGTAGATCCTGATGGTATGATGAAAGAATAAATATTTGGAAGATTACTGAGAGGGTGGGGGGGTAAATCGATAACTAGAAAAATTGATACAAACTTTCCAATCTCAAACTCAAACTCACAAAGTAAACTTATCAATGAAATACCACTATCAAGATCAATACTCATAAAAATACCGATTGACTTTTATAGCAACTTAACAGTAAACAACATCAAACTTGTAAACATCCAAATGCTTCATTTCTCAACACTTTCGGTTATCATGCCTTATCAGAAATAATTAATCAAATCAATCATAAGATCATAACCACAAAACATTCACCACATGACACAAGTATTTATACGTGGAAAACCTAAATAGGTAAAAACTACAGTGAGATGAGGTTCACAAGAAAATATTTGAACTCTTCTGAAGTTCGCCATGTTAGGAGCCTAGCCTATTAAAGCTTTTACAAAAGTCTTGTTAAGAACTGATCCTATTAGGAATCACCTGGTTAAGGGATTGATTACCAATTCCTTGTTAGAAGCATATACCCTGTAAGGAGTAACCTCAGTAGAGGATTTGAAAATACAATCTAATGGATAACCTTGTTAGAGGATTTAATAAGTAACCAAGCTTGTTAAAGCTTACACGGTTAGGGGATTTCAATTTTTTTGTAATTGTCAGAAAACAACACGAGTTTCTTGATCTATTTGAATAGCACTACATTTGCTTGATCAAATCCATTTAAGCTTCTATCTGCCTTTACTCAAACTGCAGACTCATTCTTCGGAGAGGAAACCACACACTTAACTGATTTCTGCCAAGTCTTGCCAACACTAAAAATAACAACTTCATCGACCTTAAATATAAATCAATTAGGTCGATAACACAACAAAAATCTAATCCTCTCATCATCGAGATTACAAACAAGTCAGTACAAGCATGATCGTTGGATTTCATAGCAATCTCATCACATCAATCAAGAAAACCTCAACCGCTCCTTAATTACCACTTCATCGAGCTCAATAACTCATCACGCACTTTGCATTAGATGCAATACATTTTGTTCATTGCCTAGACAAACAAATGTGCCAAAACATTTTGAACTTGTCTTCATACAATGACTTTATGTGTCACCATCATTACCGCTCAACATCAGATCATAAACCAACATAACCAATTCAACAACCTTAATTGGTTAGGGTTTAACAAAAACAACTGGTAGGGTTTACCGGTTACATAACATAGAAAGGGTTTAACCTTTTACTCTCATTACCAGTTCAACTCACAAACTTACATACTGGTTTACAATAACCTTCACAAATCTCTTCCTACCAGTTACAAGACAATATCAATAATAACAACAATATCAGCAACATGATTAATATCATTACTAGTTCAATTAACATCAATGACAACATAACATATCATTAATGCAATCTTCATGCAAATACCAACAATCTCCCCCTTTGGCATTCATGGCAATACAAAATATCAACACCATTGCTTTGTTGTTGTGATTGTGAGTAGGAATCTTGGTTTACATTACCAAGTATTCACATGCTCTCTTTATCTTCAGTCTGTCACTGGTTTTCCTTCTCATAATCACATACTTATTCTCCTCCTTTGACAGCAATGCCAAATTGAAAGAAAAACATGTAATATCAAAATTTCACTATGCATCAACAACATACTACAACTTGATGCTCCCCCTGTGGAATACATCCACTTCTACATAAACCCTTGTAAAATTTTGCAAGTGTTTCAGGGACTGATGCAGTCAACATCATGTTCAACTGACTTCATGAAGAGAGACAACCCCTAGCTGACTTCTAAGATGCTCAAAAGTAGTCTTAGGTAGAGGTTTGGTAAAAATATTTGCAAGTTGTTCCTTGGTAGAAACATGCTCTAAGATAACATCTTTATTCAGAACTTTTTCCCTCAGGAAATGATACTTCAATTCAATGTGCTTGGTTCATGCGTGCAAAATAAGATTCTTAGAAATATTTATGGCACTTGTGTTATCACATAAGATCTTTATAGGTTCTAAAATATTCATCTTAAAACCTTCCAAAATTTGCTTCATCCAAATAGCCTGTGTGCAATTCATATAAGCTGCAACATACTCAGCTTCAGTAGTAGATTGTGAAGTGCAACTCTACTTTTTACTACTCCATGAAACAAGCCTTCCTCCAAGAAAAAATGCTCCACCGGTTGTGCTTTTCCAGTCATCAACATTTCTTTCCCAATCAACATCTGTGTATGCCTTCAAATCAAATTTTCCTCCATATGGATACCATAATCCATAGTCAACAGTACCTTTCAAGTATCTAAAGATTCTCTTGGTTGCTATCAAGTGTGTCTCCTTAGGATTCTTCTAGAATCTAGCAACTATGCCAACTGCATGGGCAATGTCTGGTCTATTGTGAACAACATAGTGTAACTTGCCAATCATTGACTTGTAATCCTTCTCATCAACAGACTTAGATTCATCTTCCTTGGACAACTTACAACCTGTAACCATTGGTGTACCAACTAGTTTATAGTCACTCATGCCAGATTCATCTTCCTTGGACAACTTACAACCTGTAACCATTGGTGTACCAACTGGTTTATAGTCACTCATGCCAAATATCTTCAAAACCTCTTTCACATACTTGGACTGTGTAATGAGAATACCATTCTTCATTTGATGTATCTGCAAGCCTATGAAAATTTTTATTTCCCCTACTAAAGACATTTCAATTCATTTTTCATTTCATCTAGAAAACTGTTGCTCATGACATCATTACCTCCAAATATAATATCATCAACAAATACTTCATTGACCAGTATTTCATCTCTTTTAGAATTGAGATATATGTTACTATCATCACTAGTTCTCAGAAAGCTTATCTTCATTAGATGTGTATGAAGCCTTTCATACCATTCTCTAGGTGCCTTCTTTAATCCATATAAACCCTTATGCAATCTACATACCATGTCTTTCTCATCAGTCAATGCATAACTATCTGGCTGCTCTATGTATACCTCTTCTTTCAATATCCCATTCAAAAATGTAGACTTAACATCCATCTGATATACCTTGAACTTCTTATGGGCTGCAAATGCAAGTAAAGTTCTGACACTTTCCAGTCTTTCTATTGGTGCAAAATTTTCACCATAATCTTCTCCTTCCTCTTGTGCATAACCTTTGCACACTAATCTTGCCTTGTTGCAAACTACAAAACCATCTTCATTCAATTTGTTCATGTATACCCATTTAGTACCTATAACATTCTTATTTACCAGTTGGGATACTAGGGTCCAAGTGTTGTTCTTCTCAGTTCAATCCAATTCCTCCTCCATAGCTTTAACCCAATAGTCATCACCAAATACCTCCTTAGCAATTCTTGGTTCAATGGTGGAGATCATGCAAGAATTCTCTCTGATTTTTCTTCTGGTTAGTACTCCAACATCCTTATCTCCAATAATCTGCTCAGGATTGTGATTCAGTCTCAAATATCTAGGAATAACATGATCATTATCTCCAGGTTCAACTTCTTCTTTGTCATCATCTTCTTCTGAATTTATCTATTCTGGTTGGACTGTTGCATCAGAATTTGCTTTGCCGATTTCAAACTTCACAGTTTCTGGTTCCAAAAACAAAATGCAAGCATCTTCATCCTTTTTCTCTGAACTGGTTCCTTCTGAGACTTTAGGAAATTCATTCACTTGAACATCAACACTCTCAACAATTCTCTATGTCTAGTTATTAAAACATTTGTAAGCCTTACTCTTGGTGGAATAGCCAAGAAATATGCCTTCATCACTCTTAGCCTCAAATTTACTAATGTAATCACCTCTCTTAATAAAACATTTGCTTCCAAATATCTTAAAATAGCTAACATCCGGTGATCTTCCATACCAATATTCATAAGGAGTTTTTTCCTTACCTCTCTTTACCAGAACACGGTTCATTGTGTAGTAAGTTGTGCTGAAAGCTTCTCTCCAAAAGGTTTTTGCAACACCTCCTTGTATCAACATTGTCCTAGAAGCTTCAACAATTGATTGATTGTTTCTTTTCCCGCGATCCCATTCTGTTGTGGTGTCCTTGATGTAGAAAGTTATCATTTGATACCATTCTCTTCACAATACCTAGTGAATTCCTTGGAAGTAAATTCACCACCTTGATCTATCCTCAAACATTTTATCTTCTTACCACTCTCTTTCTCAGCTAAGGCCTTGAATGCCTTGAACTTTTCAAAAGCTTTAGACTTATCTTTCAAGAATGTAACCCACATCATCCTTGAGAAATCATCAGTGAGAATCATGAAATATCTATCACCTTGAATGCTTTTTGTTCTTATTGGTCATAAAGATCTATATGAACCAAATCTAACAAGTTCTCTACTGAGAAGGATTTTATTTTGAAAGTTGAAGAAGTCATCTTTCCTAACTGGCATTCTCTGCAAAGATCATTAACTGGTTTGTCTAACTGAGGCAAACCTCTCATTATCGTGGACTTACTCACTTTAACAATGTTATCAAAGTTTATATGACAAAATCTCCTATGCCAAAGCCATATATCATCTATTTTTGCAATAAAATAGTTGCTAACTTTAGAATTGAGATGAAACAGGTTACCTTTAGTTTGTTTCCCGATTGTAATCAATTCACCTTTGTTGTCAAAGATTTTGCACATACCAATTTTAAATTCCAATGGGTATCCTTTATCATTGAGTTCAGCCACACTCAAAAGATTGTGCTTTATTCCTTCAACCAAGTAGACATCGTCTGCACTGCTCTTCCCATTAAGAGAAACAAATCCTTTACCTTTAACCATGTAGGGTTAGTCATTGTCAAATCTAACTACACCGCCATCAATTTCTTTCAAGGAAATAAATTTGCTCCGGTCACCAATCATATGATGTGAACAACCACTATCAATCATCCAATCATCCGAGTTATCCATCCTGGATACTAATACCATTTGGTCTGATATCACTTCCTTAAAAGCTATAAACACAATATCTTCACTAGCATCATCATCAGATTCTTCATCAGTGATACCACTATTAATAGCAATAAGACAATCTATCTTACCTTTACCCTTATACTTCTTGAATTTGTCTCTCTTGTGTTCATTTTCACCATTAGGACAATTAGCCACTATGTGACCAATCTTGTTGCATGCAAAATATTTTAAAGGTAATTTACCTCTATATTTACTAGTGCCTCTAGGCAATCGCTTTGCCAACAATGCTTCAGGCTCCACTAAACTATCTTCATCATCAACAACTCTGCTGGATCTAGATTCATAACCATGACTAGTATCTCTAATTTTTCTCACAGATGGGTTAGAAATAGAAGCTCTAAATATAGACTCAGATTTTTGTACACTGTTGGTATTTTGGAATGGTTTTGTCATTGATGTCAACACCTACTAAACCTTATCAACTCTGGCACTTTGGAGAATCGGCAACATTCACTGGCAAACAAATGACTCATGCACAGTCACTAGTATTTGGTACACCGGCAGGATATAATGATCACCGACACTTGGAATGACATGCAAAACACTTGGTTATGTTGAAGACATCGTTTGGACACTCTATCTTTGAGATTTGTTTATTGGCATATTCATATTAGTATATTTGTTATTACCAACAAATAGGTCCAGGTTATACACTAGCAGGATTATCTTTTCCAGATCAGCACGACACACTATGGAGATGTTTTATTATTGTTGTAAATGCATCAAGCTGACATGTTGTATCAGTTATTGCATCAGATATTGTTTTAATTGTAAATTGATTTTATTGTAATATTCTTTAGAGCTGACCTACTAAAATTGGTCCTAGGTTATGATATAAATGTAAGATATTATTTGTAAGATCGAATGGGAAGTGCAAAAAAGAATTGTGTGAAGGTATATGCAAGAATAAGCAGAGCTATACACGCAAACATCATTTGAAGGTGAAGCAAGGTTTTTGTGAAAGCATATCAGAACTACACGGGTACTGAATCCATCATATGAAGATGCTATTTTGAGCAGTACATCCTTATTGGATTTAACCATCTAGTTGTAGTCAGTGTGACTCCTATTTTTTGTTTGAGCAGTGAGCTCTAGGCGCTTGGCCTTTCTGCATGTGCAGACCCCATTTGTATACACTTACTATCTTCAGTAGTATCATCTGATTGTGGGTAAGGTTTCCCACTATGGTTTTTCCCCTTACAGGGTTTCAACATACAAATATTGGTGTTATGTGTTGTGGATGACTATGTCTTTTTGTTTCATGCATTAATCTTTACCGGTATTGCAATTAACTGATAAAACTGTCAACCGGTATAAAAGGCTGGTTTACCGGTATTAAGCATTAAGTTTTTTTTGGTTTGAATTTATTTGAAAACTAATTCACTTCCCCCCCCCCCTCTTAGTTGTCTCTGGGACCTAACAATTGGTATCAAAGCTTAGTTCTCTTTTGCAGAAGTTTAACAGCTTGAGGAGATCCAATGTCTACTAACTATTTCAGGAAGGACAATCCTAAACTTGATGGAACCAACTATGGCATATGGAAGATTGGAATGGAGACACATCTGAATTGCATTGGAAAGGACATCTGGGAAGTTACAAAAAATGGCTATACTGCTCCTACGCCTGGTCAGCCTAATCCACCTACCTTGGGAAAAGATGAAGAAAATGATTGCAAAGCAAGAGAAGCACTTTTGAGCGCATTAACAGATCATAAAATCATGGGATTATCAAATAGATCAACTACTAAAGCTATTTGGGAACATTTGTAAACACTTAATGAAGGAGATTCCACAGTCAAAATTGCAAAACTTGAAAGCTTCTGGGTCAGGTATGAAAATCTGAAAATGGAAGAAGATGAAGGGATTTTTGCTTTTAAGGAAAGAGTTAATGAAATTATTTGGGTATTAAATGTTGTGGAGGAACCTTAAGTGAAGATGAAATTGCTTCAAAATATTTAAGAGGATTGCCACCGGCATATAAAATGAAGGTTACTGCTATAAATGAGTTAAGAACAATACCTAATACATCAGTAACTAGGGATACATTGATTGGAAAACTCTCAGCTTTTGAAATTGAGGAATTTGGTCTTGTTGCTACTATAAAGACAGATTTAGCTTTTAAGGCATCAACATCATCTCCATCATCATTTGACAAGTCTGATTGGAAAGCCTTTTATGCAAGAGAACTTGAGGAAAGTAGGAGAGAAAATGAAGAACTTGAAGAACTTGAAGCACTATTTGCAAGAAAAATGCCTAAAGGTCCAGTTGGAAGTAAGTATGAAGGTAAAGCACCCTTTAAATGCTTTAACTGCAATAAGATTGGTCATATGGCTTCTAGATGCCTTGATAGACGTGCTAGACTAAGAGAAGAAGCTAGAAGGACATATAAGCCCAACCCTGAATATCAAAGATACAGATTCAAGAAGAATAAAGACAAATCTTGTTATCTTGCTGATGAAGGAGTGACTGATGATTCTGATGAGGATCTGACAGACAATGGATGGGTTTTTGTTGATATAACAGAAGATCGACCGGCACCTACTATTCAACCGGTAGAGAAGGCCCTGGCAGCTAAAGTTGAAGCAAAGGATGAATGGATCATTGATTCAGGATGCTCACATCATATGACTGGAGATAAAAGTAAATTCTTGAACTTTCAAGAATATAATGGAGGCTTAGTGAGATTTGGAGATGATAAAGCTTGTCTAATCAAAGGTAAAGTTATAATATCTCTTGATAGTAAGCATAATACTGACAATGTTTACTATGTTGAAGGTTTAAAGCATAATCTTTTGAGTGTTGGTTAATTAGTTGAAAAAGGATTTCAGTTACAATTCAAAAATGGAAAATGCAAAATCATGAATAGAACTGGTTTGGAAATTGCAACCGATAATCAAATTAGAGGTAATATCTTTCATTTGAATAATAGTGAAAAGACATGCTTGATTGCACATATTGAGGAAAGTTGGCTATGGCATAAGAGACTCTGTCATGTAAACTTTGATTGCATGGTAAAAATCAGTACTACTAAGGCAGTTAGAGATTTACCTAAAATTGTCAAACCTCACAATACAGTATGTAAGGAATGTCAATTTGGAAAACAAGTTAGAGCTACTTTTAAAAGTATTCCAGAAAAATCAAATAATGCTCTTGACTTAATCCATACTGATTTATGTGGTCCAACTAGAACTAACTAAAAGTTTGCAAGGTGATAGATATTTCATGCTAATCATTGATGACTACTCTAGAATGTGTTGGGTCACTTTTCTTAGAGAAAAATCATAAACACTTGGAAAGTTCAAACTGTGCAAAGCAATGGTAGAAAATGAAACCAGTAAGAAAATCAAATTTCTGAGATCAGATCAAGGAGGAGAATTTACATCTAAGGAATTTAATACATTCTATGAAGTAAATGGAGTCAGAAGACAGCTATCAGCACCCTGGACACCACAACAGAATGAAGTTGTTGAAAGGAAAAATAGAACTATCTTGGATGCAGCAAGAAGTATGTTATCAGAAGCAAATCTACCACATGTGTATTGGAGAGAGGTAGTAAGTAAAATGGTCTATAAATTCAACAAAGTTCACATCAAAGGGGAAACCGGTAAGACCCCTCATGAACTATGGTTTGGTATTACTCCTACTCTTAAATATTTCAGAATATTTGGAAGTAAATGCTATATTAGAAGGGATGAATATATTGACAAATTTGATCCTAGAAGTGATGAAGGAATATTTCTTAGTTATTCATCTAAGAGCAAGGCATATAGATGTTTTAACAAAAGATTGCAGAAAATTGTTGAAAGTACAAATGTGAAGATTGATGAACAATTCAGAGGAACTTCAACGTATATAGACTCTGAACTAGCAGCAAAGATTCTAACAAATGAACCTACATTGAACCCACCAGTACAGAATGAAGATCCAGTTACACCGGTATCATCTGAAAATTCCACAGTAACTGAGGAATAGCAGCAGACAAAGACACCCCGGTATGTAAGACTAAGTCACTCTGAAGATCAGATAATTGGAAACAAGTATAAAGGAGTTATGACAAGAGCAAGATTGGCAAATGAAGAGGTATGTCTTATTTCTCAAATTGAACCATCATCAATTAATGAGGCATGTGAAGATAAACACTGGACTAAAGCTATGGAAGAAGAACTAGAGAAAATTGAGAAGAATAACACTTGGACATTAGTTCCCTGGCCTAAAGACAAAATTGTGATTGGAACAAAGTGAGTATTTAGAAACAAACTTAATGAAGATGGTAAGGTTATCAAAATTAAAGCAATACTAGTGTGTAAGGGATATTCTCAGAAAGAAGGAATTGATTATAATGAAACCTTTGCACTGGTAGCTAGAATTGAGGTAGTCAGATTGTTCCTAGCTTTTGCAGCACACAAGAACTACAAAGTATATCAAATGGATATTAAATGTGCATTTCTAAATGGAGGTCTTGAAGAAGAAGTTTACATTGAACAACTTGATGGATTTTATTTGACAGATAAAAAAGATATGGTTTGCAGGTTAAGGAAAGCTTTGTATGGGTTGAAGCAAGCTCCAAGAGCTTGGTATGCAAGATTGGATAAGTATCTTTTGAAGATCGGTTTTTCTAAAGGTAATGCTAACAATAACTTATATTATAAAGTGACAAATGATGACATCTTGGTTATAGAAGTTTTTGTTGATGATATAATCATTAGAGGAGAAGATGGATTATGTGAAGAATTTTCTATTTAAATGCAGCAAGAATTTGAAATGTCTATGATTGGAGAAACAAAATTCTTGTTAGGATTGCAGATTTCACAAACTGATAAAAGTATATTCTTGAGTCAATCCAAGTACTTGAAGGAGTTATTAAATAAATTTGGGATGGAGAACTCTAAACCGGTAAGCACACCTATGACTACAAATGACAAATTATCACAAAGGGATGAATCTACACCTGTTAATCTGACTAGATACAAATCTATGATAGGAGGTTTACTGTATTTGACTCAAACAAGACCCGATATCATGAATGCAGTATGTAATGTTTCAATATTTCAGAGTAATCCTAGAGAAAATCATGAATCAGCAGTAAAAAGGATTTTCCAGTACTTGCAAGGCACTACAAATCTTGGATTATGGTATCCTAGAGATGAAAACTTTGAATTATGTGTATACACAGATGCAAATTGGGCAGAAAATGTGGATGATAGAAAAAGCACCACCAGCGGAGCATTTTTTCTTGGAAGCAGATTAATTTCTTGGTTGAGTAAGAAACAAAGTTGTACATCTTTATCAACAACTGAATCAGAATATGTTGCAACAACAACTAACTGTACACAAGTATTATGGCTCAAGCAAATGTTGAAAGATATAAGGGTAAAATGCAAGGAACCTATTACTATCTATTGTGATAACACTGTAGAAATTGATATATCCAATAATCTGGTACTACATTCTAAAACCAAACATGTTTCTATCAAACTGAATTTTATAAGGGAGAATGTTGAAGCAAAAGAAATAAATCTGGTCTATGTGAATACTAAAGATCAGATTGCAAATATTTTCACTAAACCTCTACCTAAGGAGACTTTTGAATATCTCAGAGATCAGCTTGGGGCCGTACCCCCACCAGTAGAGTCTTAGTAATTTGATGTTTGTCATCAACCGACAAAACTAACAGAGAAATATTTTACTTCGACTTTGATGAGGAAGCTACTTCTCAGGGGGAGTAGTTGGTATACTGAACTGGTTGGTATTTTGTATCTGAAATTTTTTTTTTTACTTTGGCATTTGATGTCAAAGGGGGAGAGATTGATATGGAAAAACACATTAGCTTTTGAGGAGAGATTATTCATTGGGGGAGAGTTTGTTACTCTCTGTATCTATATTTTGATTTCTGGTTATGTTCTCTTTTGAGAGATTGTTGGCTTTTGTTGGCTTTTGGTATTTGGCATTTCTGTTTTGGCACTTTGATGGTTTTTCCATCTTGTGTTGCCATCAATGCCAAAGGGGGAGATTGTTGGTATTTTGGTATGGTTTTGTCATTGATGTCAACACCTACTAAACCTTATCAACTCTGGCACTTTGGAGAATTAGCAACATTCATCGGCAAGCAAATGACTCATGCACAGTCACTGGTATTTGGTACACCGATAGGATATAATGATCACCGACACTTGGAATGACATGGAAAACACTTGTTTATGTCGAAGACATCGTTTGGACACTTTGTCTTTGAGATTTGTTTATTGGCATATTCGCATTAGCATATTTGTTGTTACCGGCAAATAGGTCCAGGTTATACATCGGCAGGATTATCTTTTCCAGATCAGCACAACACACTATGGAGATGTTTTATTATTGTTGTAAATGCATCAAGCCGATATGTTGTATTGGTTATTGCATCAGATATTGTTTTAATTGTAAATTGATTTTATCATAATATCCTTTAGAGCCGACCTACTAAAATTGGTCCTAGGTTATGATATAAATGTAAGATCTTATTTGTAAGATCAAATGGGAAGTGCGAAAAAGAATTGTGTGAAGGTATATGCGAGAATAAGCAGAGCTATACACACAAACATCATTTGAAGGTGAAGCAAGGTTTTTGTGAAAGCATATCAGAACTACACCGGTACTGAATCTAGCATATAAAGATGCTATTTTGAGCAGTACATCCTTATTGGATTTAACTATCCAGTTGTAGTCAGTGTGACTCCTATTTTTTGTTTGAGTAGTGAGCTCTAGGTGCTTGGCCTTTTTGCATGTGCAGACCCCATTTGTATACACTTACTATCTGCAATAGTATCATCTGATTGTGGGTAAGGTTTCCCACCGTGGTTTTTCCCCTTATAGGGTTTCGATGTATAAATATTGGTATTATGTGTTGTGGATGACTTTTTCTTTTTATTTCATGCATTAATCTTTACCGATATTGCAATTAACTGAAAAAACTGTCAACCGATATAAAAGACTAGTTTACTGGTATTAAGCATTAAGTTGTTTTTGGTTTTAATTTATTTGACAACTGATTCATCCCCCCTCTCAGTTGTCTCCGGGACCTAACATACACTACCATCATAATCGTTTAATTCAAAAGTAGTAAGTTTGCCAATCATGGAGTCAAGAGTTACCTTAGTTTTGTCAATGGACTTCAGCTCCTGAATAGCTGCAACTTGAATAGCATAGACAGGTAGCAGGGTTCTCAGTACCTTACTGATTAGTGTGGCATCTTCCACTTTCGCTCCTACACTCTTAATTTCACTGACTATCTCTTTTATCCTTTAACCATACTGCTGGATATTCTCAACTTCAGACATCCTCATGTCATCAAACTTTCCTCTGTCTCTCCTCTTTAGCAATCATCACCGCTATAAATCTCATCAAGTTTTTTCCATACTTCATATGCAGTTTCAAGACCATGAACATCTACATATTCAACATCAGATAGGGAACTGATAATAGCTTCTAGTGCTTGATAATTTTCTTGTTGTTCTATCTTTTGATCAACAGTCAAAGCTCCAGTAGGTGCAACATACTAACTTTCTACATGATCCAAATACTGACTTCCCAGACTCTTAATGTAGATATTCATTATGTCTCTCCATATCCTATAGTTATCTTTGTTAAACTTCGGACCTTCCTTCTTCATCATGATCTAGCAGATCTTTCCCTCAAGCTATTAGGCTTAGGACCTAAGAAGTTGTGATACCAATTGATGGTATGATTAAAGAATAAGTATCTGGTAGATTACTGAGAGGGGGGGTGAATCAGTAACTAGAAAAACTAATACAAACTTTCCAAACTCAAACTCAAACTCACAAAGTAAACTTATCAATGAAATACCACTATCAAGATCAATACTCATAAGAATACCAGTTGACTATTATAGCAACTTAACAGTAAACAACATCAAACTTGTAAACATCGAAATGCTTCATTTCTCAACACTTCTGGTTATCATGCCTTATCAGAAATAATTAATCAAATCAATCATAAGATCATAACCACAAAACATTCACCACATGACACAAGTATTTATACGTGGAAAACCCAAATAGGTAAAAACTGTGTGTGTGAAAAGTGGACTTGTATCTATATCTGGAATACACAACACTTCAATTAAGTCATTAGATGTGTTGGAACCCTAAAATTTGCAATTTTTAGAATTCCAAATTCCAAGACAAGAAGCAAGAAAAATTCTACATATATATATACATATATATATATATATATATATATATATATATATATATATATATATATATTGAATAGGTACAAGTAATATATTTTATATTTGTTGCAAAATATGAAACCATAACATAAACACAAAAATAGGCATAAAAAATGGATTGTGAAGCACCAAAGGGGGTATTTACATCATTTAAAGACCATTTATCCATTATATACCCATAAAATAGCCTTAAAACACCTCTAATGTGCCTAAACAACTTGTAAAGTGACAATTAATTACATTAACTAAGGCAATTTCGGGATTTGGAATTATTTTTATTTAAAAGGGGGGTGTCTTTTCACCCAAAGGGGTATGAAAACCATTCAACCACATATATATGTGTGATGTAAATTGTAAAGAGGAGGAGAGACAAGAGGTGGAGGCAATTTTGTACTTTTAAACTTTTTTATAAAAAATAACCAGTTGCATTTTCTTTCTCATATGTGTTGAGAGTTAACATATTTTCAGAAGGCAGTTGCTTATGATATTATCTAAAGGAGATAAGGTTATTCGTGTTCTTCCAGTAAAATTTTGTGTTTCATATTGTAGATTTGGATAAAAAAGATTTACTCGTGAATTGTAATTGTTCCCTGTATTTCTTCCTTGGATGGTCTCTTAAAAGTTAGGGTTAAATTCATTCAAGCAGTTTACAATATAGATGCTGAAGTAGAGCTCATAAGAAACAATAACTGACAGACTCGCCGAGAGGGGGTGGGTTTAAAAACTGTCTCATAAATTTACACAATAAGTCCTGACGAAATATAAGACTCTGTAGCCCAAATAAGAGGAAAGGCACTGATCATTTGTAAACAAACCCTTTAACCATACCAGTTACCCTTTAATTTTAAGCATTAGGATTAGTAGAGTAGGTACAGTAGGTAATTTAGCCAAAGTGTAATATATATACTTTTGTAAGATACATAGATCAATACACACATCTGAAATCGGTCTGTTTAAGAAACTTATGCCATTCTAAGACTAGGAGATATCAGATTAAAACACTAAATCTGCTATAAAAAGCATTGGTTGAAGGAACAACTAGTGAGTAGGTATACCCGCCTAGGTCCTGCAAAGCCTAAAGTGAGAGACTTAGTAACCAAATAGGTTCACTCTATAAGTTGGCCAAGTTAATTGGAGGGTTTGATCATAGGAGTTGGCATTTCCTTAGAACCTATCCAATCTGTTGATTTGAGACCTAACAAGATGCATGGTTAGTAAATAATTAATCAATGAACAATAAAACCATAACAAAGCGACCCATTGCCTTTTAGTAGATGCGAGTTTGGATTGCTCTCAGATTGCTAAGCTATCCAGTGACTAGACAACACCTAAACGAAGGATTTTTATCTATATGAGCATGGATTTAAGCTAGATGAATGCAAGATTAATCTAACATGATTCAAGCAATAAATGAGCTAAGTGATTTAAACAATATGAAATAAATAATATGCAATATCTCAATGCAAATTCTCAATGAACCTAGAGCAAAAATGGCATAATAACAATATATTCTCCAGGATTTTTGAATGAGAGATGAGAGTCTGAATTTATAGAAAATTCAGAAAGAAACCAACGGCTGAGATCAAATGATGATGAGCGGTCAAGATTTTCCAAGAGGAAGCACAATCCAGGTGAATTGATGTGATTAGATTTTTTTTTTAGTTTTAAAGGAAATTGAATTAAAATTAAGACAAAATCAAGAAAAACTGATTTATTCTCTATTTCATTCAGTTTTAATATTTAATTGTTTTAATTGCTTTCTTTGAGATTATTCATCAATTTTTAATTTGTTTTTCAAGATTATCTCCAATTGATTTCTTTTATCAAATTTTTAATTCTTTTTTGGTCAATTAATTCCTTTTTTGATTTATTTCCATTTTTGAAGATTTGTGCTCATAATTTCCAATTTCTCTTTCTTGATTTGTTTCCTTTTTTGAAGATTTGTGCTCATAATTTCCAATTCCTCTTTTTTTATTTGTTTCCTTTTTTGAAGATTTGTGGCAAATTTTATTTATTTTTCAAATTAATTCCTCTTTTTGATGATTTAATGGAAAATTGATTTATTTAATTAAATATGCTAGGATATTTAATAAAATAAATAAGATAATTGTTTAAAATGATTTACTTGGAATGAGTTAATTAATTAAATAAATATTTAATTAATATTGAGTGATTAATTTTCCATGTAACATTTGATGATTAAAGAATTAATTGTGTGCTCAAGATTGATTTAATTGCCTTTGGTTAGGACCTTGGTGATGTTGTCGAGATTAGGGGCTCATGGTTTAGATGATCATTTTTAGGGTATTACATTTGCCCCTCTTTGAATTAATGTGCAAGCAGAGTGTTGGTTCAAAGAAAATTTGATATCTAGGAGATACCAGTTCTGAACTTGATTGATCACAAACTAGATGAAAAGCGAGGTGTTTAGCTTGATTCGAAGCGACGAATCTGAATGAAGTCTGATTAAAGTGATGCGTTCCCAAACTTGATTGAACTTAGGAATGATAGAAAACAAAAGATACTGAACTTGAACTTGATTTATCAAGAAGCAGATCTTACTGATCTAGAGCTTGATTGATCTAGACACAGTGAGTGATGATAAAAATCGATCTTGAACTTGATTGATCAAGATACGATGAAGCTAAACTATCCAGCTTGATCCAGAGCGACAAATACTGAACACTTGCTTAGATTGAGTGTGATTAAAGATACTCTTTAAACCCTTGATTGAGTTTAAATGAATAATTAGCTTGATGAAAAGTGATGAAACTGATTAGCGTTAAGAGACTGATTCAGACATAAGACAATATCAGCTTGATTTGAAGCGATAAAACTGATATGCCCTTAGAAATTGATTTGATTCAGATGATTGAGAGATCTCAACTTGATATAAAGCGATGAAGTTGAGATGCCCCTGGTGATAAAAATTTGATTGATTTTCTTTAGTTGAAAAATATTTTTTGCTCGACTTTTGATGAAGATTTGAAATTTTCTCGACATTGAAGATGTGAGGTCATAAGGTCACGAGTATGCCCCCTCGGGAGCGAAATCGAAAGATAGCAAGGGTAATTGATTTTAGGCAATTTTTAGCAATGATAAGTTATTTGAGCACAAATGATTCAGAGGAATATTTGAAAAATTGGTTTTGAAGTTGAGAAATTGAGCGCAAAGTTGATTTGTAGAATTAAAATTGAGATTCAGCGTTGAAATTGAGCGCAATTGAAGAAAGAATGAGCTTTTGATGAAAGCGCTAAGTGGTCAACATCGTGAAATTTGGATGAGAGAATTGACGTCAGATTTTGATTTTGATCTTGAAAATGGACTCAGGACAGTTGATTTACAAGCTCTTGATTTGAATGAATGCAAATGGGATATGGATGTTTATTTTTGTTTCTTTTTATGCAAATGAATGATGATGTAAATAAATGAGGGGAATGGGTAACTAGTAATGCAAATGTTTATTTTTCTTCGTGCAATAATATGAATGCAAATAAGTGATAATGAATGTATGAATCTATAGAAGATGCTCATGTATGCAACTAATATCTCAATACATACTCGATCAGAGAAACGATGATGAAGAAGAGACCACTTAGCTAAGAAATGATGAAGCTTCCAACTCTCACTCAGAAGATAAGATCATTGTTGCCATACTGAAATCACTCTAAATTCACAAAATGCAAAATGAAATGCAAAATGATATGCAAAATGAGATGCAATCCTAAACCTAGTCACTGGATTTTGAAAAGCTTAATTGTCATCATTGAGCTCTTTACAACCACAACAGGCAGATTAAAGTTCCTTTCTTTTCATGTGCAATAGTAATTATCTTGTCCGCAATGACCCTTTTTTCTCAATCATATCCTTGGACAGATTACGCATGGATGCAGATTGCACAATGAAGAAACTCCCTCAAAACAAACAAAGAAATGATATGGAACCTCCCTGTAGAATTCAAATAAGCGGAGTTGAGGTATGTGAGGCGATTTCACCTTGATGTGAAGGCTCTTATCACAGACACCTAGCTAATTTAGATGTTTCCAGATCATTGGGATCATTCCTACAAGCAAAAAACAAGAAAATATTATGCCCCCAATCCTTGCTCCTCTTAGTCAAGATAGACTTCCTCGAGTTACTCAGGGGGATAATAATCGAAAACCAATGTAAAAGACAACACACAAAGAAAATTTTCATGCATAGTTCAAAATTTTTTAGTGATTGTTTTTTGTTATGTTGTTTTGCTTGTTAACTCAGTGATAAAACTCTTCAGTAGTCAGGAGATAGGTAACTGACTCAGAGTGGACGACTAGGTTTCATTGATGGAAAGATGACTCGGTTAACACTGCTTAGGACATGTAATGTGCTTTGTCGATTACCCTAAGACTAGGACAATGATCAGTTCAAGCCACAAGGGTTCCAACGAAACAGGATGTCACAAAAGTGACTAAAATATGTCCAAGCGAAAGAAAAGATGCATGAAAGCGGGAATGCCAACGTTGCGTTGATAGATGGAGTGATTGAGTACAAGAGGCACTTGTTTGCCAGGTTTTCATCTACTTGGCAGAGATTCATTTTTATTTTTTTTACCAAGGTGCCTGTTTACTAGGTTTTCACCAAGGCATTTTCTCTCTTTTTCCCTTTTTTTTTCTTTTTCTTTTCTTTTTTTTTGAATTTCTTCAGGACTTTTTTTTATTTTTAGGATTTCTTTAGGACTTTTTATGATTTTTAGGATTTTGTTCAGGACATTTTAGGATTTTGTTCAGGACATTTTATGATTTTTAGGAGTTTGTTCAGGATATTTTTTCATTTTTAGGATTATGATTTTTAGGAGTTTGTTTAGGATATTTTATCATTTTTAGGATTTTTTAATGTTTTCCCCTAGTGTCTAGCAAGGCAAAAGGGATTTTGAGTACATGAATGGATAAGCAAATGATGGTGGATGCTTTCAAGGACTATGTCACAACGTTAATCCAAGCACAAGGTCCATATATATCAATATAAACCAAGGATTTTAGTGATGTAAATCAAGGATTTTAGTGATGTAAAGCAAGGATATAGTGCAGCAAAGTCATATGGTCCAAAGAAGTGGTCATGTCAAGAGGTTTGTGGAAAGCATGTTTTTTGCATTTTGTCCATAGTGTTGATCAAGATCTGGATAGGGGACAAATAGGATAATCAAGATCAAAGGTGGTAATGAAGAATGTAAGCAATCAATGGATAGGAGATAAAGGGTCTGGATCAAGTGTAATAGATAGAACACATGAAGCCTGCAAGGATCCTTAACCTTGTCAAGATCAAAGGTGGAAAAGGGATATGAATGTAGATAGAGTGAATGGGGGATAATAGAGGATGAAGGATAATAGATAGATGTACATGGATGGAACTTGCCCCCAATGTAAAGTGCAAAAGGATAATGGATTACGCATGATTCCTGTTTGCAAGGTTTTCATCATGGTACTTGCCCAAGGCGCCACAAGAAGTGGTTTTCACTCGTGGACAAAATTATTTCTTTTTACTTTTTTTTTTCACTTTTTAAAATTTTTTTCATTATTTTTTTTCTTTTTTTTTGAAGATAATGGGGGCATGATAGGGGATGGAAGAAGGACCCCAACGTATCACTGCTTTGGATGGTACCCTTAGAATATGAGTTGTAATAGACCATGGCTATGAAGGTATGCTCAAAGATGTTGGCAGGATAATGAAATGAAACTAGGCCAAGGATTTATGCAAAGGATTAGATAAGAGGGATGGAAGGGTTAAAAAGAGGTGTTGGATAATGGATGGGATGTTGGAAGAATTCTGTATGGATAGCTAGAAATGCTGGAAAGATCAACATTGGCACACGCCTTGAGGGATGGTGGACATATGGAAGAGAAGTGAATCTCAGATTTTGAGATTTGGATGGAGGAAAGGTTACAGATTTTGGGACATAAGAACAAAAAATGGATGAAGGAGGTGATGGAGGTATAGACTCGGAAGGTTTGGATGGAGGAACAACAATTTTGGATGCCAATTTTGATTTTTCTTTAGAATGTTGTGCTTCAAGTAGCCGCTTAGGGATCCACATGGTTTTTGATTTTTCATGCTTTTGTAGTTCCTTAGAGCGCATTGCTTGTACAAGTGTCTTAGGAACCCATATAACTTTTGACTTTTCTTCTTTCTTTGTGGGCCTTTGTGGCGTTTTGTATTTTTCTTTTTCTTTTTGGATCATATTTTTCTTTGTTTTGACATGTCGATTAGATGGGACATGTTGATCCTTGAATACATGTGGATTACTTGACTTATGACTTTAATGCTTGGCATCCAAATTGCTTCGAGGGAGATGTGTGGATAGATAGGAATGATATGGAGGTATTTTAGATGGATGGAAGGTACTCAAAGATGTGTGCCTTTGTTGATCCTGTATAAGGGATGGAGGGATATAGGGACCTAGAATGGATGGAAGGGGTGATGGGGAAGGCATGTATTTGGATTTAACTGGAGAAATGTAGGATTTATGAGAGATACCAACATCTTGAGAAATGTCCCTGAGGCCATGACCTTTAACATTTTCTTTAATATGGAGGGGTTCTTACTTGTGGAGATCTACCCCTTTTCCTTTATAAATATTTTGACTTGTAGGATACACTTTGCTTTGGAAAGAAGGCGCGAGTCCATTATGAGATGGAGGTGGAATGTAGAAAATGATAGGATCATGAGGGGGATTTGTAGGCATGATGGATCCTTGAGGTGAATATGGAGGATTATGACAAGGAGATGAAGGGATACTTTGATCTTGACATGGAAGAGGACCATTGGATAGAGTAGGAAGGGTGTTTGACTCTTCATTTTGAATAGGACCATTTGAAAAGGTGGAAGAGACATCATGATCTTGCTTAGGAAGGATTCTTTTCTCTTGAGATGGAAGGGGATTATCTTGGAATAAATGGAAAGGTATAGTGGGATCATCATGGGATTCTAGTGAAATAGGATCTTTTTCAATCATTAGATGGGATCAAGGAGTTTTGGTGTCTTGATCTTTATTTATGATAGGACTTGTTTCTTCATTCTTCAAATTATCCTCCTGGCATGGAACCACTTCTAAGGAAGGGATTGGATTTTGCATAGGCATAGCGGATTCTTGGAAGGTCTCCATATTTTGGTATGATTGGGAAGCATTTTGAGTGGGACTCTCTAGAGTGGGTACATTTGGAATTGGAGTGCATGATGGCATAGGATATGGGATTTTTAAATCTTTAGAGGAACTTGTATCAATATTGGCATTAACTTGGATTTCCATAAGAGATGGCCCTTGAAGGTAAACATGAAAAGTTTCATCATTAGGATCATTATTTGAGGAATATGGTATGGATTGTTGCTAAGAAGTTTTAGGAGATGAAGACATCATGGAAGGGATGGAGGCTACATATGGAGCCTTGCTAGACATAGGTTCATGATTTTGATCATGCTTAGAAGTAGTTCCTTCTTTTTCTTTAGGTGAGTCATTAGGATCTTCAATTTCAATGACACCATTATCAATGAGATCTTGAATCTTATGTTTTAATTCTATGCAATGTGAAGTCCTATGTTCATTTTCTCTATGATATGCACAATACTTACTCAAAAATTCCCATCCCCGTGTGGTCTTTTTAGGTAATATGATAAGATTTTTCTTAAGAAGCTCTTCCCAAGCTGACTCAATAGATTGCCCCAAAGGTGTAAACTGTCTATCTAGGGAATATTTGGAGGAAATGTCTTTATGTCTTGGTGAAGGTGTCTTGTGAGCTTGTTTGATATTTGGTCTTTGATTGTCAATTATTTTTTGGTATTCGCTTGTCAAATCACATAATTGTTTTAGCATTTCTTAAAGTTTCTCACACTTGATATCATACATTTGTTTTTCAAATGGAGTCATTGATTTATTTTGTTAGATTTCCATGTCATATATTTCTTCCTTGATATCTTGAAGCATTTGAGCAAAGGTAGCCATGGGAATTGGAGCTAAGGTATCCATGAGATCCTTACTTTTGTCAAAAAATTTAGAAGAGCTTCTGGTTTGAATAGGCATTTACAACCGACAGGATCGAGAGCTAGATGTGTTGCAGAAGTCAAGATCAAATTGTAGCTAGTCGTTCATTTAATGTAGTGATTGAGTGAAGTAACTAAGATCTGGTCTAGTTTCAGGAATGATCTATCCTGTGTAAGATAGTATCTAAGTTAACTTAGGTTTGATAAGATGTTGTTTGAACTAGCTGAGAGATGATCGACAAAATCATGCAACGCAACGACAGGGGTACACTATCAAGATTGTTTATGCTTCAAATTACGATAACCAATTTTATGCTCGTTGTAGACTGATCTGGGCAATTTTGACTATTTTGACTGACAAGATCAGGAATTCATATGATAGAGGATTGGACAGAGATGAGATTCTAACAGATAGAGTTTCAATGACTGACGACTACTAGTTTTTGATAAGGACTGATATTTCAATGACCGACAGAGACCAGATTGGACATAGACAGAGTTTATCACTGATTTTGTTTGTTGTTTTCTCTAGTTTTTGTATTCTACTTTTAGTTTTAGGGATGAAAACATAGAAAACACGCAAGATATATAATGATTCAATCACAGCACGCTAACCCTATGGAAGTTGGCTTAGAGAAGAAAACATTTGCTTGCTGACTTAGGTACACACCCAATAGCTAATCAGAATATGGCCGCTAAGTCTCACACAATGGATTCTCAACGCCATATTAGCCGACTCCAAATGCTAATGGGGGCTCGATATGGCAAGTGTCTTGGGAGAGTTACTATCTCTCTTGCACAAAGATTATCAATCTTTCGAAGGTGAATCAGGTAGCTTCTAATCTTATAGTGCTTAGTCAGGAATTCTATTTGAAATTACCCCTTGAAGTCACACAAGTATGATTGACGCCTATAGCCCAATAAGGTACCGAAACAAGTTGTAGTCACGTAAACGTGATTGAGACCATGAGGCCCTACAAAATGCTCAATATGAGAGATCTCAAAGAGAAAACTCAAATAATCCCATCCTCTGAGACTTTAATCACCAGAGGCCTATTTATTATAGTGAGTTGGAATGCTCAAGTCTAGTTGTACTCACTTGGGTTGTTCTCACAGGGTGATTACTTTTTCCCACTGTGACAGGCCCGCTAAAGGTACACAAATCTCAAAACTTAGAAAATAGCTTTGAGGGTCTGGATTTCTGATTGTCTATAAAAGACAAGAGCATACTCTCCTACCCATTAGATTTTTCTGAAAACACAAAAGATAGTTTTTTCTCTTTAACCAGATAACAATATAAGTGCCTAAGAAAATACTAAATGAATACACAATGTTTAGTCGATTCTCCTTAGGCAACCTGCAAAATCAATATGTCAGTAGTCATTTTCTTTTTGATTCTTTGGCAGGCGTATGTTTGATTGATAGATTCTTTGACAAGCATCATGCAAACATTAAAAGCCCAAAATTAGTTTCCAAAATAGCATTAAAAAAATCATCAAAAGAAAATTCTATCATGCAAACTGTAAATTAAACTAATCTAACAAGAATTTCCATTTTTTATGACTATCCTAGTTATGATAGTTTTGATAGTACTACACTCTATCGTTTATAACTTTTCAACCAAACATAATTTTGAAAATATCTTCAATGGAAATGTGGAAAACTTGGTTTTACAGATCATATTGAAATTTTGTTTAGATCCAAAGGTTAAATAAAAAGTTATGACCTCCGAACCGAGACCATTTTTGACTGTCACAAAAGAATAAGTAAAATGATAGTACTACATTCTGTCATTTATAAATTTTCAACTAGAGCTAATTTGGACAATCGCTTCAGTGGAACTGTAGAAAACTTGGTTTTCAACAACATATCAAAAATAGGTTTAGATCTAACGGGTCAATAAAAAGTTATGCCTTCCAAACTGAGACCCTTTTTGACTGTCACAAAAGAACAAGCAAAAAGAAAGATTTTTATTTGCAAATTTAACACAATGTTTATTAGTTATAAAAACCAAACATTAAATTTGTTCAAGAAACATTTGAAATCTTGTAGTTGTGGGTTCAAGCCCCATGGTGGACACAACACTTCAATTAAGTCATTATATGCATGGTTAGTAAATCAATAATCAATGAACAATAAAACCATAACAAAGCGACCCATTGCCTTCTAGTAGATGTGAGTTTGGATTTCTCTCAGATTGCTAAGCTATCCAGTGACTAGACAACACCTAAACAAAGGATTTTTATCTATATGAGCATGGATTTAAGCTAGATGAATGTAAGATTAATCTAACATGATTTAATCAATAAATGAGCTAAGTGATTTAAACAATATGAAATAAATAATATGCAATATCTCAATGCAAATTCTCAATGAACCTAGAGCAAAAATGACATAATAACAATATATTCTCCAGGATTTTTGAATGAGAGATGAGAGCCTGAATTTATAAAAAATTCAGAAAGAAACCAGTGGCTGAGATCAAATGATGATGAGCGGTCAAAAATTTCCAAGAGGAAGCACAAACCAGGTGAATTGATGTGATTGGATATTTTTCTTAGTTTTAAAGGAAATTGAACTAAAATTAAGATAGAATCAAGAAAAATGTTTTTATTCTCTATTTCATTCAATTTTAATATTTAATTGTTTTAATTGTTTTCTTTGAGATTATTCATCAATTTTTAATTTGTTTTTCAAGATTATCTCCAATTGATTTCTTTTCTCAAATTTTTAATTCTTTTTTGGTCAATTAATTCCTTTTTTGATTTATTTCCATTTTTGAAGATTTGTGCTCATAATTTCCAATTTCTCTTTCTTGATTTGTTTCCTTTTTTGAAGATTTGTGCTCATAATTTCCAATTCCTCTTTTTTTATTTGTTTCCTTTTTTGAAGATTTGTGGCAAATTTTATTTATTTTTAAAATTAATTCCTCTTTTTGATGATTTAATGGCAAATTGATTTATTTAATTAAATGTGCTAGGATATTTAATAAAATAAATAAGATAATTGTTTAAAATGATTTACTTGGAATGAGTTAATTAATTAAATAAATATTTAATTAATATTGAGTAATTAATTTGCCATGTAATATTTGATGATTAAAGAATTAATTGTGTGCTCAAGATTGATTTAATTGCCTTTGGTTAGGACCTTGGTGATGTTGTCAAGATTAGGGGCTCATGGTTTAGATGACCATTTTTAGGGTATTACAAAAACCACGATGAGATGAGACTCACAAGAAAATATTTGAACTCTTTTGAAGTTCGCCCTGTTAGAAGCCTAGCCTGTTAAAGCTTTTACAAAAGTCCTATTAATAACTAATCCTGTTAGGAATCACTCGGTTATGGGATTGACTACAAATGCATTGTTAAAATCAAATACCCTGTAAGGAGTATCCTCAGTAGAGGATTTGAAAATCCAATCTAATGGACCACCTTGTTAGAGGATTTAATAAGTAACCAAGCTTTTTAGAGCTTACCCGGTTGGGGGATTTCAATTCTGCTGTAATTGTCAGAAAAATAATAGGAGTTTCTTGATCTGTCTGAATAGCACTACATTTGCTTGATCAGATCCATTTAAGCTTCTATCTGTCTTTGCTCAAACTGTAGACTCATTCACCTGTTAGGCAACCACACACTCAGCTGATTTTTGCCAACTCTTGCCAACACTAAAGAAAACAACTTCATGGACCTTAAATACAAATCAATTAGGTTAGTAACACTACAAAAATCTAATCCTTTCATCATCGAGATTGCAAACAAGTCATTACAAGCATGACTGTTGGATTTCATAGCAATCTCATCACATCAATCAAGAAAACCTCAACCGCTCCTTGATTACCGCTTCATCAAGCACAATAACTCATCATGTACTTTGCATTAGATACAATACATTTTATTCATTCCCTAGACAAACAAATGCACCAAAACATTTTGAACTTGTCTTCATACAATGACCTTATGTGTCACCATCATTACCACTCAACATCAGATCATAAACCAACATTACCAATTCAACAACCTTAATCGGTTAGGGTTTAACAAAAATAACTAGTAGGGTTTACCGGTTACATAACATAGGAAGGGTTTAACCTTTTACTCGGATTACCGGTTCAACTTACAAACTTATATACCAGTTTACAATAATCTTCACAAAGCTCTTCCTACCGGTTAGAAGACAATATCAATAATAACAATAATATCAGCAACATCATTAATATCATTACCGGTTCAATTGACATCAATGACAACATAACATATCATTAATGCAATCTTCATGCAAATGCCAATAGATCTGGTGTGAGCCTTCAAACACCTGCCTTTACCTCATCTTCCTTATCTCATGGAACTATGATGCACACCATGCATAATGGGAGATAAGTTCCACTTACCAGTGGGAGTGAGTCCTTGTCATCTACATCCTGCAGTGCATTCATGTGGCTTCCCTATTTGTGTAGAAAACCATCAAATAGGCACATGTGATCCAGTGTGAGCATATTCACTATCATTCATTTGCTTCTCATGATGAATGCACCTTCATCAGGTGGGAGTCCAGTTGTTCTGCAACCACACAGTATACCGGTGACCTGTTCATCTTTCTCCTCCGATGTTGATGTGATTTAGGTAACATTCTACCTCTTCATCACAAACAATCACCCAAGCATCATGCTAATTGTCAACACTTCACTTATCAGTTGACATACTCTCCTTACCAGTGATACACTATATCAGTACTGGTAACCTTACCATTTCATCCACACAAGTCAGGCACTAACTTGTGTATCGGTGACACCAGTGGTCATTACTATGAATGACATTCTCTTCTTTACCTGACCAATGTTTTGCAACACAAGGTGATATCAAATATATCTCAACCTATACTCCTCCATGATAGTGTTGTAGATACATCTCTCATACCGGTAGTCATCCCATACCGGTTGACATCAATGACAACACAATGCCAATAATCTCTCCCTTTGGCATTAATGTCAACACGCATGTAGTATCTGGTATACTACATCATCTTTCTCCCTCTTTGACAACAATGGCAAAGGGTCTTGACAATTGGTATACTGCAAGTTCTCTCTTCCCCCTTTTGTACTAGTTGATTGTTCTCTTTTTACCACTATGCTCTGCAACCTCTCGAGTGGCAACACATGAGCTAGAGAACAAACACCAAATAGTTTGACATTATTCTCCCCCTATGCAGGTAACTCACATCTCCTGTATACCGGTCCTTGGTGCAGCAACAATGATACATGAATTTCTCATGTGTCAAGTGTATCAAGCACCAATCATAAGATATGACTATGAACTCCCCTTGAAACACAACCCTCTGGTCTTCATTTTCTGTCAAGTCCTAAACTGGTACCCCATACTACACTTTTTACCAGTGGAAGTGAGAATCTATATGTGATGATGGTCTTTCACTTCCATGACATCCATCCCATCTTTGTGACATAAACATACTCGACCACAATGCCAACTCACATTGACTTCAAGTCAATTCTCATAGCTGTAGACATCATAATATCTCATACTCATAGGATCGTCTACTCGTCCAACACCCTATCATTTAGGACAACTTCTGATATCATCAGAGACACAAATTTATCTTTCCAAGCCGCCGAAGTTACTACAACATAACCGGAATAAATTAACCCACATATTCCTCAGTACCAGTAATTGTCCCTACCGGAAACACACTCCAATTGCCAGTTTATTGTACCAATTTAGTATCTTTGCCAGTATACTTTTTCCATTGGCTCTCCTTCCGATGTCACATCTCAGATTGACACTTGCAGCAGTGATCCATTTCACCCTTGTGAATGTGTAACCAAGATATCAATTGCACACATTCTTTTATCTTAGCATCTTCATCATGTCAGTGCTTTCTCATTCTTTCTTTTGTCCTTCTCAACATATGGGAGGAATGATCTGATCAACATATAGCTCCCCCTAAGGATCTTCATCTCCTTTAAACTTTAGGAGATATGACCTATGCATAGAGTGCACAGTGTCGGTCCATGGTTATGTTATCTTCCTTCTTCCTCCATACCTGTTTGGACTCCCTCCTCTTCTCATTTGTAGTCTTTGGAGTAGTTATCATCTTCTTCTCCTAATAGGTCTTTGCATTTCTAGATTCTACAGTGTGATAGGTTATATTGCCATAGAAACATACTACACCATCCCAACTGGATGATTGAAAGACCTTCTATTAGACCGGTTTAATCTTCTTCTCAGGGTCATGCCATTGTAACCCACTACTAGTTTCAACTAACATCTTGATCTAGAAAGAGCATCTCTTCTTTGGGAATTGTTGTTATGCCAACTACCATGTGCATGAAACATCTTCTTCATGCATGCATTACTTCTACGGCCAGATCCATTGCAATTATAACATATATGATTTGTATTGATTAAGGCATCAAATGGACTCTGGTTAGCATAATTGGGAGTGAGGTTATGCAAGTTTCTACATTCTAATGTTCTATGCCCAAATACATTACATCTTCTACAAACTGAATTGCTATTCCTAGGAAGAACACTTTTTCTATTCCTAGACATCCTTTTGCATTCTTCTTCCCTATGGCCATATCCTTTATAAGCAAAATAGTAACCGGAGAGAGGAGACATATTACTTACAAATTCATTTTTCCAAACATGAGGTGATCTGATTGGTTTGGCTTCTTGACTTCTACTTCTCCAGGGTGCTACATCTCTTTGTCTTTCACCGGTAAGGAATCTCTTAGGCTGATTTCTTGCATTCTTGTTTCCAATGAGCCTATCTTCTCTCAGCTTTCCGTTTCCTTTGGGATTTGTATTGTTCCTTCTTGTTGCATCATTCTTCATTTTTAGCCTCAGGTCCTCACTGATTGTAGCTAGGTCAACCTTCTTTCTTGGTGCACATCATACTGTGAATATCTGACCCTTGTTATTTCCATTAGAGGAGACAAATTGAATATCCTTGTGAGAGACATCCTCACTTATGGAGAATCCACCGACAGCATATCCTAATCCTCTAATATCCTTGGTGTGTTTTTGTTTACTTAACATTTTGTCCAAGGCCTCAGTACTACCATCATACCAGATCCTTACCTTGAACTCATTTTGACACTTCTCAAGGTCTTTCCTGATGCTCTCCATTACTCCTTTTAGGTCCTAACATTCTTTGTCATTTGTCTCCACTTCTAGTTGGAGATCCTCACATCTTCTCTCCTTAGCATCAGACTGATTTCAACTCACCAATCAATCCTTTTGCCTCTTCTAGTTGAGATGTCAATATGCAGATATTATTATTTGATTCTTCAAGGCATATTCTCAACCGACTGCATTCTTCATGAAATGAATCTTTGTACCTTTTAGATTCCTTTCTAATATTTTCCATCTCTTCTAGAGATCTTACCAGTTCACATTCAAGATCTACTCCAACTTCATCTTCATCATCACTCCCAAACACATCTATCCTATGAGATTTGTCTGTCTTGTCACACTCTGATGTGTGCATTTCACTTTCTATTTCTTATGCCATGAAGAGATGAGTTTCCTCTTCATCAAAACTGCAATAGTTAACTGATATGCTAACAACACTTCCACATGTGTTAACTTTGTTGTTCTTCATGCTTCCACAATTTGATTCAGTAGTGCATGGCTCATATCCATAAAGCTTATTCAGTCTATCTCATAGAATCTTTGTCAATATGCACTTATCCACCTATGAGGAAACATCACTGACGAGTCCACATAAAATAACCTTCATGGCTTCATCATTGCACTTGCATCTTCTTTCTTCTTTAGAACTAGAGGGAGGACTGACATTCTTAGGGAGACCATTAACAACCTCCATCGAGACATCATATCCTAGGGATGACAAGTATACTTCCATTCTACAACTCCAAATGGCATAGTTTGAACCATTAAACACAAGAGTAGGGATTGACACTAAACAGAACATTGTGTCCTTAAGCTAGAATCTACCCAAGCAAGAGAAAGCTTGACTAACTGGGAACCTAGGCTCTGATACCAATTGTTAGACACAATGCACCACTGAGAGGGGGGTGAATTAGTGGTTCTCAAATTTTTCTCTTTAATTAACTTATGTGTTTATATCAGTTATGTGATCTAACACAATGGAGATATAACGGTTAGTAGGGAGACTAATCACAAATGCAATCACACATAAAGGGACATCACATAACACTAGCATGTATGAGGAAAACCCAAGATGGGAAAAACCTCGGTGAGCAATGTTGTTGGAGTCTACTGCTCCAATACAGCCTCACAATCAAATCTGTTACAATGTTTAGGGCTACAACCCCTAACTAATTTATGGGCTACAACCCAAAGGAGCTACAACCCCTGCACCGAGCTACAACTCAGTGATCACAATGATAGCATCAAATACAAAAGTAGTTATTCTATTACAAGTGAATCTTGTAACTATTTCATATACCTTACTTTGTCGATGAGACACCTTCTCTGCTACATCGATACACCTTTTTTGTTGCTCTCATATGTTGTTGTATTGTCGGTAAACTCTACCTGATCACCTCTATTCTTCTTTTGCTCTACTGGATCACCTCCTCACTATTATGTTATTCAGTCCTCTCAACTTCCTTCCTACTGGTTCACCTCTCTCTCTGTTGATTCTCACTCCTTTCATCTGCTCTGCTACTCTCCACAATACTACTCTCACCCGATTATATGTTTGCCTTCTCTGTAGTTACCTTTTCTTCTTTTCTGCCAGTATGGACACTACCGGTTCTGCACTTCTACCGGTTGAACACTTCAACCTTGTTCTCCCTCACACTCAGTCTCTTCTCTATCTCCTTGAAGAGCACTTGACTGATCTGCTCTCACATGCAGCAGCTCTATCTTCTTTTGTTTAGCAGCACTATCAATATCTTTGGCTTGCATATTTATAGCTTGGTTTTCCCACCAAAAGCCAATTCAAATCTCAGGCAGGTAGGGTTTCCTCATCAACCTCAAGGCAAACCAAATCCAATCAGATCTTGTCTGATCTGATCTCCTAGATAGCAAAGTGTACATCTTTGCCATTAACGCACCTTCCAATACATGTCTTCTAATCTTAGCAACCACGACCTCATCTCTCGATCTACCTCTGTCAAGATGCCATTAATGTTTCTGCTATTTCTTTCTCGTGGTCTTCTCACAATCTGATCTTCTTGCTTAGATCCAGGTGCCAACAACTCCCTAATTTTTCTTTGTCACTCATTCTTCCTCGAGCTGCACTCTTCTGATCCGATCCATAAATCATGGGATCCATATTAAGTGCACGCTTGTAGAGGTAACTATCTCTACATGACACTCCACTGACCTCATCATGCTTGCCACTTCATCTCCATGTGGCTTCCATGTCGGCATCCTCCTATGTTTGAACAACTATGTCAGTATGGATTGGATCACCGACCTATTCCATTATCGGGTTCATCTATCGGTATACTAACCCTGTTGGTTAAACCCTCAAACTGGTCTATCATCAACCTTTCACTCTACTTCTCTTCCGGTGGACTACTCAATCAGTCAATGCTCTTGCTAACCTACCTTATGCACATCTTCATTAGATGGGAAGCCTTTTCCATCTACACCTTGTCCATATTAGCGGTGGACTTACATACCCGTAAACACTCTTGATGACACCATGTCATCAACCTTCCACAAACTCCATCTTCAATCAAGCCATTCTCCTCTATCTGCATCTACTTAGCCTTGCATTCTTCCTAATCAGCTTGAACCATATCTCAACTGATTTTTCAAAGTGACAAAATCATCATACTTCAACTTCACTAGCATCTCAACATGCCTTCTCAGTTAATCCAGTGCATATCCCTGATTTCATGCACTCGAGGCATTCCTTTGATTCACTGGTAGATCTGGTGTGAGCCTTCAAACACCTACCTTTACCTCATCTTCCTTATCTCATGGAACTATGATGCACACCATGCATAATAGGAGATAAGTTCCACTTACCAGTGGGAGTGAGTCCTTGTCATCTACATCCTACAGTGGATTCATGTGGCTTCCCTGTTTGTGCAACAAATCATCAAACAAGCACATTTGATCTAGTGTGAGCACATTCACTATCAGTCATTTACTTCTCATGATGAGTGCATCTTCATTCAGTGGGAGTCCATCTATTCTGCAACAACATAGCATACCGGTGACCTGTTCATCCTTCTCCTCTGATGTTGATGTGATTTAGGTAACATTCCGCCTCTTCATCACAAACAACATCCAAGCATCATGTTCATTGCCAACACTTCACTTATTAGTTGACATACTCTCCTTAACGATGATACACTGTATCGGTACTGGTAACCTTACCATTTCATCACACAAGTCAGGCACTAACTTGTGTACTAGTGACACTAGTGGTCATTACTCTGAATGACATTCTCTTCTTTACCTAACCGGTGTTCTGCAACACAAGGTGATATCAAAGATATCTCAACCTGTACTCCTCCACGACAGTGTTGCACATACATCTCTCATACTGGTAGTCATCCTATATCGGTTGACATCAATGACAACACAATGCCAACATAGATTTTGTGTTTTTGAAAGTTGCAGGTTTGACATTGCGACGATTGTGCGTTTTTCCATGTATGTATGTTGTTTCCACATATGTGACTGTTATTTTTGCATTTATGATTTTCTATTGTTTTTGTAGATTTGTTACCCTGAAATTGTGTTTGTGTAGCATATATCACGTTTTTGTTTTCTTATCATGTCTATGTTGCACATAGTTGCGTTTTTGTTTTTTGTAGGGTGTTTACTCAATTTTGTAGTTGCAAGTTTCTGGAATTGCATTTGTGAGCAGTATTATTGTGTTTGTGTTCAGATCTTGCGTCTCTATAGGCTTTTGTCATGTTTGTGTTTTGTTATTTGTTTTGCAAGACTCAGATCTGGAAATTACATATGTGCTTTATCATTTTGTGTCTGTGATTTGTTCCCGCGTCTGCGTCGGGTATAGCTGCATCTATGTTTTTAGTTTTCCATTTTTGCTTGTGTTTATGGTTTTCAGATTTGGTTTTTAGTGCTAACCTCTTTTGATCCAACTAACGAAGTGGTACATCTATTTTAAAAGGATAAAAATATTTTCTTGAAGGCCCCTATTTCACAAAGTCTTTTGGATCTTAAAATTTACCTAACTTATGTGCTTGCAAGAGTGGTATTATTCCAAAACTACTAACAAGTTTGGTGTAGGACCTTTGGCAAATATTTTGATTTTGAATTTGCTTGTTTTGTCTTCTTTAGTTTAGAAAACACTTCAATTAGTGCTCTAAAATTAACAAGTGTCTTTTGTGTCTTGAGCAATAGGCTCTTTTTGTGTTACCTTTTAGAGGGTTTGCCTCCCGAGTAGCCCATAAGGCCAAGGGAGAGGGAATGACCCAAGTGGTAATGGGCTAAAGCCAAGTTCTTCCAAGCCACTATAAATAAAAGTGTTTGTGATAAAATTTGCAAGCAATAGGTGTCACATGCTATTATAACTGTGCTATGACTCCCCATAAACCCTATAGAGCGCAACCTCTATAGGTTGGGATGCCTTCCATTTAACAGAACGTAACACGCTACTAATTATAGCCACCTGAACTGATGCCCTTACTAGACACCTTTTGTGTTAGAAGCCAAAAACCTTCTAGTTGTTGGCGCAAGAGGTAGGACCTCTGAAGCGGCTCACATTCTTATGGTTCTTAGTAGAGATACAAAGTTCACCATGAGGAGTTTTCATGGGGACTGGTGCTTGGCTGCCTCAGAGAAGTGAGTGTCGAGGGTGGAGCCAGTGGGGTCAAGCATCTAAGTATCCACTCTGAATTGCATAGCTCAGGGTAACCCCCCAAGTGAGATTCAACAACTATTGTCTCGACCAACCCTAGGATTTTTGATTGCATGATCAAAACACTCAAACATTTTGTCTATCGTGTTTTCAAGTGTATGCAAAAATATTTCACATCACATTTCACATTTGGAAACATTTTTTATCCTTTGGACAAAACACCTTCAAACATTGAGTCTTCAATGTTATTGTATCCTCTTGCCACAAAAATAGTTAAAACATAGAGATTTGGTCACATTGAACAACTTCAAAATCAGAACGAATTGAACAAAGTATCTGAAACTGCGTTTATGATAGTTAAAAATGTGTATGCGTAGTACAGTATTGCATATGTGTCCTACAACAGAATCATCAACAAGAACTTGTCACATTATCTAAAATTGCATTTGTGACTGTTAAAACCACATCCAGGTTCACAAATCATGTCTATGTAGAGAAGAACTGTGTTTTTGACTTTTTGGATAAAATTTTCATTATCATTAGAAAACCATGTCTGTGTCGACTGAAAGTGCATTTGTGATCAGAAGTCGCATCTGGGTTGGTTAAAACTACGTCTATGTTCATAGTTGACAGATTATAGAAAAAAAACTCTTGAGAAAAAAAGAGACTTAATTTTTCAGATCTAAAGAGCTTCTAAGGCTACTTCCGATAGGGCTTCATTACTCAATCAACCTATCTTGGTCACAAAAAGTCCATCATTTTCCTTCACTTGCATTGCCTTCATACATATTTTCCAAATTTGAGTCAAAAGTTTGCTTTGTTTGTCTTCATCAAACTTTGCAAACATACTACAAGACAACACTAGGTGATTCCCGCATCAAGATCTATCATCTTAGGGTCTCATTTGGTCTTCTTGAGTCAAGGACAACTTACCTCATCAAGAGATCCATCATCTCTTTGGAAGCCACACCTTACTCTCAAACATACATACTTTGGTCTTACACTCTTGGACATTGCAAGTTTACCCTAGATTCATCTACACTTCATACACCTCTTGGTCTTCCATTGTCTTTGCATCTTCATCTAGCGTGAAATTTATTAATGGGTGCAGGAGTAACTGAAGTTTATCCAAGATAAAAATATGTATCCAAAATGACAAAGGAATGACACTATAAAAGACTCGAGTGATCCAAGAGAGAGCTTAGGATTACATCTTTTAGATGTTTACATAGGGTTTTTATGTAGATAGCCGAATTTGAGGAAGTAATTATGTTGTGAGAAAACGTTTGTGCAAATTTTGTTCCAAATATCACATAGAAAAGTAGTCTCTAAGTTTGTATTTTAGATGGCTTGGATTGATTTTGTGGTTGAGTGTTTCTCTTTGTTCAATACCACCATTCTTCAAAAACAACAATCTGAGTGGAACTACAGTAATGGTGGATCCCTTGTTGACAATCAATTGTATTTTTGTCCAACATTTGTTGGCAATGAGGTGAGTCTATATGATCTTTCAAGTTCTTCTCTGGACTACCCACCAGCCCAAATAGGCTCCTTGAGGACTAATATGAATGATGTGAGATGTTCTGCATAAACACTTGAAGCTATGAAGGCTCCTCCCTGCATCACTGGTAGTGAATTCACTTTATCCAAAAGGTTTGAAATGGATGGGGTCAAGGGAGAATTGGGTGAATTCAATGGAAATAAGTGTGTAGAGGGTAGGAATGATAGGATGCCAATTGAATTAAGTAAACTTGGTGTTGGAGGTGAGGCTAATTATGGTGATTTGCATGGTGGTATCCCTATTCCTAATAAGAGGGTGAGGAAGACTACCAATGATTTTCTAGCTAAGACTCTCATGGCAAAGAGGAGAAGGAAGAATCTCAATGACTGCCTTTATATGCTTCATTTGGTGGTGCCCAACATCTCTAAGGTAGGTAATTTTTATTTAGTTATTCACTTCCTTAGTTGCATAAGTTCATCAAACACTGTTGTATTCTTCTCTTCCTATTGGTTATGTTGTTTCAGGTTGGGGACTTGACAAATAAATGTTTGATCTTTCTATTGTTTTCTCTTTTTAACTTGCTCCCTTTAAAAAAGCAGTAGCTTGATTCTGGTCTGTTGGAAATCTCTGCAAAGTAGTTATTGTTATCAAGACCAATCTAAAATAGTTGGCCTCATTTGTAGGTGTTTCTTCATTGGATGGGTAGATTCCAAACTAAATTCTGAGTGTTCTAGCTGACAGCTCCACATTCTTTGACAAAATATATTCTTCATGTCCTACTCTTTCCTGGTTGTCAAGTGCTACATATAGTAGTATTAATTTGGGGAAGAGTTCCCTTCTCCATGGTTATTCTACTGGTCATATATTTGTCAGGCCCCAGGACTGATCTAGTCTGGGATACAAAAGTTAAAAAGTAGAAATTTCTCATGAGGAATTTTATTCCAATGTCCATCAATATTTCTAAGCTACACAAAACCAAAAAACTATACAAAGTTTGTGGTGCTAAAAATGATCTTGCAACCTTTCTTAAGTTTACTACTCGAGTTTTACTTGTTTTAATTGTTTTGAAAAGTATCAAGTATTCCCATAATAGAGAATATAATTGCTTCTGGTGATTTCGGCTGAAAGGTATTTCCTTTATAGATTAGGGATTAAGTTATTAATAGTTGATAGACAAATTTTTTTTAGGAGTTTGTTGTGGTTGGCTAATATGAACTACCATAGATCCACCTCTGCCACGGGTTCTTTTCTAATTCTGTAAGTCTCCCTTACCAAGGATTTGAATAGAATTCGTTTGTTGGGATAACGATTATGATTTTAAATTTGAGAATTTATATCGATAAAATATCAGATATAAAAATTAAATCAATATATCTCCGGATGTGGTCTAGAAAGGTTTTGTATTCAATTTGATAATCTTAAAAGGTATTTCAATATTAGATAAGATTATTTTTTAATTCAATTGTGTTAGTTTTTCATTGCACTCCTATTTCTGACATCTCAGATCATCACTCTTTTATGTTTGATGATGGATGACTGAGTGCGATACAAAAGGTCATTTGAAAAACTAATACAGTTGGATTCAAAACAATCTTATCTAATCTATATAGATTGGAAAACTCATGTCAATTATATAGATATTTTTAAAAGTGAAAAAAATTATTGACTTGTCATTGTTAGGATATCCGGTGAACAATTGGGAGGGGGGGGTGAATTAGTTGTTGATAGATTATATCAATTAATCCACTTATAACCTTTAACCAGATCACATAAACATTAAGTACCTGAATACCAGAAATAGATACCGGTAAGCAATAACAATGAAACAGATAATCAACACAATGCAACCATACCACATAACACCATGATTTGTATGTGGAAAACCTAGAAAGGGAAAAACCACAGTGGGAAGCCTACCCACAGTCAGATGATACTTTTGCAGAAAGTATGTGATACAATGAGGGGCCTGCACATGTAGGAAGGCACACTAACTAGAGCGTACTGCTCATTACAAAAGAGTCTCACTGACTACAGAGAGGTTATAACCACCTTAAGATAAATGGACACTAATCCAGAATAATGAACTACCAGAGATAGCATCTACCATGCCTGATTAGAGTCTCGGTTAAGCTCAATACCAGAGGCCTTTAACCTCTTCCTTAATCCCATTCGATCACCTATGATGACCAAATCTCCTTCACATATGATATTGCATTTCAAGACCACAACACATATTCCCCATGATCTACAATGAGATCTTACATCATTTTATACCAACTTTAAGGCCTAAACCAATTAGGTCGGGCACCTAAAAGATATTGCAATAAGAGAATTACATAAATCCATATTACAATGATATGCCATGTCTTCTTAAGACCAAAACAACAATAACCAATCCATAGAACATCCTAAAACCTCCCGATAACGTGTAGAGTACACATTAACATGATACCGGTCCATAACCTAGATAGGTATCAGACCTATTTTGGGTCCACCATGCCAAAGCAATATCTTCAAGCAGTTGAAGCATGATCAAAGAACATCTTCAACATCCTAAAATCCATGTAGAAGCCGCACCAACACCACTTATGCATCCTGTCAAGATTCCTCAGTGAAAGCTCTGTCGATTAAATCTGAATCAATGCCGGTACAGGTTTACAAGAGTGTATGATAGCATCTGATTACCAAGTCAATACCAACTGACCAAAACATGCTCTAGGAACATGTAACACATAAAATCAAACATACTCCATTGATCAAAACATGTCGTAAGTGTCCAATAGATAGTCTCTTCTACCGGTAACACTAGATCTTCTACCGGTAACCAAAACCTGTCTGCCAGTAACCAAAACCTATTTGTCGGTAACCAACCATAATAGCTAGTGTTGAGATCAATGACAAAATATCAATGCAACACATAATCAATTCATCCATAATGCCAACAATCTCCCCCTTTAGCATTGATGGAAACACTAGATGTGAAAAATATCTAAGTATCAAAAAATGCCAAACAAGTATCCCCATGTGGAAGATGACCAACAATCTCCTGAATATCAATAACTCTCCCCCTATGAATAATATCTCTGTAAAGTTCTGAATTTATTTTTCACATCACTATCTCTCCCCCTTTGACGTCAATGCCAAAAATCTGATACAAATATCAAAGCAAGAATATAAACCTCTAAGTCTCAAAGCTGACTGCTCCCCCTGAGTAGTAGCACCACTCATCAGTGTCGAAATGAATAGTATCTTTGATAATGCATGTCGGACTGATGACAAACTACATCAATCAAGTCTCTATCAAAGGGGCAGAAACCCCTAACTTGTCTCTCAAATACTTAAATGATCCTTAGATAGTGGTTTAGTGAATATATCTGCAATCTATTCTTTAGTGTTCACATAAACCAATTTGACTTCCTTTCCTTCTACCTTGTCCTTTAGAAAGTTATACTTTATTGATATATGCTTAGTCTTATAGTGAAATACCGGATTTTTAGACATGTCAATAGCTGCAGAGTTATCACAATAGATAACTACCGGTTCACTATAATTTACCTTGATATCCTTCAACATTTGCTTCATCCACAAGACTTGAATGCAATTAGTTGTTGCTGCAACATACTCAGCTTCTGCTATAGATAAAGAAATGCATGATTGTTTTTTTCAGATCCATGAAACCTATTTCTTTCCAAGAAAGAAAGCTCCACTAGAAGTGCTCTTTCTGTCATCAGTATCTACTGCCCAATCTGAATCAGTATATGCACATAAAGTGAAATCATCATCCCTCAAATAACATAAGCCATATTTTGTTGTTCCTTGCAAATACCAAAATATCCTCTTTACTGCACATTCATGATATTCTTTAGGATTACTTTGATATCTTGAAATAATACTTACTGCATTCATAATATCTGGTCTAGTCTGAGTTAAATATAGCAAGCCACCAATCATAGACTTATACCTTGTCGGATTTACCGGTGTAGAAGTATCCTTCATGGATAATTTCTCACTTGTCACCATAGGAGTACTTATCGGTTTGGAATTATCCATACCAAACTTATTCAACAATTCCCTTAGATACTTAGTTTGATAGATAAAAATGCCTTTGTCAATTTGAGTAATCTGCTAACCTAAGAAAAATATCATCTCACCAATCATGGACATTTCAAATTCATTTTTCATATTATTAGAAAATTCCATGCACAATTTATCTTCTCCTCCAAAAATGATATCATCAACAAATACTTCAATAATCAGAATATCATCATCAGTAATCTTATAATATAAATTACTATCAGCACCGTCTTTAGTAAAACCAAGCTTCAAAATATATCTATCCAACCTTGCATACCAAGCTCTAGGAGCTTGTTTCAATCCATATAAAGCTTTCTTCAATCTGCAAACCATATCTTTATCATCTGTCAGTGAAAATCCATCAGGTTGCTCAATGTATACTTCTTCTTCAAGTTCTCCATTCAAAAATGCACATTTAACATCCATTTGATAAACCTTATAGTTCTTATAAGCTTCATAGACAAGAAATAGTCTAACAGCTTCAATTCTAGCTATAGGTGCAAATGTCTCACCATAAACAATTCCTTCCATTTTACAATATCCTTTACAAACCAATCTAGCCTTGTTTCTTACAACTTGACCATCCTCATTCAGTTTATTCCTAAAAACCCATTTAGTTCCAATAACATTCTTATTTTTAGGCCAGGGAACTAAAGTCCAAGTTTCATTTTTCTATATTTGATCTAATTCATCTTCCATAGCCTTTAACCGATGTTCATATTTACAAGCTTCAATAACAGATATCGATTCAATTAGAGAAATAAGACATACATCTTCATTTCCCAATCTCCTTCTTGTCATAACTCCCTTGTTCCTATCTCAAATGATTTGATCTTCAAAATGATTTAATCTTACATACCTTGGTGTCTTCTGAACTTCAGGTTCACTGCTCTGATCATTAGTCACAGTTGAATTTTCTGATTGTACCAGTGTAATTGTCTCAGTTTCCTGTACCGGTTGAGGCATTGTTGGTTCAGTTATGATCATTTCCACTACCGGTTCTCGGTCATATCATATAGATTGATTTCTGTATTGCTCATCCACTTTCACATTAGCGCTTTCCACAATTTTTTGCAATCTTTTGTTATAACATCTACATGCTTTGATTTGAATTAAAAAACCAAGAAATATCCCTTCATCACATCTAGGATCAAACTTTCCAATTGAATCATCTCTTTTGATATAACATTTACTTCCAAAACATCTAAAATATTTAATAGTAGGTGTATGTCCAAACCATAATTCATAAGGGGTCTTACTAGTTTCACCTTTGATGTGAACTTTGTTGAATGTGTAGACTGTTGTACTCACTACTTCTCTCAAGTAGATGCGAGGCAATTTGGCTTCCATCATCATAGATCTTTCTGCATCCAAAATGGTTATGTTCTTTCTTTACACTAGTCCATTCTGTTGAGGAGTCTGAGGTGCAAATAATTGTCTCATAATTCCATTTGTCTCACAATAACTATAAAATTCATGAGAAGTGAACTCACCGCCTTGATATGATCTTAGACATTTGATTTTCAATCCAGTTTCTGTTTCAACCTTTTCTTAAAATATCTTGAATTTCTCAAAGGCTTCAGACTTCTCCCTAAGAAAAGTCACCCACATCATCCTAGAATAGTCATCAATAATCAACATGAAATACCTATCACCTTGAAAGTTTCTACTCCTTGCAGAACCACATAAGTCAGTGTGAATCAAATCAAGCACATCGTTAGATTTATCATGTATGCTCTTAAAAGAAGATCTAACTTTCTTTCCCAATTAACATTCCTTACATATCGGATTATGAGGCTTCATAATCTTAGGTATATCTCTAACTGCCTTAGTTGAAGTAATCTTAATAATACAATCAAAATTAACATGACACAACCTCGGATGCCATAACCAACTCTCGTCAATATGAGAAATCAAACATGTCTTACTACCAGTGTTCAAGTGAGAGATGTTACCTCCAGTCTGAATACCAGTTGCAATCTCCAAACCAGTCTTGTTAGTGATTTTGTATTTTCTATCTTTAAAATGAAGTTGGAAACCCTTGTCCACCAATTGACCAACACTCAAAAGATTATGCTTTAAACCTTCTACATAATAGACATTATTAGTATTATGCTTGCCATCGAGAGAAATAATACCTCTACCTTTGATCATACATGTTTTATCATCTCCAAATCTGACTTGACTACCATTGTATTCTTGTAGGGACATAATTTTTTTTTTATCTCTAGTCATATTATGTGAGCATCCACTATCAATTACACATTCATCCTTATCTTCAAATTTTGCTGCTAGGGCCTTTTCTTCAGTTGTGATAGTCGGTTCCGATTCATCTTCCTTTAAAGCATAGAACACCCATTCCTTTCCATTGCCAGATCAACTAACAAAGTCTTCTACCGGTTCATCCCCAGTCAACACTTACTCCTTCCTTGTCTGCTATGTAGCATTGTTTACTTTTCTTGAATCTATATCTGTTTTGGTTAGGCTTAAATATGTTCTTCTCTTTTCTCAAAAATTACATTCCTTTCAGGACATCTAGATGCAAAATGACCAATCTTATTACATGAAAAACATTTAAAAGGTGTTTTTCCTTCATACTTACTTCATGTCGGTCCTTTAGGTACTCTTCTAGCAAATAAGGCTTCAAGTTGCTCAAATTCTTTATCTTCTTTCCTCATATCTTTCAATTATTTTGCATATAGGGCTTGCCAATCACTTTTTTCGGTAGATGATGATGCATGAAAAGGAGGTTCAGACTTTACAGCTCCAGAAGATCCAAATTCTTCAAGCCCAAAAGCAGATAATTTCCCAATCAAAATGTCTTTGTTAATTGAAGTGTTTGCCATTGTTCTCAACTCATTAATTGCAGTTGCCTTCATCTTGTAAGTTGGTGGAAGGGCTCTCAAGACTTTGGAAACTATTTCATCTTCACTCAGAGATCCTCCACAACATTGTATTCCCATAACAATCTCATTTAATCTTTCCATAAACACAACAATTCTTTCATTGTCTTCCATCTTCAAGTTTTCATAACTTACCTGCTAACCATCAAGTTTAGTAATTTTGACAGTAGGATCACCTTCATTCAGAGTTTGCAATTTATCCCACATAGCCTTTACCAATGATTTAGCAGTCAATCCCATGATTTGCTGATTAGTAAGTGCACACAAGAGGGCTTCTCTAGCTCTGCAATCATTTTCAATATTCTTGTACAGGTTTGCAGGAAAAGGATTGTCGGATGCCAGATCATAAGGTGTGTATCCTTTCTTAGTGATCTCCCAAATATCCTTGCCAAGACATCTAAGATGAGTCTCCATTCAAATTTTCCATATCCCATAATTTGTTCCATCAAGCTTAGGGATTTCATTTTTGAAAATAGTTGCCCGTGGATTTGAAGTGTTAGCTGCCATGAGATTTACCTCAAGCGGTTAAGCTTCTGCAAAAGAGGACCAAGGCTCTGATACCAATTGTTAGGATAATTGGTGAACAACTGAGAGGGGGGGGGGGTGAATTAGTTGTTGACAAATTATATCAATTAATCCACTTAATAACCTTTAACTGGATCACATAAACATTAAGTACCAGAATATCAAAAACAAATATCGGTAAGCAATAAAACTTAACAATGAAATAGATAATCAACATAATGCAACCATACCACATAACACCATGATTTGTACATGGAAAACCTAGAAAGGGAAAAACCACAGTGGGAAGCCTACCCATAGTCAGATGATACCTCTGCAAAAAGTATGTGATACAATGAGGGGCCTACACATGCAGGAAGGCACATTGCCTAGAGCGTACTGATCATTACGAAAGAGTCTCACTCACTACAAAGAGGTTATAGCCACCTTAAGATAAATGGATACCAATATAGAATAATGAACTGCCAGAGATAGCGTCTACCATGCCTGATTACAGTCCTAGTTAAGCTCAATACCGGAGGCCTTTAACCTCTTCCTTAATCCCAATTCGATCACCTATGATCGACCAAATCTCCTTTGCATATGATATTGCATTTCAAGACCACGACACATATTCCCGATGATCTAAAATGAGATCTTACATAATTTTATACCAACCCTAAGGCCTAAACCAATTAGGTCGGCCACCTATAAGATATTACAATAAGATCATTACATAAATCCATATTACAATTATATGACATGTCAACTTAAGACCAAAAAAACAATAACCAATCCATAGAACATCCCAAAACATCCCTATAACATGTAGAGTACACGTTAACATGATACCAGTCCATAACCTAGATAGGTATCAGACCTATTCTGGGTCCACCATGCTAAAGCAATGCCTTCAAGCAGCTGAAGCACGATCAAAGAACATCTTCAGCATCCTAAAATCCATGTAGAAGCTGCACCAACACCACTTATGCATCCTATCAAGATTCCTCAGTGAAAGCCCTACCAGTTAAACCTTAAACCAATGTCGGTATGGGTTTACAAGAGTGTATGATAGCATCCGATTACCAAGTCAATACCAACTGACCAAAACATGCTCCAGGAACATGTAACACATAAAATCAAACATACTCCATTGATCCAAACATGACGGAAGTGTCCAACAGATAATCTCTTCTGTCGGTTACACTAGATCTTCTAACGGTAACCAAAACCTGTCTGTCGCTAATCAAAACCTATCTGCCAGTAACCAACCATAACAGCTAGTGTTGACATCAATGATAAAACATCAATGCAACACATAATCAGTTCATCCATAATGCCAATAGTCATTATAGTGAATGCAGTGACATGGTAGCAACTGGCATTTACACTTTGATGCTTGGCACTTTTGTTTATGCAGGTGGACAGGGTCTCAATTTTAGGAGATGTTGTATGGTACATGGAAAATCTTGTACAAAGTATCAATGATGTGTATAGCACAAGCTCATGCAATCTTCACAAACTCCTTGCATTGTTGGTTCCTCAAATTTTCAGTTCTCACATCCTTTGAGAGATTACAATGTCTCAATTCCTAATGCAGATAGGCAAGTAGAATAGGTAAGCCTATTATTGTACTATATTCACCGATAAAGAATCTAACTTTTTGTTACAATTATGTCCATGTGAGAACAAAAAGTGGGTAGAAGAATTGTTGAGTAAATCATGTACGGTGTCTCTAATCAAAGACTAAAATCATGCAAATGACTAGATTACAACAAAATTTAACCAAATAAGTAGTGCATCTACCTTGAAGATGGTGAGTGGTTTACAGCTATTAATGACCTTCTAGTGCAGTCACCAGTTAGGAGGGACCTCAAAGAGATCAATTTGGAGCAGTCAACAAGAGTAAACACAAGGATATGATGGAGGCAATGCATAACTGAATTAATTATATCATGAAAACTGTTTACAATCAACTGGTAACAACCGGGTTATAGAAACCAACTCACTGGCCTCCTAAAACATGCTTAATTACAAAATAGGTCACAACCGAGACCTCAAATCTTAAGATCTATCTTCTATGTTCTATATCTTAACTTATCTCTATTCTAATTCTCAATTACAATGATTTATATGATCCAAGGGGATCCGATCGGCCCAAAAAGGGATCAAATACCGAAGAACAAGACCTAAAGTTTACAAACAACAAGGTCGACCTCCACTAAAGAAATTCCTTCAAAAAATCCAAAGGATGAAGTGTAGATCAAAGTAAAGGTCGGCCACACACCAAGGAACATCAAAATCAACATTCAGGGTTCCGCAAGCTACAGAAGGGATCCGGTAGATTCTAATAGATTACAAATGCAAATAGGTCTAGGCAACTAGTACCAAAAATACTGTCTCAAAAACCGGTAGTGATAGCTTGCCGGAAAATGATCCAAATAGTCCATGGTTTAGGAATAAGGTAGATGATCAAGTCCTCAAGAAAAATCCAAATCCTTGAGATCCAGTGAGCCAATTCCATAAAATGCAGAATGAAATGTTGAAACTGCAAAACAGAAAGGAAATATTTTTGGTTGATGCAAGATTACCGAGAACTGGGGATGCTCCTGCTTTAGACATCCGAGGCTATTGAAAAAAAGTGAGTCTCTCACTTTGTTGGGGTCAGAGAAAAACCAAGGCAGTCTACCTCTACTTGAGAAATCTAAGATGAATCTTCAACTAGTCTGCCTTTCCACTTTACTAGATACTCCTTATACTGACTGCTCTGGGTACTATGCCCAATCCCTAGGTATTCTCTACCTACCTACCTATGTCGGTTTCAGGTATAGGTACCCATTTGTTGAAGGTCGTTCGAGCTTTTCCTGGGAGTATGACGTGGGTTACCCAGCATGGAAACATGTTGGAATTCATTGGACATGGGCTCGAGGTATTTTCTCTACCGCATTCTGACCCCACTTTTTCGAGGTCACCTTCTGACCTTGAACCACAAACCAGAAAGACAACTAACTTAGCCTACTCCATCCCTCGAGACCAACAAAGGGTAGTACAGGAATATTAACCTGTTATCCATCAACTACGCCTTTCGGCCTGATCTTAGGCCCTGACTCACCCTCCGTGGATGAACCTTGCGGAAGAATCCTTAGGTTTTCGGGGCATTGGATTCTCACCAATGTTTGCATTACTCAAGCCGACATTCTCACTTCCACTTCATCCACATCTGCTTGCGCAGACACTTCCCTCTAAGGCAGAATGCTCCCCTACTGATGCATTTTTTATTACATCCCACAGCTTCGACAGATCGCTTAGTCCCGATCATCTTCGGTGCAAGAGCGCTCGAGCAGTAAGCTATTATGCACTCTTTCAAGGTTTGCTGCTTCTAGCTGAACCTCCTAGCTATCTTTACACTCCTACCTCCTTCATCACTCAGCGATCATTTAGGGGCCTTAGCTAGTGATCTGGGTTGTTTCCCTCTCGATGATGAAGCTTATCCCCCATCATCTCACTAGTTGACCCTTGTTTATCTCTAGTATTTAGAGTTTGTCTCCATTTGGTACCGCTCACGTAGCCCGCACTGAAACAGTGTTTTACCCCTAGAAGATCTAGTCAACCACTGCGCCTCAACGCATTTCGGGGAGAACCAGCTAGCTCTGGGTTCAAGTGGCATTTCACCCCTAACCACAACTCATCCGCTGATTTTTCAACATCAGTCAGTTCGGACCTCTACTTAGCTTCACCTAAGCTTCATCCTGGTCATGGATAGATCACCCAGGTTCGGGTCCATAAGCAGTGACAATTCAATTGCCCTATGAAGACTCGCTCTCGCTACGGTTCTGGTGGGTTCCCTTAACCAAGCCACTACTTATAAGTCACCGGCTCATTCTTCAATAGGCACGCGGTCAGATCTCCTCCCATTGCTTGAGATGAGAAACAGGTAGGCGGTCGGATCTCCTCCCACTGCTTGAGAGCATCATGGTTTCATATTCTATTTCAATCCCCACTGGGGGTTCTTTTCACCTTTCCCTCATGGTACTATTTCGCTATCGGTCACCCAGGAGTATTTAGCCTTACAAGGTGGTCCTTGCTGATTCACAAGGGATTCCACGTGCCCCATGCTACTCGGGTTAGAGTGTAAGCTATCATGATGCTTTCGGCTACTGGACTCTCACCATCTAGGGTGCGATATTCCACCCACTGCTTCGCCTAGCAGCATGACGCTTAGATTGCTCTCCCACAACCCCATTTAAACGGTTTAGGCTGATCCCATTTCGCTCACCGCTACTATGGGAATCGCTTTTGCTTTCTCTTCCTCTGGCTTCAGTTCACCAGGTTTCCCCTTATCTTCCTATGGATTCGACAGATAGTTAAAAAGGTTAACCTATTCAGGGATCTCCGGATCTATGCTCAATTTCCACTCCCCGAAGCATTTCATCGCTTACCACGCCCTTCTTTGTCTCTAGGTGCCTAGGTATCCACCGTAGGCCCTTTAGTTTTTTGAACCTTGTCGTTCAAGGCCGTCTTAAGGAGCTACTATAGTAAAGACATGAAAGCATCTTATCAACATCCATGAGTGATAAATAATAGATAAAACTACCGATTCTGACTGATCTGCTCTACAGAATCATCATGGGATGGAGATAAGCGGACTTGAACCGCTGACATCCGCCACAGGGTCAACCACTGTCTATTGGACCCTCTTGATTAAGTCTACTATAGAAGGTCAACAACCAACAATAGCCTTGCCCCCGAACACAGCTCACAATTTTCATTGTATTGTGCTCTCCAAAGAGCAACTCCTCCCAAAAGCAAAAGTTGTCGACCCTAGGAATTCTTGAAGTTCTGAAGAATTAAAACTCCGGAAGAACCAAGAACAAAAAGCTCTTCTTTTTTCCACCCAACTCTTTGGTCTTAAAAAAGATTTCCCTTCTCTGACCCTTCCTACCCAATCGAAAGGGACAACTAATGCGTTCCACTTCTCAAATCAGGGTAGGTGGTCGGTCTATGACCCTTGGATGTTGAAAGCATCCTTGGAGCGATCTCGTAGTTCCTATGGGGTGGAGATGATGGGGTCGGTCCATGGCATGACTTTTCCTTCTGCCCCATTTTTGGGGCTCAAAAGGGTTGAAGGGAGATAGCACATCAAGTTGTTTGTAAGGGCCAACTTGATCCTCTTCCCCAAGCAGATTTATTACAAGAGCAGTTACGATTCGCCCTAATTGATTTCAGAGAAGCAATTGAAAAAACTATATTATCTGCATCAACCAATCCTAAAAAGAGAATAACTGATAAATTGGAAACATTGATTCCATTAACGGAAACTTTTCAAGATTTTTTTGGTTTACACCCTTTATCACAATTTTTGGATCAAACTAATCCATTGGCAGAAATAGTTCATAGTCGAAAAGTGAGCTCTTTGGGCCCTGGAGGATTGATATGTCTCTGATTCAGCTTACTATGACTATTCAAATATTGCAAAGCTTGATGATCCATATACAACACAAACTCCTTAGGCAACAGGTAACGTTTCCACTTCTTCAAGGCTTGAACTATGGCATAAAATTCTTGATCATACACTGAATATATCCTCTGGGTATCATTCAATTTCTCACTGAAATAAGCTACTGCTCTCTCTTCTTGACTCAAAACTACTCCTATTGTTGTTCCACTTGCATCACAATCCACTTGAAATACTTTGTTGAAATCCGATAAAGCTAACACAGGTTGCTCAGTCACTTTCCCCTTTAGCAATTCAAAACTTTTGTTTTCTATGGTGGTCCACTTTAATTCCTTCCTATCTCCTCTCATTGTCTCAGTCACAGGGTTACAAACTGAACTAAAATTTCTGATGAACTCCTGATAGAAACTAGCCAATCCATGAAATTCTCTTACTTCTCCAATGCTTTCTGGTGTAGGCCATTCAACAATTGCTTTTACTTTCTTAGGGTCCATCTTCAAGCCATCCTTAGATATCACGAATCCCAATTAGACTAATTCTTCCTTCATGAAAGTACACTTCTTAAGATTTATCAGCAACTTTTCTTCTCTCAACCTCTGCAAAACTTGTTTTAAATAAAAGGAATGCTCCTCTTTTGTCTTACTGAAAATCAGAATGTCATCCAGATATACAATAACAAACTTACCTAAGAATTTCTTCAATACCTCATTCATCAGCGTCATGAAAGTACTCGGTGCATTAGTCAATCCAAAAGGCATCACCAACCATTCATACAGTCCTTCGTTTGCCTTGAATGTTGTCTTTCACTCATCTCCTTCTTTGATTCTGATTTGATGATATCCACTCTTCAAGTCTATCTTTGTAAAGTATTTGGCTCCACTCAAACAGTCCATTATGTCATCCATCCTAGGCAATGGAAACAGGTACTTAACTATGATCTTGTTTATTTCTCTAGAATCGGTACACATCCTCCATTCTCCATTCTTCTTAGGTGCTAATACTGTTGGTACTACACAAGGACTCAAACTTTATCTGATCAAACCTTTCTTCAACAGCTCCTACATTTGTCTATTCAGCTCTTCATTCTCTATCGGTGTCATTCAGTGTGCAGCTTTGTTAGGCAAACTAGCTCCAGGAATTAGGTCCATGCAATGACTGATACTTCTCACAGGTGGTAATACATCAGGCACATTATCTAAAATGATGTCTTCATACTCTGTCAGCAACTCTCTTATCTCTTCTGGTTCTTCTTCTTCATGCTCTGGGTTCTCAGTCTTCTTAGGAACTAAGACAAAACACACATTCTCATGTCTCATTTGATCCAGGAATTTCCTTCCATCCACCAAACAGATTCTAGCATTCGTACAAACTTCACTCTTCAAAGGCTCTTCCAAGGGCAACAAGGTTTTCTTCATCCCATTGGCCACAATTGTGTATGCATTCTTTCTCCCATCATGTATTTCCTTTCTATCAAATTGTCAAGGTCTACCCAAAAAAAGGTGACAAATATCCATGTAGGCATAATATCACACAAGACTTTATCATGATAATTCCCAATTTTCAATTTCACAAAACATTGCTCACTTACCAACAACTTATGTTCATCCTGAATCCATTCTATCTGATAAGGCTTGGGGTGTTTCAATATTTCCAAATTCAACTTATTCACCATCTCTTCTAAAACAAGATTATCCGAACTACCACTATCAATAACAACTTTACAACACTTACTGGATACCTTACATCTGGTATCCAGAACAAATTCTTCCTCTGCAAGGGCTCTTCATCTCTTCTGGTATGACACAAAGCTCTCCTCATCATCAATAGTTCTCCATCTTTCAGTTTATTAGCTGATCTAGTGGGCCTTTCTTCCACCATTGTTGTTCTTCTAGTATTATCCATCTTCTTACACTCGAAAGTGTGATGTCCTTCTCCTCAGCACTTATAGAAAATTCCTCTAAACCCTCTCTTGTCTTGTCTTCTATCATCTTTTCCAAAATTCTCATTCTGGTAGCCATTCGATTCTCTCCTTTGGTAGAGATTTCTATCATCCTTCCAGTATGAATTATCTTCTTTGCTCACTTACTTGTCTTTGTTCTGATCCATATAGGTTCCTCTACCTTTGATATATCCTCTTCCTCCTTTAAATCTTCCTCTGGAAAACCTTCCACCTCTACCTCTCCGCCTTTTCTCATGTCTTTTGTTCAGTTTCTCTTCTTCTTTCAGTGCATACCGTTAAGATTTTTCAACACTCTGCAATTTGACCAAATTGAGTTCATCTTGTACAGACATCCGCAATCCATTCAAATACCTTGCAGCTTATTCAACTTCATCATCAACACGTCTGAATCTGATATTCAACTTGTAAAATGGTACTCCTTCACACTATATTCCCTCTGCCTCAAATTCTACAACTTCCGGAATAGATTCACTTGATAATCAGCTGGCATAAATTTTGATTTCAACTTAGCAACCGTCTGATCCCATGTCTTGATCTTCTCTTTACCACAAAAGAGATGCATGACCCTTCAACAGTGTAAATGCATATTTAACCTTTCTTTCCTCTTCAGTGTTCTCAAAATCAAAATATTTCTCCATCTGTGAGATCCAATCTATCAATTCATATGAATCCAACTTTCCATCATATTCCAGTGGGATAAAATAAGGTTTAGTATTCGCCCTACTTAAAACCCTCAAAAACCTCTCTTCATTCGGATCAATCATCTGTGGGTTTACTTGTTCTACTAGGGCTTCTTCTCCTTCATCTTCACTCACATCTTCAATATGTCAGCCTCTTGTCTGGGTTGTCTCAATGGCTTCCAATTGGGCTGCAATTCCTCACAACATTTCCATCACAATAGGGTCTACATTCCCACAAGATCCACCATTCCTATTTCCTATTCACGCCATCTTCACGCATTTCCTCTATAGCTATAGGTTGGATGCATAGTTTGCCACCCTACAACAAAATTCCTCAAGACAATGCAATCTTTGAAATAAAAGCTCACTCTGATACTACTTGGTGCAATCATCGGTTAGGAGGGACCTCAAAGAGATCAATTTGGACCAGTCAGCAAGAGTAAACACAACGGAAACACAAGGATATGATGGAGGCAATGTAGAAATAAATGAATTATATCATGAAAATTGTTAACAATCAACCGGTAACAACCGGGTTATAGAAATCGACTCATTGGCCTACTAAAACATGCTTAATTATAGAACAGGTCACAACCAGGACCTCAAATCTTAAGATCTATCTTCTATCTTCTATATCTTAACTTATCTCTATTCTAATGCTCAATTACAATAATTTATACAATCCAAGGGGATCCGGTCAGCCTGAAAAGGGATCAAATGCTGAAGAACAAGACCTAACGTGTAAAAACAACAAGATCAATCTCTGCCAAATAAATTCCTTCAAAAAATCCAAAGGATGAAGTGTAGATCAAAGGAAAGGTTGTCCACATGCCAAGGAAAATTGGAATAAATGTTCAGGGCTCCTCAAGATATGGAAGGAATCCAGTAGATTCTGGTAGATTACAAATGCAAATAGGTCCAAGCAACCGGTACCAGAAAAATTGTCTCAAAAACCGGTAGCGATAACTTCTCAGAAAATGATCCAAATACTCTGTGGTTTAGGAATAAGGTAGATGATCAAGTCCTCAAGAAGAATCCAACTCCTTGAGATCCGGTGAGCCAAAACCAGAAAATGCAGAATGAAATGCTGAAACTACAAAACAAAAAGGAAATATTTTTGGTTGATGTAAGATTGCCAAGAACCGATGATGCTCTTGCATCACCTTCTTTCTCTACCTAGCATTATAAAGCTGCACTTAAATTACTCCATGGTAATTGGTAATTTCATATGGGGAAATCTATGTGATTATTGGAACTTATTGGAGTTATTATGCTGTAATTGTATGGGTAGCAATGAAGAAGCTCCTAATAAAGAGGGGTTATCTCTCCTATTATTCAAGGCTGATTTCATATCATGTCAGAGTGAGAGAAAATTATTTCTTACCTTTAATTATATAGTACTTCACTCCCTTATATAAAAGCTAAGAATAGATATGAAGTTCTCAATTTTTCCTCATTAGTAATGAGCTCTATACTGATAAAAGTCTTGTCTGGGATTGTGCATGTTTTCATCCTATATTCTACTAATTCATTTGTTTGAACATTCCTTCTTTATAAGATTCATTGATTCTCTATAATTTATTTCTCATTGTCCATTTCATTCAAGGGTTCTTTTAGGAAACAACTTCATTAGGGTTATTGATAGATGTAAGGCATCTACAGGTTGAAGTGAGGACAACAAAAGGTAGGGAGATGAATATCCACATGTCTTGTTTTAGAAAGTGAGGTTTGCTTCTATCCACAATCAAGGCTCTAGATGAACTTGGTCTTGATGTCAAGCAAGCTGCCACAAGTTTCTCAAATGGCTTCAAACTTGATTGTTTTCAAGAAGAGGTACTTAAATAATTACATTGATTGCATTCTTCTGTCATATGATCAAAGCCCTCATAAGTATTAAATAGCCAACATTCTACTTGGTACTTTGTATTTTATGGCAGCAAACTATGTGCCAAGACATTGCACCTAAGGGCATCAAAGAATTGTTGCAACATACTTCATGCTATCAAACCCACCATACTCTAGCTTAAATCAGTCAACCCCCACTTTGCTACAAGAGATCACCATCTTCCTTACTACTTTCAAACTAGAACCCATTGAATAACTTTTAATGACAGAGCAAATTCTCCTTATGGGGAATTCAAATATATAGTGATGAATATTTGCAATAAATTATAGAGATGCTATTGGGCCTATGAATGTATACTTTTTAAAAGTAAGCTAGGTTTACCCACAAGTTTCTTAGAGAAAGAAGCATGGTGAGAATTGGGGATTTCTATGTTTAAGTTGAATGGCACTTCCATCCAAAAGCACAATTTAGTGGTACAAATACCTGATGATGAGTTTTGTGATCATTTGAATGCCACACCCGTGAATTCTCTTTGTAAATGGTAACACATTTTTCCATGTCTCTTCTACTAAGCATTATGGTAATACCAGTGCTTGTTGAGTTGTATTGATCATGAGAGCAACAAAAGGGAAAAAATTGATAAGATAAATCTGTATTTACATGTTATCTTAATAAATGCAATCCTTGATTGTGTTTGTCTTATTTTGATGACATGGATATCTTTTAGGCCTATATTTACCAATTGTTGTCATTGTAACAAATTAAGATTTAAGAATATAGATTTTTTATTTGCAGGAACATATTTACAATTATATTAATTAATTAATAAAAAATTGCGAGTCTTAGCGGTTGAATGATATGAGGAGTTTATTTGAATATTAAAAACATTGTGAACAGTGTGGCATTCTAACCTATCGAAGAAAATGAAATAGACATAATAATAAGTGTCAAGTAATCGCTAGTACTCATCTTTATAGCATTGTACTAATAATATTAAATTATAATTAAAACTACAAATATCAAGTTACAATTATAAATTTCAATGTTAATAATAGATTATAAATATTATATTGAAAGTTGTATAATGAAATAGATAGATTTTAGTATGTTAAAATTTAATTTTGTGATTAATTATAATTGTAATCTTTAAATGAAACAATAATCTAAAATTATATAATTTGAATTTAAATTTTTCCCATTAATGGGGTGGGGAAGGCTAAGCCTCTATTTATGTGAGAGAGAATCCAATAGACTACTTGAGATAATGGATGGATTAAAGTTAACTTTGATGGTGTCTCAAAGGGAAATCTAGACCCAAATTGATTTGAGCTAATTTGGACAACTTTCTATTTTTGGAAAGTTATTTTTTTCCTATTTTCTAGGAAGTTTCATTTTTGGCATTTTGAGCACGATCCCCAAAATGACTATTTTTAGAAAAAAAATCCTATTTTCTAGGGAACCTTGTTTTTTTCTATTTTTAGAAAGTGGATCTAGGGTTTGCACTATTCATACTGGAATGCACTGAAATGATTGACCAATTCCTTCTAAAATCAAAGTTTTTGACCCAAAAAGCTAATCTCCTAAATTTTAGGAATCTCGAGGAATCCAGTGAATGATTAAAGAGTGGTTTTCAAATTTCAAGGCGATCTGATAAAAATTGCACAAGTTATGGAGATTTCAAGTTTTGGTCATGAGGTTCCTAATCTTCATGAAGTCCGCCTTGATGTTGGTGCACAAGTCTGTTCAAGTCCTCCTTGGGAAAGGTGAGGTGAGTCATGACCTTCAAAAAGTCTTCCCTATCATGAGTTGAAGTGCGAGCTAGGGTTGAAGTTTGTCGTATCATGAAGAAAGTCTGCCTTGGGTAATGGTGCTTAAGTATCTCAAACTCTGCCCAAGAAGTGAGGGAAATAACAAAGTTGAAGGATTCTCAATTCAAGTAAAGTCCACCCTCCAAATCAAGGTGCATGACATCAAGAAATTCTACCTAACCCGCAAGAAGATGGTTCCTAACTTGAGCAAAAGTCTGCCCCTACCTTACATTGAATGAGATGAAGTTCGCCTTGATCTATTATGCATAAGATGAGAAAAGTCCACCCAAGGTGATGAGTATAAGATGGTGCCTAAGATGGATGAAGTCCACCTTGCTGCAAGTTAAATTCATAGTGATCAAGAAATTTCGCCTATGGTTAAGACCTCAAGCATATGATGGTTCCCAACTCTCAAAACTCTGCCCTACATCAGTATATGATGGTAAACAACTGTCAAAAGGTCTTCGCTATCTTTGATGAAGGTTGAAGTAAGTCAAACAAAGTCCGCCCAAGGGAGATGCTTGGCAAAATTTGAAAAATTAAGAAATATTCCTCAACGATGTCAGCGAAATCTTCATGAAGATCGAACTGATAGAGGATTAGAAAGTTTTTGAAAAAGGGAGATTTGTAGATGTAGTTTGAATTATGGACTAAAAATCAATTTAGAAACTTGCATTTGAAAAACAAGGTGAGGATTTCGAACTTGATAGAGATGACAAGTCCACTGAAGACCAAATTAGAAACATTCCCTGCAGATTCGAAACATTGAGGAAGGATTAGAAATAAATTTTGAAGAAGATTTTGAGTTTCTAATTGCAAATTCAAACTCTCATACAAATACTTCATTCACTCTTTCATTCTTACACATGAAGTTCGAAGTTTCTAGAGTGGGTTGAGAGTGAATTTGAAAGGTTTTCTGTAGGTTGAGAGTGAATTTTGAATGAGTTTTTGCAAGTTGGAAATGTTTCAAAGAAGATTTCAAGTATATTTTTCAACAAATTTCAACTCAGATGTTGAAGAGTTTTGACTGTTGGGAGAACAAACCCATTGATTTTCTGTGATTAATTTCTGATTGTCCGATTTTTCTTCATTATTTGAAGGTGAAAGTTGATTTCATAGGCAGAATATTAAGGTTCCAACCTGATTTTTCTTCAAAGTTCTAAGGACAAGGAATAAAAAGAAAAGAGATTTCCCTTTTTCTCTCTCTTATTTTCTAATGTTTGAAAGGATTTAATGAAATATTCTTGGACTTAAAATCTTCCCAAGTTCTGATTTATCAGATTGAGTATTATGAGTTTCAAGAGATTTTCAAGGTGATCAAGTATGGAAAACCCCATTTTGTGACTAAGTGTTCAAAACAAAGTAAAAACTGCAAATTACTTAGCCAGCAAACTCATAAACTGCATCTAAAAGTATAGAATTTGACTTAAGTTTGTTTTTTTTGCAGGTATCTCACAGGCAAGATGAGGTTTCTGGTGGATAAAGATTCCCCTCCATAATCCAAGATGAGCTCTAAGTGGAAGCTGGTTGGAGACACGAAGCTGGGACATATCAACCTGAGAGAATTCAAGAAGCGAATATACGACCTAGACAACTTGATGCCTACAACAACTGCCAGAAAGATGATGAGAAATGGAATTGTACAAGCTATTGGTTTCCTTCCAGTGATGCAGTGTATTGAGTTGGTGGTAGAATGCTCCAAACACTATAATCCTATAAGATGAGAGATCATAGCACCTGACGGGAGAGTCTTGGCAAACATTAGTGATGTTGCTATCAGGGAAGCTTTCCGCATCCTTGAATTTCATAACCCTGTTTACATGACCAAGGAAGAAGAAACACGGTTGTATCAAGATAATATTGAAGAATATGAGGCAAACATCAACCATCAATGGTTGGAAAAGCCAAGGAAGGGTGCCTCCAAGTTACCCAAGGACCTTGTGAGAGCCTATTTCAAGGAAGACATTGGAGGTCTGATAGTTTTGTTAAACAAAGTCATGGGCAGTCCACAAGGCACGTGGTTTGAGCCTTGCATGTACTACTTCATCAATGAGATAACTACTAGAGTAAAGATGATTGATTGGGAAAATATTATAAGTGATAATCTTGATGACCAATTGAAGATTTTAGAGGAGAACATGACATTTTATATGGGTTCCTATCTAGTGTACTCTCTTGCTCAAACCTACAAATATAGAGGACTCACCTGTAGAGGAGAAGTGGGAAATAAAGAAAATCAGTTTGCAATTTATGATTGCTACCCACAACTATAGTTGGAGGAAGAATTTCACTTCAAGAGAGTCAATGATGCATTCTTAATGCACATTACAAGGACACTCCAAGGTGGTCTTCATGAAAGGCTCTTAGAGGAATCTAAAGATTTTATTAGCAGATTCGAGCATTGGTACATCCAATACCCCAGATTTACTTATCTAAGAATTCAAGGATTCTCCGGACCTCCTTAGAAGTTGTAGTATTGCTTGAAGTTGTTAGACAGATTGAAAATCATATGATTGTTCAGAGAGAGAAGCAAAAGAAGGCAGGAACATCTTCTCTCACTATTGGAAATGGATTTGGGACATGTCCATCATCACATGTTGTTGCTAGTGTTGAAGAGGAGCTTGCTTGGTACCCATTCTTCCAGTATAAGACCAGGAAGCATTTTGATCCTCTTCACCAGATCAAGCAGGTTGATGGAGAATTTTTTCAAGCATAGACCTGATATCAAAGACTATTGGGCCAATGCAGCTGATAATTTTGAAATCAAAAGGAGATTGTGGTCTAGACTTCCCCTGAATTTGATTAGAGTAACAGAAGTGTTTCGAGTAGCGGATCAGCTTGAAGATAATCCCAAGATTGAGCAACCTCACTTTGATAAGATAATAAATGAGCCCCTTGCTTTGGTTAATTGGTCAGATTCAGAGATGTCTGATTTGAGTGACCTCATGAGACCAATAATTGAATATTCAAAATGGCAGGCAACGGAGAAGACAAAGGGTCTTAGATCCAAAGGTATCAATCTCACATATGATCTCATGCAAACCAATGAATCAATATCTTCAAACCATGGTCTTCCATCCAATGTTGGATCCAGAAAAAGGAAATAACCCACTGAAAATTCTTTAAGCGGTAAACGAAAGAAAGTAGTTGGACATGCAAGCAAAAATTATAAGCCTGATGAGGGTCATTCAACCTTAAGTGTTGCATCCACTGCTCCAGTCAGAGCTACAACTGATGAACATAGGATGAATGTTGATATACAGGATAATGAATTAAGACCTTCTTCCCCTTTTATGGAAGAGATAATAGAAGAACCAGCTTAAGAGCCAAACTCTACTAGGAATGTAGAAGTTGAAGATCCTAATTTCCTGAAGGAATTCCTAGATGGTATAGTTACAGGACCAAAAGGAATAGAGGATAAGTTTGATGAAAGTGGTATGGAGTAGTCAATCATTCCAGAATGGTTGAGGGAAAGAATAAAGGCTAAGGCTCCTAAGGAAGCTCTTTCAGAGGATAACACAACAACATTCCTAGCTATGGTGAGTAAACCTTTTGAAATAAGACAACCCAAATTAGCCAAGAGATTCTCTTTAATTCAAAGAGATAGCATGGGATTCAGATCAGTGAAAGTAGTTGTACCCAAAGAAGGTAAAACTAGAGATAACATCACTCCTGAGGATTATTAAATCACTATTGTTAATTTGGGTAAGCCTACTCAAGCCCAAGAGATCCAAGATTTTGATGATTCTTGCAATGCTCTCAAGGCAAGAATAGCCAAGGAAAAAGAAAAAAGAAAGAAGGTTGAAGATGAAAATGAGCAATGGAAGAGATATGTTCAACAATTGACAAAACCTATAGATCGAGAGGAGGTACCTGTTACTCAGCCCATGCCTCTTCCACAAGAGTCATTAAAAGATTATGAAGACATGAAGGCAACCTTCAAAGAAGTAAAAGAATGGACTGCAGATGCCTCAAGACGTCCTGACATACTCATTAAGAACCTGATAGCAGCACATGACTCTACATCTTCCTTATTAAGAAGAATTCAAGACATGGCTGAAGCTTGGGAAGATATTGAGGATATTTGGAGAAGGATTATTCCACATCTAAAGGTAATTAGAGGACTTTCTCAGCAGGATCTTGTAAATAGAAAAGTCAGCCAACCCAATGACCTATATGATTTCAGTTCTTGGTACTTTGCCTTGGTTACAAGGGTCGAATCTTTGAGAAAATCTGAGAACAAGTGTTCAAAAATTGAAAAGACCATCATAGATATTCAAGACAAGGTCTTCTTTGTGGCAACTGAGATATTGCAATAGGATGAGGTGTGAGAGAAGCATCTGCATGCAGAGAATTTAAGGGCCAAAGTTCAAGGAAACTTCTTCAAATTTTTTAGGACCAATTCTCAGGGAATATCTCTCCAGAGTTTCAAGCTTCATGTGCATAGATGAAGATTTCCTACCGCAAGAAATTGGCTAGGAAGACACTCTCGCCACCTTTTTTGATGACTTGGATATGGTCGACTTCCAAACTAGCAACTTGCCGAGTGTCACCCTAGAGGAGGTGTGACTTCTTGTGTCTAGGTACATCGAATCTACAAAGAAGGAAACTGGATACTCACCTCAGTGAGAATAGCAACTGTGCCACTTGTCTTCTTCTTGTCCATTGTAACTCTTAGAGATTGGGGAAACCCTAATTAGGGTTTTGAACTTTTAATCTGAGCCCTTGATCATTGTTCGATCTTGGTCGTTCAAATTTTTTAGACTCTTATATAAGGTTGCCTCCTCTCATTTAGAGAGTGTGAGGTTATTTGAAATATTGTTACATGAAGGTCATTTCCAAATAATACATTACTTGTGTGCTTTCTCTTAAGGGCCTTGTAATCTCTTTTGTTTGAATGATTAGCGAGGTTTTCAATTTCCTCAACACATTAGTTAGAGTTTATTTCATGTATTTTAAATGAATAAAAGATCTAATATGTATTGTTTATGGTGTATCTTCGCTCATACTTTTGGTGAATGGATGATTTTCACTCACTGTGCAAACTTAGTCTAAGATTTTCTTTGTACATGTTTAACATTCAAATCATAAGCATGTCCCTTTGAATATTACACCCATTTTGTGTAGTTGTCATGAATGAGGCGAAGCAAAGTTTGGTTTATTGAGGTCAATAAAACAATACCGTCTCTTGAATTCCTAGGATTAGAGTAGATCTCTCAACCTTTATCTCTTTTTCCCCCCTTTTTTTTGAATTCTTAAATCTCAAAAATCCCAAAAGATAGCGAGAGAGAGAGAGAGAGAGTTTTAATTGACAAATCCATCTAAATCCCAAAATTATTGACAATTCATCCAAGCGTAAGTCCCTTTGTATATTACTAGCAAATCAAAATGCCCATTGAGCTTATCCACACGTCAAGACCTGACTAAAGAAACCTTGGAATCACCATATGATCTTCTAGAAATCTTAGCATACGCAGTGGTTTTTCAAGAGAGGATAAATTATCTTTTGGGTACTTTATTCTAATGTTTGGTAGATGATAAAACAAACTCCAACATAAATTGGCACTAAAAGGAGGGCTTTGATAATAGAGACAAGTGATTACTCACAACTTTGGGTAGTAGATATGGTACAACATGGTGTTGTTGCATGAATTTCCATTCGATCTACCGCTAGAGAAACCTAAACCAGGACTGAGTCAAACAAATATTGTACCTACGTTCACTTGCTTGGAAATCAAAATTAGATTACTCTCAATTTAGGCAGGTTAGTCACACTATCACTAAGGGGGAAGAAAAAGGTCGACAAATTGAGGCAGCAATTGAGAAGAATGTGAAGAAACAAAGAATTTTGGCTCTTTGGCACCAAGTCCTTAGAGAAATTCGACAATTTTTCTTCTGATCTACCGATAAAACTTCACCTATTGGTACAATGAAAAATGGGCTTACCAATCACTCCTAAACCAGTATTGTAGCCGAACTTGAGTTTTCGCGATGATCAGGAAAACGTCATCACAAAATTATACAACTTAGCTTGGAGTGTAAAAAGAAATTATCCTAACTGGCACTAAATATGCTTTATTCTTAAAGAAGAAGAAGGAGAAATTGTTGATCATATTGATGCACAAATATGGAGACAACAACGTCTATTGCCACCTCAATCAGTTAATCTAGGTCTCATTCCAACTCCTGCACAACCTCGACAGGATTAAAGACACACTGAATCACATAAGTTCTTTCTCCCCAGATAAATTTTGAAGAATCCTAAGATTAGTCCCAAGTTCATCCAAGGAATTTGTGGAGTTAGGATCCTCTACTAGATCCAAGCAAAGGAGAAAGATAGTTGAGGCAGGTGGAAAAGAAAGCCCATCAAGTGGGGGCATTTCGTGAGAAGAAGATATTTCCATCTTATTCCACATTTCTAGCTTAGTCCAAACACCTGCTCCCAAAGTGCAAGTTACACAACTAGACCCGTCGGGATTTCCAATTCAAGGTACTTCATCTCCAACAACTCCACCACTGGCTACTCAACAACTTCCAATAGGAGTACATCAAGAAAATGTCCCAATGGCATGGCGTCTAGCTAATGCATCTCCTATAGTTTTTACAGCCTATCATGACATGCCAAAGAATCTGGAATAATTATGTTCCAAATTCCACAGTGGCGACTTGAGTCGCTCAGCTGATGAGCATATAAGGATTTTTGAAGATCTCCTTCATAACAAGGATGTGTTAGATAGTTCAAATAACTAGAAGATAACTGAGAAGGGGGGGTGAATCAGTTGTCATAGATTGATACCAGAACTATTAGAAATTTAAACTTTAATACCGGAACCCAAAACATTAATACCGAAATGCTTAAACCAAATACCAGAATAGGAGTTAAACTAATTAAGCATAAACAATAATCACAAAATAAGAGCCATCCACATGACACCAGGATTTATACATGGAAAACCCAATAAAGGGAAAAACCATGACAGGAAGCCTACCCACAGTCAAATAATACTTCTGCAATAAGTATGTGAGTTACAATTGAGGGGCCTACACTTGCAGGAAGGCCAACAGCCTAGAGCACACTGCTCATCACAAAAAGAGCCTCACTAACTACATAGAAATACAGACTACAATCTAGAGAAGTGTTGAACTGCAAAAGATAGCATCTCCTATGCCTAAGTATAGTTCTGGTTAAGCTCAATACCGAAGGACTAAATCCTATTACATACACCCAATTTGATCTCCAATGATCAACCAAATCCTCTGCCTAAGTGATATTACATTATTCACACATTACATTCCTTGACCATGACCTCTAACATAACCATGATGATCTAAAATGAGATCTTACATCTATATATACAAACCATCTGTTGGCATTCTTGATGTTCATGTTGTGATTGTCATTGATGGACACACACTTGCATTAAGATCCTCTTTATTTGTATGAGTTAGAGCACAACCGGTATTTGTTTCAACCGGTATGTTGCAAGTATGTTGTATTATAGTCATTAGACTATTGATGTTTTGCAGAATGTGTTTACCGGTCTAAAGAAACATGTTGACCTTAAGCGGTACGAGGGATTAAAGCGGCATAACACATTTCGACCAGTCTTCATTTTTGTCAAACCGGTATTTTGTATGAACCGGTAATACTCTGTGATGAGTTACCAATCCACCGATTGTTTGACGATGCCAACACTGTAGCGATGCTTTTTGTGACGTACTACCTAGTATGTCCAGGTTCATTGAACTTAGGAAATTGTAAATGCAATCCCATTGAACTGACATGAAATCAGTTTCATTTATGAGGACATCATGTCTAGGTTTTTAGGGTGTTGTTATTGTTGTTGGGATAGTCGATATAACAGCTAGGGTTTGAGGTGATTGAGGAGTTGGAGAGAATATGAATGTGTAGAAGATTGAAGTAATGTAGGAATACATTAAGAACAAGCTATCAAGGATCTAATCAAGCAGTCTATGCTATTAGATAGATCAAACACTTGTTGATTGCTCACATCATTGACAAGTCTGTAAGCCCTTAACCGGGTAGGCCCAAAATCCTTTTGTAAAATCCTCTAACAGGGTGGTTCACCTCTATGAATCTAAAATCCTCTAGCAAGGTAGTCTTTAATCGGACTTATCTCCTAATAGAGATTGAGATTCCTAACAAGATCTGTTCTGGTGAAGAACATTGTAAGACCTTAACTGATCTGACCTTAACCGGTCTGGTTTCTATTCTGCAAATAGTGACTTGTGAGTTCCATCTCACCGTGGTTTTTCCATTTGGGTTTCCATGTCAAATATCTTGTGTTATGGTTGTATTGCTTTTGTGGGTGAATTCTTTATTTGGATTTTGGTTTGTATGTGTGATAACCGGTCTGTCTGTTAAACTATTTTACTGGTTTATCTTTAGACTGTTTAAGTGTTTAAGTGCAGTGTTTTTTGGTATACTAATTCACCCCCTCCTCTTAGTATTCATCAATTGGTATCAGAGCCAACCTTTCTATAAGTTTAACCACTTGGAAAGAGATATGGAGGAATACACCTTGAGGGAACTTACTCAATGGCTCACTCAGTCTGAGAAAGCCTATGATCATCTTATGGTCAAATACAAGGCATCTCAAGCAAAAAGGAGAGAACATGCAGAAAAGATGATGGAGCTATCTGAAAATAGTTCTGCAGATGAAGCAGACATGGGAGCCCTAATTGAAGAAGTAAATAAAAAGATGAAGGAGTTGGAAGGACTGACTATTCGGATGTGTCAAGAGCTTGAGAACCGAACAAAAACTGAAGACAGTGAAAGAAAGAGATTGTGAGATCTCCAAGTTGAAACAAGAGATGAGTGCCCTAAATGCTCAACTCCATGCTAGCAAAGTGGAAAAGGATGACATGCAAGGTGAACTGAATAGTGCCATCTCTGAGAATGAAAACCTGATGGAAACAAATGCTACTATTTCCAAAGAACTCTCTGAGTCAAAGGAAATACTTGCTAAGTTCAACAAGAGCACTGTCAAGCTAGAGCAAAAGCTTGAATCTGCCAAACTGGTCAAGAATACTGATGGACTTGGCTATACCGGTCATGAGGAAGGTGAGACCTCTGGTACAAATGCTGGAGCATCAAAGAGACAACCGGTGTCAAAGGATAAAGGTAAGCAAAAGTTTAAACCTGTTTGTTTCAACTGTCTTAAAGAAGGACATACTGCCAATGTATATAGGAGCGAAGCTTACAATAATTTTCCTTACTTTATTAACAATGTACCTAGATCCAATAAGTTCAATGGTCATTGTTATGCATGCAACAAGTTTGGGCATAGAGCATTTGAATGCAGGTCTGTGATGAATAACACTGGAAGATATCCTCAAAGGACCCAAGGAGTTGGTCCTGAACCTTTTGTGAACTGGAACCACAACTAGTTTAATGTCTTCAATCATCAGCCAAGAAGCGGTGGCCATCAAGCGGCAACTAGATGGAGATAAAATTGTATGATCTATCATGGTCATGGTCACACTGCTGCAACATGCAGAAGGAAGAATGGAAACATGAACAATGGACCTTGGAGAGCACCTAGATTGGTTTGCTATCACTGCAACAAACCAGGTCACATTGCAAGATTCTGCATAAGCAGAAAAAGTATATCTGATGATATACCGGTCACTCAGGAAGGAGGATTTGATGTTGAAACAGTTCAAGTGGACATGAACAAAATCTGGAGGAGGAAACTAGTAATGTTGGAAGAGGAACCGACATCTGCACCTAGTGTGGAAATATTGGAACTGGCAAACTAAGCCTCAAAAGGCTTAGGGGGAGCAAACGGCAAAATGTTTTCGAACCCCCATTTTATATCGGCAAAAGACCTTAACCGGTATATGATACCTGTCACAGAAGACCGGAAATGGTAAAAAGGCAAATTAGGGTTTATGCCCTAATGGAGAAGCATTAATGACGGTAGGTGAGGACTATGTTTAAAAGCATTTTTGAAATCATTTCTCACTATCAGTTTTCGAGTGAAGAAAAGTTTTTCAAAGAGCAGAGCGACGAAAAGGCAATTTGAGCAGAAATTTGGAGAAATTGAGAAACCGCGAAGGAGATTCAAATTCAAATAGAAAACAGTCAAGTGGAGAACACAAAGCAGTGATTTAGCTACCGATGAAGTGAGGAGTAAAGGAGAATCGGAAAGCCCTAAATTCGCATGTTTTGAAAGGTATTTCTTGAGTTCTTAAAATTTCTACAATGGCTTCCACATCTCATACCAGTTCTAGTGCATCTATTGAGTCTGAAATTTTTATTCAATGGAAGTCAAAACATAATGCCCTATCACAAGTTCCAGTTGGAGTAATAGTAGAAGAGGGAATCTCAGATTATATTGATTGTAAACTCGAAGACCTAGGGTCTCTAGCTATCCATACCCAACTAGGTTTGTTTTGTGGACAAGATAAGATGATCAAATCGGAGTATAGTATTTTGGAGAAGAAGAAACTCCACAATGTTGTTTACTTCTTGGAGGATTTCACAAAAGATCATATAAGGATTATTCTAAGCAGGGTCCATGGTGACAAGATGTACCTGGAGAGAACGCATGATATTATGCCACAAGCAATTCATGTCGTCACCAGTTTCTGCAATATAGGGGATGTGCCAGCCCTAAGGACAGTTAGCAAAACTAAGATGTCCAAGCTCACCGATTCAGTGAGTGACTCACGGGGCATGACTATAAATTCAATCAATGATGATCTGGTTAAGTATGTCTGCATGGTGATAGCCTACCAGACATTCTCAACTAGCAGAATCAACTCTGTATCTGCTGCAGTGATAAATACCGCTTACCGAATGATAAAGGAGGATGAATCATTTGACCTATGCACCGGTATGCAGAGGCAACTCCTATTGAATCAGAAATCAATCAAACAAGATAATGCACTAAGGTTCAAGTTTGGACAACTATTGGTTGGGTTGTTCTTTTACTTTCAAGGATACTTCCCAGGAGTAGGAGACATTTAGTGGTCTGGTGACCAACCGGTAACCAAGCAAATCAAGGAAAGCATTGAAGCACTTGGAACCGGTTACCCTGATATTCTGAACAAGTATTTTTATGAGTTCAGGAGGAAGATGAGCCAAAGAGTGAGGATATCAGGAGACATCGTCAAGAAATATGAAGACGATATCTGCTTCACCATCCAAGTAGACAAATGTATAATGGAGGTTCTAGACACCTAAAAATGGTCAACGCTTGCGGGATCATACTTTAACATTTGTGCATTGCCTCATTTTAGGTTTTTGCATCGCATTAACATTTCTCCTATGTCATGCACTTGGTTTTTATCATTTGCGAGCATCGAGTCATTCTTCTACATTCTTCATCTGTCTTGCTTTCGAATTTGGTCTTGTCGATAACAATCTTCAGTCATGATTTTGGTCGATCTTTGTCCTTGTCAATCTTATCATATTGCGATCGATTTTGTCATCGATCCTTGTCCTTTTCAATCATGTCAATTTGGATCAATTTTTCATTGTTCCTTGGCGCATTTATCAATCAAATCATTTATTAATTCAAAATCATGATCAAATCAACATCAAATCAATCTTACATCAAGACCTAATTGTCATCCTTGCATTTGTAATTCATCTTCCAAGGTTTTATGATTTATTCATTTAATCTTGTTTGGCATTTTCCCTCTAGGTTAAATAAATTATTTATTTATCCTAAGTCTTCTCATCGCAATTAAATGTTCATTTAATTGGCTAATTATTCCTCTTTTTGTGAATTAATTAATAAATGACAAATTATTAATTAATTTACCTAATTCCTAATTTTCTAATTTTCTAATTTCCCTAATTCCTAATTTCAATTCTCTCCTATTTTTCTCCTAATTTCATGGAAATGACATAGAAATTTGTCATAATTTGTCATAATTGACAATCAATCAATTCTTGACATAGAAATTTGTCATAAATTGTCATGAATTATCAATCAATCAAATTTTGCATAGAAAGTGCATAATTTGTCATAAATTGTCATAATTGACATAATTGATTTGCAATTTCCATTTGAATCTCTTCATGCTAATTTGATCTTTTTCTCCAATTTCTCTATAAATTGGATGAATTTCTTCAATCTAATCCCTAATCAGATTATCGAATTTATAATCACTTTGTCAAATCATGCTTCGAGTACTCTTGAGCAATCATCTTATTTACTTGCTTTCATATCATGATCATGCACTAGTAGGTGAGATGCACAACAAAAATATTTGGAGAAGAAAGAAGGGCAATGGAGCCATATGAAGGAAGCATTTAGATCTACATCTAGTTTGCATAATCTTTAGTTTTGAATGTTTCATTTTCATGTCTCTATTGAGTGTGTTAGGATAGATCATTGCATTTTAGTTTTCATGATTGAGCTAGATTAGTATTGATATTGCTTGTGATGATTTCCGATTTCCTAGCTACATTAATTGGTGAACCCGACATGAACACTAACCATCTAACCCCTTTACTATGTTTTTGAGTGCTTTTGAGTTGATTTGCAGGTCAAAAAAACCCCAAAACAGGGCAGTGCAGGGTTTTCTGGGGACTTCTGCGCCTGTGTAAGACAACTTGCACCTATGTTAAGCATTTTGCACTTGTGTTAGAGACATTCTATGCTTGTGTTATGAGTTCTGCGCTTGTGTCATGAGTTCTGCACCTGTGTAAAGTCTAGAAACAGAGGTAAAAATGCAATGTTTTACTTGAAAATTATTTGTTTTTGCATTCTGTTTTCTACTTTTTGGTTTTTGGTACTAATTATCTATGCAGCATCTTGGCATACGCATGGCAAAGACAACAAATGAAACTACTAACATGTTTTATGCAGAATCGATAGTCAAAGAATAAACACCTCAAACTTCTAACTTGGGTTTTGCAGGTTGCCTTGGAGAAACAACTAAACCTTGTGTTTGCAATTAATTTTTAGGCACCTAGTGATTTCTAAATAGGTTGGAATGAACATGTTTTTGCTTTGATTGTTGAGTGTGACATTGGAGTAGGAGAGTATGCTCTCATCCTTCTTAGGGTGATCAGAAATCTAGATCTTCGATACCATGCTCATTGTTTTGATTGTGTGTCACCTTTAGAGGGCCTGCCTTCCCGACCATTTGCTTTTGCAAGCAAGTGATAATCATGAGAAGGGAACGACCCAAAGTGAGTACGGCTAGAATACCTTGGCATTCTAACTCACTATAAACAAATACCTGATGAGCGAAAGCTTTGAAGGAAGGGTTACGTGGGAATTGCAGTTACTTGGGAAGTGATGACCCTTGAACTCTTTCTCATATCAACATCTAAGTAGGGCCTCATGGGTCTAAATCGTGCTTGCGCGACTACATTTGTTTGGTATCTTGGTGGGCTTAATGTCTCAATCATGCTTGCGTGACATCAAGGAGTAACACTTAACATAAATCCTTACTAAACACCTTGTTTTTAGAGGCCAAAAACCCTTCTAGTTGCTTGAGAAGGACAAGTTCGGATACTTGGAAGAGATACTAAGTTTTCCATGGGGAGATTTCCATGGGGACTGATGCTTGGCTGCCCTGAGAAGTGAGTGCCATGGAGGGGAGCCCATGGGGTCAAGCATCTATGTATTCTCCTTGAATCCCATAACAAGTCTACCTCTCAAGTACCTAATGTCCTTGCCTACCATAAGAAATATGTGAATGAGCATGATTGTATTGAGTCTAAGTTGAAATATCTTGTCTTCTTTGTTTTTCAAAAGTTGAATTGCATATCATTTCAAAAACAAGACAAATTGATTCAAAACAAGGTTAAACATAAGAGCATTCCATCCAACAAACTTCAAAACACTTTCAAACATGGTTGTCAAACATTGTTCAAAATCTTGTCTTAACATTCATGTCACTTACATTTAGGTTCATCCTAGGTTGCATTTTGCAAAGTTCATTGTCAACTACCAAGGTTAGGTTTCACCTAAGTCTTGCTCCTTTGCATATCAATAAGGGTCATCCATTTGCATGTGTCCTCTTACATTAGAGTAATACCATTTCATAATTCAACCTTAGGTTTTGCCTTAGGTTGACATTGTCATACATTTGCATTTGCATACTCTAGGTTTCTTCATTAAGCTTAGGTCATTATCGTATCATATTAGGGTCATTTGCATATTAATTGTCCCTTTGCATATAGTGTCAAAACTAGGTTTTGTCATACTTGAGTAATCCAAATCTTTGATAAACCCTAAGTCATTGTTAGGAGGTCTAGACCTTATCAAACCTCTTCTCTTTTTGTCATCAATGTCATTTGGTCAAACCTAGCTTAGTATCCAAGCATATTAGGGGGGACATTGTCATTTTGTCCTTTTGTCACTTGGTCCTTTTGTCCTTTGAGGTCTAGACATCATTTCAATTTCCTAAGGGTCTCTTTTAGATCTGCATTCCAAAAAGTTTGTCAAAATCTTGAAAAACAACCAAAAACATAGATTGCACTCTTGCCATAGATTGCATTTTCATCTATTTAGTTTGCATTTAGTTGCATATCATACATTATCCTTGAAAAATTCCAAAAATATTGCATTTGCATAGTGACATGTCTATTGAAACAAGGTTCCAAGCACCAATGATGCAACAAAGTTTGACATATCAACCGACAATGCAATCGAATTTTAATCCAAGGCAATCACAATTATATTGAACCCAACAACAAAGCAACATTGATCAAACTTTTTATGATGAAACAAATCTCCAAATACAAAAACTAGAGGAGAAACTAGCTCAAGAAAATGAGATTTTGGAACAAAGAGTGAAAAACGTTGAGAAGAATAGATCACAAATGTCCAAAATGTTTCAAAAATTTCCAGGTCAAAATCCAAAGATTGAGCCAATTGATGTAAGATCTCTTCTTCAATGATCAGACATACCAGCTCTCCTCTCACAAATAGAGATGATGAAACAATTTCAAGAAAAGAGACAACATCAATTTAAACATTATGTGCCTCCACAACAAGAACAAGAAGGTGTTTACTATCAATCAGATTTTCAACCATCACAACCAATTGTTCAACATTTCCAACATATACAACCAACACAATCAATGGTCCAATTTCAACAATATGTCCAACCAACTATACAATGTCAACAAATAGTTCAACCAATGGTGGAATATCAACAAGTTCAATCAACATATCAATGTCAACAACCACAACCAAACAATCAAAAACAAAGGTTGCAGCCCACACCAAGACAAGTTTCAAACATGTCGGAACAATTGAACCAAGTCCAATATCAAAACATGACATTAAACCAAAAACAAGTTCAAATTCCAGATACAACTATGTCAAAACCTCGAAAGAAAGGTGGCTTTATTGCAAGGCTCTTAAGGAACCTACCAAGTGAGTTCTTTGAAGAAGATCAAGATAATACACTTATGTCTAGCAATGCCTCATCCCCCCACAAGCAAATTGACTCTCCAGTGGCATCTATCCCTACACCTCTAGAAGTTTCACAAGAACCTTCCATATTGTCCTCATCAAACAATACACCCAAGGATGCAATTAGCCAAGGGCTATCCATAATTGATTGCCATGATAATCCAATTCATGATGCACATCCTTGTCATGTTTCAGAAATACAAGACCCAATGCCACCATGCACTTTATTGCCATTACCTATTTTAGAGGACCCCATTCGAAGTCCCTCTTCCTCATGTTTAAGCATTGATTCCTTGCCAGAATCCAACACAAATGTTCAAAGGGCATTTCCTTCATCCCAAAACACTGAGCCCTTGTCAAAATCCTCCATGCATATCCAAAGTCCAACCCCATGTCAAGAGGATAATTTAGAGCACGAAGAAATGAGTCCTCAAGAAAATCAAGATCAAGATCTTGAAACCTTATCATCCCATGCAATTGTTGACCAGGACCTTATCTTCCCAGACACTCACGATGATCCCTTTTTTCTTGTCCATCCTATCCAAAGTCCTATTGACACTCCATTCCTCAAGCAAGATCAAGATATCCTAGTCCATCCAATCCCAAACGATCCCCTTCCATGTCATGAAAAAAATGTCCTTTCAAATCCCATTGACACTCCACTTCCTAAGACAGATCAAGATATCCCTTCCATCCTTTCCGATGATCCCATTGAAAGTCAAGAGCAAAGCACCTTTAAAGAGGATTCCAATGATCTTCCTCCTTGTCAAGATCAAATTATTCCTTTAAATCCTCCACAAGATCCTTTTGTTCCTCCATCTCCTTGTCTTAATGCTCCATATACACTCCAAGATCGCATTTCTTTTGATGATCCCATTATTTCTCCCATTCCATCTCTTGAAGAGCCTATCATTGAACCATGTCCACTACATAATCCTAGCCCCCCTCATGAGCCTAATCCCCCTCATGATTCTAATGTGTCAGTGCAAGATGTTCATGAACCCTCGACATGCATAATGGGTTCTTCCACTTTGGTACAATTCGATCCACTTCAAGATCTCATTTTTTCTATCATATCACCTCCACCTCATAATGGACTCACGTCTTCTTCCCAAAGAAAAGAGTATCCTACAAGTCAAGATATTCATAAAGGCAAAGGAGTAGATCTCCATAAGCAAGAATCCCTCCATATCAAAGAAGATCTTAAGGGTCATGTCTATGCAACTCACTCTCAAGACATTGGTATCCCTCCATCAAAATCCAAACATATCCCTTCCCCATCATACTTTCCATCCATCTTAGGTCCTTATATCCCTTCATCCTCTATGCAAGGTCAGCAAAGGCACACATCCTTGAGTAAATTTCATCCATCCAAAAGAAGTCTATTTCATTCATATCCATCCATGCATTCCTTTCCCCCTCCAAGTAATTTGGATGCCAAGTATAAAAGTCATAAGTCTAGCAATCCACATGTATTCAAGGATCAACATGTCCAATATAATCGACATGTCAAAACAAAGAACAATATGATCTATAAAGAAAAAGAAATATCCAAAAGGCCACAAAGGCCCACTAAGAAAAATAAAGCAAAGTCAAAATATATATGGGTTCCTAAATCCCTTGTGCAAGCAATGCACTCCAAGGAACCACAAAAGCATGAAAAATCAAAAACCATGTGGATTCCCAAGAAGCTCCTTGAAGCACAAAAGCCTAAAGAAACATCAAAATTGGCATCTACAATTGCTATTCCTCCATCCAAACATTCCAAGTCTATTCCTCCATCACCTTCTTTATCCATTTTGGGCCCTTATGTCCCAAAATCCATAGCCTTTCCTTTGTCAAAATCTCATTATCCAAAATACGTCTTTCCTCCATCAGTCCATCACCCCTCAAGGTGTGTGCCAATGTCAATCTTGCCTTCATTTCCATCCACTGAAGCCCAATTCTTCCAATACCCTATCCATTATCCAATGCATATTTTCCATCCTTCGATCCCTTTGATCCAATCCTTTACATAAATCCTTGCCTTAGTTTCATCTCTTTTTCCATGTCCTTATCCTACCAACGTCCTTGAGCATACTTTCAAAGGTCATGGTCCATTTATTTCAAGGTTATTATCCAAAAAAAGACGCTTGAGTCCTTCTTCCATCCCCTATCATGTGTCCATCTTCTATTGAAAAAGTCAAAAAAAAAAAAAATTAAAAAAAAAATTGAAAAAAAAAGACAAAAGAAAAAAATAAAGCAAAAATAATTCGTCCACTGGTGAAAACCTGGCAAATAGGCGCCTTGGGAAAGTACCATGATGAAAACCTGGCAAACAGGCATCATGCGTAATCTATGAACTTCTTGCACACCACACTTGGGGGCAGGTTTCCTCCTTCATATCTTATTGCCCTTCGTTATCCTATCATACCATGTCATACTCCTTCATGTCCTATTACCCTTCCTTGTCCTATCATCCCTCATGTCCATTTTCCCTTTCCACCTTTGATCTTGACAAGGCTGACGATCTTCATGAGCATCATGCATCTTGTTTGCAGCTTTTAGTCCATCATAGCTTTTGGTCATTTATCCATTTTCTTATTACAACCTTTCATCTATATTCCCTATCTTATTGCAACTTTCTGCCACTATCCCGTATCTTATCCCGACCCTCAGTCCATGTCCCTTATCCATTCTTGGTCTTGCTTATCCTATCCATATCTTATCACTATCCATACACTCTTTTTCATTCCTTGATCTTGATCTGACATAAGGACACAAAATTTAAACATAGTTTCAAAAACCTCTTGACATGTCCCTCAATGCCATGTTCTTGCTTTACATTGTCATATCCAATCTTTTGTCCCATCACGCAATAGCTCTTGAAAATTGCATCCGTATTGTCTCCATAATAAAAGGCCTTTGTCTTCCCTCTATCCACCAACATTTCAGAAAGCCTATTTATTCACCTATCATATTCCTTGCCTTGCTAGACACTGGGGGCAAAATCATAAAAATTGAAAAATGTCCTGAAATAATTCAAAAAAATTGAAAAAAATCCTAAAAACATTCAAAAACATCAAAAAAATCATGTGTTCATTTTTAGCTAAAATGTCAAAATCCCTAAAAATCATATAAAGTCCTGAGAAAATCCCTAAAAATCAAATAATGTCCTGAAAAAATCCAAAAAAATCAAATAATGTTCTGAAAAAAAACCAAAAAAATCAAATAAAGTCCTAAAAAAAATGAACAAATTTTTTTCCAAAACATTAAAATCCAAAAACAAGCATTTTGTCAATAAATGATCCCTCTGTGCATAGACAGATCACTAAGTATGCATCCAACAACAATTAATCACAATGCTGCGCTTTAATGCAATCACGCTTAAACAGATGAACTTTTTCACTCAAACTAGACATTCAACCTGATCCGAATTGTCATATCAATCAACCACAAATTTATTTGTCCTTGTCTTCACTATCATGGGCCTTATACAGGGTGTGGTATACTCAAAACCAGACTATGTCTTGTCTTAGACAGGGTACTGCATGTCCTAAAACTAGACAGCATGATCGTCCTATCAACACTTTCAACTTTTGACAATGAAGATCAAGATGTTTGTTTGATTTGTGCATCTTATCTTTTTATTGATTTATCTTTGGCTTCGGTCATGTTCCTATGTTGCTCGATGATGTCACTGAGTGATTTAGAGTGACCAGGATGGTTCATGGTCCCTTTCTTTTTTGTTGTGATTGTTGTTTATCTGCGATGTGTCTGTCTTTTGCAAAAAGGGTTGCATTTCAGCTCTGGCCTTCAATGCCATGATGCTACGCATCCATTTTGCTACATTAAAATAAAGATTCTCACCTACAAAGTGCATTACTGAAAGCAAGTTTTCCTTCATCTCTAACTGTCCTCTGTCTAATTTCTTCTCACTAACATTTCTTCCATTAGTCTTGGCAGTCCGTTTGATCCGTTCGAACCTGTCATCTTCTGTCATTCTTATCGATCAATTGGCCTCTTTTCTATATCTTTCCGGCCAATTCCTCGAGGGGGCATGCATATGTCATTGTCATTGTCTGGGGTATTTTCATTACTGTTCTTTGAAACAATGCTTAAAATCGCATTGTCTCAAAGAGGGGCAAAATGTAGACACCTAAAAATGGTCAACGCTTGCGGGATCATACTTTAACATTTGTGCATTGCCTCATTTTAGGTTTTTGCGTCACATTAACATTTCTCCTATGTCACGCACTTGGTTTTTATCATTTGCGAGCATCGAGTCATTCTTCTACATTCTTCATCTATCTCGCTTTCGAATTTGGTCTTGTCGATAACAATCTTCAGTCATGATTTTGGTCGATCTTTGTCCTTGTCAATCTTATCATATTGCGATCGATTTTGTCATCGATCCTTATCCTTTTCAATCATGTCAATTTGGATCAATTTGTCATTGTTCCTCGGCGCATTTATCAATCAAATCATTTATTAATTCAAAATCATGATCGAATCGACATCAAATCAATCTTACATCAAGACCTAATTGTCATCCTTGCATTTGTAATTCATCTTCCAAGGTTTTATGATTTATTCATTTAATCTTGTTTGGCATTTTCCCTCTAGGTTAAATAAATTATTTATTTATCCTAAGTCTTCTCATTGCAATTAAATGTTCATTTAATTGGCTAATTATTCCTCTTTTTGTGAATTAATTAATAAATGACAAATTATTAATTAATTTACCTAATTCCTAATTTTCTAATTTCCCTAATTCCTAATTTCAATTCTCTCCTATTTTTCTCCTAATTTCATGGGAATGACATAGAAATTTGTCATAATTTGTCATAATTGACAATCAATCAATTCTTGACATAGAAATTTGTCATAAATTGTCATGAATTTTTGCATAGAAAGTGCATAATTTGTCATAAATTGTCATAATTGACATAATTGATTTGCAATTTCCATTTGAATCTCTTCATGCTAATTTGATCTTTTTCTCCAATTTCTCTATAAATTGGATGAATTTCTTCTATCTAATCCCTAATCAGATTATCGAATTTATAATCACTTTGTCAAATCACGCTTCGAGTACTCTTGAGCAATCATCTTATTTACTTGCTTTCATATCATGATCATGCACTAGTAGGTGAGATCCACAACAAAACTATTTGGAGAAGAAAGAAGGACAATGGAGCCGTATGAAGGAAGCATTTAGATCTACATCTGGTTTGCATAATCTTTAGTTTTGAATGTTTCATTTTCATGTTTCTATTGAGTGTGTTAGGATAGATCATTGCATTTTAGTTTTCATGATTGAGCTAGATTAGTATTGATATTGCTTGTGATGATTTCCGATTTCCTAGCTACAGAGGCTGTTGAGCCTAGAATGGAAGAAGTGGAGCCAATGGGCTATGAGGTGATGTTCGACATGCTGGAAGGGTATGCCTCTACCCTTATTGCCTCACTGCTTGATCCTAAGGCAAAGAGAACCGACACCTACCTAGAGAGGATAGCACCGGCTGAGGAACCACTAGCAGTAAAAGAGAAAGAAGTAGCAAAGAAGAAGGCAAAGGCAGTGCCTGCAGCATCCGCACCAGTTACTACTACAACTCCAAAAGTGAGCAAGCAGTCACTAGCTAAGAAGAAGTCGGAAGCTGCACTGGCTAAAGTGTTCCAGATAAAGAGGAAGACAAGGAATACCTCTCCAGACTCAGAGGAAACTGTGTCTGAGGAAAAGCCAAAGAAAACTCATCAAGCGAAGAAGAAGACCAAAAATGAACTGGCATCTTTAGCACCAGTAAATATAGATATCTCCTCCTACAAACCTTTAACACATTATCAAAGAACTATTAAAAACATTAGGAGAAAAGTATTGAATGATTTAATTGATTATTTTGATGACTTTAATGATCATGAAAAGGAGGCGGTGGAAAAAGAAATAATTCAATATTTATGTATTAATGACCGGTCCCCTTCAGAAATTAGATCTGAAACACCGGATTCTTTGTATAAGTCCTTAGACAATAAATGGCACGTTTCCATAGAGAGGGAACAAGAAATGAGAGAAATTTTTTTTGCTAAACACTTTCCTGATATATCAAATTCAGAACTGTTCGATGTAATGAACAAATACAAAGGTCTTTTCTTCATGAGAAGAAGAAGACTCATGTTACTAGAAGGAAATGGTAAGGAAGTGCTCAAGGATACACACACTCATGCCTTAGATGCTTTGAAGATGCATCGATTGGCTGAAGCCAACCGACAAGCTGAGAAAGAATCGGCTATATCCAAACTGGATGAAGCATTTGATGATAAAGGAAATCTGGTTGATGAATCAGTCGACACTATTGATGTCAATGCCCTGGACGGAGAAGATGTTACCTAGGAGATACCATTTGAGGCAACATGCCAAGAGCAATAGGCTGAATAGGAGAAGAAAGCTGAGGACAGTCAGGAAGCGGCAAAGAAAGAGGCCGAGTAGAGGAAAAGGGAAGAAGAAGAGAAGAGGAAGAAAGATGAAGAAGAGAAGTAGAAGAAGAAGGAAGAAGAGAAAAAAAAAAAAGGATGAAGAGGAAAAGAAGAAGAAAGATGAAGAGGAAAAGAAGAAGCAGAAGGAAGAAGAGAAAAAGAAAAAGGATGAAGAGGAAAATAAGAAGAAAGTTGAAGAGGAAAAGAAGAAGGATGAAAAGGAGAAGAAGAAGAAAGATGAAGAGGAGAATCAGAAGAAGGATGAAGAGGAGAGAAAGAAGCTAGAAGATGAAAAGAAGAAAAAGGAAAAAGAAGATAAGGAACAGGAGAAGAAGAAGGAAGCAGAAAAGAAAAAGGCTGAGGAGGACAAGGAAGCAGAGAAGAGGAGAGAAGCGGAGAAGAAGAAAGCGGAAGATGCAGGAGAAGCGGCAAAGAGCACCCAGATGGAGACTCCGAAGGTAACCGGGAGTCAAGCCAAACCGGCTGACCTCTCCAGTCCTATAGATCTCTAGTCTGCAAGTGAATTGGAGCTAATGCAGAGCATCAAGGTTGCTCAAGAGTGCCTTGAAATCATTCAAAGGAAGAAGGAATAGGATATAATTCAAGCGGCTGTGGACACACTTACCGGTTTGATACCCGGTACAAATCTTCCCAACACTGAATCATCACTAGCAAAGCTTAAGCTACTATGCACAGTAGTGGATGATCAGGTGCAGAGCCTGGAAGAAGTAGCTAAGGCAAGTGTCAAGAAAGAGCATCAAAAAGCTCTTAACATTGCTCTGGTAAAGAAGTTGAATGAGCTCCGGTCTGAACTGCAGAAAGACCAAAAGGATATAAGGGACGCTTTAGATGAGGGAAATCTGCTACTTAGCAAAATCTGCCAACCCCATCTGTTCTATGATGATGTGCTAGCTCAGAAGAAAAATCTTCAAATAGACTTACAGTCTTACTTGAGCACATTCAAGCCACCTTATGATTCCTTTGCAACTTATGGGCAAACCGTTTACCGGTTTCATATCCAGTCAACCAAAATGGAGCAAGAGATCAACACACGGTCTAGAGATTTGTAGGAGCTACAACTAGTTTTACTTCCACGTCTGCAAATTCTTCAGAATTGTTATCTGAATCTGGATGCCTTGACAGTTACACAGGAGATGAGCATAGTTGATGCCATGGAAGAACAGGTCTCCCAAATGCAAACAGAGAAAGAAGTGGCCACCTCCATACTTGAGTCCTGATCTCTTTCAATGAAGCAATTCTTGCAGGATTATAAATTTTTTTTTGACAAGTACTATTCCTTGTTGTCATAAACTTTTATATTTTTTATATATCAAATGGAAACAAGGTTGTTTAGTAGTACTTTGTCATTGTTGGCAAAGGGGGAGAAGTATTCTATTTTGGAGAAGTATAGGGGAGAAGTATCTGGTATTTAAAAATTTTGCTATATGCTTTGATATATGCTATCTGCTCTGATATCTCAATGTTCATGATGTGTATGCAAAATTGCTATTCATTGTATTGTTAAAGGGATAGTGTATATGCTTGGGGGGGCAATTTTGCTAATGGCATAATTTTGTTGTAAAACACTTAGATGTCAAAATTTTATTTTCCTAAGTGTTGCCATCAATGTCAAAGGGGGAGATTGTTGGCATTCTTGATGTTCATGTTGTGATTGTCATTGATGGACACACACTTGCATTAAGATCCTCTTTATTTGTATGAGTTAGAGCACAACCGGTATTTGTTCCAACCAGTATGTTGCAAGTATGTTGTATTATAGTCATTAGACTATTGATGTTTTGCAGAATGTGTTTACCGGTCTAAAGTGGCATGTTGACCTCAAGCGGTACGAGGGATTAAAGCGGCATAACACATTTCGACCAAGCTTCATTTTTGTCAAACCGGCAACCGGTATTTTTTATGAATCGGTAATACTTTGTGATGAGTTACCAACTGGCATTTTGTGATGAGTTACCAATCCACCGATTGTTTGATGGTGCCGACACTGTAGTGATGCTTTTTGTGACGTACTACCTAGTATGTCCAGGTTCATTGAACGTAGGAAATTGTAATGCAATCCCATTGGACCGACATGAAATAAGTTTCCTTTATAAGGACATCATGTCTAGGGTTATAGGGTGTTGTTGTTATTGTTGTTGCAATAATCGATATAACGGCTAGGGTTTAAGGTGATTGAGGAGTTGGAGAGAATATGAATGTGTAGAAGAATGAAGTAATGCAGGAATGCATTAAGAACGAGCTATCAAGGATCTAATCAAGCAGTCTGTGCTATTAGATAGATCAAACACTTGTTGATTGCTCACATCATTGACAAGTCCGTAAGCCCTTAACTGGGTAGGCCCAAAAGCCTTTTGTAAAATCCTCTAACAAGGTGGTTCACCTCTGTGAATCTAAAATCCTCAAGCAAGGTAGTCTTTAATTGGACTTATCTCCTAACAGAGATTGAGATTCCTAACAAGATCTGCTCTGGTGAAGAACATTGTAAGACCTTAACCGGTCTGACCTTAACCGATCTGGTTTCTATTCTGCAGATAGTGACTTGTGAGTTCCATCTCACCGTGGTTTTTCCATTTGGGTTTCCACGTCAAATATCTTGTGTTATGGTTGTATTGCTTTTGTCAGTGAATGCTTTATTTGCATTTTGGTTTGCATGTGTGATAACCGGTCTGTCTGTTAAACTGTTTTACCGGTTTATCTTTAGACTGTTTAAGTGTTTAAGTGCAGTGTTTTTTGGTATACTAATTCACCCCCCCCTCTTAGTATTCATCACCATCAACCATAAACAATTAGGTCGGCCACCAGATAATAAACCAATTACATAATTACAAACTATGTCAACCTTAGACCAAACAAACAATATCTAACACATAAGACATCCCAGAAATACATTGAGAGGTCCAATCCACACGTTACATTAAAGTTGGTCCATAACCTAGATCAACTGGGACACGGTATAGGTCCACACGCTACAACAATGATCTCCATTTGCCAAGTCTCGAACATTATCACCAACAACATCCTGAAACTCCACCAGAAGTTGCACCAACACCACTTATGCAATTCATCAAAGATCTTCATCAAAAGCTCTACCGATGAAACCCTCGTCGAAAACAAAAACTAATCTTCTAAGCAAACAGGATAGCATTCGATCACCAGACCAAAACCAACTGACTGAATATGAGCATGAGTATCATGAACAAGCCAATTCCATCACCAAACTATACTGGAGCCTACCGGATCATGTCAGATCCAAATCAACCAGAATCCACTCAACCAATCGGGACCAGAAGGGTGTTGATAAAGCATCCAAATAGCTAGTGTTGGCATCAATGACAAATATCAATGCAACACATAATCAATTCCACCAAATGGCCAACAATCTCCCCCTTTGGCATTGATGGCAACACTAGATGTGAAAAACATCTAAGTACAAAGAAATGCAAAACAAGTCTCCCCCAATGGAAGATAACCAACAATCTCCTACATACAGCTTTGAATGTCAATATCTCTCCCTTTACTTTTCTTATTCATATTTCTCCCCCTTTGACTTTTTATTTTTTCTTTCTTTGTCTTTTTCACATCAATATCACTCCCCCTTTGACTTTTTATTTTCTTTCTTTGTCTTTTTCACATCAATATCACTCCCCCTTTGACATCAATGCCAGAAATCTGACAAAAATATCAAAGCAAAAACATAAACATGAGTAGTAGCATCCCACATCAGTGCCGGAATGAATAGTATGTCTAATAATTCATGTCAGATTGATGTTGAACTGCATCAATCAAGTTTTTATCGGAGGGGCAGAGACTCCCACTCTATCTCTCAGGTACTCAAATGATTCCTTGGGCAAAGGTTTAGTGAAAATATATGCAATCTGCTCTTTAGTATTCTTATAATCTAATCTAACTTCATTTGCTTCCACTTTTTCTTTTAAAATGTTATACTTGATAGATATGTGCTTTGTTTTAGAATGAAATACCAGATTCTTTGATATATCAATAGCAACAAACTTATCATAGTGAATAACTATCAATGCAGCACAATCCACCTTTATATCCTTCAACATTTGCTTCATCCATAAAACTTGTGTATAGTTAGTAGTAGCAACAACATACTTAGCTTCAGCAGTAGATAAAGAAGTACATGACTGTTTCTTGCTGATCCATGAAACCAACTTCTTTCCAAGAAAGAAAGCTCCACCGGAAGTGCTTTTCTGGTCATCAACATCTCCAGCCCACTCAGCATTTGTATATGCACATAAAGTAAAGTTATCATCCTTAGGGTACCACAAGCCATATCCAAAGGTATCAATCTCACATATGATCTCATGGAAACCAATGAATCAATGTCTTCAAACCATGGTGTTTCATCTAGTGTTGGATCTAGAAAAAGGAAATAACCCACTGAAAATTCTTTAAGGGGTAAAGGAAATAAAGTAGTTGGAGATGCAAGCAGAAAGTATAAGCCGGATGAGGGTCATTCGACCTTAAGTGTTGCATCCACTGCTCCAGTCAGAGCTATAACTGATGAACAAATGATGAATACTGATATAGGGGATAATGAAGTAAGAGCTCCTTCCCCTTCCGTGGAAGAGATAATAGAAGAACCAGCTCAAGAGCCGAATTCTGCTAGGAATGTAGAAGTTGAAGAGCCTGAGTTCCCAAAGGAATTCCTAGATGGTATAGTTACAAGACCAAAAGGAACAGAGGATAAGTTTGATGAAAGTGGTATGGAGTAGTCAACCATTCTAGATTGGCTAAGCGAAAGAATAAAGGCTAAGGCTCTTAAGGAAGCTCTTTCGGAGGAGAACACAACAACATTCCTGGCTATGGTGAGTAAACTAGTTGAAATAAGACAACCCAAACTAGCCAAGAGATTCTCTTTAATTCAAAGAGATGGCGCAGGATTCAGATCAGTTCAAGTAGTTGTACCCAAAGAAGGTAAAACTCAGGATAGCATCACTCCTGAGGATTATAAAATCACTATTGTGAATTTGGGTAAGCCTACTCAGGCCCAAAAGATCCAATATTTTGATGATTCTTGCAATGCTCTCAAGGAAATACTAGCCAAGGAAAAAGAAAAAAGAAAGAAGGTTGAAGAGGGTGAATTCACAAAGCTGGTTCCCACTTTTGCCAATGAAGGAATTTGGTGAAAGTGGGAATTTCGGATTTGCCCATGTTTGAGCGAAATAGGAATGTTCGCTCGAACTACCCCTGGCAGTCCGAGCGAACCAACCTTCTGACTTGGGTTCGCTCGAACATTGCGCAACTTTTGGGTTCGAGCGAACCCATTAAAATATTAATATTTTAATTGGTTCGCTCGAACTCCCCATTTTCTCGAACCCTTTTCGGTTAGGGTTTTTTTTTAAAATTTATAAATATCAAAAATGACAGTTAAAAGGTCATTATCAAATTTGACTTTTTCTATCTGGTGGGGGTTGGATCGAACCAGTCGTCAGCATCACGTCACCAAACTTTGTCTGCAGTAGTTAGCATCTTTCCTATTTCAGTTTTCGACCTTTGTTATATCAGGTGCACAAAATAACCCTTTGTTTGGTTTAATAATGTTTTTTTTAATTAAATTTGTAAATAATTTGTTTGTTAATTTTTTTTTTTAATTAAATAATTGTATATAGTTATTGTTTTTCAACATTTTAGAAAAATGTTTGATAATTTATTGTTTTTCATTATTTTAGAAAAATGTTTGATAATTTAATGTTTTGATTGAAATGTGTCAATTTGTTTTTAAAATTACATAATTGTATAGATGTATATTTTTTTCAACATTTTAAAAAATTGTTATGAAAAACATAGAAAACTAACCTGTAGTAAATTAGAACTTAGAAAAACATTAGCAAAAAAAGAAAAACGTTAGAAAAATTAATTTAAATAAACATTAGAAAATTTAGATAACAAATTTAAACAAATTAAATTTCCTCTACAATGTGACCCATTTTCACATCCTATTACATGCACAACATGACCCCTTAAGACCACATATGACACTATAAGTTCCCTTAGGAGGTCATAGAAGATCACATATAACATAGTAGTGTACATGTATGACATTCCCTTTAGGATCACATCTAGTGTCCTAAGGGGTCATACGTGGTTCTAAGGGGTCACACGTGTTATAACACATGTGTGACCCCTTAGAACTGCATATGACCTCTTATAAAATTGTAGTGTGAACGACATACCCCTTAGTCCATCAAATAGTGTCTTAACACATGTGTGACCCATTACAACCACATATGACCCTTTATAAAATCCTAGTATGAACGACATACCCCTTAGTCCATCACATAGCGTCTTAAGGGGTCGTATGTGGTCCTAAGGGGTCACGCATGCATTAACACATGCGTGACCCCTTAGTAGGTCACATAGGACCCCTTATAACATCCTACTATACATATGACATTCCCCTTAGGATCACATAGTGTCATAAGGGGTCATATGTGGTCCTGAGGGGTCATGCATGTGTTATAACACATACATGAACCCTTAGAACCGCATATGACACCTTATAAAATCCTAGTGTGAACGACATACCCCTTAATTCATCACATAGTGTCTTAAGGGGTCGTATGTTGTCCTAAGGGGTCACGCATGCATTAACACATGCGTGACCCCTTAGTAGGTCACATATGACCCCTTATAACATCCTATTGTACATATGACATTCCCCTTAGGATCATATAGTGTCCTAAGGGGTCATATGTGGTTAGAACCACATATGACCCCTTATAAAATCCTAGTGTGAACGGCATACCCCTTAGTTCATCACATAGTGTCTTAAGGGGTCATATGTGGTCCTAAGGGGTCACACATGCATTGACACATGTGTGACCCCTTAGTAGGTCACATATGACCCCTTATAACATCCTACTGTACATATGACATTTCCTTTGTGTCCTAAGGGGTTGAATATGTGGTCCTAAGGGCTCACGCATGCATTAACACATGCATGACCCCTTAGTAGGTCACATATGACCCCTTATAACATCCTACTATACATATGACATTCCCCTTAGGATCACATAGTGTCATAAGGGGTCATATGTGGTCTCGAGGGGTCATGCATGTGTTATAACATATGCATGACCCCTTAGAACCGCATATGACCCCTTATAGAATCCTACTGTGAACGACATACCCCTTAGTCCATCACATAGTGTCTTAAGGGGTCGTATGTGGTCCTAAGGGGTCACACATGCATTAACACATGCGTGACCCCTTAGTAGGTCACATATGACCCCTTATAACATCCTGTTGTACATATGACATTCCCCTTAGGATCATATAGTGTCCTAAGGGGTCATATGTGGTTAGAACCACATATGACCCCTTATAAAATCCTAGTGTGAACGACATACCCCTTAGTTCATCACATAGTGTCTTAAGGGGTCGTATGTGGTCCTAAGGGTTCACACATGCATTGACACATGTGTGACCCCTTAGTAGGTCACATATGACCCCTTATAACATCCTACTATACATATGACATTTCCTATGTGTCTTAAGGGGTTGAATATGTGGTCCTAAGGGCTCACGCATGCATTAACACATGCATGACCCCTTAGTAGGTCACATATGACCCCTTATAACATCCTACTGTACATATGACATTCCCCTTAGGATCACATAGTGTCATAAGGGGTCATATGTGGTCCTAAGGGGTCATGCATGTGTTATAACATATGCATGACCCCTTAGAACCGCATATGACCCCTTATAGAATCCTAGTGTGAATGACATACCCCTTAGTCCATCACATAGTGTCTTAAGGGGTTGTATGTTGTCCTAAGGGGTCACGCATGCATTAACACATGCGTGACCCCTTAGTAGGTCACATATGACCCCTTATAACATCCTACTGTACATATGACATTCCCCTTAGGATCATATAGTGTCCTAAGGCCCTTATAGATTCCTAGTGTGAACGACATACCCCTTAGTCCATCACATAGTGTCTTAAGGGGTCGTATGTGGTCTTGAGGGGTCACGCATGCATTAACACATGCGTGACCCCTTAGTAGGTCACATATGACCCCTTATAACATCCTGTTGTACATATGACATTCCCCTTAGGATCATATAGTGTCCTAAGGGGTCATATGTGGTTAGAACCACATATGACCCCTTATAAAATCCTAGTGTGAATGACATACCCCTTAGTTCATCACATAGTGTCTTAAGGGGTCGTATGTGGTCCTAAGGGGTCACGCATGCATTGACACATGTGTGACCCCTTAGTAGGTCACATATGACCCCTTATAACATCCTACTGTACATATGACATTCCCCTTAGGATCATATAGTGTCCTAAGGGGTCACACATGCATTAACACATGTGTGACCCCTTAGTAGGTCACATATGACCCCTTATAACATCCTACTATACATATGACATTCCCCTTAGGATCATATAGTGTCCTAAGGGGTCATATGTGGTTAGAACCACATATGACCCCTTATAAAAACCTAGTGTGAACGACATACCCCTTAGTCCATCACATAGTGTCTTAAGGGGTCATATGTTGTCCTTAGGATCATATAGTGTCCTAACATATGATGTGTTAGATCTCTCTATTCTTGAATTTTTTATATATGTCAAAGATTTAAATATATACACATGTTAGATCTCTCTATCTCTCTGAAATATATGTTATCTCTAGATCTGAAATATATGTTCTCTCTCTCTCTCTCACTAAAATATTTGAAATTTTTACATGTATTTTTTGAAAATGAAAATGATCTCTCTCTCTCTCTGCTTACGTATTTATTTTAACTTTATGACATGTACCTAGATAGATGGCATCACAGGATATACCTTCGCAGGCTCCTGATCAGGATCCACCTACGCAGGCTCCTGATCAGGATCCACCTGCGCAAGCTCCACATCAGGATCCACCTGCACAGGCTCCACATCAGGAGCCACCACAGTAGGATCCTCCACAGCAGGATCCCCCCTTGCCTGACATTGCTACTATTTTTCATTACAGTGATCGGGAGTTGCATAGGTTGAGGGCCATACTAGATGACCCTCGTACTGATGGCGTGTACAAGAGTACGTGCACGTCCATTTTTGATAGTTTGCGGACATTGAGGGACCGCTTAGCATCTCATACCTCATTCTCACCTGAGGTTATAGAGGATATATATAGACAGTTGAGGAGTGAGGTGAGGGGTCCTCATTCTTTTGCTGATGTGGTGGGGGTGGTCTCGAAGGAGACCATCAAGGAGAGATGCTTCCCACAATATCAGGAGAAGAGTAAGGTGAGGGGATATCAGGTTACCAGATGTATTGACCCATAGGTTGCATCACTGATTTACCCACGATTCTTAGCAACCCATGGTCGTTATCCTAATAACGACTAGATTCCATTATACTTTGCACAACAGGTATTTGCTGAGGTTCATTGTTAGATGAAACCAAACTACCTTGATATTCTGAGATATTATGGATAGGGGAGGGGCAGGATTGCTGATAGAGATGCATATCGTAGGCGTGATAGAGCTCTGCCTAGACACAGGGACCTTGTTGGCCAGAGATTTCCTGTAGTAGTCCCAGCCATGGCACCCATAGCGGATCACGTTGTGATTGCTTCTCAAAGAGAAGCAATTGATAGGATTGGACAGATTGCATCAGCAGCAGCCACCATATCTTCTGACAGGGTGGACAGATATATGATGAGTCAACCACGTTCGCAATCATCCATAGATCATGCATCTTCTAGTCATGGGGGGGCTTCAGATTCAGATGATCGATATATTTCTGCTGGCATCCCCTCCCCAGATGAGGTAGCAGCTATAGTCGGAGGTAGTAGACATGTACAAATGTCGCAGTATTTAGCCGAGGACCTACTACATGCTTATAGTTTTATTTCATCTCGACTTGGGATACCATTGGGTGATGTTAGAGAGGAGATTCTCAGAGATGGTCAGGCTATAGTGGCATTGACGCATACCCCGAGGCAGTCACAACATTCTCATCACTCTACGCATGCTCCAGGCACTGACCCACCTACAGATCACTCTGTTGCTGCAGAGGAGGAGCTACGAGCTGATCAGCTCCATATCACAGATGAGGGCCGGTTGGATTCATTTGAGGAGGAGATACGAGCTGATCAGGTACATATCACAGATGAGGGTTTGGACTCATTTGAGGATCAGCTGAGAGATTTGAGCCATATTGGATTTATGGACATGCTACTACAGTCAGACACTTCATCCACGATGCCCACTCATCTAGTTAGCCCCTTGCACTCCTCAGTGATACGTACAGCTAGAGAGAGATATGCAGGCACGAGTGATGTTGTTGATATGATCACGGGACAGGATCAGACTATACAGCCTACTCCAGGTGATACACAGGTATGTACATGTACATGTGCGTTTAAAATTTTAGAAGATATGTATACATACATTGCAAATTTGTACCTGATAAATCTATATATATAGATCTCATGTTTAATAAATAATCTAGAGTTCTAAGTTTTAATTTGTAGATCATTTAAATTGATTGTGGACTAATCCTTAAATTGACAGTTAGCTCATGTCACTCCTTCCTTGAGCTCTGAGCATGTGCGTAGGAGAGATTCTTTAGATGCTGTTAGTGTACAGGTTAGTTATGGTTTTTGGTATATATATTTGATGTACATGTGCATGTCTAGAGAGATAGATATATTATATTTAATATTTAAATAAATTCTACTTTTGCAGGACTCCCCCTCAGATGGTCGCTCAGTTCGTAGCCGACATGATCCCTGTTGATTTGCTCCAGACTTTATAGCTCATTTACATTTATCTTTTTATATACTTTCATATTATATATATTCATGCACGTACATGGAGTTTAGACTCTAGATTATACTTTATACCTGGTTTGTGTTTGACTCTAGATTATACTTTATACTTTATACATGGAGTTTAGACTCTGGATTATACTTTATACCTGGTTTGTGTTTGACTCTAGATTATACTTTATACTTTATACATGGAGTTTAGACTTTAGATTATACTTTATAAGTTTTATACATGTTTGATTATATTAGATTTATACATGTTTGATTATATTCTAGATTTATGTACATGATGTTTGATTAAATTAGATTTAAATACATGTTTGATTAGATTGTATATTTCATGCATGTACAACGACTTGTTTAGACTCTAGATTATACTTTATACCTAGTTTGTGTTTGATCAGATTATACATGTTTGATTATATTAGATTATATTAGATTATACATGAAATGAACAAACAAAACTTAATAGGTCATGTATTGAATAGTTCACATCCAATACATTGTAGGTATGTGAGCTTCTAGGTATGTATATTGTAGTTAAATAGTTCACAGATCATGTACATGTCCTAATTCCATATTAAATATCAATTTTACAAATGTTCAAGTTACTTGAGATCTAGAATTTATCTTGATTGTATTAATTAGATCTATACATGTTTGATTATCTATTAGATTTAATTTATACATGAAATGATTTTCAAATGTAAAAGAGTATGTATGATTATACATGTTTCAAGATTTTCAAACAAAAGAGTATGTATGAAATGAACAAACTAAACTTAATAGGTCATGTATTGAATAGTTCACATCCAGTACATGTATATTACATCTAGGTATGTATATTGTAGGTATGTGAGCTTCTAGGTATGTATATTGTAGTTAAATAGTTCACAACATGTGCATGTCCTAATTCCATATTAAATATCAATTTTACAAATGTACATATTACATTCTAATTTAAATAATATGCATTTTTTAATTAAATACAAATACAATTACATACAATTAAACATGCACATTTAAATACATCCTAATTTGATATAATGTATAAATAAACTTAAAAAATATTTATCCTTTAGTTTCAAAACAAGTTACTTGAGATCTAGAATTTATCTTGAACTTACATTAAAATTCAATTCATGTGGATTACTAAATGTATATATAGTTCATACCACATCAAGTGGTTCACAACGCTCTTCAATAACACTTAATATTTTGTCATGATCTTCACTATCTAGTCTCCACTTTTGAGACCGCCCTCGACGTGGAACTGTTTGAAGAATTAGACCAACAACAATGACCAAGTGACTATACTGATATACCTTGTTGTCAATTTGGTATTCAATGAAATGAATCCCATGTTGAACAATTTTAACTTGTTTGAAATATGTCCCTTGCACTACAACTGATCCTGCATGTACATGTATATAAGAAACATTCAAGAAATTAAAAAATTTCACATAAGCGATTTGTACATGTACATGTACATATTCAAATCAGAACTCAAACCTGTGGGAAATGACATTCCATCACTCATCTCATATTTTGATAACTTCTTTCTCTCTTCTGTGCAACGCAATAAATAATAACTAACACCTTCTATATTTCCATCTTCTGCTATGACTGCAAAAATATCTCCTGCAATTTGACACAAGTTAAATAAATTCTAAGTTATATGTCATTTTTAAGGAAATGTTTACATGTGTACGTCATGTATGTACCTTTTTTAATCAATCCTGAAATATGATCGTAATCAACAGAAATCAAAGGAATGTCTTCAAAGTTTTCATCCTCATTTGAATCCTCGTATGTGTCAGAAACATCTAGTGGCACCATTTTCCATTCACTAACATATCCAAGCTCTTGGTTCTTGCAATCAACATAGTTTTTGAAAATGCATTCAGAACAAAAACATGAATAATCCCTAGTGTATAATGTCCATGGGCGATTATCTGTACTCATGACACAGTGCAAAGATCTTGTCCTCTCCACACTCTTGCATCCATGCATTGATTTTCTATCTACATCTGCAAAATGTACATGTGTACAAGAATGTACATGTAGATCAAGTTGTTAAATTAAAAAAAATTAAATAAAATACTAAAAGAGAACACGTACCAGTTATCTCCCAAAACACTCTATATGGAATGGGCTTATATGTTCTCGATGATGATTCCCCAGGATAATTCGGTTGCTCAAAGTGTTTCTTACACTGTTCAACAACATCATGTGCATTTTCTATACGTTCTCCTGTGTACTTTATTTGATGCTTTCTTAGAGCACGTTTGATACAAGCTCCTGCACCATCATGTTCACCCTTTCCATGACCACTCTCAAAAAAACTCCAAACATGTGGTATTTTGTCATTTCGATGATATCTACATAGTGCATAAAATGGCCTTGAAGATTTAAATTGTGCCGCACATCCATCAGACCAAACAAAATGTTTAACTATTGTTATGCCTCTATCTTTCAAATATTCAAAAAACTTCTTAAAGCAATGTTGTACAAAAAGTGTGTCATGCTCCTTATCATCACTGATATAGAAGTGGTACTCTTTCTTAATGACACGATTTTCAAATGTACTATCAACACCATCCAAATTCATCTGTGCATGTCGATAACACACATGCACAAAAATAGTGATTTGCTTTGAAAAGTAATACTCTAATTGAATCTCTTTTTGATGTGCAAAAGAGTAATTCTCTGCGAAGTCAACTACAGATAGAATAGTTCCAAGTGGGAAAGTGTCTCTTAATCTTTTAAATTGTTCTGCTTGCCACTTGGCAAAAAAACCATGGCATATGTATGGTTTTATCAACTTACGAAAATTTTCCATAAATGTTCCAATAGGTATTTCCTCTTCTACATAATCTAGTCTTGTAGATTCCTTTCCAAATTTTGTTTCAAATTTTTGGTACTTGTAACTCTTGCAATTTACCATCTTCCTCATGTCAGTATCTTCATCTCTCAAAGGCAATTTAGCCAAGTCCCCGCATGTTCCACAAATTCCTCTTATGCAATTTATTTGACCGGTTGCATTATCATCTAATTTATCACATAAGATGGATGCTATGAATTGACTTGTTCGTTTAGGAGGAGCATTTTCATAACCATCATTATCTTCTCTAATATTTCGAAACACCTGATAGTACAAGTCAAATTCGATGTGATAACGACAACAACAAGTTTTGAAAACTTTGTTTAACTTCACATAATATGGCCTTAACCGTTCAAACATGGTTTGTCCAATCTTTATATGAGGGTTTGTTTTAGTAAACAATACATACAATTCATGTTTTGTTGTGTCTATCCAATGTTTTACATGGAGATCATAACGATCAGGACCAATCCTTTGCTTGATAACATCTCTACTATTTGATGAAGGGCGAGTATTATCATTCCAAAAACTTGTCACAAAGTTCCTAACAACATCTTCAATTCTATCAGAACGAGGAGCTCTACACATAATTGCCCAATTCCCTTCTAAGGTAGTATCATCCAAAATCTTTCTCCTTTTAACATATTTAGATATTGTCCTTCTACTAAAACCAAACTCAGATGACAGTGAAGAGATTTGTCTTTTTTGAGGCAATCTTTCATTTACTAAAGATGTCAACATCACTCTTCTTGAAATGGTCTTATCTAGTTTTCAAGATTTTTTACCAATGTTCACCAAACCTTTCTTAACATTATCAACAATAGATTTTTGTAGCTGAGAAGATTTCCTCTTTTGACTTGTTGTATCTATACCCAACAATTTCATTGGATCTATTAAGTCTTTATGAGTAAGTACAATTGATAACAATTGAGCTTTTTCTAGTGTAGTATCAAGATTGTTGAAATGCGACATTATTTCTTTTCCACTTTTATTCATTGACCTCCTTTTAGTATGTCTAGGTTCTTCACTGAGACGTTTCAACTCATCCACATCCATTTCAAGTAAATGATCTAAATTTTTATAAGAAATATTTCTCTTCACCTATTTAGCTAGATCCACAATATGCTCATCCATATCAGTGGTAGGAGGTAAGGAGGCTGACCCCTCTCCTTCAAAGGTCTCCATTGGTTCAACTTGGACAATCTCCTCCCTATGTTCATCAACTATATTGTGTTCTTCAACAGGTTCATTTGCCCGTTCTGCACATAATTTAAGAGTTTGTGTAAGGTTCTTGAATTAATCAGAGATTATTCAATTAGGATTAAGAATAGGGATGAATTTGGCTTAAAGCTTTACATGTTAAAATTAGCCTGGATTCAATTTGGTTTATTAAATTTAATTACTTTCAGGACCTTATTGAACTTATAACTCTAATTAAATTACGTGTTTAGGTTTAAAGTTCAATTTGTTCTCAGGTTAGGATTAAAGTTCAATCTCTAATTTTGAGCACTAATTTAACACATAAAATAAAATTTTGATAAATTAGAAATTCCAATTTTGAAAATTAAAAGTACAAATATTTTGATTCATGCATACGATAACTTAGGTGACCTCATATTAATTTGTTATGGACCATAATGTAAGTGCACTATAATTTGTCACATGTGTTTATATTTAAGACCTATTATTGCATAATAGACCTCCTAATTTGAAATGTTTTTGCATGTACGTGAAGTTGAATATAAATAGTTCACCTAAATTATTCAACATGTTTAATAGGTTATAAAGTTATGTCACATTTAAGACCTATAATCAATGTAATAGTCCTAATAGGCCTTATTATTAAAATCAATATGACCACATTTGAAAAAACATTTCACAATTAATATACTTAACTACCCTTAAGACAGATATATATTATGTGATATTAAAGGACCTATCACATGAAATTACTTGTACATGTAGATTAAATATTCAATATATATAATTTAGAACCTAGAAATTATGACATAATACCTGTCTTATGAATTTTATGACTTAATAGGTCTTATCTATTATAAATGAAATTAATTAAATAGGAGAAAAATACAATTACACAACAAGCAAGTTGATGGAATTTGAAATTTGCAAATACACATGTATTATCTCAAATTAATTATGCTTTCCAATTAAAACAAAATTATTTTTAATCCTATTAAAAATATTAGATAAAAAATATTGAGTTCTAATTAATTGATACGTAATACATATTAAATTAAAAATACATACTTGCATCATGATATCTTTGTCTTCTTTGTTCTCGATATCTTTCTTCCGTTTTGAGAGAATAATTCCTTGAAGTCTTATTTTGCCTTCTCTTCTTGTTTCCCATGCTTTTACAAAAAACCTTCAAATTATTGCCTTCAAAATAATTTTCAAATGTCTTCTTTCATCCAAAAATGCGAATTATTTTAATCATTTGGGTGATAAAAAACGAAAAAAAATTATGGATATTTATACGATTCCACAAATGAAAAAAAAAAAAAAAATGCGTCGGCCAGAGTTCGAATGAAAGCCGACAGTTAAAAATTGTTGGGTTCGCTCGAACATGGCAGTTACAAAAATGTGCGTGCCAAAATCGAGCTCATTGGTTCGAGCAAATGGGGGTTCGCTCGAACCATTTTGGGTTCGAGCGAACCCAATTCGCTTGAACTTGTGTTCGTTCGAAACCGCAAACTAGGGGTTTCTCCCAAAAAATTTCAGAGTTATGAAGAATTAATGACTTCGGAGCTCTGGATCAATACACGAATGAAATAATCTTGATAACCCAAAAATATTAGATAGTAGTACTCGAAGCAAGCTTTCTAATGAGTATAATTTTCTTATATTTTGAATTTATTATGTTCTTGTTTTTTTAATTTTATGGAAAATTGGTTTTTCATCGATATGAACTTCTCTGTTCAACGCCTTGGGAAAAATAAGAAACTAATTCAAAAAAATTCTGAAAAATATCTAAGCCCCTGGTATTGATGTCTTCTTTCTAACAAAAAAAAAAAATTGAATTTCGATTTATATAGAACAAGTTATATGTTCAAACGTAAACCTATGTTTGAATTATGACTAGTCGGACTTCAAAACTTTATAAAATGAAAAATATTGAACATATCACTATAAAACCAAATGCAAGCCCTGGATATTGATGTTACAAACCAAAATTCAAAAGAATTGAGTTTTTATCATTTATAAAAAAAAAGTTATGCGTTTCGGGAGGCACTTCACTCTTAAAAAATGTAGTTTGTTGTAAAAAACTACTTTTCGAGGGAGATGGAATTTTTTTTTTAAAATCCTTCAAAAAAATTTGAAAAAAATGTATATAGAATCTACAAACAAAATGCTAGAAATCACTAATTTACATCATCTTCAAATTTTTAATAGTTTAAAAGTTATAGTTCTCAGAAGTTGAAGATTATTTTAAAAATGTACATCTCAGTGTCAAAAGTGGCAAAAAAGTGGGAACCATTATTGTGAGTTCACCCAAGATGAAAATGAGCAATGGAAGAGATATGTTCAACATTTGACAAAACCTATAGATCGGGAGGTACCTATTACTACGCCCATACCTCTTCCGCAAGAGTCATTAAAAGATTATGAAGACATGAAGGTGTTCTTCAAAGAAGTAAAAGAATTGATTGTGGATGCCTCAGGACGTGCTGACATACTCATTGAGAACCTGATAGCAGCACATGACTCTACATCTTCCTTATTAAGCAAATTTCAAGACATGGTTGAAGCTTGGGAAGATATTGAGGATATTCGGAGGAGGATTATTCCACATCTAAAGGTAATCAAAGGACTTTCTCAGCAGGATCTTGTAAATAGAAAAGTCATCCAACCCGGTGAGCTATAAGATTTCAGTTCTTGGTACTTTGCCTTGATTACAAGGGTCGAATCTTTGAGAAAATTCGAGACCAAATGTTCAGAAATTGAAAAGACCATCAGAGATATTCAGGACAAGGTCTTCTTTGTGGTAGTTGAGATATTGAAATAGGATGAGGTGCGAGAGAAGCATTTGTGTCCAAAGAACTTAAGGGCTAAAGTTCAAGGAAACTTCTTCAAAGTTTTAGAGCCAATTCTCAGGGAAGATCTCTCCAGAGTTTTGAGCTTCATGTGGATAGATGAAGATTTCCTTATGCAAGCAATTGGCTGGGAAGACACTCTCGCCACATGTTCTGATGACTTGGATATGGTCGACTTCCAAATTAGCAACTTGCCAAGTGTCACCATAGAGGAGGTACGACTTCTTGTGTCTAGGTACATCGAATCTACAAAGAAGGAAACTGGATACTCTCCTCTATGAGAATAGTAGTTGTGCCACTTGTCTTTTTCTTGTCCATTTTAACTGTTAAAGTTTGGGGAAACCCTAATTAGGGTTTTGAACTTTTAATCTGAGCCCTTGATCATTGTTCGATCTCGACCGTTCAAATTTTTTGGACTCCTATATAAGGTTGCCTCCTCTCATTTGGAGAGTGTGAGGTTATTTGAAATATTGTTGCATGAAGGTCATTTCCAAATAATACATTACTTGTGTGCTTTCTCTTAAGGCCTTGTAATCTCTTTTATTTGAATGATTAGCGAGGTTTTCAGTTTCCTCAACACATTAGTTACAATTTATTTCATGTATGTTAAATAAGTAAAAGATCTTATAAGTATTGGTTTATGGTGTATCTCCGCTCATACTTTTGGTGAATGGATGATTTTCATTCACTGTGCAAAGTTAGTCTAAGCTTTCCTTTGTGCATGTTTAACTTCCAAATTATAAGCACGTCCCTTTGAAGATTGCACCCATTTTATGTAGTTGTTGTGAATGAGGTGAAGCAAAGTGTGGTTTATTGAGGTCATCAAACGAATACCGTCTCTTGAATTCCTAGGATTAGAGTAGATCTCTCAACCTTTATCTCTTTTCCCCCTTTTTTTTTCAAGTCTTAAATCTCGAAAATCCCAAAAGACAGAGAGAGAGAGCTTTAATTGACAAATCCATTTAAATCCCAAAATTGTTGACAATCCATCCAAGCGTAAGTCCCTTTGTGTATTACTAGCAAATCACAACGCCCATTGAACTTAGCCACACATCAAGACCTGACTAAAGAACCTTGGAATCACCATATGATCTTCTAGCAATCTTAGCATATGTGGTGGTTTTTCAAGAGAGGATAAATTATCTTTTGGGTACTTTATTGTAATGTTTGTTAGATGATAAAAAAGACACCAACAGTATGATAAGGTGATCTTTGTCAAAGATTAGTCAAAAATAATTAATTTACTTTGCTTAATACCCGAGAAACCTTCTCCATGCTAAGTGGACAGCCCTCTGACAGGAACTTTAGAAAAATTCTGGCTGGAGCTTTAACGACTTCTTTCTTTGAAACTTTAGATACCCAATTGAAACAGACTTTCTTGATTGAAATGGGCGTCGGCAACGTGAAACGCCATTTCTGACGTGAAAACGCGAAACAGGCTTCTTCCGTCACGTTTCTGGCAAGAAAGTCTGGAAGAGATTGATGATGTCTTGGCAAATCTTGATGTGAAGAAGAAAATCCCCCTTCCTCGGGACTACTATGTAGGGAAGAATCATGGCAGAATGGTGCCAAGGCTACTTATGGTCATGACGATAGAGTCTAAGATTTATGAGAGCAAAATGCCAACCATTGTATGAAACATTATGTTTTTGCAAAAAATGATGGGGATGAGTCTAAATGAAGTTGGGGAGTGGATCAAGGAGTATCTGAAGTAGGAAGGGATCAACAACGACCTAGAGGAGGATGATTATGGGCATTTCATGAGGGAGGAGGCAACAATTATAGTTGAGGAGCTGAAGGGGAAATGAAGGTGATGGTGCACACGGATTGTGGCCCTGAATGCTCAGTGAGGAAGAAAGCATGGACTTTCTAGATGCCTAAATTGCTATAATGTATATATTATATATTGTGATAATGTTGTTAGTTCAGTAGTGATGAATAGTATAAATGCCAAGGTTACATTGTCTAGGCCACCATTTTGTTGTAAAGGTGGCATTTTGATAATACTAATCTATTGGGTGCAGCCCTAGCAATTTATAGGTGATAGGGTTTATAATGTCTTAATGATGGACATTGATTTAGAAAGAAGAAATATAAACTTTTTTGATTTTATATAATGGGTGTTGCCTCTTGGCAGTTATTAACTTACAAAAAAAAATTCAATTTGAATTTAATTTATATTTTAATTGTAAATATAAATAAATTTAATTTTTAATTATTAATTATTTAAAAAATCGGGTTTTTCTATTTATAGATAGTCTCCAACCTTTTGTTTATTTTTTTTATAAATAAGCAGTAATTATTACATAAATGAAGTTTACACCACTTTTTAACTATTACTAAATTATCATAGAACTAAAAATTTACACCAGTTTCTAAGTATATGAAGACTTTGTGCATTGATTCAAAGCAAGACATTGTTAGTACAGAGACTCAAATGAAAACAAATGAAAAAATTAATGAAAGTAGATGAATAGTTATGTTAATGACAAATGTGCTTATATAATTCAAAAAAGGTAGATAAGTCAAAATTATAGACAACAAAGTACATAAACCAAACTACAAGCATTTAACAAAGCTGAATTAACTTTCAAAAAAATGACAGAAAAACCAACATAGAAATTGAGTTCGATGAGAAAAAAAATTAGAATTGGAAGGATAATTGAACCCTATTTAGTCATATTTTCATTTTTACTGAAAACAGATATGAAAGAGAACTTATTATCCTCATATATATTTAATATTGTCATTCTAAGATTCTAAGTTTTGGTTTCCTCATTGATGTCTTCCTTGTCTATGATGGGCTCTTCTTGGTAGTATTGCTTTTGTTAGTCACTAAGTTATTTTGAAGGGTAGGCCTCATACTATTGCTTGTACAAGTGAACTTTTTGGGTTTGGTGTGGTTGTCTTTGATAGTATTATTGCTGCTAATCGTTAGGTTTTTTTCTAGGCTAAGCCTCATGCTATTACTCATACCAAGGGATATTTTAGGTTTACTTGAACCTCTAGGATCTCTTTCAGAGAGAATCTCTTATGAATTTGGACAAAGAGATTGGAAAATAGGAAAATTTAAATCCAACCAAAATAATCCACCTTAAAGATGCCTAAGAGAAATCAACATGCATGAACACATATTCATCAAACATATAGACCCCAATGTAGAGTGTTGATTGAAGTCCTTGTGGGGTTTCAAGTGTAGACCTTCCATACAAGTAGCTCTACTATTTGTGAACATATAGACTTTGTTTGAAAGTGCCAACTAAGGTTCAAGGCTGGGCTTAAGAGCACATTCTAAGCGTTGACTACTTAGGTGGCTGATGGGGTGTCCATTCAGTCCATTCTGTTTCCGTCTCCCTCAACTGTCTTGTGGTTGATCGTCCAGTTCCCGCCTATAATTCAAACCGAATTCCCGCTATCGCGCTGCAGAGAGAGCCTTCATGGAATGTTGTAATCTCAGCGTGGAAATGTTGTGAAAGGACATGCTTCCAAAATGTGGAAGCACAGACATGGGATGTGAACCAGTTTGATCGAATGCTTCAAAGAAATGTGGTCTTATGGAATGCCACGAGTTCAGGATAATACGCAAAATGGATTTTTAAAAAGGCTTCAAGAACTTTTAAGCAAATGCAATCGGCAGATGTAAAACCGCAACATTTGCCTGTGCGAAAATGGGAGCTTTGGAACAGATTCTGTCAGTTGCAACTATCCCGGTTGACATACATGCACAATGCGGAAGCAGGGATAGAGGGTGGTAACTGTTTGACAAAATGCCTCCAAAATGTGTGATCTTATGGAATGCCATGATTGCAGGATATGCACAAAATGGATTTGTGACAAGGCGTTAAAATCTCTCAAACAAAATGATTGTCAGAATACTCCCCGCCTGTGCCAATGTGATAGCTTAAGAACGGGGTATAGACATCTACCAAAGCTCCTCGTAAGGGTGGTTTTTGTGGGATATTATCGATGGAAATGCTCTGGTAGACACGTGGAAGTATAAACATGGCACGTAAATGTGGTCTCATGGAATGCAATGTTTGTGGGATATGCACAAATGGATTTTGCAAACTTTTGTTTGTGTTATATGTGCACACAGGGATGCAGGTTTAGTGTATGTGGGCTGTACATACTTCAATCGCACGGGTAACCGTTATTGCATTACCCTCACAATTGATTATTATGTGCAGATGATTGACCTACAATCTCATTATTGCATTACACTCACAATTGATTATTATGTGGAGATGATTGATCCACAATCTCATATGAATATAAGGGTCATGAGTATTTTCAAGATGAAGGCATTTACTTAGTAGTATGGAAAGGGAAGAAAAACATTATTTGTCTACCATCATAGTAAAAAAGTTGACAATTACTTTTGGTTTTTCAAACGTGCCCCCTAGAATAACTATTAGAGTTGTGAAGAGCCTTCGAGCATGTGTTGATTACCACACTATAACCAATCTAAGAATTCCTTCAATGAACTCTATTATTCAAAAATGTTCTTGCTGTACTGTTTTGCCCATTGTTATAATTGACATGTGCCTAAATATCTAAAACTATAAAAAAAAATTCCAAGTGTTAGGAGTGGTTGTGTCTATTTTTAGCCTTTGTTACGTCTATATGTTTCCTCTTACCAATATTATTTCACTTCATTCTTTCAAATCCAACATTTCCATCTCTATTTGAGAACATTGACTATTTTATTCTTTTAGACTTATCATTATCTATGTACTTTATAATGACTTTCCCATTCTTCCACTTCTTATTTGTCTTTTCCTTTGGCCCTAGGACATGAGGTCTCCATAATAATCATGTACTTTTCAAGTTACAAGTCTAATCCATGAACCTCAGTTATTCTCCACCTACTCTTTTGAACCATGGTTCCTCTCTTTTTTACATTGAATATTCACCATCGCCAATTCCTAATTTGATGATTCACTTTTCCTTTAGGTCTCAAAATATTGAGCTTTTAGTATTTTCCCTACTCATTTCCTTACCCCACTTTCTATCTCTCTTCCTCCTTATGGGACCCAGACTTGTAGGATTACTCATACCATCATACCCAAAAGATATAAGGTATGTGATTAAACTAATCTTTGAACCTTGAATGTCTTCCACTTATTTCCCTTGCTCTTTCTTCTTATAGCATTAAGAACACCACATTTTAATGATCCGTAACCCATTTCTCTTGAGTCAAACTTTTGGACTTTTATATTTTCCTTTAATATAAAGTTCATCTGAGGCTCTATATCCTTAATCCTTGATCTCTTTTGATCTCTGAGGCTCTATATCCTGTAGCATTTCCTTTGTATTTTGTGAAACTAACATGTTGCAGGTAGTATTCTGATGATGAAATTCAAGTCGACATACATTTTACTATGTTTGAAGACAAATAAAATATTTTACTTTCTATAGGCAATTCCAATTCTAATTTTATAATTACTAAATATTTTAAATATTTAAAAAATCTCTCTCTCTCTCTCTCTCTCTCTCTCTCTCTCTCTCTCTCTCTCTCTCTCTCTCTCTCTCTCTCTCTATATATATATATATATATATATTTGTATGTATGTATGTATGTATGTATGTATGTATGTATATACATATATACATACGTATATATGTATATACATACATACATACATACATACATACATACAAATATATATATATATATATAGAGAGAGAGAGAGAGAGAGAGAGAGAGAGAGAGAGAGAGAGAGAGAGAGAGAGAGAGAGAGAGAGAGAGATTTTTTAAATATTTAAAATATTTAGTAATTATAAAATTAGAATTGGAATTGCCTATAGAAAGTAAAATATTTTATTTGTCTTCAAACATAGTAAAATGTATGTCGACTTGAATTTCATCATCAGAATACTATCTGCAACATGTTAGTTTCACAAAATACAAAGGAAATGCTACAGGAAATCCAAATTCAACCAATGAAACTACACGAAATGAATATTAAAATAAAAACATATTATTACCTTCATGATTTAAGTCTCATTCTGTCCTAACTCCACTGTTCCTAGTTGCAGATGATTTGCTCTCAGACAAGCACTGATAGCTTCCACAATGGCATATGAAGAATGGACTGATAACTGATAGTTAACTGATACTATGATATGCAATGCTAAATGATTATGCTATTTGAGAAATGCTAAAATGATTATGCTAATTGCTTCAAGATTAAAAACTCATGGATGCATAAATTTTCACAAATGGTTAACTTGAAAACTCACTTGAATACTAACTCTTTCTCAACTCAAACTCTTGATTTTATAGACTTTGAGAGGATAAGATGATGTGGCCTGGATCAACGGTCATGATAAGATCTGCAGATTTCAATGGTTGTGAGCAAAGGTGAAGATTGAGAGAAAGGGGGAAGGAGAAGACAAGTGTCACTCATCTCACCTTGACTAGGTTGTTGACTGAGGGAATCTAGGGATGGTTGGAGAAAATTTAGGCATGAGAGGACAAGTGGACTCAAGTCCTTCCTAAGATGTAGGGATGTTGGAGAGAATATAGAAAAAGGTTAAGAAATATGTGTACGTGCACAATATTTCATTAAATTTGGAAGTTGAAGATAAATGATGAATTAATATTTAAGAAATATTAATATCTTTAGCCACATGATTGATGAGTTGGCAAAGGAAAGATGAAGTGGACATGGAAGGATGAATTGGAAAAGGGATTAAATAATTTAGAAATTATTTAACATTTGAGACTATAGGATAGAAGAATAACCATTAAATATTAGATATTTAATTGATTGAAGGAATAATTAAATATTAGATATTTAATTAATTGATTAGAAGAATAATGAAATAGTAGATATTTAATTAATTGATTAGAAGAAGAATTAAATATTAGATATTTAATTAATTAGAGGAATAAGATAGATGAATTAATTAATAAAAAATTTCAATTAAATTAATTAATAGAAATATATGAAATGAATTAAATAAATTAATCTTTTTAAATTAACTATTTAATAAAAGAATAATTATTAAATAAATATTAAATATTTATTTAATCGCTCATAGCCATTTTTATGTGTATACAAAATGTATTAATAGTTATAGAAGATAGGAGCATTCAACTAATCAATGCAACTAATAGTTTCTTCTTGTATGAGGTATATTATTAAAATTATAATTAAAGAAAATTTAAAATTAAAGGTACATATTTTTAATAAAATTTATAAGTAATTAAAAATATTTAACCTCCATTACCCATTCATGGTTTCATCCTTCGAGTATGGTGGTTAGGCGAGATGAGGAGGTGTGGACCAGGCCAGAGCAGGGTTGGATCAAGATCAACTTTGATGTGGCATCAAGAGGTAACCCGGGCATCTCAGGTGCGGGATGTGTTGCTCGTGATGAGGAAGGGAAGATTCTCTTCAAAGGAGCATTGAGGCTGCAAGATGGGACTAATAATGAAGCGGAGGTACATACTGATTTACTAGTGGCAGAATTGGCCAATAACATGAATATTCTAAGAATGCATTTAGAAGGAGACTCTTAAGTGGTGGTGGATGCAATTGTGAAAGGAGTATCTCCGAGATGGAGATTAAATAAATTTATATCAATTATTTGCTCAAAACTAAATATTTTCTAGGATTTTCGAATTACTCACATTAAAATGGGGGGGAATGCGGTGGCAGATGGATTATCTAATGTGGCATGTGTATTGTATAAATGTGTGACAAGGTGGTGGGGAGGAGATGATGCCATAGTCCAGTGGCATGCTTAATCGGCATGTACGGGTCAGTACTTGTTAGTAAATGTGAAGTGTGTGAGGAGGACGCTTAGTTCTCTGCCTTAGTGCTTAGGCTGGCTTGGATGATATTGGTAATTAATGCCGATATTTTCTGCAATGGCGGCAGAGCCCGAGGAGAATGCATTAATGGAGGTAATGGGAAGAGTGTTCCATTTGTTGCGTATGCTAGAAGTTTTTTGGTTCGCGAGCATGGTTTCCACCGAAAAAGAGAGGTTTGTAGTCTGGCGGTGTAATGGAGGCCAATTTTACACTGAAAACAACCAAATTGCTGACTGCGTTCTTGGGGCTGGTTTTGAAGAGAAGACTGAAGAACATGTTTCGTTCGATAGACCCCTTGTTGCTGAGGAGTGTACAACTAGTTCTGGGTGAAGAATTGGAGTTGATTGGACATCGATATCGTACAAGGGCGGATACATACTCTCTTATCATGGTGTGGGGGCTCGAGTTGGACTCCTCGTGTGTAAAAGTTTGTAGGGTGATGCAGGCAATTATACCAGCAGATTACCTCGACAATTTGGAATCATTTCTAGAGTGGGCTATACCGGATCGAGGGTTCAACATCCTTGAAGGAATTTTGGAATTCCATCAAGAATTAAGGGGCAGGTACATTCCTTTTCTCAAGCGACGGGAAGAGGTGAAGGCCAAGTTCAGAGAGACGGCAAGGAGAGGATGGGAGGCCTTAAAAATGTTTGCTTAGATTATGGAATTGGAGGAGGTGATTAAGAAGGCTCGAGAGGAAGCAGGGGATGAGGATGTGAGCTCCTGAAGGCTATGCTCAAGGTCTAGATGCATGAAGGCGGAGACGACGAGCAAGAATTCTATCCTAGCAATCCTTCCGGATAGTTCTATGTAAACTGTTTATGGTTGTTTTTCTTTGCTGGGAAGATGATTCTTGTTTTTGTTTATCGGACTATGTCTTTTTTGTTTCAGGCTCTGTGTCGATTATATGTTTTTGTGCTGTTAGATATAGTAGAATTTTTGGGTTGGTTTGAAAATTTGTACTTGGGTGGGTGGTTTTTTCTGAGATAGTGGTACAGAGGGATGGTGGTTTGGTGGTTTTGGACAAAAGCTATTTCTTTTTTGAAGATGTATTTTACTTTCTATATTAATAAAATCCAATATTATTGATCAAAAAAAAAAAAAAAGTTATGGTAGATTTTTAGGCTATGATTAAACATGATAAAAGCTTAATTTATGGTTCTTCTATATGAAAAAATGTTATTTAATATATAGAATCTTATTGTCTTTCAAATTCAATGTGATAAAATGCATATATGATATGTGTAGACACTTAAATTAATTATTTTAATTAATTTAACTCTCCCACATAGTTAATTTATTTAATTATGTTAATCCTTATTCTTTCCAATATTAATTGAATTGAAATTAATTAATATTGTAACTATAGTCCAATGATTGATTTATTTAATAAATCAATTCTCTCCCATTCTTCTAAGGTATCCAAAATTAATTCTTTTTAAATCTCCCCTTTAATTAATTAATTAACCCTTGTGATTCCTACAAATCACCTTTTCCTAATCCATCATTAACCTAATTAATTCTTCTAGAAGTCCTCTTAATCTCACTTACCATTATTCCTCTAATTTTTAATTATCACCACTCATTATCTCTCCTAGTCAAATCCTCCTACAAATCCCACTTGCTCTAATTTCACCTAATCCCTTTTCTAATATTTCTTCTAATGGGTTGCTAGTGGTTAAACTTGTCCCCTCACTCAACCACTTTCCTTAAATGCTCTTTTCCTAGGTGAATGTGATATTTTCAAAAATATCACATTCCTTTAGGTATCCCTTCATCCAAGGAATTTTTAATTCTTTTTTATTTCTCCAATCCCCATGCTCCCTTTTTGGAGAATTTTTAATTCCTCCTTCTCATCATCCAAGGAATATTTGTATTCCTTTTGTCTTCCCTAGGTGCATTGGGAAGCCTTCCCAATGAACCTTGAGGAGTGTGGAGACAAGAAATGCCTTTATGGCATATCTCTTGGACTCCACACTTGTCTTGTCAACTCCTCTTGATCCATGTGTAAGCTCACATGCAATCTTGACCCTCCATCTTCAATCAATCCTAGCCCTCCATTTTCTCTCTCCTTCTTCTATAAATTAGAGACTCCACTCCTTCATTTTCCATCTCCAAATCAAGTAAGTTCATGATGCCCATTTGAGTTTAGACAATCATCCAAAGCACCCAAACTATAGCCAAATCCATACTCATCTATCACTTAGCCATTTATCCATCCATTTAATCCTATCATTAATCATCTTGTGCACATTTGGAGAGCCAATGACATCTAACCAAAGAGAAAATCCAATCAGGTTGGAGAAGGGCGCTATTCCAACCTCATCATGCTCAATCTGAGGAACAACTGATGACTATGAAGGTATAATGGGGTTCTATTAAGTTTTTTTGAGTGTTTCATGTTTATTTATGCTTAAACTAACCATTTATCTTCATCCTAGTTTTCCCTTGGTTCATTTTGGCATGCCCGGTGGAGCCCACGTCCCTAATTTAACGTTTTTATGAAGTTTTTTGCAAGTTTTTAATCGTAGGTTTCGGAATAGCGCGAGCGAGTACAATTTGGTGCGAGTGCTTTAGGTTCTTCTCAAGTGATACGAGCTTTGGCGCATGTGCACGTGCTTCAGTGCACATTATCTAAATTTGAATTTCCCTAACCTGCCTTTTTGCAGGTCCGCCAATCAGCGTGAGCGCTACGGGAACAATGCGTCTGATTCCAATATCTCTCCATTCATTTCTTCATTTTACTCTTATTCATTTGTCTTTCTGTTTTTTTTAATTAGTTATTAAAAAAATAAATAAAAAGGAAAAAGTTTTTAAAAATAAAAAAATTAGTTAATCTTTTAATCTAGCCTTTTTTATTTTAGAAACGTCGTTTTAGCATGAGCGCTCTGTGAGTGGCACGGGTGCTCTGTCAGAATCCTGCTCATTTTCAAAAAATTGAATTTTTAAATTTCTATTAGCCGCTAACCATTTTTGTTTTTTTTGGCACAAGCGCAAGCGCTTCGGTGCAACTGGCAGTAGAAAAGCGCGACCGCTTGCAGGTATAACCTTTTTTTTAATATTTTTTATATATTTTTGCATTTTCGATTTTCTGTTTTCAGACCCCCCTACAATGCGTATGCATGCATTTTAGCACATGCACAAGTGCTTCAATGCAACTGTCTACGAAACAGTGCGAGCGTTGTTTATGCAGAATTTTGTGTATTGATCAGATTCTTTGAGTTTTTTTAGGTTTGCCTGATTAGTCCAAGGCTTTATCCGAGACTACTAACCTGTGTTTTTGTAGAACATTGGTTCAAGACTGCGCTTGTCAAAGAATTCATTATTTAAACCATAGGACTACTAATTCATTATTTTTGTAGGTTGCCCTAAGGAGATACAAGCAAACATTATGTCTTTTAATTGTTTTGTTAGGCACTTAAATTTCGTTGGGTAAAAGAACTATGTGTTTTATGTATTTGAGGAGAGTGTAGAGGTAGGAGAGTATGCTCTTGTCTATATAGACAATCAAAAATCTAGACCCTTGAAAATTTTCTAGTTTGCTTGCATGCTCTTTACCCTTAGCAGGCCTACCCTCATGATTTTCCTAGCACACTCATACAGGCATTGGTGAGAGGGGAATGACCCAAGTGAGTATGGCTACAACCCAATCATTTCAACTCACATTAATAAATAGGCCTCTTGGGATGAAAATCTTGGAGGATGGAGCTATTTGAGAGTTTACTCTCATATCGGGCATTTTGTAGGGCCTTTAGGTCTCAATCACGCTTGCATGACTACATCTTTCTTTGTACTTTGTAGGGATATATGCCTTAATCACGCACAAAAGGATAGTCTTTGAATGGAAACCCTCACTAAGAGATCTAGGATTAGAGGCCACCCAATTCACCTCCGAAAGGCAGATAATATTTGTGTAAGGGAAATGGTAACTTCCCCAAGAGATTTTCCATATCATATGCCCATTAGCATTTGGAGTCGGCAAGTACGGCGTTGAGAATCCATTGTGTGAGACTCATCAATCATATTCTGATTAGCTATTGAGTGTGTACCTAAGTCAGGAAGCAAAGGTTTTCCTCCTCAACCAACTTCCTAGGATAGCATGTTGTGCTTGATGTCTCTATTTAAGTTAATGGCAAATGTGTTTTCTATGTCTTCTTGCCAAGAGTAGAATTGGTATATCCAAGTCAACATCCTAGTCATTATAGTCTAATTCCAAGTCAACCTTTTATCACATCATAATCCAAGTCAAGTCTACTCCAAGTCATAGTCCCTAGTCATCCCCACGTCATGTCTTAGTCATACCCAAGCCATCACCTAGTTTTGTCCTAGTCATATCCTAGTCAAATTTTGAACCAATCTTAATCAAGTCCAAGTCACACTTAAGTTCAAATTTTCTAACAAGTCAAAACTACATCAAAGCTACACCTGCCTCATGTTTCATAAGCCTAAGTTGTACAAGCATCCAAAGAAGTCAATCCATCATCCAATCAAGAAGAAGAAGCTCACACAAGCGCAACTCATTAGATGCAAAAAGTTTTGGTATACCAACCACAAACTCTTGCTCAAACATAGGACCTTTGTGCACCAATATCACGATTATATTCATGGTCATAGCAATGAGTTTGATGCTAGTGATGAACTAAGAGTCTAAGATTTACACCAAGGATCTGGCTTGTCTTTCAATAACATCTATCATCAAAATCGGGGTTGTCACATACCTTCATACAATTTGCCATCTGAACCTATCACTTATTGAGTTTTTTCCATTCCAAGGATAATCTAGTCATCTAATTCTTCTAATCATCACTATCGCCCTCCTTTGATCTTTCATCATCAACCTTTTCTAAGGACTTAGCACATCAATCATCTTTGATCAAATCATTCATTCTTAATCAATCATCCTTCAATCAAATCAACCTCACATTAAGGTTTTATGCCTTGTGAAGTTCTATTTAGACCTCATCTTTAACCAATTTAATTGTAATTCCCTTCTTCTTAAGGTTAATTAAATCAAATTAAATCAATCTTGTCACTATAGTTCAGTAATTAATTTATCAAATAAATAAATTATTTCCCTATTCTTCTAAAGTCAACCAAATCATTAAGTCTTCTAAATTCCTACAAATCACCTAAGTTATGGGAGCAGGATGAGGAGTTGGAGGGGTTGTGAGCAAGGGTTCACAGGGTAGAGGCAAATGTTACTCGCCTGCTGGGGGAGAGGGATGCAACATGATAGATGTTAGTCCCCATAGGGCTTGGACAAATGTACTTGGACATGATGCAACATCAGGAGAGGGAAGGACGGGAGGCTGCCTATTACAAAGGATTATACCACGAGGTGCTACCAACAAACCAGAGAGCGGCCTCGTACACTGAGAGTGTATGCTCCCACAAGACCCACAACCAATGCCCCATGCAGAGCCAATAGATAGGTAGATCGGTGGGCTTCAGGCCACCTAGGACAAGGGGAGCAGGGGGATCCAGAGGAGGAGGAGGTGATGAGGAGGGGGCTAGGGAGAGAGGCAGAGAGAGATATCTCCATTTTGACTTATGTGTTATTTTTTAGCCTTCGGGGCGATCATTGTATCATGTTTGATATATTCATTTTTGAGATATATATATATATATATATATATATATATATATATATATATATGATTTTGGCGGCGGTTATGCATGTACTTTATTATGGACATTATGATGGACTTTATTTATTATTTTATAATGTGATGCATGGATGATGATTATAGATGTATTGTGTTGACCTATTTTATGATGCAGGATGGATGCTTATGTATGCTTATGCTTATGATGTGTTACTAGCATTTTGATGGATGGAGGATGGATGATTATGTGGATGCATATGTTTTTGAGATTTTATGATGCGTATATTGTATGATGTATTATTTTGGGATTTTTCTATTGATTTGAGAATGCATAATGTGATTTAAAGGGTTAATCTAAAATGGATATGCAATGCAATATATAATGAAATGAACATATACACTTGTAATGGATAAGAAATGCAACAAAATTTGTAACCTAAATGATGGATAAAAATTTGAGATGCAACCTAAATGATTAACAAAATTTGAGATGTGACTTAAATGAATAATGCAAAATTTATTTGTGAATATGCCAATCATAATATAATGACCTTAGATAGGATAGAAGAACTGGGGGGAAATTGAAGACTCCATGGGAATGTTAGATGGGGAGAATTGAGGACTTGATGAAAATGCAGGATGGAAATGATGGGGGGAGTTGTGCACAAAAGATGTGGAGAGCCAACCTAGTTTGATATTGCCATAGGTAACCCGCACTACTGATTATAGGAATTGGGATTTCATGAGATACCCAAGGCATGGACTGACTCATAGACAAGCAAGAATTCCTACACAAAACTATGCAAGTGTTGAGGAACACTAATACAAAGTTGTGGGTGCGTGCAAGAAAACCCTCCAGCACACAGATATCCCTTGTACACGACAACGTAAGTGTTGATAAACACTGGTACCAGGTCCCGGTTCATACAAGAGAGATCCAAAACATGCCATACCATGAAAACATGCCCTAGTATACACCCATTGTAAACATAATTGGATATGGAGGATCCAGGCAGTCATAGATAGGCGTAGTCATAGGGCAAAAGATGCAAGTCAAAAATGAAAATCCAAAATATCAAACAAGTCACTCACACATGACCAACTGACCTCTCTTACCAAGAGTAGGATTAGGATAAAAGATTTAAACTGCCAGGCGAGGGAAGGATTCATCCCCAGGGCAAGGATAAGGTGGATAAGATTGACTAGGCAATTGACCAGATGACCATGAGGAATAACCTACGGACATAGGACAAACACCAAGACTTGATGAAGCTCACATGGAGGCACAAGCTTAGGAAGCGGGAAAAAAAACTCAGTTTGATGGGATGAAGCTCAGTTTGATGAGGTAAAGCTCAGATTAATGGGATAAAGCTCAGATTAATGGGTTTTATCCTTATTCACAATTCAGGCAAAGACTCATCATCATGCAAGTGATCATTCTATGGAATATGGGTGAGTAGGCGAATGATGAAAGCTATGGTAGAAGGGTTGGGTGGTAGTGAACATGGATATCTGATAGATAGGTGATGGGGAGCGAGTCTGACTTGATATACAGTGGATCCAAATTATTTACCTTGATGCCTGCACACAAGTTTTCACCAAGGTACTTGCCCATAGCACCACAGAGTGATTTTCACTGATGGACGATTATTTTTCTTTACTTTTTTCCTTTTTCAATTTTTTTGTATTTTTCTTGATTTTTTGATTTTTTTTTTTTGAATTTTTGGGATTTTGAGACAACTGGTGACCTTCTAAGGACTAGGCATAAAATCTCTTTAGGTGCATGATGTTCATCGACTCATCCAAGGGACTCCTTCAGGAGTAGCCAACTGATATGCCCCTGACCCGTACTTTGTTGTGATCACATAGGGTCCAAGACAATTGGGCTCGAACTTGCCTTTCTTTTCTCTTTCTTGAAGGTTTCTCTGATTTTCCATAAGGACAAGATCACCAACTTCAAATTCCTAGGTTTTGACTTTCTTGTTGAAACTGAAGCATAGGTGATTTTGATATACCCAGAGATGATTTAAGGCCTTGAGGCACCTTTCATCTAGCAATTCTAGCTCTTGCAACTTGGCAACTCTATATTCCTCATCTAGGAGGATGTTCTACAATGACACCCTTAGGGATGGGATTGCGATCTCAAGAGAGAGGACAACTTCAGAGCCAAAGATGAGGGAATATGGAGTGGTGCTTGTGGGTGTGTGAATGGAGGTGCAGTAAGCCCATATAACATGATGGAGTTGGAGGTGCCAGTCACGACCAACTTCATTGACTGTCTATTTAAGAATTTTAATTAAGGTCTTATTAGAAGCCTCAACTTGGCTGTTACCTTTCCAGTAATAGGAAGTGGAGAAGTAGTGTTGGATATCAAACTTTTGATACAGCTCTTTAACATCCTTATTTTTGAAAGGTCTACCATTATTTTTATGATAACCTTGGGGATTCCATACCGGCAGATCAAATAGTTCAAAATGAATTTATAGATCAGTTTACCAGTGGTGAAGGTAAGAGGGATGGCCTCCACCCACTTGGTGAAGTCTTCAGTGGCAGTGATGATGAATTTGTGGCCATTGGAGGATGCAGGGTGTATTTTCCCAATGAGATCGAGCCCCCACTATGAGAAGGGCCAGGGTGTGATAAAAGGCTATAGATCTTATGATAAAGCGTGGATCTTGTCGTCATGCTTCTGGCAAGGGATACATTTCTTCACATAATTGTATGCATCTACTTCCATTGTAGGCCAATAGTATCCCATTCACAAGAGCTTCTTAGCCAAAGTGAGACCACTTGAGTGTGCCCCCCAGATACCTTCATGCACTTCTTGTAGTGCCTATTCAACCTCTTGTTTGTCTAAACACCTTAGGAGGGAACCATCAAAATTCCTTCTGAATAGGGTGTCAGCAAGGATAGTATAATGAGTGCATCGATGAATAAAGGTTTTTTGTTGGGTTTTGGTGAGGTGTGAAGGAATGGTGTTATCTCTTAGGTAAGTGAAGGTCTCTTGATACCAGGGGTATTTGGCACCAATGAGTATGCACACCATTTCATACTCTGGTAGGTCATATGTTGATATGAATATTTTCTCCACCAAAAAATCACACTTCTGACTATGTGTCAGCATCTGAAGGAGGGAACCAATAGTGGTCATTGCATCTGTAGCTCTGTTGTTGGTACATGGAATCTGATCAAACTTTAATTATGTAAAATGTTGCTTGAGATCTTCACCCATACTGTGATAAGGAAGAAGCTCGTCATATTTTGTTTGATATTCATCATTGACTTGTTTAATGAGAAGTTGAGAATCACCATAGACATGTAATTCCAATATCTTCCATTGGATAGCCAGGCGTAGGCCAGTGATTAGTGCTTCATATTCTACAATGTTGTTGGTGCATGCAAAGGCTATCTTGTGTGATTTAGGGATGCAACCTCCTTGGGGTGTGATCAACAGTATTCCTTCCCCCGATATGTTTTGGGTGCAAGAACCATCAAAGTATACTTGCCATGTGGAGGATGTAGTGATAGTCACTATGAATTCATCTGGAAATTCTATGAGGATCGGATGATCACCTGGAAGCAGCGCATCGGTCAGCTAGTCTGCTATTACTTGTCCTTTGATTTCTTTTCTATCCACATATTTGATGTCAAATTTACTTAACAACATGACCACTTTAGTAGTTCTGCCAATGAGAGAAGCCTTTGACAAGAGGTACTTGAGAGGGTCGATCTTAGCAATCAATTTCATTTTGTTATTAAGCATGTAGTGCCGGAGATTTTGTATGCTGAAGAAAAGTGTTAAATATGCTCTTTCAATAGGGGTATAATTGAGCTCATACCCTACCAATGTGAGAGTGATATAATATATAACATGCTCCTTTCCCTGATCATCTGTCTGTGCCAATAATGCCCCCAATGCCACTGCAGTAGCAGATATGTACAAAAGAAGTGGCTTCCCTAGAATAGGAGGCATAAGAACTGGAGGTGATGCAAGATATTCCTTAAGTTTATCAAAATCCTTCTGACACAGGCAGACCCATTTGAATTTGGTATCCTTGCACAATAGGTGAGAAAATGGGTGACATTTGTCTACAAAATGTGAGATGAAGCGTCTGATGGATTGGAGATTTCCTTGGAGGCTGTGTAATTGTCTAAGGGCCTTTGGGGGAGGCATTGCCATGATCGCTTTCACCTTTGTAGGATCAACCTCTATGACTTTGCGCAAAACAATGAAGCCTAACTATTTCCCTGATGTGACACCAAAGACACATTTCTTGGGATTGAGGCATAGTTTGTTTTTTTCCAATCTTTCAAAGATTTGTCTTAGGATAGGGATGTGATCATCTCTTGTCTTGAATTTTCCTAGAAGATCATCCACATAATCCTCCATGATTTTGTGTAATAGGTCATGGAAAATTGTTGTCATTGCTCGTTGATATGTAGCTCTAGCATTAATATGTAGCTCTGGCGTTCTTGTGACCCATAGTGTTGTGAATGTTGTTGTTTTTTGGTCTTCCTCTGTGATCCTGATCTGATTGTATCCATAAAATCCATCCATAAGTGATAACATTTCATGTCTCACTGTGAAGTCTACATTTGGATTCCCCCAGGAGCTTTGCCAACATGTACAGCATTGGATACCCACTCAGGATAGTCTATTGGTTTTATGAATATAGCATCCAACATCTTTTGAAGTTCTTCTTTAACTAGGAGTGCAATGTGCAGATGCATCTTGCGTAACTTCTGCTTTACTGGTTTTGCATCTGGATGAACAACAAGATTGTGAACTACCAAGTCGGGATCTAGGCCTGGCATGTCAGCATATGACCAGGCAAATTTGATCTTTGTTTTTGTGAGAAAATTGATAAAGTCTTGTCTCTCTTGATCCGTCAAGGACTTGGCAATGAGAACGTTCTTTGGAGTGTCTTTGGTGCCCATGTTGATAGTGTATGTTTCCTCTATCAGTAAAGTTGACCTACCCTACAGAGGAGGAACAATTGTAGGGAGGTCAAGTCCCTCATCCTCCACTGCCTGATCCATGTTTTCACTTTTGGATATGCCATTTGTTTTTAGTTTTTCCTCATCCAAAGGTGCCTCGGAGAGGTTTTCACCTAGGGAATCATGATTTTTCTTTTTATTATCTTTTTTGCGACTAAGGGTATTGACTTGAATACAAAAGTATCCCTTTTCATGTAATTGAATCCCATGAACTTTGTTGCAGTCTTATAAATTGTGCATAGTCAAGAGAGTCATGAGAGAAGATGTCTAAAGCGGGTTTGTCTCTTTGGTCGCAATCTATAAGCTCGGGGTGAACAAGATGCAATTCGTGCGAGGTGGAAGGGATTATGGGGGTGATGGTGTTGATGTGGGTGTCAAAGAAGATGTTATCTTCATATTCAAAAGGCATTTTGTGGAACTCCTCTTCATTAGATACTTTGACATCCAAAGAAGGACTTGAAGGGGCACTAGTAATAGTGATCTTAAGCATTGGAGTATAACCCAAGCCCCTGTTATACTTGTATGAGATCGGTTTTATTGGTTCTTTGATTCCTTTCTCTTCCAGCCCTAGGTTGTGTCCTTTATAACCCATCTTCTCCACTATGGTTGATGCTTTTGGATACATCTTCTTGGGTATTTTTATTGGATCTTCATCTTCTTCCTAGTACAACCACGAAGAAACATTTATCTCTAGACTTTCCTAATCAAGTAGAACCCATTGTTTTAAGGTAGTATCCTTACATTATATAATGGGTTTCTGATCTTTTTTTATTTCTTTGAGCTTACCAAATGACTTAGGAGATAAGGGGAGATTTCCTATTAATAAGACATCCTTGAGTTTGTATTCTCCACAACCATTGTCCAGGATCTTGACTTTGGGCTTTGTTTGAGATGAGGTGGAGGCGACTTTAGATGCGTCAGATGGGGGAGCTGGAGTGGGTCTATTTAATGGGAAATGATATGGATGTTTCCCCTCTAAGAGCTTGAAATATTGAAAGGGTTGTCAATCACCTTTGATAGTGATCTCTCTACCATTGAAGGGGAATTTGATGCATTGATGATAAGTGGAAGGAACGGCTTGAAGGGAATGAATCCACAGGCATCCGAGAAAACTATTGTAGGGGAGATCAAGATCCAATACTTGGTAAGGGGTCTCAATTGTAACAAGGCCCACTTGAAGAGGCAAGGTAATCATTCCTTTAGAAACCCTTTATGCATCATCATAGGATTTTGTTGTGATTCTTCTTGACGTATCAACGAGGTCCTCAGAAAGCCCTAATTGCTTTATTAACTTATATGTACAAAGATTGAGTCCAGATCCACCGTGTATCAAGATGCATTTAGCCTTGTGTTTCTGGATAAGAGCTTCAATATGAAATGGTTTGTTATGATCCTCATCTACAGGAGTGTCATTGGAGGTTAAAACAAGGTGTTGCTGAGTGACAAGATTTCCAATCAAGGCTTGGAATTGGGCAACATTGATATTGTCGGGGACACATGACTCAAGGAGAGCTTGTTCTAAAATCTCTTTGTGGACATGGGAGGTCTTGAGGAGCTCTAGGATAGAGATCTGTGTAGGGCTCTTTCCAAGATGGTCAAGGAGATCATATTAGCAGGGGGATGACAGGGGGAGTGGGTTCGATGGAGGAGGGGCTCCTTGGATAGTTACTCTCCCTTGACGGTAGTTACATTCAGTTATTCTGAGAGTGGGAAGTGGAAGGGGAAATGCCTTGAATGACTATCTTAGCAAGGTTAGGTCTTCTTTCTGGTTGAGATGGGGCGAGATCACCTTGGATAGTGATCTGAGGTCTTCTTTGGGAAGCGGGAGGATTAGCTCCTTGGATAGTGATGACATTGACATGGTTATCTGCAAGCTCAATGCAACCCACTAAAAATTCAAAGCCCATTATATGATTGGTGCAATCGTAGTTCATGGTATTAGATGATGAGCCCTTGCCTTTGTCTTGCTTTGAGAAAGGTTCCTGGTACATCTTGAGTTTGTCATTATTATTACCAAGTTTTGTTGTCACTACTTAAATATCACCCTTATCAATGAGCTCTTGTATGTAGATCTTCAGCTTCATACACTTTCATGTATCATGCCCATTGATACTATGATATTCACAATACTCATTCTCATTGTACCACCTAGGCTTGGGTTTATTAGGATCAAACGTGCAAGTTATTGGAAAAATGACTGCACCCGCTTGGACAAGCTTTTGGAACACAACCTCAATGGGCTCAACAAGAGGAGTATACTCTCTTGGAGCCCTATTGCTGGATTGGAATGGTTGTCCTTGAACTGAAACATTGTTGGGAGGCCTTTGAGATTGATTTTCATTGTTTTGATGAGTATTGAATTGGTGATTAGTGGTGGTGGACTTTGAAGGAGGTGCTATGATCTTAACCTACTTTTCATCAGTAACACCATCATTGACTACGTTCTTGTTCTTAGACCAAAATTTTGTTTTGTCGTTGTGATAAGAGGAGGAATTTTGACTCGATTTTTGATAATGTTTTAGGGTACCTTCCTCTAAGTAGAATTGGTGTATCCAAGTCAACATCCTAGTCATCATAGTCCAAGTCCAATTCAACCTTTTATCACATCATAATCCAAGTCAAGTCTACTCCAAGTCATAGTCCCTAGTCATCCCCATGTCATGTCTTAGTCATACCCAAGTCATGTCCTAGTTTTGTCCTAGTCATATCCTAGTCAAATTTTGAACCAATCTTAATCAATTCCGAGTCACACTTAAGTCCAAATTTTCCAACAAGTCAAAACTACGTCGAAGCTCTGCTTGCCTCATGTTTCATAATCCTAAGTTGTACAAGCATCCTAAGAAGTCAGTCCATCTTCCAATCAAGAAGAAGAAGCTCACACAAGCGCAACTCATTAGATGCCAAAAGTTTTAGTATACCAACCGCAAACTCTTGTTCAAACATAGGACCTTTTCACACTAATATCACGATTATATTCATGGTCATAGCAATGAGTTTGATGCTAGTGATGAGCTAAGAGTCCGAGCTTTACACCAAGGATTTGGCTTGTCTTTCAATACCAACTATCATCAAAATCAGGGTGGTCACATACCTTCATACAATTTGCCATCTAAACCTATCACTTATTGAGTCTTTTCCCTTCCAAGGATAATCTAGTCATATAGCTCTTCTAATCATCACTATCACCCTTATTTTATCTTTCATCTTCAACCTTTTCTAAGGACTTATCACATCAATCAATCTTTAATCAATCATCTTTGATCAAATTAATCATTCTTAATCAATCATCCTTCAATCAAATCAACCTCACGTTAAGGTTTTATGCCTTGTGAAGCTCTATTTAGACCTCATCTTTAATCAATTAATCATTTGGCCTTTGTGCTTGGGAAAGAATCTCCCCGAAGTACCTTTGCCTTATCCTTTGAGTCGATCAAGACTCTTATCCTACGTCTTTATTTTGCTTTGGATCATTAGTCAATCCTTAGTATAAAAGAGACTTTGATCATTATCCTAAGGTCTAAATTTTGCCCAACTTGGTTGTTACCTTCCTTGTAGTTTTATCAACATCTCCCACCTAAAATCGTCATCCAAGGACTAAGGTGCGACCTTAATCAAACTTGTGTCCTAATCCAAGGAACCCATCAATCAATCTATCCAATTTCATCAAATCTAAATCAAATCCAAATTTTTTGCTAAGTCCTTTCATCAAGCCTTTTTCTTCCAATCGATCTTTCTAAGGTTATTCTTGGATGGTCACAACTCGATATCAAAAGAAAAATATGGTTGAACAACAATATGGTATGCTGGACATTATTGTCCTATATCAAAACCCCGCACAAGATCCTACACAAAGTGTGCAACCCGACATCCAAGATCCCCAACCACAAGGGGACCCTAACATGGTTGATCAAAACGATATCTCCTCAAAAGTGTGAACATTCCTAGAAGATTCATACAATCAAGAAATGATGGAGAAATTCATCCGACATAATATTAGTGGTCTTCTAAAGACTCTTATTGAAAATGGAGCTCGCCATCCCCCTGATTTCGATACATCCATTCTTGATCAACAACCACAAGGAGACTTTTCTCCTCCTCAAATCATCACACCTATCCTTCAACCCCAACCAATTGCACCCCCACCTATCATTCAACCCCAATCAATAGTGCCCGTGGTATCCATCCCTGTGGTTTCCATTCCACCTTTTTCCTTCTTAACATCTATGCCAATATCCAATCCGATCACATCTATTCTCCAACATGCTTCTATGCCATCTTCTTATACCTGACCACATGTCTCTATTCCACAATCTTCTATTCCTATCAATAATGCTTCTAATTTCATCCATGCTTCATTTCCTCCCATCACAACAATTTGTAGGTTGCAACCAATTGTCACTCAAGTCCCCATGACATCGGTCATCACATCTCACATCCTGACTTCTTCATCATATCAATATATTAGTGGTGGTGGTACACCTTCCATGACTCATACAACATTAGGGACAAACACAATCCTTCATGTCCAAAATCCGCAACAAGATATCATCAAGGAAATCCAGGACATGAAAAACATCATCAAAAACATGAAGGAAGGGACTAATAAGAGAAAACCTTATTCGTTTGAGGAATTTTGTCCTTATCCTTATGAACCGTCTATATCAGTTGCACCTTACCCACTAGGGTTTGAAATGCCTAAGTTCATGAAGTATGAGGGCCAAGGGGACCCCTAAGACCATGTGCATGAGTTTCATATCTTATGTCAAGAAGTCTCCTATAGTGATTTATACCTTTGAAGGCTCTTCCCTAAGAGTCTCACAGGAGACGCTCTTGCATGGTTCTCATCCTTGCCCCAATGTTCTATCACCTCCTTCCCGGACATAGCAGAAAATTTTGTGGCTTACTATGCCTATAACATTGTCAATGATGTTTCTATGATGGACCTTTGTAACACAAAATAGAGACCTGGAGAAACCTTTGCTAACTTCTTGCAAAGGTGGCAACACCTTATCAATAAATTCCAGTGGGATATGCCATAACAACATCAAATTAAATTATTTCAGAAAAATCTGGTGCCTGAACTATCAAAACCCTTGACATCTCAATGCATAAAGTCTTTCCAAAAATTGACTGACAAGGGCCTAGCCCTTGAATGTGTCTTGTTAGTGGAAGGTACCCTAAAAAATTATCAAAAATCAAGTCAAAATTTCTCCTCTTATCACAACGACAAACCAAAATTTTGGTCTAAGAACAAGACCGTAGTCAATGATGGTGTTACTGATGCAAAGCGGGTCTAGACCATGGCCGCTCCTCCAAAGTCCACCACCACTAATTGCCAATTCAATACTCATCAAAACACTTAAAATCAATCTCAAAGGCCTCCCAACAATGTTTTAGTTTAGGGGTGACCACCTCGATCCAACAATGGGGTTCCAAGAGAGTATACTCCTCTTGCCGAGCCCATTGAGGTTGTGTTCCAAAAGCTTGTCCAGGTGGATGCGGTCCATTTTCCAATAACTTTCTCGTTTGATCCTAATCAACCTAAGTCTAGGTGGTACAATGAGAATGAGTATTTTGAATATCATCGTATCAATGGGCATGATACACAAAAGTGTATGACTCTGAAGATCTACATATAAGAGCTCATTGATAAGGGTGATATTGAAGTAGCGACAATGAAACCTGGTAATAACAATGACAAACTCAAGATGTACCAGGAACCTTTCCTGAAGCATGACAAAGTCAAGGGCTCATCATCTAATACCGTGAACTACTATTACACTAATCATATAATGGGATTTGACTTTTTAGTGGGTCGCATTGAGCGTGTATATAACCATATCAATGTCATAACTGTACAAGGAGCTAACCCTCCCCCTTCCCAAAGTAGACCTAGGATCACTATCCAAGGTGATCCCACCTTGTCTCAACTAGCAAGCAGACCTAACCTTGCTAAGATAGTCATTCAAGGCATCGCACTTTCTACTTCCCACTCTCAGAATGACTGCAATTTAACTACCCACCGAGGGAGAGTAACTATCTAAGGAGCCCCTCATTCGCCGAACTTGTCCCCCATGTCATCCACTCGCTAATATGATCTCCTTGACCATCTTGGGAACACCCATGAATAGATCTCCATCCTAGAGCTCCTCAAGACCTCCCCTATCCACAAAGAGATTTTATAACAAGCTCTCCTTGAGTCATGTGTCCCCGATAATATCAATACTGCCCAATTCCAAGCCCTCATTGGAAATATTGCTACCCAACAACACCTTGCTTTCACCTCCAATGACGCTCCTACAGATGAGGATCATAAAAAACCATTGCATATTGAATCCCTTATCCAGAAACACAAGGTTAAATGCATCTTGATAGATAGTGGATCTGGACTCAATCTTTGTACATATAAGTTAATAAAGCAATTGGGGCTTTCTGAGGACCTAGTTGATACATAAGGAAGAATCACAATCAAAGCCTATGATGATACAAAAAGGGTTTCTAAATGAATGATTAACTTGCCTCTTCAAGTGGGCCCTGTTACAATTGAGACCCCTTGCCAAGTATTGGATCTTGATCTCCCTTATAACATCCTCCTCCGATGCCCGTGGATTCATTCCCTTCAAGTTGTTCCTTCCACTTATCATCAATGCATCAAATTCCCCTTCAATGGCAGAGAGATCACTATCAAAGGTGATCCACAACCCTTTCAATATTATAAGCTCTTAGAGGGGAAACATCCATATCATTGCTCATTCAACAGACTCGCTCCAGCTCCCCCATCTGATGCATATAAATTGCCTCCACCTCATCTCAAACAGAGCCCAAAGTCAAGATCCTGGACAATGGCTGTGGAGAATACAAAATCAAGGATGTCTTATTAATAGGCAATCTCCCCTTCTCTCCTAAGTCATTTGGTAAGCCTGAAGAAATAAAAAAAGATCAGAAACCCATTATAGAATGTAAGGATACTACCTTCAAACATTGGGGTCCACTTGATGAGGAAAGTCTAGAGATAAATGTTTCTTCGTGGTTGTACTAGGAAGAAGATAAACATCCAACAAAAATACCCAAGAAGATGTATCCAAAAGCATTAGCCATAGTGGAGAAGATGGGTTATAAAGGACATGACCTAGGGTCAGAAGAGAAAGGAATCAAATCACCAATAAATCCCATCACATACAAGTATAAGAGGGATTTGGGTTAAACTCCACTGCCTAAGATCACTATTATTGGTGCCCCTTCAAGTCCTTCTTTGGATGTCAAAGACTCTGATGAAGAGGAGTTCCATGAAATGCCTTTTGAATACGAAGATGACATCTTCTTTTAAACCCACATCAACACCATCACCCCTATAATCCCTTCCACCCCGCACGAACTGCAACTTGTTCAACCCAAGCTTATAGATTGGGACCAACGAGACAAACTTGCTTTGAACATCTACGCTAATAACAATGCCCTCATGACTCTCTTAACTATACACAATTTAGAAGACTGCAACAAAGTTCATGGGATTCAATTAAATGATAAAGGATACTTTGGTAGTTAGGTCAATGCCCTTAGTCACAAAAAAGATAATAAAAGAAAAATCATGATTCCCTAGGTGAAAACCTCTCTGAGGCACCTTTGGATGAGGAAAAAGTAAAAACAAAGGGTGTATCCAAAAGTAAAAACCTAGATCAGGTGTTGGAGGATGAGGGACTTGACCTCCCTACCATTGTTCCTCCTCAGCAGGACAGGTCAACTTTACTGATAGAGGAAACAAACACTATCAACATGAGCACCGAAGACACTCCAAAGAATGTGCTCATTGCCAAGTCCTTGACGGATCAAGAGAGACTGGACTTTATCAATTTCCTCATAGAAACAAAGATCAATTTTGCCTGGTCATATGCTGACATGTCGGGCCTAGATCCTGACTTAGTAGTTCACAATCTTGTAGTTCATCCATATGTGAAACCAGTAAAGAAGAAGTTACGCAAGACGCATCCACACATTGCACTCCTAGTCAAAGCAAAACTTCAAAAGATGTTGGATGCTAGATTCATAAAAGCAATAGACTATCTTGAGTGGGAATCCAATGTTGTACCTATCAGTAAAGATGTTGGGGGCATCCACATTTGCACAGATTTCCAAAATTTGAATAAAACTCATCCTAAGGATAATTTCCCGCTCCCCAACATAGACATGATTATAGACCACACAACGGGACATGAAATGTTATCATGTATGGATTGATTTTTTGAATACAATCAGATTAGGATCACAGAGGAAGACCAACACAAAACAACATTCACAATACCATGGGGCACCTTTCCTTATCGGGTCATGCCTTTTGGTCTCAAGAACGCCAGAGCTACATATCAATGACCAATGGAAACAATTTTCCATGACCTATTGCATAAAATCATGGAGGATTATGTGGATGATCTTCTAGGAAAATCCAAGACAAGACATGAGCACATCCCTATCCTAAGACAAATCTTCGAAAGATTGGAAAAATACAAACTACGCCTCAATCCCAAGAAATGCGTCTTTGGTGTCACATTAAAGAAATTATTAGGCTTCATTGTTTCACGCAGAGGCAAAGAGGTTGATCCTGCAAAGGTGAAAGCTATCATGGAAATGCCTCTCCCAAAGGCCCTTAGACAACTACACGCAACCTCCAAGGAAAGATCCAATCCATTAGACACTTCATCTCATAGCTTGCAGGCAAATGTCACCCATTTTCTCACCTATTACGCAAGGATACCAAATTCAAATGGGACTGCCTATGTCATAAGGCTTTTGAGAAAATTAAGGAATATCTTGCATCACCTCCAGTTCTTATGCCTCCTATTCTCGGGAAGCTAGCTCTTTTGTACCTATCTACTATTGCAATGACATTGGAGGCATTAATGGCACATACAAATGATCAGGGAAAGGATCATGCTATATACTATATAAATCACACATTAGTAGGGTATGAGATCAATTATACCCCTACTGAAAGAGAATGATTAGCACTTGTCTTGAACACACAAAAGCTTTGGTACTACATGCCTAATAACAAAATGAAATTGATTGCTAAGATCGACCCTCTCAAGTACCTCGTGTCAAAGGCTTCTCTCACTGGTAGAACTGCTAAATGGGTCATATTGTTGAGTGAGTTTGACATCAAATATGTGGATAGAAAAGAAATCAAAGGAAAAGTAATAGAAAACCAGCTGGCCAATGCTCCGCTTCTAGTTGATCACCCGACTCTCACAAAATTTCTAAATGAATTCATAATGATTGTCACTACATCCTCCACATGGCAATTATACTTTGATGGTTCTTGCACCCAAAATGGATTGGGGGCAAGAATATTGTTGATCACACCCCAAGGAGATTGCATGCCTAAATCATACAAGATAGCCTTTGCATGCACCAACAACATCGTAGAATATGAAGTACTAATCACTAGCCTACGCCTAGCTATCTAATGGAAGATATTGGAATTACATGTCTATGGTGATTCTCAACTTGTCATCAAACAAGTCAATGATGAATATCAAACAAAAGATGACAAGCTTCTTCCTTACTGTAGTATGGTTGAAGACCTCAAGCATTATTTTACATCAATCAAGTTTGATCAGATTCCACGTACCAACAATAGAGCTGCAGATGCAATGGCCACTATTGGTTCCCTCCTTCAGAGTCGACACATAGTCAGAAGTGTGAGTTTTTGGTCGAGCAACTCTTCATACAAGTATATGACCTACCAGAGTTTGAAATGGTGTGCGTACTCGTTGGTCCCGAATCCCACTAGTATCAAGAGACCTTCACTTACCTAAGAGATAACACCATTCCTCCACACCTCACCAAAACCCAACAACAAACCATTATTCATTGATGCGCTTGTTATACTATCCTTGTTGAGACCCTATTAAGATGGCATTTTGATGGTTGCCTCCTAAGGTGTTTAGACAAACAAGAGGCTGAATAGGCACTATGTGAAGTACACGAAGGTATCTGTGGGGAACACTCAAGTGGTCTCACTTTGGCTAAGAATCTCTTGCGAATAGGATACTACTCGCTTACATTGGAAGTAGATGCATACAACTATGTGAAGAAATGTATCCCTTTCCAGAAGAATGGCGATAAGATCCATGCTCCATCACAAGATCTGCAACCTTTTATCACACCCTGGCCCTTCTCATAGTGAGGGTTCGATCTCATTAGTAAAATCCACCCTGCATCCTCCAATGGCCAAAAATTCATCATCACCACCACTGAATACTTCACCAAGTGGGTGGAGGTCAACCCTCTTACCTTCACCACTGGTAAACAGATCCCTAAATTAATTCTGAACTATTTGACCTACCGATATGGAATCTCCAAGGTTATCATCATAGATAATGGAAGACCTTTCAAAAATCAAGATGTTAAAGAGCTTTATTAGAAGTTTGATATACAACATCACTTCTCCACTCCTTGTTACCCATAAGGTAATGACCAAGATGAGGCCTCTATTAAGACCTTAATCAAAATTCTTAAAAAGACAGTCAATGAAGTTGGCCATAACTAGCACCTCTAACTCCATCCTGCTCTACGGGCTTACCACACCTCCATTCGCACACCCATAGGTGCCACTCCATATTCCCTCATCTTTGGCTCTGAAGTTGTCCTCCCTCTTGAGATCGAGATCCCCCCCTAAGGGTGTCATTGTAGAACATCCTCCCAGATGAGGAATATAGAGTTTCCAGGCTGCAAGAGCTAGAATTGCTCAATGAAAGGCACCTCAAGGCCTTAAATCATCTCTGGGTATATCATAATCGCCTACGCTTGAGTTACAACAAGAAAGTCAGAACCCGGGAATTTGAAGTTGGTGATCTTGTCCTTATGGAAAATCAGAGAAACCTTCAAGAAAGAGAAAAGAAAGGCAAGTTCAAGCCCAATTGGCTTGGAACCTATGTGATCACAACAAATTACGGATTAGGGGAATATCAGTTGTCTACTCTTGAAGGAGATCCCTTGGATGAGCCGATGAACATCATGCACCTAAAGAGATTCTATGCCTAGTCCTCAGAAGGTCACCAATTGTCTCAAAATCTCAAAAATTCAAAAACAAATAAATCAAAAAATCAAGAAAATCAAGAAAAATACAAAAAAAAATTGAAAAAATGAAAAAGGCGAGAAGTAAAGAAAAATAATCATTCATCAGTAAAAACCACTCTGTGGCGCTATGGGAAACTATCTTGGTGAAAACCTGTGCACTAGCATCAAGGTAAATAATCTAGATCCACCATCTATCAGGTCAGACTCGCTCCCCATCACCTACCCATCATATATCCATGTTCGCTACCACCCAGCCCTTCTACCATAACATTCATCATTCGCCTACTCACCCACATTCCACAAAATGATCACTTGCGTGATGATGAGTCTTTTTCTGAATCGTGAATAAGGATAAAACCCATTAATATGATCTTGTATACACCTAAAAATGGTCTGAAGATAGTTAATTAAATACGCAGTTATTTGATTAATTCCCCTTCTCAATTAATTGAATTCGCAAGCAATTTAATTAATTTCTCTATTCATCTACTAGTAAATAAATCTAAATGATTTATTTATATAGTTCATCTCACATCCCCCTTTGATTAATTAATTCTCAATTAATTAATGTCTCCCCATACTAATCAATTCTTCTAATCCCTAATTAAGATTAACAAACTCAAGTTTGTTGAGATTAATTACCATTTTTCAATTATTTGAATTTCTAATTCAAATGAGCACATGGCTCCTAACTTTAACCACCTAACCTAACCATCCCCTAACTTAACCCATTCAATCTAATCTTGGGTCTAACTAACCCTATCCTATCTTGCACATCCTAACCTTCTTATCCTAACCTCCCATGGTGTGGATATTCTCTTCTTGAGACACATGGCACTTTTGCCACATGTCTCCTCCCTTGGACACTTGCCCTCTCATGAGCAAGGCTCCTTGACACTTGTCACTAGAGAGATGACAAGTGTTCCTTCCTCAATCTTGGCCCTTGATATATTCAAATCAAATTTGGACTGTTGATTCCTGCCACCTTAGCTTTGGCCTTGGAAATCCTATAAATACCCCTCATTTTGGAGCAATATGGATCCCATCTCATATCAATTTAGGCATCATTACTATAGGCAATTTGCATTTCAATTATCTAGTGATTAGCTTTTGGATTTATCATAGCATGTTAATCTAGTTTCTTAAATCATGCATTTCATATCATCTCCATAGTCAATCATGATCAATTAGCTACTCAACTCTTGAGTTGTCACTTTGGAGGTCATTGCTCCACTGAGAGCCCATCAATCCAACACCTTCAAGGTCCTCAAGAATAGAGGAAAATGGGACATTTCGAGGAAGGCTTGTGGTTTGCATTTCTAATCTAGTTTTCAATTAAGCTTTTCAATTATACTTTATTGTCTCATTATAGGTGTATGCCTCTTATACTAACAACATTTTTAGCATCACATTAATTGGCACCCACTGTGGGGCCTAGCCCCTTTGATCTTTAACAAGTTTGCTTGCAGGAAATTTCATTGATAGGTTGATTAGCTCTTTCGGAGTGCAGATTAGCTCTCTTGGGCTCCCGAATCACGTTCTTGGCCTCTTTTGTGGCGTTCTAGCACCTCAACTGATGTTTATGGGAGATTCCTCAACTCTATTTTTATGTTTTTCTATACTTTAGCGCTTTCAGTCTATACTTTAGCATTTTTGGTATGTATGGTGGCATTTTTGGCACATTTGTCAGTGTTTTCAATCTGTTTAACAACGTTTTTGGTGTGCAGAACGGCATTTTTGGTTTGCAGAACAACATTTCTGGTGTGCAGAGCAGCGTTCTTGGCACATATGATGGCGTTCTTGGTCAATTTGATGGCATTTTCAATTTTTTTATTAATTTTGTAAATATTGTATGTTGCATTCCTCATTTCTGCTTCTGGACTATCATTTTCCCGAACCTAATTTGTAGATTGTTGGTTTTGCAAGTACTTATTTCACTATGAAAGATTGGAGTTATAAACTATTTCGCCGCCAAAGAATGCAATATAAAATACTAACTTTGTTTGCAGCCATGGGATTTTGCACTTATATTTGTTAAATTAGGCACATAGACTAATTACAATGGAAATGAACAAACATGTCTTATGTGTCTTGATGATAGGTGAGTATGCTCTCACCTTTCTTAGGTGATCAGAAAGATAGACTCATCCTTTGCTTTCAATAGTGCATATCTTTAGCGGGCCTATCACAGTGGGAAAAAGTAATCACCCTGTGAGAACGACCCAAGTGAGTACAACTAGACTTGAGAATTCCAACTCACTATAATAAATAGGTCTCTAATGATTAAAGTCTCAGAGGATGGGATTATTTGAGTTTTCTCTTTGAGATCTATCATATCAGGAATTTTGTAGGACCTCACGGTCTCAATCACGTTTACGTGACTACAGCTTGTTTCGGTACCTTGTCGGGCTATAGGCCTCAATCATGCTTGCGTGACTTCAAGGGGTAATTTCAAATGGAATTCCTGACTAAGAACTATAAAAATAGAAGCTACCCGATTCACCTCCAAAAGGGTGATAATCTTTGTGCAAGAGAGATAATAACTCTCCCAAGACACTTGCCATATTGTGCCCCCATTAGCGTTTGGAGTCAGATAATACAGCGTTGAGAATCCATTGCATGAGACTCAGCAGCCATATTCTGATTAGGTATTGGGTGTGTACCTAAGTCAGCAAGCAAAGGTTTTCATTCTCAGCCAATCTCCTTAGGATAGACTGATTGATGTGTTTTTAATTGTTTAAAACCTTTGGGACAAAAATACAATCTGATTTCTGTTTTTATAAGTCAAGTCAAGATCTCATCCATTGAAATACAACAAACATTGAAAACTCAAACTTCAAACTGTCAAATTTGCAAGTTTTGCAGCAGATTAGCTCTTTCAGTCCAAACAGTCGCATCTATAGTCCAAACAGTCGCATCTACGGTCCAAACAGTCGCATCTACGGTTCAAACAGTTGCATTTATAGTCCAAACATTAGCTTTTTTCAGTTCAAATAGTAGCTCTTTTAGTTTAAATAGTTGTGTCTGTAGATTAGCTCTTTCAGTCCAAACAGTTGCACCTACGGTCTAAACAGTCGCACTTATGGTCCAAACAGTCACACCTATGGTCCAAACGGTGGCATTTCCAGTCCAAACGTCAGCTCTCTTGGTATGAATGTCAAGTTTCTCATAGTTTAACATAAACTCTCCAAGGCTGAGCACAATTAGAGTTTCTGGTCTAGACAACAGAGTTCTTAGTCTAAACAATAGCTCTCTTGGTCTAAAGGTCGGCTCCTTTGGTCTAATCAACAACTCTTATGAGTTGCATATCAAATTGCTCATGTTGCAACATTAAATCTCCTAATTTGTACTTGTTAGGTCTTAATATCCATTGTCTGAGTCTGAAAATCACAAAGTTGGATCAAAATTGCAATCTCCTAAGTTCAAATACTTAATTTGCTAAGTCTACACATCATTATTTGAGCTTTAGAGTCATTCTATTACAGAACAACATTTCTAGTCTGTCTGTCAACGTTTCTGGTCCAGACAGCAGTGTTTCTGGTCCAAACAACAGCGTTTTTGGTCCAAATAGTAGAGTTCCTGGTCTAAATAGCAGTGTTTCTGGTCAGTACAGCAGAGTTCCTGGTCATTTTGTCAGCGTTTCTGGTAAAATACATCAAAATCAAAAAACAAAAAATAACCCATTTCTCAAACAGTCAAACATAGAGCGTAGGTCATATTTTTGGGTCATTCAATCAAGTTATCTTCACACAAGACTCAAGAACAAGACACACAAAGGTCTCAAGTATTCACCTCAAACAAGTTAAAGATCAAACACCTTAAAGTGCAACATCACATTGTCTTTGATAAACTGATCATTCAAACATAGTTTCTCATCAGGATCTATCATCCTTTAATCACGAAACTACAACGCTTGATCAGAATAACCTCGTTCTTTATCATAGGATATATCATTCCTATTTGAACTTGGTCATATCAAAAATCACAAAATTTGCACTCCAAAACTAAGATCGAAAAACTTGCAAACAAGCAAATACTTGAAAAAATCATTTCTTCAACAATTGATCACTTATTGTGGCACATTAAGAAAGATTTAATCACAAAAACATTCAAAACACAATGCCCATTTTAATTGCAGCATAGAGACATAAGATCGCTGAAACATTGGAAATACCTGAAGATCATAGAAACATGACATACCAAAGCAAAATACAAGAACACATAACAAGCCAGCATATTGGAGAAATCAAACAAGTCCAGAATCAAAATCCAACCATGTCAAAACTTAATAGGGATTCCAATACATATCCAAAGAAAGGTGGCTCTTTTATGCAACTATTAAAAAGATCCTTAAAATGTTTGGATGAGAAAGATCACAATCACGCACCTATATCTAGCAATGGTTCATCCTCCCATAAGCAAACTAACTCTCCAAAGGCATCTATTCTTACACTTCTTTAAAAAGTGCAAAAACCTTCCATAACATCCTCACCAAACAATACACCCAAAGATGATGTTCCCCAAGGGATATCCATAATGGCCATAAAACCTATTTCAGAGGATCCTATTCAAAACCCATCTATTTCATATCCAAGCATTGATTCCTTGCAACATCCCCATAGCGCTTCCTTGCAAATTGAAGTCCTCATTCATAAAACGCTCGTTAAACGTGTCCTAATAGATGGGGGAGCTAGCTTAAATATTTGCTCATTGAGTCTTGTCCATGCTCTAGGTTATTCAGAAGATGCAGTTGATCCCCTGAAAAAGATCAAAATCAAAGCACATAATGAAGAAGAGAATCCCTCTAAAGGAGTTGTGGTATTACCCATCACAGTGGGACCTTTGCAGAAGGACATAACATGCCAAGTTCTAGATTTGGACCTACCCTACAATATACTCTTGGGGAGACCATGGATTTAGGACATACAGGCTATTCCATCAACATGTCATCAGTGCTTAAAGTTTCCATACAATGAATAGGAAATCACAATATCAGCAGACTTAAATCTAGTGCAGTGTGGTAATAAACTGAAATCAGCTCAAGAGATCATTGTTTCACATAACAAAGAGGAAGCATATTCAAGAACACAATCCAAGGAACAATCATTTGCATCAATTTTATCAAACATGGAAGAACAACTGCAACTAGAAGATCGAGGGAACAAAGAATATTCATTATCATGGAGCAACAAACAAGAGCAACTTGAAATTGAAAGGGAAGAAGCAGATGTAGGTGTTGATGTAGTTCACACGTATGCAGAACAAACATTAGGAACTAGCCTACTTGAATAAGAATCACATACAAATAAAATGGACTTAACCGAGGACGATCAAGATTTTCTTGTACGAGGTCATTCTGATGAGAGTATCGTCCTAGACATGGAAATACCTACTGAAAGCTCTGACATCTCTATCATGATCCCCAATATCTTGGAAACTATTCAACCTAAAGATCCTTTATCCTTAAGCTATCCTGAACCTATGGACTGGGAAAATGAAGGACATACTGCCATTGATACCTTACCTAATGACCATGCTATATCCTTATATCTTAATGAAATCAAACCTGCAACAACTTTCACTAGGGATTCCACTAACATATCTTCTAATCAAGTGGGTGCCAAATCTCCTAGTCACAAAATTGAAAATAAAGAAAACAATATCAGGTCTAATGCTGAAAACCATTTATTGGCAATATTAGACAGAGGAAAGGTAAAAATAAAGGACGCATCTAACGGTGAAAACCTCCTCAAGGCACCGAAAGATGGGAGATTTGACACCTTACCTGAATACTATCAAGAAAGGTCATCAATCTTGATCAAACCAACAAAGGCAGTTATCATTGGCACAATTGATCTACATCCAACAATATCTGTATCAGAACTAGCAAGGCAAAAATATTTAGAACCCTTCAAAAGATGGCAAATCAATTTCACCTGGTCATATACAGACATTCCAGGGTTGGATCAAGATCTTATAATACATCACCCGAATATCAGTCCAGGAGCAAACATCAATAATAGAACACAACATGGATCAAGAGAAGACATCAATAGAGGAACACAACATGGATCAAGAGCAGACATCAATAGAGGGACACAACATAAATTAGGAGCAGACATTCTATTTATCAAAATGGCTACAAAATGGAACATTAAACAACTTCAAGTCTTTGGAGACTCTCAGCTTGTCATTAATCAAATAAATGATGACTATCAAACAAAACATGACAAACTCATGCCTTATAGAAAGATGGTGGATGACTTCAAGAAATATTTTGTTGAAATCACTTTTGAACAAATTCCAAGAAATGATAACAAAGCAGCAGATGCCATGGCAACACTTGCTTCTTTATTACAAACACAGGAAAATCAAGAGCGTAATGAATTCCTAGTTGAAGAGTTGTCATACCCTTCTCATGATTGTCTGGATTCCCAAACCCTCTGCCAAATTATTGGACATAACCACCCCATCATACCTCTTAATGTCCCATACCTGAAAGAGAACACCTTACCTCTGGACCTATCAAAGAACCAAAAGAGAAACTTTATTCGCCAATCCTCCCATTATACTCTCGTCGTGGATACCCTATTTTAACCAAGTCTAGACAGTACTCTCTTAAGATGTCTCGAACAAGAAGAATCTGAGAAGGCCTTAAATCAAGTCCATAACGACATTTGTGGCAATCACTCAAGTGGTCTTACCCTTTCGAAAAAACTCATACACTTGGGCTATTATTGGCCAACTATGGAACGAGATTCTTTTCAGATAGCTAGAACATGCAAACAATGTCAAATCCATGGAAATTTGATCCATGCACCAACACAAGAACTTCATGCTTTAGCAACATCTTGGCCTTTCTACCAATGGGGACTTGATCTAGTACTTATGGAAAATCCTCGAAACTAGTTAGATCGAGAAAAGAAAGGAAAATTTGAACCAAACTGGTTAGGTCCATTTATGGTCACAATAGTAATTGGGTCAGGGGCATATCAACTATCGACACAAGACGAAGATCAGCTCGAGGAACCCATCAATAGCATGCATCTAAAGAAGTTTTATGTCTGAAAAATCCAAAAACAGTGAAAAAGCAGAAAATCCAAAAACAATGAAAAAGCAAAAAACAATTAAAAAAAATCAAATATGAGAAAAAGTGCAATAAAAACAGATGGTGAAAACTTGGCAAACAACCGCTATCTGTCAACTAGCTCTTCTATCTATTAGTTCATGCATCTTTCAGCTTGCATTCATTTCCATTAGCGCTGTTCATATTCATCATAAATCCTTTTGTACATACGCAGGCATCCCAGGTGATTTCTCGTCATGGTTTGGATCATTGACTATATCATAATAAGGCTTGTTTCTAGGCTGGGGGCATAATCTTGAACCTGGTTGGGAGCAAAAAGTTGCAATCATTTTGAGTTTAATCAAAGAAGGTAGAACAACAGTCAAACAACGCTTGTCAAGCGAAGAACTAAGACACATCCAACATTGAACATAAGATCACATTGTCAATCATTAACTATCACATATCAATCTAAACATGACAAAACACATATCAATGGATGATATATCTTGACTCATGATTTTAACACTTTGGCAATAATGATTCAATTATTTTATTTTGATTTTCGCTATCATGATTTCTGAGTAACTCCAGGATGTCTTTGACTAGAGGAACGAGGAAGGAACATGATATTTTTTTTGTCCACTGTCTGTAAATTAATCATTAATATGTGCAAAGTTGTCTAAGGAAATGATCATCAAAATATCATGGAAGACATTTCAGACTTGCATATATAAATGGTTAATACTGCCTGTTTTACGTAAGCAACACTCTGGTCATCTTGGTTCAATTATACCTCGATACTTGTGCTAACTTGCAATATCAAAACCCAGGAAAGTAGTGCTCAGGTCATCATGGTTCAATTATACCATTGATGTTTGCACTCACTTCCCACATTTTAAAGGCTCAATGATGAAACAAAGCAATGACCCCATGACCGGTCCGATCATCGCATTGCATTTCATGTTTTGCATTTGCATTTTAAGATAGACCTACATTTCATTCTGCATGGGATCACAATGCTCATCTTTTACAAGGCCAAAGCTAACATGGTGTTATCTCTCTTATTATGTGATTGAGTACATTGGACAATAACAAAAATAATCAATTCATTCATCCTGCATGATAAGTTAGTTCATCTCATGTAATCATTGCATACCAAGGCATCATTCAATCATTTAATAAGATTATTGCATGATATTCATCAAGTCTCAAATCATATAAAATAACACCATTGCATTGCATTGCATCCATCTCATATTAACATGCATGAGAAAATCATAAAAAAAAATATAGAAAGCATTGAAATCGCACAAACAACACATAGAAATTATAAGCATCACCATACATATTTGCATTTGCATATATCATGTAAATACTGCATCATCATATATTCATCATATAGAATTCATAAGCATATAGAAATTAAAGCATACATCAAGCATACATCATGAAAGTAACTGCACATCATAATCATATACCAAATCAAATGCATCCATCATCTCATAGGTCATGTAGAGCGAATAGGATCGCCTACATATCATATCATCAAAACAAGACCAATGTCCAAGGTACAATGATATCACAAAATATATGAGATACATCACAAATATACATCGTGGGAATCATCAATATCTCATCACAAAAGGGTGTGTACATAAATACATCACTGTCTCATATCAGTGTGACCACTAAGATGCAGAGCGAGAAATCAGAATAATCAAATCATTAGCAATCATCAAAAATCGTCAAAAATTTCCAAAAATCAAAAATCTAAAAAATCTAAAAATCGTCAAAATCATCAAAATCAAAATCAGAAAATCGGAAAAATCGAAATATCGGAAAAACCAAAAAAATCAAAAAATCAAAAAATCAAAAAATCAAAAATCAAAAATAAAATAAATAACCCCCCCCCCCCCCCCCCGCTCGAGGTGGTGCCCAAGGTGCCTCCCGCGGCGCTTGCAGCGCCTGCGGTGGTGCCGACGGGGCCGCCCACAGCGCCAAAGGCACCTACGGCCGCCACCGAGCCTCCTCTCCACCCTCTGCCTCCACACCACTAGCTCCTCTCCCACCAAAATTTCAACATAAAATAATTTTTTTTTATGTATTTTTTTTTTTTAGCAACAAAAAAAAAAGGCATGTATAATAAAAAATATATTTTTGGGGGTTCAAAGTGAAATTTTTTCAAAAAATCCAAACAACCCATTTCACTAATAAAAAAAAACCCATCTATAAAATGCAATTTTTTCCTCAACCCATCTGGCGAAAACGCTAATAAAATTTTTGGGAGGCGAATGGATTTTTTTTTTTAAAAATCTGGAAGAACCTAACGTGAATCTTATGCTACCCCCTCAAATATGCCAACATTAGTTATTTGCATCTTCCTGCAATAGGATATCAACAAAGTGTCAATTCTTTATCCAATCAATCTTATCAATTCTATCAATCCATCTCATCCGATCCATTCTATCATGTCTTATACAAGATGAATCCTTCCTAGAACCAAACATTTTGATTAAGTCTTATACAGGATATATCGTTCCTGAAACTAGAAGCTTTGATCATCTTTGTCTTATACAGGAGGTACCATTCCTGAAACCAGACTTGATCCCGATCTAATCAAACTCTATCAATCATCACATCAGGAACCACATCAAAGTGATCAAAGAGCTTGCACTTTCATCAACCACAATTGCAAGAATCATCCAATAGTTTATCGAGATATCAATTTCGCAAAGATCCAAAAACTCCAAAGGTCAATTATCTCAATTGATCTCCCGAGGGGGCATCATCATACTGCATATCTATAAATCAACATCTAGGGCATCATATCGAGGTTTATCATCTCAAACATCAAATCCACATCATATCAGCATCATATCATCCAAAAGATCAAAACAACATCATAACAAGTTTTATCATCTCCTAATCAAATCAGTATCACATCGAAACGAAATCCGCATCAAATCAAGATCAAATCTACATCCTGTTGGAACCAATATCACATCAACATCATCACATTGAGATTATTCTTTGAATCAATGCATCGTCACACATTGCTTCAAAGAGGGGCAAAATGTATACACCTAAAAATGGTCTGAAGATAGTTAATTAAATATGCAGTTATTTGATTAATTCCCCTTCCCAATTAATTGAATTCGCAAGCAATTTAATTAATTTCTCTATTCATCTACTAGTAAATAAATCTAAATGATTTATTTATATAGTTCATCTCACATCCCCCTTTGATTAATTAATTATCAATTAATTAATGTCTCCCCATACTAATCAATTCTTCTAATCCCTAATTAAGATTAACAAACTCAAGTTTGTTGAGATTAATTACCATTTTTCAATTATTTGAATTTCTAAATTCAAATGAGCACATGGCTCCTAACTTTAACCACCTAACCTAACCATTCCCTAACTTAACCCATTCAATCTAATCTTGGGTCTAACTAACCCTATCCTATCTTGCACATCCTAACCTTCTTATCCTAACCTCCCATGGTGTGGATATTATCTTCTTGAGACACATGGCACTTTTGCCACATGTCTCCTCCCTTGGACACTTGCCCTCTCATGAGAAAGGCTCCTTGACACTTGTCACCATAGAGATGACAAGTGTCCCTTCCTCCAGCGTCTTCTCCAACTTCCTCAATCTTGGCCCTTGATATCCTCAGATCAAATATTTGCATTTCAATTATCTAGTAATGATTGCCTATTGTCATTACTATAGGCAATTTGCATTTCAATTATCTAGTGATTAGCTTTTGGATTTATCATAGCATGTTAATCTAGTTTCTTAAATCATGCATTTCATATCATCTCCATAGTCAATCATGATCAATTAGCTACTCAGTTCTTGAGTTGTCACTTTGGAGGTCATTTCTTCGTTGAGAGCCCATCAATCCAACACCTTCAAGGTCCTCAAGAATAGAGGAAAATGGGACATTTCGAGGAAGGCTTGTGGTTTGCAATCTAGTTTTGAATTAAGCTTTTCAATCATACTTTATTGTCTCATTATAGGTGTATGTCTCTTATACTAACAACATTTTTAGCATCACAGATCTTTATCCCATTAATTTGAGCTTTACCCCATCAAACTGAGCTTTATCCCATTAATCTGAGCTTTACCCCATCAAACTGAGCTTCATCCTATCAAACTGAGCTTGTTCCTCCATGTGAGCTTCATCAAGTCTTGGTGTCAATCCTACATCCACAGGTTAGTCCTCATGGTCATTTGGTCAAATGCCCAGTCAATCTTATCCACCTTATCCTTTTCCCTTAGGATGAATCCTTCCCTCGCCTGCCAATTTAAATCTTTTATCCTAATCCTACTCTTGGTGAGAGACGTCAGTTGGTCATGTGTGGGTGACTTGTTTGATTTTTCAGATTTTCATTTTTGACTTGCATCTTTTGCCCTATGACTACTCCTATCTACAACTACCTAGATCCTCCATGTCCATGTATGTTTACAATGGGTGTATACTGGGGCATGTTTTCATGGTTGGTCATGTGTGGGTGACTTGTTCAATTTTTTGGATTTTCATTTTTGACTTGCATCTTTTGCCCTATGACTACTCCTATCTACAACTGCCTGGATCCTCCATGTCCAGGTATGTTTATGATGGGTGTATACTGGGGCATGTTTTCATGGTGTGGTGTGTTTTGGATCTCTCTTGTACGAACCGACGACTTGGTACCAATGTTTATCAACACTTACCATGTCGTGTACAAGGGATATTTGTGTGCTTGAGGATTTCCTTGCACGTACCCACAACTTTGTATCAGTGTTCCTCAACAATTGCATAGTTGTGTGTAGGGAATTCCTGCTTGTCTGTGAGTTAGTCCACGCCTTGGGTTTCTCATGGCATCTTGATTCCTATAATCAGTGGTGCAGGTTACCTATGGAAATATCAAACTAGGTTGGCTCTCTACATATTTTGTGCACAACTCCCCCCATCATTTTCATCAAGTCCTTAATTCTCCCCATCTAACATTCCCGTGGAGTCTTCAATTCCCCCCTATTCTTCCATCCTATCTAAGGTCATTATATTATGATTGGCATATTCACAAATAAATTTTGCACTATTCATTTAAGTCGCATCTCAATTTTTGTTAATCATTTAGGCTACATCCCAAATTTTTATCCATCATTTAGGTTATAAATTTTGTTGCACTTCTTATCCATTATAAGTGTATATGTTCATTTCATTATAGATTACATTGTATATCCATTTTAGATTAATCCATTAAATCACATTATGCATTCTCAAATCATTAGAAAAATCCCAAAATAATACATCATACATATATATACACATCATAAAATCTCAAAAACATATGCATCCACATAAGCATCCATCTAGCATTCATCAACATGTTAGTAACACTAAATAAGCATAGGCATACATAAGAATCCATCTTGCATCACAAAATAGTTCAACACAACATCTATAATCATCATCCATGCATCACATCATAATGTCCATAATAAAGTACATGCATAATTGTCGGCAAAATCACACACACACACACACACACAAACACACACACACACACACACACACACACACACACACACACACACACACACACACACACACACACACACACACACACACACACACACACACACACACACACACATATATATATCAAAAGTGAACATGTCAGTCATGATACAATGATCGCCTCGAAGGGTCAAAAATAACACATAATTCAAAATGGAACTAGCTCTCTCTGCCTATCTCCCCAGCCCCCTCCTCATCACCTCCTCCTCTAGATTCCCCTGCTTCCCCTATTCTAGGTGGTCTGAAGCCCACCGATCCACCTGTTTGCTGGCTCTATGTGGGGTACTCATTGTGGGAGTGTACACTCTCGGTGTACAAGGCTACTCTCTAGTCTGCTGGTACCACCCTGTGGTATAATCCTCTATAATAGGAAGCCTCTTGTCCTGCCCTCTCTACCCTCTCCTGTTGTTGCATCATGTTCGAGTATATTTGTCCAAGCCTTGTGGGGACCAACATCTATCATGTTGCGTCCCTCTCCCCCTGCAACCAAGTAACATTTGCCTCTGCCTTGTGAACCCTCACTCGTGGCCCCTCTAGTTCCTTATCCTACTCCTATAAATCACTCTACATCTCCCCAATGGGGGTCCCTATCTGTGCCTCCTCCAACATCCTCTCTCCCTCCTCTCTATCCCTTCGTAGGTCATCCACCTCTGTCTTGGTTGTCTGTAGGCACTCGGTCAAATCACTGACCTCTCACTGTAACCTCTCCACCTCTACCTCTAGGATATCCCTCCTCACCCTCTCAATCTGTACCTCATCCTCAAGTGAGTGTAGTCTCGCTCTAGTAGTATCCCTCTTCTACAGGAGCCTATCAAGATCTTCCTATGACACTCCTCCTCCACCCTCCACCCCCGCACCCTATACCTGTACCTCTGTAATATCTATAGGGACTGCCTCATCCAACCCACCTTCTCCTCCTCCAGCTATCTCCCCTATCACTATTTTTTTTGCCTATACCTATGCTGCCTCTGGCCTTCTCCCTCGTATCACCTCCCTCCACTACCTCACGACACCCTTGCCTCCTCTTGCCAAAACCCTGTCTCTAGGTGCATCCTCCTCTCCTCTGACCACCTCATCAACTATCGGTTGTAACTCATCATCCTCTAGCACTCTGGGAGTGGTTAGACGCACTAGTAGGTGTGCCTCCCACCAACTCATGTATCCTTCGATCATCCCCAGATCCTCCCCTGCACCCTTTGCTCATCCCAGACTAGATAAGTTGTTGTCTGAAAGATGGTCTTTCCCTCTAGTGGACTCACCATCTACCCCCATCTCCCAAGCTCCCGAGTCGTCTGAGGATATAATGGTATGTCTCCCACTATATCCTGGACCTAGCCAAACTGTTGAGCTACCTTGTATGGTGTGTAGTACTCCATAACATAAAATAACCAACCAAAAAGCCATATCTCTACGCCAGCCCAATGGAGCTGCCAGTCTCCTCTCCATCTCTTGCAATCCAAAAATGATCATCATGTAAACTCCATGAGCTTGTCCAAAATATGACGCCAAAACCAGATGGATCCTATGTGTGTATAGTGCAGAAGGCCCTTGTATCTATTGATGTAGGGTCTACGGGCTTGCCCATCCTATACACCAAGTGGCCATGTCACTACAATGTGCTCCCATGCCCATATGTGTAGAAGGGTGACCCCTACAGATAGACTAGCATAGTCCCTATATATAATGAGGTGCATATCATGATATAGTTGGGCCAACATCGCTGCTCCCCAGGCATACTCCGCACAGTCCTATACCATGTAATAAACACATCTGTTCCATCCAATAGGGAATCCATGCACTCATTTGCTCAAAAATCCAGAGATCACAAGAACTAGGCAAGGAATGTGTGAGATCTCCATCGCTCTCCCTAGATACATCTGGCTCCTGTCCATCATGGGTAGTGCCTCATACTCAGAAATCTCTCGAAGGTAGAAGTCAGTTGCATCTAGTTGGTACTTAGGAATGAAACCATGAATGGGGATCTTCAAGATCCTCCATACATCTAATAGAGTCATTGTGGCCTCTCCTGTGGGAAAGTGGAAGGTACAAGGCCTTCTATCCCATCTCTCCACTAGCACGGTCATCATAGAAGTATGTGCTTTGATCCTCGGCCATCTACCAACAAAATGCAATCCTATTGCATCCAATATCTCCAACTCATTCGCCCTCAACTGCCTATAAAGTCTCATGGTCGCCGACCAGTTCTCCCTCGACGCCAATGACCCCAAATCTGTCTGCATTCACGCAAACCACTTCATTATCTCATGACATTCTTGGCCCTATTCTATTCTTGAAACATTCATGACGCCCCCCCTTAGCCATCTTCTATACCTCTACTTATCAAATTCTTCATTTCCCTCCCCTTCTAGTGCTTGATTCATTCAGTACTCACGCCAAACTCATAGCGCTCGTGCTATGCCACAGTCGTACGTGTTGAACCCCCTTGACCTAAGACCTAGCCTCAATCGGTGTAGGCGCTCATGCCATGTACCCTTTTTTCCCCTCCCCAAACCTAACCCTAACCTAAACTAGCGCAGGCACCCACACCAAGCGCATTTTCCCACCCCAAAACCCTCTCTGAACCCTATCCTTTCGCGTGCACTGGCGCTATTCGCCAATGCTCATGCTACCGTGCATTGAAATGACGATTAGCGCATCCACCCCATTAGACTTCTAGACCCATTTCTAACCTTAAATCTACCCTAAACCTATCAAATCACAAAGGAGGTTAGCAATATGTATCGGTGGTCCATAGTAGGCAGGCTTCTAGTAATGACGAACTCTTGCAGTGCAGTGGTCATTCATCAGAACATGGTCCATTTCTTCTTCTACTCTATAAGCTCTGATATGATCCAATGCTTATGTGTGACAATGAACCTTTGTTGGGCCCTGTGTGGCTTATATGGGCCCCCTCGTGGGCCAACTCTCATCGTCTCCTTCCTTCTTCTATCTATTTTCGTATTTCCTCAATCATTTCTCTCTCTCTTTCTCATTCGCTCGTCATTTTTCCTCCTTCCTTCTTCTTTTCAATAATTTTCCGCTAATTTTTCTTCAAAAAATCTCTGAAAAATTCTCGAGGGGGCATACATCACCCGCATCTTATGCTAGGGCATCCTTTTTCTTCTATCTTTTACCCATCGCCAAATTTTGCCACTGCGTAAAAGAGGGGCAAAATGTAGACACTTAAATTAATTATTTTAATTAATTTAACTCTCCCGCATAGTTAATTTATTTAATTATGTTAATCCTTATTCTTCCCAATATTAATTGAATTCAATTTAATTAATATTGTCATTATAATCCAATGATTGATTTATTTAATAAATCAATTCTCCCCCACTCTTCTAAGGTATCCAAAATTATTTTTTCTTAAATCTCCCCTTTAATTAATTAATCCCAATTAATTAATTAACCCTTGTGATTCCTATAAATCGCCTTTTCCTAATCCATTATTAACCTAATTAATTCTTCTAGAAGTCCTTTTAATCCCACTTACCATTATTCCTCTAATTTTTAATTACCTCCACTCATTATCTCTCCTAGTCAAATCCTCCTACAAATCCCACTTGCTCTAATCTCACCTAATCCCTTTTCTAATCTTTCTTCTAATTGGTTTCTAGTGGCTAATCATCATGATTAGCCACAAATTCAACTCCTTGTCCCCTCACTCAACCACTTTTCTTAAATGCTCTTTTCCTAGGTGAATGTGAGATTTTCAAAAATCTCACATTCCTCTAGGTATCCCTTCATCCAAGGAATTTTTAATTCCTTTTTATTCCTCCAATCCCCATGCTCCCCTTTTGGAGAATTTTTAGTTCCTCCTTCTCATCATCTAAGGAATATTTGTATTCCTTATGTCTTCCCTAGGTGCATTGGGAAGCCTTCCCTAGGTGCAGTGGGAAGCCTTCCCAATGAACCTTGAGGAGTGTGGAGACAAGAAATGTCTTTATGGCATATCTCTTGGACTCCACACTTGTCTTGTCAACTCCTCTTGATCCATGTGTGGGCTCAGATGCAATCTTGACCCTCCATTATCTCTCTCCTTTTTCTATAAATTGAAGACTCTACTCCTTCATTTTCCATCTCCAAATTAAGTAAGTTTATGCTACCGATTTGAGTTTAGACAATAATCCAAAGCACTCAAACTATAGTCAAATCCATACTCACATATCACTTAGCCATTTATCCATCCATTTCATCCTCCCATCAATCATCTTGTGCACATTTGGAGAGCCAATCACATCTAACCAAAGAGAAAATCCAATCAGGTTGGAGAAGAGCGCTATTCTAACCTCATCATGCTCAATCTGAGGAACAAGTGATGACTATGAAGGTATAATGGTGTTTTATTAAGGTTGTTTGAGTGTTTTATGTTTATTTATGCTTAACTAACAATTTATCTTCATCCTAGTTTTCCCTTGGTTCAATATGTTTTACAAATAAATTGTTCATTGATATGCGAAACCTACCATCTTTCAAATTCACAATCTTAAATTATCTCAAACAAATGATTTGTTAAAAAATGTTTGATTCGAGCATAATCCTCTTTCATCTATAAAATTCAAAAGCTATAACCTTCCCCACAAAATAGGCATACTATTTACCATAAAAAAAAATTGTTTAACAACTTAAAAATGACATTCTCCTTTTACCCAAATAATGTCTAAATTAATAACTAAAAAAATACATTTACCTTAATATACATATATATTATATATTTGATATGAAAGTTGCTACCTTTTAAATATCTCCCTTTGATTAAATAAATAAATAAGATTTTGCACCAAAGAAGAATTTGAAATATTATATTTCTTATGACGTCCTTTAGATATTATTATACAAAAATGAAAAGAAGTCCTCCTTATAGCTTTTAGATTCCCATCATTACATGGAGGTGAGTAGTGTAGGGTTCTATTGTGATTCATTAAGCATATTCATAAGAGATAAAGACACCATTGCACCAAAAGGTTCTCCTCCAACAGAGCTTTATTTTTTGCATCTTGAGATTGTGGAAGGATAGATATGATTATGGGGGCCACAAGGTTTACTCCACCCAAGGAAGCATGACCATACCTTTTGACTTGTAAATTAACCGAAGTATCGCACATGTATCTCTTAATTAAGCTATTAATAGTTGATAGACTTCAAAGTTTTTAAGGCATTTTCTATGGTTGGCTAATCTCAACTTCCACCTTTGTGAGCCTAACCAAAGAAATATGTCCTTTTCTAATTCTGTAATAGTATCTCTCTTAACAAGAATGTTCATGGAATTGGTTTGTTGGGATAAAGATTATGATTTTAAATTTGATAGTTTATATAGATAAAGTATCAGATACAGAAGTTATATCAAAATTTCTCAAGATGTGGTCTAGAAGGGTTTTATGTTAGCAGATGGACCTTGCACTAAGTTTGATAATATTAAAAGGTATTTGGATATTAGATAAGATTGTTTTTTAATTCAACAGTGTTAATTTTTCAACTAATATTTTGGAGAGTGATCCTTTATCGCACTCCTCTTCCTCGCATCTCACATTATCACTCTTCTCTATTTGATGATGGATGACTGAGTGTCATACAATAGATCAATTGAAAAACTAACAGAATTGGATTCGAAACAATGTTATCTAATCTATCTGAAGCATGGAAAACTCATGCCAACTATTCCGATAATTTTAAATGTACAGATCAAATTTATTGTCATTGTAGTCAAAATAGTGACATGGTGGCAACTGGCACTTTTGTTTATGCAGGTGGATAGGGTCTCAATTTTAGGATATGTTGTTTGACACATGAAGAAGCTTCTGTAGAGTATCAATGAAGTGAATACTGAGCTCATGCAATCTTCATAGACTCCTTCTTCAAACTTTCAGTTCTCACATCCTTTCTCTATTTTTCGAGACAAGGCTGTTGGAAGTGGATTCACTCTGAGAGGGGGGGGTGAATCAAAGTGAGTAAAATGCAGACCCAATTTTAACAAGAAAACTCACTGGGCAACTTTGAGACAATTTGATGATAATGAATGCGAAAAACCAATCCTAGTGATTAAGACAGTAGACTTTGAAAAAGCATATGAAGTTGATTATCCATTATTCAATTTGAATAACCCTTGTCATGCTTATAACTATAACTGATTTTTGCAGAATAAAAACTTGAACTGTTTTGAGTAAAGCAGAGAATATACAAGACATGAATAGAAAACTGCAAACCATAAAAAAAACTAAGATATTAGAGCATTAACTCAACTAAAGTAGAATGATACAAATATAAAACCATAACACAATAAATTTCATGAGTGGAAAACCCTTTTGGGGTAGAAAAACCACGCGACAATGAATTTCCTTTGCTAACTCAATGAGCACCAACTCAATACATAGTGTTTAGAAGACTTCAAGGAGCACCCACCCCTACATTTATCAACTTCTCTTTTGCATCTCAAGTTACAAGTACTACCAAACTTATATCTACACTATATTAGTGCATCTACAAATTTACCATTATTTGAATGAGATCTCAAAATACAATGATATGCAATAATCACGATTTCAAGATATTGTTATCATAGTACAATACATCTTTCCAATTCACTATTTTATTGAAGACTAAAACTGCAATCAATACTGCCTTATTTTCAACTTATGCCCTATAAAGGAACTTATACACTTTGTTATCCAGAGATCAAAAATATTTTTATTCACAGTAAATTACACCTCTCTGTTTTTAAAAAAAAACTCAAACTGCTAAAGAAACTTCAACACCTTTCTCCTTCAAAACTATTTTTCTTCTCATTTTTCACACACATCTTTCAGTTTATCATCACATTAAATAAAAAAAATGAAACCCTTGTGTGTGGGGGAAAAAGTGACACTAAGCAAACATGCCCTAATCTCACTTTCAATCACACATTTGTGGAATACGAAAGAGCCTAGAGGTATCACACAATTGGCTACTTCTTTTTGTGGAAGAGAGAGCCACGGGCTACCTATTAGGATTTCTATTCCTTTGTTGTAATAGAAAGATGAAATGATGCAAGTTCAATTCCTAACCCCAAGGTGCAAGTATGAACTAATAACAAGATTGCAGAATTGAACTTAAACAATGGAAAGCTGTAAACACAAGGGCAAGATAAGAATGCAGATGTGTACCCGGAGCTAAAATCTGAGTGAAAATGTTCGGGATGGGGGCGCAGGCGCCACTGTCCTGATTCTGCACCTGAAACTGCTTTGGAAACTGTTGTTTTGCAACCTGAAAAGCTATCTGAAACTTGTTGTCTGACAGAAGGACCAGGGCACCTAGCGCCCCTGTCCTAGGGACCAGGGCACCCAGCGCCCCTGTCCTGGCAGGACCAGGGCACCCCGCGCCCCTGTCCTGGTCTTTTGCTCTAAAATTTGGTGTGGAGTGCTGTCTCGGCCTGCTTTTCCCGGATCTGCAACTTGCGGCGTCGTCCGAATTCCAAAACCTGCACTTATATCTGAAAAGGTGTGGTGGGCGGCTATATAGGGTTTTGCCTTAGTCAAACCCCCGCTTTGGTGATTTCCACCTCCATGAATAGCCAAGTTGTATTGTAAAAGTATTGTGTGTGCAGACCTTGTGTGTGTGCAAGATCCTAAAATGCAAGTAAGCAAACTAGAGCAACCTAGAAAGTAAACCCTAATTGCTTGTAAATGATAATGTAAATGCTCCAAATCAAGATGCCAAGTGATCTAAAGCATGAATAAGTGATATATTAAAGCTTATGCAAAGACATGAAAACAACATGAAACCATACCCAATCCCAAGGGAGGGGTACAAGCCAATCTTCAGTCGGTGATCCCTTATTGCTCTTCAATGCCTTCAAAGCCCTAAGTGGATGAATGGATTTGATGAATGCTTAGAAGATGAATGTTGAGTGTTGCTAAAGTCTTCAAAGATCTGCTCTTTCGCTACATATGAGGTTCCTGAAAACAAAATTCAGATCCTTTCAACTGAAGAAAGAGAGCTCTTATATATGAAACCCTAGGTCTTAATTTCAACTTTTGGCCGACCTAGAGATTGAATCTCCCACCAATTTCTTGGGGTTAAGCTTTATTTTATGATTGGATCGCGCTCCTAAAATTTTGGGAAAAATGTCCAGGACCATGTGCACTCCGGGCGCCATGGTCCCGACAATTTTTCACCAAATTTTCAGGGCCGTCGGATATGATGATTTTAAAGAGAATCTCGAAGTTACAGCTGATTTCGAGATGTTTTGAACCCCGAAATCAAGCCCCCAAGTTCAAAATAGGACCTAATTAGGGTTTTTGATTAAATGATGTATTGGAGGAATAAAATGAAAGGGGCACACTTTAATGAAAAGGGCCCAACTTTATGATATGGGAGATGATAAAATAGAACCTTAGACCTAATTAATTTAATTAATTAAGTGCTAAAGGGGAAATGCAATGCAAAATGCAAGATGCGCCAAGGCGGGTGCTAAACTAGGTGTGAAATTGTACCACCCTAGCAAGTGCGTACAATTTACGACGCTACATTTAGCCCCCACTTTAGCGGTCATATGAACACTACGTGCATATGCAAGCTAAAGTACAGAAAAGTAAACATTATTTGAAAAAGGATATATCCATAAGTTTGTCGAACGAAGCCCCCAGCGGTATCTGCAGTACACAGTTAGGAACCGCACCCTACAAAACACACGTTAGATCACAAAATCACCTAATGCTTACTAAGGAGGGTGATGAAAATTCGATGGTAGCTATATGCCCCCCCCTGTTTCGGCTTGCTAATTTTAGTGAGTTGAAACAGGGTATCATGTTTACAACTTCGAATTGTTAAAGAATATTGATGACAAATGCTCACAAGAAGATTTGATATGAGATCAAAAACTAATGGAGAATCATTTGGTAAGAAAGAGGACTGCATCTCAATTCCAACACAACAAAGAGTGTGAAGATTTGAGAGTTCCCTAACACAAGATGAAGGATGTAAATGGAAACAAAATGCAAAGAGAAGAAAAGAAAGGAAAAGGCATGAACACACACATTGGTGAGCCATGAGAAGAATAGTGAGAGAGAAAACATGGACTTCTCACCCCTAGATCTTGTCTAGGTGATCCATGGGAAAAAGGACATGGAAAACTAGCCCCTAGAGTCTGTCTAGGTGATCCATGTAAGGGAGGAGAGTGAGAAAGTCTAGCCTTATGCCGCTAGTTCCACTCAACCTCGTGCATGTGTGTGTAAGGGAGGTTAGAAGCACCTCATAGGAGTCTATGCCCGAGTATGCTACAACCTGTATATGTATAGTACAAAAGCGTGACATCTCGCTCTAAGAGTCTGTGCTCTCGTTCCGAGAATAATCACCTTGCATAAAAGAAAAATGGAGACATCTCGCTCTAAGAGTCTGTGCTCTAGTTCCAAGAATGACCCATTGCTCAAAAAGTGTAATGTTTATGTCATAAGAAAAGTAGAACAAGGATACCTACCTTCATCACAAAAGAAGATACCCCAAAAATGCAACAATGTCATAGATCCAAGCAAGAGAGTTTTGCACTCTTTAAGCAAGGATAAGATAGTTGAAAAGGGATATCTTGTAGTATGTGTAAAGGAGATCCTTAGAGGAGAAGAGATCTTTGTACAAAAGACACCTATCCCCGAGAGGAATTGTCTTAGACAAATATAACATCTTCTAGAATAAGACAAAGAAGAGAATAAGAATGCAATACTTCCTTCTTTTGCGAGGTGAAAGTGATTCTTAATGAAGGATGACGCTCTTTTTAACCCAATTGGGAGAGTAAATTCATTATGGATGTATTTTACCAAGTGCAAAAGAGGTTGTAGTCAAGAATCCTTGAACAAACAACAACAAATGCATACAAGGAATAACATCAAGTAATAAAGTTCACACCATCTACGAAATAGGAAAAAGTGGATCCTTAGATAAAAATAAGGAAAGATCATTGCCTCCCAAGGATGAAGGACTTACACAATCTTCTAGGGAGAGATTTAGACATAAACAAAATGTACTACATACTCACATGAGTTCATGCAAGCAAGACATTAGTGTATGTAAAATGCTCCTCACAAGAAGTGGGTAGGATAAGAAAGAGAATACACATCTTCTCCCATATCTAGAAAAAGAGGATTCTAAAGAAAAGATGATCAATATTTCCACATTATTACCCCAAAGGGAAATTTTAACCATAAAAAGAAGAGATGTATGAAATCACTCTTGTCCCCATAGGAACAAGAGATAACATAGAAAATTAGGCTATTATGTTGCTTCAAAAATATGATTGCACTTGAAATTGTACCATCATGAATGACAATGAGCCCCCAATAAATGAGCTACCAATGTCACATAATGATGAGCAACATAATAGCCATTAATGTTATTTAAAGACATGATAGATTGAATGAGGTATTTGAATATGACATGCTAAATGCTCAACTATAAGTGAGATCAAAAACATGTATAAAATGATAAAAATTGAAGAAGAAAAGTCACAAGAAGTCTTAGAAGAAGGATGAGTGTAATTTATTAGAGCCTTATCCCTAGAGGAAAGGACTTTATGATGAATAGGAGATAAAGATTCATAAGTGGATTTAGATATTTGAGGGGATTCATAAAGAGATTTGTTCATTGCCAAAATTTCCTTATGAGGGGAATGAGAGTTGATAGAAGTAGAAGATGATTTAGTTGAAATGAGATCATCATCACTACTAAATATAGCATTCACATTGAGAGATGGTCTTTTAGATGCTTTGGTGGGCTTAGAAAGATTATATCCAAGTCCAAATGAATATTCATGCATGTTATGTTCTAAAGGAACTTTAATTCCTTGTTCATTTGCGCCACAACCATTTCCACTATAGCCACTCTTAGCCAAAATGTGAAAACCACGACCATAACGATTAGGCATTTCAGAAAGAAAAGGTGGTTTTTCATAAGACAAAGAATCAAATTCTTCAGAATTAGAGGTGTGAGGAGAAGAAGTTTGAGAAGCGGCCACAAAATTATTGCTCATAGGTTCAGGTAAGACTGATTGATCTCTAGTTTCTTCCTTCTTTTTAACTTTAAGCTCTCTAGGAGGAACCCTATACTCACCTACAAAGGTGGGATTAAAATCAAGAGATCCCCAATCGTCTTCTGCGAGAACCTTCTCAGGATCAAAAGCGTTTTCATGTGTAGATTCAAGTTGAGAAGAATCTTCTTTAGGAACTTCAGACTCATCCAAAGAATTTTGATTATCAGAGGGTGATGATTCATCCATAGGTATCTTGTTTAACGAGTCATCACTAGAAGAGGAAGGCTTAGAAGAACTCCCTTTGGAAGTAGATGTTTGCAAACAAGCTTGAAAATTAGTATCACCTATCAAGGTATATGTCTTATTATTATAAATAAATTTAACTTGTCTATGCAATGTAGAGGGGACAGCTTGCATACTGTGAATCCAAGGTCTCCCTAATAAAAAGTTGTATGTTAGATTTCCCGACATAACATGGATAGGAGTAGGCAAAGTAACAGGTCCCACTATGATGGGTAAGGTGATAATACCTAATGAAGACTTAGCCACATTATCAAAGCCTCGAATGGGATGAGAGTCAGGCTCAATAAGGGATGTATCCACATTCATCTTATGCAATAGATTAATGCTACACACATTAAGGCCAGAACCATTATCTACCAGTGTTCGTCTTATAGCAGTGTCATTTATGATAACCACAATCATCAAGGGATCATATTGATGTTGAATTTCACTAGTAGGCAACTCATCTTGAGTAAACACAATTTGAGCTTTAGGATTCATCACAGAGTTAACCAAAGACACTATATTACTAGGTGTATTAGGTGGAGGAACATTCAAATCTTTCAAGGCATCTTGTAACATTCCATGATGAGCGGAAGAAGTTTGGATCAAATCCCAAAGGGATATCTTAGCAGGAGTAGCTTTAAGTTGTTCTATGAGATCATAGTCCTTACTAAGCATTTGTGAAATACATGGAGCTTAAGGAAGAATAGGTTGGGAAGGAGGAAGTGAAGTTGGGATAACTAGAGGAGGATTAGGTTGCCTATTGTTTCTTGTGTTATAGGTATGAGCAACCGCATTATAACTCTCTCTAGTCAGTTGCTTAGCATACTCATAAGGGCTCTTAGTAGAATAACCTCCTTGCACAGTAATAATAGGTTTCTTAGGAGTGCAAAAAGAATCATTAGCATAACCACCTTGAACCACTAAGATAGGCTTATTTAAAGGTTGAGAATTTTGAGAAGGACAAGCACCTTGGACAGTGAAGAGAGGTTTATTAGGTGTTTCATTCACACATATCAAATTGATTGAGGATTGTTTAGAGGAATGAACAAAAGTGTTGGAAGAATTATTGATAGTCTTCTCTCGCACTAAAATCTTATCATGGATTAAATAAATTTTAGGAGAGAGACAAGGGGTAGGCATTGATGTTCCAGTAGGAAGAGTAATACTAGGAAAGGTCATATCATCCTCTATCATCAAAGGATCTACATGGCGAATAAACTCTCTAGGAGAAGGATCAACATTACTCTCTAAACTCTCACTTTTGAGAGGGAGATCTTCGGAAGAGATGTTAACCATCTTGTCTTGAACTAGGGTTTCCTTATGAGTAGAACCAAGTTGAGGAGAGGGAGAATAATTGAGATTCAAGGAAGGTGAGAAACTATCAAGGGAGTTTTCAATCTTGATTTCATCCCCTTTGGCTAGAGTTCTCTCATGGGGTAGAGAATAATCTACACCTTCTTCTAATGGTTCATCCCAAATAGTGAAGTTGTTGAAAGGAATGTTTGAAGTATTGTCAATTTCGGGAGAAGAGATAACATTGTTTATTAATTCCTCATCCTTAGGAGGGAGAACATCAATAGATGTGTTAAACTCATCCTCTTTCCTCAAAATATGTTCAATATGATCTTTAGGGGAGAGAGAATTAAGGAAATTGCTTATTATTTCATCTTCTTTCTCTAAGGTATGCTTATGGGTAAGACAAACTTTAGGAGAAGGGTAAACATTTATCATTAATTCATCATCTCTAGTGGGAGTTTTGTTGGAAAAGGAAATGCCATCACTAGGAAATGTAGGGATAATGTCATCTTCTTGCACAAAAGGATCCTCATGAGGGGAGTGTTTTTTAGGAGGAACATGGACATATTTCTCCAAAGATTCATGCTTAGGAAGGAGATCTTTGAAAGAAGTGTTCATAACCTCTTGTTGCACTAACATGCCCCCATTGGAAGGACCAACTTTAGGAGAAAATAAGTCAATGTCCATCAATACCTTTTCACTTAGAGAGGCATCATGTAGGGAAGGTGAAGTAACATTAAGAAAGGTGTTTATGATATCATTCTCTTCCTCTAGGATAGCTAAATAGGAAGGGAACATTTTAGGAGAATTGTCAAGATCACTCTTAAAGTCTTCATCCTTAGAGAATAGGAGAGTCTCAAAGGGATTGGTAGCAATTCTTTTAGGCACTAAAATGTTGTTATAGATGGGGGGAGGTTCTTTATGAGAAGGAAAAATTGAAACAAGGGAAGCTAACCCATTATCACATCTATGAAATGAATGCATCATGACAACAATTTTCCTTTTTCAAATGATAACACATGCAAAATAGAAGGAAATATTTAATTTTCAACCAATGCAAGCACTTAGAATGTAGATTTAGAAAATGAGATTTATGATTCAAATGAGTTCCTAATGAAATTATTGATCCCAATTAAGCTATCCACAAGTTCAACTTTGAATTGAAAAATTTAGGGTTTTAGCAAAAATTTCTCTAAATTTTTGACTCTTGCAAGAAATTAAGACTTGTAAATACTAATTTGAATTTGAAATAGCATAAACACTCAAATTTGAAAACATAAATCAGAATTAGAGAAGATTGGAGTTCACGTCGGGTTCACCAAAATGTGTGGGGGAAAAAGTGACACTAAGCAAACATGCCCTAATCTCACTTTCAATCACACATTTGTGGAATACGAAAGAGCCTAGAGGTATCACACAATTGGCTACTTCTTTTTGTGGAAGAGAGAGCCATGGGTTACCAATTAGGATTTCTATTCCTTTGTTGTAATAGAAAGATGAAATGATGCAAGTTCAATTCCTAACCCCAAGGTGCAAGTATGAACTAATAACAAGATTGCAGAATTGAACTTAAACAATGGAAAGCTGTAAACACAAGGGCAAGATAAGAATGCAGATGTGTACCCGGAGCTAAAATCTGAGTGAAAATGTTCGGGATGGGGGCGCAGGCGCCACTGTCCAGATTCTACACCTGAAACTGCTTTGGAAACTGCTGTTTTGCAACCTGAAAAGTTGTCTGAAACTTGATGTCTGACAGAAGGACCAGGGCGCCCAGCGCCCTTGTCCCAGGGACCAGGGCACCCAGCGCCCCTGTCCTGGCAGGACCAGGGCACCCCATGCCCCTGTCCTGGTCTTTTGCTCTGAAATTTGGTGTGGAGTGCTGTCTCGGCCTGCTTTTCCCGGATCTGCAACTTGCAGCATCGTCTGAATTCCGAAACCTGCACTTATATCTGAAAAGGTGTGGTGGGCGGCTATATAGGGTTTTGCCTTAGTCAAACCCCCACTTTGGTGATTTCCACCTCCACGAATAGCCAAGTTGTATTGTAAAAGTATTGTGTGTGCAAACCTTGTGTGTGTGCAAGATCCTAAAATGCAAGTAAGCAAACTAGAGCAACCTAGAAAGTAAACCCTAATTGCTTGTAAATGATAATGTAAATGCTCCAAATCAAGATGCCAAGTGATCTAAAGCATGAATAAGTGATATATTGAAGCTTATGCAAAGACATGAAAACAACATGAAACCATACCCAATCCCAAGGGAGGGGTACAAGCCAATCTTTAGTCGGTGATCCCTTATTGCTCTTCAATGCCTTCAAAGCCCTAAGTGGATGAATGGATTTGATGAATGCTTAGAAGATGAATGTTGAGTGTTTCTGAAGTCTTCAAAGATCTGCTCTTTCGCTGCATATGAGGTTCCTGAAAACAAAATTCAGATCCTTTCAACTGAAGAAAGAGAGCTCTTATATATGAAACCCTAGGTCTTAATTTCAACTTTTGGCTGACCTAGAGATTGAATCTCCCACCAATTTCTTGGGGTTAAGCTTTATTTTATGATTGGATCGCGCTCCTAAAATTTTGGGAAAAATGTCCAGGACCATGTGCACTCCGGGCGCCATGGTCCTTTCCGGGCGCCATGGTCCTGACAACTTTTCACCAAATTTTCAGGGCCGTCAGATATGATGATTTTAGAGAGAATCTCGAAGTTACAGCTGATTTCGAGATGTTTTGACCCCCGAAATCAAGCCCCCAAGTTCAAAATAGGACCTAATTAGGGTTTTTGATTAAATGATGTATTGGAGGAATAAAATGAAAGGGGCACACTTTAATGAAAAGGGCCCAACTTTATGATATGGGAGATGATAAAATAGAACCTTAGACCTAATTAATTTAATTAATTAAGTGCTAAAGGGGAAATGCAATGCAAAATGCAAGATGCGCCAAGGCGGGTGCTAAACTAGGTGTGAAATTGTACCACCCTAGCAAGTGCGTACAATTTACGACGCTACACCTTGAAAGCTCTGCATTTTCAACCCTCGGTTAGGGTTTTATAACTAACTTAAAAATGGTTGCAGAATAAACCATCTATCAAAACAACAACATTCTGCAATTAATTGAAAAACAACTTTTTAATTTTGCAAACTTATGTTGAAGAAAATAACTGAAAACTAAACATCTTTCTTCATTTTTCATTTTCAAAAAAATGAAACTTCATTTTCAATCGATTTTACCTCAGAAATGAAATGAAATGATGGTACCTGTTAATCCCTGAAAAACTGTAACTAACTGCGCTGAAATCGGCAACCAAAACCACCACAATAAATGTTTGTCCTTGAGGAATAACATAACAAAAACCCATGACTAGATTATGACCACAACGAGCCCTGTAACTGTAAGAATAACTTCTCATGGCGGCAGCCCGTTAGGGTTCACAAAAGACCAAAAAATAAACCTTATTTCTTGCTTTACACAAATGCCAAAACTTTTGCAATTTTGAAATGATTTTTTTGATTCCATAGAAAAAGATGTCATTTAAATGGCAAGCCACATCAAACAAACTCCAGCTCATGTCCCACTCCTCAAGTTGCTGACAACACTATACAAAGTGCCTTTTTATTTAACTCACATGACAATAGTCATAAGCATTTTAATAATTAATGACTTTAACCATGACAAGCTGCATATAACAAATGCCTATGACGTCACCCTTTTTGTTGTCAAGGACAATCAAGGGACAACAAAGGCAAGTAGCAATGTCTCAATGCCCAATGCAGATATGCAAGTAGCACATGTAAGCCTATTATTTTACCCTATTCACTGATAAAGAATCTAACTTCTTGTTTCAGTTGTGTCCATGTGAGAACAAAAAGTGAGTTGAAGAATTATTGAATAAATCATGTACGATGTCTCTAATCAAAACCTAAAATCATGCAAAATGACTAGACTACAACAAAACTTAACCAAATAAGTAGTGTATCTACCGTGAAGATGCAGAGTGGAATACAACTGTTAATGACCTTCTTGCTCTGCCTAGCATTATAAAGCTGCACTTCAATTAGTCCATGGGAACTGGGAATTTCATATGGAGAAATCTATGCACTTATTGGAGTTATTGTGCAATGTATGGGTGGCAGTGAAGAAGCCCCTAATAAAGAGGGATCATCTCTCTTATCATTCAAGGCCGATTTCATATCATCTCAGAGTGAGAGAAAATGCTTTCTTACCTTGAATGCTATAGTACTTCACTCCCTTTATCAGACCAGAAAAAACCTAAGAACAGATGTGAAGAAGAACTCATTGGTAATGAGCTCAATACTGATAAAAGTCTTGATTGGGATTGTGCATGTTTTCATCATGAATGTTACTAACTCATTTGTTTTAGCATTCCCGATTTACAAGGTTCATTGATTCTCTATAATTTGCTTCTCACTGTCCTTTTCATTCAAGGGTTCCTTTAGGAAATAGTTTCATTAGGGTTATTGATAGATATGAGGCATCTGCAGGTGGAAGTGAGGAAAATAAAAGCCAGGGAGGTGAATATTCACATGTCCTATTCTAGAAAGCAAGGTTTGCTTCTATCCACAATCAAGGCTCTAGATGAACTTGGTCTTAATGTCAAGCAAGCTGCCATTAGCTGCTTAAATGGCTTCAAACTTGACTATTTTCAAGGAGAGGTACTTAAATAATTACATTGACTACATTCTTCTTTCATATGTTCAAAGACCTCATAAGTATTAAATAGCCAACATTCTACTTGGTACTTTGTATTTTATGGCAGCAAACTATGGACAAAGACATTGAACCTGAGGACATCAAAGCACTCCTAAAGCATACTTCATGCTATCAAGCTACATTATGACAAACCCACCATTTTGCAGGGTAAATCAATTAATTCCCTCTCTGCTACAAGAGATTGCCATCTTCCCTACTACTTTCAAACCAAAACCCACTGGATAGCTTTTAATGACAGAGCAGTTTCTCATAACGGGGAATTCAAATATATAGTGATGAATATCTAATATAAATGCTAGAGATGCTATTAGGCCATTGAGTAAATATATTAAAAGCAAGCTAAGGTTTACCCCCAAGTTTCTTGGAGTAAGAAGCATGGTGAGAACTAGGGTTTGTTATGTTTAACTTGAATGTCACTTCCATCCAGATGCAAAATTCAATGGTACAAATACCTGATGATGAGTTTTGTGAAGATTTCAAAGCCAGACCTGTGAATCCTCTTTGTAAATGGTAATGTTGTGTTCCATGTATCTCTTCTACTAAGTATTATTATTATTATTATTATTATTATTAAATAAATTGAGAAAATTGACAGAATTTTTGTATGTACACGTTATCTTAATAAATGGAATGCTTGATTGTGTTTGCCTTGTTTTGAGGACATGGGTATCTTTTATATCTACCAGTTGTTATCATTGTTAACAAACTAAGGCTAAAGATTATAGATTTTTTATTTGCAGGAACATATTTACAAATATTATTATGTCGAAGGCATTCCCTATATGAGCTTTACAAGCTCAATTGGATGATCCACGGTTCATATCATCTTAGAGGCTTGCAAGACGATTGAAATGTTTGCAACCATTAGATGGAAAAACAACATAAAGCCCACAAAAAATTTATTTAACTTATATTTTTGTTGAAAAATAATTTCATTTGATAAAATACAATATTTTTTTATAATTAGATACATAAATTCTTTTTTATTTTAAATTTATTTTCTTGTTAAAAGTGATTTTTAAAATAAAATAGAATGTTTTTTAGTGAATATATATCTATTTGGTATTTGATATATTTAATTTTATTTAATTTACTAATCATTTAAAATTTCTAATATGAAATGATTTGCATGCAAAAAAGAATAAATTAGAATTGAAAGTTAGTTTTAAATTTAGATGTTAGTCTTTGTTGATTTATTTTTTAATAGAAATTTAATTTAATTTATTTGTATTAGATAATAAATGTTTATGAATTTTAAAAATTACAAGTTATTATAATTTTAAAGTTAATTGTATGCTTAAAAAATATTGTGGTGATTTGATTAATAATTTTAGATCCAATAGTACTTAATCCCACATAGAAATGAAATTGTACTTAAAAGAACTTTACATTTATTATTAATGTCAAATTTCTAATAATCCTAACCATAACCCTTATAATCTTTAATTATGGTTTAATCCTAACCCAAGGTGCACACATAATCAATTTAAAAAGAAAAAATCATAATTATAGATAAGTTATTAGACGCAATACAATATCTAAATTTATCTGATCTAAAAAATGTGAGAACATACCCTAACTAACTACATCATGCATCATTTAAGATATGATAAATTTTAAGGTTAATATTTGGATTGTGATTCAATTAATGTTAACAATGTTTTAAATCTATTAATTATATTTTTTATGTACATGTTTTATAAATATTTTAGATCTAATATATTAAAAAAAAATACTTTTATTTTTATATAAATATATTTCAATTTAAAATATTTATTATTTACTCTAAAAAAATTTAAATTATTATTTTTACTAATATTTGTATTTTTTCGTATATTTTGTCATTGCATTTAGTTTATTCTATTTTAATTTTAGATTTAAGTTTGATTTTTTTTTTAATTATTTATCTTTGTATGAAATTACAAATAATAATTAAAAGTTATTAAAGTTAATTTAATTTGTATTATTTATTTTGTCTCTTTCTCCATTTCTCTCCCCTACCTCTTCGTGCACCTCTCTTTCTCCTTCCCTCCTTGATCATTATATATAGTCTAAATGAAACAATTATTATTATTAATATATATAATAATTACGAGGAGACACAACTCTCCCATCAAATCTCCTTGCAGGATATTCAAGGTAAGATTAGTTTTGTTCATAAAGGGGCAGATTGGAGTGGCAAGAGTCACATACATCGATCATGAGAGGAGATTGAGCATCGAAAGAAGATACGAATATCAGAAACAAAGACAACATAAGTCAATAACAATCGACCACCTCAGAAGCCGATATGTTGAATAGACTATCCAATCTTATCATATTTGGAGTTAACGTAAGATGGACTGTTGTGCGTAAATAATTATGTGGAAGAAAATCTGTATATAACAAGTCAACACCCTTTTCACGAGTAAGGAGCATAATATTGGACTAGTACTGAGGCATGTCGTTAGTGCCTATTATTGAATGGTGAATAGAGTAAGGATTGTGATGAATAAGGAATGTAATTACAGGCCATTGATTACTCAACAAACATTAGTTAATAAAGCAATTGCCAATTTAAAAATAATCAACATTTCTGGAAGAATGCAATTTTATTAAGGAGTGAATATGAAGAAAATATAATAGAAGATGTCAGATCATTCAAAGGAATAAATTTGAATCAAGGAAGCGGATAAGTAAAATTGTGTGGGATATTAATTAAAGAATGAAGTCATCAAAGTCTATCATCTTGTGTGAAGAACCACAATCAAATTTAAGAACAATACTTTGAGATTTGCAAACATCATAGTATGTCTTTCATGGACAAGTTAAAGGAAGTTATCAAGATAAGTCTATCTTTCTAAATTATATTTAGCATTATGAATTACTTATTATAGAAAGATGTCTTCACAATTATTGAAATTATATTTATAAATGCATTACAATTCAGACTTTAAGTTGGAATTATTGTTTTAGGACTAAATCAAGGTGAATCCCAAATGGGGACATTACACACACTCTATGTCTCTCTCCCATCTCTCTCTCCCACTATGCATATCTCTATCACTAACTCTCTCTATCCTTATCAATTCCCTATCTATGCCTCTCCTTATCTCTCCTCTCTATATCTCTTTATTTCTCTATCCCCTATCTATTTATCTCTCTAAATCTTGTTCGCACACTCCTTGTTACTCCTCCCCATCTCTATCTCAATATATCTCACACTTTCACACACATTCCTTGTTTCTCCCTCTCTATCTCTATCTCTATCTCTATCTCTCCTCTCTCTATTTTCTTCTATCTATTACCTCCTTTATCTTTCTCTTGCTCCCTTTAGCTATATCTTCTCATCTCTTCCTCTCCTTCTCTATCTATATATCATTGTCTCTATCTTTCTTTTTTAACTCATGTTTGGATCCCCATAACTAGATGCATAGTTCATTTTAGCTACCATTTCTTGATTGAGACCTTCGTTGCACAAACATCATCAATTTTTAAATGGCCTACCAATTCAACTTATTTACTAAACAAACATATACAAAATACACCAAAATTTTCCCTAATTTGACCTTCCACGCCTTTTCGGCATACCCATTGCACACCAAAGTGCAAATGCTAGTTATTATTATAACAAGTAATTAATAAAAAATTGTGTCTTTTAACGGTTGAATGATATGAGGAGTCGATTTGAATACGAAAAGCATTGTGAAGGGTATACTAATAGTAATAATCAATTAAAACTAAAAATATAAAGTTTAGAATTATAAATTTCAATGATTCGTAATAGTTTATAAATATTATATTGAAATGTGTATAATGAAATAGATGAATTATTATATGTAAAAATTTAGTTAAGTAATTAATTATAGATGTAATTTTAAAAGTAATTTTAATTATATTTTATTAAATATATTTTAATTAATTATATAATTTGAATTTGAATTTAATTTATATAATTATAATTGTAATAATTAATAAATTTAATTATTAATTATGATTATTTAAAAATTTAGATTTTCTAATTTATAGATGGTCTCTAATCTTTTATTTAAAAAATTAAACGATTTAATGAAAATTATTGCATTACTAAAATTTACACCACTTACTAAATTTATCAAAAACTTTGTGCATTGATTCAAGGCAAGACATCATCAACATAGAGATTCAAATGAAAAAAATAAAAACTTAATGACAGTGGATGAATAGTTTATGTTAATGACAAATGTTCTTATATAATAAAAGTTTTATAAGAAGTCAAAATTAGAGACAAGTAAGTGCATAAACCAAAATCTACAGTATTTATTTAAGAAAACTACATTAACTATATAAGGAACAATGAAGAAAAGCCTCATTTATGGGTCTCTTCAAATTGATTTTGCTTTGAATCCAAGAGAAATTGTTTCTTAGGACATTCATATATCTATTAGGATTGCCATAGGTCTCTTAGGATTGTCATAAGTTTCTTAAGACATTCATAGGTCTCTTAAGATAGTCATAGGTTTCTTGGGACATTCATAAGTGCCTTAGTACAATCATAGGTCTCTTAGGATAGTCATAAGTTTTTTTAGGACAGTCAGGTTTCTTAGGACAATCATAAGTCTCTTAGGATAGTCATGTCTTTTAGGATAGTCATAAGTGTCATGGTATAGTCATAACATTTTTATGATGGTCATATGTCTCGTAGGATTGTCATATGTGTCTTAGTATAGTCATAAGTTTCTTAGGACAATCATAAGTGTCTTGGAATAGCCATAGGTTTCTTAGGACAATCATAAGTTTCTTAGGACAATAATAGGTTTCTTAGGACATTCATTGGTTCCTTAGGAGTGTCATGTATGTGAAATGATGTGTGTTTGATCAAACACTTGTGCATGAATTATGGATGAACTTGGGAGCTACAAGTAAAGGAGAGTCATGAAGACAATGGTCAAATTAAAATTTAGAAATGACCTTTCTTGTTCATTTTTTATATGGTATGTGTGGTGAAAGAAATGTTGTGATGGACTTCAATGTATTGTCATGTCAAAAGGGGGCAATGGACCCTCAAACTATAGGATACTTGTAATCTAAAATAGTGATTATTTCTTTCTTGATGTTTATTAGAATATATGTAGTAAGGCCATGAGTTGAAAGAGAAGCTAGTAACTTGGTAACATTCATGAACAAGACTAAGCTAGCCAACATTCCATCCACTTAATTTATAGTTACGATGAAAGCTAAAATTATATGGAAAAAGTACTTTCTCAATAAGTGACCACTTGTGTGAACATATACCACTTAAGGTGTCTTCATATTATTGACATGTTTAACTATAAACATGATAACATATGCATGCCAACATGAACCAATGCAAGAAAGTAAGATAGCAATACAACATATGTTCACTTATGTCAACATGGACCACCTAAGAAAATATGCAAACATAGTCAAAATATGCTTGCTTATACCACTTAGCTTAATCATCATATTACATAAACTTGACAATGTTGAATATACATAATGTGTTATGAAAGGGGTGTGTACATAGTAGTAATCTCAATTATTTGATTCTTTAACATATTTTATAGATGTTAATCATCCAAGTCAACTTGATAGGTTGAGTTGTTGTAGGATCTAGAATATGTAAAAATGTTGGCTTAAGAAACAAAAATTTAATACATGGTGAAAAATAAAGTACAAAGGTTTAATCCCCTCATATGCACAATATGGTGTAAGGAACATATCATCAATACATATCTTCTATTGTGAGAATTTTGAATGGTATTTTAATTTTCTATAGATGTAGCCCAACATTATTACCAACCTTTAAGTTATGAGAGGTGTGACATGTGCATTATAGTATTTTTGTAATTATTTTGTTGTTGTGTTATAATATGCTAAACCATCTCATACACTTGTTGAATACACTGTCGGAAAATTCTTCATCTTATCCACTTCCTTATCCATGTGCATGACTATGTGCTTATCACAAACTAGTAGGTGGTATGATTGGGTCCAACCAACTAGAACCAATGACATGTATGAAATTGATTGTGCCCAATTGATAGAACCTAAGTCAATAGAATAGGTTTGGATCTAGGTTGATGAAGAAGATTTAAGTTTGATATTTTCTCATTTTGGTTTGACCCTTTGGCCCTATTTGTAGATGTTTATCATCTAAGTTAGAGATGTGGAAACTAAGTCTAAAGTTGTTAAAAGTTGCAACACTTAGCACAAAATTTATAATGCCAAGTAAACATGCTAACATATCATTTACATATTAGCTAGGAACATGCTAGCATAATTATAAAGTGAAGTAAACAAAGACAAAAAGATAAAAGAAAAAGAAAATGAATGCAATTGAACAATGGCTATATGTTTTGGATCAACAATTACATTGCAATGGAGTGAATTAACACTATGATATGTAGCACATGAAATATGTTGAGATGGTGGCATGCACGAAAGGTAGAAAGACAAAGAGAACATACCTTAAACTTATAGATTCAATTTGACCATTTGCACAATTATGTCTAGTTCAATTTTTTTCCTTCAAACTCCTCAAAAAATTGATGTTTTTGCCAAGTTCCTTCATATTCAATGTTCAATTATATATAAATATAATAGGATTAGTAAAAACTATGAAAATAATGAATATATTCAAATTCAATAAAAGGCATGATAATTAGCAATACAACACTAGGAACATGAAAATATTAGCTCATAAAATCAAATTTAATCTAAAAACATCAAATTTTCTTCTTCCACATTAACAATACAAAATAAAGGTGGTGGAATGTGTAAACTGCATTTTTGTCAACACCATGAAAAAGTTTATTTTCTATATAATGTGAAACAAGTAGAGAATAATATAGCATTTGGGTCTGAACCAGGAGGGTGACATGAATTTCAACTACTTTTTTAGTTCTAAAAATCCAGTTACATTATAACCTACATTTGGACACTTCTAACACATGGAGATGAAGAGAGTTCAACCCTGTGCCCTAAAACCTATTCGCTAAACCCTCAATCCTCCATCATCAACCATAACCTCTAAACCCTAAACACTAAAAGCTTAACCTTAAACCCTATACCGTATACCCTCAACCCTAAACCCTATTTGTATAACCTCAACCCTTGGTCATAAGCCTATACCCTATACCCTCATCCCTAAACCTTATACCATATACCCTCAACCCTAAACTCTATCACTCAATTGTAGGATTTAAAACCTATATGTTAAATTAACAAACCTATACACTCAACCCTATACCCTCAACCCTACACACCATACCTCAACCCTAAAACCTAAAGCCCATGCATTAAATTGACAACCTTATATAACACATACCATAAACCCTAAACCTAGGCCCTAAATCCCATACACTAAAACCTCAACCTTATACCATATACTCTCAACCCTCAACCCTCAACCCTATCTGTTAACTCTATAGCCTATACCCTCAACCCTAGGCCCTAAGTCTTATACACTAAAATCTCAACCCTCAACCCTATTACCTATACCATATACTTTATACCCAATTGCTCAACCCTAGACCCTAAAGCCTATATGCTAAACCCTATACCCTTCGGCCTTAACCCTAAACCCTATCCCTCAACCCTAGGCCCTAAAGTATGATGTATAAGCCAAATCCTCAACCTTATACCATATACCCCTAAGTATAAACCATCCCTTAACCCTTAACTCTATCCCTACCCCTTATGCTCTAAATCCTATATGATAAACCCTAAACTCTATACCCTCAACCTTAACCCTATCTACCAACCCTATGCCTTAAAGACTATATGAAAAACCCTCAACCCTATAGACTCATCACTATACCATATAGAGAGAAGGGAGAGGGGGGAGAGAGGGGGATGAGATAAATAGAGAGAGGTGAGAGAGAAAAGAGAGATAGAGAAATCTTGAGAGATGTGACATAGAGAGAAGAAGAGAGAGAGAGAGGTAGGGAGGGATGGAGAGAAATAGAAAGTTAATATAGAGAGAAAGAGAGAGAAAGAGAAAGAGGTAGATATGGGAGAAATATATATATATATATATATATATAGAGAGAGAGAGAGAGAGAGGTGGACCCTCAACCCTTCATAATAAATCATAACCTCTAACCATAAACCCTAAACACTAGGACTTGCAATATAAATCCTATACACTAAATCCTAAAACCTAACATTAATAATTTAACATTAAAAATTATACCCTCAACCATAGATGTTATACTCTTAAGGATTAATCCTAAAACCTAAACCCTAAACCCTCAACCCCAAAGCCTTTACACTCAACCCTAGACCCTCAACCACAAACCCTAAATTCTACACTCTCAATCCTCAACACTAAATGCTAGATACTCTCAAACCTTAACACTAAACTCTATACTCTCAAACCTAAATACTAAACACTAAACCTTAGGTATAGAGAGATCAAGGTCTAAAGAGGAACTAAGAGAGAGAGAGGGATAGAGAATGGTGAGAGAGAGGAAGGGAGGCTTATAGAGAAATATAGAGAAGAGGAAAGGAATGAGAGAGAGTGCTAATGTGTGTTATTAGAGAGGGAGAGTATTTACCCTATAGAGACATGAACAAGTGAGAAAGGAGGGAGGAGTGGAAGGGAGAGGGAGAGGGAGGGAGGGAGAGAAAATGAGAGAGGGAAAGATAGATAGAGATAGAGAGGATGATTTTTTCTTCATAGGAATGTGAGCACATTATAATGTTCTCATGTTCCTAGGAGCTAAGGTTATGAGCATGAGAACACATTTTATGCTCTGAAAATGCAAGCACATTATAATTGTATACACCTAAAAATGGTCTGAAGATAATTAATTAAATAAGCAATTATTTAATTAATCTCCTTCCCAATTTAAATGAATTCATCAATAATTTGATTAAATCCTTCCCTTTCATCTACTTATTAATAAATCTAAGGATTTATTTAATAGGTTCATTTCAATAATCCCTTTTGAATAATTAATTCCCTCCATCCAAAATCATTTCTTCTAAAATCCTTTAATTAATTAAAACAAATTAAATTCATGAGTTGTTGAAATTAATTAGCCTTTTCCTATTATTTGAATTTTTAAATTCAAATTCTCCTAACTTCTACCATTCCTAAACCTAACCCATTCTACCTACCACCATGTCCCCTTTCATCCAACATATTCTAGAACCTTGTGACACTTGTCACTAAGTGTTCCCTTTCATCTAACCTCTTCTAGAAGCCTCTTGACACTTGTCACCATAGAGATGACAAATGTTCCCTTTAATCCAACCCCCTTTGCCATCCTCTTCCAATTTAACCATTGATATCTTAAGAGAAATCTTGACCATTGATTCTTGCCACCTCACCCCTAGCCTTGGAAAATCCTATAAATAGACCTCATTTTTTAGCTCAAAGGGTCCCAATTTCATATCATTCTTGGATGTCATTTGATTCATCTCATTTGCATTCAAGAATTGTTACTATAGGAATCTAGCTTATAGTTTATCATTCTTAGCAATGTTATCATGCTCAATTTTAGCTTAATTACATCTTCATTTTAGCTTATTTTCTAGATCAATCATGAATTCATATAGTTTAATCATGCTATTCTTGCTAGATCATGCATTTTCATCATTCAAATCCTCCATCTAAGTGTAGTCAAGTCACTGGAGTTTGCATACCAAGATCTGAGAGAAAAATTCATACTCGCATTTACTAGGAGGCGATAGATCACTTAGCTATGGTTTTGTCTTTCTTTGATTTAATTTACTAACCATTGCTTGTAATGATTTATTGAGTGCATTGTGGTTGAAAGTACAAGTACACTTCATAGAGCACGATATTTTGGCACCCACCATGGGGCAGAAATCATCATTTTCGGCCTCTCAAGCTTCAACAAACATTCATCTCTGCCGAATCAGAATCAGAATGTCGTATGAGTTGATTTTCCAACTCGTACAAACTACCTTTTAGTCTTGTGCAGAACCTCATCCTATGTCGTATGAGCCCATTTCTCCCATCGTATGAGTTATAAAGTCATGTCGTATGAGCTCCTTTGTTAGTAAATCTTATATCGTACGAGTTCATTTTCATTGTTGTACGATAGCTAAATTCATTTCGTACAAATTTCTGGCTGTAAAATTTTGTATCATACGAGCTGGTTTTGGTCTCTGTGTGAAATCTAAAGTTTTGTCATACTAATTGGAAAAATGTGTCGTACGAGTTTCTGTATCTGCAATTTTTAACAGATTGCATGTTAGGGTTTTTTTATTTTAATCCGAGATTTTCTAACACTAACCTTGATCTATTTTTGAGATTTTTGGCAGCCTAACTCTTTTCTGTAGGACGATTGATGAAGATACGCTTGTCAAAGACATAATTTCAAAAACATAATCATGACTACTAATGGATCTCTTTTGCAGGTTGCCTATGAATTCAACTAAACTTTGTGTATTCATTAAATTTTTCTAGGCACACTTCAATTTTGCTAAAGGAAATTAACTATCATGTCTTATGTGTCTTTGATGATAGGCGAGTATGCTCTCACCTTTCTTAGGTGATCAGGAAGCTAGACTCATCTTTTGCTTTCATTAGTGCATTTCTTTAGCAGGTCTGCCCTTCCGAGGAGTAATAACTCTTAGCCCTTAAGGCCGGTGAGAGGGGAACGACCTAAGTGGGAATGGCTAACGCCAAATTATCCAACCCACTATAAAAGAAATGTGTTTTTGATGAAAATCAAAGCAATGGCAGTGCTCGAGAATAGCTCTCCTCCATACCTTTGGTTATATCAAACCTTGGTTTTCAAGGCTGGGAGACCTCTTAATTGAGTTTATACCCTGACGCACCGAACGGATCCCTTACTAGTTCTAATTAAAATAGAAGCTACCCGATTCACCTCCAAAAGGGTGATAATCTTTGTGCAAGAGAGATAGTAACTCTCCCAAGGCACTTGCCATATCATGCCCCCATTAGCGTTTGGAGTTGGATAATACGGCGTTGAGAATCCATTGTGTGAGACTCAGTGGCCGTATTCTGATTAGCTATTGGGTGTGTACCTAAGTCAGCAAGCAAAGGTTTTCATTCTCAGCCAACTTCCTTAGGGTGTAGCTTGATTGGAGTCATTTATCACATCATGTGTTTGCTATGTATTCATCCCTAAATCAACAAATCAGACATCCAAAAACTGGAAGACATAATCAAAACATTAAACTTCAGTTATCAAAAATTCAACCAAACAAACATTTTTATCTCTGTTTGGTTATCTATCATATGAGTTAGGATCTCTGTCGTACGAACCAGTTTGCATAAAATATTGTGTCATGCTACACAACATTTTGTGTCATACGAGTTAGTTGTTTTGTCGTATGGTTCATATAAGTGTGTTGTACGAGCCTCTACTTTTTACATGAAAACTTCTTCTTTGTCATTCAAACTCATATCTTGTGTCATTCTAAGCTGCATATCTTGTCATACGAAACTCTACATTTGTCAGTCCAAAGTTGTGTCTTATATACCTATTTTAGATTTGTCATTTCTGCTTGATCAATTTGTAGTAAACATAAACATCCGTCATCTATTAGTTCGTGCTTAGATTGTTCGCTCGGTTTTCTTGGTCAGGTTACATCCATCAAAATCAGACTCTAAGAAGATAAACACCTTAAGATTTTCAAAGTGCTCACCCCCAACAAGTTCAAGATCTAAACATCTCAAAGTGCATTATCACCCTATTTGGTAAACTGATCACTCAAACATAGTTTCTCATCGAGATCAATCATTCTTTATCACAAAACTGAAATGTTTGGTCAAGATAATCTTGTCCCATATATCATTCCTACTAGACTTGGTTCTTATCAAATCATCACCATTGCTCCTAAACCAAAGATCAAAAAACTTTTAAACACTTGAATTATCTTTTAGTGTCATATCAATCTATTGCCTTGAAATTGACTATTGATCACTTACCCAAAAAAACCTTTTGGACAATCAAATCCTAGCAAAATAACACATGTGTATGCTCATTCTAACTAGAGCTTAGAAACGAAGGATCGCAGAAACTGAAATCAAAACATTGAAAACAATCAAAGAACATATAACCATGGAACATGAAGATGAAATACAAGTTGAAGAAGAAATAACAGAATGAAACATCAGAGACATCAAGAAAGATCCCCAATTCGACAAATTTATGCAAAAATTGTTGGAGGAAGAAAAAGAAAAATACTTTCTAATGTTAGCCAAATCTGGTGCTACACTTCCTCAAGATTTTGATGTGAATAAATTGACACAAAAGAAAAATGAACCTCCTCCTAATAATGAACAATATGAGGACATCTTTGGTCTCCGCATGAATGACACATCAATTCCCAATAACACCAGAACCAATGAAGAAACTGACATACCTAGAAGAGATGAAGTAGAAATCCTGAATAACATTCAATTCAATGAGGATACAAGAAGAGATAGAACAAGAAGAGATCCCAATCTTCCTAGAATGCAAAATCATGGTCATACAAGAACAAATCATGTTGATAATCCTATCATGAATCTCACACAACAACTGCAAGCAATGCAAACACAAATTCAAGAGATGCAAAAGGAAATGTTAGAAGATACTCACTTCAAGAAATATGTCCTTATCCTTTCGACAAAAATCTAAACATGATACCATTTCCTATAGGTTTTGAAACTCTGAGATATGAAAAATATGATGGAAGTACTGACCCTCAAGATCAAATACGAGAATTTTGCACAATGAGTATGGAGTTTGCACACGAGGATACCTACTTAATGAGACTATTTTCGAAAAGCTTAACTGGACTAGCTATGGAATGGCTCTCCAAACTTACACCTGGAATCAGATCATTTTCAGAGTTGGTAGATAAGTTTGTTTCACAATACTCCTATAACATACAAAATGAAATAACAATGCTAGACCTATGTAACACTAAACAAAAAAGTGGAGAACCCTTCATGACATTCTTACAATGATGGAGACTCCTAGCATCGCAGTATCCTCGTACATTGCCAGAGTACGAAAAAATGGACATATTCATTGACAACTTAAATTATCAAATGAGTTATTACTTAAAAATGCAAGGAAATCAAAGATTTGAAAAAATGGTTGATAATGGAATCAGAATGGAAGAAGCCATGATAAAGAAGGGTGAGTTGAAAATATACAAAGGAGTCCATCCTCCTAACAACAATAATAACAACAATCACAATGATAAGCCAAAGTTTTGGAATAGAAATCAAAATGTTGTCAATGATGGAATAGTAGATAACAACAATGTGAAACCAAAACAACCAATTTTCAATTTATCTACTCACTCAGCAGCAACACAACAACACAACATTCACCAAAGAGCAACTATCAAAACTTTCTTTCGAAGACAATTCACAAACATTGGTGAACCCCTTGGATTAGCACTAAAGACACTTCTCACAAACAAATTGATCACTTTACCAGAAGAAAGGAACTACGAACCTCAAATCAAACCACCTTGGTGGAATGATAATCAGTATTGCGATTTCCATCGAAACAAGGGACATCTCACAAATAATTGTCAAAAGTTGAAACATGTCATACAATACTTAATTGATAATGGCATAATAACTATAGATGGACATACAACAAATGAATCTCATACCGCCATTAAAACTACACTTCCAAACTATGAGAAAGGTGAGTCATCAACAACAAATAATGGTAAGGGTAAAGCAAAGGTAAACTATGCTCATACATATGACAATGTGGTGAATGTGATTGTAGTTAAAGAAAAACAAAATCAAGAACATGCTTAGGCTATCACAAGAAGAAGATCCAAAGTTGTTTTGTTGAGTTATACAACAAACACATCATCCACTATAGAAAAACAATACAATCTAGTAGAACAATTGCAGAAAATACCCGCCCAAATATCAATCTTGGAACTTTTAAAACTTTCATCCGCACACAAGGAGATTCTTGAATGAGCATTAGTAGATACAATTGTATCCAAAGATCTTGATATCGATCAATTCCAAACCATGGTGGGACACCTCACAACCCCTCATTTCTTATCATTCACTGACGAAGATGACATGTCCTTGCAACATCTTCACAATGCTCCTTTGCATATTGAAGTCCTTATTCACAAAACACGAGTCAAGCGTGTTCTAATAGATGGTGGAGCTGGCCTAAATATTTTTTCATTGAGTCTTGTTTGTGCCTTAGGATATTTAGAAGATGTAGTTGATGTCCGAAAAAGGATCTCTATAAAAGCCTATGATGAAGAAGAATGTTCCTCCAAGGGAATTGTGATACTACCAATCAGAGTGGGACCTCTACAAAAAGACACACCATGCCAAGTTCTAGACTTGGAACTATCATATAATGTGCTCCTAGGGAGACCATGGATACATGACTTGCAAGCTATCCCATCAACCTATCATCAATGTGTCAAATTTCCCTACGAAGGACAAGAAATCACAATCTCTATAGATGCAAATCCATTTCAATATTGTAGCAATCTAAAAATGGCTTAGGAAGTAATTGTTCCTCATAACAGGGAAGCAACATCTTCAAACACACAATCCAAGGAAAAATCATTCGCCTCTATTCTATCAAGTATGGAAAAACAAATGTAGCTAAGAGATTGAGGGAATAGAGAATACTCATTATCACAATTACCACTTTCTCCTAAATCCTTGGGAAAACCATCAAGCTCTAAACAACAACCAACTGTGAAGCATCTTCCAATATTTGATGGAACATTTATTAGTGCTGGAACCTTATCAGAGGAGATAGAAGAAAAAGATGTGTTACAATGGCTATACAAAGATGAAGAAGTTCAAAAAAAGTTCAACAATGTCAGAATACCTACAGAAAAATATGGAAAAGGAATCAACATTCTTCGAAGGATGGGATACACTAGGACAAGACCTATAGGAAAAAGAAAAGAAGGTATCTCAGAACCTATTCAGCCTCATACTCAGTAGACTATAGACAAAACAAGTTTAGGGTATGGACAAGTCACTATATCGGAAGACACATCTTTTAGTCAACAACAAGAGGAATATGAAAATAGACAAGAACAACTGGCAATTGAAAAGGAAGAAAAATTAGTTAAGAAACAACCACAAGCAAACACAAAATGGCAAAAGAAACAAGCTTCAAATCAACAAGAGAAACAAACTAAAAACATCTCTCAAGCAGCATTAAATCTCAATCAAAACAACAAAGAAGCTAATATAAGTTCAGGAGAACTCATAGAAAAGTTGACAAAACTTAATCTCAGTCCTGAAGAGGTTGAATATGAAAGAAGGAAAAGTATAGCCAGAAAAGTAGAAGAAATATTATATGACCAAATCTATAGACTACAAGCTGCAAGTGATATAGATTCTAATGAATGGGAATGGGATTCATATCACTCTGAAGAATCAGCTGAATAAAAATGCTTTGAAGGAGATATAGAAGTTGATATAGTTCACACATATGTAGGACAAACGCCAGGAACAAGTTCACTTGAATTAGAATCACATTTGGCTAACTTGGACTTACCCGAGGATGATCAGGAACTTCTTACATGAGATCATTCTAATGAGAGTACCATTCTAGACATCGACACACATATTGAAAACTTTGATACATCATCATGACCCTTGAAACCCTTGAAACATACAAACTTGAAGATCCCCTACCTCTAATCTATCCCGAGCTTATTAATTAGGAAAATGAAGGGCATACTGCTATTGATACCTTCCCAAATGACCATGCCATATCTGTATATCTTAACGCAATCAAACTTGTAACAAATCTCACCAGGAATGTCAGCAACGCATCTTCCAGTCAAGTGGGTGCCAAATCTCCTAGTCACAAAAGTGAAAGTAAAGAAAACAATATCAGGTCTAATGCTGAAAACCATTTATTGGCAACATTAGACCAGGAAAAAGTAAAAACAAAGGATGCATCTAACGGTGAAAACCTCCTCGAGGCACTGAAAGATAGGATATTTGACACTTTACCTAAGCACTATCAAGAAAGGTCATCCATTTTGATCGAACCAACAGAGGTAGTTAACATTGGCACAATAGAGCAACCAAAGATTCTTCATCCAGCAACATCTTTATCAGAAGAATAAATGCAACAATATGTGGAATTCTTCAAATGATGACAAATCAATTTTGCTTGGTGGTGTAGGAGCACGCTTCCAAGCTCTTCCTCCTTCTTTTTTTTTTGTTGGTATTGTGCTTCTTTATGAAGCCATTGTACATATAATATGAGCCATGTGCTCATTGGTCCTAGTTAGGGTCCTAGTTGAGGTCTTGGGGTCATAAGTCAAAATTGAGGATTTCTTGGAAATAGGGGGTATGTATGCATTTGAGGTGTTTAGGGGTCCCTCATAGCATGGTGGAGTCCTTAGGTTTGCCCAATGTGGGTCTAGGAGTCAAGAAAAGCAACATTGGGAAAGTTGCTCAAAAGTTGCAAAAGTTGCATGACAACTTTTAAAAGTTGTCAAGCAACTTTTCCACCATGAGGCCAAGATTATTAGTTTGGTGTGGACAAACCTAAGATGGGAAAAAAAACTAAGGAGAGAGGGTAGTATAAGTATTTCCAAACCCTAAGTTAATGGGTTGGATGTCAAACATTGTACGACCCAAGCAAACTGACTGACCGAGATTGCAATTTTGTTGCCAGTCGGCACAAAAGGAGAAAAAGAAGATTGTTAATGGATTGATTTACATGAAAAACTATGTGGAGTGTCTTCTATGGTGTAAATAATTTCCTTTTGAGCAATTATATTAGGTTTTGGTTTGTAATTTTGGTGTGCTTGTAAATATTTTGTAAGTTGTCTTCTCACTGTCCAGTTTTGGACTGGTTTGTGCAAATGGAAGCTTGACTCCATTCCCCATTGTGGAACCATCATGAAACCATGGGGAATGAGAGTGCAGACCTTGTACCATAGTTCAATGCAAGAAGGGCCCTTGAAAATGCAGGGAGGCCATCAAAAGACCCAATCCTAGGCGAGATTGAACAGTGCCCGACTAGGAAGGGTTAAGTTGCAGAGGTCTTGAAGAGCAAGGTTGGTCAGAGGACAGTGTATAATTTAGAGGAGGTGTAGAGGAGTGTGTGAAGAACCACTGGTGTGAAGGAGGAGCCTCCACCAATCTAGAAAAGGTGGCTAAAGCACAAAACATCCACTGTGACCCAGGCAGACCATAAAAACCCTCACAAAACCCTTAAAAACCCCAAAATTCACCCTAGGCACTATACGGCAATTTGGAGGCCCAAAACTAGAGAAATCCTTGAGCCCTTGCCAAATGAATGGTAGTCCATTTTGGGAGTTTGGGTAGTTTGTGCATCATTTGTGAGAGGGAGCCCTAAAGGACTAGGTAGGAGGCCTAATTAGTCCTAATCCTTGTAGCCCTATTTTGTAAGCAAAAACACAAAATAGTGAAATCGGTAAGGGGTTGGAATCTTGAAACCTCTTGGGGGCACATGCATGGGTTGAAAAACCATGAAAAAGACCTGACCTATCCTTGCTAAGACCTTGGAAGGTGTGGAACACGCCTAGCCCTTATTAGCCATAGTAAGGGGTTTTGAGTCTCCTGAGTAGGTGAGACCTTAGGAGCAACATTGCAACTCATTGGTGGGTGGATTGGGAAAGGTCAGGGGATTCCTCAAGCAAGGGAAGTCCTAGAGACCCTAGGGTGTGGAGAGAACACTAGGTGATCCAAGGGAAGGATCCAAGAGCATAGACTAGGCTAGTCTATCCCAAGCACCATCCCATCAGATTGGTATCAAAGCCTGTTAAAGATTTGTTGGACTGTGTATGTCTCTATATACTGGTGAATCAGTAGGGGAGAGCAGAATGGTCACTAATGCAAAGCTAGCTAGGGAGGTAGAAGAGCAGAAGGAGAAAAATAGACTCCTTGAAGAAGCTATGAGTGAGATAAGGGATAAACTGTAAGAAGTGGTGGATCAGAGGACACAAGGACCTTGGGGTGAAGACACCGAAGGTAAAGGCAAGAAAACCATTGACATAGATGACATTATACTAGAACCAGATCCCTTGTTTAATGAAGAACCTTTTGTGAAGGCTATTAAGGCTTTGAACACCAAAGCTTTTGAAGGATTGCCACATTTCAGTGGAAGGATGGACATTGACATTGTCATGGAATGGATTGAGAGCATGGAAAACCACTTTGAGTGTGAAGGAGTGATAGAGGATCAAAAGGTTAAGGTTGCCAAATCAAGATTAAGGGGAGCAACTTTGACATGGTGGAAGTACCTGCAAGAAGAGAGAGTTAGCATGGGGAAGCTACCTATTGCCAATTGGAAGGCCATGGTGAGCAAGATCAAGGAGAACTACTTACCAAAGGATTATAAAGTCCAACTTCATAAGAAGAGATAGGGATTGAAGCAAAAAGACCTTGATGTGACCTCCTACACCGAAGAATTTCAAAAACTTTGTCTTAGATCCAAAGTCCAAGAAGATGAATCTATTAAGGTGGCTAGGTATCTAAGCAGCCTAAAGTGGAACATTCAACAGGAGATAAGCCTATGGACTCCTACTACTATTCAAAAATGTCATCAGCTTGCTACCAAGGTGGAAGAGAGGAACAAAAAGAATGGAGACTCCAATAACAGGGGTAGAGGCAGAGGTAGAGAACAAATGAATCACCGAGGTGGTTACCAAAGCAAGTCAAATGAGTAGAGGAGCCAAGGAGAAGCCAAGTTAACTAAACATGGTAGTGAAACCAATCTTAGAGGAGGCCATTCTAGAGGAAGATGTGCACAAGGTGGTCCAAGTAGGGGTAGAGGTACTGGCAGAGGTAACTCCTACTTTGCAACTATGAAGTGTTACAACTATGGACAATTGGGACACCCGGCATATAGATGCCCTGACAAGCCTACCTCATCAAATAGTGGAAAGAGGGTTTCTTATGCTTAGAAAGACTCTTCAAGTATCAAGACACTGGATGTGGACTAGATTGAATCAGAGATTGGAGAAAATCTGATGTTCAATAGGATTTTGATCAAACAAACAGTTAGGGAGGAACCCAAACATAGGAGAGCATTGTTTAGGGTGAGATGCAAAGTTCTTGGTAAAGTGTGCAAGGTGATAGTTGATTCAGGCTCAACTGACAACATCATATCAGAAGAGGCAGTTAGAAAGTTGAAACTCACAAGAATACCCCACACTAGCCCTTACAAGGTGACTTGGTTGAACAAAGGATAGAGTGTGCTAGTCAATGAACAGACTTGGGTAGAGTTTTCTATTGGAGGATATAAGGATAAGATCCTTTGTGATGTGTTGCCTATGGATGCTTGTCATCTGCTGCTAGGAAGACCCTGGCAATTTGATAGGAAGGTGATCTATGATGGAGAGGAGAACTCCATTTTCTTTAAGAAGGACAGCAAGACCTTCAAGATTCAGTCCTTGACAGAGGATGAAGAGGGAACTTCAAGAATCCCTAGTGTCTTATTGGCTACTAGTAAAGAGTTCTTAAACGTGCTACATGAGGAGGAGATAGTGAAGTGTGCCATCTTTGTGAAAACAAAGGAGGAAGAAGACAAGTTGCAGGTAGAAGTACCCAAGGAGGTGAAGCAAATGTTGCAAGAGTATAAGGACATAGTGAGTGATGGAGCACCTGCAACACTCCCACCTAGAAGGTCTGTAAGCCATCAAATAGACTTTGTTCCCAGAGTATCCCTACCTAACAAAGCTGCATACAAGCTCACACCTAATCAAAACAAGGAGGTAGCAAGGCAAGTGCAAGAGTTATTGGAACAAGGACTAATTAAGAAGAGCATTAGCCCATGTGCAGTCCCAGTAGTGCTAGCATCAAAGAAGGGAGGCAAGTGGAGACTATGCACTGACTCAAGGGAAATCAATAGGATCACTATAAGGTATAGGTTTCCTATTCCTAGAATAGAGGATTTGATGGACTGTCTAGGAGGTGCTATGTATTTCACTAAATTGGACCTTAAAAGTGGTTATCACCAGATTAGAATCAAGGAGGGTGATGAGTGGAAGACTACTTTCAAGACCACAAAAGGATTGTATGAATGGCTTGTGATTCTATTTGGACTCACCAATGCCCCAAGCACCTTCATGAGGTTGATGAATGAGGTGTTAAAGGATTTCACAGGTAGGTTTGTGGTGGTGTACCTAGATGACATTCTCATCTAGAGAAGAACCAAAGAGGAGCACCTTGAGCATTTGAGGTTAGTCTTAGAGAGGTTTCATGAGGAGAAGTTATCCATCAACCTAGAGAAGTGTGACTTCTTGAAGCAAGAGCTGGTCTACTTAGGATTTGTGGTGTCTAAAGGAACCTTGAAGATGGATCCAAGCAAAGTGGAGGTAATCTTGAATTGGCCTGCACCTAGAACAGGGACTGAAGTTAGGAGTTTCCATGGATTAGCTCAATTCTATAGGAAGTTTGGGAGGAACTTCAGTGGCATATGTGCACCAGTCCTTGACACCATAAAAGGAGGCCTTAAAACTAAGTTTGAATGGACTGAGCAGGCTGACAAAGCATTTCAATTGTTGAAGCAAGAAGTAGCCACAAAACCTATCCTTCTCCTACCTACTTTTGATAAGCTATTCACATTGGAGTGTGATGCAAGTGGAATTGTAGTAGGTGGTGTATTGAGTCAAGAGGGAAGACCTGTGGCATTTTTCAATGAGAAGCTTAATGAAGCAAAGAAGAGGTACTCAGCCTATGACCTAGAGTTGTATGCATTAGTGCAGTCTCTAAAGAAATGGAGGCATTACTTACTTCCAAAGGAAATTGTGGTGTTCACAGACAACCAAGCATTGAGTTACATTAACACTCAAGAGAAGCTTAGCAATAGGCATTTGAAATGGATGGAATACCTCCAATCCTCCACCTTCACCATCAAGCATAAGAGGGGGCAACTCAACAAGGTGGTAGATGCATTAAACAGGAAGTTGTTGACAATTCAAGAACTACAGTTGTAGAGCATAGGAATAGAAGGTTTCAAGGACCTCTATGAAGGAGATGAAGACTTTTCATTAGCTTACAAGGTTTTCAAGGAGTTTGAGAACCATTTCCATGGTGAGTATGTAGACTACACTCTCCAAAATGGTCTCTTGTTCAAGGGTAATCAGTTGTGTGTGCCAAGAGGATCCATGAGGGAAAACCTCATCCAAGGGAAAGACAATGGTAGTTTAAGTGGACACTTTGGAGTCAACAAAACCTTGGATTTAGTGCAGAGGTACTACTATTGGCCAAAGTTGCCAAGGGATGTGAAAAGATATGTAGAACAATGTGGTGTGTGCCAAAGAGCAAAAGGAGGATCAAGCAATGCTGGTCTCTATCAACCATTGGCGGTCCCTAATAGGCCTTGGGAATGTATAAGCATGGACTTTGTAGTAGGACTTCCCAAGACAAAGACAGGTATGGACAACATCTATGTGGTAGCAGATAGATTTTCCAAGATGAGCCATTTCATTCCATGTAAAACTACACATGATGCTAGCTATGTTGCACATCTCTTCTTTAAGGAGATTGTTAGGATTCATGGACTCCCTTTAAGCATTGTTTCAGATAGGGACAGCAAGTTCATGGGCCATTTTTGGCTAACATTATGGAGGAGACTTGGAACTAATCTCTCATTTAGCTCAGCTTACCATCCACAAACAGATGGTCAAACTGAAGACATCAATAGGGTGTTAGGCAATTTGTTGAGGTGTTTAACTAAGGAGTATGGGTAAACATGGGACCTAATCATTCCTTAGGCAGAGTATGCATATAATGACAGTGTGAATAGGACCACTGGTAGAAGTCCTTTTGAGGTTGTCTTTGGTAGACATCCAAGGGGAGTATGTGAGTTGAGAGACCTTGGTACTTTAGAGATAAAGAGTGGGAAAGCAGAGGACTTCACTCAAACCATCAAGGAAGTCCAAGAGTAGGTTAAGAAAGCCATCTTTGAATCCACTCAAAAACTGAAGGCCAAAATGGATGAGAAAAGGAGAGAGGTTCAGTTCAAGGTGGGTGACTATGTGATGGTCCATTTGAGCAAAGCTAGGATGCAAAGTGGTAAGCCTACCAAACTGCAAATGAAGAGGGTAGGACCTTGTAGAATTCTGGCAAAATATGGTGAGAACACCTATAAGGATGAACTTCCTTCTGACTTAGCCATTTCACCAGTCTTAAATGTAGCTGACCTGATCATGTACAAGGGTGAAATAGCAGGGCAAAAGGAGAACCAAGCTAAGGTGCTGCAGGACCTAGATGTTAATGTCTTACCACAGGTGAAGAAGCCAATAGAAAAGGACATCTTGGAATCTAGAGTAAAGAAGTCCACCAGACACCAGGTCTACATGGAACACTAGGTGAAGTGGGTAGGTCAGCCTAAGTCTGAAGCTACTTGGGTTGAAGAGAGCAGGTTCAAGACACTTGGCATAGACCCGGCTCTCATCTCTTCTTCCATTTCTTAGTTGTGTGTAGAGGGAGAGTATGGTGTAGGAGCACCCTTCCAAGCTCTTCCTCCTTCTTTGTTTTTTTTGGTATTGTTCTTCTTTATGAAGCCATTGTACATACAATAAGAGCCATGTGCTCATTGGTCCTAGTTAGGGTCCTAGTTGAGGTCTTGGGGTCATAAGTCAAAATTGAGGATTTCTTGGAAATAGGGGTTATGTATGCATTTGAGGTGTTTAGGGGTCCCTCATAGCATGGTGGAGTCCTTAGGTTTGCCCAATGTGGGTCTAGGAGTCAAGAAAAGCAACATTGGGAAAGTTGCTCAAAAGTTGCAAAAGTTGCATGACAACTTTTAAAAGTTGTCAAGCAACTTTTCCACCATGAGGCCAAAATTATTAGTTTGGCATGGAAAACCCTAAGATGGGCACACAAACTGAGTAGAGGTTAGTATAAGTATTTCCAAACCCTAAGTTAATGGGTTGGATGTTAGACATTGTACGGCCCAAGCAAACTGACTGACTGAGACTGCAATTTTGTTGCCAGTCGGCACAAAAGGAGAAAAGGAAGATTGTTAATGGATTGATTTACATGCAAAACTATGTGGAGTGTATTCTATGGTGTAAATAATTTCATTTTGAGAAATTATATTAGGTTTTGGTTTGTAAGTTTGGTGTGCTTGTAAATATTTTGTAAGTTGTCTTCTCACTGTCCAGTTTTGGACTGGTTTGTGCAAATGGAATCTTGACTCCATTCCCCATTGTGGAACCATCATGAAACCATGGAGAATGAGGGTGCAGACCTTGTACCATAGTTCAATGCAAGAAGGGCCCTTTAAAATTTAGGGAGGCCATCAAAAGACCCAATCCTAGGTGAGACTAAATAGTGCCCGGCTAGGAAGGGTTAAGTTGCAGAGGTCTTGAAGAGCAAGGTTGGTCAGAGGAGAGTGCATCCTTTGGAGGAGGTGTAGATGAGTGTGTGAAGCACCACTGGTGTGAAGGAGGAGCCTCCACCAATCTAGACAAGGTGGCTAAAGCACAAAGCATCCACTATGACCTAGGCAGACCATAAAAACCCTCACAAAACCCTTAAAAACCCAAAAATTTGCCCTAGGCACTATACGGCCACTTGGAGGCCCAAAACTTGAGAAATACTTGAGCCCTTTCCAAATGAATGGTAGTCCATTTTGGGATTTTGGGTATTTTGTGCATCATTTGTGAGAGGGATCCCTAAAGGACCGGGTAGGAGGCCTAATTGGTCCTAATCCTTGTAGCCCTATTTTGTAAGCAAAAACACAAAATAGTGCAATCGGTAAGGGGTTGGAATCTTGAAACCTCTTGGGGGCACATGCATGGGTGGAAAAACCATGAAAAAGACCTGACCTATCCTTTCTAAGACCTTGGAAGGTGTGGAACAAGCCTAGCCCTTATTAGCCATAGTAAGGGGTTTTGAGTCTCATGAGTAGGTGAGACCTTAGGAGCAGCATTGCAACTCATTGGTGGGTGGATTGGGAAAGGTTAGGGGATTCCTCAAGCAAGGGAAGTCCTAGAGACCCTAGGGTGTGGAGAGAACACCAGGTGATCCAAGGGAAGGATCCAAGAGCATAGACTAGGCTAGTCTATCCCAAGCACCATCCCATCACCTGGTCATATGCAGAAATGCCAGGGTTAGATCCAAAGCTTATTATGCACCACTTGAATGTTAGTCCAGGAGCCAAACCAGTGAAATAGAAGTTAAGGAAAATGTATCCTCATATCACTCTTCTAGTCAAGGCAGAATTAAAGAAATTACTAGATGTAGGATTCATCAGACCTGTAGCTTATCCTCAATGGGTATCCAACATCATTCTTATCTCAAAACCAGATAAAAGCATCAAAATATGCACTCTTCAGAGATCTTAATAACACATGTCCAAAGGATGACTTTCCTTTTCCTAACATCGACATCATTAGAGATTTAATTGCTGGACACTCCATGTTTTCTCTAATGGATGGTTTCTCCAGATACAATCAAATCAAAATAGCACCTGAAGATCAAGAAAAGACAGCTTTCACATGTCCATGGGGTACTTTCTACTGGAATGTCATACCTTTTGGATTAAAGAACGCAAGAGCTACATATCAAAGACCTATGACAACTATATTTCATGACATGATGTATACATTCATGGAAGATTATGTGGATGACATATTAGCTAAATCATACAACAGAGAAGAACATATAGAGATACTAGAAAAGATCTTTGACAGGTTAGAACAATACAAGCTAAGGCTAAACCCTAAGAAATGTGCCTTTGGTGTCACTTCAGGAAAGCTATTGGGATACATTGTTTCAGCAAGAGGAATTGAAGTAGATCCAGCTAAGGTTAAAGAAATCATGGAAATGGCATCTCCCAAGAATATCAGTCAACTAAGATCACTACAAGGAAGACTCCAATCAATCAGAAGATTTGTGGCTCAATTAGTAGATAAATGTCAACCATTCACTCATCTATTGCACAAACATGTTAATTTTAAATGGGACCATCAATGTGAAGAAGCATTCAACAAGATCAAGGCATATCTCAGGCAACCACCTATTCTAATATCACCAATTCTAGGAAAACCATTATTACTCTATGTATCAACTACTGAAGCATCATTGGGAGTTTTGCTTGCATAAGAGGATAAGGAAGGAAAAGAACAATCCATCCACTACATCAGTAGAACACTAGTGGGATACGAGGTCAACTATTCATCAACAGAAAAAGCATGCTTGGCAGTCATTTTTTCTTCTCAAAAACTACAACATTATCTACTATCTCACTCCATCAAGTTGATAGCTAAAATCGATCCTCTGAAGTATTTGCTCAACAAAGCCACATTAACAGGACGACTAGCAAAATGGATCATGATTCTAAGAAAGTTTTATATCGAATATGTTGACAAAAAATCTATCAAGGGACAAGTCATCGCAGACCAACTAGCAGAAACACCATTTCAAGATGACCATCCTCTAAAGATTGAGTTTCCTAATGTTGATATTCTAACAATTACAACAAAAACATGGCAACCATACTTTGATGGTTCATATACACAACACGGATCAGGAGCAGGAATTCTAATCATCACACCACAAGGGCATACAATCCCGAAAGCATACAAATTAAGCTTTCCATGCACAAACAATATAGCAAAGTATGAAGCATTGGTAACAGGTATCAAAATGGTTGTAGAATGGAAATTAAACAACCTCAGGTCTCTGGAGACTCTCAGCTTGTCATTAATCAAATCAATGATGACTATCAAACAAAAGATGACAAACTCATGCCTTACAAAAAGATGGTGGATGATATCAAGAAGTACTTTGTAGAAATAACTTTTGAAAAGATTCCAATAAATGATAATAAAGTAGCAGATGCCATGGCTACACTTGCTTCTCTATTGTAGACAGAGGAAAATCAACAGCGTTATGAATTCCTGGATGAAGAGTTGTTTCATCCCGCCTATAATTGTCCTTATTCCCAAACCATCTATCAACTTATTGGACATGATTCCTCCCACTATGGCCAAACTTACACATACTTGAAAGACAATATCCTACCTCCTGACTTATCGAAAAACCAAAAGAGAAACTTTATTTGCCAATCCTCGCATTTTACTCTCGTCGCAGATACCCTACTCAAATGAGGTCTAGATGGTACTCTCTTAAGATGTCTCGAACAAGATGAATATGAGAAGGTCTTACATAAAGTTTATAATGGCATTTATGGCACTCATTCAAGTGGTCTTACCCTTTTGAAAAAAATCATACGCTTGGGCTATTATTGGCCGACTATAGAATGAGATTCTTTTAAAATAGAAAGAACATGCAAACAATGTCAAATCTATGGGAATTTGATCCATGCACTAGCACAAGAACTTAAGGCTTTAGCAACATCTTGGCCTTTCTGTCAATGGGGTCTTGATCTGGTAGGAAAGATAAATCCATCTTCATCTAATGGTCACAAATTCATCCTAGTAGCTACTAAATATTTCACAAAATTAATTGAAGCGGTACCTCTCATCAACATCACAGAAAAACAAATTGCTGCATTTATCTTGAATTATATCATCTGTCGCTATGGAATACCAATGACCATTATCACTGATAATGGGTGACCATTCAAGAATTACAATGTACAAGAGCTATGTGAGAAGTTCAAAATCTAGCATAGATTCTCCACACCATATTATCCATAGGGAAATGGACAGGCAGAAACATCTAACAAAACTATTCTGAAAATCCTTAAAAAGACAATGAATGATGCTGGGAAAGATTGGAATATTCAACTGAACCCTTCTCTCTGGGCCTACTGCACCAATATCTGCACACTGACAGGTGACACACCTTTCTCTCTTGTATATGGATTAGAAGCCATATTTCCAATCGAAGTAGAGATACCCTGTCTACATGTATCACTAAAAGGTCTTATCCCAGATGAAGAACAAAGAGTATCTAGGCTGCAAGAGTTAGAACTGATCCATGAACGAAGACAAAATGTCTTTGATCATCTAAAGGTATATCAACAAAGAATGTGTCGAAGCTATAATCACAAGGTTAAACCACAAGTCTTTCAAGTTGGAGAACTAGTGCTAAAGGAAAATCCACGCAACCAAGCAAATCGAGAAAAGAAAGGAAAATTTGAACCAAACTGGTTAGGTCCATTTGTGGTCACAATAGTATTTGGATCAAGAGCATATCAGCTATCAACACAGGATGGAGATCAACTTGAGGAACCCATCAATAGCATGCACCTGAAGAAATTCTATGTCTAAAAAATCAAAAAAATCTAAAACAGTGAAAAATTTAAAAAAATTTTAAAAAATCAAATATCAGAAAAAGTGCAATAAAAACAGACAATGAAAACCTAGCAAATAGGTACTATTTGTCTGCTAACTCTTCCATCTATTATTTCATACATTCTTTCCACTTGCATCCATTCATTTTCCATCAGTGCTGACCATCATAAGCCTTTGTACATACACAGACAATCCCAAGTGGCCTCTCACCATGGTTTGGATCATTGGATATATCATAAAACTTTGTTTCTAGGCTTGGGGAAAAATCCTGCACTTAGCTGGGGGCAAAACTTTGGATCATTTTGAGCTTAATCAAACAGATAGAACAAATAGTTAGACAATTGAACATAAGATCAAACTATCAACTATCAAGCTGTCACAAAGTCAATCTAAGTACATCACACACTTTTTAGTGGATAATATATTTTGGATAATGATTTTAACATGATTGTTCAACTTTTCTATATTGCTTTTCGCTATCATGATTTTGGAGTGACTCTAGGATGTCATTGACTAGAGGAACAAGGAAGAAACATGATATTTTTCTTGTCTACTATCTGAAAATTAATCATTAATATGTGCAAATTTGTCTCGAGACATGATCATCAGAATATCATTGAAGACATTTCTAATTTGCGTATTAAAATGATTAATACTACATATTTTACGCAAGCAACACTCAGGTCATCTCGGTTCAATTATACCTCAATGCTTGTGCTAACTTGCTATATCAAAATCCAGGAAATAAGTGCTCAGGTCATCATGGTTTAATTATACCATCGATGTTTGCACTCACTTCCCATATTTCAAAATCTCAATGATGACAAAAATGCAAAATAATCCAGTGACTAGTCCGTTCATAGTTTGCATCTCCATTGCATTTTTCATTTGCATTTTAGCTTGCATTTCATTCTTGCATGGGATCATAAAAGCTCTTTTTTCCAAGGTTAAATCTATCACAGGAATCATAAAAGTATCATCACAAGTGTATACACAATCAGACTAATGACTTATCTCTCTCATGATATTATCGACCCAGCAAAACTCTTATGCTATCTCTCTCAACAAAATTAGCATTCAGCATATCCAAATATTTCTGCAACTTGATATCAATAAACTATCAGTTCTTTATCTAATCAACCTTATCAAATCAAACAAATCAATCAATCAAACCTAATCGATTATGATCATGTCTTATACAGGATGAATCCTTCCTGAAACTAGATGATTTGATTCTAATTCATGTCTTATACAGGATGTATCCTTCTTGAAACTAGACATTTTGATCATGTCTTATACAGGATGAATCCTTCCTAAAACCAAACACTTTGATCATCATTGTCTTATATAGGATGAATCCTTCCTGAAACCAAACTGAATCTAATCAATCAAGATTTTTCAATCTTATCAATCTAAGCAATCAAGCTAATCGAAGAACTTGCACTTTCATCAAACCACAGTTGCAAAAATCAAATCTATCGGGATATCAATCTCGCAAAACTCCAAAGATCAATTATCTCAATTGATCTCCTGAGGGGGCATCATCATACCAGAATTTAGCAATCAAGAGCTGGGGCATCCTATCAAATCAATATCATCATCTAAATGAGATTATTCTTTGAATCAACACGTCATCACACCTCACTTCAAAGAGGGGCAAAATGTATACACCTAAAAATGGTCTGAAGATAATTAATTAAATAAGCAATTATTTAATTAATCTCTTTCCTAATTTAATTGAATTCATCAATAATTTGATTAACTCCTTCCCTTTCATCTACTTATTAATAAATATAAGGATATATTTAATAGGTTCATTTCAATAATCCCTTTTGATTAATTAATTCCCTCCATCCAAAATCATTTCTTCTAAAATCCTTTAATTAATTAAAATAATCAAATTCATGAGTTGTTGAAATTAATTAGCCTTTTCCTATTATTTGAATTTTTAAATTCAAATTCTCCTAACTTCTACCATTCCTAAACCTAACCCATTCTACCTACCACCATGTCCCCTTTCATCCAACATCTTCTAGAACCTTGTGACACTTGTCACTAAGTGTTCCCTTTCATCTAACCTCTTCTAGAAGCCTCTTGACACTTGTCACCATAGAGATGACAAATGTTCCCTTTAATCCAACCCCCTTTTCCATCCTCCTCCAATTTAACCATTGATATCTTCAAACCAATCTTGACCTTTGATTCTTGCCACGTCACCCCTAGCCTTGGAAAATCCTATAAATAGACCTCATTTTGGAGCTCAAAGGGTCCCAATTTCATATCATTCTTGGATATTTGATTCATCTCATTTGCATTCAAGCATTGTTACTATAGGCATCTAGCTTATAGTTTATCATTCTTAGCAATGTTATCATGTTCAATTTTAGCTTAATTGCATCTTCATTTTAGCTTATTTTCTAGATCAATCATGAATTCATATAGCTTAATCATGCTATTCTTGCTAGATCATACATTTTCATCATTCAAATCCACCATCTAAGTGTAGTCAAGTCACTGGAGTTTGCATACCAAGATCTGAGAGCAAAATTCATACTCACATTTACTAGGAGGCGATAGATCGCTTAGATGTGGTTTTGTCTTTCTTTGATTTAATTTTCTAACCATTGCTTGTAATGATTTATTGAGTGCATTGTGGTTGCAGGTACAGGTACACTTCATAGAGCACGATAATAATATGCTCACATTATAATTTTATTTGGGAAACTGCAAACCTTAGGTTTGGACTTGCCTCAGAAATCCAACCCAAAGGACTGAATTGACATTTTAATGACTAGGGACGTGTTTTGGATTAAGATTATAAAAATGACAATGTTGAGCCTACAATCCATCAGGTTTGCATATATTCCAATGCAAAGTTAGAAAAATACCACAGTAACATTAAGTTATCTCTTAGCTTTCTAAACATATAAATTTTTTTTACATTTTGAATATCTTAAGGTTTACACCTTTAATTTATTTTGTTAGTATTTTTTTTTTTTGTCAAAATCAAATGTGTCATACTTTTTACTACATTTTTAACTATTCAAAAAATCTTCAAATAAATTATTTTTTTAAAAATATAATCTATTCTACACATGGTGAAAAAATTGATTAGTTTTCATTAAATTTAGGTGTTCATACAATCAAGTTTTGGTTTTTTAGGATGCATCCACTTTGAAAATTAGTTAAAAATCATGTATTTATTAAAATGGTAGAAAAAAAATTAGGTATAAATGACATGGTCTTAGCGAGTTTTTCACTAAAGCAATTTTTGAATACTAAAACAAGGTTAATATTTTAGGTGGGGCACACTAGATATTGTTGTGTGTGTGAAGTAGGCTACCTATAGCTGCAACACAAACACTCAATAGATCATTACAATCATGGTTACCAAATTAAAAATAAATGAAAGAAAAACCATGACAAAGCGACCTATTGCCTCCTAAGAGATGTGAGTATGCATTTTCTCTCAAATCTGGATAAGCAATCCTAGTGACTTGACTACACCTAGACGAAGGATTTGAAGTGATGATGATATGCAAGCTATATGAGATTGATTATGCTAGATTGATCCAAGATTCTAATTAAGCAAATGATATACATGATTAAGCTATGATGATGATGCAATTAAGATAGAAAAGAGATTGATTAAGCTACATGATTCAACAATTATGCTAGAAAATGATCAAATTAAACTAGATCTAAGATGCAATTGCCTATAATAATAATGCTCAAATGATATGCTAGCATGGATATGTCTATAGTAACAATGCCTAAATTGATATGAT